>NC_092337.1:47867500-49261666 GCF_046630445.1 Rutidosis leptorrhynchoides | reverse complement strand
CATTACTACCTCAAGTTCCTTGGATAAACCTACTGGAAATGAGAAAAATAGATCTAGCTTCGAAGGATCCTTGGATGGCTTGAAAGTTTTTGAAGCAGAATCATGACACGAAAACAATTTCAAGTAAGATTTTCACTTGAAATAAGATTGTTATAGTTATAGAAATTGAATTAAAGTTTGAATATGATTATTACCTTGTATTAGAAAGATAACCTACTGTAATTAACAAAGGTTTCTTGATCTTGGATGATTACTTGGAATGGATTTAGAAAACTTGGAAGTAAACTTGCAATCTTGGAAGTATTCTTGATTTTATGAAACTAGAACTTTTGGAATTTATGAAGAACACTTAGAACTTGAAGATAGAACTTGAGAGAGATCAATTAGATGAAGAAAATTGAAAAATGAAAGTGTTTGTAGGTGTTTTTGGTCGTTGGTGTATGGATTAGATATAAAGGATATGTAATTTTGTTTTCATGTAAATAAGTCATGAATGATTACTCATATTTTTGTAATTTTATGAGATATTTCATGCTAGTTGCCAAATGATGGTTCCCACATGTGTTAGGTGACTCACATGGGCTGCTAAGAGATGATCATTGGAGTGTATATACCAATAGTACATACATCTAAAAGCTGTGTATTGTACGAGTACAAATACGGGTGCATACGAGTAGAATTGTTGATAAAACTGAACGAGGATGTAATTGTAAGCATTTTTGTTAAGTAGAAGTATTTTGATAAGTGTCTTGAAGTCTTTCAAAAGTGTATGAATACATATTAAATCACTACATGTATATACATTTTAACTGAGTCGTTAAGTCATCGTTAGTCGTTACATGTAAGTGTTGTTTTGAAACCTTTAGGTTAACGATCTTGTTAAGTGTTGTTAACCCAATGTTTATAATATCAAATGAGATTTTAAATTATTATATTATCATGATATTATGATGTATGAATATCTCTTAATATGATATATATCCATTAAATTTCGTTACAACGATAATCGTTACATATATGTCTCGTTTCAAAATCATTAAGTTAGTAGTCTTGTTTTTACATATGTAGTTCATTGTTAATATACTTAATGATATGTTTACTTATCATAATATCATGTTAACTATATATATATCCATATATATGTCATCATATAGTTTTTACAAGTTTTAACGTTCGTAAATCACCGGTCAACTTGGGTGGTCAATTGTCTATATGAAACCTATTTCAATTAATCAAGTCTTAACAAGTTTGATTGCTTAACATGTTGGAAACACTTAATCATGTAAATAACAATTTCATTTAATATATATATATATAAACATGGAAAAGTTCGGGTCACTACAGTCTATAACACCAAGATAGCAAGTCTAACAGCGGAAGCAACATCATCTAAGCACCTGAGAAATACACGCTTAAAAGTCAACACGAATGTTGGTGTGCTATAGTTTGTAACCAGTAAAGTAATGTAGACCACGAGTTATCGTATTCAAAACAGTATAAAAAGTATATGATTGTCCGTGGGCACCCGGTAACTAACTTAACGTAACAGTAATACCCCCTAAAAGTACACTTGGAGAGTGCGTATGTCCTCGAAGTATCAAACACCCGTTAAATGCTAGCGCGACTAGCCCGAGTGGGGATGTAAAACCCTATGGATCCATATCTAATATTCGCGTTCACCGGTTCAAAACCAATGATTAAACATTACCGTGCTAAGGGGAATGTTTATGCCGTTATATAACCCACACATATATAAAGTTTAAGTACTCGTGTAAAGTAAGTAAAACATAAAAAGCGCATGTATTCTCAGTCCCAAAAATAGTATGAGTACAAAAGGAAGCTATAACTCACAGTGATAAAAGCGGTAAAGTCGATAATGAAAGTATGCAAGTAGTAAGTCGGTCCGAAAGGTCGTCAACCTAATTCAAAGGTCACTAGGTCAGTATGTTGTCCCAAAAGGTTAAAAGTGAATAAATTAAGTTTAAGTGTCATCATCATCATCATTCATCATCATAAAAGCTAAGTAAGTTTGACAAGAATAGAGATCAAAACAATAGGCTGACTTCGGTCAGCTGCTACGACCTCTATACAAAACGAAAAGACGCGTAGTCAGTGGCTATGGCTCCGTATATGAGTCCTCTAACCGCTGACCAATTTTCAGAACCTAACTTGTCTTTCTTTTGACCGTGGAGACGGATTAAGTGCGAGTAGGTCAGAAATTTAGCACAACGTTACAAGGCGTAGTGACTTTCGGAGGGCTATAAATCCTAAACCGTATATCGGATTAAGACGAGGCCTAAACGAAAAGTCATCTCTTCGAAACGAACTAACTGAAAATAAATTTTCCAGAAGTCCAGGAATCTGATCACATCCCGAAAAACAGTAAGCAAGTGCTCCGGTGGGGTTCTTGGTGCTTGATGCTCATCACGGTTCTCATCCTTGATGCTTGTAAGCTTCAAGTGTACAACTCATTGATGGGTTAGCATCACCTTGACCAAGATTCAACCATTAACACACAATATGTTAAGACCAAGTAAGAACACAACTCATTTAAGAGTCTTAGATGGATGATGAATCAAGGTTACATCATATCCTTAGTCTTAACACAAATACAAGTCCTATTTACAACTAAAGCTACAAACTTTACTTTAATCAAACAAATATGAACACAATCTTAATCAAATGAAGTGATGCAACCCTAAGCTAGAGAGCTTGGATCCTTTTCACACAAGTTATAAGATTACAAAGCTAGAAAGCTTGAATCTTTGGTGTTCTTGAAGACCTTGAAGCATAAAGCTTAGATCTTCAAGTTATATGAAGACCAAAAACACAAGTTTTGATCTTTATAACATAATAATGAGATTATAAGTTAGAAAACTTAGATCCAACAAAAGAAATGAAGATTCAAAGCTAGAAAGCTTGAATCTTGGTTGTTCTTGAAGATCTTGAAGCATAAAGCTTGGATCTTTAAGTTACACGAAGATTACAAACACAAGTTTGAATCTTTATAACAAAATAACAAGATTAAAGCTAAAAGATTTAAATCTACAAAATAGGTGAAGCTTCAAAGCTTGAATCTTCCATGTTCTTGAAGGATTCAAATCCATATTTGAATCTACAAGATGTAATCAATATCAAAAGCTAAAAAGCTAGACCCTTTGATGATGATGATGATTTAGTGAGAGTGAGAGGAAGAAGAAGAAGAAGAAAAATCAATTACTTACACTTTTTAGAGAGAGAAGAACTAGAGAGAGAATTAGAGAGTAAATGTGTGTAAATTACAAATAAAAGCAAGTGTAAAATGGATGGAATAAGGCTTGTATTTATAGGTGGTGAGGGTGTGGGTGGGGTGGTTAAGCCGTAGGTTTAGTGGGGGGACAAGGGGGACAACTTTTTACTTTTTGGTTAATGGTTGTCTAAAGTTGGTGCTTATGTTAGGATCTCATTCAACATTAAGGATAATACTTGACAAAAATGCTAGTATGTTCCCTCTAATAAATGGGCATTTGTCTTTCATTAATATGAGTCACTAACTTATTTAAATTGGGCTAATTAAATAGTCCACTAGCTAGTGTAGGGTGGGCTAAGGTCCAACAAGGTAGAAAGTCCAACAAGACTAACTAGTGTGCTCTAGTAAATTACTAAGCGTTATTAAGCTTCCAAAAACCCAAGTAATTGTTATTATAAAATAACAATTAGTATTTCGTAGTCATAATATTCCGATTACGACAAAAGTTAAACGTGTACGCAGTACGCAGTTCGTTAAAAACGTCAAGTAACACTAACGGTAATAAAGGCTTCCGGAGGTTAAGTTAAGTATCCTACGTACTTAGTGATACGTTTTAACATATAAACGAAAGTAATCAACATGTAGTGAGTCCCCAGAGTATAATGTAGCTCAGTACTCACAAATACGCAGTTTCACGAAAACACAAAGCACAAAAGCAAGTCGAAAAAGTCGGGTCGTTACATATATGTATATTTTAAGTGCAAAAGGCAATGCAAAGGCAAATGCAATCAAAGATGCGCGAATTAACAGAAACCGCACAAATCACATTGTTACATTGCGGAGACATGCACAAATAAAAGACTGCGAAGATGTCCCGCATAATTACTACGGTTCAAGTTGGTTTGCGCAAACATTGCGTCCACGAAGATTCTAAATCTATAAATAGGGAGCTTGACTTCTCATTTTAGGTTGTTGATTTTGGAGTTTGCTTTAGACTTTGTCAATTACTCGTGACTTTGCCCGGGAAATCATCACAAAATTGGTTAAGGTAAATTCACCAAGATCGTGACATGGTGATTGATCACTCAATGTTAGTGAAAGACGATCATAAGATCCTATAAACAATCTCAACATGCCATTCCACCCTCATTGCACTCAATCCTTGATTGATCAAATTTAGGATTGATCAAGGAGGACACGCTTTGAAAGGTGATCACGATCCGTTTTTCTTTAAGAGCTTAATGTGTTATTAGATCAGAATGTTCGAGAAGTTGTAACGAATGTAATTGACAAGCTTGGGCGTACGATGAGCTTGTTGTGATTGTTAATTCCTACAGTTTTTATGAACCTATAACTTAATAGTAATAATTGATAAACATGGTGTTATAGTACTGGACTTTTTATAGTATTAGGATAGGATGGCTTACATTTTTGGTAGATAAAAATGTTACTGTAGTTTGGACTTGGTTATGGTCAAATATGGGGACCAATATTATATAGTTATATCATATTAATCCCTATTATACAGTAGTAGATAAAAAAAAAGTGAGTTTTTATATGCTAAGAGTTTGTATTTCGTTGCAACTGTAAACTCATTTAGGATGGATTAAATATTTTTGGTGTGAAAAACTTTAATTTTATGATGATAAGAAATAAATAATCTCGGTAAATGTTACGCGTATCTTTGTCCTTGTAAAATAAAAACGTATCTTTGTCCTTGTAAAATAAAAACAAACACAGTCAGCAGCTAAAAGTAATAAGTAGTAAAAATCAACATCCCTACTTATATACTGTGGAGTAGGCTAGCGGGCTCGAGTTGCTGCTAGTATATCAACCTTGTAGAAATATTAAGTATCGCGTTTCGTGATCTATTACTACGGACTCGTTGATTTGATATTGAGGGGGTGAATGCAGGTACAACACGGATTGGAAGTTGAGTAATTTTTTTACTTTTGCAAAGATGAATGCACATCTTCAAGTCTTGATCGTTTTCTAGCTGGATCCATAATGGTCTAATGAACCCCCGAACCGAGTAGGTCAGCCTGTAATTAGCGTTTGAAACCAGATGAAGCCTTTGAGATATTTTCTTCTTCAGATCTACAAATTTCAATGAGGGTGGGACGTAGAAACGCACATCCATGGCACGTAACCAACCTCTATCATTAGCATTTGTTGCATCGGTCATTTCAAATTGTTGTTGCTTTACATCCTCCTCCATGCAATCTTCTTCTTCTTGTTTTATCATTAATGCTAAAAAGTGGAATCTTTGATTGTCAACATCTACAACCCGTGATTGAAAACCGAGTTGTTTGCCACAAGTAAGCTTGAAACTTGGCAAACAACTCTCTAGTGTTAAAAAGATTGAATCCAAGAAAACAAAAGGGTTGTTGTCATATAATGCGAAGAATAACTCAAATGCATAATCAACATCTCCGGTGTCACTATTCCTCAAGCATATGGCAAGACAGCAACAAGATTTGGTTAATGAGGTGGCAGGAATCAATGCTTTTAGCTCCCCGTTAACAATATTTCTAGAGAAGTAAGTTTTGTAAGTTTCAAGTGCCTTCAGTGCGAGTCCCCCGGACCCGTCTTGTATTTTGACACACGCATTATAATAATCCTTAAAAGCAGGACCACAAAAAACACCCAATTTTATAGCACACTTCTTATTCTCATTTCTAACACAAGGCTGGTGGGTCCAAACTTGGCAAAGAGCGAGCCCATGAGATTCACCAAGCATCCATATTGCCTCTTCAATTTCAACTTTTGGACTCTTCTGTTATTATTAAAAAGTAAATAAATAAAAAAAAAAAACATATTAGCTGCAAAGGAGTTTGCAGAGCCAACAAACAAGAAGCTGCATGTATGTGTAGAATTAACATTACATGCCTCGGTCTTTTTATATCCATGTGCGTTGTTGTTTACGTTTACTTACTAGTTACTACTATTAAAAGTTCAAACCCAACCCGACCCGACCCGACCCGACCAAACCAAATAGCCAAGTCTAACCAGCTGTGATTACCCCTGCTGCTTTCCATTAATTATGTATAATCATATAGTAAGCAGTTGAACACAAATAAATGCACACTATTTTTTTTATACTGTAACCACTAATTGACTTAATTCCAAATCATCAAAAATAACTAAAACTACAGTTTTTGTTCATAGAGATTAAAAGAATGCACTCTGATGGTAAAAAAATAGTTTTTTTTTAGTATGCAACTGGAAAATGAAAAGCGTTTTATAATTACACTAGTAGTATGATAAGCTCTTATTTTGACTGCACAGACACACACACACGATACGTATAATCCAATCCTATCCAATATCTTTAAATTTCCCAACGCTAGTATTAATGTATTAAACCTCCGTCCTAATTCAACCTTCTAATCCAAATAACAACACATAGGAAACGGATATGGAGATTTGAGCGAAGAAAACACATACCTTTATTGATCTCGGCAATTTATGATCCATGCAATCCGCTTTTTCTTCATGTTTTTCCAATGCAATAAGAGTGTCAACATCTACAACCAGCAGCGACTGATCATAACCAAGTCGTGATCCAGAAGAAAGCTTGAAACTTGGCAAACAACTCTTTAGTGTTAAAAAGAATGAGTCCAACAAGACAGAAGGGTTGTAGTTGACATCATATACTCTGAAGATGAACTCAAACACATAATTAAGATTTCCGGTGTAAATATTCTTCAAGCATATGGCAAGACAGCAATAGCTATATTCGGAGGATGCTGAGGTGGCAGGGAGCAATGCCTGTAGCTCCCCTTTAATAATATTATTAATATATCTGGACAAGTATGGTTGGTAAGTTTCAAGTGCCTTCACAGCGAGTCCCCCTGACCCATCTTCTATATTGAAACAAGCATCATGGTAATCCTTAAAAGCATCAATATAATAACCCCTGAATTTGACAGCACATTCCTTTCTACCATAGCGGGGTAACCAAACTTGACAAAAAGTTAGGCCATTAGATTTTTTAAGGTTTGATACTGCCTCGTTTATTTCAACTCTTGAGCGGTCGATGGCGTCCAAAAACTTTCTCTGTTATTACGACGACAACAACAACAATAAAATTAAAAGGAGAATATATTTGCTACAAAAGATTTGCCTAATCAAAAACTCTCTCTGTTATTCAACTCTTAATATGTATATATATTGTCCCCAGATACATGATTACATGTATTCAATCCTATCCAATTTCTTTTTATTCCCTAACACTTGTTTTGTAATATATAAAACATAATTCAATGTAACAGAGTACGGGAACTGCCTAATCAAAATTAAAAGTCTTAACAATGACCGTAACAATATAACAATAATTTAATATATACGAATTTGATTTCATGGATTTGAGAGAAAAAAAAACACATACCTTTTTTTCCAGCCGTTGATGATCCATCCTATACTATCGTATCGTCGAAGAAAGAAAAAACCCTAACTTCTTTTTTCTTTTTCTATATTCGCCCTTGTACTCTATTTACTTATATACTAGATTTATGAGCCCGTGCGTTGCACGGTGACTCTTCCGCAAACAGTATTGGTTTTTTAAATTATATATGAAATGACGATGTTATATAACGATCTTATATATGCCTTCTAGACATCTATCTTGCAGTGACAAATGGTGCCTCAAAAAACGAATACTTTCACCAACAACACTAAAACTATGCTCAACAAACCTATTTTTCTTTGCATCTTTGAACTTGACGTTATATGTGCAAATTAAAAGAGCGATATAGCTAATATGTAGGTATTATAATCACACAACTAAAGATATCAAATATGCATATCTTAATAAAAGTAAGGATGACAAAAAATGAAGCAGGACTTACAATTAATGAAAATAAAGAAAGACAATGTTGATAAAGAGGCTACTTAATTACAGTGAATACGAATTCGGCAGGAAACGAAACCTGAATTGCAAATGGAAAAAAACAAAAAACAAACATAAACAACATACATATACAAAGTATACAACCGAACATGGCTCAAATTTTGAAATGCCTATACAATTTACAATTTATTTATAGGGGTAATAACGGACAAAAAGTTCAAATTGTAATTAGTTAGTTCACTAAATATAGACCTTAAAAAAATTAATTTATGTGTATTGAAAAGTTTAATGTTTATAATGGCTCATCTTTTTTGTATCAGACTGAAACTTCTAAATTATTGGGATGACTATGACTATGTTTTTCGAGGCTAATGAACTTGGGCTCAAAT
Organism: Rutidosis leptorrhynchoides; assembly: GCF_046630445.1. Taxonomy (NCBI): domain Eukaryota; kingdom Viridiplantae; phylum Streptophyta; class Magnoliopsida; order Asterales; family Asteraceae; genus Rutidosis; species Rutidosis leptorrhynchoides. The sequence continues at coordinate 49,253,196 of NC_092337.1, read as the reverse complement.
CACCCATATTGACACCTATAGATTAACAAAGCTATAGAAAGATGGAAAGCAGACCCGGGTATCATAGCCTTGGGGTAACTGTAAGATGAAGCAATGAGCATTTGATGCCTTTGTGGTTTAAATCACTTGTTCGATCGTTGCATCTTCCTTGCCGAAAAGTATGTTCTCTTTTATAGTCATCGCGAATAGAGCAGGCTCTTGACTCACCAACCCCATTTGTGACCTTAACCATTTAAGTTGAAGTTTATCAATCCTAAATCGCATTTAGACAATTAAAGAGCCATTTAGACTAAAGATCAGAGTTCACTTGATAGTTGATGTTGAAGCTTGTGACCTCGGTTGGGAGAGTGTTAAAAGGTGCGACTGGCCCACTCTCAAAGGATGAAGGCCCATTAAAATATGGAACATACAGCTGAGGCCCAACAGAAACCGGTAAAAATTAGGTAATCAAGCGATAGTGATCCTCATTGTTCAGAATAGGCTGATCAGCTGCAGTTAAAATCGCAGAAGCCTGCGCAGCAGAGCGTATTGTTACTGCGGGTAAAATTGAAAGAGGTAAGCAATAAGGACAATAAATGATAACACAAATACAATAGAATTACCTAAACCGCACAACAAACAGATCAAAAAATAATAGAAGTACCTTCGTTGGAAGTCAAAAATTCATGATGCGTAGACGATGAAGGAATCGAGACTACATGACTTGTAGACGTTCCCACAGCATCTGACGACCACCAAACCACATAGATATTCCTTGAACAATGCCTATACGATTACGATGTCGTGACATGTTTTTATAGAGATACTTGTCGAAATGACGCAGAAGATGCAGTCACGGGGTCATTGGCTTCACTTGCATTCTGAATGCAAACCTCATCGGATTGTTTCACATTCCTTTCAGTTTTCCTATCTCTAGCAGACGAACGCAAAGCGAAAGCGATATACCATCGGCCACTGGTGAGCCTGCAGGTTGCAAATACTGTAGCGCAGCTGATCGCAGAGAGGACAACTGCTATGTTGCAATGTAATCAGCAGACATAACTACAAAATCAACCGTAAAGTGACACGGATTAATAATAACTAAATATAAAATGTAAAAAAGAAATGTACACAATGTCCTTACCTGCAATAGATGAAGATGAACCCGCTCAGTAGTAATAACCCGCTCAGATTTATAATTATATATGCAATATTGACAATGGTTCGTTTCAAAACCGAACCATCCGGTATACAATATGACATAGCTTTATGCATTAATCATTATAAGAAATTTGAAACTTACAGATAAACTGATGAGATGATATCAACGATTGCCTTCATGTCGACATATTTCTTGTTAATCGAATTGTATGTCACCAACACAAGTTGTGCAAAAAAAAAAAATCACAAATATATATAAAAAAAGAGATGAGACTGAAAATCAATTATAGAACTTCATATCAGTTTTAATAACGTAAAATCGAATTAGAAAATCAATCATAGACCTTCAGTGACGAAAAGTTACGAAACGCATATGTAAAAAATTAGTACCTGAATAATGCCATTTAACCTCCAGACTCCCCATGTATGCACAAAAATATGAGAATCATCGGGAAAAATTGTTTTGACCTCTTTTCTGATTTCGTCATCCCCGACATCATGGTCAGTTGATAACTGTTACGCCACGACAGTTGATAAATGAGTTACTTGCATATTCAAGCTACAAAAAGGATATAAAAGTTTGACACGGTACATAACCGACCCATTTGTTCTTAAACATAAAATTCCTCATGTTGACCCAAACCCAATTTACCACACACGCTTGTAATGTTGAACAGCTAATAGAATAACAATATGAAAATTAAATTATGAAATTACCTTAAAATCACCATCAAGCCATATGAACTAACAGCGTACATCGTTACCCATCAAGCCATATGAACTAACTGAATTACGGAAATAAACAAAATACAATTTGAGAAAGAGAGAGACATTGTTACCATATTATAAAATTTGCAAGAAACGCTCCAACACAAGATAGCTTACCATTCACCATACAATTAACATAAATCATGTAATTAACAATTTAAACTACTTGATTTAGAAAGACAATGTCAGTTGTCACACTCTTTTATATTTTAAAACATATAAATTGTCGATCCTCTGGATGCTTTATGGTGTATTTGATTTAAATCCACAAATTCACATATTACAAGATTCATTCGTCAAAAAAACTTGTTAGAACTTTCAAATGAGTAAATTATGTTACTTAGCACATACACTTTGATAAACTGTGTCTAAAAGTCAACTAGGGTCATGATCTATTTCTAATGGGCCAAATGGGTTTAGCCATTAAACTTATACCTGGATAGTAAACAACTGAATGGTACCTTAAGATTGTATTCTTTCTCTGTTTTTTCAAACTGCAAGCATCTGAAAGAAACAAAAAGATTGTATTATTTCTCTGCTTTTTCAAACTCCAGGCATCTGAAAGAAACAAAAAGACTGTTTAATATATATACTCTAAATATGATTAAACCATAATATATATAGTCCAACTCACTAAAAAGACTGTTTAAATTGCAAAAGGACAGATGCAAGATAAAATCAAGTTCACTAAGCAGGTCAAAAAAACACATGAAATGCAAAAAGAACACTCACTTCTCCTGAAGATTCTTTTGTTTTAGCATTAAGTATATCTTCTTCTGATCATGCGCATCATCAAATATCAAACTTAATTGTGGATTATAGGTTTCAAATTAAAATCAAATATTATGGATTATAGGTTAAAACTTAATTGTATTAACTGTTTACCACTATTTAACCCACCCGTCTTGCCACCACCATTTTAACTTGCAGTAAAAAGTACTACACAAATTCACTGACCATCTCATCATCATCTGGTGGCACATTTCTCATTAGCACCTACAGAACATAACCACAAGGTCATCATCATTAAGCACATGCTGAGCAGAATTGACCACGATATGAATGGAGTCATCAACATCGGGTTCAGACCTTTCGTGTTGACATCGACTTTCACGATTAACTTCTGGGGCACTATGTTACAGTTTGTCATCTATCAATTTTATGTAAACAATAACAATGTTGATACACCAAACTCGTGAAATCTGTTTTGTGTCTGTATGCAAGAAAAACAGATTAACAAAAACTTTGTAAAAAACATAATTGAATATAGACCAGTCATGAATTAAAACAACTATAAGCTTCATATTACTCAGTTTTGGGGTAGCAAAAACCCGATTTTTTAAACCTTGACAAAAGAGGATAAATAACATGTAGTAATTGAAGTCATAGTCTCTTCCATAATATCATAAACAAAGTAAAATGAATGGTAGTGTGAGAAAGTTTGAGATAACAAAGAAACATATACCAAAACGCTAAAATGGTATTATTTATTATGATGAAAATAATAATGTCAACGATCCAAAACCATCTATTTCAAGCTATTGATAATTGAATCAATCAATAAGAAAGAGTTGATGAATATGAGTATTTTTACCTTATATGTAGCAGCATTTAAACGTTTCAACCCAATCAAACACGAATCCATCTATTTGTTTCATAACCTACAAAAACTCATATATAAACATTAAATAAAATCTATAAAACTCATAAACATTAACAAACCTATAGTGAAACATCAAACATCTTCTGTGCATCTCTTAAATGACAACATTCTACATAAAAACAACAAAACTGGTCACAACATTATTCGCAAGATTAACCTTTCAAATTCGAAAAATTAAGCATAAATAATAATAATATTGGATTGTTCTATATAAGCAGATTCACTGCATCTTCTTGTTTTTTTGTTTAACCATCAATTTTTATTTTTTTTAAATTGACTTTCAAATACGTGATTTTTTTTACCCAGGTGTATAAAACCATATTGTAGAAATCGATGATACTTCAAAATTCGTTTATGGATATAATCGAAAATAACAAACCTGTATAAAATTGTTTATATCGTCGATCAACCGTAATAATTCATTCAATGTTTCTAAATTTTGGAAACGATACATACCTACAATTATGTATGCGGTGATACACGATTTTTCGATCTGAATCTAAAATCCAAGAACCCTAATTTAATTGCGTACATGAACAATCTGCATCTCACAAATAAACCCATAATTTAATTTCAAGCGATGGATGAATCTTCAGATGAATCGCATCTGATTACTGATTACGGTTTTAGAGAGAGATAGAGGGGGGACGGTTTCAATGTTTCTGTGATTAATTAGGACACGCGTCAGTTGTTTATACTTACTGATACTGATTTTTTTAATTCAAAATTATAAGAAAAAAGATAAACGCTGAGGGGATCTGTATGCTCGCCACGTGGATTTAGCTTACCGGATTAGTAATATAGAGGATATAGATATAGAGGATAGAGGATATAAATAAATATAAAATTTATTTATTAATTTATTTAAAATTTATTACTCCAAACGGTTTAATAAATATGAGTGAAAAGCTAAAGTATTTTGATTGGGTTACTTGAAATTTAAGTATCAGCCCAATAGAGCCCAATACTTAAAACAGTCTGTAATGTGAGCTCGGTGGTGTGAGCTGCCCATATATCTACTAACAAAATTTGGGCCGGAAAAAAAAAAAAAAAAAAAAAAAAAAAGACAAAAGCCGATTACTGTTCATCAGCTCGGCTCGGCTCACCTCATTGACTATTCATATCGGCTCAGTGGCTCGGCTCGGCTCACTGTTCATCATTTTAGCCTGTTATAATTATAATTATTATTATTATAATATAATATAATATAACCAGACGGATGCTAATGTTTGTTTAAATATAGTCATTTTATCTTGTAATTTACCATTGATAATAATTAAAATGATTTTTCTAAACACGCCCTTTAATTTATTGGATTCTTTCTAATGATATGCTTAATTTACTTAGAAATTTAAAAAAGTCAACTCACTTGCTGCAAATAACTTTCCACATCCGTCATATTGTACTACATGTTATGTGTACTTTTAATTCTTAATGACAACCCTAAAGGCTTCTATTAGAAAGATCTTGATTTAAAAACTAATACGTGTTTGAAAATTTGAGCATAATAACATTGTTATGTAACTTTGCATGACTGAACGTATTATTTTTAATAATAAAATTTGATAAAAGAAAGCTCATCTGACACTGAATTTGATACAAGAAAACTCATCCCAACATTGCAAAACACGATCTAGTTGTAGCTTTAGCAAATGAACAGAGCAAAGTCTTAAAAAAAGAATGATTGATTTCTCCACGGAATAATGACTAAAAATAAAGAAATTATTTAATTTAATTGTTTGATAATTTAATGACCATGATCTCTTTTATCTCACAAGATTACTCGCTATACATGTTGGATAGAAAATTAATAAAACAAAGCAATAAATTAATAACTCAACTAACAAAATGTTACATGAAAGTTAAAATCAGAGTAATCCCGCAAAATTCTACAATTTGTTTAACTTGATTGTTTCCTAGACATCTGTTGTCACTTGGTTGTCCTATTGCTCATGCCAATTTGTCTTCGATTATAACTTGATGTAGAAAAGGAATCAGTCGACTATTACCGATCCAAAAAATAATTCTTCCGGCCTGCTCAAGCCAAAATGTAGTATTACAAGGTGTACTACAAATGTAGTACATGTAGAATGGCTGACGTGGCACATGCTCAAGTTAAAGGGCTTACGTATAATACAACCTTGATATTAAGTGTTTTTGTCCGGCATGGAGCCTTTCCTGTTCACTTCTAGCCCGCTCCCTTCCGGCCTGCTCAAGCCCTTGACGGCCTGATTCTAGACGGACAATCCTATCATGTTCCCGGCCCGGCCTGCTCCCGGCCTAGCCTGCTCTCGACCCGGCCTAGTTTGCTACCGGCCCGGCCTATCCTGCTCTCGGCCCGGCCTAGTTTGCTCCCGTCCGACCTATCTTGCTCCCGGCTTAGCCTGCTCTCGGCCCGGCCTAGTTTGCTCCCGGCCCGGTCTATCCCGGCCAAGCCTGCCCCTTCCGGCCTGCTCAAGTCTTGCTTACTTCTAGCATGCCCAAATTCATTTTTTACTTGTAAAATATATAATTCTTATGATAATAAAAGTTATTGGATACGGATCCATATATGCGTATCATCAAGTCCCCCTAGTTTAGTAATGCTAGCTGGCACAGGTACTTTATCAAACTTTAAAACAATTCAAATCCCTCTCCATGCTACGTCATATCTTCTCCGATCATGTGTATTTGCACGTAGTAAGTTTTCTTTCTTTATCATTTCCTCCTTCGGCTATTTTTATCTCAATTGAAGCATCACAAAGGTCTGTTATTTCCGTGATTAGTTATTCAAATTGAAGATATCCCCATGAACTTGCAACCGGATACCGTAAGCTGATTATTTAATCTTCTTTTGTCGATAGTGACATGTCTTCAAGATTTCTTTGAATGACCGGCCAGAATTCTAATACTGTAGTAGTTTTAAGTATATATTAGGATGGCTTACATTTTTTGTAGATAAAAAAATGATAATGTAGTTTGGACTTGGTTATGGTCAAATATGGGGACCATCATATTATTATATTATTACAGTAATAGACAAATATGTGAACTTTTATATGCCAAGAGTTTGCATTTCGTGCTAAGTATAAAATCATTTAGGATGGCTTACATATTTTTGGTGTGAGAATGTCAAAAAAACTTCGATATCAATATTATGATTATGATGATAATAAAAATAAATGTCACTACATATATACTGTTGAGTAGAGTAGGCTAGCGTGCGGGAGTTAATTGCTAGTATATTAACCTTGTAGATATATTAAGTATCACGTTTCGTGATTTATTACTACGGATTCTTTGATTTGATATTGAGGTGGTGAATGCAGGTACGACACGTATTGGAAGTTGAGTAATTTTTTTCCTTCTGCAAAAACAAATGCACGTTTTCAAGTCTTCATCACTTTCTAGCTGGATCCATAACGGTCTAATAAACCCCCGAACCGAGTAGGTCAGCCTGTAATTAGCATTTGAAACCAGATGAAGCCTTTGAGATATTTTCTTCTTCAGATCCGCAAATTTCAATGAGGGTGGGACGTAGAAACGCACATCCATGGCGCGTAACCAACCTCTATCATCAACATTATTAGGGTTTGTTGCATTGGTCGCTCCAAATTGTTGTTGCTTAACATCTCCTTTAAAATCATCATCTTCTTGTTCTTCTTCTTGTTTCATCATTAATGCTAAGAAGTGGAATCTTTCTACACGATTGTCAACAACTACAATCCGTGACTGATAACCGAGTTGTGCGCCACAAGCAAGTATGAAACTTGGCAAACAACTCTCTAGTGTTAAAAAGATTGAATCCAAGAACACAAAGTTGGTGTCATATAATGTGAAGAATAACTCAAAACGCATATTCAACATCTCCAGTGTCGCTATTTCTCAAACATATGGCAAGACAGCAACAAGATTTGGATGCTGACGTGGGGATCAATGAATGTAAGTTCCCGTTAACAATTTTTGTGAAGTATGTTTGGTAAGTTTCAAGTGCCTTCAGTGCGAGTCCCCCCGACCCGTCTTGTATTTTGACACATGCATTATAATAATCCTTAAAAGCAGCATGACAAGCAACGCCCAATTTTACTGCACAATTTTTGTTCTCATTTGTAACACGAAAAGGCTGGTGGGTCCAAACTTGGCAAAGAGCGAGCCCATGAGATTCACCAAGCATCCATATTGCCTCTTCAATTTCAACTTTTGGACTCTTCTGTTATTATATACAAAAATAAAAAATAAAAATAAAGGAACGTATTAGCTGCAAAGGAGTTTGCACAGCCAACAAACAAGAAGCTGCATGCCTCGGTCGTTTTATATCCATGTGTGTTATTGTTTACGTTTACGTTTACTTACTACTATTAAAAGTTCAAACCCAGCCCGACCCGACCAAACCAAATAGCCAAGTCTAGCCAACTGTGATTACCCCTGCTGCTGTCCATTAATAATGTATAATCATATAGTAAGAAGTTGAACACAAATAAATGCACACTATTATTTTTTACAGTAACCACTAACTGACTTAATTCCAAATCATCAAAAATAACTAAAACTATAGAGATTAAAAGAATGCACTCTGATGGTAAAAAATAGTTTTTTTTTAGTATGCAACTGAAAAATGAAAAGCGTTTAATAATTACACTAGTAGTATGATAAGCTCTTATTTTGACTGCACGCACACACACACGATACGTATAATCCAATCCTATCCAATATCTTTAAATTTCCCAACACTAGTAGTAATATATGAAACCTCCCTTCTAATTCAATGTAAAAAAAGTAGGGGTACGAATAAATCAACCGTCTAATCCAAATAACAACACATAGGAAACGAATAGATAGATTTGAGTAAAAAAAAAAAACACATACCTTTATCGATCTCGACAATTGATGATCCATCATGCAATCCTCTTTTTCTTCTTCTTCATGTTTTTCCAATGCAATAAAAGTGTTAACATCTACAACCAGCAGCGACTGGGTACCAAGTGGTGCACCAGAAGAAAGCTTGAAACTTGGCAAACAAGTCTCTAGTTTTTTAAAGAGTGAATCCAAGAAGACACGAGGGTTGTTGTTGTTCTTGTTGTTGTCATATGATGAGAAGATGAACTCAAACGCATAATCAAGATCTCCAGTTTTTATATTCCTTAAGCATACAGCAAGACACCAATAGCTAGATTCAATATTAATGGCAGGGAGCAATGCATGTAGCTCCCCTTTAATAAACTTTCTGGACAAGTATGGTTGGTAAGTTTCAGATGCCTTCAATGCGAGTCCCCCTGTCGCGTCTTGTATTTTGACACAAGCATGAAAGTAATCCTTAAAAGCATCACTATAATAACAGTAGAATTTGACCGGGCAGTTATTTTTAACATGACTGGTGAACCAAACTTGACAAAGAGTTAGGCCATGAGATTTATTAAGGTTTGATGCTGCCTCTTTAATTTCAACTTTTGTGTTGTTGACCGCAAGCCGCTGCATATATATATTTATATTTATATTTATATTTATCAGATTTTTGATATTTATCAATTTTCAATATATGAAACCTAGGGTTTTTTTTATTAACAGTAAAATTAAATAAATAAATAAATAAATAAAAAATAGCATAACAATCAAAAACAAGCTGTATATATTTATCAACTTTCAACTGGATGATCATGTGTTTCCCTATTTTTAATTCCGTCAATTTTAAATTATACTACCTTCTCCCCCCAAACATGATACATACATTCAATCCTAGCCAATCTATTTATATTCCCTAACACTTGTAATAAATATATATAAAAAGCGATTCAAATATTCAATATTCTAAATCTAAATCTAAATCTAAATAATAATAACACTAACAATAATAATATATGAATTGGATGGATTTGAGAGAAGAAAGCACGAACCCTTTTTTTCAGCAATTGATCATCCTTGTCCATCTTATCGACTGTCGAAGAAAACCCTAACCTTTTCTTTTTTCTATTTGCCCAAACTGTTTCTGTTGTACAGTATTTATTTATGTACGGGACTTTATTTATTTACGTAAATAACGAGGGCGATTCGACGGTACCTTTTAATTTACGTATTTATATTTAACATAGTGTGTTATGTATTTAAAGAAGAGAAAACGCATGTGTTAAAGTCCTATTTTAGATGTCGGTATGTTTAACGGTGACGGTGGTGAAAAATAACTCAGGGCGAGCAGAAAAATAAGCCACATCTAAAATGTCGGTGTGGATAGTGTGTGTTGAAAAAAAGTCTCTTTTGAACGTCATTAGTTTCGTTTTGTTCGTAAAACTATTTCGAGTTTAATTGTGATGGCAGTGAAAAATAACGCGAGATGAATAGTAGGATAAGGCCCGTGAAAGTTTTAGGTAGTGTTTGGTTTCTATTTTTAATTTAAAAATGAATTTAAATTTTATACCCTTAAAGAAATTAAAAATCAGACCCTGAAAGAAGTATGTAAATTGCCAAATTGTGATCCTGACTGTTATTGGTGTTTGATAAACTAAAAGAGGGCCAAACGATATAATTTGACACCTCTTTTAGTATGTAAGGGTTAATCAGTCAATTAACATGAAAAAATGTAAGTGTATTTTTATTGGGTCGGAAACTAACTATCAGCACAATAGGGCCCAATCATTATAATGCTTATACTACGCAAACATGAGTTTGTATTTTAATGTTTAAATTTTTTTTTTTTTTTTTTTCCATTTTAAATGTCATTTTGATAAACTAGGAATACTAACATAGTGTGTAACTTTTTAGGGGCTAAAAGTGTAACTTTTTAGGGATATAAATAGTAATTTCTCTATTTAATATAAAATCCAACAATAAAAAAACAATTTTTTTTACAGGACTTCACTTTAACAATTTCAAGATCACTTATCAAGGAGGTGAATCTGATAAATAAGTTTCTTTTAAACTCTCATTTTTATAAGCAAAGAACATTTCATAATCACATTTTAAGGCAATTATTATGTTCTACTTCATCCTTACTTTCATAGGTCAAGTTTAGATAATCTATTATAGCCTTGGAACAGGTTTTACTTCTTATCATTTTGAAAACATGATTTGGTAAAGAGATAGCAATAATAGTTTTGGCTTTTAGGTCAAGACTTGCACGCCTTCTGTCTGCTATCTAGATGGAGGAAGAACTACCTATCTGGCTGCAACACTGGGAGTGTCATCGGTAGGTGCAATAGCAGGCAATGTTTCAGTGGGGATGTAAGAGTCATTTTTTACAATACCAGACATAAGAGGGTCAATTAATACAAAATGGAACATCATTCTATCTCTCCAGGTCTCATACTCATCCTCATCAAATTTAGGAGGTCTGTTTGAACATCCATTCTCGAGATAAGATATATTTTGAAAACTGGCCATTGTTAGAGTTCAGGTCCAATATATGAAATTATCAAGACTGAAGCTCTGATACCCATTGTTGGTCCCGAATTAACAACAGTTGATATTGTAGGGGTGAATACAAATCTTTTGCTTATTTTAAGGTTTTGATAGTTAAATACAAATCAAGCAATTATATTGTGACGCCCCGTACAAAACCATCGTGTACGATTCGTCAACAACAGGATCTTTACACGGTCAAGTACTACATGCTGTTTGAAAACCAGTTTTGCATTCATAAAAGATAACGTTTACAAAAGATAACGTGACACAAAGGTCGTTACAAAGTCATTATTTGAAAATAACATAAACTACGAATGCAAAAGAAAAGTTCCATGACTGAGACATCTCTAAGATTATGCAGCGGAATTCTAGCACAGCAGGTCCTTAACAGCAAGTCAAAACAGCAAGACAACAATTCTAAACAGCGGAAGCAACAAATCTTTAAGCACCTGAGAAAACATGCTTAAAAACGTCAACAATAATGTTGGTGAGCTATAGTTTAAATTGTAACGGTAATATAAGATTGACCACGAGATTTCAATGTTTCAAAACAGTATGAAAAGTATATGTATAACCGTGGGCACATGGTAACTAGACTTAACGTAAATATAAATATCACCCCCTAAAAGTACACCTGGCGAGTGCATATGTCCTCGAAGTATTAAACACCCGTTAAATGCTAGCGCGACTAGCCCGAGTGGGGATGTCAAACCCTATGGATCCATATCTAAGATTCGCGTCTACCGGTTCAAAAACCAATAGTTAAACATTACCGTGCTAAGGGGAAAGTTTATGCCGTTATATAACCCACACATATGTAAAGTTTAAGTACTCGTGTCAAATAAGTAAAACATAAAAAGGCGCATGTAATCTCAGTCCCAAAAATAGTAAAAAGTAGTAAAAAGGGATGCTATAACTCACAGTGATAAGAGCGGTAAGGTCGATAATGAAAGTATGCAAGTAGTAAGTCGGTCCGAAAGGTCGTCAACCTAAGTCAAAGGTTATTAGGTCAGTGTGTTATCCTCATAAGTTCTAATAGCGCATAAAATAAGTTTAAGCGTCAGCATCATCTTCATTCATCATTGTAAAAGCTAAGTAAGTTTAACAAGTATAGAGATCGAAACAATAGGCTGATTTGGATCAGCTGCTACGACCTCTACATAAATCGAAAAGACTCGTAGTCAGTGGATATGGCTCCGTATGTGAGTCCTCTAACCTATGACCAATTTTCAGAACCTAACTCTTCTTCGTTTGACCGTGGCGATGGTTTAAGTGCGTGTAGGTCAGAAATTTCAGCACAACGTTACAAGGGCGTAGTGACTTTCGGAGGGCCATAAATCCTAAACCATAACTCGGATTAAGACGAGGCCTAAATGGAAAATCATCTACTCGAACCGAACTAACTGAAAATCAACTTTCCAGTAGCCCAGGTGGCCTGATAAGATCCCTAAAACAGTAAGCAAGGTGCTCCAGTGGGGTTCTTAGTGCTTGATGCTCATCACGGTTCTCATCCTTGATGCATGTAGCTTCAAGTGTACAACTCGTTGATGGGTTAGCATCACCTTGAACAAGATTCTACCATCAACACACAATATATTAAGATCAAGTAAGAACACAACTCATTTAAGTGTCTTAGATGGATGATGAACCAAGGTTACATCATATCCTTAGTCTTAACACAATTACAAGTTACATTTACAACTAAAGCTACAAACTTTATTTCAATCAAGCAAGTATAAACATAATCTAAGTCAAATGAAGTGATGGAACCCTAAGCTAGAGAGCTTGGATCCCTTTCACACAAGTTATACGGTCACAAAGCTAGAAAGCTTGAACCTTTAGTGTTCTTGAAGAACTTGAAGCATAAAGCTTAGATCTTTAAGTTATATGAAGACCATAAACACAAGTTTTGATCTTTATATCAAAATAATGAGAACATAAGTTAGAAAACTTAGATCCAACAAAAGATATGAAGATCCAAGCTAGAAAGCTTGCATCTTGATTGTTCTTGAAGATCTTGAAGCATAAAGCTTGGATCTTTAAGATACATGAAGATTACAAACAAAAGTTTGAATCTTTACAACAAAATAATAAGATTAAAGCTAAAAAGATGTAGATCTATAAAGTAGGTGAAGATTCAAAGCTAGAAAGCTTGAATCTTCCATGTTCTTGAAGGATTCATGCTTGAATCTACAAGATGTAATCAAGATCAAAGCTAAAAAGCTTGATCTTTTAAAGAATGATGATGATCATGAAAAGGAAAGGAGAAGAAGAAGAAGAAGAAGAAGAAGAAGAAGAAAAATCAAAAACTTACAAGTTTTAGAGTGAGAAAGACTAGAAAGGAAATAATAGAGTAAGTGTGTGTGAAATACAAATGAGAGCAAGTGTTAAATGGATGGAATAAGGGCGGTATTTATAGGAAATGAGGGTGGGGGGAGGCCATTAGGGCCGTAGGTTTTGGTAGGGGGAGGGGGGGGGGACAAGATTTACTTTTTGGTTAATGGTTGTCTAAAGTAGGTGCTTATGTTGGGATCCCATGTAACATTAAGGATAATACTTGACACAAATATTAGCATGTTCTCTCTAATAAATGGACATTTGTCTTACTTATTATTGGGTCACTAGTAATTAATAAGTGGGCTAAATAAATGGGCTAATAGCTAGAGTAGGGTGGACTTAAGTCCAACAAGGTAGAAAGTCCAACAAGACTAACTAGTAAGCATAATTAAATTACTACGCATAATTAAGCATCCAAAAACCCAAGTAATTATTTTTATAAAATAATAATTAATATTTCGTAGTCATAATATTCCGATTACGAAAAAAGTTAAACGTGTGCGCAGTTCGCGGTTTATTCGAAACGTTAAGTGACACTAACGGTCATAAAGCATCCGGTGATCAAGTTAAGTATCCTACGCACTTAAAGGCACGTTTTAACACATAAATGAAAGTAAGCCATGTGTATAAAGATTCCAGAGTATAAAGTAGCACAGTACGCACAAATACGTAGTTTCGCTAAAATCACAAGGCACAGAAACAAGTCGAAAAAGCCGGGTCGTTACATTACCCACCTGTTAATGGAAATTTCGTCCCAAAATTTAAGCTGAGGCAGGTGTTGAAGTCGGGAAGAGGTGAGGATACTTCTGCATCATTTGATCCTCTCGTTCCCAAGTAAACTCAGGTCCACGTTTGGCATTCCATCGGACTCGAACAATTGGAATCTTATTGTGCTTCAAAGTCTTAACCTCTCGGTCCATAATTTCGACAGGCTCTTCCACGAAGTGGAGTTTGTCATCAATCGTAAGTTCCTCCAGGGGTATGATAAGTTCCGGTGGAGCAAGACACTTCTTCAAATTGATACGTGGAAGGTAGGATGAACTGCGCTCAATTGAGTTGGAAGATCCAGACGGTAAGCTACGGGTCCAACACGTTCCAAGATTTCAAAAGGACCAATATATCGCGGGTTTAACTTTCCGCGCTTTCCAAAACGGATCACACCTTTCCAAGGTGCGACCTTCAACATTACACGGTCACCCACGTTGAATTCGAAGTCTTTACGTTTAAGGTCGGCATAACTCTTTTGGCGATCACGGGCCGCCTTAAGTCTTGCTTGAATTTTGGACAATCTTCTCGGTTGTTTCATGGACTACCTCGGGTCCGGTGATTTGATTTTCGCCTACTTCAGGCCAACAAATAGGAGAACGGCACTTGCGGTCATACAACGCTTCAAAAGGTGCGGCATTAATACTCGAATGATAACTGTTATTGTAAGAGAATTCAGCTAGCGGCAAATGTCTCTCCCAAGCTTTTCCGAAGTCAATAACACAGGCACACAACATGTCCTCCAAAGTCTGAATCATGCGTTCGCTCTGACCGTCGGTTTGTGGGTGATACACGGCACTCATGTCGAGACGTGTTCCCAAGGCTTCTTGCAAAGAACGCCAAAATCTTGAAGCAAAACGGGTATCGCGATCTGAGATAATCGATAAGGGCACACCATGACGAGATATAACCTCTTTGATGAAATGTCCCGTTCTTATTGATTAAAAACGTTCCATATTAATTGATTTCGTTGCGAGGTTTTGACCTCTATATGAGACGTTTTTCAAAGACTGCATTCATTTTTAAAACAAACCATAACCTTTATTTCATAAATAAAGGTTTAAAAAGTTTTACGTAGATTATCAAATAATGATAATCTAAAATATCTTGTTTACATCCGACCATTACATAATGGTTTACAATACAAATATGTTACATCGAAATTAGTTTCTTGAATGCAGTTTTTACACAATATCATACAAACATGGACTCCAAATCTTGTCCTTATTTTAGTATGCAACAGCGGAAGCTCTTAGTATTCACCTGAGAATAAACATGCTTTAAACGTCAACAAAAATGTTGGTGAGTTATAGGTTTAACCTATATATATCAAATCATAACAATAGACCACAAGATTTCATATTTCAATACACATCCCATACATAGAGATAAAAATCATTCATATGGTGAACACCTGGTAACCGACATTAACAAGATGCATATTTAAGAATATCCCCATCATTCCGGGACACCCTTCGGATATGATATAAATTTCGAAGTACTAAAGCATCCGGTACTTTAGATGGGGTTTGTTAGGCCCAATAGATCTATCTTTAGGATTCGCGTCAATTAGGGTGTCTGTTTCCTAATTCTTAGATTACCAGACTTAATAAAAAGAGGCATATTCAATTTCGATAATTCAACCATAGAATGTAGTTTCACGTACTTGTGTCTATTTTGTAAATCATTTATAAAACCTGCATGTATTCTCATCCCAAAAATATTAGATTTTAAAAGTGGGACTATAACTCACTTTCACAGATTTTTACTTTGTCGGGAAGTAAGACTTGGCCACTGGTTGATTCACGAACCTATAACAATATATACATATATATCAAAGTATGTTCAAAATATATTTACAACACTTTTAATACATTTTGATGTTTTAAGTTTATTAAGTCAGCTGTCCTCGTTAGTAACCTACAACTAGTTGTCCACAGTTAGATGTACAGAAATAAATCGATAAGTATTATCTTGAATCAATTCACGACCCAGTGTATACGTATCTCATCATTGATCACAACTCAAACTATATATATTTTGGAATCAACCTCAACCCTGTATAGCTAACTCCAGCATTCACATATAGAGTGTCTATGGTTGTTCCGAAATATATATAGATGTGTTGACATGATAGGTCAAAACATTGTATACGTGTCTATGGTATCTTAAGATTATATAATATACAATACAAGTTGATTAAGTTATGGTTGGAATAGATTTGTTACCAATTTTCACGTAGCTAAAATGAGAAAAATTATCCAATCTTGTTTTACCCATAACTTCTTCATTTTAAATCCGTTTTGAGTGAATAAAATTGCTATGATTTCATATTGAACTCTATTTTATGAATCTAAACAGAAAAAGTATAGGTTTATAGTCGGAAAAATAAGTTACAAGTTGTTTTTGTAAAGGTAGTCATTTCAGTCGAAAGAATGACGTCTAGATGACTATTTTAGAAAACATACTTTCACTTTGAGTTTAACCATAATTTTTGGATATAGTTTCATATTCATAATAAAAATCATTTTTCCAGAAGTATAGCTTTTAAATCAAAGTTATTCTTAGCTTTTAATTATCCCAACCAAAACAGCCCCCGGTTTTACTACGACGGCGTATATCCAGTTTTATGGTGTTTATCGTGTTTCCGGGTTTTAAATCATTCAGTTAGCATATCATATAGATATATAACATGTGTTTAGTTGATTTTAAAAGTCTAGTTAAAAGGATTAACTTTATTTGCGAACAAGTTTAGAATTAACTAAACTATGTTCTAGTGATTACAAGTTTATAACGTTGAATAAGACAGCTTTTTATGTATGAATCAAATGATGTTATGAATATCATTACTACCTCAAGTTCCTTGGATAAACCTACTGGAAATGAGAAAAATGGATCTAGCTTCAAAGGATCCTGGGATGGCTTGAAAGTTCTTGAAGCAGAATCATGACACGAAAACAATTTCAAGTAAGATTTTCACTCGAAATAAGATTGTTATAGTTATAGAAATTGAATTAAAGTTTGAATATGATTATTACCTTGTATTAGAAATATAACCTACTATAAGTAACAAAGGTTTCTTGATCTTGGATGATTACTTGGAATGGATTTAGAAAACTTGGAAGTAAACTTGCAATCTTGGAAGTATTCTTGATTTTATGAAACTAGAACTTTTGGAATTTATGAAGAACACTTAGAACTTGAAGATAGAACTTGAGAGAGATCAATTAGATGAAGAAAATTGAAGAATAAAAGTGTTTGTAGGTATTTTTGGTCGTTGGTGTATGGATTAGATATAAAGGATATGTAATTTTGTTTTCATGTAAATAAGTCATGAATGATTACTCATATTTTTATAATTTTATGAGATATTTCATGCTAGTTGCCAAATGATGGTTCCCACATGTATTAGGTGACTCACATGGGCTGCTAAGAGCTGATCATTGGAGTGTATATACCAATAGTACATACATCTAAAAGCTGTGTATTGTACGAGTACGAATACGGGTGCATACGAGTAGAATTGTTGATGAAACTGAACGAGGATGTAATTGTAAGCATTTTTGTTAAGTAGAAGTATTTTGATAAGTGTCTTGAAGTCTTTCAAAAGTGTATGAATACATATTAAAACACTACATGTATATACATTTTAACTGAGTCGTTAAGTCATCGTTAGTCGTTACATGTAAGTGTTGTTTTGAAACCTTTAGATTAACGATCTTGTTAAGTGTTGTTAACCCAATGTTTATAATATCAAATGAGATTTTAAATTATTATATTATCATGATATTATGATGTATAAATATCTCTTAATATGATATATATACATTAAATGTCGTTACAACGATAATCGTTACATATATGTCTCGTTTCAAAATCATTAAGTTAGTAGTCTTGTTTTTTACATATGTAGTCATTGTTAATATACTTAATGATATGTTTACTTATCATAATATCATGTTAACTATATATATATCCTTATATATATCATCATATAGTTTTTACAAGTTTTAACGTTCGTGAATCACCGGTCAACTTGGGTGGTCATTTGTCTATATGAAACCTATTCCAATTAATCAAGTCTTAATAAGTTTAATTGCTTAACATGTTGGAAACACTTAATCATGTAAATATCAATTTCATTTAATATATATAAACATGGAAAAGTTCGGGTCACTACATTTGATGTATAGTTGAGCGAGTCTCTCCATCGTATCTGTTTCCTTCATGGCTAAGAAGTGTGCAGATTTGGTAAGTCGGTCAACGATAACCCAGATGGTATCATAACCGCCTACCGTATTCGATAGCTTTTTGATGAAGTCCATCGTTATCCTTTCCCACTTCCATTGCGGGATTTCCGGTTGTTGAAGTAATCCAGATGGCCTTTGATGTTCGGCCTTAACTTTCGAGCAAGTCAAACACTTACCAACTTAAGTTGCAACATCCTTCTTAAGATTAGGCCACCAATACTGTTCCTTGAGATTGTGGTACATTTTACCGGCTCCTGGATGAATCGAATATCTCAACTTGTAGGCTTCATCTAGTATAAGGCTCCGTAGATCTCCATAACTAGGTACCCAAATCCTTCCGGCAAAGCATCGGAGTCCCGTCTCCTTAACCTAGAATCGTGAAACGAGGATGTTCAAGTGTTCTTGAGAAATATTCTCCTCTTTGAGAGCCTCTTCTTGAGCTACTCGGATCTGGCTATTGAGATTTGAATGAATGATGATGTTCAAGGCACGGACACGAAGAGGTACCGTCCTCTCCTTCTGGCTCAGGGCATCGGCTACAACATTTGCCTTTCCAGGATGGTAACGAAGTTCACAATCATAGTCGTTCAGCGTCTCGATCCATCGTCGTTGCCTCATGTTCAGTTGTTTCTGATCGAATATGTGTTGGAGACTTTTGTGGTCGGCGAAGATGGTACTTTTAGTTCCATACAGATAATGTCTCCACAATTTGAGCGCAAAGACAACGCTTCCAAGCTCGAGGTTGTGAGTAGTGTAGTTTTGCTCGTGAATCTTTAGTTGACGAGAAGCATAGGCAATAACATTCGTTCTTTGCATCAATACGCAACCAAAACCATTTTTTAAAGCATCGCAGTACACAACGAAGTCATCACTGCCTTCAGGAAGAGACAAGATAGGTGTGGTGGTTAACTTCTACTTCAGGGTTTGAAATGTTGATTCTTGTTCGTTCTCCCAAACGAACTTCTTCCCTTTGTGAGTCAGTGCGGTCAAAGGACGCGCAATCAACAAAAAACCTTCAATAAATCTCCGGTAATAACCGGTAAGGCCTAGAAATTGGCGGATGTGAGTTGGTGTAGTGGGTGTCTCCCACTTGCTGATAGCCTCGATCTTTGTGGGATCAACTTTGATATCTTGATCACTCACAATATGACCCAGAAATTGGACTTCCTTCAACCAAAATTCACACTTGGAGAATTTGGCATAAAGTTGCTCTTGTCTCAAGAGTTCAAGCACTAGTCGGAGATCTTGCTCATGTTCTTCTTCGCTCTTGGAGTAGATGAGGATATCATCTATGAAGACGATAACGAACTTATCCAGGTATGGCTTGCATACACGATTCATGAGGTCCATTGATGTCGTGCGAGGTGTATATAAAATAGCTTTATATTTTACAAGGAAATACTATTAAATACGATACAATTTTACACAAGATATTTATTTATTTATAGAATGGATATACTTAAACCTTGCTACAACACTTATAGACAGTGTACCTAATCGTACAGTAGTGTAGTTTTTAGTAAGTCCGGTTCGTTTCACAGGGAAAATCTTTAAACAAAGCTTAACGCTATATTAGTTTACTTTTATAAAAATACAAATATATATATAAGTAATATTATTATTATAAATGGGGGTTTTTACCGTTTAATGACCGGTTTGTCGATTTTAAAACTTTAGTCGCAGTTAAAACCAAATGTGAAATATTAAATAAATAAAAGACTTAATTTAAAGCATAAAGTAAATAACGATAATGAAATTGTGGATAATAAAAGTGCGATAAAATAAAATTGCGATTAAAAAGTACGATAATTAAAAGTGCAATTAAATACAATAACAATAAATAAAAGTGTTATAATTAGAAGTGCAATTAAATATAAAATAAAAGGAATTAAATATGAAATAAAAGAATTATGCTTATTTAAACTTCCGTAATCATGATGTTTGACGTGTTGATTTTAGTTTT
This sequence comes from Rutidosis leptorrhynchoides, assembly GCF_046630445.1. Lineage (NCBI taxonomy): Eukaryota > Viridiplantae > Streptophyta > Magnoliopsida > Asterales > Asteraceae > Rutidosis > Rutidosis leptorrhynchoides. The sequence goes on along the minus strand of NC_092337.1, from coordinate 49,232,939 downwards.
ATGCCCATGGGTTAATTGTCCTTTGTCCTGGATTATTTAATATGTCCGTCTGGTTTTTGTCCATAACAGTCCATCAGTCATAAATATAAAGTGCGAGTGTCCTCGTCAAATTATCCTTATACCCGAAGTCAAATATTCCAACTAATTGGGGACTTAAACTGTAACAAGATTTTAATACTTTGTTTAATAATTACACCAGGATGTCGACTGAGTGTAACCCAAGGTTTTAATACTTTGTTATCAATTATGCCAAGTGTCCTTATACATAATTTCACCCCTGTTTTAATAATTCTAGTGGCTATTAATCCATTCCCGTGTCCGGTTAAATGAACGATTATTCGTACATATAAATACCCCGCCCATCGTGTCCGATAGAGTGTATATGGTTATTTATAAGGACGTTCAATTGTAAATCTTTATATTAAAATTAACAAACTATCATTTAGTTAAACAAATATAAAGCCCATTAATAGCCCATAGTCTAATTTCCACAAGTGTCGTTCTTTTGTCCAAACCCCAATTATGGTACAAAGCCCAATTATCCAATTTTAGTAATTAGCCCAACATCATGATTACTTCGGATTAAATAAGCATAATAATAACTTAGCTACGAGACATTAAATTAAAAAGGTTGAACATAACTTACAATGATTAAAAATAGCGTAGCGTTACACGGACAGAATTTCGACTTACACCCTTACAACATACGCTAACATACCCTTATTATTAGGATTTAAAATTAAAATTAAAATTAAAATATAAATTATATATATATATATATATATTTACGTATAGATAGATGGATGGATATATTGGATATATTGGATGATCAGAATTCGTTTGCTTTTATAGGGAATTGAGTTCAGGGGGTCTCCGCGACTCGCGTAATTTTTGCACTGCAAACTCCGCAACTCGCGGAGTTTACTTTTACAGCTCACACAAGTTTGGAGCCTTTCTTGCCGACGGTTTATAATATATTATATAATATATAAATAATTATAAGAATTATTTAAATATTATATTATATTTATGTGCATAGTTGACTTGTAATTTTTAGTCCGTTGCGTCGAGCGTTGAGAGTTGGCTCTGGTCCCGGTTCCGGATTTTCGAACGTCCTTGCGAATAATTTAATATCTTGTACTTTGCGTTTTGAATCTTGTACTCTTGTAATTTCGAGACGTTTCTTATCAATAATTGGAACCACTTTGATTGTATTTTGTACTTTTGAGTTTTTTTGTCGTTTGCATCTTCAATTCGTCGAATCTGTCTTTTGTCTTCACCTTTTAATATTTAAACGAATATCACTTGTAAATAGAACAATTGCAACTAAAAGCTTGTCTTTCTTGGGGAATAATGCTATGAAATATATGTTCGTTTTTAGCATTATCAAATATTCCCACACTTGAGCGTTGCTTGTCCTCAAGCAATATAGTCTTGAAATACTAGAATCACTTCTTTATTCTTCACACTTTGTACATCAGTGATTTCTATACGGCGGTATAAACAATGGTAGTAACGATATGGTTTACAGTCCCACATGACTATAAAATTTAGATCCATTAAGGAAATTGGATCATTATGAAAACATTTGATCTTTTGAAAATTAAATCTAGCTTTTACCCTAGATAAGTTTTCCAGAATAACCCTTCACCGGTGTTTACAAATTCTTTTTGTGGGTTTGGTGGGTTTCAGATTTGAAAATTTTAGCTCAAAACTTGCGGTTTTGTGTCACCCACTTGCTAACCTTGTATTTGGAAAGCAACACGTCCAGTTTACTTGTCCCGTATATTACCTTTCGGTAAACTACCGTCCGGTTGTAAAGGAAAGCGTTGAACAAGCAACTGTTAAGGCAATGTCCCCTGACATGCTTTTAATTATGGTCTATAACGTGTCGGACGCAATTACTATCCTTGGTAGGAGCAATAGTAAAGCTCACCCTTATGATTTTTCGGTCTGGCACAAGGTCCTGTCTTTGACCATGCTATGCAACCACCATTCTTACGGTTGACACCCGATTTAGTTCAGGTGACCTAATGAATTCCAGGTGAATTCCTAGGATTTTACGTTCAATGGTAATGAACGCATTAAAAATGGGTTTTCAGAAAACAAATCGGTTTGTAATTTTGTTCAAAATATTTTCTCGTTCAAGCTCGAGTTTAGATATCATTGAATTCCATGAGTTTAAATTCTCAATCTTTAAGGTCAATCTCAAGGATTGAGTAATATCAGTCTTAAAAGCTGATTTTTAATCTTTAAGGAGATTATCCTTTCTGGGGATCTAATTCGTTAGTCTTATCAAGCTAATTTGCACGGTGCCCTCCCCATTTTACAAGATAAATCCTTCTCATGGTTAGGATAAATCTGACCACTTGGCGACCCTGTTTTATGCTGAGGTCTGTGGATTTCCTGCTGATTTTAGTGATGACTTTTCTAGATTTTTCGTCAACCTACAGCTGGTCTGGACGACAACTTCCTGACCTAAATCAAGAAGCGCGTTTCTTTTTCGGAAGACTTTACTTCCTTTTAATGATGGAATTGATTCATCGTGTAGATCCATCTCTTCTTTTCTTTCATCGGGTAAAACAGTTTAGTTTAGTCCAAAGCAAAAGTATTTTCAGTTATTTGTTACAGAAATATGTGACATATGTTTAAGATAACTTGGTAATTTTTCCCACACTTGGCTTTTATTTTCCTTTTTATTGTCCTCTATTCCATTTTAAATGAATTCTAACATTTTGGTTTGTTTCTCAATTTATGTCCTTTCCAAGGTAACAATAATTTCGGTGTTAACACCTAGTTTTATCGTTCATAAATATGTATAAACATGATTTTGAGTTCATTTAATTGAAAATTTTGAAAATTTTTACTAGAATTGGGTAGTCAGTATATAAGACTAGGGCTGTTCTTTATTATCAGAGAGCACTAGGTTCTAATACAACTACTGCTTTACTAGTATTTTTAATGGTAACCAAGTGTTTAAGATAAAAATTTTAAAAATCCGAAAGAATTTAACCCCTTCCCACACTTAAGATCTTGCAATGTCCTCATTTGCAAGAAATCAGTAACAATTTAAATTATTGAGGGTGATTTATGTGAAAATGATTAAATTTTACCAAAGTTTCCAAATATATTGGCGTTTGTTTGCTGAATGATAAATGGTGCATATCATTTGTTCATTCCGTCTTGTTGTTATATCACATTTATTTTGCATCTTGTCGTCAAAATTAGTTGCTTTTGCTGAACTTAATGCCAGTCTTTGAAAATGCGTTATTTTACCCTGTTGTGTACATAAAATAAACTGCAAATATATATACATATTTTTGAAGTTTGGTATATTACCCCACATTCAAAAATTATTAAAATCTAATAATAAAATTTAGAAAATTATAAAAACTAATACAAATCTAACATAAGTATTAAATGTATCAATATTACAAATTATAAAATAAATAAAACTAAGTAGACTAGGGATGATACTGATACCAGTAGGGGTTCCATGCATAACCATATGTGTTATAAAATGCTTCGGCTGGGTTATACGTAGGATACGGTGGTTGGATCTCTATAGACCAGGGAGGGAATATGGGCGATGGAGTAGGAATATAGTTTCTACCTATATGTTGGCAATAAGCTATGATTTGGTTTTGATGAACTTGCCAATCTTCAAATGCTCTATGTCTAGCATTTTCATACTCTTGTGAAGCTATAAACCTTTGCATTTCTGCCATTTCATTTCCCCCTCCTACATTACCTTGCTGTTGGTTTCTCTCAACCTGTGGATGTCTACCATTATATCGTGCTGCGGCGTTATTTCGCCTCTTCAAAACTTTCGCACCATGGTATACATTTAAACCTATTGTATCTCGGGGTTCTGGTTCTTCGATTAGTAATCCCCCCGACTTATATCCACACCGAGATATTCAGCAATCAAAGTAATAAATATACCACCTCCTATTATGCTATGCGGTCTCATCCCCCTAACCATAGCTGATAAATAATAACCCACACAATAAGGTATACTTACAGCGCTTTGTGGGTCTCGAATACACATGTGGTAAAACAAATCCTGTTCATTTACCTTTTCCTTGTTCTTACCTCGTTGTGTAATCGAATTGGCTAAAAACCTATGAATTACTCTTAATTTAGCTCTATCTATATCCAAATAAGAGTAATTTCCCCCTTTAAATTGGTGATGGCTAGTCATTTGACTCCATACACCATGGGTATCAAAATTTTCGTCTATCTTCCTACCGTTCAATATCAACCCTCTACAATCGGCAGATGCTAACTCCTCAGGCGTATATATACGTAAAGCCTGAGCCATGTCTAGTAAAGACATGTGGCGCATCGAACCTCCTAACAAAAATCTAATAAAAGATTGATCTGTTAAACTAGCTACCCGATCATTTAATTCTATACTACACAACAATTCTTCACACCATACTTTATATACAGGTCTACGCATGTTGAATAACCGTACCCAATCGTTAAAAGTAGAATTACCATACCTCTGCGCAAGTAATTCCCTAATTGGCCCGGCCAATTCTACAGCTTCTAATGGTCCCCATTCTATGACCCTAGGTACTTCAACAGCTTTAGAATGAAGAGTATGCAAACCCCTTTGGTATTTTGGATAATCTATCCAAAGTCTGTCAAATCTCAGGCTCGGGTGCAAATCTTCCAAGTGCATATCAGAAAATGTCATGACTGGATGAGGTATATCTTGTTTGTAGTAGTTATCCACCTCCTGTTGTTCCGTATTCTCAGCAGGAGCATTGCGAGTTTGGGATGAAGATTCACCCCTTTCAGTCTACAAAACACATCAAACACAATTTTTGTGCATCCAAATATGCATTAGTGTCAGCAAAATCATCAATCAAAATAATTACAATGACATGTTTAATTTATATCAAACTTAAGCTCATTTTCATATTTTCATCAAATCTACACTTTTTCAAATAAGCATATACGAAAATGTTCATTAAATTCATAAGCATTCAACTCAAATAACATGTCAAAATAATCATTACTAGCAATTAAACAAGTTTCAAATGGCATTATCTCTCAAAAATCAAGTTCATGAATTTTTAGACTTGAAAAAGTCCATTTTAATTCTCAAAATCATGTTTAGGCTCAAAGTTGGATCATTTAACTACCTAAACATGTTACACTACTTAATTTAGAAACAATTCATGACAAAAATTGGCCATAACCTGTTTATATCAAAAAGCCCCAAATTGCTCAAGAACACAAACCCTAGATTACTCAAAATTTGAAGTTTAAGGCTCCTAATCATGTTAAATAGCATCAATCTAGGTTATACAAGCATAATACATAAGCAATTTAAGCATAATTACACTAAAAAGCATCAAAATCGAATTGGGTATAAAATTGCTCAAGAACACTAATTTTTGGATTAAATGGTGTTTAGGTGTAGAAATTTACCGTTTTTCTTGAGTAATTCCTTGATAGCATCCTTCTCAACATGATTTTAGTAAAAGATTTGATGATTAACGGTCAAAAATTGCGAATTTGGTGTGTGTTTTTCGGGTTTTTTCGGGTTTATTTCGCAGTTTATTTTTGTGTTGTGGTGTGTGGACTGAGCTGATTACGTTTTTATTTTTTCTGGGTTTTGGTCCCTTCGCGAGTCGCGGTGTTTGACCCTTCAAACTCCGCGAGTCGCGGAGTTTGTATTTTTTTTTTTATATATCTTATACTAATTAAAACAATTAAGTAATTAATTTTAAAATTTTGTTTCCCTTATTATTTAGGGCGAGGTCGTTTCAGATCGATGTCCTAGTCCGTCCTTCGACAAAATTTTAAAATTTGTCTATTTAAAGCGCGGTTTTAAAAGCAAAGATTTTTTTTTTGGGTTTTTTAATTTTTAATTTTTTGCATACTTTAATTTAATAAGATTAAAAATAATGATAATAAAAGTTCTCGTCCCTCCCTCGGGTAAAGCAATTTCGGTTCAACGACCTAGTCTTCAACTCACGACGAATTTTAAAAATCATATTTTTAACTTAGCGAAATAAAGTAAATTTTTGTTTTTAAATTCACACCAAACTTAAATTTAAAATGCATAAAATTAAAAATTCACACTAAACTTAAATTTAAAATGCATAAAATTAAAAATTCACACCAAACTTAAATTATATTTTTGTTTTTATACATACAAACTTATATTAAAAATATTAATTTTTCAAATATTTACAATTTTAAATATATTGATTTAATTTTAACAAGTTTACAATATTAATTTAAGATTTATATATTAATTTTAAAAACATGGTAAAAATAAAATTAAAAATCTTTTTGGCTTTTTATCCCACTTTAATCAATCAAATATTATCAAAAATATGAGCCCCTCTTTTCGGTAAAGTAATTTTGGTTCCAAGACCTAATTTAACTCATGACGAATTTTTGAAATATTTTGGGTTGATTGATTAAAGATATTTATACCTTAAGAATAAACGTTAAATTTCGCAGTGATGTAATAAATTTTTGAATGATATCAATAATTTTGGTCGCCAAACCTAATTTTATTCAATACCAATTTAATACTTTATAGCGAACAAACTAGCGTTTATTATCAAAAGGTTAAAAATAAAAATAAAAATAAAAACGGTACAGACTTACCTGTGAGATAGTATTCTTAGTTATATGATCTATCCCATTCATAAGATAGTCGGTTTAATTGGTTTTCCATAGCTACATAGGCGTAACCTCGAGCATTCAGTGTTTTTTCTTCTAAACATATGAACGGTCCGTCTCTGCATAAAGTAACAAATTCGGTATTTGAATAGGTTTGATTATTTGAACATTTACCTCCATGTGACCATTTTTCACATTTGTGACATCTTTCTAGGTGTCGTGCTCTTCTTTTCGCTGCGGATTTTGATTTTCCTTTACCAAATTGTAACTTATTATCTTCGCATCTGGATCTTTTCTTACTCCGTCCAATCTTTCTCTGATTACTGACACTATTTCACTCGGTAGTGTGTCATTATTACGTTTAGTGATCAAAGCGTGTAGCATTAGACCATGGTTTAGTTCACAGGCAGTCTTCATTTCCTAAAAAAAATAAAAATTCAGAATGGGGGGAGAAGACTAGTTCTTTAGGGTCTGCTAGGGAAAGACCATTCGGGTTCCATTTTCGAGAACTACATAAAAACAGAAAATCTAACTCTAACAGAAATACATATTATCCTTTAAAGACTTGATTCTCCCCACACTTAGTTAGCTGTGGTATCGAAATTGTGATTAACTTCATTGTCGATTTCCATTGGACTATCTATGTAATGTTTAACTCTGTGACCATTAACTTTAAATTCAATTCCATTTGAATTTATTAATTCTACTGTTCCGTATGGGAAAACTCTTTTGACTATGAATGGTTCAGACCATCTTGATTTTAATTTTCCAGGAAATAGCTTGAATCGTGAATTGAAAAGAAGAACTCTATCTCCTTCTTTAAATTCTTTTGATCTTCTGATTCTTTTATCATGCCATTTTTTCGTTCTTTCCTTATAGATTAACGAATTTTCGTATGCTTCATGTCTTAATTCTTCTAATTCGTTTAGTTGACTTAATCGTAGATGTCCAGCTTCATGTAAATCAAGATTACATGTCTTCAAAGCCCAAAATGCTTTGTGTTCAATTTCTACTGGAAGATGACATGCTTTTCCATAAACAAGTCTAAAAAGTGTGGTTCCAATTGGAGTTTTGTAGGCTGTTCTAAAAGCCCAGAGTGCATCCTCCAATTTAATGGACCATTCCTTCGGATTTGATCCTACGGTTTTCTCTAGAATACGTTTTAAAGCTCGGTTGGTATTTTCAACTTGTCCACTTGTTTGTGGATGATATGTGGTGGAGATTTTATGAGTTACTCCATATCTTTTAAGAACTTTCTCAAGTTGATTATTACAGAAATGAGTTCCTCGATCACTTATTAAAGCTTTCGGTGTTCCAAACCTTGCAAAAAGACGTTTTAAAAAGTTGACTACAACTCGTGCATCGTTAGTTGGGAGAGCTTGTGCTTCCGCCCATTTAGATACATAATCAATAGCTACGAGAATATAGAGATTATTATGAGATTTTGGAAATGGACCCATAAAGTCAATACCCCAAATGTCAAATACTTCACATACTTGTATGACATTTTGTGGTATTTCATCACGTTGACTTATTTTTTCAGCCCTTTGACAAGCATCACAGGATTTGCAAAGAAGGTGTGCGTCTTTGTAAAATGTAGGCCAATAGAATCCAGCTTCATAAATTTTTCTTGCTGTTAGTTGAGGCCCATAATGCCCTCCTGTTGGTCCTGTGTGACAATGGTTTAAAATTTTACTAGCTTCATCTCCGAATACACATCGGCGTATTATTCCATCTGGACAACTTTTAAACAGGTGTGGATCTTCCTAAAAATAGTGTTTTATATCACTGAAGAATTTCTTTCGTTTTTGGTACGATAATCCTTTTTCAAGGAATCCACATACTAAGTAGTTTGCATAGTCTGCAAACTATGGGATTTCATTATAATCTATCTTCAATAGATATTCATCAGGAAAGTTGTCTTGTATGGCCGATTCATTTAGAACTTCTAATTCGGGATTTTTAAGACGAGAAAGATGATCAGCGGCGAGATTTTCTGCTCCTCTTTTATCTCGGATTTCAATATCGAACTCTTGTAAGAGTAAGATCCAACGGATTAATCTTGGTTTGGCATCTTGTTTCGAAAATAGGTATCTAAGAGCAGAATGGTCGGTATAGACCACCGTTTTAGCTAGAACGAGATATGATCGAAATTTATCAAAAGCAAAGACAATAGCAAGGAGTTCTTTTTCAGTAGTTGTATAATTTGTTTGTGCTCCTTGTAACGTCTTACTAGCATAATATATAGGTTGAAATCGTTTTTCAATCCTTTGTCCTAAAACGGCCCCCATTGCAAAATCACTTGCATCGCACATTAATTCAAACGGTAGATTCCAATTTGATGTTATCATGATTGGCGCATTAGTGAGTTTCTCTTTAAGAATATTAAAAGATTTGATACATTCATCTGAAAAGATGAATGGAGCATCCTTTTCTAGGAGTTTATTCATAGGAGTGGCAATTTTAGAAAAATCTTTTATGAAACGTCGGTAAAAACCGGCATAACCTAGAAAACTCCTAACTCCTCTAACATTGGTGGGATGTGGAAGTTTAGCAATTACATCTACTTTAGCTCTATCCACTTCAATTCCTTCCTTTGAGATTTTATGTCCAAGAACGATGCCTTCTTTAACCATGAAATGGCATTTCTCCCAATTAAGTACTAGATTTGATTGTTCGCATCTAATAAGCATTCATTCCAGATTAACTAGACATGATTCAAATGTATCACCGAAGACTAAAAAGTCATCCATGAAAACTTCCATGCATTCTTCTATCATGTCGTGAAAAATCGCCATCATACACCTTTGAAAGGTTGCAGGGGCGTTGCAAAGTCCAAATGGCATGCGTTTGTAAGCAAAAGTACCATAAGGGCACGTGAATGTGTTTTTCTCTTGATCTTCGGGTGCTATTGAAATTTGAAAATATACTGAAAATCCATCTAGAAAACAATAGTAACTATTTCCGGCTAATCTTTCCAACATTTGATCAATGAAAGGTAAGGGAAAGTGATCTTTTCTGGTGGCGTCATTTAATTTTCTATAATCAATACACACACGCCATCCTGTTACAGTCCTAGTAGGAATAAGCTCATTTTTCTCATTTGTAATGACAGTCATGCCACCCTTCTTAGGCACGCATTGAACTGGGCTTACCCATGGACTATCAGAAATTGGATATATTAAACCTGCATCTAGCAGTTTAATAATTTCTTTCTTAACTACATCTTGCATATTAGGATTTAGTCTTCGTTGGCGTTGCACATACATTTTATGACCTTCTTCCATAAGGATTTTATGTGTGCAATACGAAGGACTTATTCCTTTAATATCATGAATCTTCCATGCAATGGCTGGTTTATGAGCTTTCAACACAGAAATGAGTTGAGATTTTTCATTTTTAGTAAGAGAAGACGATATTATTACAGGTAATTCAGATTCACCATGTAAATAAGCGTATTCCAAATGGTTTGGAAGTGGCTTTAACTCTAATTTCGGAGGTTCTTCTATCGATGATTTATATCGATATCTGTCTTCTTCTTTTAGCATTTGAATTTCTTCTGTTGTTGGTTCATATCCATTAGCTATAAGTGTAGCTAATATTTCAGCTTCATCAATTTGTTCAGTTCCTTCTCCTAAAGAACATTCTCCCGTTCCTTGTAATTCTAGAAATTCTTCTAATAATTCTGCATGTGCATCTATAGTTTGAATATAATAACATGTATCATCTGCAGATTGTGGTTGTTGCATTGCTCTATCAACTGAAAAGGTAACACTCTCATCTTCTATACTTAGGGTCAATTTCTTACCGAACACTTCTATCATTGCTTTAGCCGTGTTTAAGAATGGTCTTCCTAATATGAGAGGAACTTGAGAATCTTCTTCCATGTCCAGAACAACAAAATCTACTGGAAATACTAAAGTACCAACTTTAACTAGCATGTTCTCCATTATCCCTCTAGGATATTTTATTGATCTATCGGCTAGTTGTATGCTTATTCTTGTTAGTTTCAATTCTCCAAGGTCTAGTTTAGCGTATAGTGAATACGGCATTAGATTTATACTAGCACCTAAGTCTGCCAATGCTTCTATTGAACTAAGACTACCCAGAAAATATGGAATTGTGAAACTTCCTGGATCAGATAGTTTTTCTGGTATCTTATTCAACAGCACTGCTGAACAATTAGCGTTCATAGTAACAGCCGAGAGTTCTTCCATTTTCTTTCTATTTGAGATTAGATCTTTCAAGAATTTAGCATATCTAGGCATTCCTGAAATCACATCAATGAAAGGAAGATTTACATTTATCTGTTTAAACATATCCAAGAATTTGGATTGCTCGGCTTCAAGTATCTCTTTCTTCATTTTACTCGGGTAAGGAAGTGGTGGTTGGTATGGTTTAACATAAGGTTTAGCCTTAACTGTGTTATCTTCATTAACCTTTTCAACTACCGGTTCTTTTTCCTTATCTTGATCAGGTTGTGGTTCTTGTGGAGTAGGAATAGCTTCATCAGAAGTTACAGGTATTTCAGGTGGTTTAAGTGTTGTACCACTTCTTGTGGTAATAGCTTTAGCTGTTTCATTCCGGGAGTTAGCATTTGTATCACTAGGTAAACTTCCCGGTTTTCTTTCACCTATTAACCTTACTAGGTTACTTACTTCTTGTTCCAAATTTTGAATAGAAGCTTGTTGATTTCTAAATGCTTGAGCATTTTGTTCATTTGTTTGTTTTTGAGATGTGAAAAACTGCGTTTGAGTTTCAACTAGCTTCGTCATCATATCTTCTAAATTCGACTTTTTATCATCGGTTTGTTGTGGTGGTTTGTTTTGAAAATTAGGTCTTTGCTGATTGTAAGTATTGTTGGATACTTGTTGATTGCTAGGACCTTGTTGGTTGTTGTATGGAATATTTTGATTATAATTCTGGTTTTGATTGTAGATCGGTCTTGGCGGTTGATAATTATTCTGATAATTATTTTCAGGCCTTTGGTTTATGTATGAAATATTCTCTCTTTGTTCCATTGTTAATTCAATACTAAGACAATCTTTTGTCAAATGTGGTCCTCCACACTGCTCACAACTAATTCGTATTGAGTGAATATCCTTAGTCATCTTTTCCATTCGTCTCTCGACAGCATCTATCTTTGCGGAAATGGAATCTAAGTCATGGCTAGAATCGGCTCTAGCTGCTTTAGATGATCTAACGATATCTTTTTCTTGGTGCCACTCATGTGAGTGGGAAGCAGTGTTATCAATAATTTTATAAGCATCAGTTTCGGTTTTCTTCATAATGGAACCACCAGCTACTATATCGATGTCTTTTCTTGTAGTGATGTCGCATCCTTGGTAGAATATTTGTACTATTTGACATGTGTCTAAACCATGTTGCGGACATCCTCTTAATAACTTTCCAAATCTTGTCCATGCCTCATATAGAGTTTCATTTGGCTTCTGTGTGAACGTAACAATTTCTCCTTGAAGTCTTACGGCTTTAGATGCAGGAAAGAATTGTTTAAGAAAATTTTCAACTAAAACGTCCCATGTATCAATCGCCCCTTCAGGTAACGATTCCAACCAATCTTTGGCTTCTCCCTTTAAAGTCCAGGGAAATAACATGAGATATATTTGTTCATCCTCAACTTCTCTTATTTTAAATAGAGTGCAGATCCTATTAAAGGTACGAAGATGTTCATTTGGATCTTCCTTCGGTGCACCACTAAATTGGCATTGATTAGTCACCATATGTAGAATTTGTCCTTTGATTTCATAATCTGGCGCATTAATGTCTGGATGAGTAATTGCGTGACCTTGGCCAGTGCTTTTAGCTCTCATTCGGTCTTCCATACTTAAAGGTTCCAGATTCTCCATAATTGAATTTGTTGAATCGGAATCACTAGAGGATTCTGATTTAATGGTTCGTTCCTCAACAATCTCTGTTTGAATGATTGGTGGTTCCGGAGGAAAATTTAATGGTTCAGGATCTATGAATCGTCCCTGAATATTCTCCGGATTCTCAATTGTGAGGTCGGGTTCAAAAAAAAGATTATAAGAAATTTGAACTGGAGTACTTGGTCGACTGGATGACGATTCTAAAGAAAAATCAACGGCGGTAATATTTGCTAAATGTCTTGATCTAGTTACAGGTGGTGAACGTACAAAAGGTGGTGAACGTCTTGCTCGGTGCATTTACTGAATATCCTATTAGTTTTTTAAAAAGAAAGAAAAATTATATAAGTTATCCAACTAATAGACTTTTCTGTTTTTGCCCACGTTTCGAATAGCCAAAAGATGCAGTAGAGGGGCAGGATTCGTTTGGTCTCAATATAATTGAGGACTGTTTGGCTCCAATAACCCGGTCCACGTACAAATCCAACTATTACTACGAACCAAAAAATTTTGATGTCTATCAATTTAACCACTTAAAATAAATTTTTGTAATTTTAAGAAATTTAGATAAGAAGTAGAATAAAAATCTATGTCCTAAAAACTAGAATAGCGAGAAATAAGAAAGAAAAAGAGCGTGTCGGAAAAAGATCGAAAAATAAAAATAAGAAAGAAAAAGAGTGACTTATAGAACTTAAAAACACTTGACTAACCCAACCTTATTACTATCACTAACTTAAAATTATAATCGCAAATTGAGATTACTAATTGGAATGATAATTGATACATAGGTAAAAGGTGTCTAAAAATATTAAAGCTTTCAAGAAAAACTATATCCCAAATGGCAATAACTTAAAAAGAAACTAAAATTTAAAAAGGCGTCGCAAAATTCTAAAGCACCTAAATCTTAGTCTAAAGAAAATGCACTTAAGGAATTTTACTGCAAAGTCTAAAAATCTAGAAATAAAAATATAACTATGGCAAAAACTAAGTTTAAAACTAAAAACTAGCAAAAAATACAAATATTACGCTAAAATAATTAAAAAGGGACAAAATATTAAAATATACAAAAAGTTGTAAAAAGTACAATTTTTATAAAAATATTATTTTTATATTATTTATTTTATTAAACTATTAATTTTATATTTTAATTAAACTAATTTAACTAAAATACAATTTAATTTAAAAACTTAAAACTAATTATAATAATAAATAAGTAATTAGGGTTAATAATAATAAATAAATAATAATTACTCCGTAATTAATGCTGATTAGGGTTTCTGTCGGCGTGTCAGAGTGTCTCCGCGAGTCGCGGTATTCGAAGCTGCAAACTCCGCGAGTAGCGGGGTTCCAATTTTCAGATGACAGGTTGATTAAAATTCGACGCGTTTTTTTTTTATATTCTGTTTTATATTTTCTGTTTAAATAAAAATATTTATATAATAAAAACTTATATTTAAAAACTAAAATAAAAATAGAACTACTTTATAATTTTAAAAATATCTTAAAAATAGATTTATATATATATTAAATTTTTTTTTTTTAAATTTAGCGTTACGCTTCCGGCTTTTAAGCTAGATTGTTCCCCGACAGCGGTGCCAAAAATATACTTGATGTCGTGCGAGGTGTATATAAAATAGCTTTATATTTTACAAGGAAATACTATTAAATACGATACAATTTTACACAAGATATTTATTTATTTATAGAATGGATATACTTAAACCTTGCTACAACACTTATAGGCAGCGTACCTAATCGTACAGTAGTGTAGTTTTTAGTAAGTCCGGTTCGTTCCACAGGGAAAATCTTTAAACAAAGCTTAATGCTATATTAGTTTACTTTTATAAAAATATAAATATATATATAAGTAATATTATTATTATAAAGGGGGGTTTTTACCGTTTAATGACCGGTTAGTCGATTTTAAAACTTTAGTCGCAGTTAAAACCAAATGTGAAATATTAAATAAATAAAAGACTTAATTTAAAGCGTAAAGTAAATAACGATAATGAAATTGCGAATAATAAAAGTGCGATAAAATAAACTTGCGATTAAAAAGTACGATAATTAAAAGTGCAATTAAATACAATAACAATAAATAAAAGTGTTATAATTAGAAGTGCAATTAAATATAAAATAAAAGGAATTAAATATGAAATAAAAGAATTATGCTTATTTAAACTTCCGTAATCATGATGTTTGATGTGTTGATTTTAGTTTTATGCCCATGGGTTAATTGTCCTTTGTCCTGGATTATTTAATATGTCCGTCTGGTTTTTGTCCATAACAGTCCATCAGTCATAAATATAAAGTGCGAGTGTCCTCGTCAAATTATCCTTATACCCGAAGTCAAATATTCCAACTAATTGGGGACTTAAACTGTAACAAGATTTTAATACTTTGTTTAATAATTACACCAGGATGTCGACTGAGTGTAACCCAAGGTTTTAATACTTTGTTATCAATTATGCCAAGTGTCCTTATACATAATTTTACCCCTGTTTTAATAATTCTAGTGGCTATTAATCCATTCCCGTGTCCGGTTAAATGAACGATTATTCGTACATATAAATACCCCGCCCATCGTGTCCGATTGAGTGTATATGGTTATTTATAGGGACGTTCAATTGTAAATCTTCATATTAAAATTAACAAACTATCATTTAGTTAAACAAATATAAAGCCCATTAATAGCCCATAGTCTAATTTCCACAAGTGTCGTTCTTTTGTCCAAACCCCAATTATGGTACAAAGCCCAATTACCCAATTTTAGTAATTAGCCCAACATCATGATTACTTCGGATTAAATAAGCATAATAATAACTTAGCTACGAGACATTAAATTAAAAAGGTTGAACATAACTTACAATGATTAAAAATAGCGTAGCGTTACACGGACAGAATTTCGACTTACACCCTTACAACATTCGCTAACATAACCTTATTATTAGGATTTAAAATTAAAATTAAAATTAAAATATAAATTATATATATATATATATATATATATATATATATATATATTTACGTATAGATAGATGGATGGATATATTGGATATATTGGATATATTGGATGATCAGAATTCGTTTGCTTTTATAGGGAATTGAGTTCAGGGGGTCTCCGCGACTCGCGTAATTTTTGCACTGCAAACTCCGCAACTCGCGGAGTTTGCTTTTACAGCTCACACAAGTTTGGAGCCTTTCTTGCCGACGGTTTATAATATATTATATAATATATAAATAATTATAAGAATTATTTAAATATTATATTATATTTATGTGCATAGTTGACTTGTAATTTTTAGTCCGTTGCGTCGAGCGTTGAGAGTTGGCTCTGGTCCCGGTTCCGGATTTTCGAACGTCCTTGCGAATAATTTAATATCTTGTACTTTGCGTTTTGAATCTTGTACTCTTGTAATTTCGAGACGTTTCTTATCAATAATTAGAACCACTTTGATTGTATTTTGTACTTTTGAGCTTTTTGGTCGTTTGCGTCTTCAATTCGTCGAATCTGTCTTTTGTCTTCACCTTTTAATATTTAAACGAATATCACTTGTAAATAGAACAATTGCAACTAAAAGCTTGTCTTTCTTGGGGAATAATGCTATGAAATATATGTTCGTTTTTAGCATTATCATCCATGAATACAGCGGGTGCGTTGGTTAAACTGAATGGCATTACTAGAAACTCGTAGTGACCATAACGGGTTTCGAACGCAGTTTTCATCCCATCACTCTCCTTCACCCTCAATTGGTGATAACCGGATCGCAAATCGATCTTGGAGTAAACAATGGATCCTTGCAGCTGATCGAAAAGATCGTCAATTCTGGGAAGGGGATACCGGTTCTTAATCGTCAACTTGTTCAGCTCACGATAATCGATACACATGCGGAAAGATCCGTCCTTCTTCTTCACGAATAAAACAGGTGCGCCCCAAGGCGATGAACTTGGTTGGATAAATCCACGGTCTAGCAATTCCTGCAGTTGACTCTACAACTCTTGCAGTTCGGAAGGTGCTAGTCGATAAGGTGCGCGAGCTACGGGTGCAGCTCCCGGCACTAGATCGATATGGAACTCCACTGCTCTCGGTGGCGGTAATCCAGGCAATTCTTCCGGAAAGACATCGGAAAATTCGTTCACAACTCGTACATCATTCACACTCTTCACCTCGGCTTCTAACGTTTTCACATGTGCTAAATCAGTAAGACGTCCTTTCTTCATGATCTTTTGTGCTTTCATGCAACTAATGAGGTTCATCTTCTCACTACATCTCTCTCCGTAAATAATCAGTGGCTCACCATCTCCGTGGGGTACACGAAGAGCTTTATCTCCACAGATAATGTCGGCCCTTACTTTGGTCAACCAGTCCATACCGACAATGACATCAAAGCTTCCCAATTTGATGGGTATCAAGTCAATCTCGAAATCCAACCAGCTATGTTGATAATAGCTCCTCGGCCAATTTGGTCAACTTTCTCAAGTTTTTCATTGGCTACCTCAACAAGCATACTCTCCTTTAAAGGAACTAACGACCAATCTATCTTAGAGCAAAAGTGTCTACAAACATATCTCCTATCGGCACCAGTATCAAAAAGGACAGAAGCTAATAGATTGTTGATAGTGAATATACATATACATGTAACCAAGTCGGGGTTCTCACGGGCATCCCTTGCATTTACATTGAAAGCTCTTCCACGCGGGGGTCCGCCGTCCTTTCGCTTATTGGGACACTCATTCCTGAAGTGGCCCTATTGTCCACACTCATAACACTTTCTTAGTCCATTGGGGTTGGTCCTCACAGCTGGGATGGGAATCTTGCAGTCCTTACCAATATGCCCGGTCCTTTTGCACTTTTCACAGACCACATTACAGTACCTAGTATGGTGCCTGTAGCACCTCTTGAACTACGGTAGAGTACCCTTGTAGTTGGGGTTCGAGCTAGGGGTCGGGTTGGGGTTCCTCCAGTCGTTGCTTCCCTTGAAACCCTCATGCCTCTTAGCTGGGTTTTGATCAAAGACCTTTCCTTTGTTTCCATCCCACTTACACTTCTTATGACTAGTCCCCGATTCTGATTTCGCTTTCTCAGGTTCCTTGCGGGTGATCTGGTTCATCAGGGTGTGCGCCATGCGCATAGCTTCCGGGACGTTGGGTGGCTTAGAAGAGGTGACATTTCCCTGAATGGACTTGGGAAGTCCCCACAAGTATCGTTCCATTCTCTTAAACTCTGGGGTAACCATCGAGGGACACATCAGTGCTAATTCCAGATACCTACGGTTGTAACCATCAAGATCATTTCCCACAACCTTCAACTCCCAGAACTCAGCCTCCATTTTCTGTATCTCTGTTCTGGGGCAGTACTCTTCGATCATGGCTCCCTTAAATTCTTCCCAAGGAGTAGCATAAGCCTCATCAATACCTTTGGGCTGAGCAAGTGTGTTCCACCAGGTTAGGGCGTCGTCTGATAGCATACAGGAGGCATACTTGGTTTTGTTCGTCTCTGAGCAGTTGCTTACACGGAACACAGCTTCTAGTTTCTCAAACCATCTAGTCAATCCAACCGGCCCGTCAGTACCACTAAAGTTGTGGGGCTTGCAGCTTTGAAACTCCTTATATGTACACCCGTTACGAATGGGCTGGTCAACTGGTGGAGCTTGTGGGTTGATTTCCGCAATAGCCGCGACTACTCTTTCCGTAATCATTTCCTCAATTTGTGCTACTGTGGGCGCCGCTCTTCCGTTAGCCATTGCTCTTCTAAACAGAAATTTTGACTTAAGTCAAAATCCAGCATTTAATAAATAATAATATAGTATATGGCAACCAACATGGAATCAACGCAACACATGTTAACTAAGCAATGCACTAGATACAGATACCACAGAAACATCATACAGTAACGTAAGTAGAACACCGTACAAAAAGTAAACAATACTAAGTTTCATTCATTAATAATAAGTTGCATAAATCCGCATAAGTTCGTACAGTACACGAGTAAAACATGAAACTACAACGAGATTACATAATGAAATCTACTACTATGTGTCATAACCCGACCTTAACCATAAGGATGAATACAATAACATATGATTTCATCGCGAGGTATTGACCTCTATATGCGACGTTTTTCAAAAACTGCATTCGTTTTTACAATACAAACCATAACTTTTATTACAAATACAAGGTTTAAACAAGATAATAATGATTATCGTTTAGCGATAATCTTAGACTTATAAACTTTACATGTGATAATAACAATACGACTTCCAACATATTTTACATTACAAATCCTCCGATATGCAGTTTTATTTTTGACACAAATATGCATACTCAAGATCTTGCTTAAATTCAACATGTTGCAGCGGAAGCTTTTAGTTATCACCTGAGAATAAACATGCTTAAAACGTCAACATAAAGTTGGTGAGATATAGGTTTAATGCCGGCAGCGTTATAAATATAGACCACAAGATTTCATATATAAACGTTTTAATAAAAATATTCTAAGTTGTTGAGCACTTGATAACCATACTTAACATTTAATCAACGTCGCATATTCCCTTTATTATGAAATCTTACTACACCGTACCAAGTGTAGTCACCGAAACGAAGTACTGTGCAACCGTTGAATACTGGTCGTCCAGTCCGGTTGGGGTTGTCAGGCCCGATTGATCTATCAACAGGATTCGCGTTTACAATACCTCATGTAAATAATAGTTACCAAGTTACAGGGAAGTATGCCAGTGGTACAACTCAACGTAGAATATATATTTTTAATCTCTTGTGTCCATAACGTAAATCATAAAATGCATGTATTCTCATCCCGAAATATTTAGAGTTTAAAAGTGGGACTATATACTCACCTTTTCCTTGAAGGTATTTAACTCGACTTGGTCTCCGATAGATATCACGAACCTAACCATATATATAATATATCAACATATTTTCTTTTCAAGTAATCGTTACATATATATATATATATATATATATATATATATATATATATATATATATATATATATATATATATATATATATATATATATATACTTATAATACTTTTAATATTTTCTTAGTCCGTAGTTAGCAGTCTGTTGTTAATGGTCCACAATTAGTTGCTCAATAAAATAAATAAAGACCCCATCGTATTCGTATTGATCAGAATTAATCTTGACCCATGGTACCATGTTGTCAAATGATGTGTTGCGTACATAAAGTACCGTGTTGTCAGATGACGTGTTGCGTACAATCATGAGGTCTTATGATTAATCTTCTCGTGTTGTTTACGGGTGCTCCTGAAATATATAAAATCAAATCATAAGTAAATATATATTAAATATTATGTTAATTAGCCAAGATATGATTAATCCAATTTTGTCATAATATGATATATTACAGGTTTTGAAGTGTTTTAAAAATCAAATTAGAAGGATCTATTTAGTTTGCGAACAGGTTTGAAATCATTCAAACTATGTTCTTGTTGTTAAAAATTTTATAACACAAAATAAGATAGCTATATAAATATGAATCAAATAAGATTATGAATAAGGTTACTACCTCAAGTTACTTGGATAAAGCTACTGGAAAAGATAGAAAATAATCTTGATCAAACTTTCTTATGATGATTATAGGTTGTTCATGAAGCTAGTTCTTCATGAGTATTTGCTGAGATTGTGAAGAACACTTAGAGTTCCTAAGAGTGTGTTTTTGGTTAGAGAAAGATGGTTGTAAGAATGAAATGAAAAACCAAGGTGATGGTGATACTTATAGGACAGTCTGGTTGTTGAGGGAACAAGGACAAATTATTGTGTTAAATTTTTGAGTAATAATGTATGCTAGCTTACAAATAAGATTCCCTCTTATCTAGGGCAGATCTAAGGCTGATAAGGATATTGATTTGATGTGTATTTACCAATAGTAAATACGTATAGTTGATGGGTATGATACGGTAAAAGAAGCTCAAAATCGGGCTTTTATTTTTGGCTCCAACCGGGCTAAAAATAAAATTTTAAGACATTTTTAATAAAGCAATGTTAGCCCAAAAAAAAATTTCCAAGCTGACCTGGCAGCTCGACCCCAGCCAGGGGCTCTGCCCCTTGGACCCCGCCAGGGGTTGCCACCCCTTAGACTCCGCTTATCGGGGGCGCTGCCCCCGAACCCCCGTCATAATCAAGATAAGTTCAAACAAGTGTGCACTCCACACTTCCCCAAACTTGTTCGATATTTATCAAGATTATTTTGGTTACAAATTAATCCCATTACACTTAAATCATATTGGTGACATAAATCACAACACATTATAGATTGTAAGTATATACGTCAAAGAACGTTACATATAGTTATCGTTTTGAAAACTTAAGTTAGTGGTCTCAAAGTATACTTATAACTCATTGTTGTTAGTTCACAATGAAATGTTAAACCATCCTTAAATCATGTTAAATATGTATAGATATGTACATATACATAATCGTATAATTATCGTGTGTTATATAGTTCGTGATATCATCGGTCAAATTGGACGGTCAAACGTTGTGTAAAACTCTTTTCAAAAATATAAGTCTCAACAGTTTGGATTGCTTATCATGTTGGTAAGGTTTAATTTATGTAAATATTAATCTCATAAGTATAGAACGATCAGAAAATTCCGGGTTGTTACAGTACCTACCCGTTAAATAAATTTTGTCCCGAAATTTTAAAATTGTACCTATTTTGCGTTCTCGGGAAACAAATGTGGATACTTTTGTTTCATCTGATCCTCTCGTTCCCAAGTAAACTCGGGACCCCTTCGAGCATTCCAACGAACCTTAACGATTGGTATGTTGCTCTGCTTGAGTTGTTTAACTTCACGGTCCATGATTTCGACTGGTTCTTCTATGAATTGTAGTTTCTCGTCGACTTGGATTTCTTCAAGAGGAATGGTGAGGTCTTCCTTTGCAAGACACTTGATAGTGCTATAAATGAACATATATTTAGTATCAATATCCTTCCGATATGACAAGTTTTCAGTTGCAATTGTTCCATTTTCAAGTAATATTCGTTTATATTAAATAAGTGCGAAGACAAAAGGCGAAAACGACGAATTGAAGACGGAAAGGTCCAAAATGCTCAAATGTACAAGATACAATTAAAAAGGTTCAATTTATTGATGAAGAACGTCTAAAAATGACAAGAGTACAAGTTGCGGAACGCAAAGTACACGATATTAAATTGTACGAAAAGACGATCGAAAATCCGGAACCGGGACCTGAGCCAAGAAGAAACGCCCGACGCAATGGACCAAAAATTACGAGTCTGCTATGCACAAGAATATAATATAATATATAAATAATTATATTAATTATTTATATTTTATATTTTATATTTATATTATATATCTATGTCGACATGTAAACTTCCAAAATTTGAGCTGGAATCCAAGGCCATGCAAGTTGCATGGCAAATGCACTAAAACTCATGCAACTTGCATGGAGAGAAAAAGGTGGTCAGGTCTCTATAAAAGCCAGTGTTTTGGACGAGTTTTAAACACACAAAAATAAACATATACATATAATACTCCGTTGTAATAAATAAATAAATATATATATATATATATATATATAGCATAGATTAGATGTATATTAGATTAGATTGGGTAATGTAAAAGTTATTTTTACGGGTTTTAAAGTCGGAGCTCTGTCCGTGTAACACTACGCGATAAATAATCAATGTAAGCTATGTTCTTCTTTTTAAATTAATGTCTCGTACTTAAGTTATTATTATGCTTATTTAAGACGAAGTAATCATGATGTTGGGCTAAAAATATTAAAATTGGGTAATTGGGCTTTGTATCATAATTGGGGTTTGGACAAAAGAACGACACTTGTGGAAATTATACTATGAGCTATTAATGGGCTTTATATTTGTTTAACTAAATGATAGTTTGTTAATGTTAATATAAAGATTTACAATTGGGCGTCCCTATAAATTACCATATACACTCGATCGGACACGATGGGCGGGGTATTTATATGTACGAATAATCGTTCATTTAACCGGACACGGGAATGGATTAATAGCCACTAGAATAATTAAAACAGGGGTGAAATTACATTCAAGGGTAATTGGTGTAATTGTTAACAAAGTAGTAAAACCTTGGTTTACACGCAGTCGATAACCTGGTGTATTCATTAAACAAAGTATTAAAACCTTGTTACAATTCGAATCCCCAATTAGTTGGAATATTTAACTTCGGGTATAATAATAATTTGACGAGGGCACTCGCATTTTATATTTATGACTGATGGACTGTTATGGACAAAAACCAGACGGACATATTAAATAATCCAGGACAAAGGACAATTAACCCATGGGAATAAAACTAAAATCAACACGTCAAACATCATGATTACGGAAGTTTAAATAAGCATAATTCTTTTATTGTATTTCTCATCGTATCTTTATTTACTGTCATTTTATTACTCGCAATTTTATTTACTGTCATTTTATTTATTGTCATTATTTTACGCACTTTAATTATCGTCATTTATCTTTGCGCTTAAAATATAGAATCGACAAACCGGTCATTAAACGGTAAAACCCCCCTTTTATAATAATATTACTACTTATATAATTATATATATTTTGTATAAATATAGTTATTAAAAATATAGTAAGTATCACCAGCTCCCTGTGGAACGAACCGGACTTACTAAAAACTACACTACTCTACGATTAGGTACACTGCCTATAGTGTTGTAGCAAGGTTTAGGTATATCCCATCCGTAAATTAATAAAACTTGTGTCATATTTTGTAGTATTTCCTAGTAAAAATAATACTATTTCGTACCCTCACGCTACATCATCAAGTTTTTGGCGCCGCTGCCGGGGACTCGGCGAAACACTATATTTTTAATTTATATTTGAAAAAAAAAAAAAAAAAAAAAAAAATTCTGTAAAAAAAAAAAAAAAAAAAAACGTAAAAAAAAAAAAAAAAAATTCTGTAAAAAAAAAAAACGTTTTTTTAAGAAAAAAAAAAAAATTCGTTTTAAAAAAAAAAAAAAAAAAAAAAAAAAAAAAAAATCTGTAAAAAAAAAAAAAAAAAAAAAACGTAAAAAAAAAAAAAAAAAATTCTGTAAAAAAAAAAAACGTTTTTTTAAGAAAAAAAAATTCGTTTTTAAAAAAAAAAAAAAAAAAAAAAAAAAAAAAAATTATTTATTTTTAAGATTTTGTCTATAAAAAAATTATTTTAAGTTTTATTACCTTTAGTTTTTTTTAGACTATAGTCGCAACTTTTAGTATTAAGTTTATTTTTGCCGTAGTTATTTTTATTTTTAGATTTTTAGGCTTTGCCGTAAAATCCCTTAAGTGCTTATTCCTTAGACTAAGTATTAGGTGCTTTAGAATTTTGCGACGCCATTTTTCGTGCTATTTTCTTATTTTTATTTTTCGACGCCTATTTTTCTACCTTTTTATTTTTTCGACACTTTTCGACGCGCAATCTATTTCTTTCTTATTTCTCGACGCTTTAGTTTTCTAGGACTTAGAAATTTTCTCTACTTCTTATCTAATTCTCAAACGGAAAGAAAAATTATTTAAGTGGTTAAATTAATGGACGTTGACATTTTTCTGGTTCGTAGTAATAGTTGGATTTGTTAGTGGCTAGTTGTGGGCTTCCGATTTAAAGGGTCCTGGCTACCTGCTGCATCTTTTGGCTATTCGAAACGTGGGCAAAAATCAGAAAAGTCTATTAATTGGACAACTTAGATAAGTTTTTCTATTTTTTTATAACTAATAGGATAATTCGTGAATGCACCACATTGTAGCTAAAATTTGGCCATCGCAATAAAATGGAAAATTTTGAAAACAGGGCCTTGGAAACTCTTTTTGAACTCCAAAATCAATTAAATCAATACCCTCAAACGAGTGTTGATAACAATTCATTCGGTCAATCTTGGATCGAGAACGACGAAACAATAACTGGTTGTAAAATCTGTGGAGATTATCACTCAACATGGGAATGTTACTATTACGTTCCTATGGAAAATTACGCACCCACGGAACCTGAATGGAACGATTATGAAGAACGCAATTCAAACTGGGATTATTCCCAAGAATATATCCAAACTCAACAACTAGAAGACGAGGAAAATTACGTGTCCGAAAATTCTTTAGACAATATGAAAATCAAACTCGAAGAACTTGATGCTCAAAAGGAACAAATGAGAGAGTTTGTAAACCGGCAAGCTGAAACTCTATCAGATTACACACCTGTTGATCTGAGGAGTCGTGTGCAAGAAAATCTCAAATCATCGAATTTTGATGAATTCGGGAGCTCCGAAATCACCAACTATCCCGATGATACTTTTTATTCAGTCTTACCAAATTCACAACATATCGACACATTAGCCTCTATCGACGAAATAATCAATCCATCAATGGAGGATGAAGAAGAAGAAAGGGTGACAAATTGGTACTCTTGGGAAAACGATAACGTTGAAAATTTTACCCCCGAGGCCAAACCGAACTTTACCATCCCACAACTTTCCAACCCAATATTCTCAATAGACGAGTCATCTACTGAAGATGAACTACGAGCTGTAATAGATAATGACACCTCGGATTTCACCCAATTGGGTAATAGAGGTGAAAACTTTAATCCCGAGAATAAACGGAAGGACACTTTTGGAATTGACCACCCTATAGATATAAGTATGACGGTGTATATCGATCCATTTGACCAAGAACCAGAAAAGAGACATATCCATTTACTAAAAGCTACAATTAAAAAAGAATTAAGTAGTGGCGATTGGGTGGTTCTAAACTTTAAAACCGTTGATATATTATATACCACTCGAGATGTAAATAACTGGCTCACTATTTTAATTCGTGGAACTTATTCCACCGATTTCACATGTCGTCAGCTAAGTGTGGGGAAGTCTAACCCCACTTAACGTTAAAATAGGGGTTCGGGTTAGTGCATAACTCGTTAATAACCATGCATGATAAGTTAGGGTAAAATATGTATTTTCAAAAAAAAAAAATTAGCAAACAGTTCAGAAAAGCAACCATTTTTGAAGAAAAACATGTGTGATAATACAAGAAGGAATGAACGATGAGGCGCGCCATCTATCATTCATCGAGCTTTGTAAGTACAAACTAGGTATTCTTAATCACTTTTCTACACTAATCACCCTCATGAATTTATAATTAGAGTCTAATTTCATGCAAATGAGGGCATTGCATGATCTCAAGTGTGGGGAAGGGTTATAAATTCTCTCGGGTTTACACTTGGTTTATTTGCCAAATTTTGTGAAAATTTGAAAAATTTTCAACTAAATAAATTTAAAATCATGTTTATACATATTTATGAACGATGAAAACTAGGTGTTAATACCGAAATTATCGTTACCTAGAAAAGGACATAAATTGAGAAACAACCCAAAACGCTTGAATTCATTTAAAATGGAATAAAGGAAAATAACAAGGCAAAGAAAGAAACTAAGTGTGGGGAGAATATACCAAGTTATTAAAAACTATCTATCATATGTTTCTGTAAAGTTATTGCAGGTGTTTTTGTTTTGGACTAAATTAACTGTTTTACCCGATTTATTAAAGAAAGATGGATCTACACGATGAATCAATTCCATCATTAAAAGGAAGTAAAGTCTTCCGAAAAAGACACGCGCTTCTTGATTTAGGTCAAGAAGTTGTCGTCCAGACCAGCTGTAGGTTGACGAAAAATCTAGAAAAGTCATCACTAAAATCAGCATGAAATCCACGGACCTCAGCATCAAACAGGGTCGCCAAGTGGTCAGATTTATCCTAACCATGAGAAGGATTTATCTCGTACAATGGGGGGGCACCGTGCAAATTAGCTTGATAAGACTAATGAATCAGATCCCCAGAAAGGATAATCTCCTTAAAGATTAAAAATCAGCTTTTAAGACTGATATTACTCAATCCTTGAGATTGACCTTAAAGATTGAGAATTCAAACTCATGGAATTCAATGATATCTAAACTCGAGCTTGAACGAGAAAATATTTTGATCAAAATTATAAACCGATTTGTTTTCTGAAAAACCCATTTTCAATGCGTTCATTACCATTGAACGTAAAATCCTAGGAATTCACCTGGAATTCATTAGGTCACCTGAACCAAATCGGGTGTCAACCGTAAGAACGGTGGTTGCATAGCATGGTCAGAGACAGGACCTTGTGCCAGACCGAAAAATCATAGGATGATCTTTACTATTGCTCCTACCAAGGATAGTTCTAGCATCCGACACGTTTTTAGACCATGAACAAATGCATGTCATTAGACATTGCCTTAACAGTTTCTTGTTCATCGCTTTCCTTTACAACCGGACGGTAGTTTACCGAAAGGTAATATACGGAACAAGTAAACTGGATGTGTGCTTTCCGATACCAGGATAGCAGTGGATTACACGAACCTAAAAGTTTTAAGCCAAAATATTGATCCACAAATATATTTTGCAACACCAAAGAATGGATTAAATCAGAAAACTTGTCTAGGATAAAATCTAGCTTGAATTTTCAATAGATCAAATGTTTTCATAAAGATCCAATTTCCTTAAGGATCTACATTTTTATAGTCATGTGGGACTGTAAACCGCCTTTTAAATGTGCACTTTGCTTTAGAAACCGAAAGTAAATCGGCTATTTGATTGCAAGTGTCGTTGACCTAAACCCGAGGCAACTGTGGATGACACACCCACCTTTAACCATGGTTCTATCGTTACTATCATTGTTTATACCGCCATATCAAAATCACTGATGTATAAAATGTGAAGAATAAAGAAGTGATTCGTATGTTTTTATTTCAAGACTGTATTGCTTGAGGACAAGCAACGTTCAAGTGTGGGGATATTTGATAGTGCTATAAATGAACATATATTTAGTATCAATATCCTTCCGATATGACAAGTTTTCAGTTGCAATTGTTCCATTTTCAAGTAATATTCGTTTATATTAAATAAGTGCGAAGACAAAAGGCGAAAACGACGAATTGAAGACGGAAAGGTCCAAAATGCTCAAATGTACAAGATACAATTAAAAAGGTTCAATTTATTGATGAAGAACGTCTAAAAATGACAAGAGTACAAGTTGCGGAACGCAAAGTACACGATATTAAATTGTACGAAAAGACGATCGAAAATCCGGAACCGGGACCTGAGCCAAGAAGAAACGCCCGACGCAATGGACCAAAAATTACGAGTCTGCTATGCACAAGAATATAATATAATATATAAATAATTATATTAATTATTTATATTTTATATTTTATATTTATATTATATATCTATGTCGACATGTAAACTTCCAAAATTTGAGCTGGAATCCAAGGCCATGCAAGTTGCATGGCAAATGCACTAAAACTCATGCAACTTGCATGGAGAGAAAAAGGTGGTCAGGTCTCTATAAAAGCCAGTGTTTTGGACGAGTTTTAAACACACAAAAATAAACATATACATATAATACTCCGTTGTAATAAATAAATAAATATATATATATATATATATATATATATATATATATAGCATAGATTAGATGTATATTAGATTAGATTGGGTAATGTAAAAGTTATTTTTACGGGTTTTAAAGTCGGAGCTCTGTCCGTGTAACACTACGCGATAAATAATCAATGTAAGCTATGTTCTTCTTTTTAAATTAATGTCTCGTACTTAAGTTATTATTATGCTTATTTAAGACGAAGTAATCATGATGTTGGGCTAAAAATATTAAAATTGGGTAATTGGGCTTTGTATCATAATTGGGGTTTGGACAAAAGAACGACACTTGTGGAAATTATACTATGAGCTATTAATGGGCTTTATATTTGTTTAACTAAATGATAGTTTGTTAATGTTAATATAAAGATTTACAATTGGGCGTCCCTATAAATTACCATATACACTCGATCGGACACGATGGGCGGGGTATTTATATGTACGAATAATCGTTCATTTAACCGGACACGGGAATGGATTAATAGCCACTAGAATAATTAAAACAGGGGTGAAATTACATTCAAGGGTAATTGGTGTAATTGTTAACAAAGTAGTAAAACCTTGGTTTACACGCAGTCGATAACCTGGTGTATTCATTAAACAAAGTATTAAAACCTTGTTACAATTCGAATCCCCAATTAGTTGGAATATTTAACTTCGGGTATAATAATAATTTGACGAGGGCACTCGCATTTTATATTTATGACTGATGGACTGTTATGGACAAAAACCAGACGGACATATTAAATAATCCAGGACAAAGGACAATTAACCCATGGGAATAAAACTAAAATCAACACGTCAAACATCATGATTACGGAAGTTTAAATAAGCATAATTCTTTTATTGTATTTCTCATCGTATCTTTATTTACTGTCATTTTATTACTCGCAATTTTATTTACTGTCATTTTATTTATTGTCATTATTTTACGCACTTTAATTATCGTCATTTATCTTTGCGCTTAAAATATAGAATCGACAAACCGGTCATTAAACGGTAAAACCCCCCTTTTATAATAATATTACTACTTATATAATTATATATATTTTGTATAAATATAGTTATTAAAAATATAGTAAGTATCACCAGCTCCCTGTGGAACGAACCGGACTTACTAAAAACTACACTACTCTACGATTAGGTACACTGCCTATAGTGTTGTAGCAAGGTTTAGGTATATCCCATCCGTAAATTAATAAAACTTGTGTCATATTTTGTAGTATTTCCTAGTAAAAATAATACTATTTCGTACCCTCACGCTACATCATCAACACTTCTTAAGGTTTGAAACGTGAAATGTATTATGTACTCTGGCGAGTTGTTGTGGTAATTCGAGTCGATAAGCTACCGGTCCAATGCGTTCGATGATCTTGAACGGGCCTACATACTTTGGGTTCAGTTTACCTCTTTTTCCAAAACGTATTACACCTTTCCAAGGTGACACCTTTAACATAACCATGTCACCGATCTGAAACTCTAATGGTTTCCTTCGGACATCGGCGTAGCTCTTTTGGCGACTACGGGCTATTTTCAATCTCTCCTTGATTTGCACTATCTTCTCAGTAGTTTCATGGATGATCTCGGGTCCAGTTAATTGTCGATCTCCTACTTCGTTCCAACAGATAGGGGATCTACACTTCCTTCCATACAGTGCTTCAAATGGTGCAGCTTTAATGCTCGCATGATAACTATTATTATACGAGAATTCTGCTAATGGTAGATATTTATCCCATCCGTTTCCAAAATCGATCACACATGCCCTAAGCATGTCTTCAAGAGTCTGAATTGTTCTTTCACTCTGCCCGTCAGTTTGCGGATGATATGCGGTACTCATATCCAAACGAGTTCCTAGGGCTTCCTGTAGTGATTGCCAGAACTTTGATATAAATCTACTATCACGATCGGATATAATGGAAATAGGTATTCCATGCCTTGAAACAATTTCTTTTATGTATAAATGTAATAGTTTGTCCATTTTATCCGTTTCCTTTATAGGCAAGAAATGTGCAGATTTGGTGAGTCGATCAACTATTACCCAAATGGTGTCATAACCCCAGGCAGTCTTAGGTAACTTTGTGATGAAATCCATGGTAATACCATCCCATTTCCATTCTGGGATTTCTGGTTGTTGAAGTAACCCTGACGGCTTCTGGTGTTCTGCTTTAACTTTAGAACAAGTTAAACATTCCCCAACATACGTTGCAACGTCTGTCTTTAAATTAGGCCACCAATAATGCGTCTTAAGATCTTGGTACATCTTTCCACCCCTTGGACCCCGCTTATCGGGGGCGCTGCCCCCGAACCCCCGTCATAATCAAGATAAGTTCAAACAAGTGTGCACTCCACACTTCCCCAAACTTGTTCGATATTTATCAAGATTATTTTGGTTACAAATTAATCCCATTACACTTAAATCATATTGGTGACATAAATCACAACACATTATAGATTGTAAGTATATATGTCAAAGAACGTTACATATAGTTATCGTTTTGAAAACTTAAGTTAGTGGTCTCAAAGTATACTTATAACTCATTGTTGTTAGTTCACAATGAAATGTTAAACCATCATTAAATCATGTTAAATATGTATAGATATGTACATATACATAATCGTATAATTATCGTGTGTTATATAGTTCGTGATATCATCGGTCTAATTGGACAGTCAAACATTGTGTAAAACTCTTTTTAAAAATATAAGTCTCAACAGTTTTGATTGCTTATCATGTTGGTAAGGTTTAATTTATGTAAATATTAATCTCATAAGTATAGAACGATCAGAAAATTCCGGGTCGTTACACAATGCCCTATGGTGATGGTGGGTGAAGGATGTCCATTACGTGGAACATCTGGTCCTCGAGCTCAGTTACCCGAGCACGAGGGATATCCACTTCCCTCGTCAGTTCCTCGACGGAGGGAGATGGTGGGGTAGGCGGTGTGGATGGTACAGGTGGTGCCAGTGGTGCAGATGGTCCAGCACCAGAAGTAGATGCTGCATAGCGGTAAGGCTTACGCACAAATGGATTAGCAGGGTAAGGCACAACCCGCTTACGGGCGGTGACCCTAGTCCTCAGTCCATGTGCGCTAACGAACGACCAACCTCCGTTAACCCCTGGAATAGCGGTAGCATCGAAACGATACCGCTTCTTCGGTGGGGTAGAGGGTGGCTGCACGGGTGCCTCCTCAGGGTCCTTATCGAAATCCTCGTCACTGGAGTCATCAGAGGATGAGTCGTCGGATGATGAGTCATCAAAAACAGCTGGTGTGACGACCCGGAAACTTTCGACCAAATTTAAACTTCATCGTAAGCTATAATCGACACGATAAGCAAAGTCTATTTAATTGAATCTCAAAATTTGGAACTGTGTACATGGATGCATTTGACCTTTTGACTATTTCCGACGATTCATGAACAATTACTTGAAGATAAATATATAAGTATATATACATATATATAGTTATAAAAATAAGTATAGATAATAATACACTTTAATCAATTGGGATTAAAGGTAAAGAAAAAAAAATATAGAATAATAGTGTCACAATTAAAATAAATAATATATATATATATATATATATATATATATATATATATATATATATATATATATATATATATATATATATATACAAGTACATATGATTCTAAACATAAGTAATATTAAATATATTGTAAGTCATAAATATAAATATTTAATATGTTATTATAAAATATATAAGTAGTAAACATGATATAATTAATAAATTGTAAAAGTAATTAAAAGTTAAAACATAGTTGTTATATTAGACTATTATTACTTTTAACATTAAATATCAATACTAGTGTTATTAATATTTTTATTTTAAAAATATAATTTATAGATGTAAAAAAAATTGATATATAATATTATTACCAATACTAATATAATTAGTATTATTATTGTTATCACCAATAATAATAATATTATTATCAATTTCATTAAAATTTTATTATTGTAACTTATTATAATCATTACCCTTATTATTATTATTATTTTTATATAACAGTATTATTAATATTATTATTAAGATATTTATATTAGTATTATCATTAACATATTATTTTAGTTGTCATTAATAATATTAATAGTATTATTATTATATATTATTAATCATTAATTATTAATATTAAAGTAAATATACAGTATAAATAAGATATATATGCACGCCAGTTATCTGATTACCATATCATCTGTACTATTTTTTTTCCCTAGCTGCTCGTGACTTTGTGTCTCCAAATCCTCACTAGAAAACAACTCTCATTCAATCAATCGACTTCCATCATTTGTATCGTTTATACAATGCTAATTATCACAGTAAATCGGATTAATACAACCCAAAATTTATTGAATATCACAGCTCCAATTTTCTGTTTCCCCTGTACGCGGTATTTTTTTTATAATATTGATTTTGAATCGTTTATCAAAATCTAAAATTGCAGAGTTGTTAGGAATCCTCTTTGCAAGCTACCTACAAATTTTCAAAATCCAATTCGTTCTATCGAGCCCGAAATTAAGAGTCAAAGTTTTTGAAGAAAAAAGTCAAACTGTTGTTCTTGAGCAAATTCGACTTCAATGTTATGTTTTAAGTTTAATTGATAATTTCTATAGTTTCTAGGAGTGATTTTAAATATAATTCGTGTTATAAATTTCTTCCATAACAGCCTAAAAATTGAAAATCGATTTCATTTTTTTTCTTGAAACAGCGACGGCTGTTAGGGAGTTTTTTTTTCCTTCAATCTATTTAATCACCCATTATTTGTAACTAGATTGTTTTAAAGTCATAAAACCAAACAAATTATTATTTGTTATGAATTAATGGGATACCAGTCGATTGTGTTTGAAGTGATGAAGAAGAAAAAGGTAAACAGATGGGTACGGTTTAAATAAATATGACTGGGTGTTAATTCAGAAAAATAAGGAACAAAGCCATGGTCTTAGGTGTTTGTTAATAAGCGGAAGGTCGCGAGTTCGAGTCCCATGAGTGGTAGTTTTCTTTTTAGGCCGAATTTCATTGAAGGTAGCTTTATGTTTATGATTATGATTATTATTATTATTATTATTATTATTATTATTATTATTATTATTATTATTATTATTATTATTATCATTATTATTAGTTTTATTATTACTGTGATTGTAATTATTATTATTATTATTATTATTATTATTATTATTATTATTATTATTATTATTATTATTATTATTATTATTATTATTATTATTATTATTATTATGATTGATATTGATATTGTTATTGTTATGTATTATTAATTATTGTTATTAATTCATGTATTAGTGTTATTATTATTATTATTATTATTATTATTATTTAGAAATTATTAGTATTAACATTATTATTATTATAAGTATTAATATCATTGTTAATATTATTGATTAATATTAGTTATTATTATTATTATCCTTACTACTAATAAAAGTTATCACTTAATATTACTAACACAATCAAAAATTATAATTATGACTGCTATTATTATCATTATCACTAGTATTATTATTAGGTAATAATATTATTAATATTGTCATTTGTATTGTTATAAGTAATATTAATAATATTAATTGTACGATTTTAGTATTATTATAAATATTATGATTATGATTAACATTGGAAATATTGTTATAAAAATGATAAGATTTATTAGTACTTTCATAAATATTAGTATTATTATCATTTTATATATATAGTAGAACTATTATTATTAACATAAGTATATTATTAACGATGTTATCATTATTTTTTTATCTTTATTAATATTAACTTAGTATAATTAGAACTACGGTTTTGTTAAACAAATAAAAAAATATATACATAAATATATTTAACACATACAACATAACAAGTATTTCTTTTTTATAAAACGAATATATGAAATCTAAATATATTATTAATATAAAAAAATATGATATAATTAATAAGTTATATATATATATATATATATATATATATATATATATATATATATATATATATATATATATATATATATATATATATATATATATATATATATATATATATAAACTTATTCGATTACGACTATGAGTATTGATAAATATACAAATGATATAGGTTCGTGAATCCGAGGCCAACCCTGCATTGTTGAATATAGTCATATGTATTTTTACTACAAAATACATTAGGTGAGTTTCATTTACCTTTTTACCCTTTATATTTTTGGGCTGAGAATACATGCGCAATTTTTATAACTGTTTTATGAAATAGACACAAGTAATTGAAACTACATTATATGGTTGAATGATCGAAATTGAATATGCCCCTTTTTAGTCTGGTAATCTAAGAATTAGGGAACAGACACCCTAATTGACGCGAATCCTAAAGATAGATCTATCGGGTCCAACAAGCCCCATCCAAAGTACCGGATACTTTAGTACTTCGAAATTTATATCATGTCCGAAGGAGGATCCCGGAATGATGGGGATATTCTCATATGCATATTGTGAATGTCGATTACCAGGTGTTCAATCCATATGAATGATATTTTGTCTCTATGCATGGGACGTATATTTACGAGAACTGAATATGGAAATCTTGTGGTCTATTAAAATGATGAAAATGAATGTTTATGTTAAACTAATGAACTCACCAACCTTTTGGTTGACACTTTAAAGCATGTTTATTCTCAGGTATGAAAGAAATCTTCCGCTGTGCATTTGCTTATATTAGAGACATTACTTGGAGTCATTCATGACATATTTCAAAAGACGTTGCATTCGGGTCGTCGAGTTCATCAAGATTATTATTAAGTCAATTATAGCTAGATATATTATAAAATGGTATGCATATCGTCAACTTTCGAAGTAAGGAAGTTTGTCTTTTCAAAACAAATGAAATGTTTGTAAAATGTATCATATAGAGGTCAAATACCTCACGATGTAATCAACTATTGTGAATCGTTTATAATCGATGTGGACTTTGTCCGGATGGATTAGGACGGGTCTTGACAGTTGGTATCAGAGCGGTGGTCGTAGCGAACCAGGTCTTGCATTAGTGTGTCTAACTAGGAGTTGTTAGAATACATTAGTGAGTCTGGACTTCGACTTAGTAGTTGTTAGGTTATATTAATAAGTTTGGACTTGAACCTGGTCTGCATGTCAAAAAGTTTTGCTTATCATTTGGTGTCGAAAATTATCCGCTTATCATTCTTAGTCTAGACACGTCTTGCTGTATTGATTGCATGAATAGTGTATAGACAAAATTCATATCTTAGCGTATCTGACAATTCATATCTTAGCATATCTGTTACTGTAGACCTTGCCTGATATCTCTCGTAAACCTCTCCGTAATTTAAGGGATCCTGGTACTATATATATCTATGCATATTATGCATTGGGAATACATCTAACTATCAATTATTGTCACTAAACTCTTCATACCAAAAATCTCTTCTGTGATCGCGTAAGATGGCCTCTACGAATCGACCACGTTCCTCTGACTCCGAAGACAGCGTGATAGGAGCACACCAACCAATTAACTACCGTGATTACTGGATAAAATGGGGGTGGGTTCATGATATACTCACCCTATGGAGAAGGGAAGAAGGTACTCCATATCATGAACCGAATCTACCACCTAACCTTGGAGTACTCGACCCGCTCACCGGCGAACCTGTTCGCAACACCGTTTATACCCTTTTTGCCAGAATTTTTCATCTTGAGACTACCATTAACGGAACTAGAGAAGATATCCGATCTCTACCTCACACTGATAACCAACTAGGGTTAGTAGAAGAAGTTAAAGAACTCCGAGCTCGAGTGTTAACTTTAGAGAGCACGATACACAAATTGCAAGCACCAGCAGTATCACCAACACCAGTAACATCACCAACTTCAGCACCAACAGCACTAGTACCACCAACAACAACATCCGCATCACCAGCTTCGACATCTCATTCTGTACCTCGAGTATAATCATCATTCTACATGACGTTCTACATCAATTATCTTCGTTCTTCATGGAGATTATGTAATCTCTAATGTTTTAGAGATTATATATCCTTGTTCTAACCGAAAATCATATGAGTTTAATATCATATTAACTCATTAAATCCATAATTACATCTGAAGAAAATATATACTTATATATGTTTTCATAAAGATTGTAATTAAAAATTCTTTTGTACAAACTGTTCATGGTGAAAATATTTTAACGGGTAGGTAATACCCGAGAAATATTTAGATTTCACATTAATAAGTTACACTGTACATTCTTCGAATTTGATTCAACGATCAATTACTATCCTATTTACAACCACCGATTTACGTATTCGTTCACCAAAGAATAACTATTTTCATTCAAATTCAATTTCAAATTTAGATTTTGATCTATCAGAATCCAACAAGTGGTATAATGAAGAAATAATGGACACAATAAAAATTGATTAGAAACAGACTAATTAACAATATGAAATTTTGTTAAGAAACCACGCTAACAAGATCCTAGCTAACTGTTCCTAGCTAACTGTTAATTCCGTATTACATTTTATTTTATCGCAATTTAATTATCGCAATTTATTTATCGCAGTTTATTTATCGCAATTTATATTCTAGCAATTTTATTTATCGTCATTTAATTTCTGTATTTATTTTACGCACTTTAAATATCGGGACACGTATACAAGGTTTTGACATATCATATCGACGCATTTATATATATTATTTAGAATAACCATAGACACTCTATATGCAATAATGATCGAGTTCTCTATACAGGGTTGAGGTTGATTCTACAATAATATATATAATTTGAGTTGTGATCGAGTCTGAGACGTATACGGGTCACGACACTTATTAATTAATTCAAATATTATATATTAAACTATATATGAATTATTGGACTGTTACTGTGGACTATCGAATGTGGACTAATAACATTGGACAATTAAAAGGAAGTAAATATTGATTATAACATATGACACTAAACATTCTTCAAGTTTGCCACTTGAATTCATCTTAAACTTCATTTGTATCTCGACGATTACAATCTGCGTTCAAATATTTCATGATTCTTGAAACCTCTCAATTAAGAAACAATTGAGAAGATGAACCAACCGTACTTCATCTATGGAAGAAAAGATTGACGCATATAGTTATGCACCTGAAAACTCCTGGACCCTAAGTAAAAGTTTAACACGTGTCTGTGTTAGCTCCTTTGGCATTGTTATTACCGAAAATAACATTGCAACTCTTTTTCAAATTAGTCAATTTTATCACAGCTTCAACAAATCAACTTCAACTTCCATTCGAATTAGCCTTATTATAACCTCGATATATAAGTTTTCCTGTCGTCATTGTTACCGTAGAACCGTTTATATTTCACCACATTAGCGGTAAAATTACCAGCAACTTCAATGAATTTGGACTTTCCGAAAAATCATTATATTCATTGAAACCCCATCTTGTATTCATCTATACCCTGTAAGAATAATTGCCATACCAATTACTGGGAATCAGCAATCAGTATTTCGAATCTCGTAGCATTTCTACATCAATAGTTATATATATACATATAACAATTATCTCCTAGGATTACGATCTTCAATTCTGAAATTTTGAAAAGGCACCCAGTTTATGAATCGATACTCTAAATGTTGGAAAAGCTCAGAAATGTTGGAACTGGAAAACGGATAAAGTTAACCATAAAGGAGACCAAGGACAAATACAAGGACCATACTCTATATTCAAAGAATCCAGATAATTCTGGATCCGTTGAAATCTTTAGAGAATATCTTGCTCCGAAGTCATGTTAAAATCTTGCGGAAAATCTTTCTCCATTAACCATCGAACTTAGAAATTCCAAAATATCATCATCAATATCTTCGATATTTCTGAGGATATTTTCATAAATATTCTCGTCCAAAATTATATACCTCTTCGTGCTTCCTGTGTAACTTTATATTGGAAACATTCAATAGAAAATTTAGTACCGAAAAGCAAATTATGCGAAACTATGAAGGAAGCCGTGGACAAATCACAAAGAATAAGTTTGACTTCATAGAATCCAAATGATTCAATGCCTGCTAAAGTCTTTAGCGAATACCTTGCTCTTTACTCTAAACCCTTGCGGACAATAGTTTCTATCATCCTCTGATCTTAGATATTCCGAGATATTATCGTATCTTTCATTATAAATATCCTCGATATTTCTGAATATATTTTCATAACTATTCTTATCTGAAATCATTAATCTCTTAGTGGTATCAGTGTTACATCATCTAGAAACTGATAGTTTCTATATGCTGTAAACTTTCGAGCTTAAAATATGAATGTTATTGAAGTAATGTTGGGAACTGATGCATGAGTTAGTATAATATAATGACATTTGATCAACGTGATTATATTACAGTAAGTCATGCTGAGTTTCTAATGGGACATGATGATTCACAGATCATAACGTCATCATGTGCCATGTTACATAACTCTTTCATTCTGCTTAACTTCTGAACATATCAAGAAAATATATTCTTGATAGTTCTATTCTCAGTGATTCTGGTAATTTGACAAATCAAACCGTACTATTACGTTCTTTCTTGCTTGGAACATCAAGTTCATTCGAAACTCCATACCTATGAATTCTGGACCGTTACTCGTTTTACTAAGCAATCGAGAGGAGAATAAAAAAAAGCAAGGAGCTCCGAAACATAAGGGAAGATATAAAACCCAACAACAACACGGAGGTTACAAACCATGAATATTAGTATGAATAGCAATATAAAAACACGGTAGAATTAAGAATAGTATCACCCCAAGATAATAGTAGAAGTAAACAAATTTTTCTGGTGGAAGATTGAAAAGAAGGATGACAGATATGATAATTAGGAAATTATCAGGGAATAGAACTGGATTAAGCATTTTCACAATCTTGTGGATGTATGAACTAAGAAAGAAAGTGTAGGAATGGTGAGAATAATGGAACGGAAAAGTTTAATTTATAACGGAAATATCAGACAGAGTAATCGAGGCAGATCACCGTATTTAATTATAGAGATCTTAATTTCCTTACTCGCCGAAGAATCAAATCTTTTAGATTTCGAAGATTTTCTCTAAATCCCTTGAATTCCGGAATTCAACCAAGGCAATGTCAGAAGTTAAAACGAAACTTCATTTATTCATTTCACTCTTTTGTGATAGCTTCACTCGTACGCTTCGAGTAACCGAATCGTTTAATCTATATTACTCAGTAAAGATAAAACTTTATTCTATCGACTCATATTCGTCATGAAAACATTTTTATTGTTAGCCATGACCACCTCACTCAAATTTCGGGACGAAATTTCTTTAACGGGTAGGTACTGTGACGACCCGGAAACTTTCGACCAAATTTAAACTTCATCGTAAGCTATAATCGACACGATAAGCGAAGTCTATTTAATTGAATCTCAAAATTTGGAACTGTGTACATGGATGCATTTGACCTTTTGACTATTTCCGACGATTCACGAACAATTGCTTGAAGATAAATATATAAGTATATATACATATATATAGTTATAAAAATACGTATAGATAATAATACACTTTAATCAATTGGGATTAAAGGTAAAGAAAAAATATATAGAATAATAGTGTCACAATTAAAATAAATATTATATATATACAAGTACATATGATTCTAAACATAAGTAATATTAGATATATTGTAAGTCATAAATATAAATATTTAATATGTTATTATAAAATATATAAGTAGTAAACATGATACAATTAATAAATTGTAAAAGTAATTAAAAGTTAAAACATAGTTGTTATATTAGACTATTATTACTTTTAACATTAAATATCAATACTAGTGTTATTAATATTTTTATTTTAAAAATATAATTTATAGATGTAAAAAAAATTGATATATAATATTATTACCAATACTAATATAATTAGTATTATTATTGTTATCACCAATAATAATAATATTATTATTATTATCAATTTCATTAAAATTTTATTATTGTAACTTATTATAATCATTACCCTTATTATTATTATTATTTTTATATAACAGTATTATTAATATTATTATTAAGATATTTATATTAGTATTATCATTAACATATTATTTTAGTTGTCATTAATAATATTAATAGTATTATTATTATATATTATTAATCATTAATTATTAATATTAAAGTAAATATACAGTATAAATAAGATATATATGCACGCCAGTTATCTGATTACCATATCATCTGTAC
Source organism: Rutidosis leptorrhynchoides (assembly GCF_046630445.1). NCBI lineage: Eukaryota > Viridiplantae > Streptophyta > Magnoliopsida > Asterales > Asteraceae > Rutidosis > Rutidosis leptorrhynchoides. The sequence continues at coordinate 49,192,653 of NC_092337.1, read as the reverse complement.
TATTTTTTTTCCCTAGCTGCTCGTGACTTTGTGTCTCCAAATCCTCACTAGAAAACAACTCTCATTCAATCAATCGACTTCCATCATTTGTATCGTTTATACAATGCTAATAATCACAGTAAATCGGATTAATACAACCCAAAATTTATTGAATATCACAGCTCCAATTTTCTGTTTCCCCTGTACGCGGTATTTTTTTTTATAATATTGATTTCGAATCGTTTATCAAAATCTAAAATTGCAGAGTTGTTAGGAATCCTCTTTGCAAGCAGCAACATGCAGTAAGTTCCGCAGAAACAAGTAAACTAGCAAGTTGTAGATTAGTCCTATTAGTGAATCCTACTTGGTCCGGTCTAGACTCACTAATGCAATCTAATTCCCTACAACCAATGCTCTGATACCAAATGTGAAGCCTCGTACAAAACCATCGTGTACGATTCGTCAACAACAGGATCTTTACACGGTCAAATACTATATGATGTTTGAAAACAGTTTGCATTCATAAAAAGATAGCGTTTTACAAAAGATAACGTGACACAAAGGTCATTACAAAGCCATTATTTGAAAATAACATAAGCTACGAATGCAAAAGAAAAGTTCCATGACTGAGACATCTCTAAGATTATGCATCGGAATTCTAGCACAGCAGGTCCTTAACAGCAAGTCCAAACAGCAAGACAGCAAATCTAAACAGCGGAAGCAACAAACCTCTAAGCACCTGAGAAAACATGCTTAAAACATCAACAATAATATTGGTGAGCTATAGTTTAAATTGTAACAGTAATATAAGATTGACCACGAGATTTCAATGTTTCAAAACAGTATGAAAAGTATATGTATAACCATGGGCACATGGTAACTAGACTTAACGTAAATATAAATATCACCCCCTAAAAGTACACCTGGCGAGTGCGTATGTCCTCGAAGTATTAAACACCCGTTAAATGCTAGCGCGACTAGCTCGAGTAGGGATGTCAAACCCTATGGATCCATATCTAAGATTCGCGTCTACCGGTTCAAAAACCAATAGTTAAACATTACCGTGCTAAGGGGAAAGTTTATGCCGTTATATAACCCACACATATGTAAAGTTTAAGTAATCGTGTCAAATAAGTAAAACATAAAAAGGCGCATGTAATCTCAGTCCCAAAAATAGTAAAAAGTAGTAAAAATAGATGCTATAACTCACAGTGATAAGAGCGGTAAGGTCGATAATGAAAGTATGCAAGTAGTAAGTCGGTCCGAAAGGTCGTCAACCTAAGTCAAAGGTTATTAGGTCAGTGTGTTATCCTCTTAAGTTGTAATAGCGCATAAAATAAGTTTAAGTGTCATCATCATCATCATCATTCATCATTGTAAAAGCTAAGTAAGTTTAACAAGTATAGAGTTCAAAACAATAGGCTGACTTAGATCAGCTACTACGACCTCTACATAAATAAAAAAAAACGCGTAGTCAGTGGCTATGGATCCGTATGTGAGTCCTCTAACCTTTGACCAATTTTTAGAACCTAACTCATCTTCGTTTGACCGTGGCAACGGTTTAAGTGCGAGTAGGTCAGAAATTTCAGCACAACATTACAAGGGCGTAGTGACTTTCGGAGGGCCATAAATCCTAAACCGTAACTCGGATTAAGACGAGGCCTAAACGGAAAATCATCTACTCGAACCGAACTAACTGAAAGTAAACTTTCCAGTAGCCCAGGTGGTCTGATAAGATCCATAAAACAGTAAGCAAGGTGCTCCGGTGGGGTTTTTAGTGCTTGATGCTCATCACGGTTCTCATCCTTGATGCATGTAGCTTAAAGTGTACAACTCGTTGATGGGTTAGCATCACCTTGACCAAGATTCTACCATCAACACACAATATGTTAAGACCAAGTGAGAACACAACTCATTTAAGAGTCTTAGATGGATGATGAACCAAGGTTACATCATATCCTTAGTCTTAACACAATTACAAGTTACATTTACAACTAAAGCTACAAACTTTATTTCAATCAAACAAGTATAAACATAATCTAAGTCAAATGAAGTGATGGAACCCTAAGCTAGAGAGCTTGGATCCCTTTCACACAAGTTATAAGGTCACAAAGCTAGAAAGCTTGAACCTTTAGTATTCTTGAAGAACTTGAAGCATAAAGCTTAGATCTTTAAGTTATATGAAGACCATAAACACAAGTTTTGATCTTTATATCAAAATAATGAGATCATAAGTTAGAAAACTTAGATCCAAGAAAAGATATGAAGATCCAAGCTAGAAAGCTTGCATCTTGATTGTTCTTGAAGATCTTGAAGCATAAAGCTTGGATCTTTAAGATACATGAAGATTACAAACAAAAGTTTGAATCTTTACAACAAAATAACAAGATTAAAGATAAAAAGATGTAGATCTATAAAGTAGGTGAAGATTCAAAGCTAGAAATTTTGAATCTTCCATGTTCTTGAAGGATTCATGCTTGAATCTACAAGATGTAATCAAGATCAAAGCTAAAAAGCTTGATCTTTTAAAGAATGATGATGATCACAAAAAGGAAAGGAGAAGAAGAAGAAGAAAAATCAAAAACTTACAAGTTTTAGAGTGAGAAAGACTAGAAAGGAAATAAGAGAGTAAGTATGTGTGAAATACAAATGAGAGCAAGTGTTAAATGGATGGAATAAGGGTGGTATTTATAGGAAAAGAGGGTGGGGGGAGGCCATTAGGGCCGTAGGTTTTGGTAGGGGGAGGGGGGGGGGACAAGATTTACTTTTTGGTTAATGGTTGTCTAAAGTAGGTGCTTATGTTGGGATCCCATGTAACATTAAGGATAATACTTGACACAAATGTTAGCATGTTCCCTCTAATACATGGGCATTTGTCTTACTTATTATTGGGTCACTAGTAATTAATAAGTGGGCTAAATAAATGGGCTACTAGTTAGAGTAGGGTGGGCTTAAGTCCAACAAGGTAGAAAGTCCAACAAGACTAACTAGTAAGCATAATTAAATTACTACGCATAATTAAGCATCCAAAAACCCAAGTAATTATTTTTATAAAATAATAATTAATATTTCGTAGTCATAATATTCCGATTACGACAAAAGTTAAACGTGTGTGCAGTTCGCGGTTTATTCGAAACGTTAAGTGACACTAACGGTCATAAAGCATCCGGTGATCAAGTTAAGTATCCTACGCACTTAAAGGTACGTTTTAACACATAAATGAAAGTAAGCCATGTGTATAAAGATTCCAGAATATAAAGTAGCACAGTACGCACAAATACGCAGTTTCGCTAAATCACAAGGCACAAAAGAAAGTCGAAAAAGCCGGGTCGTTACATATATAAAGCAGAGTCAATTGTGATTTCAACTTATTCCTTTTATTGAAATAATCTCAAAGAATCACGGTTATCTTAAACAGAATTGATAACCTGTTGATGCAGAATAAACCTTGATAGCTTAGAAATCTCTTAAGCATATACAAGTTACAGACTCGATTGATTGATATTCCTACACCACTAAATAAAATATAAGTGGAGTTATCTATTTATACAAAGTCTATTAACTGTGTAAAAGCTCTATTGTCTAATGGTTCAAAAGGATGTCTGTACTTTAGCCGACAAGCTTGTAAGAGAGCACATGGCTCTCATATGTTTGTAAGCTATATCTGGAACTGTCAAATTAGGCGAACATACTATTTGAATACACAGATAGAATGTTGGGTTCTCAAGGCGTTAACATTAGGTATTACCAAGAACTTCGCATGGGTTATACTTATGCATTCCATGTTGTCTTGTCAGGTCACTTGTCAACTGTCGACGCGTGTCCTTCTCTCCTCAACTTCGTCTTCGATGTTAGTTGAATAGATAAGTTTTCATGTAGACAACACAGAAAACAATTATGCTTTGATCAACATAATTCGTCCAAGTATTTTGTGATGCTTCTTCTTCTTTTGCTCGTTCTTCTATAGTCTTTTGTTCGGTCAGCATACATCTGATGTGTGAAAAGTGTATGCTATGAAGTGCATAATTCGTTTTCAACTTTTAAATTTATATTATCTTAATTAATTATCACTTTTAATACCCTTACAAGCAACAAAACTCGATTAAGGTAGTATAGTAATCAACAAGGATCGTCCGAAGAGACTACGGGTAGCGGATAAGAGTTGTTTTCTAATCTTTAATCTAATCCTTAGAAAATAATTAGAAGTATTTAATATTATTATCATAGATTATCTTTAATTAATTTTGATAAGACTATTTTAGAAAAGATAGAAAATAAGCTTGAATTAAATTAAGTATTTTAAAAGGAAGATTTAATTAAATATAGATAAAGGGAAGTGATCACCTGGACTTTTAAATCATTAGGGTTTCTTTATTTATTAGTTTCATAACTTATAATAATATATATTAAAATAATAATCATAGACCAACTATTATTTCTAAAGCAAGGTTAAGCTAAAAATCACATAAAGCTTACAAAGTAGGACTTAAAGTATATATTAACTAAGTGGGTGTTCAAAACGAATATCATAACTTATAATATTCCATTAATCACATAATAAATATTATCTTGATCTTGGGGTGTGGACTGAGACAACATTCAATTAGGCTAACAAATAGATAAGCTGATAAACCTATTCAGATAAATTTAAGTTACCAACTACAAATCAATCTTAACCAAGTTTTCATGCAATTGATAATTGAATTCACATAAGCAATGGTTCTTCGATTAATCCTAACAACAAAGAGTTTATTATATAAGTGTAATTAGTGTTTATCCAATATATTACTACTCATGCACTTTAGCTAGATCTCATGCAATTCAAATTACTTTGTTTGATGTGGTTAATCTTAAAAGTGAGATGAATCGAATAACAAAATTCCTAGAATTAATTACTAGTCAACTCTAAGTTTTATTATTTAATCATTAAGCATGTACATTAAGATTTAGAACATGGTAGCAGATATGTCTCGGTGAGTGAATGTGAGGTACCTCAATGAGCCTGAAAGGCTCCGATAGAGAGTCGGGTCGTTGACAGGAGGTTTGTGACTGGTAAGTTGGACACCTGTTTCATCCGGGGTCCTGCAAGGATGGCAAGTAGTCATGCCGGCTCCCTTAATAATATCGGTAGCATATTGCCTCTGGGAGAGGAACATGCCGGATGTAGTGCGTGTGGCCTGAATCCTAAGAAAGTAGTTCAAGGGGCCCAAATCAGTCATAGCAAATTCCTCATGTAAGGAAGAAATAATTCTCTGAAATAAATCTGTAGAAGAAGCAGTAAACACAATATCAGCAACATATAGAAGCAGGTAAGCTGTATCAGAGCCCTGACGATAAATAAAAACTGATGTATCACAACGACTTTGGTGAAAACCAATCCGGTGAGCATATCATGGGAAACGCTGAAACCATGTGTGAGGTTCCTTCTTAAGGCCATATAGAGATTTTTGCAATAAGCAGACATGATCCGGGTATTTGGGATCCTAAAACCCTGGTGGCCGGTGCATATACACCGTCTCTAATTCTGTGAAGAAAGGTGTTCTTGACATCTAGCTGATGGACTGGCCAGTGTTGAAAAACTGCCATACTGAGGACAGTAAGTATCGATGCCTGTTTGACAACCGGGCTAAGAGTCTCATCGCAATCAATGCCAACCTGCTGGATGCGACCATTAGCAACGAGTCGAGCCTTGTACTTGCTCAAATTACCACCTGCATTGACTTGGTCCTAAAAGGCCGCATGGAGCGAACTATGTTCGTGTCCGATGGGTGAGGCACAAGTGTCCAAGTACTGTTGTTAATTAAAGCACTTACTCATCATTCATGGCTTGTTTCCAATTAGGGTCATTCGGGGCTTCAGGGTAATTGCGAGGGACTGGTGATAAGAGCCTGGTGAGAAGAGTGAGAGGTGGGTGATGTAAGTGGGTAGAGATCCCCGGTGATATCACATCGGAGAAACAGGCGATGTGTTAGATAGTCTTTAACAGAAAAACCAAAAGGATCAAATTAAACATAAACAAGATTATCACGGGTAAATTGACGAACGTATATGATGTTTTTAACGATGTTAGGAGTTACAAGTACATTATTTAAATGTAACAGTCGGTGAACATTGGGTAACAAGCTATGACCGGTGTTAGTGACGGGAATGGTGTTCTCTTTACCAACGGCTACTCATGAATATGATTATTAATACGGGAGTTAAGATGTGAAGATGCACCCATGTCCATGTGCCACCCGGCAGCACCGTAATCCTGAAGAGTCATTACACTGAATGCACTAGGAGGAATGGTCTCTTGAGTAAAAGAAGCACGGTGGGCTGTGTAAAGGCATTGGGCCTGCTTCTAGGCCTGTTGTTGGGCCTGAGTAATTTCTAATTGGGCTATAATTTTCTGGTTGGCTTTAATGATGTTCCAAATTTGGGCATGTGACTGGTTGGAAGAAGCTTTCTGATTGTTGCAATTGTTTTGGTTGTAAAGCTTATTTCTGCTGCTATTTACATCGACCTTCCACAAAGAGAATTTGTTGATTGTCATGATGAAATTTATGTAGATATATATATTGCAATAAAAAATATATATGTATATTGGTGATAATCAACAATAAATGTAAGAAAATAGATAATAAAATAATGGAATTGTGAGATGATGGTAATTGGCTATATGTGATTTATGAATGCTATGTGGCTTTGTGAATTGACCGAAACGTGAATACAGTGGCAGTAGGAATTGATCAATTAATTTATTAATTGATTACAAATACCAGTAGTAGTAATAGAACCAATTATGTGAAAATAAATTATGTAGTGGAATGAGGCAATTGAGAAACTTGATTACTACTGAAAACACCAAATAGGTGTAACCAAGGTTGTAAAACTCGCGACTCGGGGAGAACTAGGCAGAAGGTTTTTGAGGAGTTCTCGGCGACTCGGGGAGAACTCGGGGGAGAACTCGGATGTTAACTTTCGTTGACTTTTAAATATAAATATATATATTCTGAAAATATATGATATCAGGGGTTGTTATTGTCATTTAATTAATGATTCAAGAGTTCATATTAAGTTTGTTCTTGTTATTAGAGTTTGGTAAAATTTGAGGGGCTGCTATTGTCATTTATTAAAAGAAAAAGAAATTAAAATATTAAAAAGTTTAGTGGCTGTAGGTTGTTCCAGACTTCCAGATCTAAAAAAGTGACTTACATCATGACCTTCTCTTAACTTAAAAACCCTAAAAAGTTGAGACTCACCACCCACTTCTTTAACTTCTCAGGCCACCGGAATTAATGACGGATTTCAGGTTATTTTCTTCCCATCTTCTCTTCTTTTTTCCTTTTTCATGTTCTTCTTCCTCATCTTTTCGCGTTTCCATCTAGATCTGAGTTTTTCGATCACTGTTTACCGTCGTTGACCGGCGGTTGACCGAGTTTTTAGCGAGTTGACTGCCGATTTATCGCTGACACAATTATTCCGACTTATCGCCGATTAATCGGCCGAGTAGCCTGAGTTTTACAGCCATGGGTGTAACAGACCACCATTAACAACGTGTATGAGAGATGAATAAGAAGGATTTTATAATGGAGGATATAAAAATATATAAAAGGCATCGACAGTTGAATATTAGATTATGTAATAAATCGACAGCATAAGCAACAATAAAGAAGGAAAAAAAACCTTAAAGTACTAGGCTCTGATACCATGTTGAATGTAATAGTAGATGCATATTATTGATTGATCTAATTGTACATGATGTCCAAAATATAAATACATAAAAGGCTAAACCCTACCAGTGACAAATGAGCTAAGCCCAATACATATGATAAAAGGACTAAGATAAATATAGTCTAACAAAAACCAACCACTGAAACAAAGAGGTTAGCAATAAGGAGGAAAATAGCAGCAAGAAACGTATACATACGAACCTTGTCTTGATAGGTGGTCAATACTTCAGAGGGCATGTTCCTACCATGTCTTGATTGGTGGTCAATACTTCAGAGGGCACATGCATTGTGTACTAAGTTTCCTCTTTAGGTAATAATACAACCTAAATTAAAATCAACTTTTTCTCATTTACCTCTTAGTAATTTCCTCATCGGTTCCGCTTGTACCCATGTTTAAAATTGTTTTCTTTTCAAAAAAGTCTTTCGTATTTTATAAAAGTTTTGTTATTTCAAAACAAGAAATTATAGATATCGATAATGTGTAATATGCCGAGTTATGAATTACTCCGAATAAACCAAATTGTCTCACGATATTATGTAACATCAAGTTCTATCTTCTTGTAATATTATTTGGATTTTGCTAAAGACAACTATTGTCGTTAAGATGCATATATTAATTTTACATTTCAATAACTGAAAGAAAAAACTTAAATATAATCGCTATCTACAGCTCTTTTATATGCCTTAGAGTCGACGTTAGCAAAATCTAAAATATTTAAATACATTCTTTTGTGACATGTTACATTCTGATTGGTGAACTATTTTCAACGTGTAAAATTGTAATCGGTGGTCAATGAATGTACTATGTTAGACGGGATGTGTCTTGTATCAGGGTATTAAGTAACATCAATTTTAATCTTCTTTCAATGTTAAAGTTTATTTTTATACAATAAATGTTTAGTTACTGCGATCAAAGTTGAAAACCTATGTGTGACGCCCCGTACAAAACCATCGTGTACGAATCATCAACAACAGGATCTTTACACGGTCAAATACTATATGCTGTTTGAAAACCAGTTTGCATTCATAAAAAGATAGCGTTTTACAAAAGATAATGTGACACAAAGGTCATTACAAAGCCATTATTCAAATAACATAAGTTGCGAATGCAAAATAAAAGTTTCATGATTGAGACATTTCTAAGTAATGCAGCGGAAATCTAATACGGCAGGTCCTTAACAGCAATCAATAACACCAAGACAGCAAGTCTAACAGCGGAAGCAACAAACCTCTAAGCACCTGAGAAAACATTCTTAAAAACGTCAACAATAATGTTGGTGAGCTATAGTTTAAGTTGTAACAGTAATGTAAGGTAGGCCACGAGATTTCAGTGTTTCAAACAGTATGAAAAGTATATGTTTAACCGTGGGCACATGGTAACTAGACTTGATGTAAATATAAATATCACCCCCTAAAAGTATACCTGGCAAGTGCGTATGTCCTCGAAGTATTAAACACCCGTTAAATGCTAGCGTGACTAGCCCGAGTGGGGATGTCAAACCCTATGGATCCATATCTAAGATTCGCGTCTACCGGTTCAAAAACCAATAGTTAAACATTACCGTACTAAGGGGAAAGTTTATGCCGTTATATAATCCACACATATGTAAAGTTTAAGTACTCGTGTCAAATAAGTAAAACATAAAAAGCGCATGTATTCTCAGTCCCAAAAATAGTAAGGTAAAAAGGAAAGCTATAACTCACAGTGAATAAGCAATACAAGTCGATACGAAAGTGTGCAAGTAGTAAGTCGGTCCGAAAGGTCGTCAACCTAAATCAAAGGTCACTAGTTCAGTAGGTTGTCTTTATAAGTTCTATTAGTGCATAAAATAGGTTTAAGTGTCATCATCATCATCATCATCATTCATCATCATAAAAGCTAAGTAAGTTAATCAAGTATAGAGGTTAAAATAATAGGCTGACTTAGATCAGCTGCTACGACCTCTACGTAAATCTAAAAGACGCGTAGTCACTGGCTATGGCTCCGTATGTGAGTCCTCTAACCGTTGACCAAGTTTTAGAACCTAACTTGTCCTTGTTTGACCGTGGCGACGGTTTAAGTGCGAGTAGGTCAGAAATTTCAGTACAACGTTACAAGGGCGTAGTGACTTTTGGAGGGCCATAAATCCTAAACCGTAACTCGGATTAAGACGAGGCCTAAACGGAAAATCATCTACTCGAACCGAACTAACTGAAAATTAACTTTACAGTTGCCCAGGTTACTGATCAGATCCCGAAAATCAGCAAACAAATGCTCTGGTGGGGTTCTTGGTGCTTGATGCTCATCACGGTTCTCATCCTTGATGCTTGTAGCTTCAAGTGTACAACTCGTTGATGGGTTAGCATCACCTTGACCAAGATTCCACCATCAATACACAATATGTTAAGACCAAGTAAGAACACAACTCATTCAAGAGTCTTAGATGGATGATGAACCAAGGTTACATCATATCCTTAGTCTTAACACAATTACAAGTTACATTTACAACTAAAGCTACAAACTTTACTTTAATCAAACAAGTATGAACATAATCTAAGTCAAATGAAGTGATGGAACCCTAAGCTAGAGAGCTTGGATCCCTTTCACACAAGTTATAAGGTCACAAAACTAGAAAGCTTGAACCTTTAGTGTTCTTGAAGATCTTGAAGCATAAAGCTTGGATCTTTAAGTTAATGAAAACCATAAACACAAGTTTTGATCTTTATAACAAAATAATGAGATCATAAGTTAAAAAACTTAGATCTAACAAAAGATATGAAGATTCAAGCTAGAAAGCTTGCATCTTGATTGTTCTTGAAGATCTTGAAGCATAAAGCTTGGATCTTTAAGTTATATGAAGATTACAAACACAAGTTTGAATCTTTATAACAAAATAACAAGATTAAAGTAAAAAGATTTAGATCTACAAGTAGGTGAAGATTCAAAGCTAGAAAGCTTGAATCTTCCATGTTCTTGAAGGATTCAAATCCAAGTTTGAATCTACAAGATATAATCAAGATCAAAGCTAAAAAGCTAGATCTTTAAATGATGATGATGAATTCGTGTAAGGTAAGGGAAGAAGAAGAAGAAAAAAAATCAACTACTTACGCTTTTTAGAGAGAGAAAGACTAGAGAAAGAATTAGAGAGTAAGTGTGTGTGAAATACAAATGAGAGCAAGTGTAAAATGAATGGAATAAGGCTTGTATTTATAGATGGTGAGGAGGTGGTGGTGGTGTTTAGGCCGTGAATAAGGGAGGGGGACAAGGGGGATAAAAGTTTACTTTTTGGTTAATGGTTGTCTAAAGTAGGTGCTTATGTTAGGATCCCATGCAACATTAAGGATAATACTTGACATAAATGCTAGCATGTTCCCTCTAATAAATGGGCATTTGTCTTACTTATTAATGGGTCACTAGCCATTATTTATTGGGCTAATTATATGGGCCACTAGTTAGAGTAGGGTGGGCTTAAGTCCAACAAGACTAACTAGTGTGTTCTAGTAAATTATTAATCGTAATTAAGCATCCAAAAACCCAAGTAATTATTATTATAAAATAATAATTAATATTTCGTAGTCATAATATTCTGATTACGACAAAAGTTAAACGTGTGCGCAGTTCGCGGTTTATTCGAAACGTCAAGTGACACTAACGGTCATAAAGGCTTCCGGTGATCAAGTTAAGTAGCCTACGTACTCTAAGGCACTTTTTAATGTATAAATAAAAGTAAACCATGTATATTAAGATTCCAGAGTATAAAGTAGCACAGTACGCACAAATACGTAGTTTCGCAAAAACACAAGGCATAAAAGCAAGTCGAAAAAGTCGGGTCGTTACATTACCCACCTGTTAATGGAAATTTCGTCCCGAAATTTTAGGAGTAACTAAAAATGGTACCGTATTTAAATAAGAAGTAGCGTATCAAGGTTCCATGAGACTCGTGGGCTCAGAAGTGAGTTATTTACCTCGAAAGGTACTTGGGCGTATAAAAGTAAGAATAGGTATATGACATTAATTAAGTCTCTTGTCCTAAGAGATCAACAAATTGATTTTGTTTCTTGCTAATATGAATATGTCATCCGAATATATATCTACAAAAGGAAAGATGATGTTTTTAGCCCTACAGGCATCTTCAGTAAGCCGGATGCATGAAATACATCATGAATGTTTCTAAACTCATCTAAAACATTGAGCGCTTATGTCGCAATATAAAGCTGACAGGTAGAATGGAAAACATGGCGATCACAACATACTGCGTGTGAACTTATCCTTGGATGGAATGTAAGCATAGTTCCATAATGTAACTTTATCCTTTCAGTTACATGTTGAAGTTAGGGTTAATATTAACTAGAACAACATATAGTTGTAACCAACGGAAGAAGAAACATGTAGAGTATCCACATCAGTGCCGTAAATGTTTTAATCAGTCCCCTTCCAAGAGGATAACAAGATTCATAGATTCCTAAAGTATCTTACACTACAATTCCAAAAGAAAATTGCACGAAAGGTGTGATCTTTGAACGAGAGTGAACTATCCGAGCGGTTCATCCTGAATTTTTCCTTATACTTAAGGGGATGCGCGGATGAGAGGATATGTGAACCCTTGGTCATAAAGAACGGTTTACTCTAAGTGAAAAGAATCTCAAAAACAATTCCTTGTACCTCAACCTACTGATTCATAGAGATGAAGTTTACGAGGGTGTTGCGATTTAGCCGTGAAACACTGAGAGTAGAAACCCGCCTAATGCTTTCCCTACGATAGGGTGACCACTGAGTGTACATCAGAAAACTGATTTATCAGCCCGCGATTTTGGTAAGTCTAACCTTAAGGGGAACATTTCACGAGCGCAAAGACTTCTTAATAATTTTTATAAAACTGCCATCCAAAGTGGCTCAAGAGTTTTTAACAAAGATCTTAATAGTAAGTTTCATCCCTAACGGAGGGTGAGAAGAAGTGTGGTCCATACATGGTGTAGTCGAATATGAAAACCTTTAATAAGATCAACCAAGGAAGTTTTGAAAAACCTTTAAACGTTTGATGTGACAACATAAACGGAACGAAGTTCTTAGTAAATTTAGAAGTATGTACAACGTGTACTATTTTGCACAAAACCATTTGACTTTAGTTAAACACTCATCAAAGGAGCGATTTTTAAAGAATTTGAAGGTATCACTTAGTATGTACCAACCAAAATAAGTAAAGGTAAACTTGTTAACTTAATTATATACATACATATATGATTTTATAAATCGCATAAGTGACAGAAAAATTTTATTATTTTCATTTGTCCATAAATCTCGTGAGGTCCGCGCAAATAACAACGTGTAAAAATCAACGTGTAAAAATTTTGATAAACATAGTTTTTCGTATTTAAGAGGTTACGTGTATTGAGTGAAAATCTTTGAATCATCTGGTGACATGTTACTAGGTAATGAAAACTAATGATTTAAATGTATTTTTGATAATTGTCAGGACAGAAGTCTCTGGGCCAAAAATGTTCACGTGCAGAGCCATTACTAAAAAGTGAGGTATGAAGGATAGAGCATGAGGACGAGAAGTTAATCGTTTCTTGACCTTGCAGAATGCCAAACAGGTTATGACTAATGTTAAAGTCGGAATACTAATGGTGTTAATATCACTAAATGTGAATCCCTTGGCATAAGTCAGGACTTAGAGTTATGTAAGAAAGAGCATTGCTCCGACAGGTGTGACAAATAAGATTCCTGGGGTAACGCAGTAATTTTGAATGATTTAAGTGTTAGTGGATGCCCGAAGGCTCTGCATGACGTGGTAGTAAGTGTCTTCATCACATACACACACACACACACATGAAACTCTCAATTTCGACGGTTGTAAAGTCTTCATGATGACTTGGATACGAATAAGCAACGAAGAATTTTGTATAATAAGCAACGAATTTTTTTTTATAGAAATCGTTTTAGGTGACAATGTAATGAAAGAAACGAAGTTCTTAGTAAATATAGACTACTCCAAGTAGAATATCTTTTGAATAAAAGAATTGTTTTGTAAAAACGAAAGTAAAATTTCATATGCACTAGTCAAAAATAAGTAATTATTTACTTTATTATATATAACATATACGGTTTCTAAAATTTGTACGAATGACAATAAAATAAATTTATTTTTATAAAACTTTGAGAAGATCGCACATTAAAATAGTGTGAGTAAAATTTTGGCAAACAAAATTTTCATATTTTGGAGGTTACAAGTTGGAAAAAGATTGATGAGGATTGAGTAAAAGATTTTGAAAATTTCGGGTGATCTTTGAGGTAATAAAAACCATTGAGTTTAAATGTGGTTGATGACTATTGGTAGGGCATAATTCTTTCGACCAAAAATGCTTAAGTATAAAGTTGTTGCTTATAAGTGAGATACGAAAGGGAGAGTATGAGGATGAGAATTAACCTTCTATTGATTCGGAAAATTTTGAACTGGTATGACTAATATAAAAGTAAGAAGGATGATGGTGTGATCATCATCAAATAAGAAATCTCTCAGAATAAGTTAGGATTATAGGTTGCGTAAGAATGAGTATCAAATAAGATTCTTGGGTAGTCCTAAATATAGAATTTGAATCGATGAAGTGACGGGGTACAATTTCCTTTATGTATCGAAGTTTGTCCATTACATCGGTTTCCTTTCATGGCTAGAAAGTGAGCAGATTTGGTGAGGCGGTCAACGATAACCCAGATAGTGTCATAACTGCCTATTGTTTTCGGTAGCTTCGGGATGAAATCCATTGTCATCTCTTCCCATTTCCATTGTGGGATCTCGGGTTGTTGAAGTAACCCAGATGGCTTTTGGCTCACCATTCTCGCGAGGTATACGAATAATCTTCTCATAAATAACTTATGCTTTCATCCTTGAAAGCTAGTCTATTCCAACTATTTCATCAAAGCTTCCTAACTTGATGAGTATTAGGTTAATCCTAAAGTCCATTCCAACTTTTACATCAAGCTTCCTGACTTGATGGGTGTTAGGTTAATCTTAAGGTTCATTCCAACCAAATCTTATTATATTACCGTGAAAAATTCTATCAATCTTCTCAGATAACATTTGCTTGTGCGTAGGTAAATAGTCCTTTCCAACTACTACTTTAAAACTTCCAAGTTTTATTGGCATGAGGTCATCTCCAATGATCCACCTGTTAATTTTAAGGTACTACCTTAAATTACTCCTCTATCTCTGCCAGCTTACCATTAGCTTATCATATAGAATACTTAACGCTCATGGTTGTTAATGGCTTATCAGTCATAACACTAAGGTTCTTAGATATAAGGTTTCTATCGCTCTGGTATTAAACAACCTCGAGACAATAAAACATTGTGACGAATCGTCCCCTAACTATAATCAGGATCCATGTGAGTTTCCATAATGATCGCTCTACCGTAAGTGAGTCCAAAGTTTTTCCTATTTCAGAACTTTTTCCTTAAGTATCCAGGGTGTCTATATCTATAACAAATTTTCGGGTTATCAATTCTGCAATAAAGGCCTTCCTTGTACAATATCTGAGCTACGTGGTGATTCTTTCCCTACCTCTAGCAAACCATAATGCGTATAGTCAAGTGGTTCCTACCAAAATTTTCTTTGAATCACTTCATATTCCTTATATAGTAGCATTGGGACTTCTGCATGATTTACTTCAATATAATCACGCTGGCCTGGCGTCATTATACTGTACTAAATCGTACGTTCATTCCAATATCACTCCATATGGTCAATGTAACGTGATCACTTCCAGTTCTACTCAATTTCATCTAACGGTGCTTTATCTATGCTTTCTCAAAACAAAATCTACATAATTAATCTCACGGTTTCTCGGTGTAGGTGCGTAGGTTCCGTAAGTCATGCACCAATGCCTAAATGTCCCGAAATTTCTTCAAAATGTTCGGGTTCAGGTAACGTCATTAGGTTCCTTTTTAGAAATTTAATTCGGGTCTCGTGTCGAGTTGTACGTGTGGCAAGTGGTACTATGATATGTCTTGAGGAGACTACCAAGTCCTTGGGTATGGCTGAGCATCATTGGAAGACACTATGACCTTATGAAAGGAGATGCCTTCCCGACTTCTCCGATGCCTACGAGTGTTAGGGACCTAAGTCCAGAAGTGTCGTTAGATCGTCGAGCAGCGGTGGAGGATGAAAGAGTTAAGTGATGGTCATGAAAGTGTACGGGATATGAGTCACCTTGCAGAAACTGAACATCCTTCTAATATTCATACATCGTACGTGGCTAATTAGGGTAAGCTCGGGGTGCGGTTACTCTGACAAGTCCTCGCATATCTCCTCCTCCGAGGATCAACCTTAGTGGGCACGTAATCCGAGGGGTACTCCTCCTAGATTGCGTGAAGTAATGTTTCGATTCTCTGGAATTGTGGAACAGTAGTAACAGGTGGATTACATTGTTGGTTCTTAGGGTTAGACGAGTGGGAAAGTAGTTCAGAAAAACATCTGAACTGGGAAGGATAAGTTCTCCAAGTTGGTACGGCGAAAAGCAGACGTGTAGCAAGCACGTAATCAGGCATAGTAACTACAACATCCTAGATCGTCTACAGCAATACATAGCATGGCAATAATAACAGTACTAAGCAGAAGTAAAATGCAATCAAAAGCAGATAGTAGCATGCAGTAGCGAGAATAGCAATAGCTTACAACAAGTTCACATAGTAGTAAAAGGAAGCGGTAGCATGCAGTAAGTTCATACAGCAGTAAAGTAAGCGGTAGCATGCAGTAGTAATAAGCAGTAACATGCAGTAATATCTATCAGTAGCATGCAGCTGTTTCACAGAAACAAGTAAACGAGCAAGTTGTAGATTAGTCCTATTAGTGAATCCTACTCGGCCCGGTCTAGACTCACTAATGCAACCTAATTCCCTACAATCAATGCTCTGATACCAAATGTGACACCCCGTACAAAACCATCGTGTACGAATCGTCAATAACAGGATCTTTACACGGTCAAATACTATATGTTGTTTGAAAACAGTTTGCATTCATAAAAAGATAGCGTTTTACAAAAGATAACGTGACACAAAGGTCATTACAAAGCCATTATTCAAATAACATAAGTTGCTAATGCAAAATAAAAGTTTCATGATTGAGACATTTCTAAGTAATGCAGCAGAAATCTAACACGACAGGTCCTTAACAGCAATCAATAACACCATGACAGCAAGTCTAACAGCGGAAGCAACAAACCTCTAAGCACCTGAGAAAACATGCTTAAAAACGTCAACAATAATGTTGGTGAGCTATAGTTTAAGTTGTAACAGTAATGTAAGGTAGGCCACGAGATTTCAATGTTTCAAACAGTATGAAAAGTATATGTTTAACCGTGGGCACATGGTAACTAGACTTAACGTAAATATAAATATCACCCCCTAAAAGTACACCTGGCGAGTGCGTATGTCCTTGAAGTATTAAACACCCGTTAAATGCTAGCGCGACTAACCCGAGTGGGGATGTCAAACCCTATGGATCCATATCTAAGATTCGCGTCTACCGGTTCAAAAACCAATAGTTAAACGTTACCGTGCTAAGGGGAAAGTTTATGCCGTTATATAACCCATACATATATAAAGTTTAAGTACTCGTGTCAAATAAGTAAAACATAAAAAGCGCATGTATTCTCAGTCCCAAAAATAGTAAGGTAAAAAGGGAAGCTATAACTCACAGTGAATAAGCAATACAAATCGATACGAAAGTGTGCAAGTAGTAAGTCGGTCCGAAAGGTCGTCAACCTAAATCAAAGGTTACTAGGTCAGTAGGTTGTCTTTATAAGTTCTATTAGTGCATAAAATAAGTTTAAGTGTCATCATCATCATCAATCATCATCATAAAAGCTAAGTAAGTTAATCAAGTATTGAGGTCAAAACAATAGGCTGACTTGGATCAGCTGCTACGTCCTCTACGTAAATCTAAAAGACGCGTAGTCAGTGGCTATGGCTCCGTATGTGAGTCCTCTAACCGCTGACCAATTTTCAGAACCTAACTTGTCTTTTTTTGACCGTGGTGACGGTTTAAGTGCGAGTAGGTCAGAAATTTCAGCACAACGTTACAAGGGCGTAGTGACTTTCGGAGGGCCATAAATCCTAAACCGTAACTCGGATTAAGACGAGGCCTAAACGGAAAATCATCTAATTGAAACGAAATAACTGAAAATCAACTTTATAGTGGCCCAGGTTACCGATCAGATCCCTAAAAACAGTAAACAAGTGCTCCAGTGGGGTTCTTGGTGCTTGATGCTCATAACGGTTCTCATCCTTGATGCTTGTAGCTTCAAGTGTACAACTCGTTGATGGGTTAGCATCACCTTGACCAAGATTCCACCATCAATACACAATATTTTAAGACCAAGTAAGAACACAACTCATTCAAGAGTCTTAGATGGATGATGAACCAAGGTTACATCATATCCTTAGTCGTAACACAATTACAAGTTACATTTACAACTAAAGCTACAAACTTTACTTTAATCAAACAAGTATAATCTAAGTCAAATGAAGTGATAGAACCCTAAGCTAGAGAGCTTGGATCCCTTTCACACAAGTTATAAGGTCACAAAGCTAGAAAGCTTGAACCTTTAGTGTTCTTGAAGATCTTGAAGCATAAAGCTTGGATCTTTAATTACATGAAGACCATAAACACAAGTTTTGATCTTTATAACAAAATAATGAGATCATAAGTTAGAAAACTTAGATCCAATAAAAGATTTGAAGATTCTAGCTAGAAAGCTTGCATCTTGATTGTTCTTGAAGATCTTGAAGCATAAAGCTTGGATCTTTAAGTTATATGAAGATTACAAATGAAATGTCCCGTTCTTATTGATTAAAAACGTTCCATATTAATTGATTTCATTGCGAAGTTTTGACCTCTATATGAGACGTTTTTCAAAGACTGCATTCATTTTTAAAACAAACCATAACCTTTATTTCATAGATAAAGGTTTTAAAAAGCTTTACGTAGATTATCAAATAATGATAATCTAAAATATCCTGTTTTACACACGACCATTACATAATGGTTTACAATACAAATATGTTACAACAAAATAAGTTTCTTGAATGCAGTTTTTACACAATATCATACAAGCATGGACTCCAAATCTCGTCCTTATTTAAGTATGTGACAGCGGAAGCTCTTAATAATCACCTGAGAATAAACATGCTTAAAACGTCAACAAAAATGTTGGTGAGTTATAGGTTTAACCTATATATATCAAATCATAATAATAGACCACAAGATTTCATATTTCAATACACATCCCATACATAGAGATAAAAATCATTCATATGGTGAACACCTGGTAACCGACATTAACAAGATGCATATATAAGAATATCCCCATCATTCCGGGACACCCTTCGGATATGATATAAATTTCAAAGTACTAAAGCATCCGGTACTTTGGATGGGGTTTGTTAGACCCAATAGATCTATCTTTAGGATTCGCGTCAATTAGGGTGTCTGTTCCCTAATTCTTAGATTACCAGACTTAATAAAAAGGGGCATATTCGATTTCGATAATTCAACCATAGAATGTAGTTTCACGTACTTGTGTCTATTTTGTAAATCATTTATAAAACCTGCATGTATTCTCATCCCAAAAATATTAGATTTTAAAATTGGGACTATAACTCACTTTCACAGATTTTTACTTCGTCGGGAAGTAAGACTTGGCCACTGTTTGATTCACGAACCTATAACAATATATACATATATATCAAAGTATGTTCAAAATATATTTACAACACTTTTAATATATTTTGATGTTTTAAGTTTATTAAGTCAGTTGTCCTCGTTAGTAACCTACAACTAGTTGTCCACAGTTAGATGTACAGAAATAAATCGATAAATATTATCTTGAATCAATCCACGACCCAGTGTATACGTATCTCAGTATTGATCACAACTCAAACTATATATATTTTGGAATCAACCTCAACCCTGTATAGCCAACTCCAACATTCACATATAGAGTGTCTATGGTTGTTCCGAAATATATATAGATGTGTCGACATGATAGGTCGAAACATTGTATACGTGTCTATGGTATCTCAAGATTACATAATATACAATACAAGTTGATTAAGTTATGGTTGGAATAGATTTGTTACCAATTTTCACGTAGCTAAAATGAGAAAAATTATCCAATCTTGTTTTACCCATAACTTCTTCATTTTAAAT
This sequence comes from Rutidosis leptorrhynchoides, assembly GCF_046630445.1. Taxonomy (NCBI): domain Eukaryota; kingdom Viridiplantae; phylum Streptophyta; class Magnoliopsida; order Asterales; family Asteraceae; genus Rutidosis; species Rutidosis leptorrhynchoides. Next base: position 49,172,774 of record NC_092337.1, on the reverse strand, counting down.
CCGTTTTGAGTGAATCAAATTGCTATGGTTTCATATTGAATTCTATTTTATGAATCTAAACAGAAAAAGTATAGGTTTATAGTCGGAAAAATAAGTTACAAGTCGTTTTTGTAAAGGTAGTCATTTCAGTCGAAAGAACGACGTCTAGATGACCATTTTAGAAAACATACTTCCACTTTGAGTTTAACCATAATTTTTGGATATAGTTTCATGTTCATAATAAAAATCATTTTCTCAGAATAACAACTTTTAAATCAAAGTTTATCATAGTTTTTAATTAACTAACCCAAAACAGCCCGCAGTGTTACTACGACGGCGTAAATCCGGTTTTACGGTGTTTTTCGTGTTTCCAGGTTTTAAATAATTAAGTTAGCATATCATATAGATATAGAACATGTGTTTAGTTGATTTTAAAAGTCAAGTTAGAAGGATTAACTTTTATTTGCGAACAAGTTTAGAATTAACTAAACTATGTTCTAGTGATTACAAGTTTAAACCTTCGAATAAGATAGCTTTATATGTATGAATCGAATGATGTTATGAACATCATTACTACCTTAAGTTCCTTGGATAAACCTACTGGAAAAGAGAAAAATGGATCTAGCTTCAACGGATCCTTGGATGGCTCGAAGTTCTTGAAGCAGAATCATGACACGAAAACAAGTTCAAGTAAGATCATCACTTGAAATAAGATTGTTATAGTTATAGAAATTGAACCAAAGTTTGAATATGATTATTACCTTGTATTAGAATGATAACCTACTGTAAGAAACAAAGATTTCTTGAGGTTGGATGATCACCTTACAAGATTGGAAGTGAGCTAGCAAACTTGAAAGTATTCTTGATTTTATGTAACTAGAACTTGTAAAATATATGAAGAACACTTAGAACTTGAAGATAGAACTTGAGAGAGATCAATTAGATGAAGAAAATTGAAGAATGAAAGTGTTTGTAGGTGTTTTTGGTCGTTGGTGTATGGATTAGATATAAAGGATATGTAATTTTGTTTTCATGTAAATAAGTCATGAATGATTACTCATATTTTTGTAATTTTATGAGATATTTCATGCTAGTTGCCAAATGATGGTTCCCACATGTGTTAGGTGACTCACATGGGCTGCTAAGAGCTGATCATTGGAGTGTATATACCAATAGTACATACATCTAAAAGCTGTGTATTGTACGAGTACGAATACGGGTGCATACGAGTAGAATTGTTGATGAAACTGAACGAGGATGTAATTGTAAGCATTTTTGTTAAGTAGAAGTATTTTGATAAGTGTCTTGATGTCTTTCAAAAGTGTATGAATACATATTAAAACACTACATGTATATACATTTTAACTGAGTCGTTAAGTCATCGTTAGTCGTTACATGTAAATGTTGTTTTGAAACCTTTAGGTTAACGATCTTGTTGAATGTTGTTAACCCATTGTTTATTATAACAAATGAGATGTTAAATTATTATATTATCATGATATTATGATATATAATATATCTTAGTATGATGTATATACAGTTAAATGTCGTTACAATGATAATCGTTACATATATGTCTCGTTTCGAAATCATTAAGTTAGTAGTCTTATTTTTACATATGTATTTCATTGTTAATACACTAAATAATATATTTACTTATCATTTAACATAATTAACCAAGTGTATCAATATCTTAATATGATTCATATGTACCTAGTAAGACGTTGTTATAACGATAATCGTTATATATATCGTTTTCGAGTTTCTTAAATTAATAGTCTCATTTTTATGTATATAACTCATTGTTAAAATACCTAATGAGATAAATACTTATAATAAAAACATGTTAACTATATATATAACCATATATATGTCATTGTATAGTTTTTACAAGTTTTAACGTTCGTGAATCACCGGTCAACTTGGGTGGTCAATTGTCTATATGAAACATATTTCAATTAATCAAGTCTTAACAAGTTTGATTGCTTAACATGTTGGAAACATTTAATCATGTAAATATCAATCTCAATTAATATATATAAACATGGAAAAGTTCGGGTCACTACAACAAACACAAGTTTGAATCTTTATAATAAAATAACAAGATTAAAGTAAAAAGATTTATATCTATAAAGTAGGTGAAGATTCAAAGCTAGAAAGCTTGAATCTTCCACATTCTTGAATGATTCAAATCCAAGTTTGAATCTACAAGATGTAATCAAGATCAAAGCTAAAAAGCTAGATCTTTAAATGATGATGATGAATTCGTGTAAGGTAAGGGAAGAAGAAGAAGAAAAATCAATTACTTACACTTTTTAGAGAGAGAAAGACTAGAGAAAGAATTAGAGAGTAAGTGTGTGTGAAATACAAATGAGAGCAAGTGTAAAATGGATGGAATAAGGCTTGTATTTATATATGGTGAGGAGGTGGTGGTGGTGTTTAGGCCGTGAGCAAGGGAGGGGGACAAGGGGGACAAAATTTTACTTTTTGGTTAATGGTTGTCTAAAGTAGGTGCTTATGTTAGGATCCCATGCAACATTAAGGATAATACTTGACATAAATGCTAGAATGTTCCCTCTAATAAATGGGCATTTGTCTTATTTATTAATGGGTCACTAGCCATTATTTATTGGGCTAATTATATGGGCCACTAGTTAGAGTAGGGTGGGCTTAAGTCCAACAAGGTAGAAAGTCCAACAAGACTAACTAGTGTGTTCTAGTAAATTATTAATCGTAATTAAGCATCCAAAAACCCAAGTAATTATTATTATAAAATAATAATTAATATTTCGTAGTCATAATATTCTGATTACGACAAAAGTTAAACGTGTGCGCAGTTCGCGGTTTATTCGAAACGTCAAGTGACACTAACGGTTATAAAGGCTTCCGGTGATCAAGTTAAGTAGCCTACGTGAAATGTCCCGTTCTTATTGATTAAAAACGTTCCATATTAATTGATTTCGTTGCGAGGTTTTGACCTCTATATGAGATGTTTTTCAAAGACTGCATTCATTTTTAAAACAAACCATAACCTTTATTTCATAAATAAAGGTTTAAAAAGCTTTACGTAGATTATCAAATAATGATAATCTAAAATATCCTGTTTACACACGACCATTACATAATGGTTTACAATACAAATATGTTACATCGAAATCAGTTTCTTGAATGCAGTTTTTACACAATATCATACAAACATGGACTCCAAATCTTGTCCTTATTTTAGTATGCAACAGCGGAAGCTCTTAATATTCACCTGAGAATAAACATGCTTTAAACGTCAACAAAAATGTTGGTGAGTTATAGGTTTAACCTATATATATCAAATCGTAACAATAGACCACAAGATTTCATATTTCAATACACATCCCATACATAGAGATAAAAATCATTCATATGGTGAACACCTGGTAACCGACATTAACAAGATGCATATATAAGAATATCCCCATCATTCCCGGACACCCTTCGGATATGATATAAATTTCGAAGTACTAAAGCATCCGGTACTTTGGATGGGGTTTGTTAGGCCCAATAGATCTATCTTTAGGATTCGCGTCAATTAGGGTGTCTGTTCCCTAATTCTTAGATTACCAGACTTAATAAAAAGGGGCATATTCGATTTCGATAATTCAACCATAGAATGTAGTTTCACGTACTTGTGTCTATTTTGTAAATCATTTATAAAACCTGCATGTATTCTCATCCCAAAAATATTAGATTTTAAAAGTGGGACTATAACTCACTTTCACAGATTTTTACTTCGTCGGGAAGTAAGACTTGGCCACTGGTTGATTCACGAACCTATAACAATATATACATATATATCAAAGTATGTTCAAAATATATTTACAACACTTTTAATATATTTTGATGTTTTAAGTTTATTAAGTCAGCTGTCCTCGTTAGTAACCTACAACTAGTTGTCCACAGTTAGATGTACAGAAATAAATTGATAAATATTATCTTGAATCAATCCACGACCCAGTGTATACGTATCTCAGTATTGATCACAACTCAAACTATATATATTTTGGAATCAACCTCAACCCTGTATAGCTAACTCCAACATTCACATATAGAGTGTCTATGGTTGTTCCGAAATATATATAGATGTGTCGACATGATAGGTCGAAACATTGTATACGTGTCTATGGTATCTCAAGATTACATAATATACAATACAAGTTGATTAAGTTATGGTTGGAATAGATTTGTTACCAATTTTCACGTAGCTAAAATGAGAAAAATTATCCAATCTTGTTTTACCCATAACTTCTTCATTTTAAATCCGTTTTGAGTGAATCAAATTGCTATGGTTTCATATTGAACTCTATTTTATGAATCTAAACAGAAAAGTATAGGTTTATAGTCGGAAAAATAAGTTACAAGTCGTTTTTGTAAAGGTAGTCATTTCAGTCGAAAGAACGACGTCTAGATGACCATTTTAGAAAACATACTTCCACTTTGAGTTTAACCATAATTTTTGGATATAGTTTCATGTTCATAATAAAAATCATTTTCTCAGAATAACAACTTTTAAATCAAAGTTTATCATAGTTTTTAATTAACTAACCCAAAACAGCCCGCGGTGTTACTACGACGGCGTAAATCCGGTTTTACGGTGTTTTTCGTGTTTCCAGGTTTTAAATCATTAAGTTAGCATATCATATAGATATAGAACATGTGTTTAGTTAATTTTAAAAGTCAAGTTAGAAGGATTAACTTTTGTTTGCGAACAAGTTTAGAATTAACTAAACTATGTTCTAGTGATTACAAGTTTAAACCTTCGAATAAGATAGCTTTATATGTATGAATCGAATGATGTTATGAACATCATTACTACCTTAAGTTCCTTGGATAAACCTACTGGAAAAGAGAAAAATGGATCTAGCTTCAATGGATCCTTGGATGGCTCGAAGTTCTTGAAGCAAAATCATGACACGAAAACAAGTTCAAGTAAGATCATCACTTGAAATAAGATTGTTATAGTTATAGAAATTGAACCAAAGTTTGAATATAATTATTACCTTGTATTAGAATGATAACCTACTGTAAGAAACAAAGATTTCTTGAGGTTGGATGATCACCTTACAAGATTGGAAGTGAGCTAGCAAACTTGAAAGTATTCTTGATTTTATGAAACTAGAACTTTTGGAATTTATGAAGAACACTTAGAACTTGAAGATAGAACTTGAGAGAGATCAATTAGATGAAGAAAATTGAAGAATTAAAGTGTTTGTAGGTGTTTTTGGTCGTTGGTGTATGGATTAGATATAAAGGATATGTAATTTTGTTTTCATGTAAATAAGTCATGAATGATTACTCATATTTTTGTAATTTTATGAGATATTTCATGCTAGTTGCCAAATGATGGTTCCCACATGTGTTAGGTGACTCACATGGGCTGCTAAGAGCTGATCATTGGAGTGTATATACCAATAGTACATACATCTAAAAGCTGTGTATTGTACGAGTACGAATACGGGTGCATACGAGTAGAATTGTTGATGAAACTGAACGAGGATGTAATTGTAAACATTTTTGTTAAGTAGAAGTATTTTGATAAGTGTCTTGAAGCCTTTCAAAAGTGTATGAATACATATTAAAACACTACATGTATATACATTTTAACTGAGTCGTTAAGTCATCGTTAGTCGTTACATGTAAATGTTGTTTTGAAACCTTTAGGTTAACGATCTTGTTAAATGTTGTTAACCCAATGTTTATAATATCAAAAGAGATTTTAAATTATTATATTATCATGATATTATGATGTACGAATATCTCTTAATATGATATATATACATTAAATGTCGTTACAACGATAATCGTTACATATATGTCTCGTTTAAAAATCATTAAGTTAGTAGTCTTGTTTTTACATATGTAGTTCATTGTTAATATACTTAATGATATGTTTACTTATCATAATATCATGTTAACTATATATATAACCATATATATGTTATCATATAGTTTTTACAAGTTTTAACGTTCGTGAATCACCGGTCAACTCGGGTGGTCAATTGTCTATATGAAACCTATTTCAATTAATCAAGTCTTAACAAGTTTGATTGCTTAACATGTTGGAAACATTTAATCATGTAAATATCAATCTCAATTAATATATATAAACATGGAAAAGTTCGGGTCACTACAGTACCTACCCGTTGAATAAATTTCGTCCCGAAATTTTAAGCTGTTGAAGGTGTTGACGAATCTTCTGGAAATAGATGTGGGTATTTCTTCTTCATCTGATCTTCACGCTCCCAGGTGAACTCGGGTCCTCTACGAGCATTCCATCGAACCTTAACAATTGGTATCTTGTTTTGCTTAAGTCTTTTAACCTCACGATCCATTATTTCGACGGGTTCTTCGATGAATTGAAGTTTTTCGTTGATTTGAATTTCATCTAATGGAATAGTGAGATCTTCTTTAGCAAAACATTTCTTCAAATTCGAGACGTGGAAAGTGTTATGTACAGCCGCGAGTTGTTGAGGTAACTCAAGTCGGTAAGCTACTGGTCCGACACGATCAATAATCTTGAATGGTCCAATATACCTTGGATTTAATTTCCCTCGTTTACCAAATCGAACAACGCCTTTCCAAGGTGCAACTTTAAGCATGACCATCTCTCCAATTTCAAATTCTATATCTTTTCTTTTAATGTCAGCGTAGCTCTTTTGTCGACTTTGGGCGGTTTTCAACCGTTGTTGAATTTGGATGATCTTCTCGGTAGTTTCTTGTATAATCTCTGGACCCGTAATCTATCTATCCCCCACTTCACTCCAACAAATCGGAGACCTGCACTTTCTACCATAAAGTGCTTCAAACGGCGCCATCTCAATGCTTGAATGGTAGCTGTTGTTGTAGGAAAATTCTGCTAACGGTAGATGTCGATCCTAACTGTTTCTGAAATCAATAACACATGCTCGTAGCATGTCTTCAAGCGTTTGTATCGTCCTTTCACTCTGCCCATCAGTTTGTGGATGATAGGCAGTACTCATGTCTAGACAAGTTCCTAATGCTTGCTGTAATGTCTGCCAGAATCTTGAAATGAATCTGCCATCCCTATCAGAGATAATAGAGATTGGTATTCCATGTCTGGAGATGACTTCCTTCAAATACAGTCGTGCTAACTTCTCCATCTTGTCATCTTCTCTTATTGGCAAGAAGTGTGCTGATTTGGTGAGACGATCAACTATTACCCAAATAGTATCAAAACCACTTGCAGTCCTTGGCAATTTAGTGATGAAATCCATGGTAATGTTTTCCCATTTCCATTCCGGGATTTCGGGTTGTTGAAGTAGACCTGATGGTTTCTGATGCTCAGCTTTGACCTTAGAACACGTCAAACATTCTCCTACGTATTTAGCAACATTAGCTTTCATACCCGGCCACCAAAAATGTTTCTTGAGATCCTTGTACATCTTCCCCGTTCCAGGATGTATTGAGTATCTGGTTTTATGAGCTTCTCTAAGTACCATTTCTCTCATATCTCCAAATTTTGGTAACCAAATCCTTTCAGCCCTATACCGGGTTCCGTCTTCCCGAATATTAAGATGCTTCTCCGATCCTTTGGGTATTTCATCCTTTAAATTTCCCTCTTTTAAAACTCCTTGTTGCGCCTCCTTTATTTGAGTAGTAATGTTATTATGAATCATTATATTCATAGATTTTACTCGAATGGGTTCTCTGTCCTTCCTGCTCAAGGCATCGGCTACCACATTTGCCTTCCCCGGGTGGTAACGAATCTCAAAGTCGTAATCATTCAATAATTCAATCCACCTACGCTGCCTCATATTCAGTTGTTTCTGATTAAATATGTGTTGAAGACTTTTGTGGTCGGTATATATAATACTTTTGACCCCATATAAGTAGTGCCTCCAAGTCTTTAATGCAAAAACAACCGCGCCTAATTCCAAATCATGCGTCGTATAATTTTGTTCGTGAATCTTCAATTGTCTAGATGCATAAGCAATCACCTTCGTTCGTTGCATTAATACACAACCGAGACCTTACTTTGATGCATCACAATAAATCACAAAATCATCATTCCCTTCAGGCAATGACAATATAGGTGCCGTAGTTAGCTTTTTCTTCAATAACTGAAACGCTTTCTCTTGTTCATCATTCCATTCAAATTTCTTCCCTTTATGCGTTAATGCAGTCAAGGGTTTTGCTATTCTGGAAAAGTCTTGGATGAACCTTCTGTAGTAACCAGCTAGTCCTAAAAACTGGCGTATGTGTTTCGGAGTTTTCGGGGTTTCCCACTTTTCAACAGTTTCTATCTTTGCCGGATCCACCTTAATACCTTCTTTGTTCACTATGTGACCGAGGAATTGAACTTCTTCCAACCAAAATGCACACTTTGAAAACTTAGCGTACAATTCTTCCTTCCTCAATACTTCTAACACCTTTCTCAAATGTTCACCGTGTTCTTGGTCATTCTTTGAGTAAATAAGTATGTCATCAATGAAAACAATGACAAACTTGTCAAGGTATGGTCCACACACTCGGTTCATAAGGTCCATGAACACAGCTGGTGCATTAGTTAAACCAAACGGCATGACCATAAACTCGTAATGACCGTAACGTGTTCTGAAAGCAGTCTTTGGAATATCATCTTCTTTCACCCGCATTTGATGATACCCGGAACGTAAGTCAATCTTTGAATAAACAGACGAGCCTTGTAGTTGATCAAATAAGTCATCGATTCTCGGTAGTGGGTAGCGGTTCTTGATGGTAAGTTTGTTCAACTCTCGGTAGTCGATACACAACCTGAATGTACCATCTTTCTTCTTGACAAACAAAACAGGAGCTCCCCACGGTGATGTGCTTGGTCGAATGAAACCACGCTCTAAAAGTTCTTGTAATTGGCTTTGTAGTTCTTTCATCTCGCTGGGTGCGAGTCTGTAAGGAGCACGAGCTATTGGTGCAGCTCCTGGTACAAGATCTATTTGAAATTCAACGGATCGATGTGGGGGTAATCCCGGTAATTCTTTCGGAAATACATCAGGAAATTCTTTTGCGACGGGAACATCATTGATGCTCTTTTCTTCAGTTTGTACTTTCTCGACGTGTGCTAGAACAGCATAGCAACCTTTTCTTATTAGTTTTTGTGCCTTCAAATTACTAATAAGATGTAGCTTCGTGTTGCCCTTTTCTCCGTACACCATTAAGGGTTTTCCTTTTTCTCGTATAATGCGAATTGCATTTTTGTAACAAACGATCTCCGCTTTCACTTCTTTCAACCAGTCCATACCGATTATCACATCAAAACTCCCTAACTCTACTGGTATCAAATCAATCTTAAATGTTTCGCTAACCAGTTTAATTTCTCGATTTCGACATATATTATCTGCTGAAATTAATTTACCATTTGCTAATTCGAGTAAAAATTTACTATCCAAAGGCGTCAATGGACAACTTAATTTAGCACAAAAATATCTACTCATATAGCTTCTATCCGCACCCGAATCAAATAAAACGTAAGCAGATTTATTGTCAATAAGAAACGTACCCGTAACAAGCTCCGGGTCTTCCTGTGCCTCTGCCGCATTAATATTGAAAACTCTTCCGCGGCCTTGTCCATTCGTGTTCTCCTGGTTCGGGCAATTTCTAATAATGTGGCCCGGTTTTCCACATTTATAACAAACTACATTGGCATAACTTGCTCCGACACTACTTGCTCCGCCATTACTCGTTCCGACACCATTTGTTCCTTTCGTTCTATTAACCCCTGGTCCGTAGACCTCACACTTCGCCGCGCTATGACCATTTCTTTTACACTTGTTGCAAAATTTGGTGCAGAATCCCGAGTGATTCTTTTCACACCTTTGGTATAGCTGCTTCTGATTGTTGTTCTTGTTGCGGTTATTATTGTTGTTGGGATGATTGTTGTAGTTGTTGTTGTTGTTGTTGTTGTTGTTGTTGTTGGGCCGTTTGTTGTAGTTGCGATTGATGTTGCGATTGTTGGGATAATTGTTGCGATTATTGTTGTAATTGCTGTTGTTGTTGTATTGGTGATTCTTATCACCGTTTTCCTCCCACTTTCTTTTGACTTGCTTCACATTGGCCTCTTCAGCAGTCTGTTCTTTAATTCTTTCTTCAATCTGGTTCACGAGTTTGTGAGCCATTCTACATGCATGTTGTATGGAGGCGGGCTCGTGTGAACTTATATCTTCTTGGATTCTTTCCGGTAATCCTTTCACAAACGCGTCGATCTTCTCTTCCTCATCTTTGAATGCTCCCGGACACAATAGGCACAATTCTGTGAATCGTCTTTCGTACGTGGTAATATCAAATCCTTGGGTTCGTAACCCTCTAAGTTCTGTCTTGAGCTTATTGACCTCGGTTCTGGGACGGTACTTCTCGTTCATCAAGTGCTTGAATGCTGACCACGGTAGTGCGTACGCATCGTCTTGTCCCACTTGCTCTAGATAGGTATTCCACCATGTTAACGCAGAACCTGTGAAGGTATGCGTAGCGTACTTTACTTTGTCCTCTTCAGTACACTTACTTATGGCAAACACCGATTCGACCTTCTCGGTCCACCGTTTCAATCCGATCGGTCCTTCGGTTCCATCAAATTCCAAAGGTTTGCAGGCAGTGAATTCTTTGTAGGTGCATCCTACACGATTTCTTGTACTGCTAGATCCAAGGTTATTGTTGGTATGTAGCGCAGCCTGTACTGCGGCTATGTTTGAAGCTAGAAAAGTACGGAATTCCTCTTCATTCATATTCACGGTGTGTCGAGTAGTCGGTGTCATTTCCTTCAAAATAGTTAAATGGAACAAGTTAATCATACAGAATATTAAGAGTAGTTAATAGTATTTCGTAGCATAATATGAACTCATTTATAAAAGCTTTTTCTTCATATTAGCGTTTTATAAGTTTTAAATTCGGGTAGTACCTACCCGTTAAGTTCATACTTAGTAGCTAATATACAATTCAACTACTACAATTCTATATGAAAAACTGATTATAATAATATTTCGCGTTCAAACTTTTACACAACATTTTACAAACTTACAATACCGCTTATTTTACATATAGCATGAAATATAGCACACAATAAATTTGATACAAGATGGTTGTGAAGATAATTCTAGCTAGTACACAAGTCGTTCAGCAAAGGCAATAAAGACACGTAATTCATACGTCCAGAAACAAGTCATGCATTCTGGTTTTACTAGGACTACTTCCCATCCCTGATCTTGTGGAACATAACCGTTATGGCCGTTGATAAGACAGCGTGTTGTAACGTCGTCAAAGGGACGAGGGTTACGTAATGTCCAACAGTCCCGTAACAATCTAAAAACCTCATTTCTTACCCCAATTACCGACTCCGTCACTTGTGGGAACGTTTTGTTTAATAGTTGTAGCCCGATGTTCTTGTTCTCACTTTGGTGAGAAGCGAACATTACTAATCCGTAAGCATAACATGCTTCTTTATGTTGCATGTTAGCCCCTTTTTCTAAATCACGAAGTCCAATATTCGGATATATTGAGTCAAAATAATTTCTTAACCCATTGCGTAAAATAGCATTTGGGTTCCCCGTAATATATGCGTCAAAGTAAACACATCGTAACTTATGGATTTCCCAATGTGATATCCCCCATCTTCCGAACGAAAGCCTTTTATAAACCAAGGCATTCTTGGAACGTTCTTCGAATGTCTTACAAACTGATCTCGCCTTAAATAGTTGTGCCGAAGAATTCTGACCGACTCTAGACAAGATTTCATCAATCATGTCTCCGGGTAGGTCTCTTAAAATATTGGGTTGTCTATCCATTTTGTGTTTTTATACTGTAAAATAGACAAGAGTTAGATTCATAAAAAAAAATACTTATTAATACAAGCAATTTTTACATATATCATAAAGCATAAGCACACTATATTACATATATTACACCACACGAATACAACTATCTTATTCCGACTCGCTTGTTTCTTCTTCTTCGGTTTTGGTTCGTTTTGCCAAGTTTCTAGGGATATATGATGTTCCCCTAATACGAGCCGTCGTGATCCACATTGGTTTAGAAAAACCTGGTGGTTTAGAGGTTCCCGGGTCATTGTTACAACTTAAGGACTTCGGGGGTTGACGATACATATAAAGTTCATCGGGGTTGGAATTAGATTTCTCTATTTTTATGCCCTTTCCCTTATTATTTTCTTTTGCCTTTTTAAATTCAGTTGGGGTAATTTCTATAACATCATCGGAATTCTCGTCGGAATCCGATTCATCGGAGAATTGGTAATCCTCCCAATATTTTGCTTCCTTGGCGGAAACACCATTGACCATAATTAACCTTGGTCGGTTGGTTGAGGATTTTCTTTTACTTAACCGTTTTATTATTTCCCCCACCGGTTCTATTTCTTCATCCGGTTCCGATTCTTCTTCCGGTTCCGATTCTTCTTCCGGTTCCGACTCTTCTTCCGGTTCCTCTTCGGGAACTTGTGAATCAGTCCACGAATCATTCCAATTTACATTTGACTCTTCATTATTATTAGGTGAGTCAATGGGACTTGTTCTAGAGGTAGACATCTATCACATAATATCAAACGCGTTAAGAGATTAATATATCACATAATATTCACATGTTAAAAATATATAGTTTCCAACAAAATTTGTTAAGCAATCATTTTTCAAGTAAACACGGTCGAAGTCCAGACTCACTAATGCATCCTAACAAACTCGATAAGACACACTAATGCAAAGTTCTGGTTCTCTAAGACCAACGCTCTGATACCAACTGAAATGTCCCGTTCTTATTGATTAAAAACGTTCCATATTAATTGATTTCGTTGCGAGGTTTTGACCTCTATATGAGACGTTTTTCAAAGACTGCATTCATTTTTAAAACAAACCATAACCTTTATTTCATAAATAAAGGTTTAAAAAGCTTTACGTAGATTATCAAATAATGATAATCTAAAATATCCTGTTTACACACGACCATTACATAATGGTTTACAATACAAATATGTTACATCGAAATCAGTTTCTTGAATGCAGTTTTTACACAATATCATACAAACATGGACTCCAAATCTTGTCCTTATTTTAGTATGCAACAGCGGAAGCTCTTAATATTCACCTGAGAATAAACATGCTTTAAACGTCAACAAAAATGTTGGTGAGTTATAGGTTTAACCTATATATATCAAATCGTAACAATAGACCACAAGATTTCATATTTCAATACACATCCCATACATAGAGATAAAAATCATTCATATGGTGAACACCTGGTAACCGACATTAACAAGATGCATATATAAGAATATCCCCATCATTCCGGGACACCCTTCGGATATGATATAAATTTCGAAGTACTAAAGCATCCGGTACTTTGGATGGGGTTTGTTAGGCCCAATAGATCTATCTTTAGGATTCGCATCAATTAGGGTGTCTGTTCCCTAATTCTTAGATTACCAGACTTAATAAAAAGGGGCATATTCGATTTCGATAATTCAACCATAGAATGTAGTTTCACGTACTTGTGTCTATTTTGTAAATCATTTATAAAACCTGCATGTGTTCTCATCCCAAAAATATTAGATTTTAAAAGTGGGACTATAACTCACTTTCACAGATTTTTACTTCGTCGGGAAGTAAGACTTAGCCACTGGTTGATTCACGAACCTATAACAATATATACATATATATCAAAGTATGTTCAAAATATATTTACAACACTTTTAATATATTTTGATGTTTTAAGTTTATTAAGTCAGCTGTCCTCGTTAGTAACCTACAACTAGTTGTCCACAGTTAGATGTACAGAAATAAATTGATAAATATTATCTTGAATCAATCCACGACCCAGTGTATACGTATCTCAGTATTGATCACAACTCAAACTATATATATTTTGGAATCAACCTCAACCCTGTATAGCTAACTCCAACATTCACATATAGAGTGTCTATGGTTGTTCCGAAATATATATAGATGTGTCGACATGATAGGTCGAAACATTGTATACGTGTCTATGGTATCTCAAGATTACATAATATACAATACAAGTTGATTAAGTTATGGTTGGAATAGATTTGTTACCAATTTTCACGTAGCTAAAATGAGAAAAATTATCCAATCTTGTTTTACCCATAACTTCTTCATTTTAAATCCGTTTTGAGTGAATCAAATTGCTATGGTTTCATATTGAACTCTATTTTATGAATCTAAACAGAAAATTATAGGTTTATAGTCAGAAAAATAAGTTACAAGTCGTTTTTGTAAAGGTAGTCATTTCAGTCGAAAGAACGACGTCTAGATGACCATTTTAGAAAACATACTTCCACTTTGAGTTTAACCATAATTTTTGGATATAGTTTCATGTTCATAATAAAAATCATTTTCTCAGAATAACAACTTTTAAATCAAAGTTTATCATAGTTTTTAATTAACTAACCCAAAACAGCCCGCGGTGTTACTACGACGGCGTAAATCCGGTTTTACGGTGTTTTTCGTGTTTCCAGGTTTTAAATCATTAAGTTAGCATATCATATAGATATAGAACATGTGTTTAGTTAATTTTAAAAGTCAAGTTAGAAGGATTAACTTTTGTTTGCGAACAAGTTTAGAATTAACTAAACTATGTTCTAGTGATTACAAGTTAAACCTTCGAATAAGATAGCTTTATATGTATGAATCGAATGATGTTATGAACATCATTACTACCTTAAGTTCCTTGGATAAACCTACTGGAAAAGAGAAAAATGGATCTAGCTTCAATGGATCCTTGGATGGCTCGAAGTTCTTGAAGCAAAATCATGACACGAAAACAAGTTCAAGTAAGATCATCACTTGAAATAAGATTGTTATAGTTATAGAAATTGAACCAAAGTTTGAATATAATTATTACCTTGTATTAGAATGATAACCTACTGTAAGAAACAAAGATTTCTTGAGGTTGGATGATCACCTTACAAGATTGGAAGTGAGCTAGCAAACTTGAAAGTATTCTTGATTTTATGAAACTAGAACTTTTGGAATTTATGAAGAACACTTAGAACTTGAAGATAGAACTTGAGAGAGATCAATTAGATGAATAAAATTGAAGAATGAAAGTGTTTGTAGGTGTTTTTGGTCGTTGGTGTATGGATTAGATATAAAGGATATGTAATTTTGTTTTCATGTAAATAAGTCATGAATGATTACTCATATTTTTGTAATTTTATGAGATATTTCATGCTAGTTGCCAAATGATGGTTCCCACATGTGTTAGGTGACTCACATGGGCTGCTAAGAGCTGATCATTGGAGTGTATATACCAATAGTACATACATCTAAAAGCTATGTATTGTACGAGTACGAATACGGGTGCATACGAGTAGAATTGTTGATGAAACTGAACGAGGATGTAATTGTAAACATTTTTGTTAAGTAGAAGTATTTTGATAAGTGTCTTGAAGTCTTTCAAAAGTGTATGAATACATATTAAAACACTACATGTATATACATTTTAACTGAGTCGTTAAGTCATCGTTAGTCGTTACATGTAAATGTTGTTTTGAAACCTTTAGGTTAACGATCTTGTTAAATGTTGTTAACCCAATGTTTATAATATCAAAATAGATTTTAAATTATTATATTATCATGATATTATGATGTATAAATATCTCTTAATATGATATATATACATTAAATGTCGTTACAACGATAATCGTTACATATATGTCTCGTTTCAAAATCATTAAGTTAGTAGTCTTGTTTTTACATATGTAGTTCATTGTTAATATACTTAATGATATGTTTACTTATCATAATATCATGTTAACTATATATATAACCATATATATGTTATCATATAGTTTTTACAAGTTTTAACGTTCGTGAATCACCGGTCAACTCGGGTGGTCAATTGTCTATATGAAACCTATTTCAATTAATCAAGTCTTAACAAGTTTGATTGCTTAACATGTTGGAAACATTTAATCATGTAAATATCAATCTCAATTAATATATATAAACATGGAAAAGTTCGGGTCACTACACTACGTACTTTAAGGCACGTTTTAATGTATAAATGAAAGTAAACCATGTATATTAAGATTCCATAGTATAAAGTAGCACAGTACGCACAAATACGCAGTTTCGCAAAAACACAAGGCATAAAAGCAAGTCGAAAAAGTCGGGTCGTTACATTATGCTTTCTTCATCTCAAAATTTAAACTAGTATTCTTTTAGATAATTTTAAATTATTTATTTATTTCCATTCATATAGGTACATAATAATAAAGTACTAAAATTCACTCTTAGTGTATACATGTAAGACAAAAATTTATAAGAAAAATAAATAATAAAACTCTAAAGTTAACAAAATGGAGGTGATTCGTACACCACTAAGTTTTAATCAAACATGCAGTAGACTATTGTACAGTACAATGCTTTAATGCACATTTGGTGGTTGATATCGCTCCATTTATATATACTTTATTTCGCGATATCTACCTCATTTTGCTCGGTTTTTGACTATCTCGGAGCCTATTTAGTGTGTTATTGAGCTAATTGGTAAATTAAGGGCTAAGGAGTTGATTTGGTGTAAAATTGACCAAATCATGGGCAAAATTGGCTAAGAAAATGACAAGTGCAGGAAACAGCTCAAAAAACGCCGCTCCTGTATAGGAGCGCCGCTCCTGAAGGCCCCAAAGCGCCGTTTCAGAAGGAAAAACGGCGCTATTATGCACGATTTGTCTCCATTTTTTATCAGTGAGCAAAAGCGCCGTTCTTCATGTCAAAAGCATCGCTCCTGATCAGTTAAAAGCGTCACTCCGGATCAGCCAAAAGTGTCGCTCCTCAAAAAAAGCGTCGCCCCTGTTCAGAGCCAAAAAGCGGCGTTCCAAAGTCAAAAGCGTCGCTCCTCAACAAGCCAAAAGCGCCGCTCCTGAAGCAAAAGCGGTGCTCCTGACGCTGTTTCAGCCCAGATTTTCAGCACTATAAAAGGAACGAGATTAGGTCATTTTTCTAATGACCCGTCCTAATCCATCTGGACGAATACATTACATTTGGTTACATCGCGAGGTACTTGATGAAATGTCCCGTTCTTATTGATTAAAAACGTTCCATATTAATTGATTTCGTTGCGAGGTTTTGACCTCTATATGAGACGTTTTTCAAAGACTGCATTCATTTTTAAAACAAACCATAACCTTTATTTCATCAATAAAGGTTTAAAAAGCTTTACGTAGATTATCAAATAATGATAATCTAAAATATCCTGTTTACACACGACCATTACATAATGGTTTACAATACAAATATGTTACAACAAAATAAGTTTCTTGAATGCAGTTTTTACACAATATCATACAAGCATGGACTCCAAATCTCGTCCTTATTTAAGTATGCGACAGCGGAAGCTCTTAATAATCACCTGAGAATAAACATGCTTAAAACGTCAACAAAAATGTTGGTGAGTTATAGGTTTAACCTATATATATCAAATCATAATAATAGACCACAAGATTTCATATTTCAATACACACCCCATACATAGAGATAAAAATCATTCATATGGTGAACACCTGGTAACCGACATTAACAAGATGCATATATAAGAATATCCCCATCATTCCGGGACACCCTTCGGATATGATATAAATTTCGAAGTACTAAAGCATCCGGTACTTTGGATGGGATTTGTTAGGCCCAATAGATCTATCTTTAGGATTCGCGTCAATTAGGGTGTCTGTTCCCTAATTCTTAGATTACCAGACTTAATAAAAAGGGGCGTATTCGATTTCGATAATTCAACCATAGAATGTAGTTTCACGTACTTGTGTCTATTTTGTAAATCATTTATAAAACCTGCATGTGTTCTCATCCCAAAAATATTAGATTTTAAAAGTGGGACTATAACTCACTTTCATAGATTTTTACTTCGTCGGGAAGTAAGACTTGGCCACTGGTTGATTCACGAACCTATAACAATATATACATATATATCAAAGTATGTTCAAAATATATTTACAACACTTTTAATATATTTTGATGTTTTAAGTTTATTAAGTCAGCTGTCCTCGTTAGTAACCTACAACTAGTTGTCCACAGTTAGATGTGCAGAAATAAATCGATAAATATTATCTTGAATCAATCCACGACCCAGTGTATACGTATCTCAGTATTGATCACAACTCAAACTATATATATTTTGGAATCAACCTCAACCCTGTATAGCTAACTCCAACATTCACATATAGAGTGTCTATGGTTGTTCCGAAATATATATAGATGTGTCGACATGATAGGTCGAAACATTGTATACGTGTCTATGGTATCTCAAGATTACATAATATACAATACAAGTTGATTAAGTTATGGTTGGAATAGATTTGTTACAAATTTTCACGTAGCTAAAATGAGAAAAATTATCCAATCTTGTTTTACCCATAACTTCTTCATTTTAAATCCGTTTTGAGTGAATCAAATTGATATGGTTTCATATTGAACTCTATTTTATGAATCTAAATAGAAAAAGTATAGGTTTATAGTCATAAAAATAAGTTACAAGTCATTTTTGTAAAGGTAGTCATTTCAGTCGAAAGAACGGCGTCTAGATGACCATTTTAGAAAACATACTTCCACTTTGAGTTTAACCATAATTTTTGGATATAGTTTCATGTTCATAATAAAAATCATTTTCTCAGAATAACAACTTTTAAATCAAAGTTTATCATAGTTTTTAATTAACTAACCCAAAACAGCCCGCGGTGTTACTACGACGGCGTAAATCCGGTTTTACGGTGTTTTTCGTGTCTCCAGGTTTTAAATCATTAAGTTAGCATATCATATAGATATAGAACATGTGTTTAGTTGATTTTAAAAGTCAAGTTAGAAGGATTAACTTTTGTTTGCGAACAAGTTTAGAATTAACTAAACTATGTTCTAGTGATTACAAGTTTAAACCTTCGAATAAGATAGCTTTGTATGTATGAATTGAATGATGTTATGAACATCATTACTACCTTAAGTTCCTTGGATAAACCTACTGGAAAAGTAAAAAATGGATATAGCTTCAACGGATCCTTGGATGGCTCGAAGTTCTTGAAGCAGAATCATGACACGAAAACAAGTTCAAGTAAGATCATCACTTGAAATAAGATTGTTATAGTTATAGAAATTGAACCAAAGTTTGAATATGATTATTACCTTGTATTAGAATGATAACCTACTGTAAGAAACAAAGATTTCTTGAGGTTGGATGATCACCTTACAAGATTGGAAGTGAGCTAGCAAACTTGAAAGTATTCTTGATTTTATGTAACTAGAACTTGTAGAATATATGAAGAACACTTAGAACTTGAAGATAGAACTTGAGAGAGATCAATTAGATGAAGAAAATTGAAGAATGAAAGTGTTTGTAGGTGTTTTTGGTCGTTGGTGTATGGATTAGATATAAAGGATATGTAATTTTGTTTTCATGTAAATAAGTCATGAATGATTACTCATATTTTTATAATTTTATGAGATATTTCATGCTAGTTGCCAAATGATGGTTCCCACATGTGTTAGGTGACTCACATGGGCTGCTAAGAGCTGATCATTGGAGTGTATATACCAATAGTACATACATCTAAAAGCTGTGTATTGTACGAGTACGAATACGGGTGCATACGAGTAGAATTGTTGATGAAACTGAACGAGGATGTAATTGTAAGCATTTTTGTTAAGTAGAAGTATTTTGATAAGTGTATTGAAGTCTTTCAAAAGTGTATAAATACATATTAAAACACTACATGTATATATATTTTAACTGAGTCGTTAAGTCATCGTTAGTCGTTACATGTAAGTGTTGTTTTGAAACCTTTAGGTTAACGATCTTGTTAAATGTTGTTAACCCAATGTTTATAATATCAAATGAGATTTTAAATTATTATATTATCATGATATTATCATGTATGAATATCTCTTAATATGATATATATACATTAAATGTCTTTACAACGATAATCGTTACATATATGTCTCGTTTAAAAATCATTAAGTTAGTAGTCTTGTTTTTACATATGTAGTTCATTGTTAATATACTTAATGATATGTTTACTTATCATAGTATCATGTTAACTATATATATATCCATATATATGTCATCATATAGTTTTTACAAGTTTTAACGTTCGTGAATCATCGGTCAACTTGGGTGGTCAATTGTCTATATGAAACATATTTCAATTAATCAAGTCTTAACAAGTTTGATTGCTTAACATGTTGGAAACATTTAATCATGTAAATATCAATCTCAATTAATATATATAAACATGGAAAAGTTCGGGTCACTACACTTGACCTCTATATGATACATTTTACAAACATTGCATTCGTTTTTGAAAGACAAATTTTCATTACATCGAAAGTTGACAGCATGCATACCATTTCATAATATATCCAATTATAATTGACTTAATAATAATCTTGATGAACTCAACGACTCGAATGCAACGTCTTTTGAAATATGTCATGAATGACTCCAAGTAGTATCTCTAAAATGAGCAAATACACAGCGGAAGATTTCTTTCATACCTTAGAATAAACATGCTTTAAAGTGTCAACCAAAAGGTTGGTGAGTTCATTAGTTTATCGTAATCAATCATTTCCATAATTTTAATCAAGGTTGCAAAAGACGCGAGACAGGGTCGAGACGGTCGGGTCCTAAAAGGGTCGAGACGGTCGAGACGGGGTCGAGACGGAGGTCTAGACGGATGTTGACTAACGTTGACTTTTAAATAAAAATGTTATATATTATATATATATTGTACATTACATTATTCCAAACATAAGCATTTCACATATGTTTAAATACTTCAACATTTCAAACATAAAAAAAGAAATCCTAAGTAATAGCACAACGTTTAATATTAAAAAAAAAAAAACTTGAAAAAAATCAGAAAAACCCGTTTTTCCCGTCTCGGACCGTGTTTGACCGTCTTTTGACCGTTTTTTGGCCGATTTCCATTTTTTCAAACGTTTTATGTATAAACGGGACGGGGTACTCCAAAATCCGTCTACACCCCCGTCTACACCCCCGTTTTTTCCGTTTTTTACAACACTGATTTTAATAGACCACAAGATTTTCTTTATTTTAATAATCATACACTCGCAAGTGTTTAAAAATCATTCATATGGATTGAACACCTGGTAACCGACATTAACATAATGCATATAGAATATCCCCAAAACATAAATCCATCTGTATTAATATAAACTCGAAGTACTAAAGCATACCATTTTTCAGTATGGGGGGTGTTAGTGCCCGTAGATCTACCTTTAGGATTCGCGTCAATTAGGGTGTCTGTTCCCTAATTCTTAGGCTACCAAGCTAAAAGGGTGATATTCGATTTCGATAATCCAACCATAGAATGTAGTTTCAATTACTTGTGTCTATTCCGTAAAACATTTATAAAAGCAGCGCATGTATTCTCAGTCCCAAAAATATATATTGCAAAAGCATTTAAAAAGGGAGCAAATGAAACTCAATATACTGTATTTTGTAGTAAAAATACATATGACGACATTGAACAATTGTAGGGTTGGCTTCAGATTCACGAACCTATATCATTGGTATATTTATCAATACTCATAATCGTAATCGAATAAGTTTATATATATATATATATATATATATATATATATATATATATATATATATATATATATAAAACTTATTAATTATATCATTTTTATATTAATAATATATTTAGGTTTCATATATTTGTTTTATATATGTAAAAAAATACTTTGTTATGTTGTATGTGTTAAATATATTTATGTATATATATTTCATTTGTTTATCAAAACCGTAGTTCTAATTATACTAAGTTAATATTAGTAAAGATAAAAATAATGATAATAACGTTAATAATATACTTAAGTTAATAACTAGAAAAAATCCGACCGCGCGTTGCTGCGGTTGTATTCGACGCGCGGTCCAATTTGGATATACGATGTCCGTTTCGCGTATAGTTAGTCGTGTTCTATATGTATATATATGTATGTAATATAGCCCGAAATATTTATTTTTTTTAACGATGTCCGTTTCGCGTATAGTTAGTCGCGTTGTGTTCGTAAAATTATTTCGAGTTGAACGGTGGTCTCGGAAAAATTTAACTCGCACCGAGCGTGAATATAGGGCCCGTTATTTAGTGTTTTTTTAACGATGTCCGTTTTGCATATAGTTAGTCCCGTTGGGTTCGTGAGATTTTTTCGAATTGAACGGTGGCCTCGAAAAAATTTAACTCGCACCGAGCGAGAAGATAGGGCCCGTTATAAATTCGGGTGGAGTAAGGTTTTTTTATTTTAATTAAATTATAAATTTACGTTTTTTACCCCTGAAAAAGTGTAAAGTTGAGGGGTTGTTGTGTAATTTGTGCGAAAGTTGGAGGACCATTTGTAGTGTGAACGCAAACTCAAAACGACAATTCGTTAAAACTGAAACGACCAAAAATGGGAGGAGGTTTAGTATATAAGTATAAAGTATAATAATAGTTCTACTATATAAAATGATAATAATACTAATATTTATGAAAGTACTAATAAATCGTATCATTTTTATAATAATATTTCCAATGTTAATCATAATCATAATATTTATAATAATACTAAAATCGTACGATTAATAATATTAATATTACTTATAACAATACAAATGATAATATTAATAATATTATTACTTAATAATAATACTAGTGATAATGATAATAATAGTAGTCATAAATTGTAATTTTTAATTGTGTTAGTAATATTAAATGATAACTTTTATTGGTAATAATGATAATAATAATAATAATAACTAATATTAAAAATGATATTAACAATAATAATAATAATAATAATGTTAATACTAATAATTTCTAAATAATAATGCTAATAATAATAATAATAATAACACTAATACTTGAATTAATAACCATAATTAATAATACATAACAATAACAATAACAATAACAATCATAATCATAATAATAATAATAATAATAATAATAATAATAATAATAATAATAATAATAATAATAATAATAATAATAATAATAATAATAATAATAATAATAATAATAATAATAAAATTGATTACTACCTTAGAGTCTCAAAAAGATAACAAATCGTCCAAGCCGGGACTCGAACTCGCGACCTCTAGCTAACCCGACAACATCCAAGACCATTGAACCATCCCAATTTTTTTGTTTTTATATACCCCGAATTATTTATAACCCTTTTCTTATATTGCTCCTTCTTCTTCATATAATTCAGTCGACCTGAGCTTTAATTCCAACATAATCGTGTTTTATAATTTCAAATTAGGACCTAACTATAATCAGTGATGTTCACTTTTATTAAATTAAGCAATTAAAATAAATAAATAAAAATTAAGAAGAAAAACAGCGTACTGCTGTTACGGTTTTATAAACAAAATTTTGATTTCAAAATCGTGAGTGTTTTAGACCGTACTTATAACATGAAATAGGTTAGGATTCATTCATGTAAACTTCCCAAATCCTCAATTGGACCTGAATTAAAACAGAGAACTCGAATTTAATTGAAGAACGTAATTTGACTTTTTAAAATCAGAACTTTGACTTGATAATTTGGATTCGTTAGGAAGAGTTGGAGTTTAAGATTTTGCAGTTAGATTAAGTAAACAATTCCTAACGAGACTGCATTTACACATTTTAAATTTTTATTCGAAATCGAGGTATTGCTAATTTGACTCAAGAACATAGAGCGTGTTTCTTTTTCTGTGATTTTTAATTTGATTTCACTCGTTGAATTGATACAATGATTTTTATTGAGTATAATGGAGCTCATTTACTGTAACCAGATTCATTCAAAATTGTTTTGTAGCTGAATTGAAGTCGACAGGTTAGCTCAATCATATACAGAAGGAAAAAAATATAAAAGTATAAAATATATAAAAGCAGATAAAGGTTTCTAACTGAATTTGGTCGTATGTGAGATTCGATTTAGATTGGAGATCAGATAGGAAACAAAATTAGAACAGATGGATAGATACAAGAAACGGAATTGGAATCTGTGGTACACTTTTAATCATATATAATTGTTATAAATAAATATATTAGTATTAATAATATTTTTATTATAAACAGAATACTAATAGTTATATAAATAATAAGAATAATGATATTTATTAATAATAATGTTAATATTAATAATCATAATAACCTTAATGATACTAATAATAAGTTTGTATCTTAATAACAATAATAATACTTATAATAATTTTAATAATCTCAGTAATAAAAATAATGATATTAATAATATTAATATTGATAGTAATACTGATAGTAATATAATAAATTATGCGTATCAAATTTCATGTTTATATATTTAATAATACTGATTCTAATATTATTATTAATGTGAATATTAATAATAATAATAAAAGTAATAATAATAATAACAATATAACAATTATATTTAAAACTTGTAATTAAATTTACTATACTAATATTATATTTTGTTAATTATATCGTGTTTACTATTTATATTATATATTCTATGATATCATATATTGAATACTTAATATTTATATATTTTATATATATACTACCATATACATATAATAATATTTATGTATAGAAATCATACATACATTCAACTGTTATATATATAATTATGTTTTTAAATATCAAGTTTTATTACTTAGATGAATGTATATATATTAAAATAGTTAAACTCAAAGTTTAACCTTATACATTTAATACTTTATTAACGTTGACAATTATGTTAGAAATTCTTTATATTCGATATACTATATATATTCAAAATAACAAGTTTCAGTTATTTTAAGTTATCTTTCATGATAATTAAATCACATAATAGTTCATTGATATACTTAATTTATATTACTTACATATATAATCATATATATATATATATATATATATATATATATATATATATATATATATATATATATATATATATATATATATATATATCTGTTTACGGCTAAAAGTTCGTGAATCGTCGGACACAGTCAATGGTTAAATGAATATATGAAACATAGTTCCAAAAATTTTCGAGACTTAACATTATAAACTTTGCTTATCGTGTCGGAATCATAATAAGATTAGGTTTAAATTTGATCAAAAATTTCCGGGTCGTCACAATTTTTCATATGCATCTTTTGGAGCAGCTACTTAAGGTCTGAATTTCACACACTAAACCCTAATTTCATCATCCATTGGTGTTTAAGGGTGGATTCAAGGAAGCTAGCTCAAGATTCATCATTATTTAGCTTAGATCTTCATCTTCTTTACATTTTGGGTTGTAATTACTTTTCATATTTAGCATTGACTACTTGTAATAACTTGAAGATGATGATGATTTACATTTCTATGCTTATTATTAGTTTAATTTTAGCCATGATTGGCTAAATCTCTTGTGTTTGCTTATCTATGAATCTCTAATGCTAGTGTTTGCCCCAAATCAATTGATTATTGTTGTTTGAATGAATTACATGATCATGTGTTGTTGAGTTGGCTAAAGACCCATTACTATGAGTTTGTTTAAGGCTTAACTTTGATTACATATGTTGTGTAGCTCTCTTAGTGATTTGAGAAGTGAATCAATATGTGCTTCAATACCTTAGGTGATCTAGACAACTAGTTTAGGAATTGCAAGTGATTGTGTTCTTGATCTAGGTTGATTTTCAATTGGCCTCTAGTCAACATAGTAATGCCGATTATCTTAAGTGATTTCGATAGTTGGAGGTTTTAAGTGATTTTAACCTAAGTTCAATCTCAATGACCAAATCATGCTTAACTCAATCTTAAGATATAAACTTATGTGAATTCGTGGAGTATCATTTGATTTGAGGTTTAATAGTGATGCTAAACATTTAATAGTTCAACAACTAATGAGATAGCAATATAGGCAAAATGGGGCAAGCCAAAGCATAGAGAGGATTAGATAAGTGAACACGTCTTAGTTAATTGTTTTAAGTCTTAATACTTCGCTACTTGTTTCTTGTCACTAGTTTAATTGATAAATTCAGGTTTGTTTAATTATGCAAGTTTTAGTTGTTAGTTGATATCAATCAACCCCCCCCCCCCCCCCCCCCTCCCCCAATCAAACAAACCCTAGGACAATTAATAGTTTCAAATATCCGACTTACATCGAATCTCTTGGGACGAACTTGATAAGAATACTTACATTAAAATGCTATAATAATCGGGTTCTAAGTGCTCGTTAGTTGTGTGTGCTTATTTGTAATATTTGAGTCTTGTAAAAATTTAGAGGGTAAAAGATGTGTTGTCACGCACGCATCAGTGGTGTATGACTAAAACTTAGTGGTGTACAAATAGATACCATTAACAAAAGATACAACACGATAATGTCAAATTAATTAGACTGCGTATATTTTTTCCGATGACAAGAATTGTAATGAGGTGTATGTCATGATTGACAACATGACACGTCATTTTTTTTTATAAAAATAATGTAAACTAATATAGAAACGAAATCATTTAAAAAAACGTTTTCAACCAAAAGATAAAAATGATAATGGAGAGGCTCGAAACCTTGAAAGCGTGTAAAACTAAACTATTACTATCTATCACCGAATCTCATACAGTCGTACTATAGAAAGACTAAAATCGC
This sequence comes from Rutidosis leptorrhynchoides, assembly GCF_046630445.1. NCBI lineage: Eukaryota > Viridiplantae > Streptophyta > Magnoliopsida > Asterales > Asteraceae > Rutidosis > Rutidosis leptorrhynchoides. Next base: position 49,146,162 of record NC_092337.1, on the reverse strand, counting down.
AAAAGAACAAACTAGCACCTATGCAAACCTAATAGACGGAACAAATCAACTACAACAAAAACAATCTAATACCTAGTGTGCGCAGATTTGAAGCCCCATTGTAGGCGTCGCATGAGTTACTTTTGTTCCAACTCAGGATTTTGGGCGTTACTTTGGCCTCCGAACGTTGAGTTGCAGCTCGTCTTAGTGGAATGTTGTGGTGTCTTGTGATGTTTTTGAAAACTATGTTTAATAGAGATTAAATAATTGAGTGCCTGAGGCAAAGTTATTTATTTTTTGATGAAAAAAACTTATATATATATATATATATATATATATATATATATATATATATATATATATATATATATATATATATATATTAATATTATATGGAACACTTCATTCAAATAATGAACTCCTAAAACAACACAACGACGACAATAACAATACATCCAAGCTCAACTAAAAGACGTAAAATTACCTAACATGATCCCCCTACCAAACAAAGAACGTGAACAAGCATCCAAAAAATAAACACCCAAACATAGACAAAGACATAAACCAAAGAGGAAAATCAATCAAAACGTGAACGCTAGATTGAGATCCATCTACGGATCACAACATGAAAAATAAACCCACGATCTTATCAAGGTGAACATCTTTATCATTCCAATTTGAGAAGGAATAAGTTAAAACGTTGGAGGATTTGTCGCTTTAAATACACACGAAGATTGAGGAATGACACCCTGGTCCGTCAAATCTTAAAAAATCCTTTGAGATTAGGACCCGATAAACCTATCCTTTAAAGTTTAAACATCACGAAACATAGAATCGTTCTTGGAGCCTTTATATTGGGGAATTGCTAGTATATGCTTCTATGGATAGGATAACTAGTAATTAATTATCTATTATCTATCATTACCTAAGGAACCCACGTTTTTTCATTATGCGAGATACTCACATGATAAGCGGGATCTACACCAATGTCCCACTTTAGATTGTCGATCTTCTTGTGCAATATATAAGAAAAATTCTCAAAAGACAAAAGCGTTATCTGAGAAAGATGTGGGTGTACATGCACATCGAAGTCCAACTAAAGGACACAAGAAAAAAAAAAATCAAAGGCTCGAGATTTCAGCGAGGAGGTTGAAGCTGAGTTAGATGCGGGATCAGATAGTGACGATGATGCGCTGAATCAGGAGGGACAATCTACTGTTTATGCTCGTAAACCCATTAAAGTTAGTGGTAAAATCTTAAATCCCAAGTTCAACCACAAAGAAAAAATGAATTCTCGAATTTTTTAGAGGGGATGTTTGATAGTAGCGAACGTCCCTCTAAAAGTAAACAATGATGATATCTACATGGAATTCAAGGGGACTCGAGGAATATAGTCAAAGATAGACGAGTTAAGGTTTGAAGAGAGGTGATACATGACGGTGTACAAGTTTCTTCTAATGGAAGATCGGGGTTTTTTTATCATGTTGGAGATCAGATTTTTTCATACTTAAGGATCACTTTCAATGCTGAAGATGCCCGCAAAGGTGGCAATGGAAGCTCGGGAAAGGTACTCAAATCTTATTTTGGAATGATATTTGGTTGGCAGTGTCTAAATTGAGAGATCAATTTCCGGTTATATATCGTTTATCGTCTAACAGAAAGAAATGGTCGTATTGCGGTTATGGGTTTTATTGATACAAACGGGATGATGGTTTGGGACTTTGGAATTTCGGGTTCGCTTGATAGTTTTGAAAGTATCCAAATGAATATGTTATCTGCTTTTGTTAGTTTTCTCTCAAATTGATGTTCTTAAGGAGGATGGAATTCTTTGGTCTTCAAAGTTATGTATGGACAAACCAACCTTGGATGCTAATGTGATCAACGTCATTAATAACGAATGCTACTTTATCAGTTTATTTTGGTTCATGTATGGTTTAAGGTAGGCATGTAGCTTGTAGTTTCCTTGTATGTTAGATGGCATAATTATAATGAGGCTTTTTGTGTTCTAAGTGAACATGAAGGTATGTAAGTAGCTTGTAACACTCAAATTTTCACCTTTTGTGAAAATTGTTATATATTTATTTCTTGTTTTTTGCCAAAAAAAAAAAAAGAAAAATTAACCTGTGTCCAATTATAAATGGGTTGTTGAGTGGGTCGTGTTCCAACAATGAAGGTGGTTGTATAATTTGCTTGGTGAGCAGGCTATAAGAAACCCGATGGGCCTACTGTTTAGGCCAGTGGTGTTCGTGGACCAAAGAAAGGAATTGAAGGATATTGGACCGAAAAAGGCCCTATTGGTAAATGTATTGTTGTTGGGATGCTATGATTCCAAGTAATTAGGCTTGAGTATCACCATGGCCTAGAGTGTTTATTTGTGATCTCACATTGTTGTTCGATTGTGAACCGTGACTAGTAGTACCCCGATTGTAACTGTGCAGGTAGCGACACTTGTCTCCAAAATGGCAATTTCCCCTGTTAAAGTTGCGACAAGGTTAAGAATTATTGATGGGACGGAGGTTAGTTGGCGTTGTACATGTTTGAGCAAGGAGAATAGAAGGTGCCGAAGGGGTACCCGACGATCGCCCAACAGAGTTAGCAATGTTTGTTCGATTAAACTGGAATTCCTCCATCGATAACATCGAACGTAAGGTTTCAAAATCTGGAAATGGTTCACGGTGTAGAATGATGTGAGCAGCATGAGGGTATTTACCATTGAGACCGTTGATGGCATACCTGACTAGATCGGGGTTGTTTACAGTTGATCCTAGGTTCTTGAGTTGTGTTGCAATTTTATCAATCCTACGAAAATACTCTTCTATCGTTTGATCACCGATGGTAACGGCCCTTAACTCAGCAGTAAGTTTGATCGTCTTGGAGCGTTTATTGTTTTGAAATATTTTTTAAGAAAGGACCAGGCTTCGAATGCATTATTTGATTCGGAATTTAGTAGTCTTTCAAGAAGCGATTTGGAGATAGTTGAAAAGATCCATGTTTGAACGACGACATCAACTTTTCTCCAATTTTCCGAGGCTTGTTCTTCTGCAGTTGGTGCAACTTGGAGGAATTTCCCGACTTCAAAACCTTCACGATGGATCGAAAATAGTTTGCTTCATTGAGGATAGTTTAGTTTGGGGATGTCCCATTTAATAGGAATAAGATGAGAGATTGAAGTGACTGTGTAAACCTTGTCGTATTTGTTCATCGTGAATTTAAAAACAAGAAAAGAAATTGAGTAGATGTAGTCGGTGGTAGTTGATGGTAGTCGATGGTTGCAGGAATAAGAAGACAGTATCCAGTCTTGAAAAAGAAAGAAAGAATATTAGGGTTACGGAAAGAAGGCTTTGATTACCATGTTAATTATAGTTATGATATGAAAGTAGGGAAAATTATTTGAAAATGCATCCAACTTTCATCAAATTCCTATTGTATGTATCCAACTTTCATATATTCTATTGAATGCATTCAACTATATAAATTGTTCTATTATATGTATTCAGGTAGCATGTTAATATGTATAAATAATTACTAAATAGTCCTTATGATTTGCATTATTCTTTTATTCCATCCCTAAACTTCAACTTCATAAAAAATTCATCATCATCTCTACCAGATCTGCATCTCATCTTTATCATCATCAAATACTAGCTTCTGTACCAAAAACCCTTTTACAACGTCATCTTCATTCTTCATTTTCGTAAACAAAAATTAGATGTTTCTTATTTTGTAAATCAAACACCAAATTGAACTTATATCCTTGTTTCCAATCATTAGCCTAAGCTTTATCAATCATCAAAGTTTAATGCAATTCAGTCTACAAATTCACTGGAGCAATTCAATGACTTTCAGGTGCTAAAATTCGTAGTCAAGCAGAGTGTATATGTTTTCACCATCAGTTTCTTTCGTAAGTTTTACTATTCTTAACTGCAAATTAAACAAACAAATTCCTTTAGAATAATTTGAATTATTAATCAGTATTGTAAATTAATAATAATAAAGATGAAGAATGATGTTACGGATGGATTACAAAAAGGTTTGTTGTTCTAAAAATTAGTGTTTGTTGTTTTAAAAGTTAGGGTTTGTTGGTAAAAAAATTAGTGTTTGGATTTGTGATGATATAAGTGAATTAGGATGATGATGAAATTTGGGTTTATAATTTTGGGAAGATGAAGATGAAAGAAAAAATATATGTGAGGACTACTTATGTAATTTTGTTTAAAAAAAGTAAATGATGTAATATCCGACAAACATGAGGGACCAGTAATGCAATTTTGAAATAGAGTTGACCTGGAAGTTACCTGTTATAACAGATTAACAGGTAAAATACATATAATAGAACAATTTATATAGTTGAATGCATACAATAAGAGATCTGAAAATTAGATGCATACTATAGAAATTTGGTGAAAGTTTAATACATTTTCAAACAACTATCACAAAGGTAATGGACTAAAGTAATGGCCCTTATAGGATGGGCTTACATACAACTGTAAATAAGTAAATGTAAATGAGTCCGTCTAACAGAGGCCACGTACCTTTCAAATTAATATGAACCATACCTTTCGGAAAAGGGGCATACCCCTCGGAAAAGGGGCATACTCGAAACCTTATTTTAAATTTAAATTGTAAAGAAATGTTCTATCACTTCTCTATTTTTGCCTAGATCTGATTTAGATCTGGAAAATTGCCATAAAAGAAGTGTATGTTCACTACTAGTGTTTTATTGCTTACTTTTTATCGACTCATGACGCCAATTAACAAAGAAGTTGATGTTCACTTTATTCCCTTCAGATAGTTCGCGGAGAATTGTTTTTGATTTTATAGGTATACATTATATATCTATAACCAACAAATATAATATCAATTAATTTTATGACGTATTTTATTCAACGTGTGTAATCACGGGTTTTAACTACTGATAGTGTACCCCCTCACCCAGCAAATAGCCGAAGCTAAAGTCACGAATGTATCGCGATTACTAAGGGTTGATGACATAGGGATTGGTCACGAAAATACATATGCCAAAGATAAACTAAAGGCGGGATACCTTCAATTTCAAATACTAGCGTCCAAATGATAAAAAGGGAATACTCCAAAAACATGGTCTTGGTATTCTGACTTAGCAAAGCGCCATATCTGTTAAACGAAGCTATGATACCGAAGACACCTGGTTACGAAGGGATCACGGTTACTAATGGACAAAGACTTATGCTAAAGTCATAAGGTCACATATGCTGAAGAGGAGAAATAAGTGGGTTGACCTGCTTACTTCTACTAACATCCAAACGACCAAAGAGGAATGCATCGGACTTGCTTTCTTCCACATCAGAAACTACAGTCAACCTAACGCAAAATTCACTTTGTCTTATCAAAGATTGCCTTGGAGACTGATCCTCGCCTAGAAAACTGGGGAAGAAGCTATGGAGTGGCCCTATAAAATGAGAACATAGCCTCTGAATAATGCATTCACTCTAAAGTCGTATCATAACACACACACAACTCGTAATGAGTTACCTTCATATCTAGGTGGCGTAAAGTAGGGAATCCTCCCACTACCTTCGGGGAATCGCCAACAAGCATACATTCATCATCATACTCCTTAATTTCATAAATTCAGTGATCGGATCTAAACATCCTTGTTCCTTCAACAAAGATTGCCAAGAAGTGTACAAACAACTACTAATAAATTTATATTTAACCCAACTGATAGGTCCATTGGCCCACCATAACTCTTTTACGTTATCATACAAAACTACCGGCGCTTCAAACAGTAATATCTAATAACCGCTAAAACACTAAAAACTATCGGTACCTTTAAACCAACGGACAACTTCAATTTCTTCAACAGAGGTGGAGATAATGCCTTCGAACCACAAGGGGTGGAACACTTACATGCTCTACTTAATGGTCTCAATGTTGCACAATCGCAAAACAATCTACCACCACACCCAAATTCTGACTGAACAAAAGGACATTATTTACATCAGGCCGACCAACGTTACCATCACAAACACCACTGGAGGACATGCTATCTTTAACACCACTGCCACCCAATGCCACCTCCAGGTGAACAAACATAAATGCCTTTTCCAAATAGCCCGATTAAACTCCGCTAGCCACTCCAACGAAAACCCATTACCATGTAGCTTCTCAATACACGGTGGATTGTTAACCTCCTTCACTCAAACTTGAGAGCATTAACCCTTCCAGTCGAATTTTCTAAAATGATTTCAATCAATTCACGAACGTGTTTTACATTTTTTTTAATTCGACAAAAGCAAATAAGGAACCCACATTGCCAAGGTATTCTGACACCTTGACAGCTGAAATAACCTTGCCAAATTGTTTGCCAATAACAAGCTAATAAAAATTTGAAGCAACGGAACAGTAATATGGAATACGGAGTAGTACTACACATACAAACAAAACTTTAAATTGAATAAAATATACCAGCTTGGTTGCCATATGAACCCAAATTTTAATTGTAATATTTTTAATTGTAATATGATGATGAAGAATAATAATATCAATATATCCATAATGCATACACATTGGGGCGTGCGTAGGCTAGTAGTTCGGTTGGCGTGTAGCTACAACATCAACCTTCTGGAAAACCTTCTGGAAATGTTAAGTATTATGTGACGTGATTTTGCATGGGTTCCTTGATTTGAGGTGTGACATGGTACAACACGGATTGGAAGTTGGGTGATTTTTTTCTTTATGCAAAGACTAATGCACATCTTCAAGTCTTGATCGTTTTCTAGCTGGATCCAAATGGGTCGAGTGAACCCTTGAAATGAGTAGGTCAGCCTGTATGCGTTGGAAACCAGATGAAACCTTTGACAGATCTTCCTCTTCAGATCGGAAAATTTCACTGTTTCCGGGAGGTAGACGCGCACATCCATCGCACGCAAACCACCTATTTATTTATTATTAAAATTAAATTATGTTTTAAAAAAAAAAAAAAAAATACATGCAATGCAACACATTAGATAATAAAAAGAGTTACCACTGGTACATTCTTTTAATTTATGACAATGAATAAAAAATAGGATTGTGATCATATTACCTGCATCATTATCATCATCAGTAGTATTAAGGTTTGTTGAACTGGATGTTGTCAACTGTTGTAGCTTGACATCCTCCTCCATGAAATCTTCTTCTTCTTCTTCTGGTTGTTTTTTCAATGGTAACAAGTTAAAACTTTGTAAAGGATTGTCAACATCTAGAACTCGTAACTGATGACCAAGTTTTTCCCCACAAGAAAACTTGAAACTGGGCAAACAACTCTGTAATGTTAAAAAAAGTGACTCCAAGAAGACACAAGGGTCCTTGTTGTTGTTGTCGTCGTCATTATTTAATGATGAGAAGAAGAATTCAAACGCATAATTAACATCTCCGGTGTAAGTGTTCCTCAAGGATATGGCAAGACAGCAATAGCTAGATTCGGATGTTGAGGTGGCAGGGATCAATGTCGCCTGAAGGTTCCCGTCAACAATATTTCTGGAGAAGTACGGTTGGTAAGTTTCAAGTGTCTTCAGAGCGAGTCCCCCGGACCCGTCTTGTATATTGACACAAGCATCATAATAATCCTTAAAAGCATCAGCATAATACATGCCTAATTTGAGCGCAGACTTCTCATCCTTATTTATAGTATTAGAGTGGATCCAAAATTGACAAAGAGTTAGGCCATGGGATTCAATAAGGGTGTTCACGGCCTCTCGAATTTCAACTTTTGCACGCCTGGATGCGTCCAGGCACTTGCTCTGTTATCAAAACCGAAAGTGAATGAATGTCGTAAAAAATGAGTAGGGATAAATGTTGAGAAAAGTGACACCGAATTATAGCAAACCGCTAGTAATAATTGAAATAGCGACAATAAAGAGACAGAGATTTAACGTGGAAAACCCCAATAGAGTAAAAACCACGGGCAAGGAAAGAAACGTTTCACTAATAAGAATAATAGGAATTACACTTCTCTTTAATTACAAGGATAAGCACTAATCTTTATATCTCTTGTAATTAGGAGATTAATACTCACTAACTCTCTATTTAACTCTTTTAGTATACAATGGAGAATGTGTTTTTGGGATGTTGAATGAGCTTGCTTATGATGGTATTTATACTAGTAAATATTGTGGTAGGTAAATGTGTAAAGATGTAGCACACAACATTGAAGCCTCCATCATAATAGTTAAGCATCAAAAACATGTGCTAGTTGACCAATTCCATTCAACTTCCACCAACCATCTTAATATTTCAACAATCTCCCACTTGAAGATTTGATTGAAGCACAATAAGTCTTCACACGATAATTCTTCCTTGCCAATGATGTTGCTTACGTCTCTGCTAGGCCGCATGAGGAAAGACACCAAATAAACTTGTCACGATTGATTGACTTTGTTAGAAAATCAGCCACATTGTCGTCAGTATGAATTTTCTGCATATCCACGGTTCCTTCTTCCACTTTCTCACGAACGAAGTAATACTGAACTCGTATATGCTTTGTCTTTGAATGAAATGCCGGATTCCTTGCAAGATGCAAGGCACTCTGGTTGTCACAAAATAGAGTGATATTCTCTTGTTTGTGCCCGAGTTCCTCCAACAACATCTTCAATCATACTGCCTCTTTAGTAGCGTGAGTAGCTGCAACATATTCTGCTTCTGTTGTTGATGTCGCCACAACTGACTGCAGTTTTGAAACCCAGCTTACTGTTCCACCACAAAGTGTAAAAACATATGCAGTGGTAGATTTACTTTTATCCATATCACCTGCATAATCTGAATCAACATACCCTTTGACAATAAATTCCGGTTCCCCATAACATAATGCAACATCTAAGGTACCCTTAATGTATCTTAGGATCCTCTTTACCGCATTCCAATGCTCTTTACCAGGATTCGCCATGTACCGACTAACTACTCCCACTGCATGTGCAATGTCTGGTCTTGTACATATCATTGTGAACATTAAACTTCCCACTGCTGATGTATACGGTACGCGAGACATCTCCTTCCTCTCGTATTCACTGCTAGGACACATAACGGAGGATAACTTGAGATTAGTAGGAAGTGGGGTTGAGATTGGCTTACTATCTTGCATATTGAAACGCTCCATGATTTTCCTCAAATAATTCTTTTGAGAAAGCCAAATCTTCCTATTATCTCTGTCTCGGTGAATTTGCATCCCTAGAATCTTGTTTGCGGCACCCAAGTCTTTCACTTCAAACTCCCTAGCCAATTGAGCCTTCAGTTTATTAATACGATCTTTGTTGGGGCCTGCAACCAACATGTAGTCTACATATAACAGCAAAATGATAAAATCCTTGTCCCCAAACCTCTTGAAATATGCACAAGGGTCTGCATAAAGTCTGTTATATTCAAGGCTCATTATAAAAGAATCAAATCTCTTGTACCAACATCTCGGCGCCTGTTTGAGACCATACAGAGATTTCTTTAACCTGCAAACCAAGTTCTTTTTTCCTTGTAGTTCAAAACCTTCTGGTTGAAGCATATAAATTTCTTCTTCAAGATTTCCATGAAGAAATGCAGTTATCACATCTAGCTGCTCTAGATGCAAATTAAATATAGCACACATCGCTAGAACTACTCGAATTGTTGTAAGTCGAACCACAGGAGAAAATATTTCATTAAAGTCCGTACATTCTTTCTGGGCATATCCTTTAACCACCAGTCTTGCACGATACCGCTCCACTTGATCATCACCATTTCGCTTAATCTTATACACCCATTTATTTCCAATAGGTTTTCTACCTTTCGGCAATGGCACAAGTTCCCATGTTTTATTTTTATGAAGAGCTTCAATTTCTTCCTGCATAGCTGTCATCCACTGAGATACATCTGAATGATTTTGTGCCTCGCGAAGAGTTGTTGGCTCTCCTTCATCTGTTAGAAGACAATATGCAACATTGCTTTCCATAATATAATCTGAGTGCCACCCTGGACGTTTCCTTTCCCGATTAGAAATACGAGTCGCTGGAGCTTCATCAACGACTACTTGATTTTCATCGTGCTCTGGTACTGCTTCAGAAGAATCTTTATGAAATTCATTACCCACCTGTATCGGTATAGTTTCTTTTGAAGTGATAACATCTTCAATATCTTTGTCTTCTGTAAAGACAACATCTCTGCTGATGACTACTTTGTGGGCAGTGGGGTCCCACAAGCGATACCCCTTAACTCCATCAGCATACCCCAAGAACAAACACTTTCTGGACTTCGGATCCAACTTTGTCGTTTCTTGAGAATTGTACATTATGTACACAGGACTTCCAAATACATGAAGGTCAGAATAATTAACTGGTTTTCCAGTCCACATTTCCATCGACGATTTCAACTCAATTGCAGTTGATGGTGACCGATTTATCACGTAACAGGCAGTACTTACTGCTTCTGCCCAGAATGATTTTCCCAAGCTTGCAGTTGCCAATATCGCCCTTGTTTAATCTAACAAGGTTCTGTTCATCCGCTCTGCCACTCCGTTTTGTTGAGGAGTGTATGCCGTCGTGAACTGCCTTTTGATACCTTCTTGTATGCAGAACTTATCAAATTCATCACCAGTGTATTCTCCTCCATTATCCGTCCTTAAACACTTGATCTTTTTACTAGATTCAAGTTCAACACGCGCTTTGTAAACTTTGAAAACTTCAAACACATCTGCCTTCCTCTTGATTGGGTACACCCAACATCTCCTAGTGTAATCATCAATAAATGATACAAAATACTTTGCTCCTCCTAGGGATTGAACTGGTGCTTGCCACACATCAGAGTGAACCAATTCTAGAACCAATTTACTTCTAGAATTTGATGTGTTAAACTTCAGGCGATGCTGTTTGCTGATTACACAATGCTCACAGAAAGGTAGCGATACCTTTGTAAGACCAGGAATAAGATTTCTTTCAACAAGAATCTTCATACCTTGCTCAGACATGTGTTCAAGCTTTTGATGCCATGTCATAGCAACTTTATCACTTGAACTATTCGAAGCAACAGATGCTTCTGATTCCTGTATCGTCTCTCCATTCAGAATGTATAAATTAGCACCCACCTTTTCTCCTTTCATAAGGTCAACCGCGCCTTTCTTGATTATCATGATCTTCTCATGTATCACAATCTTACAACCAAGATCATCCAATTGTCCTAAAGACAATAAGTTCTTCTTCAAACCCTCCACGTGTCGTACACCTTGAATAGTACGAAATGTACCATCGTACATCTTCATAATGATATCTCCAATTCCAATGATCTTTAGTTCATGATCATTGCAACTGTATACAGATCCTTCTGAGATACGTTCATATTGTTTGAACCATTCTCTTCTAGGGGTCATGTGAAAAGTAGCTCCCGAGTCAAATAACCAGACATCAACAAATGTCTTTCTGCTTTCATTTGCTACGACTGCCTCACTAACCAAAGCAGTCCCATCATCTGAAGTGCTTGCAATATTTCCTTGAGGATTTGAGTTATTTAAACTCCGACAATCCTTCTTCAGGTGACCTTTCTTACCACAATTGTAGCATGTATATGTATTTTTCTTTTTAGACTTCAGTTTACCATGATTGTGACTCCCACTTGGGCCACGTTCCGTTGATCTCCCTCCTGACACCACCAAGGCCTCCACTTGTCGTGAACCGGCATGTTTGTCCTCCTTATTATTGCGCCGATTTTCTTCTTCTAGAATAGCAGCCGCAACTTCATCATAGACTAGATACTCCGAGAGAACATTATTGGTTAAGTTAATAATGAGTTGATCATACGAGTCAGGTAGACTCTGAAGTAAAAGTTCAGCACGTTCTTTTGGCTCTATATTGCAACTTAATGAAGCGAGTTGAGAAAATAGAGTATTCAAAGAATTAATGTGCTCATTAACTGAAGTAGATTCATTCATGCGTAGCGCATAAAGTTTCCTCTTAAGGAATATCTTATTGTGGAGTGATTTGGTCTCGTACAATTTTACGAGGTGATCCCAAATCTCTTTCGCCGTCTTCTTTTCTTCTATGCTAGACAAAACGCCATCTGCTAGTGCCAGATGAAGATTTGCGATAGCCTGGCAGTCCATCTCTTCCCATTTTTCATCAGTGACTTCGGCGGAACGTCCACTGATGGCCGCCAAACACTTATCCTTTCTCAGGATAGCTTTCATCTTTAGTTTCCATAACGAGAAGTTACTCCCGTTGAACTTTTCAATTTCAAATTTCGTAGACATTGCTATAATTACAATCTTCTTTTCGACAATACTATTTTTCGAGAAATAGTACCCACGAAAATTTTATCTTATCGAGTGAAAATAATCTTACTTATTTTCTGATGTGGACGATCCACTCCCGTGGCAACCACAGAGCATACGATAAGTAGATTAATACACACAAGATATTAGACCTTAGCTCTTGATACCACTTGTTGAGAAAAGTGACACCGAATTATAGCAAACCGCTAGTAATAATTGAAATAGTGACAATAAAGAGACGGAGATTTAACGTGGAAAACCCCAATAGAGTAAAAATCACGGGCAAGGAAAGAAACGTTTCACTAATAAGAATAATAGGAATTACACTTCTCTCTAATTACAAGGATAAGCACTAATCTTTATATCTCTTGTAATTAGGAGATTAATACTCACTAACTCTCTATTTAACTCTTTTAGTATACAATGGAGAATGTGTTTTTGGGATGTTGAATGAGCTTGCTTATGATGGTATTTATACTAGTAAATATTGTGGTAGGTAAATGTGTAAAGATGTAGCACACAACATTGAAGCCTCCATCATAATAGTTAAGCATCAAAAACATGTACTAGTTGACCAATTCCATTCAACTTCCACCAACCATCTTAATATTTCAACAATAAAAACAGGGTTTAATCCAAATAACAACACCACATAATAATAAGAAGAAATGAATAGATAGATTCGAGAGAAGAAAACACACATACCAATGTCAAACTCTGCAATCCACGACTTTCTTCTTGTTTTTCGAGTGCTCTAAGAGTGTCAATATCTAGATCCAGTGACTGACTATTAAGTGAAAACTTGAAACTTGGCAAACAACTCTTTAGTTTTACAAAGAGCGAATCCAAAAACCCATAATGGTTGTCGTTGTAGTCCCTGTTATATAATGAGAAGATGAACTCAAAGGCATAATCAAGACATCCAGTGTGAATATTCCTCAAGCATATGGCAAGACAGCAATAGTTAGATTGAGCAACGGTGGCAGGGATCAATGGATTTATGATAATCTTTCTGGAGAAGTATGTTTGGTGAGTTTCAAGTGCCTTCAGAGCGAGTCCCCCTAACCCGTCTTCTATTTTCACACAAGCATCATAATAACCCTTAAAAGCATCAGCACCACAATAACCGGCAAATTTGGTTGCACGCTTGTAATTCTCACTTTTAACATAATTGCTGTAGAGCCATACTTTACAAAGAGTTAGGCCATGAGATTCAGTAAGCATCGATATTGCCTCTTCAATTTCAACTGCTGCTGCACGTTTGATGACATCCACCATATTCTTACTCTAATATGAAAACAAAAAGGGAATATATTACACTTAGTTGCAGATCCAAAAGGCTGCACATATTCATATTTATCAATTTTAAAAAATGGAAGTTATGTTTTTTCACCCTCAAACAACTTTACACTTTCTTTCGGTCAATTTCAACTTAATATACATGCGAATGTTATGTCACTTTAGGTGCAAACACTCAACCAAATTCTCAAGAAGAGAATTAGAGAATTGAATTGCTACAATCTATTACAGAGTGAATGTGAATTAAAGAGAGTATTTAGAATACACAACAAAAGCCAATTCTTTATTACATCACTAGCTCCTTTAATACTCATCAAACGTCTTCTATTACTAACAAACTTTGGCGGGAAAGTTAGTTAATTTGTTGGCTGCGTATTCTGTTAAAATCCCAACACGTGAACCACGTTCTCTATTAACTCGAGACAACGTAATGTATAGTATCTTGTCCCCAAACATGATACATATATTCAATCCTATCCAAATCCTTTATATTCCCCAAAACATGACTCAATGTATAAAAAAGAGTAATGAACGGTCTAATCAAAATTAAAGTCTTATAACAATTATAAAAAATTATATAATAAATAAGAATATGATTTGATGGATTTGAGAGAAGAAAACACAAACCTTGTTTTCCAGCAATTGACGATCCGTGTCCATCCTATCGACTGTCGAAGAAAAGAAACCCGAACTTTTTTTTTTTCTTTTCTATTTGCCCTGACTGTAATTATTATTAAATCCTATCTATTACTCCGTATTTTAATTAAAAGGAGTACGATTATTATAGATTGATTTATAATTTAATCACAACAATTAATTAATCAATTAGCATGTAAAAGGTAATTGATTGGGTTGGAAAGTATTGGCCCAATAGGGCCCAATAACTAAAACAGTCGCCTTTTGCTAAGACTTTGCTTTTGGATTTCACTTAGGTGCAATCTCAATCACTATGCTCTGTCTTTTATATGGAATTTAAACTAGTTGGGTTGAAATTATCTTTATAATAAAGATCATATCAAGACTCCCTGAATGCGTCTTGCCATTCGAGGTCGTCTAGATGATGAAAATGATATTTTACTCATTTTAATGTTCTTTTTAAACGTTTTGAATTTTTATTGGGACCAAAAGGATCATGCCTCTCCACACTATGTGTACCTGACCACTTGTCTTGGATACTAAATTATCTGAATAAGCTTCATTTCAAATTCGACTGCTCAAGGAATAGATCGAAAGCGGAGATCGACCGAATAGATCAGTGACGAAGTTCGGCTGAAGAGTTAATATTGTTAGCTACCCGATAATGTAGTATATATATGACACGAAATTGCAAAACTATTATTATTATTATTATTATTATTATTATTATTATTATTATTATTATTATTATTATTATTATTATTATTATTATTATTATTATTATATTATTATTATTATTATTATTATTATTATTATTATTATTATTATTATTATTATTATTATTATTATTATTATTATTATTATTATTATTATTATTATTATTATTGCTAAAATGAGAGATACTTTCATCGAATAGTGGAGGATCTAATATGGACACAACAAAATCGAGCATGAAATGATGAAAAGCTTTAAACTGAGTAAGAAAACTAAACCAACCTGAGACTACCTAACTCAAATCGAGCCTCAACCGGGCATACAAGCCGAACAATGCTACAATAACATAAGCAAAACCTAAAATCCAAAAGATACACAAAAAAACTAACTTTTTTTCCGCTTACCCCCCCCCCCCCCAACCCCACCTATGACAACCCGGAAAATTTTTGATTTAATTTAAACCAAACCTCGACAAATACCGACGAATCACGGGCCATTCTTTGTAAATAATTAAGTATTAAAAATAATTTGTTATACTAATAATATTATTATTATTTATCATCATTTACAAGTATATTTACTTTCAATATTATTAATAATAATTATTACTATCATTAATATTATTATCACTTTTACTAAAAATGATAAGATTAATATAAATATCAATATTATTAATATCAATATTATTATTACTAGAATTATTAAGAATTCTATAATTATTGATATAGTCATTATAAAACAACTTATTACTATTTTCATTAATATTATTATTATCATTAATATTATTAACATTATTATTATCATTATTATTAATGATACATATTAGTAACATAATTATTATTAATAGTATTATTATTATTATTAACATTATTATTAATTCTATTATTATTATTATTAATATTATTAATATATTTAATAATAATATCAATTAAACATAAAATTCAAAAATCAAGATACATGTACGAATTAGATAAAAAAAAAATTTAGATATGCTTTTAATTATTTAATTATCTCGTGATATATTATTTTATTTCTACTGGTTATAATTCTGTCTTTATCTGTTTTTTTTTTTAATATTTCATGTGCTTTTATTTTTTTTTTTCTACGAACATGAGCTACTTTAATTAACCACTCAATTGTATATCGATCAATCATATCATCTTTACAGTTCAAATTATTCGATTTCAATTTATAAATAATGATTAGCCATTACTGGAATTGAAACACAAACTCATAAAATAAAATAAAAAATAAATAAAAAAAGTCGAGTACCTCTGTTTTTGTTCCATTTTTCAAAATCTTCAAAAACGAATCAATCTTCAAAAACTAAAAATGCAGAGATGTTAGGAATCTCGTACTCGATCTTTCTGCAAAGTTTCAAAAGCCAATTCTCAAAATCAAAGTCGAATTTTCGAGTCAAAGTTTTGGTTTTTAAAAGTCAACTTTTTGTTCATCATCAAATTCATGTTATCCGTTACGATTTAAGTTAAATTAACGATTGGGAAAGTTTCTAGTAATGATTTGAAACACAATTCATTTTATAACAATTTCCTATAACAATCTAAAAAGCAAAAATCAATTTTTTTTAATATATGCGACACACAGCAGCAGCCTTTTTTGTTATATATTTTTTTTTCTCGCGCTTTGTTAAATTGAAATACCAATTATAATCGTTTATAAATTGTTATTATATCCTAAAACCAGTTCGTTATGTGGATCGATTTAGTCCCTAGTCGACTTTTTTATTTGAGAAGAAGAAGATGAACATAAACAGAAAATAAATATGGGATAAATGTAAATGCGTCTAGAACTATAACAGAAAGGCAGGAAGGGAGGAGTGGTTAAGGGAGTTTGTGTGTGAGTGTGAGGCCACGGGTTCGAGTCCCGTCTTGGGTAGTTTTTTTTGGAAAAAGCTTTCTAAGGTAGTTATTTATTTACTTATTCATTTATTATCATTATTATTATTATTGCTATTATTATTATTATTGACTATTAGTTATTGTTGATATTACAAAGTATTATAATTATTGTTATTGAAAAAGTATTAGTTATCATATATCATAATTACAAGTAATGTTATTATTATTATTTGTTATTACTAAATATTATTATCATTACTAGTATTATTATCAAAATTGACATAAGTATAATTATTATTAGTAGTATTATGTTCATTATTAATAAAACTATCATTTTAATGGAATTAACATTATTATTATTATTTTTATCATTAATAATGAAATGATTATTTTTGTAGTTTTTATTATTATTAGTATTATAATCAACATCAGTAATACTAAACGTATCATTATTTTTAAATCTATGGATTTATCTAATATTCTCATTAAGAATATTATTAGTAGTATCATGATTATAAAAATTTACGTTTTCATTGAAACTATCATTTTAAATCATCATTCCTTAGTATTATTATTATTACTACTATAATTATTGTTATGGATATTACAAAAATTATTAATATCATTACTATTGTAAACATATAATATTTTAAATAAGAACTTTCATTTTTACTATTATTATTAAACACTATTATGATTATTATCATTTTACTACTAGTATTATTATTTTTATTAAAAAATAATACAACTCATTATTCATTATCATTATTAATATTATTTTATCAAACAAATACTTATATATGGAATATATATATATAAGTATATATATACAGAAATATATAACGATTGAAATAATATATATATAAACTTATTCGATTACAAGTATATGTGTTAATATATATACTTGATATAGGTTCGTGAATCCGAGGACAACTCTGCACTTGTTCAGTGCCATCATACTCGTAAAATACGAAATACAGTATCGTGAGTTTTCATAGCTCCCTTTTTATATATTTTTTTGGGCTGAGAATACATGCGCAACTTTTATAACTGTTTTACATTTAGACATAAGTACTCAAACTTTTATGATATATACATGCTTTGTCATGCTAAATCCATGCCGTAATATCGTTAATTGCTGAGGTATAAGATGCAAACTTAGTTACTGTGAGTAGCGCTACTGAGAGTGACGTCTCTAGTCAGTCGACCGTTGGTCTTTGACTACATAATAATGATTCAATGACACGAATAACAAGTGTCACGGGGTAACTTTTGTTTAGTCGCGATATTACAAACTCAGCATTACTTTTAGATTGGTATTTCTATATCAATCAACACTTATATTGATATTTCTATATCAACTTTATTAAATCTTGTGGTCTAACACTATTATTGAAATCATATTTATGATAAACCTATAAACTCACCAACCTTTTAGTTGACACTATTTAGCATGTTTATTCTCAGGTCTTACATAATGCTTCCGCTGTGTATTTGCTAATTAAAAGCAACATTTCAACGAGTCATTCATGGATAATTTGAAGGACTTACATTTGCTAATTTGATGATGATTGCTTGCTATGCTTGGAGTCTTCATTAAATATCATATCAATTAAAGACATTTAATGCGTTGTTTATTAAATACAATGTAATCTATTTATCTTCCGCTGCAAAACTCAATAAAACGTCTCATATAGAGTCGTTCTCGTTTATACAACTGTGATTTGATATAATTAGTCACAAATACCCCAGGCCCTATTTGGGGGTGTGACAGATTGGTATCAGAGCAGAGTTGTTGTAGAGAACCAGGATTGCATTTTAAGTGTGCCTTATACAATTAGGTACCTTAATAATGTAAGACTACAACTTTCCTTGACTATAGTGTCTTTAATTGTTGCCTTTAATTGTTAAATGCTACACTATATTTTAGGAACTTTACTTATCTTAGAATGCTGAGCCAATCTAAGAACTCTGCTAATTCCCCTAAGTATTATCCAATTACGCCACCGCATCTAAATGCGACACTATGATTTCTGAAATTCTTGGCATTCCTAAGTCATCTATCATGGTTTGTGTATTACATATGTATTACATGAAATATTATCCATGAATTTTGAAACACCTATATTTGTTACTATTCATACTTAAATGTATATAACTCCCTGTTATATCACGTACCTATATGCTTTATGCCTTTATGCATCGGTTTGCGAACCATAAAATGTCTTTGAGTTATCGAGAATCTCAAAGACATTATAATGTCATCACTATTCATATTCATTACTTTCCTTGCTTTCTTGTTGTTTTGATCATTGAATTTTCCTAACGGATGACGTCTACGAAACTATAGAATAGAAAGCGTTTGGATTACTGATTTAAAGGATCCTATAGCTCAAGCCCCTGGACCTGAATATGTCATTATGAATTGAAAATCTTTAATCAAAAGATTATCAGATTACATACTTATCATCTAGACACGTCATACTGCTATTATTAGAGTATAGACACATCATATCTTATTATATCTTATCGTATCTATCCCAATAATCTTTGGCTAACACTTTTCCTAAATTTCCTCCGTAAATTACGAAAATCTTTTTGCTACATATACATATTCAAGGAGATGAATATATCATCCAGTATTCAACACTAATCTCATATCAAACCCTAATTCAAATCACAAAAATATAGATTTCTCAACTGATTCCTCGAGCTCCAATGGCAGCGTAACTGGAGCAAACGAACCAATCAGCCATCATCTATTTTGGATGAATTGGGGATGGGTTCGTAGTAAACTTAATCAATGGAGACAAGAAGAAGGTAATCCCTTCCACCAACCGAATTCACCTCTTGGTGAAGAACCTAAAGCACTTACCGGCGAACCCGTTCGGAACACTATTTTTGTAACATCCCGCCTTTTTTCCATTTACTTTTCTGTTATACTAATTTAAACTCCGTTATATGTTTATAACATCTCCCGTTAATATGCGTTTTAAATTATCTCGTTTAGGTAATCCACGCACCCGATTCAAACTTGAGGGACTAAAATTGACACGGGGCAAACTAGTTGACTAGGTCAACTAGTCCACCCCAATCACCACCATTCAATCATCTCCATCTCTCTCTTTTTCTCTCTAGCAAGAACACACACACAATTACCAAATTCATTCAATCATCATCTAAATTTGATCTAGGAGGCTTACAACAATGTAAATTACATAATCGTGATCCTCTTCATCCTCTTCATTTTGGTACCAACTTCATCTCGTTCGGGTAACATTTCTAAAACTCTAGATTTCTCTAAATTCGTGTTTTTGACTTGAAATGGTGTTAGTTAGTGTCTATGGCTTATTGTGATGTCGTGTATGTAATTTGTATGCTCGATCTTGTTATTTGGTGTAACTAGCATGAACACTTGAAATGGGTTAGTTTAATCTTTGATTTTAATTGATTAAATGTTGTTAGATGTTAAAACCATTGTGTTAAAAGTGTTACTAGCATCGTTAGTTTCGTTTTGGTATGTTGGATGATATGAAAACCTTGCGTTAACATGATTATTGATTTTGTGATTCTTAATTAGGGTTTGATGAACCTTAAAATGAACTTTTGATGATTTGAATGCCATGAAACATTGTTAGTAAGTGTTTAGTTGTATTGTATGTTTCGTTACCTTCAAAACGGCATATCATATGTATAAATTGGATTCCCGAATCATGAAATGCATTTTGCGAACTTGAGACTTTGATTATGAACATTTAACGAACTCTTGACGAGGTTTTGTTGTTGTAAATGATAAACTCGATTGATGATATGTGGTTAGTTGTATCCTTTGTCAAAATACCTTCCCGATGATATAGGATACATGTTTTGATTGTTTGCGGGTCATAAATTGGGATTGTTTGAGTTTTGGTTCGTGCATTTCTTTGTTGCAGCAAAATAGGGCCTGGATACAGATCTGGACGCCGTCCAGATTCTTGGACGCCGTCCAGCCTTTCAGACTTGGACGCCGTCCAGCCTTTTGGACGCCGTCCAGGCCTTCAATACTGGACGCCGTCCAGACAATCTGGACGCCGTCCAGATACACTGGCAGGCTCTGTCTTCGCTGATCATTTTACGAAAAATGTTTGCTATGCTATGGACCTCCGATTCACATGTAACTTGTTCTAACATGCTCATACATGATTAAAAACCTCAGAAAAATGGTTCGGGACCCGACCCGAACGTGTTGACTTTCTCGTTGACTTTGACCGACCAAGGTTTGACTTTTTGTCAAACTTAACCAAATGATTATGCAACCTTCCTAACTTGTTTCTATACTTGTATCTTGCATGAAACTTTACAATTTGATTTCACATGCTACATAATCGAGTCGTAACGAGCCATAGGACTAATTGAACATCTTTGACCTATCGTGTTTACCGTTATTGATACGACCTATTTGTTTAGGTCAAGACTAGCATTGTTCTTTGCACACGTTTACTTGTTGAAGTACTTTACTACTCATGCACTCAAGGTGAGATCATAGTCCCACTTTTACTCTTTTGAAACTTACATTTGGGATGAGAAAACATAAACGTTCCTTTTTAACTAAGTGAACACAAGTACAGGAAAACAAACATTCTACATACGAGTTTAGAACAAAAATCCTCAATTCGATCATCATTAGTTACACTTGCCGGGTGTAAGCGAGAAATTATGTTATATGGCCATATGGGTTTGACAAACCCTCATTCAAACGGTTCGCTACCGTTTACGAATAAAATATATTTTCGAGAAATAGTGTATGTTCTAGCACTAAGGTGATGGGGTTCTATGGAAGGAATGTTAAGCATTGATAATTGGGTGCTCGTGATACAAATTTTTGGAATGGTTAACTATTATTGAAATGTTATAAATCTTGTGGTTCATTTGTACTTACTTACTTAAACCTATGATTTCACCAACGTTTTCGTTGACAGATTTCTATGTTTTTCTCAGGTCCTTGAACGATACATGATACATGCTTCCGCTCATTATTTTGATACTTGCATTGGATGTCGAGTATATATGCATACATGGAGCGTCTTTTGGCTACTTTTAAATTGTGTCGCATAAGTTTCATTTGTACTTATAACTTTGTAACGTAACTTGTGGTGGAACTATTCTTGTAAACTTTGAACAATCTTTACATTTGAAATGAATGCGACATATCTTTTGGTCAAACGTTGTTTTAAAGACTTATGACCACGTAACGGGACCTAAGTAGACGGCGCCATCAATGACGATTTTGTCGGGTCGCTACAGATGGTATCAGAACGTTGGTTGTAGGGATTTAGAGTTCATTGGTGTCAACCTCGAGTCATAGGGTACATTGGTGAGTCTAGACTACAACCGGCATATAGACTTGAAGTAGGAATTACTTGACTACTTGTGCATTTATACTCGAACGCTTCTACTCATATCTACTCTTAGTTCATCTTAATCTCACGTTGTTTAATTTGATTGACACGCCACCTTGACTATATGAAATGATGTCGAATGCACATATGAATCAGGGTAATATAATTTTCAGGATTATATTACGGTGACTCATATGAACGTTCCAACATTATGACATAAAGAATTTAAGGCAAGTCGAGGAAAAACTTCTCTTTATCTTTATTCTATATCACGGTTAGTATTATTGAGAATACTAATCAATGATATTCTTGTGTCTTGAAGGAACAATGGCTCCTCGTCGTGTACGCCGCAATGAAACTCCCGAACAAGCTCTCGAATGGATGATAGCTACCACCGTAGATGCGGCCATGGCCGGTCACTCATCCAACAAGAATAATAATAACAACCACAACAACAACAACAACAACAACAACAACAACAACAACAATGGAGCCGGTAACTCAAATGAGGGATGCTCCTATAAAGCTTTCATGGGGTGCAAACCTCACACTTTCGATGGAACCGGAGGACCGGTTGCTCTCACTCGATGGTTTGAGCAAACGGAAGCTGTTTTTAGCATAAGCGATTGTCGGGACCAAGACAAGGTCAAGTACTCCACTCACACCTTCGCCGGTGTCGCTCTTACATGGTGGAATACTTATGTACAATCGGTGGGTACCGATGAAGCTCACGCCCTCTCTTGGGTAGACTTGAGGGAAAAGATGATTGTCGAATATTTCCCTCGTGAAGAAACCCGAAGGCTCAAACAAGAGCTAAGAACTTTAAAGACGATCGGAAATGATCTCAAGGCTTATAATCAACGATTTTCCGAACTAGCCTTGATGTGCCCAAATCTTGTGAACCCCGAAGCTTTAAGGGTTGAACTTTACATGGATGGTCTTCCAAAGAGTATCAAACACGGAGTAATGTCATCCAAACCTACTAATCATCAAGAAGCTTTGAACATGGCCCGCAAATTGATAGAAACGGTTGACGAAATCGTAATTCCGGCACCTAAGGCCGAGGATAAATCGGGCGGCAACAAAAGAAAGTGGGAACACTCCCAATCAAGCAACAACAACTTTGCTAAGAAGCCTTACACCTCTGACGGTAAGAAGGGTTATGCCGGGAACCTACCCCTTTGCAACAAATGCAACAAACATCACTTTGGCGAATGTAGTAAGCTAATTTACCACCGGTGCCAAGGAGTTGGTCATAAGGCCAACGATTGTAAAAGTGCCACTCCCGTCGCTCGAAAGTGGCCCAATGCACCAAAGACGGGCACTTGTTACGAATGTGGCCAAACGGGTCATTATAGAAATGCATGCCCAAAGAAGAAAGATAACCCCAACACGCGCGGCCGAGCTTTCAACATCAACACCGAGGAAGCCTGGGATGACACTGAACTAGTCACGGGTACGTTTCTTCTCAACAATTCTTATGTCTCTTGCTTATTCGATTCGGGTGCCGATAAATGCTTTGTATCCAAGACTTTGACTCATTCTTTTAGCACTCCACCTCTTCCATTAGATACCACTTATACCATTGAAGTGGCCAACAGAAAACTATTGAGTGCCGACACATATTACCGGGGGTGTACGTTAAACATTTTGGGTAATGAGTTTGAAATCGACTTGATACCCATGGAACTAGGTAGCTTCGATGTAATAATCGGTATGAATTGGCTAGCCAAAATGAAATCTCACATCCTTTGTGATCTTAACGCAATCCGAATCCCTATCGAGAATGGTGAACCTTTGATCGTCTATGGCGATAAGAGTTGCACCGGACTCAACCTCGTTTCGTGTATTAAAGTTAGAAAACTACTCCGTAAAGGTTGTTTTGCGATCCTTGCTCACGTTAAGAAAGTCGAGTCCGATGAGAAGCACATCGATGATGTGCCAATTGTTAGTGACTATCCCGATGTATTTCCCGACGAATTGCCGGGTCTTCCACCTCATCGACCGGTTGAATTCCAAATTGATCTTATTCCGGGAGCCGCACCCGTAGCACGTGCACCATATAGACTCGCTCCATCCGAAATGCAAGAATTGCAAAGTCAAATCCAAGAACTACTTGATCATAGTTTTATCCAACCTAGCCATTCACCTTGGGGCGCTCCGATTTTGTTTGTTAAAAAGAAAGACGGATCCCTATGAATGTGCATTTATTATCGTGAACTAAATAAATTGACGGTTAAGAACCGATATCCTCTTCCTCGCATCGATGACCTCTTTGATCAACTACAAGGGTCTTGTGTATATTCGAAAATCGATCTCCGATCGAGTTATCATCAATTAAGGGTTAAGGGGGAAGATGTCTCCAAAACCGCTTTCCGGACTCGTTATGGTAGTTATGAATTCCTTGTCATGCCATTTGGTCTCACTAACGCACCGGCGATGTTCATGGATCTTATGAACCGCATGTGCAAACCGTATCTCGATAAATTCGTTATTGTGTTCATCGATGACATATTGATCTATTCTAAAAACGAAGAAGAGCACGAACAACATCTCCGACTTGTGCTTGAACTCTTGAGACAAGAACGACTTTATGCAAAATTCTCCAAGTGTGAATTTTGGTTAAAGGAAGTTCAATTTCTTGGTCATGTTGTAAGTGATCAAGGTATTAAAGTCGATCCCACGAAAATCGAAGCCATTAGTGAATGGGAGACTCCTACTACTCCTACTACTCCTACTCACATTCGTCAATTCTTGGGTCTCGTCGGGTACTATCGTAGATTCATCGAAAACTTCTCTTTGGTTGCACGTCCTCTAACCGCATTAACTCACAAGGGAAAGAAATTCATTTGGGCGACCGAACAAGAATCCGCATTTCAAATCTTGAAAACAAAGCTAACCACCGCTCCTATCTTGTCACTTCCCGAAGGCAATGATGATTTTGTTGTATATTGCGATGCCTCGAAACATGGTTTTGGGTGTGTATTGATGCATCGGAAGAAAGTCATTGCTTATGCCTCTCGACAACTAAAAATTCATGAACGGAATTACACGACTCATGATCTCGAACTCGGAGCCGTTGTCTTTGCACTTAAAATGTGGAGACACTATCTTTATGGAGCCAAGAGTACTATCTTCACCGATCACAAAAGCCTTCAACACATCTTCGATCAAAAGCAACTAAACATGAGACAACGAAGGTGGATTGAAACCTTAAACGATTACGATTGAGAGCTTCGTTACCATCCCGGGAAGGCAAATGTAGTAGCCGATGCCTTAAGTCGAAAAGAAAGAGCGGTGCCTCTTCGTG
This sequence comes from Rutidosis leptorrhynchoides, assembly GCF_046630445.1. Taxonomy (NCBI): domain Eukaryota; kingdom Viridiplantae; phylum Streptophyta; class Magnoliopsida; order Asterales; family Asteraceae; genus Rutidosis; species Rutidosis leptorrhynchoides. The sequence goes on along the minus strand of NC_092337.1, from coordinate 49,120,743 downwards.
TCCGAGCCTTAAACATCACCATCCACACAAACCTTAATAGCCAAATTCGGGTAGCCCAAGATGAGGCTCTCAAGGATGAAAACCTTTCACACGAGCTCTTGAACATTCTCGTCTCTCGATTCGAAATTATTGAGACCGGACTCCGATATTACGCCGGAAGGATTTGAGTGCCTAGTTATGGGGACCTACGAAGCCTTATTTTAGATGAAGCCCATAAGTCACGATACTCGATTCACCCCGGTGCCAATAAGATGTACCACGACCTTAAACAACTATATTGGTGGCCGAACATTAAAAGGGATGTAGCTACTTATGTTTCCAAGTGTTTGACATGTTCCAAAGTCAAAGCCGAACACCAAAGACCGTCCAGACTACTTCAACAACCCGAGATCCCGCAATGGAAGTGGGAAAGGATAACGATGGATTTTATCACCAAACTACCAAAAACGACGGGCGGTTATGATACCATTTGGGTTATTGTTGACCGACTCACCAAATCCGCGCACTTCCTAGCCATGAAGGAAACCGACAACATGGAGAAACTCGCACAACTCTACATCAAAGAAATCGTAGCCCGACACGGTGTACCCTTATCGATTATCTCCGACCGAGATGGCCGTTTTGTTTCTAGATTTTGGCGTACTTTGCAAGAAGCATTGGGAACGCGTTTAGACATGAGCACCGCATATCATCCTCAAACCGATGGACAAAGCGAACGTACAATTCAAAACTTAGAGGACATGTTACGAGCTTGCGTGGTTGATTTCGGAAAAGCTTGGGACAAGCACTTACCTCTCGCTGAGTTCTCTTACAACAATAGTTATCACGCGAGTATTAAAGTCGCGCCTTTTGAAGCGCTATATGGCCGAAAATGTCGTTCACCTCTTTGTTGGGCCGAAGTAGGCGACGTACAAATCACCGGACCCGAACTCATTCACGAAACAACCGAGAAGATCGTTCAAATCCGAGATAGGCTTCGGACGGCCCGGAGTCGTCAAAAGTGCTATACCGACAAAAGACGCAACGACCTTGAATTTCAAGTCGGTGACCGCGTCATGTTAAAAGTCGCACCTTGGAAGGGTGTAATCTGTTTTGGGAAACGCGGGAAGCTAAATCCGCGGTATATTGGTCCTTTCGAAATCATGGAGCGTATTGGAACCGTTGCTTATGGTTTAGATCTTCCGCCTCAATTGAACTCCGTTCATCCTACCTTCCATGTATCTAACTTGAAAAAGTGTCTTGCCGAACCCGATATCGTCATCCCTCTCGAGGAACTTACTATTGATGACAAACTTCATTTTGTGGAGGAACCGGTTGAAATTGTGGACACCTCCGTCAAGACCTTGAAACAAAGCCGAATCCCGATTGTTAAAGTCCGTTGGAACGCCAAAAGGGGACCCGAGTTTACTTGGGAAAGACAAGATCAAATGCAAAGGAAGTATCCTCATCTATTCGTGAATTCGGAAACGCAAGATCTCGAGGAAGAAACAACGACTACTACGCCTACTTAAATTTCGGGACGAAATTTCTTTTAAGGAGTAGGTAATGTAACATCCCGCCTTTTTTCCATTTACTTTTCCGTTATACTAATTTAAACTCCGTTATATGTTTATAACATCTCCCGTTAATACGCGTTTTAAATTATCTCGTTTAGGTAATCCACGCACCCGATTCAAACTTGAGGGACTAAAATTGACACGGGGCAAACTAGTTGACTAGGTCAACTAGTCCACCCCAATCACCACCATTCAATCATCTCCATCTCTCTCTTTTTCTCTCTAGCAAGAACACACACACAATTACCAAATTCATTCAATCATCATCTAAATTCGATCTAGGAGGCTTACAACAAAATAAATTACATAATCGTGATCCTCTCTTCATCCTCTTCATTTTGGTACCAACTTCATCTCGTTTGGGTAACATTTCTAAAACTCTACATTTCTCTAAATTCGTGTTTTTGACTTGAAATGGTGTTAGTTAGTGTCTATGGCTCATTGTGATGTCGTGTATGTAATTTGTATGCTCGATCTTGTTATTTGGTGTAACTAGCATGAACACTTGAAATGGGTTAGTTTAATCTTTGATTTTGATTGATTAAATGTTGTTAGATGTTAAAACCATTGTGTTAAAAGTGTTACTAGCATCGTTAGTTTCGTTTTGGTATGTTGGATGATATGAAAACCTTGCGTTAACATGATTATTGATTTTGTGATTCTTAATTAGGGTTTGATGAACCTTAAAATGAACTTTTGATGATTTGAATGCCATGAAACATTGTTAGTAAGTGTTTAGTTGTATTGTATGTTTCGTTACCTTCAAAATGGCATATCATATGTATAAATTGGATTCCCGAATCATGAAATGCATTTTGCGAACTTGAGACTTTGATTATGAACATTTAACGAACTCTTGACGAGGTTTTGTTGTTGTAAATGATAAACTCGATTGATGATATGTGGTTAGTTGTATCCTTTGTCAAAATACCTTCCCGATGATATAGGATACATGTTTTGATTGTTTGCGGGTCATAAATTGGGATTGTTTGAGTTTTGGTTCGTGCATTTCTTTGTTGCAGCAAAATAGGGCCTGGATACAGATCTGGATGCCGTCCAGATTCTTGGACGCCGTCCAGCCTTTCAGACTTGGACGCCGTCCAGCCTTTTGGACGCCGTCCAGGCCTTCAATACTGGACGCCGTCCAGACAATCTAGAAGCCGTCCAGATACACTGGCAGGCTCTGTCTTCGCTGATCATTTTACGGAAAATGTTTGCTATGCTATGGACCTCCGATTAACATGTAACTTGTTCTAACATGCTCATACATGATTAAAAACCTCAGAAAAATGGTTCGGGACCCGACCCGAACATGTTGACTTTCTCGTTGACTTTGACCGACCAAGGTTTGACTTTTTGTCAAACTTAACCAAATGATTATGCAACCTTCCTAACTTGTTTCTATACTTGTATCTTGCATGAAACTTGACAATTTGATTTCACATGCTACATAATCGAGTCGTAACGAGCCATAGGACTAATTGAACATCTTTGACCTATCGTGTTTACCGTTATTGATACGACCTATTTGTTTAGGTCAAGACTAGCATTGTTCTTTGCACACGTTTACTTGTTGAAGTAATTTACTACTCGTGCACTCAAGGTGAGATCATAGTCCCACTTTTACTCCTTTGAAACTTACATTTGGGATGAGAAAACATAAACGTTCCTTTTTAACTAAGTGAACACAAGTACAGGAAAACAAACATTCTACATACGAGTTTAGAACAAAAATCCTCAATTCGATTATCATTAGTTACACTTGCCGGGTGTAAGCGAGAAATTATGTTATATGGCCATATGGGTTTGATAAACCCTCATTCAAACGGTTCGCTACCGTTTACGAATGAAATATATTTTCGAGAAATAGTGTATGTTCTAGCACTAAGGTGATGGGTTCTATGGAAGGAATGTTAAGCATTGATAATTGGGTGCTCGTGATACAAATTTTTGGAATGGTTAACTATTATTGAAATGTTATAAATCTTGTGGTTCATTTGTACTTACTTACTTAAACCTATGATTTCACCAACGTTTTCGTTGACAGATTTCTATGTTTTTCTCAGGTCCTTGAACGATACATGATACATGCTTCCGCTCATTATTTTGATACTTGCATTGGATGTCGAGTATATATGCATACATGGAACGTCTTTTGGCTACTTTTAAATTGTGTCGCATAAGTTTCATTTGTACTTATAACTTTGTAACGTAACTTGTGGTGGAACTATTCTTGTAAACTTTGAACAATCTTTACATTTGAAATGAATGCGACATATCTTTTGGTCAAACGTTATTTTAAAGACTTATGACCACGTAACGGGACCTAAGTAGACGGCGCCGTCAATGACAATTTTGTCGGGTCGCTACAATTTTCACCCTCATTTCCAGGATATCCAATCACGAATATATAATATCTAAAATTCTAGATCTTATTCATCCACTTGTTCGAACCGCCAATCATCCCGGAATAATAGAAGAAGTCAACGAGCTTCGCGCTCGAGTGGTGGCTCTGGAGAATATGGTGCGAAACTTACGAACACCAGCAGCAGTACCAGCAGCATAACCAGTACCACCAGTACCATCATCATCACCACCAACATCACCAGCTTCACCAACAACAGCATCTGCATTCCACGTCTCAACATCACACTCAGTAACTCGAATATCAACATCATACGCCCATAGATACCAAGGAATATTGGTAATAATGAGTTAAGATGTATTGACTCATTCTTCCTGACGAATTATATATGTATACTATATATATATATATATATATATATATATATATATATATATATATATATATATATATGGTTTGGAAGAATAATAAATCTTTTCGTACTAAGCTATTACGTGTGAATTTTAACTAGTATGTACTACTTGGTAAATTCATATCACAGTATGCTATGATGTACATCCTTTGTTAATGACTTAACAATCGTTAATCACTGCTTCAGCACAATAAACTCCACTTCATAATAAACCAAGTTTTTTTCAAATACATGTTTGATTTTACACTTCTATTTTCGATGTACTCGAATCCTTTTAGAAAAACATTATTCGAAGTTCACAAGAATTCCACGAGAACCAACATCATATACCAAGGTATATCAATAACAATGAACAATGAAGCACTGATTCATAACTTCATTAGCGAAATATTTCGCGACAATTATGAAATCTCTAAGGTTTTGGAGATTATTTATTTTCGTTTCAACCGCAAACCAAATGAGTTTAATATTATATTAATTCATTAAAACCATGATTACATCTGAAGAATACACATATGAACGTATATCTTCTCTTTTGTACAAACTGTTAATTGTGAAAATATTTTAACGGGTAGGTAAAATCCGAGAGATATTCATATCTCATATAAATATGTTACATTGTACATTCTTTCATTCTGATTCAGCAGTTGTTAACTATACTACTTACATTCACATGATATATATATATACGTTCACTAAGGAACAACCATTTTCATACAAATTCAATTACATATTCTGATTTTGACATATCGGAATTTAAGCAAAGCTTTAGCAAGTGTTATCTTCCTAAAGATCACTACATTCATGAATTATAGTCATTCGTATTCTATGATGAATTATCACATCAAACCACCGAACTTACCATTCCTTACTTTTGAAAATCACAACATTTCTTCGTCAACCGTTAGATCCATTGATGGATGCATCTTATGCTTAAACACTTCAAATTCAAAATTTTTGAAAACATCCTTTGAATCTTGACGATCACAATCAGCGTTTAATCATCTAAAAACGAAATTTCTTGAAACCATCTCGGATTGATAACCAATGATTCAAATATGGCTGCATTAAATGCAGAGGAAACATTGTAGAAGGTCTTAAGGGCCAAAAGTTTGATAATAAAGAATGGTATAAGCTCAGATTTGGAACTGGAAAATGGATTGAGCAAACTATGAAGGAGGCTGTGGACAAATCACAAGGACTAAACCTATACTCAAGGAATCCAGATGATTCGATTTCTGATGGAAATTACAGAAGACATATAATCTCCTTACGCATTCGAAATCCTTACAGAAGAATTTTTCTCATTATCATTCGATCTTAGAAATTCTAAGATATCATCGTATCTTTCATTATAAATATCCTCTATATTTCTGAAGATAGCTTCATAACGATTCTTGTCCGCAATTAATTATCTTCTTACGATATCTTTATCACATCATAAAGGAAACTGTTTTAGTTTCTTTATTCTGTAAAATTCAAGTTTAATTATAAATGTTTTGAAGAAGTGTTGAGAATTGAAGCATAAGTTAGTATAATATAATGACGTCAGGCCAACGTGATTATATTACAGTAAGTCATGATAAATTTTTAATGGAAGATGATGATTCATAGACTTTATAATCATCATTTGCCATGTTACACGACTCTTACATTCTACTTAATCTCTGAACATATCAAGAAAATATATTCTTGATAGTTCTATCCTCAGCGATTCTGGTAATTTACCAAATCAAATCGTGATAATACGCTTAGAACAGTAGGTCCATTCGAAACTTCATACCTACAAATTCTGGACCATTACTCACTTTACTTAGAGTCGAGAGGAAAATAAAAAGGCAAAGAGCTCTGACATATAAGGGAAAATATAAAGCCCGATAACGATACCGAAATTACAAACCATGTATATCAATATGTATTGCAACGTAAAGACACGGGAGAATTAAAAACATTATAACCCCAAGGGAATAGTAGAAGAAAATAAATTCCTCTGGTGGTAAATAAAAAAAGAAGAATGACTGCATATATGGTCAATATAATAACAAGTATCAATACGGGATTGAGCATATTAACAACTCTTTTGGAAATATGAATTGAGGAAGAAAGTATAGAAGTGGTGAAGATAATGAAACGGAAGAAGCTAATTTATAGCGAAATTCCAGACACAACAATCGAGGCAATTCACCGCACTTAATTAAAGAGAATCATAATTTCCTTAATTATCGGAAAATCAAATCTTATAGATTACGAAGATTTCCTTTTAAATCCCTTGAATTCCGAAAACCAACTTTAACTATGTCAAAAGTTAAGGCGAACATTTAATTTTCTCATTCACTCTTTTACGATAGCTTCGTTTATACGCTTCCTATAATCGAATCGTTTTATCCATATTATTCAATAGTGATAAAACTTTATTTTTCAACTTATATTCATCATTAAAATATTCTTGTTGTAAACAATGATGATATCTATCAAATTTCATAACTATAATTTTCATGAACTACTCTCTATTTTGTCTGCCCTAATATTGTAGCATAAATGCTCAAAGTTTTAAATGAGCTCAATACTATTCATAACACATTTTATGTATCCAATTTACTGAAATGACTTGTATAACATCATCATTTTGAATGATCTCCGCATTAATGATAAAATGCACTTCGTAGAAGAACCTGTAGAAATTATGGTTCATATGACTTAAACGCTTGAAACAAAACAATATTCTATCCGTTGGAATTCACGAAAGGCCCCGAGTATACCTGGGAACGTGAAGACCAAATAAACCGTAAATATCCCCGTCTTTGTACGAACAACGCCGATTGATGGCAACAACTAAATTTCGGGACGAAATTTCTTTTAACAGGTAGGTACTATGACAACCCGGAAAATTTTCGATTTAATTTAAACCTAACCTCGACAAATACCGATGATTCATGAGCCATTCTTTGTAAATAATTAAGTATTAATAATAATTATTTATACTAATAATATTATTATTATTTATCATCATTTACAAGTATATTTACTTTCAATATTATTAATAATAATTATTACTATCATTAATATTATTATCACTTTTACTAAAAATGATAAGATTAATATAAATATCATTATTATTAATATCAATATTATTATTACTAGAATTATTAAGAATTCTATAATTATTGATATAGTCATTATAAAACAACTTATTACTATTTTCATTAATATTATTATTATCATTAATATTATTAACATTATGATTATCATTATTATTAATGATACATATTAGTAACATAATTATTATTAATAGTATTATTATTATTAACATTATTATTAATTCTATTATTATTAGTATTAATATTATTAATATATTTAATAATAATATCAATTAAACATAAAATTCAAAAATCAAGATACATGTACAAATCAGATAAAAAAAAATTTAGATCTGCTTTTAATTATTTAATTATCTCATGATATAGTATTTTATTTCTACTGGTTATAATTCTGTCTTTATCTGTTTTTTTTATATATTTCATGTGCTTTTAATATTTTTTTTCTACGAACATGAGCTACTTTAATTAACCACTCAATTGTATATCGATCAATTATATCATATTTATAGTTCAAATTATTCAATTTCAATTTATAAATAATGATTAGCCATTACTGGAATTGAAACACAAACTCATAAAAAAAATAAAAAATCGAGTACCTCTGTTTTTGTTCCATCTTTCAAAATCTTCAAAAACGAATCAATCTTCAAAAACTAAAAATGCAGAGATGTTAGGAATTCGTACTCGATCTTTCTGCAAAGTTTCAAAAGCCAATTCTCAAAATCAAAGTCGAATTTTCGAGTCAAAGTTTTGGTTTTTAAAAGTCAACTTTTTGTTCATCATTAAATTCATGTTATCCGTTACGATTTAAGTTAAATTAACGATTGGGAAAGTTTCTAGTAATGATTTGAACACAATTCGTTTTATAACAATTACCTATAACAATCTAAAAAGCAAAAATCAATTTTTTTTTTAATATATGCGACACACAGCAGCAGCCTTTTTTGTTATATATTTTTTTTCTCGCGTTTTGTTAAATTGAAATACCAATTACAATCATTTATAAATTGTTATTATATCCTAAAACCAGTTCGTTATGTGGATCGATTTAGTCCATGGTCGACTTTTTTATTTGAGAAGAAGAAGATGAACATAAACAGAAAATAAATATGGGATAAATGTAAATGCGTCTAGAACTATAACAGAAAGGCAGGAAGGGAGGAGTGGTTAAGGGAGTTTATGTGTGAGCCTGAGGTCACGGGTTCGAGTCCCGTCTTGGGTAGTTTTTTTGGAAAAAGCTTTCTAAGGTAGTTATTTATTTACTTATTCATTTATTATCATTATTATTATTATTGCTATTATTATTATTATTATTGATTATTAGTTATTGTTGTTATTACAAAGTATTATAATTATTGTTATTGAAAAAGTATTAGTTATCATATATCATAATTACAAGTAATGTTATTATTATTATTTGTTATTACTAAATATTATTATCATTACTAGTATTATTATCAAAATTGACATAAGCATAATTATTATTAGTAGTATTATGTTCATTATTAATAAAACTATCATTTTAATGGAATTAACATTATTATTATTATTTTTATCATTAATAATGAAATGATTATTTTTGTAGTTTTTATTATTATTAGTATTATAATCAACATCAGTAATACTAAACGTATCATTATTTTTAAATCTATGGATTTATCTAATATTCTCATTAAAAATATTATTAGTAGTATCATGATTATAAAAATTTACGTTTTCATTGAAACTATCATTTTAAATCATCATTCCTTAGTATTATTATTATTATTATTATTACTACTATAATTATTGTTATGGATATTACAAAAATTATTAATATCATTACTATTGTAAACATATAACATTTTAAATAAGAACTTTCATTTTTACTATTATTATTAAACACTATTATGATTATTATCATTTTACTACTAGTATTATTATTTTTATTAAAAATAATACAACTCATTATTAATATTATTTTATCAAACAAATACTTATATATGGAATATATATATAAGTATATATATACAGAAATATATAACGATTGAAATAATATATATAAACTTATTCGATTACAAGTATATGTGTTAATATATATACTTGATATAGGTTCGTGAATCCGAGGACAACTCTGCACTTGTTCAGTGCCATCATACTCGTAAAATACGAAATACAGTATCGTGAGTTTTCATAGCTCCCTTTTTATATATTTTTTTGGGCTGAGAATACATGCGCAACTTTTATAACTGTTTTATATTTAGACACAAGTACTCAAACTTTTATGCTATATACATGCTTTGTCATGCTAAATCCCTGCCGTAATATCGTTAATTGCCGAGGTATAAGATGCAAACTTAGTTATTGTGAGTAGCGCTACTGAGAGTGACGTCTCTAGTCAGTCGACCATTGGTCTTTGACTACATAATAATGATTCAATGACACGAATAACAAGTGTCACGGGGTAACTTTTGTTTAGTCGCGATATTACAAACTCAGCATTACTTTTAGATTGGTATTTCTATATCAATCAACACTTATATTGATATTTCTATATCAACTTTATTAAATCTTGTGGTCTAACACTATTATTGAAATCATATTTATGATAAACCTATGAACTCACCAACCTTTTGGTTGACACTATTTAGCATGTTTATTCTCAGGTCTTACATAATGCTTCCGCTGTGTATTTGCTAATTGAAAGCAACATTTCAACGAGTCATTCATGGATAATTTGAAGGACTTACATTTTCTAATTTGATGATGATTGCTTGCTATGCTTGGAGTCTTTATTACATATCATATCAATTAAAGACATTTAATGCGTTGTTTATTAAATACAATGTAATCTATTTATCTTCCGCTGCAAAACTCAATAAAACGTCTCATATAGAGTCGTTATCGTTTATACAACTGTGATTTGATATAATTAGTCACAAATACCCCAGACCCTATTTGGGGGTGTGACAACACCTCCCAAAAAAAAAGAACATGAGATGCTTTAAGGCTTGTCGTGGGTAATGAGCGAGAGGTTCGTTTTTGGAATGATAATTGGATCGAAAATGCTACTTTAACTTCTCGATATAGACTTTTCCATTTAGAATCAAATAAAGAGGTGATGGTTCATGGTTGCGGATAAATCTGTCAATAATGAGTGGAAGTGGGAATGGACTCGAGATGTCATAGGTAGCAGGAACGAAGCTTCTCTAGCATGTTTAACTTCAGAACTTCAGTTGTTGCAGCTACATGATCAACCGGACACCTGGCAATGGTTTTTGGCTTCGAACAAAGTGTTTACACTGCAGTTGATGCGTAAGCACATTGATAAGGCATGGTTGCCGTCGTTACATCCTGCTAGAATATGGATCAGACCTCTACCTTGCAAATTAAATATTCTTTTGTGGCATTTACGACATGGTAGATTGCCTCACAAGATTGATTTGGCCATTAAAGGTATTCTTATGCCTTATGTTTCATGTCCAAGATGTGATCAAGGAGGTGAAGACTTAGGACATGTTTTTTTTGAGTGTCCTGGCTCTTTGGATTTGTGGCATTTGCTTCAAGTTTGGTTAAGCTGCAATATGTCAAGTTTCAATGCTTGAAGTGACTTTGAATCTTGGTTCAATAACTAGTCGTCAAATGCGGATTCTAAATTGAAGGTGATGGTCTCGGTGGTCACATTGTTATGGATCATATAGCGTTATCGTAAATGTGTGGTCTTCAATTACACTTTAGTGAATATGAGTCATTTATTTAATTTAATATAATAAAATGTAATAATACATCAAATAATATATATATATATATATATAAATATATATATATATATATATATATATATATATATATATATATATATTATAATTATAAATATGTTTTAGTATGTTATTAATTTGAATTCGGTTTTTAATTCGGTTTTCAGTTAACCGAATTTAAAATTTTCAAAATCGAGAACCAAACCAAAAATCGAATTACGAATTCGGTTTCAGTTTCGATCGATCCGAAAACCGTTTGCAAAATTCAGTTTGATTTTATCTGGTTTGGATTCGATTCGATATTCGGTTTGAAACCAAATGGTGCACACCTCTAGTCACGGACATCAAAACCGAGTAACACAAAGATAGAAATTTAAAAATTATAATGTTCATATTTAATTTAATTTTTAGGAAAATTAATATTTTGCAAACACTGTACTCCGTAGCTTAAACCGATAAAAAGGAAAATATAAAATCGTAAACGGATAATCTAAACGATTAACAAAAATAGAAAATACAAACGTAGTTTTTTTTACACCAGTACGTAAAAATTTAACGTAAAGAAAAATATAAAGCAAAACGTAATAAAACGTAAATATGAAATTTTATAATTATCAATATATATATATATATATATATATATATATATATATATATATATATATATATATATATATATATATATATATATATATATATATATATATATATATAGGGTGAGGATCCATGAAGAACCAAAGGTAGTAGAGAACCCATGGAACTCGCGCAGATTGAGTCAATCTGCTACAGATTTACGTTTTCTTTTTTTTTCTTTTTTTCTTTTTTTTTTGCAGATTTTTTCTGTGCAGATTGACTTTTTTTGTGCAGATTGACGTTTTTTTGCAGTTTTTTTTTTGCAGATTGACTTTTTTTCTGTGCAGATTGACTTTTTTTTGTGCAGATTGAGTCAATCTTCATGCAGATTGAGTCAATCTGCGTTTTTTTTGCAGTTTTTTTTCTTTTTTTTTGCAGATCGACTTTTTTTCTGTGCAGATTGATTTTTTTTTTGTGCAGATTGAGTCAATCTGCGTGCAGATTGACGTTTTCTTGCAGTTTTTTTTGCAGTTTTTGTTTTTTTTTTTTTGCAGACTGACTTTTTTTTATGCAGATTGACTATTTTTTTTTCAGAATTTTTTTTTCTTCATAGATTGAAGCTCAATCTCCACATAGATTGAAGTTCAATCTATGAGTTCTATGGGTTCTCTACATACTCTAGTTCTCTAGGGATCCTTTCACTATATATATATATATATATATATATATATATATATATATATATATATATATATATATATATATATATATATATATATATATATATATATCTAAATTTTGATTCCTATTGTCATAAATTAGGTTATTAACCCCTCTTTAATGTATAACTAGCTGGAGACCCGCGACTTCGCTGTAGTGACCCGTCCTAATCCATCTGGACGAAGTCTTCAACAGTTGGTCCCATTGCGAGGTTTTGACCTCTATATGCCATAAACGACTCCATGTAATATGAGCAAATGCACAGCAGGAGATTTCTTTCATACCTGAGAATAAACATGCTTTAAAGTGTCAACCAAAAGGTTGGTGAGTTCATAGGTTTATCTTAAAACAATAAAATTCATCATTTTGATATACCACAAAATTTAAATGCTGTATGGTACAAATGGGCCCGAATCCTAGACCCACCTGTAATGTACATGCTATATCTTTTAAATACAGTACATCTTTCTCGTGTACGAAACTATTTTCATAAATCATAGTAACCGTACACATATCTTGTGCACAAAAATAACATACACATAACCTGTGTATAAAATCATTCTCTCGATATATAACATTCACATCAACTGGTGGCAATTATCATGTCCACATAATTCAATGGAGGCAATTATCATGTCCACATAATTCAATAGTGGCAATTATCATGTCCACATAATTCAATGGTGGCAATTATCATGTTCACATAATTCAATAATAATCCGCAGAACTTCTGTCTGCATAATAATTCATTCGAGAAATGTTTTGCTTGTGTCTATCTCGTCAAACATTTATAAAGGCATTTCATGTATTCGCAGTTCAAAATATATTTCAAAAGCATTTAATAAAGCAGTTGTAAAACAGTTATAAAGCAGCGCATGTATTCTCAGTCCCAAAAATGTAAAGAGTAAAAGGGAGCAAATGAACTCACCTATTGTATTTTGTAGTAAAAATACATATGACTATATTGAACAATGCAGGGTTGGCCTCGGATTCACGAACCTATATCATTTGTATGTATATTAACACACATATTTGTAATCTAACAGATGTATATATTATATCTTTTAAATTTTATATATATATATATATATATATATATATACATATATATATATATATATTATATATATTTATCTGATTAATATTATATTAAGAACACCTAATTTTGTATATATGAATATTTATATAAAATTTGTTAATATAATTAATATATACTTATAGGTAATTTAAATGTTGTTATGTTACATGTACTAAATACCTTTTTTTTATCTATATATATCATTTGTTTATCAGAATAGTAATTTTAATTATACTAAGTTAACATTAGTTATTATAAAAATAATGATAATAATATTAATAATATACATATGTTAATAATAATAGTTATAATATTTATAAAATGATAATAATACTAATATTCATGATAATAATAATAATAATAATAATAAAATTATAATGATAAGGATAATAATAATAATAATAATAATAATAATAATAATAATAATAATAATAATAATAATAATAATAATAATAATAATAATAATAATAATAATAATAATAATAATAATAATAATAAGGAATAATAAGTAAACTACCTCAAAGAGTTTTCCCAAAAAGAATACTTCAAACAAGGCTCGAACTCAAGACCTTTCGCTAAACACAAACACCCATAACCATCACACTGCTTCTATTTTTCTGTTTTAACTTACACCCTTAAATCTTTTATTCTATAATTTCGGCCTACTAAATAAACTTAGTTCTCTGCCCAAGTAACTAATCACGGCCCAACCACAACTTAACCCGTGGCCCAACTGAATAAAATGAATCTTTGGCCCAACAGATCTGTTGTTAAATAAATAAAAATTGCCATGGCCGGGGATTGAAACCGCGATCTCTTGGTTAAACAACAAACACCTAAACCATTTAATCTATCACGACTTTCTGAAACAATTTGTATCTTAATTCTGTTTAACCCTGTTTCTGTTTCGTTATCGTCATAACCCATTTATCATCATCATGAACCTTAATCATCCTCACCAATCGTCATTTATAGTTCAATTGAATAAAAGTTGGGTCTCGTCCCAATCATACGAATAAGAACTTGGCCCAACTACTTAGCCCACTACTAGGTTAGCCCAACAAATGATTATTATTGCCTCGATGAAAAATAGAAACAAAACCCTCGAGTCTTTCGGTTCCCCAATATTTATAATCATTATCACAGTCATCATTCATCATCAATTAAGATCATCATAATCCTCACGATCGATCATAAATATAATCATCATCAAATAACATCATCATTCATGATTGTTATATCGAATAGGAAGAAACAGGAATAATGAAGCATCGAAAATAAAATAAAAGTGAAGGTGGTTTTGTGGTATTCGAATAAAATGGACCGACCCACCTATAAAGCACTCATCATAAAAATATATATCTAAATGCCTTTGTACAGCAATGTTCGGCCACAAGCAACTAATTTCCACTTGCAATCCCACTAGTGTTAATGATTATTATATAAAGGGTTTTTAAAATCTTCAAATGATTATCACATATCATGCTTTCTTTACTTTATTGTGGCTGTAACCAGAGAATTTACAGGAGCTGCAGAAATGAGCATGGTGGCGAGTTTGGGAGATCTTAGGGTGTGGTTTTGCGAAGGTACTCGATCAAGATTCAGAAATGTAATTAGGTGCAACATCAATTAAGTTAATTTGGTGATGGGTTATAAACTTGAACAAAGAAGGGAAAGGGAAAAATAAATAAAATGTGATAATGTTTGTTAAGTGGGTTTCATTTGATGATCAAATGGATTTGAGGTGGGTTTTCAAAGGTGGTGAGAGCTATGGAGGTTTACGAAAAAGAAGAACAAAAGAGGAGGAGAGAAATGGTGTTGTGATTTAAGGTGGTGCCGGTTTAGTGATTCTTGTTTACTGCAGGATTATGATGAGATGTATGGGTTCGTTTGAAAGGTTAATAGCATAGCAGTAGTGATCATTTTAGAAAAATAATGGGTGTTGTAAGTGATGTCGTGTTTTGATGATAATGGTTTCGATGGTAGGGATTCTATGGTGGTGATCTCTTGTTGAAGAAAGAAACTGTATATTAGCCAAGATGATCGATGTTGTTTATATTGGGTGATGATTTTATGGTGACAATGAGTGGTTCTCGGACAATAAGAAGGAATCAGAGAATAATTTAAAAGAGTGTAAGGGTGGTGAGTTGTTTATATGTTCTTCTGTTTTCGATTTGAATTGCATTGTGTATATAGAATTATATGTAGCTTGTAATCGAATATTTGATGCAGTACACTTGATTGTTTGTATTGTAAACTGATTCGGACGCGTAACAATAGCAGACATGAAGTACGAGTATTCTGTATCAGATGGAGAAAAGAATTAAAAGTTGAATATGACTTGCAACAGAATTTTGTTCGTGTCTGTGAGTTGGAATTGCTCAGTACAGGTTTACAGAAAGGATTCTTAATTTGAGAATGATTAAAGAAGATTTGATAGTCGACAGATAGAATCAATCCAGGAAGAAAAGGATAAAAGAAGAAAAGAACTCCTAACAGAATTTGGAATTGTTGAATCTGATTTGTACAAATTGAATATGATGTTTAACTATGTAGTAGACAGAAAACAAAAATCAAACACAGTTTGATTGTGATGCAAAACAGAAATTGGATCTTATGATTAAATACATATTTATCTATTTTTGTATATGTGTTTAGATATAAATCTGTATTATGTATATGTATATGTATTTATATATATTTTTATTTATATATCTAGTTTATATATATATATATATCTAATTCTTCCATTTTGATATTTAACAATTACAAATATACTAATACTACTAATAACTAATAATACTAATATTAATACTAATAATGAGAGTAATACTAATAATATTGATGTATCAATTTATGCTTATTAAATCTTATTTTTTATATATATCATGTATTAAATTAATACCGATATTAATGTTAATAATGACAGTAATATTAATATAATAACTACATTTTAACTTGTATATACAATTAATATTTTAACATTTCCTATCATTAATTTAGTAATATTCATATAACATATTCGAATATATCATACAATATACATAGTGTATTAATTGTGTACAAAATCATATATATGTATATATATATATATATATATTTATCTATACACCATTGTTCGTGAATCGTCGGGCATAGTGAGAGGGTAATTGGTTATATGAACATAGTTTCCAAAACTTTCTAGACTCAGCATTACATATTTTGCTTATCATATCGAAATCATATAAAGATTAAGTTTAAATTTGGTCGAAAATTCCCGGGTCATCACAGTACCTACCCGTTAAAGAAATTTCGTCTCGAAATTTGAGTGAGATGGTCATGGCTAATAATAAAAATGTTTTCATGACAAATATGAGTTGATAAATTGATGTTTATCATCATTGAGTAATATGGATAAAAATAATTCGATTATTCGAAGAGTACGAATGAAGCTATCACCAAAGAGTGAAATAGGAAAGTAAAGATTCATCTTAACTTTTGACAGAGTCAGGGTTGAATTCTGGAATTCAAGGGATTTAAAGAAAATCTTCGAAATCTAAAAGATTTGATTCTTCGGCGAGTAAGGAAATTAAGATCTCTATAATTAAATATGGTGATCTGCCTCGATTACTGATGTGTTAAGACGTAACCTTTAAAATGAAGACAATATGCTTAATAATTAACACATAATACAGGCAACTAAAACCCGATCATGCAGTAACTAGCAAGTAAATTGACCAGTTCGATCCACAGGGAGAAGTTTGTTTTTAAGATTTTACCACGATTAATTATTCTAAAAGGGGGGTTTTGTGTTTGAAATTGTATTTTCGTTTAACGAAACAGTAAATAAATATAGTAATTAACAAGAATGAGAATGTGGTGTTTACTTCTATGCTTGATAAATGACAGGGATTGTTCTTCTATAATTAAAACCGTTATGAGATAGTTACAATAGAACAGTTTATATCAATTTCACAATTTCTATAAACTTAAGAGCTATGTTTAATCAACAAGATTCTTTCATGGTTGAATTCACATAAAACCTAGTTTACTACGATCACTCTACGTAAACTACATGATTGTATATCCTAAATATCGTTCAATTAACATCCTATATTCACATATAGGTGGCTAGATCACTAGGTGTTGAAGTATAAGCTATAGTCTTTGATAAACTCACATAAACCAAGTCATAACTTACATAATTGAACTAAAATACAAGGATGATTACAACAATGGATTTTTTGAAAGAACATGGTGATTTAGATCGATTAACTAACTAGATCCAACCCGGTTAAACTCACATAAAACCTAAATTACAATAATCACTTGAGGTAATTTCATAACTATGTTGCTTTAGAACTTATTCAATTACCGAATTAAACACATAACAAAATCACTTAAGTGTATGTATCTAATCGTCTAGATTACTAGGTGTATTGAAGTATAGATTGTTTTCCTAGTTAACTCACATTAATAAGTTTTCAATCTATATAATTGAAGTGAAGATCTAAACAAGCATAACAATGGTTCTTACGGTTGAACTAGATAATTTAATCAATCAAACATATGTATAACTAGCATAACATCAAAGTATAGAACAATCCCAAGTCATAAATCTTATATTGAAGTAAACACACAAGGCTTTTTGCCTAACATAATCATAGTAGAACTAATGAAACAGTAAATACAAGTTGAATTCATGTTAAAAAGATATAGAACAATAGTACCAATTACGATAAACGATCCTAGCTTAATCTTGATGTCGAAAGAGTGGAGATTGACTTGCAGCCTTCATTGAACCTTGAAAATCGTCTTAGAACTGAAGGAGAACGTAGTAGTAAAGGGTATCTGAAGTAAGTAACCAAAGGCTCCATTAAATAGCCTCAAAAGTTAGGTATTTTGGCCAGAAAGTGACCAGATGCGCCGCATCTTTTTGGGATGCGCCGCATCTCTTTACGTTCAGTAGATTCCAGCTCGATTCTACACTCAGGACTGTCGGCAGGGGGTCAGATGCGGCGCATCTGGGACAGTTGCACCGCATCCATCTCAGATGCACCGCATCTGAGGCTGTTTTGGTCCACAAGTCTGCATGCTCCGGATCTGAAACTGTCGGGAGTTATTTGGTGCATAGATGCGCCGCATCTAAGAGAGATGCGCCGCATTTGGACCTGTTTCAGTGGTTTCGGGCTGTTTTGCGCATTCAATCTTCGTTTTAACTCTATTTTTGCTGTTGGTCTTCATTTATTCATTCAAAATGGACTTTTACAAATATACATGAATTACAATACATATGTACAAAAATTACATACAAATAGAACAACTTTGGATCGAAATAACGGCAATAAACATGTATAATTTTGGCGTTATCAAAATCCCCACACTTAAACCTTGCTTGTCCTCAAGCAAGACTTACAAGAATTTGAAATTTACTATAGTACACACACTTATTTAATTGAGAACACAAAAATGGGACTCACACTCACTCGAAATAATACACAAGATACACAAGTTATTTAGTAATACAATAACTCATGCTATATGGAAATCACACTCGGGTCACAATATATACACACTCACACTTTTATTTCACACACGAATCAAACTCACGCGTTTTGAGTTTACACACACCTTTGGAGTACACACGCTTTTATTTATTTCACAATGTAATACACACATTTTGAGTACACACACGAAATGAAATCACACCAAAGTCGAAAGGTGGGTTTTAAAGTCCACATTTCTTAAAAATTTAGATCCTTAGGGAAATTGGGACCTTTGTGAAAAACCTTTGATATTTTTGAAAATTAGACATGTTAGTTTTTACACTAACAAGTTTTCCGGTTTTAACCTCAAAGTCCGGTTGAGGGTAACTGAAAACCGAAGCCTCAGTCGGTGCTTAGCAAGCTACTCGCCCCCATGATTGAAGTATCATGGAACTTAAAACTGGATGTCCTAAAAATGGTTTTACACAATATAGTTCATAAAATAGCATAAGTTTTAGAAGAAACTATATCGTGTCCAAATATCATAGGTGAACCATGAGTTTGCACACCTCAATTTGTTATGGCATATGTATGTTGGCCGTAGTCAACACAGATGTGGTTGATCTTTACGGAAATCATCCATCTGGGGATTAGATTCATTAGTCTTAAAAGCTAATTTGCAATGTGCCCCCCCATTGTACGAGACAGATCCATCTCATGGTTAGGATAAGTCTGACCACCAAAAACCCTGTTCGATGCTGAGGTGAGGTGGATTTACAGCCGATGATAGAGATGACTTTTCAAGATTTTTCATCAACCTACAGCTGTTCTGGACTACAACTTCTAACATAAGTTAGCAAGTGTGTCATATTGGAAGACTTGACTTCCTTCACAATCATTACATAGATGAGCATTGGATTAGATTGTTAGAACAACAAATTACTTGATGATTCTTTTTCATTCAGAATGTGGTAGAGTATGATGGTTATATCTTTTATATGACTACTAGTTTTATGATTTTTTACAAAATAAACTCAATCATTCGGTTGTTTCTTAATTTGTTTTGTGATAATAATTTCGGTGTATACACCTAGTTTAAAATCTACAAATTTTAAACAAAAATTGAATTTATGAAGATAAAAGTTTAAAAATTTTCACCATTTTAAGCCTTTTTAACCAGAATCAAAAACCCTAAAGAACCCGAAAGAATTTATAACTTCCTCCCCACACTTGAGTTCATGTATCGCCCTCGTTACATGAAATCAGAAAAATTTAAATGCAAGAGGGTTAAAGAGTGTAAGAGAGTTTATTACTTTCTAGGGCAAAAACCGAAGTGCACGGGATGATGGCGCTGAACTGAATGCTAGCATAAGAACATCATCCTCTTCTTGTAACCACATATCAATCACCAATCAAATATGTGCTGAACTTAATGCCAAAGATGCAGCATATAGCACAATGCTCACCTGTATCAAACCAAACCAAGCAAATATTTCATAAAAACAATGGGGTGGTACTCCATGTACCGCAAAAACCCCACTTATAAAAACCTAAGGAAGTCAAATTACATCACAATCCAAATTACCATAATCCTAAACAAACCAAATGAAATAAATTGTTTTCAAACATGAAAGGACCCGTTCATATACATTATAAACGATTCACAATAGTTGATTACATCGCGAGGTATTTTGACCTCTATATGATACATTTTACAAACATTGCATTCGTTTTTAAAAGACAAACTTTCTTTACAACGAAAGTTGACGGCATGCACACCATTTCATAATACATCCAACTATAATTGACATAATAATAATCTTGATGAACTCAATGACTCGAATGCAACGTCTTTCAAAATATGCCATGAATGACTCCAAGTAATATCCTTAAAATGAGCTAATGCACAGCGGAAGATTTCTTTAATACCTGAGAATAAACATGCTTTAAAGTGTCAACCAAAAGGTTGGTGAGTTCATAGGTTTATCATAACAATCATTTCAATATATTAATAGACCACAAGATTTCCGTTTATAAATATATGTACACTCGCAAGTGTATAAGAGTATTCTATAAATTGTAGGCACCCGGTAACAAGCCTTAACGTTCATGTTTTACCCTCTGAAGTACACCAGATCAGGTGTGTTTAAAATAACCTCGAAGTACTAAAGCATCCCATAGTCAGGATGGGGTTTGTCAGGCCCAATAGATCTATCTTTAGGATTCGCGCCTACCGTACATAGACAAGTAGTTTAATGTTACCAAGCTAAGGGTATATTTCTGGTTTAAACCCACGAAGAATTAGTTTTAGTACTTGTGCCTATTTCGTAAAACATTTATAAAAAACAGCGCATGTATTCTCAGTCCCAAAAATATATATAAAAGGGAGCAAATGAAACTCAC
The DNA here is from genome assembly GCF_046630445.1 of Rutidosis leptorrhynchoides. Taxonomy (NCBI): domain Eukaryota; kingdom Viridiplantae; phylum Streptophyta; class Magnoliopsida; order Asterales; family Asteraceae; genus Rutidosis; species Rutidosis leptorrhynchoides. Next base: position 49,099,336 of record NC_092337.1, on the reverse strand, counting down.
AATACTGTATTTCGTAGCAATTATGTATATGACGGTACTGAACAAGTGCAGGGTTTGTCTCGGATTCACGAACGTATCAATATTGTGATTCAATATTGCAGGAAAGTACGTAGACGCAACGAAAATGATAAACGTTAGGTTGACCTCACGAGCAATACCCTCGATCAATACCCATAACCTCCATAGCTATAACCCATAATTTCCTTAGCTCTATCCCGTTTGAAAACTTATTTTGAAATCGTCTGAGTATAACTCCGTCGTAGTATTTTATGTATACTAATAATATCTTGAAATAATACAAAGAAAATATATATATGTAATTCGATTGAGAGAGTTTAGAGAAATATATTTTCAAGTTTCTATGAAATAATGAAACCTATTCAATTCTATTTATAATAGATTTTTGAATTATTAAAGTAAATTATTAAAGTATGAATTATTAAAGTGAATTATTAAAGTATGAATTATTAAAGTGAATTATTAAAGTGAATTATTAAAGTATAAATTATTAAAGTGAATTATTAAAGTGAATTATTAAAGTATGAATTATTAAAGTGAATTATTAAAGTTAAAGTAAAGTAAAAGTAAAAGTAAAGTAAAGGTAAAGTTAAAGTATAGTAAAAGTATAAAAACTACGTATGTATAATACGCGTATAAATATATATAATATTAATTTAAATCGTTATATATATTTAATGAAATAAAATATAAATATCGTTATATTTATTATACTGGTTAAGTAATGAGTTGTCAAAAGTGATTCTAGATATTTATAAAAGTTATATACGTTTTAATAATAAAGTTCTTTTTAAACTGAAAACGTTTTTGTACGTTTGAAAATAGATTAATAGAATATTATGGAAACCAATTCTCCACTAGCTTTTGTCTAACTTTCCTAAATGACACTTTTTATTTTTATTTATAAATAGCTTTACAAATTATTCCCAATATCGTTAAGAGGAATAGATTTCTCAAATCATAGTGGACCTCTCAACAGAGACTTGTAATCATAATTCAATGTTTCTGATAATTCAATCATTTAATATATTTTTTTTTAATTTCGTCGATAATCATATTGAAACAAATACGTTCATATAAAGCATTATACTTTTAAATACTTTGTTGACATTTTCAATTTATAACATATACACATATACATACATATTCATATATGTTCATTTAATGGTTCGTGAATCATTGGAATTTGATCGAGGTTTAAATGAATGTATAAACATAGTTTAAAATCCTTGAGATTTAACTTAACAAACATTGCTTATCGTGTAGAATAATATAAAGATAAAGTTTAAATTTAGTCGAAAATTTCCGGGCCGTCACAGTACCTACCCGTTAAAGAAATTTCGTCCCCGAAATTTAATAGAGGTCGTTATGGCTAACAATGAGAATGTTATTATGATGATTATGAAGTTTTATCATGTCTAAGAAGTATGGATAAAATAATTCGATTACTCAAAGCGTATGAGGGAAGTTATCGTAAATGAAGGAAATAAGATTATAGTGATTCGTCATATCTTTTGACGTCATCACAATTGATCTCCGAATTTAAAGAAAAACTTTGTAATCTATGTTGGATTTGATGCTTCGGTGATTAAGGAGATTATGATTCTCTTCGAATTAATACGATAATCCATCTTGATTTCTCTGTCGAGTATTTCACTATAAATCCACCTCCTTCGTTTCCTTACAACTCAAACCTTCTATTCTTTCTCCCTCAACTCATATTTTAAAGTATTTGTCAATATGCTTCATCCAGTACTGATTCTCGATATACTCCTCACTTTCATATCTGTCGTTCTTCTTTTTCATCTGCCTCCGGAAGAATCTATTTACTTCTACTATACTCTCGGTTTTATAGTGTTTTTAGTTCTTCCGTGTCTTTATATTGCTATATGCATCGATATATATGGTTTATAATTTTTGGGTGGTTGTTGGGTTTTATATCTTCCCTTATATTTCAAAGCCCCTGCTTTTGTCTTCTATAATCATTGACATCCACAGTTAATGCTCCCTTCTATTTGCTGCAATTTATACTCCAATTTCTATTTTGGAGTTTTGTCCTTTCGTTTCTTCTTCTTGCGATTAAGCAACGTTTGTAATGGTCCAGTATTCGCAGATATGAATTTCAGAATGAACATAGTTAATGTTCTAAGAAGGAAATGGTAATGGCACGATCTTGATTTGTTAATTTACCAGAATACCCTGAAAAGACCGAATCATCAAGAAAATATATTCTTGATATTTTTAGAGATTAAATAGAATACAAGAGTCGTGTAACATGGAACATGATGACGGCATGGTCTGTGAATCGTCATGTCCCATTAGAAACTCAGCATAACTTACTGTAATATAATAACGTTGATCAAGTGTCATTATATTATACTAACTCATGCTTTAGTTCCCAACACTACTTCAAAACATTCATAATTTAAACTCGAAAGTTTATAGAATATAGAAACTAATAGTTTCTTATATGATGTAACACTGATAGCGTAAAGAGATAAATGACTTCAGATAAGATTAGTTGTGAAAATATCTTCAGAAATATCGCGGATATTTATAATGAAAGATATGATAATATCTTAGAATTTCTAATATTGATAGATGATGATGAAGATTTGTCTGTAAAGGTTTAGAATAAAGAGTAAGGTATTCGTTAATGACTTTAGCAGGCACTGAATCATTTGGATTCTTTGAAGGCAGATTTAGTCTTTGTGATTTATCCACAGCCTCCTTCATAGTCTGTTCAATCCATTTTCCAGTTCCAAACCTTCTCTTTTTCTCAGCTTTTCCACCTTACTATTCTTTGTCATCAAACTTTTTACTGTTAAGATCGTTTACAGTTTTTGATGCTTCGTCAGCATTTCAAGAACTAGTTTGCAGTTCAAAATATTTTTCAGAACTTCACATTCAAAGTATGTAAGTCCAGGAGATAGACGTTTTACGTACACATATAACTGTTGGCGTAGACATGCTGCGAGATTTCAAAATACTGGTTACTGTTTTTCGATGATTCGTATGACAATTCTCGTTACAAGATGTGCATGAGTAAATGATGTGATTTCAATAAATATAATGATTTTTCGAAAAGTCAAAGATAATTGAAGTTGTTGGTAAGTTTATTGCTAAGGTGGCGAGATATGAAGGTCCCCAGTAACGATGACAAAAGGGCAACATATCTATCGAGGTTATAATAAGACTAGTCCGACTGAAAAGTCGAAGTTGACTTGCTGGAGCTGTGACAAAACTGTCTACTTTGAAAAGGAATTGAAAAGTCATTTTAGCTAATAAATGCCAAAGGGTCTGACACGGATACGCGTCGAACTATGACTTTGGCTTCGAAAGCTTTTTAGGTACATAAATGTAGGTAATATGTGGTTGGATCATCATCTCGATTGTTCATTGTTTGAAGTGTCTTCGAAAACTCCGGAGAGTTTGAACACAGTTTGTAATCGTTAATATACATATGATGTTCTAACACGGTTTAGAGGTCAAAGTATAGCTTTGAAAGATGTAGGAATCTAAGAGTGATGTCTTCTGTTAAATCATGACTTGGATTTTGATTTGTCAAAATCAGAATGCGTAATCAAATTTGGGTGAGAATGGTTGCTTTGATTTCTATACAAGAATGTATATTGTTGTGAGATTTTAGGAGTATAATTGATGATTTGCTTAATCAGATTCGAAAAATGTAATATATTAATTGTGAATTTATATATCTCTCGGGTATTACCTACCCGTTAAAAAAAATTTCACAATTAATATTTTGTACAACAGAATTTTATTACAGTCTTTATGAAAATATATATGTTCGTATTTTCTTCAGATGTAACATAGATTTAATGAGTTAATATTAAATTAAACTCATTTGATTTACGGTTGAAACTAGAACTGAATAATCCCTAAAGACTTTAGAAATTACATAACTTTTACGGAGTATTTATTCAATAAAATTGAAATTATGAATTAATACTTCGTTATTTGTTGGTGTTTGTAACTCTTGCACCATATTCTCTAAAGCCACTACTCGAGCGCGAAGCTCGTTGACTTCTTCTATTACACCGGGGTGATTGTCAGTTCGGACGAGCGGATAAATAAAATCTAGAATTTGATGTAGTATATAATCGTGAGGAGATACTCTGTAAATGAGAGAGAAAATGGTGTTTCGGACCGGTTCGCCGGTAAGTGCTTCAGGTTCATCGCCAAGAGGGCAATGTGGTGGATGGAAGGGATCACCTTCTTCTTGTCTCCAATTATTGAGGAGGCTACGAACCTATCCCCAATTCATCCAGAATAGATGATGGCTAATTGGTTGATCCATTCCGATCACACTGCTTTCGGAGCTTGAGTGGGATTCCATATCGAAATTCGAGGGACTTGAACTAATGACGAATTCCATTTCGTTCGATTGAATAAAGAATTTTTCGATATGAAATGATTTTTCGGCTATCGGGTGGTATTCTAATTACATAGAATATCTATATATATAGCGCAAAAGATTTCGTAGATTACGGAGGAAAGTACGGGATATGTCAGGCAAAGTTTACAGTAACAGATACGCTAAAATATGGATTAGCAGATACGCTAAGATATGAATTTTGTCTATACACTATTCATGCAATCAATGCAGTAAGACGTGTCTAGACTAAGAATGATAAGCAGGCAATTTCTGACAAAAATGATAAGCAAAACTTTTGACATGCAGACACGGTCGAAGTCCAGGCTCATTAATGCATCCTAACGACTATCAGTTAGACACACTAATGCAGACCTGGTTCGCTAAGACCACCGCTCTGATACCAACTGAAAGGACCCGTTCATATACATTATAAATGATTCACAATAGTTGATTACATCGCGAGGTATTTTGACCTCTATATGATACATTTTACAAACATTGCATTCGTTTTTAAAAGAAAACTTTCTTTACAACGAAAGTTGACGGCATGCACACCATTTCATAATACATCCAACTATAATTGACATAATAATAATCTTGATGAACTCAATGACTCGAATGCAACGTCTTTCAAAATATGCCATGAATGACTCCAAGTAATATCCTTAAAATGAGCTAATGCACAGCAGAAGATTTCTTTAATACCTGAGAATAAACATGCTTTAAAGTGTCAACCAAAAGGTTGGTGAGTTCATAGGTTTATCATAACAATCATTTCAATATATTAATAGACCACAAGATTTCCGTTTATAAATATATGTACACTCGCAAGTGTATAAGAGTATTCTATAAATTGTAGGCACCCGGTAACAAGCCTTAACGTTCATGTTTTACCCTCTGAAGTACACCAGATCAGGTGTGTTTAAAATAACCTCGAAGTACTAAAGCATCCCATAGTCAGGATGGGGTTTTTCAGGCCCAATAGATCTATCTTTAGGATTCGTGCCTACCGTACATAGACAAGTAGTTTAATGTTACCAAGCTAAGGGTATATTTTTGGTTTAAACCCACGAAGAATTAGTTTTAGTACTTGTGCCTATTTCGTAAAACATTTATAAAATACAGCGCATGTATTCTCAGTCCCAAAAATATATATAAAAGGGAGCAAATGAAACTCACAATACTGTATTTCGTAGCAATTATGTATATGACGGCACTGAACAAGTGCAGGGTTTGTCTCGGATTCACGAACGTATCAATATTGTGATTCAATATTGCAGGAAAGTACGTAGACGCAACGAAAATGATAAACGTTAGGTTGACCTCACGAGCAATACCCTCGATCAATACCCATAACCTCCATAGCTATAACCCATAATTTCCTTAGCTCTATCCCGTTTGAAAACTTATTTTGAAATCGTCTGAGTATAACTCCGTCGTAGTATTTTATGTATACTAATAATATCTTGAAATAATACAAAGAAAATATATATATGTAATTCGATTGAGAGAGTTTAGAGAAATATATTTTCAAGTTTCTATGAAATAATGAAACCTATTCAATTCTATTTATAATAGATTTTTGAATTATTAAAGTAAATTATTAAAGTATGAATTATTAAAGTGAATTATTAAAGTATGAATTATTAAAGTGAATTATTAAAGTGAATTATTAAAGTATAAATTATTAAAGTGAATTATTAAAGTGAATTATTAAAGTATGAATTATTAAAGTGAATTATTAAAGTTAAAGTAAAGTAAAGGTAAAGTTAAAGTATAGTAAAAGTATAAAAACTATGTATGTATAATACGCGTATAAATATATATAATATTAATTTAAATCGTTATATATATTTAATGAAATAAAATATAAATATCGTTATATTTATTATACTGGTTAAGTAATGAGTTGTCAAAAGTGATTCTAGATATTTATAAAAGTTATATACGTTTTAATAATAAAGTTCTTTTTAAACTGAAAACGTTTTTGTACGTTTGAAAATAGATTAATAGAATATTATGGAAACCAATTCTCCACTAGCTTTTGTCTAACTTTCCTAAATGACACTTTTTATTTTTATTTATAAATAGCTTTACAAATTATTCCCAATATCGTTAAGAGGAATAGATTTCTCAAATCATAGTGGACCTCTCAACAGAGACTTGTAATCATAATTCAATGTTTCTGATAATTCAATCATTTAATATATTTTTTTTTTAATTTCGTCGATAATCATATTGAAACAAATACGTTCATATAAAGCATTATACTTTTAAATACTTTGTTGACATTTTCAATTTATAACATATACACATATACATACATATTCATATATGTTCATTTAATGGTTCGTGAATCATTGGAATTTGGTCGAGGTTTAAATGAATGTATAAACATAGTTTAAAATCCTTGAGATTTAACTTAACAAACATTGTTTATCGTGTCAGAATAATATAAAGATAAAGTTTAAATTTAGTCGAAAATTTCCGGGTCGTCACAAAACATAACCAACATTGTTCAAATCATCAAATAAACAAACCATCATCCTCGGAAGTCATCAATATAAACTTGCGAACACAAATCAAGGGTTAGAAAAATCCCCAAAATGAGCCGCTTGGTCCAGCTCTACCTTCGTTTTGGTTTGCTGAGTCGTTGTCCTGAAATACTGAAGGGTTGTACCCTTGATAGGTCGCTTGAGCCGGGATGATAGGAGTTTGTTCATTAGATGGGTTCGAATGGGTCTTTATTTTACAAACAATCAAAATAGACAAAACAAAACCAAACAAAACAAACCAAATTGATTAGCGTTAGAAATCCAAATTCAAAACCCAACATTAGCCACCATTTATACACCAAAACCATTTAGAATAAGTTTAAACATGTTATATTATACATATCTAATAATCTATCGAACTATATGCCAAACATAATCCTACCATGGTACGGACTCATTCCATCTTTAACAAACATGTACTAGTATGTCATATGATTAGAGACACTTTTACAAGCATAACCATACAAAACATGTTTAATTTCACCAAAACTTTCAATGTCATAACATATTAAACCATAAGCATTCGCCAATAATCATGTCTAATAATATGCAATCTATGGTTTTCATACATTTAAACATTAAAGTCAAGCCAGGATAACATTTCACCAAAAAGCCTAACGCATACAATACTTTAACTCTCAAATGTAATCTTTCAAATTGAAAGGACCCGTTCATATACATTATAAACGATTCACAATAGTTGATTACATTGCGAGGTATTTGACCTCTATATGATACATTTTACAAACATTGCATTCGTTTTTAAAAGATAAACTTTCTTTACAACGAAAGTTGACGGCATGCACACCATTTCATAATACATCCAACTATAATTGGCTTAATAATAATCTTGATGAACTCAATGACTCGAATGCAACGTCTTTCAAAATATGCCATGAATGACTCCAAGTAATATCCTTAAAATGAGCTAATGCACAGCGGAAGATTTCTTTAATACCTGAGAATAAACATGCTTTAAAGTGTCAACCAAAAGGTTGGTGAGTTCATAGGTTTATCATAACAATCATTTCAATATATTAATAGACCACAAGATTTCCGTTTATAAATATATGTACACTCGCAAGTGTATAAAAGTATTCTATAAATTGTAGGCACCCGGTAACAAGCCTTAACGTTCATGTTTTACCCTCTGAGGTACACCAGATCAGGTGTGTTTAAAATAACCTCGAAGTACTAAAGCATCCCATAGTCAGGATGGGGTTTATCAGGCCCAATAGATCTATCTTTAGGATTCGCGCCTACCGTACATAGACAAGTAGTTTAATGTTACCAAGCTAAGGGTATATTTCTGGTTTAAACCCACATAGAATTAGTTTTAGTACTTGTGCCTACTTCGTAAAACATTTATAAAACAGCGCATGTATTCTCAGCCCAAAAATATATATTGCAAAAGCAATTAAAAAGGGAGCAAATGAAACTCACAATACTGTATTTCGTAGTAAAAATACATATAACGTCATTTAACAAGTGCAAGGTTGGCCTCGGATTCACGAACGTATCAATATTTAGATTCAATATTGCAGGAAAGTACGTAGACGCAACGGAGATGATAAACACTAGATTGACCTCACGAGCATACCCATGAACCATACTCATCACCTCCATAGCTATAACCCATAATTTTCTTAGCTTCGACTCATTCAAAAAAACTATTTTGAAATCACTCGGACACCACTCCGTCGTAATATTTTATGTATACTAATAATATCTTGAAGTAATACAGAGCAATATATATATATATATATATATATATATATATATATATATATATAAATATATATATATATATATATATATATATATATATATATATATATATATATATATATATATATATATATATATATATATATATAAATCGATTGAGAGAGTTTAGAGAAATATATTTTCAAGTTTCTATGAAATAATGAAACTTATTGAATTCTATTTATAATAGATTTTTGAATTATTAAAGTGAATTATTAAAGTATGAATTATTAAAGTGAATTATTAAAGTATGAATTATTAAAGTGAATTATTAAAGTATGAATTATTAAAGTGAATTATTAAAGTATGAATTATTAAAGTGAATTATTAAAGTGAATTATTAAAGTATGAATTATTAAAGTATGAATTATTAAAGTGAATTATTAAAGTATGAATTATTAAAGTGAATTATTAAAGTATGAATTATTTAAGTGAATTATTAAAGTATGAATTATTAAAGTGAATTATTAAAGTATGAATTATTAAAGTGAATTATTAAAGTGAATTATTAAAGTATGAATTATTAAAGTGAATTATTAAAGTTAAAGTAAAGTAAAAGTAAAGTAAAGGTAAAGTTAAAGTATAGTAAAAGTATAAAAACTATGTATGTATAATACGCGTATAAATATATATAATATTAATTTAAATCGTTATATATATTTAATGAAATAAAATATAAATATCGTTATATTTATTATACTGGTTATGTAATGAGTTGTCAAAAGTGATTCTAGATATTTATAAAAGTTATATACGTTTTAATAATAAAGTTCTTTTTAAACTGAAAACGTCTTTGTACGTTTGAAAATAGATTAATAGAATATTATGGAAACCAATTCTCCACTAACTTTTGTCTAACTTTCGTAAATGACACTTTTTGTTTTTATTTATAAATAGCTTTATAAATTATTCTGAATATCGTTAAGAGGAATAAATTTTCTCAAATCATAGTGGACCTCTCAACAGAGACTTGTAATCATAATTCAATGTTTCTGATAATTCAATCATTTAATATATATTTTTTTAATTTCGCCGAAAATCATATTGAAACAAATACGTTCGTATAAAGTATTATACGTTTAATACTTTATTAATATTCTCAAGTTATAATATATATATACATATACAAATCTATTTATATATAACGGTTCGTGAATCGTCGGAATTTGGTCGAGGTTATAATGAATGTATGAACACAGTTGAAAATTCTTGAGATTTAACTTAACAAACTTTGCTTATCGTGTCGGAATAATATAAAGATTAAAGTTTAAATTTGGTTGGAAATTTCTGGGTCGTCACAGTATCTACCCGTTAAAGAAATTTCGTCCCCGAAATTTGATAGAGGTCGTCATGACTAACAATGAGAATGTTATTATAACGATTATAGAGTTTTATCATGTTCAAGAAGAATGGATAAAATAATTCGATTACTCAAAGCGTGTGAGTGAAGTTATCGTAAATGAATGAAATAAGATCATAGTGATTCGTCGTATCTTTTGACGTCATCACGATTGATCTCCGAAAAGAAAATCTTTGTAATCTATATTGGATTTGATTATTCGGCGATTAAGGAAATTATGATCCTCTTCGAATTAATGCGATAATCCATTTTGATTTCTCTGTCGGATATTTCACTATAAATCCACCTCATTTGTTTTCTTACAACTCACACCTTCTCAACTCATATTTTAAAGTATTTGTCAATATGCTTCATCCAGTGCTGATTCTTGATATACTCCTCACTTTCATATCTGTCGCTCTTCTTTTTCATCTGCCTCCGGAAGAATCTATTTACTTCTACTATACTCTTGGTTTTATAGTGTTTTTAGTTCTTCCGTGTCTTTATATTGCTATATGCATCGATATATACGGTTTATAATTTTTAGGTGGTTGTTGGGTTTTATATCTTCCCTTATATTTCAAAGCCCCTGCTTTTGTCTTCTATAATCATTGACATCCACAGTTAATGCTCCCTTCTATTTGCTGTGATTTATACTCCAATTTCTATTTTGGAGTTTTGTCCTTTCGTTTCTTCTTCTTGCGATTAAGCAACGTTTGTAATGGTCCAGTATTCGCAGATATGAATTTCAGAATGAACATAGTTAATGTTCTAAGAAGGAAATGGTAATGGCACGGTCTTGATTTGTTAATTTACCAGAATACCCTGAAAAGACCGAATCATCAAGAAAATATATTCTTGATATTTTTAGAGATTAAATAGAATACAAGAGTCGTGTAACATGGAACATGATGACGGCATGGTCTGTGAATCGTCATGTCTCATTAGAAACTCAGCATGACTTACTGTAATATAATCACGTTGATCAAGTGTCATTATATTATACTAACTCATGCTTCAGTTTCCAACACTACTTCAAAACATTCATAATTTAAACTCGAAAGTTTATAGAATATAGAAACTAATAGTTTCTTATATGATGTAACACTGATAGCGCAAAGAGATAAATGACTACAGATAAGATTAGTTGTGAAAATATCTTCAGAAATATCGCGGATATTTATAATGAAAGATATGATAATATCTTAGAATTTCTAATATTGATGGATGATGATGAAGATTTGTCTGTAAAGGTTTAGAATAAAGAGTAAGGTATTCGTTAATGACTTTAGCAGGCACTGAATCATTTGGATTCTTTGAAGGCAGATTTAGTCTTTGTGATTTGTCCACAGCCTCCTTCATAGTCTGTTCAATCCGTTTTCCAGTTCCAAACCTTCTCTTTTTCTCAGCTTTTCCACCTTACTATTCTTTGTAATCAAACTTTTTACTGTTAAGATCGTTTACAGTTTTTGATGCTTCGTCAGCATTTCAAGAACTAGTTTGCAGTTCAAAATATTTTTCAGAACTTCACATTCAAAGTATGTAAGTCTAGGATATAGACGTTTTATGTACACATATAACTGTTGGCGTAGACATGCTGCGAGATTTCAAAATACTGGTTACTGTTTTTCGATGATTCATATGACAATTCTCGTTACAAGATGCAAATGAGTAAATGATGTGATTTCAATAAATATAATGATTTTTCGAAAATCAAAGATAATTGAAGTTGTTGGTAAGTTTATTGCTAAGGTGGCGAGATATGAAAGGTCCCCAGTAACGATGACGAAAGGGCAACGTATCTATCGAGGTTATAATAAGACTGTTTTGATTGAGAAGTCGAAGTTGACTTGCTGGAGCTGTGACAAAACTGTCTATTTTGAAACGGAATTGAAAAGTTATTTTAGCTAGTAAATGCCAAAGGGTCTAACACGGATACGTGTCGAACTATGACTTGGGTTTTGAGAGTTTTTCAGGTGTATAACTGTGGGTAACATGTGGTTGGATCATCATCTCGATTGTTCCTTAGTTGAAGTGTCTTCAGGAATTTCGAAAGGTTTGAGCACATATTGTAATCGTTAATACATATGATGTTCTAACACAGTTTTGAAGTCAATGTATAGCTTTGAAAGATATAGGAATCTAAGAGTGATCTCTTCTGTTAAATCATGACTTGGATTTTGATTTGTCAAAATCAGAATGCGTAATCAAATTTGGGTGAGAATGGTTGCTTTGATTTCTATACAAGAATGTATATTGTTGTGAGATTTTGGGAGTATAGTTGATGATTTGCTTAATCAGATTCGAAAAATGTAATATATTAATTGTGAATTTATATATCTCTCGGGTATTACCTACCCGTTAAAAAAAATTCACAATTAATATTTTGTACAACAGAATTTTATTACAGTCTTTATGAAAATATATATGTGCATATTTTCTTCAGATGTAACATAGATTTAATGAGTTAATATTAAATTAAACTCATTTGATTTACGGTTGAAACTAGAACTGAATAATCCCTAAAGACTTTAGAAATTACATAACTTTTACGGAGTATTTATTCAATAAAATTGAAATTATGAATTAATACTTCGTTATTTGTTGGTGTTTGTAACCCTTGCACCATATTCTCTAAAGCCACTACTCGAGCGCGAAACGCGTTGACTTCTTCTATTACACCGGGGTGATTGTCGGTTCGGACGAGCGGATAAATAAAATATAGAATTTGATGTAGTATATAATCATGACGAGAAACTCTGGAAATGAGAGAGAAAATGGTGTTTCGGACCGGTTCGCCGGTAAGTGCTTCAGGTTCATCGCCAAGAGGGCAATGTGGTGGATGGAAGGGATCACCTTCTTCTTGTCTCCAATTATTGAGTAGGCTACGAACCTATCCCTAATTCATCCAGAATAGATGATGGCTAATTGGTTGATCCATTCCGGTCACACTGCTTTCGGAGCTTGAGTGGGATTCCATATCGGAATTCGAGGGACTTGAACTAATGACGAATTCCATTTCGTTCGATTGAATAAAGGATTTTTTGATATGAAATGATTTTTCAGCTATCGGGTGGTATTCTAATTACATAGAATATCTATATATATAGCGCAAAAGATTTCGTAGATTACGGAGGAATTTACGGGATATGTCAGGCAAAGTTTACAGTAACAGATACGCTAAGATATGGATTAGCAGATACGCTAAGATATGAATTTTGTCTATACACTATTCATGCAATCAATGCAGTAAGACGTGTCTAGACTAAGAATGATAAGCAGGCAATTTTCGACAAAAATGATAAGCAAAACTTTTGACATGCAGACACGGTCGAAGTCCAGGCTCACTAATGCATCCTAACGACTATCAGTTAGACACACTAATGCAAACCTAGTTCGCTAAGACCACCGCTCTGATACCAACTGAAAGGACCCATTCATATACATTATAAACGATTCACAATAGTTGATTACATCGCGAGGTATTTGACCTCTATATGATACATTTTACAAACATTGCATTCGTTTTTAAAAGATAAACTTTCTTTACAACGAAAGTTGACGGCATGCACACCATTTCATAATACATCCAACTATAATTGGCTTAATAATAATCTTGATGAACTCAATGACTCGAATGCAACGTCTTTCAAAATATGCCATGAATGACTCCAAGTAATATCCTTAAAATGAGCTAATGCACAGCGGAAGATTTCTTTAATACCTGAGAATAAACATGCTTTAAAGTGTCAACCAAAAGGTTGGTGAGTTCATAGGTTTATCATAACAATTATTTCAATATATTAATAGACCACAAGATTTCCGTTTATAAATATATGTACACTCGCAAGTGTATAAAAGTATTCTATAAATTGTAGGCACCCGGTAACAAGCCTTAACGTTCATGTTTTACCCTCTGAGGTACACCAGATCAGGTGTGTTTAAAATAACCTCGAAGTACTAAAGCATCCCATAGTCAGGATGAGGTTTGTCAGGCCCAATAGATCTATCTTTAGGATTCGCGCCTACCGTACATAGACAAGTAGTTTAATGTTACCAAGCTAAGGGTATATTTCTGGTTTAAACCCACATAGAATTAGTTTTAGTACTTATGCCTACTTCGTAAAACATTTATAAAACAGCGCATGTATTCTCAGCCCAAAAATATATATTGCAAAAGCAATTAAAAAGGGAGCAAATGAAACTCACAATACTATATTTCGTAGTAAAAATACATATAACGTCATTTAACAAGTGCAAGGTTGGCCTCGGATTCACGAACGTATCAATATTTAGATTCAATATTGCAGGAAAGTACGTAGACGCAATGGAGATGATAAACACTAGATTGACCTCATGAGCATACCCATGAACCATACTCATCACCTCCATAGCTATAACCCATAATTTCCTTAGCTTCGACTCATTCAAAAAAACTATTTTGAAATCACTCGGACACCACTCCGTCGTAATATTTTATGTATACTAATAATATCTTGAAGTAATACAGAGCAAATATATATATATTTATATATATATATATATATATATATATATATATATATATATATATATATATATATATATATAAATCGATTGAGAGAGTTTAGAGAAATATATTTTCAAGTTTCTATGAAATAATGAAACCTATTGAATTCTATTTATAATAGATTTTTGAATTATTAAAGTGAATTATTAAAGTATGAATTATTAAAGTGAATTATTAAAGTATGAATTATTAAAGTGAATTATTAAAGTATGAATTATTAAAGTGAATTATTAAAGTATGAATTATTAAAGTGAATTATTAAAGTGAATTATTAAAGTATGAATTATTAAAGTATGAATTATTAAAGTGAATTATTAAAGTATGAATTATTAAAGTGAATTATTAAAGTATGAATTATTAAAGTGAATTATTAAAGTATGAATTATTAAAGTGAATTATTAAAGTATGAATTATTAAAGTGAATTATTAAAGTGAATTATTAAAGTATGAATTATTAAAGTGAATTATTAAAGTTAAAGTAAAGTAAAAGTAAAGTAAAGGTAAAGTTAAAGTATAGTAAAAGTATAAAAACTATGTATGTATAATACGCGTATAAATATATATAATATTAATTTAAATCGTTATATATATTTAATGAAATAAAATATAAATATCGTTATATTTATTATACTGGTTAAGTAATGAGTTGTCAAAAGTGATTCTAGATATTTATAAAAGTTATATACGTTTTAATAATAAAGTTCTTTTTAAACTGAAAACGTCTTTGTACGTTTGAAAATAGATTAATAGAATATTATGGAAACCAATTCTCCACTAACTTTTGTCTAACTTTCGTAAATGACACTTTTTGTTTTTATTTATAAATAGCTTTACAAATTATTCTGAATATCGTTAAGAGGAATAGATTTTCTCAAATCATAGTGGACCTCTCAACAGAGACTTGTAATCATAATTCAATGTTTCTGATAATTCAATCATTTAATATATATTTTTTTAATTTCGCCGAAAATCATATTGAAACAAATACGTTCGTATAAAGTATTATACGTTTAATACTTTATTAATATTCTCAAGTTATAATATATATATGCATATACAAATCTATTTATATATAACGGTTCGTGAATCGTCAGAATTTGGTCGAGGTTATAATGAATGTAGGAACACAGTTGAAAATTCTTGAGATTTAACTTAACAAACTTTGCTTATCGTGTCGGAATAATATAAAGATTAAAGTTTAAATTTGGTTGGAAATTTCCGGGTCGTCACACAAATCGAATAAACACTAAATTAAATTATAAATGAGTTTAGCATTAGTAATGTATTGCAATAATTCCACTTAGAACAACAACAAGTCAACACAAGTCAAAATCCCTAAATTAAGAATCCTAGATTTTAATTTATGCAAAATTATTTGATTCAGCAAGGATTCATGGCATTTTGTTAGTGTAAACAAGTAGTTAAACATCAAAACATCTTAATTTAAACAAGTAATGGTCAAAAATTCGAAACCCCTAAATTTCATCAAGAACCCTAATTTGCAAATTGAAGATTTAAGCATGTAATCATCAAGTTAGAACATGAACAAGGATTAGTAACAACATTACAATCATAATATGACCAAAACATGAAGATTCAAACACCCCCACACTTAGAACAAGCAAAATCCGAATTGAAGAATGAAGAACATTAAAATCATGAAGAAATGAAGAGTAATCTTACCTTTCCCATGTTAATAGTCGGATTTGTTGTTTAAAGATGGGATTAAATGGTTGATTTTGTGTTTAGAGATGAATGTTTTGAGAGAAAATGGAATGGGGTTCGAAGTTGTAGGTGAGAAAATGAGAAAAATGAAGATGAAAACCGTTTTTGTGGTGTAACACGCGAGACAGGAGAAAAACACCCCAGATGCGGCGCATCTACCTCGACAAATGTGGCGCTTTTGCCTTATGTGGCGCATCTGAAACTGTCGGCTTTTTTTATGTCCACAAATACGGCGCATCCATCACAGATGCGGCGCATCTGACCCTGGTTCACCAGTTTTTGATGTTTTTCACTGTCTAATCAGTTTGGAAGGTCCCTAAACAACTTGGTTCGTATTAAAACTCGAAAAATTTACTTAAAAACAATCAATCCTAAAAAAAAAAAAAAACTAGACACACGAATGAGACTATGTACACAATGTGAAGTTTATTAGTGAGTCGTTCACTCGACTCCACCCTGATTTTAACTAACGTCGGGGTGATAAACATCACCCTTCTTTACTCCAATAGAACTATTACCGCAACCATTCTCACCACTAATTTTTGACAATAACCAAGAGTCCGAAAATCTTGACTCTTCAACCAATTTTTTCAACTTATCTTTCTCAAATTTCGATAAGTTTGACACCAATCTCTTTCTCAAATGTTCATCTTTTTCTGACATAGCATTTCTAACCCTACCATATAACTTCTTCATGGTTTTCTCAACAACACTATCATTGAGGGGTTTACTATCTAGTTTATCCTCATCACCCTCCCCACACTTAGCTTGTTTACTAATGGGTTTGACATTGTCAACAATATTCACTGAAACTATCGGTGTGGGTGGTGGGTTCATACTAAACTCAGTTTGATAGGTTGCACTCTTGCCTCTATCCTTCAAAACTAGTTTTCCTGTTTTCCAATCTGTTAAAGCACTTGCAGTTGCTAAGAATGGTCTACCTAAAATAATAGGTACAAACTTATCCTCCTTCATGTCTACAACTACAAAGTCAGCTAGAAACTCAAGTTCACCTGTTTTTACTACTAAGTTTTCAGCAATCCCTATAGGTTTATTAACCGATTGATCAATGAATCTAAGGCCTGAATTGGTCGGTTTAAGTTCTCCTAAGTTCAAACGCGAGTAAATGGAATAGGGCATGAGATTTATACTCGCACCTGAGTCAGCTAATGATCTAAGAGTTTTAGATTCATTAAGCTTACAAGGTACTATGAACGGTCCGGGATCACCTAACTTAGGTGGCAACTCATTCTTCTTCACAATAGCAGCACATTCTGCTTCAAGAAACGCGGATGATGCCTGCTCACATACTCCTTCTTTTTCCATCAAATCATTCAAGAATTTCCCATAGTTTGGCATACCTGCAATAACATCAACCAAAGGTACATTTACACAAATATTATCCGTATTTAAAGGCTTACAATGATTTTCCTTTGGTTTTTCGGATGCAAGTGCTTGCGGGTATGGAATGGGTGGTTTGTAGTCTTCCACTTTAGGTGCTTGCTTCACCGTATCTTTCGATTCTTCCTTGATCATCTTCAAATTATCATCAACCCTAAACTCGGAAGGTTTGGTGGTTTCCATTTTCTTCACTTCCGCATGATTTCCCGACATCAACCTCATTAAATAGTCACCATACTCGGGAGTTATGTCACCAACTCGGACCCCTTCATCTTCACATGTTATAATCTTCACACTTTCAACTCGGATACCATCAATCTCTTGATAAGGAGTGTAATCTGCCATATTGGATAAATCAGAAAATATAAACTCATCACACTCTTCGTCATCATCTTCACACCCAAGAGTAAAAATAGGACTATGCTCCGGTGTCTTGAAACTTGCTTCATCCTCATAGAAACTATAAATAGCATTCACTTGTGAATACGCTGGAGCTTGAGGATCCTTCTTTTTTAGTATAACCGGAGGGTTACTTGCACTTGGTGGTCTAGGTTGGTTCATGCCATGACTAGGATTCACTTGCGTATTTGATGGAAGAGTGCCCGGTGGCCTCTCCCCTAGTAATTTTGATATCCTACCCACTTCTCTTTAAGAGTTTGAATCGTAGTTTGTTGACTTTGTATTTGTTGTTGTACAAGATTTTCACTTTCTCCTTGTTTCACCATGAAATCCCTAAGTAAATCTTCTAAACCTGGGCTAACATGAGTTTGATTTTGCTGTTGTGGGAATTGATTTTGATTGTAGGATGGTTGACTTCTGTTGTTAAACCCTGGTGGTCCATTTTGATATGAAAAATTTTTCAAGTTGTTTTGATAACCCGAATTTCTTCCTTGGTAATTATAATTGTTGGACCCCAAAGCTCATTCTCTTTGATAACCATTAGAACCTTGATTCCCAGAGTAACCAATGAAATTAGCTTGCTCCTCCATTGAACTTCAATCGCAATCCTTAGTAAGGTGAGGTCCTTGACATAATTCACAACCTACTTTTATAGCATGCATTTCTTTAGTCATCTTCTCAATTTGACTTCCTTGATTTGCCAATTGAACTTTTAAAGCAGCGATTTCATCGTTGCTTTCAACACTAGCAACCGTGGTTGATCTAGAGAACTCCATCTCTTGATGCCAATTATGAGAATGTGCTGCTATATCGGCAATGATTGTGTGAGCTTCTTCGGGTGTTTTTTTCATGATTGAACCTCCTGCTGCAACATCAATATCTTTTCGAGTAGCCACATTGACTCCTTTATAGAATATTTGGACCTTTTGGAATGTATTCAACCCGTGTTGAGGACATACTCTAAGTATTTTATTGAATCGGGTCCAAGCTTCATAAAGGGTTTCATTGGGCTTTTGTTTAAAGTGATTTATATCACTTTGTAACTTTGCTGCTTTTGAAGCAGGGAAGAACTCTGACAAACACTTGTCCATCATATCATTCCAATCTTCGATATAACCTTCTGGTAACGAGTCTAACCAATCTCTTGCATCATCCTTTAATGACCATGGAAAGATTTTTAAACATGCGACATCATCGGTGACATCCTTGATCTTGAATAGCTTGCATATGCTTATAAACTTACGAAGATATTCGTTAGCATCCTCATTCGGAGCTCCACCGAATTGGCATGTATTAGTCACCATGTGGAGAAATTGACCTTTTATTTCAAAACCGTCAGTCATCGTGGGTTGAATAATTGCGTGGCCTTGACATGTTCTTGTTGCCTTCATTAATGCATCCATCGTTTGATTTGTAGCAGCCATCTATTCCTCTTCTTTAATAACTGGCTCTATGATTGATTGAATAATTGGTTCAGTGTTAGAATCCAATGAAAGTGATTCTAAACCCTGAGCTAGAGATTCAATTTCTTGAGTTCTTAAGCGTTCGTGAAGTTCTCTTTCAGGTTCAGGATATGAAGGAATTAAATTAGAGTTGGAAGAACGTAGATTCATGCATTAATACCTATCCTGCAATCACAACACCACAAACAAACCAATTGCAAAAATACAAGCTTACAATAAAAAGTAACTTTTCTAGGAATTGAATTCCTACAAAAGGATCGAATAATTCAAAGTTTATTAAAATCTTTTAACAAAACCGCTCCCCGGCAGCGGCGCCAAAAAGTTGATGTGTTAAGACGTAACCTTTAAAATGAAGACAATATGCTTAATAATTAACACATAATACAGGCAACTAAAACCCGATCATACAGTAACGAGCAAGTAAATTGACCAGTTCGATCCACAGGGAGAAGTTTGTTTTTAAGATTTTACCACGATTAATTATTCTAAAAGGGGGGTTTTGTGTTTGAAGTTGTATTTTCATTTAACGAAACAGTAAATAAATATAGTAATTAACAAGAATGAGAATGCGGTGTTTACTTCTATGCTTGATAAATGACAGGGATTGTTCTTCTATAATTAAAACTGTTATGAGATAGTTACAATAGAACATTTTATATCGATTTCACAATTTCTATAAACTTAAGAGCTATGTTTAATCAACAAGATTCTTTCATGGTTGAATTCACATAAAACCTAGTTTACTACGATCACTCTACGTAAACTACATGATTGTATATCCTAAATATTGTTCAATTAACATCCTATATTCACATATAGGTGGCTAGATCACTAGGTGTTGAAGTATAAGCTATAGTCTTTGATAAACTCACATAAACCAAGTCATAACTTACATAATTGAACTAAAATACAAGGATGATTACAACAATGGATCTTTTGAAAGAACATGGTGATTTAGATCGATTAACTAACTAGATCCAACCCGGTTAAACTCACGTAAAACCTAAATTACAACAATCACTTGAGGTAATTTCATAACTATGTTGCTTTAGAACTTATTCAATTACCGAATTAAACACATAACAAAATCACTTAAGTGTATGTATCTAATCGTCTAGATTACTAGGTGTATTGAAGTATAGATTGTTTTCCTAGTTAACTCACATTAATAGATTTTCAATCTATATAATTGAAGTGAAGATCTAAACAAGCATAACAGTGGTTCTTACGGTTGAACTAGATAATTTAATCAATCAAACATATGTATAACTAGCATAACATCAAAGTATAGAACAATCCCAAGCCATAAATCTTACATTGAAGTAAACACACAAGGCTTTTACCCTAACATAATCATAGTAGAACTAATGAAACAGTAAATACAAGTTGAATTCATATTAAAAAGATATAGAACAATAGTACCAATTGCGATAAACGATCCTAGCTTAATCTTGATGTCGAAAGAGTGGAGATTGACTTGCAGCCTTCATTGAACCTTGAAAATCGTCTTAGAACTGAAGGAGAACGTAGTAGTAAAGGGTATCTGAAGTAAGTAACCAAAGGCTCCATTAATTAGCCTCAAAAGTTAGGTATTTTGGCCAGAAAGTGACCAGATGCGCCTGATAGTGCTCCAAATGAACATATATTTAGTAGCAATATCCTCCCAATATGTAAATTATTTAGTTGTAATTGTCCTATTTTAAGTTGTAATCGTTTATATTAAATAAGTGCGAAGACAAAAGGCGAAAACGACAATTTGAAGACGCAAATGACCAAAAAGCTCAAATGTACGAGATACAATCCAAGTGGTTCAATTTATTGATAAGAAACGTCTAAAAATGATAAAAGTACAAGTTGCGGAACGCAAAGTACAAGATATTAAATTATACGAAAGGACGTTCAAAAATCCGGAACCGGGACCTGAGCCAACTATCAACGCCCGACGCAACGGACCAAAAATTATGAGTCTACTATGCACAAGAATATAATATAATATATATATAATTATATAAAATTATATATATTATATTATATAATTAAATATAACGTCGACAAGCTAGAAAACAAAGCAATTGTGCATGGCCAGACTGGCCATGCGATCGCATGAGATTAACACTGAGAACCCATGCGATCGCATGGGCCTCAGGATCAGACCACATCTATAAAAGGCAACGAGTTTTGGCCATAAAAAAACATAATAATAATAATAATACTCCTCTAATAATAATAAATATATATATATATAATATAGTATAGGGTAGTTTTATATTAGATTAGTTTGAGTTATGTAAAGGTTATTTTACGGGTTTTAAAGTCGAAGCTCTGTCCGTGTAACACTACGCGATAAATAATCAATGTAAGCTATGTTCTCCTTTTTAAATTAATGTCTCGTACTTAAGTTATTATTATGCTTATTTAAAACGAAGTAATCATGATGTTGGGCTAATTACTAAAATTGGGTAATTGGGCTTTGTACCATAATTGGGGTTTGGACAAAAGAACGACACTTGTGGAAATTAGACTATGGGCTATTAATGGGCTTTATATTTGTTTAACTAAATGATAGTTTGTTAATGTTAATATAAAGATTTACAATTGGGCGTCCCTATAATTTACCATATACACTCAATCGGACATGATGGGCGGGGTATTTATATGTACGAATAATCGTTCATTTAACCGGACACGGGAATGGATTAATAGTCACTAGAATAATTAAAACAGGGGTGAAATTATGTACAAGGACACTTGGTATAATTGATAACAAAATATTAAAACCTTGGGTTACACTCAGTTGACATCCTGGTGTAATTATTAAACAAAGTATTAAAATCTTGTTACAGTTTAAGTCCCCAATTAGTGGAAAATTTAACTTCGGGTATAAGGATAATTTGACGAGGATACTCGCACTTTATATTTATGACTGATGGACTGTTATGGACAAAAACCAGACGGACATATTAAATAATCCAGGACAAAGGACAATTAACCCATGGGCATAAAACTAAAATCAACACGTCAAACATCATGATTACGGAAGTTTAAATAAGCATAATTCTTTTATTTCATATTTAATTTCCTTTATTTTATATTTAATTGCACTTCTAATTATAGCACTTTTATTTATTTTTATTGTATTTAATTACACTTTTAATTATCATACTTTTTAATTATCGCAAGTTTATTTTATCGCACTTTTATTATTCGCAATTTCATTATCGTTATTTACTTTATGCTTTAATTTAAGTCTTGTATTTATTTTTAATATTTTACATTTGGTTTTAACTGTGACTAAAGTTTTAAAATCGACAAACCGGTCATTAAACGGTAAAAACCCCCCTTTATAATAATAATATTACTTATATATATATTTGTATTTTTATAAAAGTAAACTAATATAGCGTTAAGCTTTGTTTAAAAAGATTCCCTGTGGAACGAACCGGACTTACTAAAAACTACACTACTGTACGATTAGGTACACTGCCTATAAGTGTTGTAGCAAGGTTTAAGTATATCCATTCTATAAATAAATAAATATCTTGTGTAAAATTGTATCGTATTTAATAGTATTTCCTTGTAAAATTTAATAGTATTTTATACCCCTTAGCTTTAACATCAAGTTTTTGGCGCCGCTGCCGGGGAATCGGCGAAACGCAATATTTTTAATTTATTTTTGTATAAATATATTTATATATATTTTTAGAAAAACAATATAAAATTATAAAAAAAAAAAAAAACTGGACTTACAGGCCCATGCGATCGCATGAGCCAGAAGCCTCAACACCATGCGATCGCATGGCCTGCCCTGACAGGTCTGACTCGAGCATTAAATACGTTTAGGGTTTATAAATAATTATTATTATTAATTAGGGTTATTTATTTTAATATTTAGTTTTAGTTTTATTTAAAATTAGTAATATTATGTTTTAATTAGTTTTATTAATATATAAAATTAATACTTTTATAAATAATTATATAAAAATAATATTTTTATAAAAATAGGTAATTTTATCATTTTTTTTCTCTTTTTATAATTTGTATATTTTAATCATTTGTATATTTTTCGTTCGCAATTAGTTTTAAGTCATAGTTTTTGCTATAGTTATTTTTATTTCTAGATTCTTAGGCTTTGCCGTAAAATCCCTTAAGTGCTTTTTCTTTAGACTAAGAATTAGGTGCTTTAGAATTTTGCGACGTCGTTTTTTATAAATTTTAGTACCTTTTTAAGTTATTGCCGTTTTGGGATATAGTATTTCTCTAAGCTTTAATATTTTTAGACGTAACTTTTAATTCTTAGTTTTTAGTTCCTTTTTAAGTTTCGACGCGCTACTTTCTTATTTTTATTTTTCGACGCCTTTTATTTTTCAACCCTTTTCTTTTTCGACGTTTTTTGACGCGTTATTTTTCTTTCTTATTTCTCGACGATCTAGTTTTTAGGACATAGAATTTTCTATTTCTTCTCTAATATTTCAAAAACGAAAAAATTATTTTAAGCGGTTAAATTGATAGACATCCAAATTTTCTGCTTCGTAGTAATAGTTGGATTTGTTAGTGGCTGAGTTGTGAGCTTCCGATTTAAAGGGTTCTGGCTCCCTGCTGCATCTATTGGCTATTCGAAATGTGGGCAAAAGCAGAAAAGTCTATTAATTTGATAACTTATATAATTTTTATTTTTATAACTAATAGGATAATTAAGTAAATGCACCACATTGTAGCTAAAATTTGGTAATAAGCGCATTATGGAAAATTTTGAGAATATGTTGGAAACTCTTTTTGACATGCGAAATCAATTAAATCAATACTCTCAAACGAGTGTTGTTGAAAATTCATTCGGTCAATCTTGGATCACGAATGACGAAACAATAACTGGTTGTGAAATCTGTGGAAATTATCACTCAACATGGGAATGTTTTTATTACGTTCCTATGGAAAATTACGCACCCACGGAACCTGAATGGAACGATTATGAAGAATACAATTCAAATTGGGATTATTCTTAAGAATATTTCCAAACTCAACAACCAGAAGACGAGAAAAATTATGTGTCTGAAAATCTTTTAGACAATATGAAAATCAAACTCGAAGAACTCAATGCTCAAAATGAACAAATGAGAGAGTTTGTAAATCGACAAGCTGAAACTCTATCAGATTACACACCTGTTGATCTGAGGAGTCGTGTGCAAAAAAATCTCATATCATCGAATTTTGATGAATTCGAGAGCTCTGAAATCACCAATTATCCCGATGATACTTTTTATTCAACTTTACCAATTTCACAACATATCGACACATTAGCCTCTACCGACGAAATCATCGATCAATCAATGAATGAAGAAGAAGTAAGGGTGACAAATTCGTACTCTTGGGAAAACGATAACGTTGAAAATTTTACCCCTGAGACCAAAGTGGTGGGACCGATAAGTACCGTTAATGAAGAAGAATCTACTTCGATCCCGAAATTCAGCATTCCACAACCTTCCAACCCAATATTCTCAATAGACGAGTCATCTACCGAAGATGAACTACGAGCTATAATAGATGACACCTCGGATTTCACCCAATTGGGTAATAGAGGTGAAAACTTTGATCCCGAGAATAAACGGAAGGAAATGTTAGGAATTGTCCACCCGATAGAAATATGTATGTCGGTGTATATCGATCCATTTGACCAAGAACCAGAAAAGAGACATATCCATTTACTAAAAGCTATACTTAAAAAAGAATTAAGTAGTGACGATCGGGTGGGTTTAAACTTTAAACCCATTGATATATTTTATACCACCCGAGATGTAAATAACTGGCTCACTATTTTAATTTGTGGAACTTATTCTACCGACTTCACATGTCGTCAGCTAAGTGTGGGGAAGTCTAACCCCACTTAACGTTAAATTAGGGGTTCGGGTTAGTGCATAACTCATTAATAAAAATGCATGATGAGTTAGGGTAAAAGACACATTTTTAAATATTAGCAAACAGTCCAGAAAAGCAACCGTTTTTGAAGAAAAACATGTGTGATAAAACAAGAAGGAATGAACGATGAGGCGCACCATCTATCATTCGACGAGCTTTGTAATTACAAACTGGGTATTATTAATCACTTTTCTACACTAATCACCCTCATGAATTTATAATTAGAGTCTGATTTCATGCAAATGAGGGCATTGCATGATCTCAAGTGTGGGGAAGGGTTATAAATTCTCTAGGGTTTATACTTGGCTTATTTTCTAAATTTTATGAAAATTTGAAAAAATTTCAACTAAATGAATTAAAAATCATGTTTATACATATTTATGAACGATAAAACTAGGTGTTAATGCCGAAATTATTGTTACCTCGGAAATGACATAAATTGAGAAACAACTAAAACGCTTGAATTTATTTATTAAGATATAAAAAGACGCATGAAAAAAGCCAAGTGTGGGGAGAATGTACCAAGTTATTCAATTAAAAACTATCTATCACATGTTTCTGTAAAGTTTATTGCAGGTGCTTTTGTTTTGGACTAAATTAACTGTTTTACCCGATTTATTGTAATACTTTTGAAAGAAAAGATGGATCTACACGATGAATCAATTCCATCATTAAAAGGAAGTAAAGTCTTTCGAAAAAAAAACGCGCTTCTTGATTTAGGTCATGAAGTTGTCGTCCAGACCAGCTGTAGGTTGACGAAAAATCTAGAAAAGTCATCACTAAAATCAGCAGGAAATCCACGGACCTCAGCATCAAACAGGGTCGCCAAGTGGTCAGACTTATCCTAACCATGAGAGGATCTGTCTCGTAAAATGGGGAGGGAGCCGTGCAAATTAGCTTGATAAGACTAATGAATCAGACCCCCAGAAAGGATAATCTCCTTAAAAGATCAAAAATCAGCTTTTAAGACTGATATTACTCAACCCTAGAGATTGACCTTAAAGATTGAGAATTACAAACTCATGGAATTCAATGATATCTAAACTCGAGCTTGAACGAGAAAATATTTTGATCAAATTAAAACCGATTTGTTTTCTGAAAACCTATTTTCAATGCGTTCATTACCATTGAACGTAAAATCCTAGGAATTCACCTGGAATTCATTAGGTCACCTGAACTAATTCGGGTGTCAACCGTAAGAACGGTGGTTGCATAGCATGGTCGAAGACAGGACCTTGTGCCAGACCGAAAAATTATAGGGTGATCTTTACTATTGCTCCTACAAAGGATAGTAATTGCATCCGACACGTTGTAGACCATGAACATCTGCATGTCATTAGACATCGCCTTAACAGTTGCTTGTTCAATGCTTTCCTTTACAACCGGACGGTAGTTTACTGAAAGGTAATATACGGAGCAAGTATACTGGATGTGTTGCTTTCCTAATACAAGGTTAGCAAGTGGGTGACACAAAACCGCAAGTTTTGAGCTAAAATTTTCAAATCTGAAACCCACCAAACCCACAAAAATATTTTGCAAACACCGGTGAAGGGTTATTCCGGAAAACTTATCTAGGGTAAAAGCTAGATTGAATTGTCAAAAGATCAAATGTTTTCATAAAGATCCAATTTCCTTAAAGGATCTAAATTTTCATAGTCATGTGGGACTGTAAACCACATCGTTACTACCATTGTTTATACCGCAGTATCAAAATCACTAATGTACAAAGTGTGAAGAATAAAGAAGTGATTCGTGTGATTTAATTTCAAGTTCTGTATTGCTTGAGGACAAGCAACGTTCAAGTGTGGGGATATTTGATAGTGCTCCAAATGAACATATATTTAGTAGCAATATCCTCCCAATATGTAAATTATTTAGTTGTAATTGTCCTATTTTAAGTTGTAATCGTTTATATTAAATAAGTGCGAAGACAAAAGGCGAAAACGACAATTTGAAGACGCAAATGACCAAAAAGCTCAAATGTACGAGATACAATCCAAGTGGTTCAATTTATTGATAAGAAACGTCTAAAAATGACAAAAGTACAAGTTGCGGAACGCAAAGTACAAGATATTAAATTATACGAAAGGACGTTCAAAAATCCGGAACCGGGACCTGAGCCAACTATCAACGCCCGACGCAACGGACCAAAAATTATGAGTCTACTATGCACAAGAATATAATATAATATATATATAATTATATAAAATTATATATATTATATTATATAATTAAATATAACGTCGACAAGCTAGAAAACAAAGCAATTGTGCATGGCCAGACTGGCCATGCGATCGCATGAGATTAACACTGAGAACCCATGCGATCGCATGGGCCTCAGGATCAGACCACATCTATAAAAGGCAACGAGTTTTGGCCATAAAAAAACATAATAATAATAATAATACTCCTCTAATAATAATAATAAATATATATATATATAATATAGTATAGGGTAGTTTTATATTAGATTAGTTTGAGTTATGTAAAGGTTATTTTACGGGTTTTAAAGTCGAAGCTCTGTCCGTGTAACACTACGCGATAAATAATCAATGTAAGCTATGTTCTCCTTTTTAAATTAATGTCTCGTACTTAAGTTATTATTATGCTTATTTAAAACGAAGTAATCATGATGTTGGGCTAATTACTAAAATTGGGTAATTGGGCTTTGTACCATAATTGGGGTTTGGACAAAAGAACGACACTTGTGGAAATTAGACTATGGGCTATTAATGGGCTTTATATTTGTTTAACTAAATGATAGTTTGTTAATGTTAATATAAAGATTTACAATTGGGCGTCCCTATAATTTACCATATACACTCAATCGGACACGATGGGCGGGGTATTTATATGTACGAATAATCGTTCATTTAACCGGACACGGGAATGGATTAATAGTCACTAGAATAATTAAAACAGGGGTGAAATTATGTACAAGGAAACTTGGTATAATTGATAACAAAATATTAAAACCTTGGGTTACACTCAGTTGACATCCTGGTGTAATTATTAAACAAAGTATTAAAATCTTGTTACAGTTTAAGTCCCCAATTAGTGGAAAATTTAACTTCGGGTATAAGGATAATTTGACGAGGATACTCGCACTTTATATTTATGACTGATGGACTGTTATGGACAAAAACCAGACGGACATATTAAATAATCCAGGACAAAGGACAATTAACCCATGGGCATAAAACTAAAATCAACACGTCAAACATCATGATTACGGAAGTTTAAATAAGCATAATTCTTTTATTTCATATTTAATTTCCTTTATTTTATATTTAATTGCACTTCTAATTATAGCACTTTTATTTATTTTTATTGTATTTAATTGCACTTTTAATTATCATACTTTTTAATTATCGCAAGTTTATTTTATCGCACTTTTATTATTCGCAATTTCATTATCGTTATTTACTTTATGCTTTAATTTAAGTCTTGTATTTATTTTTAATATTTTACATTTGGTTTTAACTGCGACTAAAGTTTTAAAATCGACAAACCGGTCATTAAACGGTAAAAACCCCCCTTTATAATAATAATATTACTTATATATATATTTGTATTTTTATAAAAGTAAACTAATATAGCGTTAAGCTTTGTTTAAAAAGATTCCCTGTGGAACGAACCGGACTTACTAAAAACTACACTACTGTACGATTAGGTACACTGCCTATAAGTGTTGTAGCAAGGTTTAAGTATATCCATTCTATAAATAAATAAATATCTTGTGTAAAATTGTATTGTATTTAATAGTATTTCCTTGTAAAATTTAATAGTATTTTATACCCCTTAGCTTTAACATCAGCGCCGCATCTCTTTGGGATGCGCCGCATCTCTTTACGTTTAGTAGATTCCAGCTCGATTCTGCACTCAGGACTGTCAGCAGGGGGTCAGATGCGTCGCATCTGGGACAGATGCGCTGCATCTGGTTTGGATGCGCCGCATCCATCTCAGATGCGCCGCTTCTGAGGCTGTTTTGGTCCAGAAGTCTGCATGCTCCGCATCTGAAACTGTCAGGAGTTATTTGGTGCACAGATGCGCCGCATCTAAGAGAGATGCGCCGCATTTGGACCTGTTTCAGTGGTTTCGGGCTGTTTTGCGCGTTCAATCTTCGTTTTAACTCTGTTTTTGCTGTTGGTATTCATTTATTCATTCAAAATGGACTTTTACAAATATACATGAATTACAATACATGCGTACAAAAATTACATACAAATGGAACAACTTTGGATCGAAATAACGGCAATAAACATGTATAATTTTGGCGTTATCAATTACTCTGTCTGATATTTCTATTATAAATTAAACTCTTCCGTTTCATTATTTTCCACCACTTCCCTACCTTTTTTCTCAGTTCATATATCCAAAAGATTATAATAATGCTTAATTCGGTTCTAATCCTTGTTCTTATTCTGATTATCGCAATGATCGTTCTTCTTTTCCAACTCCCACCGGAAGAATCTGTTTATTTCTACTATGCTCTAGGGATTATTGTATTTATAATCCTCCTGTATCTTTATATTGCTATACGCACTGATATCCACAGTTTGTAATTTCGGTGTTGTTGTTGGGCTTTATATCTTCCCTTATACTTCGGAGCTCTTTGCCTTTTTATTCTCTTCTCAACCTCTAGTAAAGCGAGTAACGGTCCAGAATTCGTAAGTATGGAGTTTCGAAATATCATAATATACAAAGTAGAAAAGAAAGGTAGTAGCACGATTTGATTTGTCAAATTACTAGAATCACTGAGAATAGAACTATCAAGAATATATTTTCTTGATATGTTCAGAAATTAAGCAGAATGAAAGAGTTATGTAACATGACACATGATGACGTTATGATCTGTGAATCATCACGTTCCATTAGAAACTCAGCATGACTTACTGTAATATAATCACGTTGATCAAGTGTCATTATATTATGCTAACTCATGCATCAGTTCCCAACATTACTTCAATAACATTCATATTTTAAGCTCGAAAGTTTACAGAATATAGAAACTAACAGTTTCTATATGATGTAACACTGATAACACGAAGAGATTAATGATTTCAGATAAGAATAGTTATGAAAATATCTTCAGAAATATGGAGGATATTTATAATGAAAGATACGATAATATCTTGGAATTTCTAATATCGAAGGATGGTGAAGAAAATTTGTCCGTAAGAGTTTGGAGTCAGAAACAAGGTATTCGCTAAAGATTTCATTGGATACAGAATTATCTGGATTCTTTGAATATAGGGTTTGGTCCTTGTATTTGTCCTTGGCCTCCTTCGTGGTTAGCTCAATCCGTTTTCCAGTTCCAACTTTTCTGAGCTTTTCCAACATACTATTCTTTATTATCAAACTTCTGGCTGTTAAGATCGTTTACAGTTTTTACTGCTTCATTCAGCTTTTTCAACATTCCGAGTATTGATCCGTAGACTGGGTGCTTTTCACAATTTCAGAATGGAAGGTCATAATTCTAAGAGATAAAGGTTTTATGTATACCTATAACTGTTGTT
The DNA here is from genome assembly GCF_046630445.1 of Rutidosis leptorrhynchoides. Classification (NCBI taxonomy): domain Eukaryota; kingdom Viridiplantae; phylum Streptophyta; class Magnoliopsida; order Asterales; family Asteraceae; genus Rutidosis; species Rutidosis leptorrhynchoides. The sequence continues at coordinate 49,068,295 of NC_092337.1, read as the reverse complement.
GTAGAATTGTTGCGAGATTCAGAATACTGATTGCTGATTCTCGGTGTTTAGTACGGCAATTCTCGTTATCAGATGCAGATGAGTAGATGATGGGATTTCAATGAATATAATAACTTTTCATAAAGTCAAAGATTAATGATGTTGCTGGTAAGTTTACTGCTAATGTAGTGAGATATAAACGGTTTTCCGGTATCGATTACGAAAGGCAACTTATATATCAGGGTTATAATAAGCTAATCCGAGTGAAAAGTCGAAGTTGACTTGTTGGAGCTGTGACAAAATTGGCTAATTTGGAAAGGGATTGCAAAGTTATGTTGGATAATAATAACACTAAAGAGATTAACACAGCTATGTGTTAAATGTTTACTCAGTTTCCGAGAGTTTTTCAGGTATATACCCATATGCATAAATCTTTCTTTCCGTAGATAAAATGCGGTTGGTTCATCATCTCGATTTAGGTGTTCCCAAGATTCGTGAAAGGTTTGAACGCAGATTGTAATTGTCAAGATACAAATGAGGTTTAAGATGAAATCAAGTGGCAAACTTGAAGAATTGTTTAGTTTCATATGTTATAGTCAATATTTTAATTCATTTTAATTGTCCAATGTTGGTAGTCCACAGTTGATAGTCCACACTTAGAAATTCAATAATTTATGTATAGTTTAATATATAATATTCGAATTAATTAATACGGATCGTGACCCGTATTCGTCTCAGACTCGATCACAACTCAAAGTATATATATTATTATAGAATCAACCTCAACCCTGTATAGAGAACTCGATCATTACTGCATATAGAGTGTCTATGGTTATTCCAAATAATATATATATGCGTCGATATGATATGTCAAAACCTTGTATACGTGTCCCGATATTTAAAGTGCGTAAAAATAAATACAGAAATTAAATGACGATAAATAAAATGCGTAAAGTAAATAACAGAAATTAAATGACGATAAATAATATTGCGATAATTAAATTGCGATAAATAAACTATGATAAATAAAATGTAATCATTTAGCTAGGAACAGTTAGCTAGGATTTTGTTAGCGTGGATTCTTAACAAAATTTTCTCATAGTTAATTTGTTTGTTTCTAACAAATTTTACTTTGTCCAATGTTTTCTTCATTATGCCACTTGTTGGATTCTGATAGGTCAAAATTCAAATATGAAATTGAATGAAAACGGTTATTCTGGGATGAACGGATTCGTATATCGATGAATGTAAGTAGGATATTAAATGACTGTTGAATTAGATTCGAAGAATGTACAGTGTAACTTATTAATGCGAAATCTAAACGTTCCTCGGGTATTACCTACCCGTTAAAATATTTTCACCATTAACAGTTTTAAGAGAAATTTTAATTACAATCTTTATGAAAACATATATACATATATATTTTCTTCAGATGTAATATAGATGTAATATAGATTTAATGATTTAATACGATATTAACTCATCTGATTTACCGTTAGAACAAGAATATATAATCTCTAAAACATTAGAGATTTCATAATCGCCATGCTGAACGAAGATAAATGATGTAGAACGTCATGTAGAACGATGATTATTCTCGAGATACAGAATGAGATGTTGAGGCATGTGATGTTGAAACTTGGGTTGTTGGTGGTACTGGTGTTGATGTTGGTAGTACTGTTGGTGCTGGTGATGTTGCTGAAGCTGGTAGGTTTTGCACCACTTTTTCAAATTGATTACTCGAGCGCGAAGTTCGTTGACTTCTTTTATTATTCCGGGATGATTGTCGGTCAGAACGAACGGATGAATAAGGTTTAGAATTGTGGATAGAATACAATCATGGCGAGGTACTCAGGAAATGAGGGCAAGAATGGTGTTTCGGACTGGTTCGCCGGTAAGGGCTTCAGGTTCTTCACCAAAAGGTGAATTGTGGTGGATGGAAAAGATCACTTTCTTCTTGTCTCCAATGATTTAGTAGGCTACGAACCCATCAGATGAATTGAGGATGGCTGATTGGTTGATCCATTCCGGTCACACTGCTTTCGGAGTTCGAGTGAAAATCCATATCGGAATAGCTGTCGGAATAACTATCAGAATAGCTATCGGAATCTAAGGGACTCGAACTGGTTGAGGGATTCATCTCGTACGATCAGATGAAGGATTTTTCAATAAGAAATAGATTACAGAATGTAGATTAGTACCCTGCAATACATAATTTACATATGCATATATAATAATAAAATCCCATAAGTTATGGAGAAATCTATGAAATCTGTCAGGCAAAGTCTACAGTAGCATATACGCTCAGATATGAATTTTGTCTATAAACTATTCATGCAGTCAATGCAGTAAAACGTGTCTAGACTAAGAATGATAAGCAGGAAATTTCCGACAAGAAATGATAAGCAAAACTTTTGACATGCAGACATGGTCGAAGTCTAGACTCACTAGTGCATCCTAACAACTATCAGTTAGACTCACTAATGCAAGACCTGGTTCGCTAAGACCACCGCTCTGATACCACCTGTAGTGACCCGTCCTAATCCATCTGGACGAAGTCTTCAACAGTTGGTCCCATTGCGAGGTTCTGACCTCTATATGCCATAAACGACTCCATGTAATATGAACAAATGCACAGCGGAAGATTTCTTTCATACCTGAGAATAAACATGCTTTAAAGTGTCAACCAAAAGGTTGGTGAGTTCATAGGTTTATCTTAAAACAATAAAATTCATCATTTTGATAGACCACAAAATTTAAATGCTGCATGGTACAAATGGGCCCGAATCCTATACCCACCTGTAATGTACATGCTATATCTTTTAAATACAGTACATCTTTCTCGTGTACGAAACTATTTTCATAAATCATAGTAACCGTACACATATCTTGTGCACAAAAATAACATACACATAACCTGTGTATAAAATCATTCTCTCGATATATAACATTCACATCAACTGGTGGCAATTATCATGTCCACATAATTCAATGGTGGCAATTATCATGTCCACATAATTCAATGGTGGCAATTATCATGTCCACATAATTCAATGGTGGCAATTATTATGTCCACATAATTCAATAATAATCCGCATAACTTCTGTCTGCATAATAATTCATTCGAGGAATGTTTTGCTTGTGTCTATCTCGTCAAACATTTATAAAGGCATTTCATGTATTCGCAGTTCAAAATATATTTCAAAAGCATTTAATAAAGCAGTTGTAAAATAGTTATAAAGCAGTGCATGTATTCTCAGTCCCAAAAATGTAAAGAGTAAAAAGGAGCAAATAAACTCACCTATTGTATTTTGTAGTAAAAATAAATATGACTATATTGAACAATGCAGGGTTGGCCTCGGATTCACGAACCTATATCATTTGTATGTATATTAACACACATATTTGTAATCTAACAGATGTATATATTATATCTTTTAAATTATATATATATATATATATATATATATATATATATATATATATATATATTTTATATATATATATATTTTATATATATATTTATCTGATTAATATTATATTAAGAACACCTAATTTTATATATATGAATATTTATATAAAATTTGTTAATATAATTAATATATACTTATAGGTAATTTAAATGTTGTTATGTTACATGTACTAAATACCTTTTTTTTATCTATATATATCATTTGTTTATCAGAATAGTAATTTTAATTATACTAAGTTAATATTAGTTATTATAAAAATAATGATAATAATATTAATAATATACATATGTTAATAATAATAGTTATAATATTTATAAAATGATAATAATACTAATATTCATGATAATAATAATAATAATAATAATAAAATTATAATGATAAGGATAATAATAATAATAATAATAATAATAATAATAATAATAATAATAATAATAATAATAATAATAATAATAATAATAATAATAATAATAATAATAATAATAATAATAATAATAATAATAATAATAATAATAAGTAAACTACCTCAAAGAGTTTTCCCAAAAAGAATACTTCAAACAAGGCTCGAACTCAAGACCTTTCGCTAAACACAAACACCCATAACCATCACACTGCTTCTATTTTTCTGTTTTAACTTACACCCTTAAATCTTTTATTCTATAATTTCGGCCCACTAAATAAACTTAGTTCTCTGCCCAAGTAACTAATCACGGCCCAACCACAACTTAACCTGTGGCCCAACTGAATAAAATGAATCTTTGGCCCAACAGATCTGTTGTTAAATAAAAAAAATTGCCATGGCTGGGGATTGAACCCGCGATCTCTTGGTTAAACAATAAACACCTAAACCATTTAATCTATAACGACTTTCTGAAACAATTTGTATCTTAATTCTGTTTAACCCTGTTTCTGTTTCGTTATCGTCATAACCCATTTATCATCATCATGAACCTTAATCATCCTCACCAATCGTCATTTACAGTTCAATTGAATAAAAGTTGGGTCTCGTCCCAATCATACGAATAAGAACTCGGCCCAACTACTTAGCCCACTACTAGGTTAGCCCAACAACTGATTATTATTACCTCGATGAAAAAATAGAAACAAAACCCTCGAGTCTTTCGGTTCCCCAATATTTATAATCATTATCACAGTCATCATTCATCATCAATTAAGATCATCATAATCCTCACGATCGATCATAAATATAATCATCATCAAATAACATCATCATCCATGATTGTTATATCGAATAGGAAGAAACAGGAATAATGAAGCATCGAAAATAAAATAAAAGTGAAGGTGGTTTTGTGGTATTCGAATAAAATGGACCGACCCACCTATAAAGCACTCATCATAAAAATATATATCTAAATGCCTTTGTACAGCAATGGTCGACCACAAGCAACTAATTTCCACTTGCAATCCCACTAGTGTTAATGATTATTATATAAAGGGTTTTTAAAATCTTCAAATGATTATCACATATCATGCTTTCTTTACTTTATCGTGGCTGTAACCAGAGAATTTACAGGAGCTGTAGAAATGAGCATGGTGGCAAGTTTGGGAGATCTTAGGGTGTGGTTTTGCGAAGGTACTCGATCAAGATTCAGAAATGTAATTAGGTGCAACATCAATTAATTTAATTTGGTGATGGGTTATAAACTTGAACAAAGAAGGGAAAGGGAAAATAAAATAAAATGTGATAATGTTTGTTAAGTGGGTTTCATTTGATGATCAAATGGATTTGAGGTGGGTTTTCAAAGGTGGTGAGAGCTATGGAGGTTTACGAAAAAGAAGAACAAAAGAGGAGGAGAGAAATGGTGTTGTGATTTAAGGTGGTGCCAGTTTAGTGATTCTTGTTTACTGCAGGATTATGATGAGATGTATGGGTTCGTTTGAAAGGTTAATAGCATAGCAGTAGTGATCATTTTAGAAAAAGAATGGGTGTTGTAAGTGATGTCGTGTTTTGATGATAATGGTGTCGATGGTAGGGATTCTATGGTGGTGATCTCTTGTTGAAGAAAGAAATTGTATATTAGCCAAGATGATCGATGTTGTTTATATTGGGTGATGATTTTATGGTGACAATGAGTGGTTCTCGGACAATAAGAAGGAATCAAAGAATAATTTAAAAGAGTGCAAGGGTGGTGAGTTGTTTATATGTTCTTCTGTTTTCGATTTGAATTGCATTGTGTATATAGAATTATATGTAGCTTGTAATCGAATATTTGATGCAGTACACTTGATTGTTTGTATTGTAAACTGATTCGGACGCGTAACAATAGCAGACATGAAGTACGAGTATTTTGTATCAGATGGAGAAAAGAATTAAAAGTTGAATATGACTTGCAACAGAATTTTGTTCGTGTCTGTGAGTTGGAATTGCTCAGTACAAGTTTACAGAAAGGATTCTTAATTTGAGAATGATTAAAGAAGATTTGATAGTCGACAGATAGAATCAATCCAGGAAGAAAAGGATAAAAGAAGAAAAGAACTCCTAACAGAATTTGGAATTGTTGAATCTGATTTGTACGAATTGAATATGATGTTTAACTATGTAGTAGACAGAAAACAAAAATCAAACACAGTTTGATTGTGATGCAAAACAGAAATTGGATCTTATGATTAAATACATATTTATCTATTTTTGTATATGTGTTTAGATATAAATCTGTATTATGTATATGTATATGTATTTATATATATTTTTATTTATATATCTAGTTTATATATAATATATATATCTAATTCTTCCATTTTGATATTTAACAATTACAAATATACTAATACTACTAATAATTTATAATACTAATATTAATACTAATAATGAGAGTAATACTAATAATATTGATGTATCAATTTATGCTTATTAAATCTCATTTTTTATATATATCATGTATTAAATTAATACTGATATTAATGTTAATAATGACAGTAATATTAATATAATAACTACATTTTAACTTGTATATACAATTAATATTTTAACATTTCCTATCATTAATTTAGTAATATTCATATAACATATTCGAATATATCATACAATATACATAGTGTATTAATTGTGTACAAAATCATATATATGTATATATATATATATATATATATATATATATATATATATATATATATATATATATATATATATATATATATTTATCTACACACCATTGTTCGTGAATCGTCGGGTACAGTCAGAGGGTAATTGGTTATATGAACATAGTTTCCAAAACTTTCTAGACTCAACATTACATATTTTGCTTATCATATCGAAATCATGTAAAGATTAAGTTTAAATTTGATCGGAAATTCCCGGGTCATCACATTCGCGGGGTTATTTGAGTTATTAATTAAGAGAGATGCTTAGAATGTTTGTATTACATTAATATAATAGCATTCGGTTTCACAAAAATATTATAAATGTCTATATAGTGCTAATAAAAATAAAAATTAAACATTGTGAACAGAAAAATAACATTTTAGTCACACTTCCGGTCTAGTTTCCCACAAATTATTTCAAGATTATAGACGCTTTACATGTTTATGAACTACGTAAAAAGCGAGAACGGTTTGTCTTAGTGTGAGTATAGTTTGTAGTTCTTTATATGTAATTGCTCGTAGATTATCCGCCTGCATGAAAATAACATTTACAAAATAATAATAATAATTATTATTACTCATATAATTATAACAAATTTCCAGTATGATAACCTGAGATAAGTAGGTTTCCATAGCCGATAATCTTACAATTTGTTCAAACATGTTGTTTTTGTAATTTGACATAGCTGCATGATCTCCTTTATCAACAAAACTTTTACCTAAAAATATTTCTGATATTTCATCTTTCAATGTATTCACCTTATCTGAAATATTTTTCTCCTGTTGTAGAGTTTGTAGTTTCAAATTTTTAATTTTGTCAAACTGTTGATATGACAACTCAATGTGTTTGAGTATTAGCTTGCAAACTTTAACATATGAGCAGACATTTTTGTGGTATCCATCAAACTGTTGATATGACAACTCAATGTGGTTGACAAATCAATGTCGTTAGAATAATTATATTTTATATAGTATTGGTTAGGTTTTTACTAAATCGATTTAATTACACTATTAGTGTTACATGACTTGTACACAATAAAACTTGTTTCAACGGAATTACATATTTGTGAACCAATATGTATCTTTTAGCTTAATTGAATGTATACAATGAACTTAGATAGATTAGTTAAGGAATCAAAGTCATCAAAGAAATGTGCATATACTCTGCAAGACTCATTTGCAAAAAGATATATGATATATCTAGTTAATTAACTATGATACGTAATAATGACAATACGTCGAGTTGACGATGCACTCCATGTTTGAATGAAAATTTTAAGCATATAAGAATGCAGTAGATGTGCAAATACCATTACAACAACTGTACTGTACAATGGTACAAATACGTATACTTAAGCCATTTTATATGTTTAAGATAAAAAATGCATTCCTTCTTAAGTATATCTATTCTATTCTTATATGATATGATAATTAAAATGTAAATTCAGTGTACCTTTGTTACAAAAAGAAAAGTATCCTCTTGTGAAAATTCTATGTCAATAAATGAAGCAGGTAACGGATTGGAGACTACATCTACAACATATATCCGTCTTTCAAATTCTCTCAAAGCATGCAATTAAAGTCATCACAATAGTTCCACAAATCTGCAATAAATATAATTCTCATATCAAAAAATCATCATCTTCAATACATCATTCTAAATTATACCAATTACTTACAAACATTACCGAAATACAAAAAATTAGGACGTACTTTAGGACCTCTGATAGAGGATACTATAAGGTATAGAAGCTGTTCACAACCTTTAAGGATAGAGTGACGAAATAGCCCGACCCGAGGTGTAATGTTATACTGCTCCAGCACCAAATATTGACAGATCAAGCCCGAATAATAAATCATGGATATAGCCTGAAGATTGGATATAACCTGAAGATGTATGTTTAAGTTCATCCACTATAAAAGAAATCATACTTTATCAGAAGAAAGTGGTAAAAACTCTTAAAGAAGATGTATTATATAACCTGGATCAAAATATAAACGGAATGTCACCAAGTAAATATGCATAGCAAATTTACTATCACAACTAACTATAATAGGCTTATATAATCCGCTTAAGTGGATGCCATAACTTACATATATAGTTATTGCTCCACATGGTTGATCTCTACATTTACAGATTGAGACCACACATTATACATTGGCAACATGATGTTCAGCAAAGGTTAAAACAAAGACATTAAATAAAATAAAAAAAACTTAGTTATCAGGATCAAAATGAAGTAGATTGAACATGCATTATATTTAATAGATCATAACTCTTAATGACAAAACCAACATGACCCACCCACTTTGTTGTGCTTCATAAAAATCACAGAATGAATTTTTTTTAAGTAAAATTCCTAAAACAACAAAATAATCAAATGGAGACATTAGTCTTTCGGTCTTTATATGCATCAATAATACTTTATTATGGAGACTTTGTTTGAGCAGTGCTTTTTAAGCATTTGGTCTGATTGACCCATTTAATATTTTAATCCAATTTTAGATAAAGTGGGCAAAAATGCCACCACTACATAACAAACTTGAAGTACAAAAGGAATGAAAAATGACCTCGAACTAATGCCCATTGGTTGATGTTTGCCAAAAGCCTTTTAATTCCATAATGTGATCACTGACATAAAGAAGACATTCCATTTTCCTTTGTCAGACATGTTTATTGTCAGAAAGCAAGGGTTCCAATCACCACAATTGACCCAATGCGGTGTGATATGTCTGATGTAGCATTCTCGAGTTCTCTGCGAAGGTCAAATGCCCGCTCATTAAGTGCTTTTTCTGTAATAATAGAAACGGGCCATTGTTAAAACACAATTGGCAAGTTCAACCCACAAACCATATTCTGATTGTTACACTCACATATAACAACCCATTTTAGGCTGTTTATCAGGCTTTACATGTATGGCCCATTCAAGATTAACCATGATATCTTTTAAAGGAACATTAAAGTCTGACTTAACAAATTTGAGGAGGTTAGAAATAAGAAATTCTTTCTATTTAATTGTTGCATTTGCTTGTCTGTGCTTTTCTTCACGATCAAACAATGAATGTTCAGTTTCTTGCGGCTTGATCTGAAACCAAAAAAGTATGATTCATTATAGTCAATCAGGAGAACGAAAGCTGAAGTAGCTGCATTCTATTTCTACAACTGTGAACTAATAATCATACCTCTGTTTTCTCAAGATTCTCAGTTAAATTCGCAGATGATAATAGCTGAGAGTTATAAAGTTCTTGAAGTTCCATCATTTGCTGTATATGGACCGAGTCAATTACGTACAATAATTTGTTCTAGAATCGTCTTCCAAGTCAATTACGTCCATATTCTCTGATACATTGAAGTGCAGCTTCAATGCATAAAGCAGTAAGGTCAGCACCAACATAACCATGTGTTTCTTTAGATATTATCTCTAAATCAATTCCAAAATTATTTTTTTTCATTTAAAATATGATCAGTCAAATGATTAAGGCTAATTAACACAACAAAGTATATTCAGATAAGGTAAACGTTACATCATCCGCAAGTAAATCCATGTAATGAGTATATTTTCGTACCTATAGCGACTGCAGGTGCAGGTGCAGGTGCAGGTGCAGGTGCATTGTAATTGAAATCACATGATAGCTTTGTAAACCATAGGTCAAAAATAAGGTTTGCCTTCTTTTTTAGTTGTTGTGATCTCGAGCTTTTTTCATTGAATATGTCTCTCCCACTATCTCTTATCTGCAAACAAATTCAATAATAACTATGGATTATAAAGTTCAATGATTCGTGGTCTTGACTGAACCAATATACTACCTGTCCAAAGCAACTTTTATTTGACATTAGTTAATAACCGGCACATTTGTATTTATCGCAAAACCTATAGTTCTCATTGATTGTTGTCTGATGGTATCATTCTTGACACTGAACTTGTACAGGTATCCTATTGTAGTCATTTTCTTGGTAAGCAGTTACCAATCCCTGCATATGAACAATACGCAGAAGATTCTTATATTCTTGTACAGTAAATGACTACTGATAATTGAGGGGAGATCACAATCAAACCATCTGTTCCGTTAATTGAAGGGTGATCATAATCTAACCCTCATTGTTTAGTTGTTATGACGTTGTTATATTAATTCTAGAGGTGGCAAATGACTTTCAACCTGTACCAAATTTACCTTTTATTACATGTTAAGCCCATTTCAATGAGTACTAATTTCCTCATCAAGAACTACCTTTGGAAGAGGTAGCAATCCCGATCCATTTACAAAAGAATGACTCAACTTGGATTGAATTCTATTAAAAAGTTGGATCAAGTCAAACTTTAGCTAAGAATGGTTCATGTCCAGTGGATTAATATGTCAAAAGTTGCAAAACTGAATTCGTGCAAATAATAAACTGAATTAGTGTAATTAGCAATCTGTTATAGGATCTTTTACTGTTTTAAAATTTATAATAGGTGTAACAGGTCCAAATAGTTCCTGCCTGTAGAAATAACGATTCAGAGATCTAATCAAGCCAATATCCAAATTAGGAGTTACTTAAAGCTATAACAACTGATCGAAATTGATTGGTAGCGATGATATGACAAATAAAAACCCTGAATTGAAATCGTTGCCGATAAGAATTCAAGTTACAACAATCCAAAGGGGTTTTATTAAATCAATCAACAACATATATACAAAACAGCGAAACTCGAAATAATAATGAACGAATGAACGATGAACGTACCTTGTGTAACGACCCTGGTTTTTCCATCCTTAATTAATAATGGTTATTATTAATACTTGTGATTTAATGAACGTATTGTTTAGATACATTTACTTGTTACCGCGATTAACTTTTGAATACCCGAAACGTCTTTGTGACACACGAAACTTACACGAATAATATTTTCAAGTATTATTTACATTAATGATTAAGTTTTATTAATTATTTTAATTAACTAAGGTTATTAGTTAATTACTTGGGCTTTATTGGATTAATTTGTAAATTAATGGAACTTGGGCTTTTATTAGTGTTAATGGACTTAAAGAGCCCACCCTACTTCTTTAATGGACTAGTTAGCCCACTAATTTATGTAAGTATTACTTAGACTTAATTAGAGTAACTAACTAGTAAAGAATCTAGTTGCTTGCTTAGTTACATCTAGTTCCCATGCAAACATATCAAATAACCAACTTTTAAAGGCAAATACATGCATGGACTTGTGGATTTTCTCCTTCCCCATTTATGTTGGTGAACCGTCGGTTTAGTAGGCCTAGGAGAGGTTTTGGTTTTCAAATTTTGCTCACTTAACTACTAGCATTCTCTTGTTTCATTCCACTTTACACACACACCAACTTACTCCACATTATTCTCTCATTTCTTTCTCTCTTTTTCTCTCAAAGATTGTAAGTGACTTGAACAATTTTTCTTTCTTCCTTCCTTGCTTAAACCGTAACATTACATCTCATCATCATCAATCTTTGTTTGTTGTTTACTTGTTCTTATTATGGTTTACTTACTTGTCTTTGTTAAGTTGTTACTTACTAGTTACAAGAATCAAACTACCTAGTTTAATTCTTCATATCATCTTGTTCTTACAAGACATACAAGACATAAACTTTCTAGTTTATGATCTACACTTAATACTTGTTTAAAGATTTAAGTTCATGTGTTGTAATATCATACTTGAAGCTCTTGTTGTAAACTTAAAGTTTACTTTTCTTAAAGATCAAGACTTAGGCTTGAATCTTTAAAAGTATGAAACCCATGAACTTATTATTTGTTTACTTAGTTTATTTTCTCATATTATGCAATTTAAATTCATGATTGTTGGTTTAATTGGTCAAGTGTTACTAGTTAACTTTGATCTCATTAATCTTGAACTAAAAGTTAACTTGAAAGTTCAAGAACATGTAAGTAAGCTTTCTTTAACTATAACTTTGTACACTTATGTTAGATCTAGACTTTTGGGTCTAGGATCTTCAAGATCTAACTAAGAACTATGTTCTACAACTTAAGATCTTGATTTCATAAGTTTACTTTCAAGTTTGTAACTTAATATTAGTTTTAAAGTTCATGTATGTGTTAGATCTAAGACCTTGATGTAACTTTGGTTCATCAAACTTCATACAACTCTTAAGTGAGTTGTTCTACATGTCTTAGACCTACACTTGTGTCATAATAGTCAAAACTTGGTTAATATTACTTTTATAGTTCATGTATGTGTCGGATCTAAGACTTTGATGTAACTTTGGTTCATCGAACTACATACAACACTTAATTGAGTTGTGCTACATGTCTTAGACTTACAAAAATGTTATGATGGTGAAACCTTGGTCAAGATGATGCAAACACATCAACGAGTTGTACACTTGAAGCTATATGCATCAAGGATGAGAACCGTGATAAGCATCAAACACCAAGAACCCACCAGACATATTATTTTACTGTTTATGTGTCTGACCTGTACGACCTGGGATAATATAAATATGATTTTCAGATAGCTCTGTTCGATTAGATAACTTTTCATTTAGGACTCATCTTAATCCGATTTACGGTTTAGGATTTATGGCCCTCTGATCGTCACTATGTCTTTTAACGTTGTGCTAAAAAATTCTGACCTACTCGCACTTAGACCGTCGCCATGGTCAAATGAAGACGAGTTTGCTTCTGGGATTTTTACCACAACTAAAGGACTCATATACGGAGCCATTTCCACTGGTCTCACCTTATTTCAGTAGGTATTGAGGTCGTGGCGATTGACCGAAGTCAGCCTTTGTTTTAAACTCTTTTCATGAATGAAACTTACTTTACACCTTTTGTTTGATGATGAATGATGATGACCCTTAAGACCTTATTTACATACTTTTAAACCTATTCGGACGATTTACTGACTTAGTACTATTTGACTTAGGTTGAGGACTTTCCGGACCTACGTACTTGCTTATTTCCCGACTCGACTTTACCGCTACTTTATCATTGTGAGTTATAGCATTCCCTTTTTACTTTAACTATTTTGGGAACTGAGAATACATGCGCATTTTACGTTTTACATACTAGGAAAGAGTACTTAAACTTATATATGTGTAGGTTATACAACATCATAAACATTCCCTTTAGCTCGGTAACGTTTAGTCATTGGTTTTTGAACCGGTGAACGCGAATCTTAGATATGGATCCATAGGGTTTGACATCCCCACTCGGGCTAGTAGCGCTAGCATTTAATGATTGTTTAATACTTCATAAACATACGCACTTGCCAAGTGTACTTTCAGGGGGTTATAAACGTTAAGTTAGTTACCGAGTGCCCACGGTTGAGCATATACTTAAACATACGGATTTGGATTACTGATTTAAACGCTTGTTGAAGCACTGAAATCTCGTGGCCTACTTACATTACTGTTATACTTAAACTATAGCTCACCAACCTTTGTGTTGACGTTTTTAAGCATGTTTTTCTCATGTGCTTAAGGTTGCTTCCGCTGTGTACTAGTCATGCCTTGTAGACTTCCGCTGTGCTTACTAGAGTTGTCACCTCATGAAACATATTATCTTGCATTCAAACTTTACTACTTTTGAACAATGAATTGTAACGACCTAAGGGTCACGTACTATTACTATTTTCTTATGTTCATTGAAGCATACTTTTGATTGTGAAACATTTGACGTTGGTTATGACGTCACCTTTTATCATGAATGCAAACTTGTTTTGAAAACGCATATAGTGTTTGACCTTGTAATGATCCTGTTGTTGATGGTCCGTACATGTTGATTTAGTACGGGGCGTCACATTTGGTATCAGAGCATTGGTTGTAGGGAATTAGGTTGCATTAGTGAGTCTAAGACCGACCCGAGTAGGATTCACTAATAGGACTAATCTACAACTTGCTAGTTAACTTGTTTCTGCGAAACCTGCTGCATGCTACTGCGTTATACTACTGCATGCCACTGCTTACTTTTACTGCTGTATGAACATACTGCATGCTACCGTTTCCTTTTACTACTATATAAACTCGCTGTATGCTTTTGCTTACTCTCACTACTGCATGCTACTATCTGCCTTTAGCATGTTACTTCGGCATGATACTGTTACTATTGCCATGCTACGTGCTGCTGTAAACGATCTAGGTTGCTGTAGTTGTTATGCCTGATTACGCGCTTGCTACATGTCTATTATTCGCTATACCGACGTGGAGAACTTATCCTTCCCAGTTCAGATGCTTTCCTGAACTACTTTTCCTACTCGTCTAACCCTAAGAACTAGTAGTGTAATCCACCTGTTACTACTGCTCCACCGTTCCAGAGATCGAAACATTACTTCACGCAATCTTGAAGATTGTTCAGTTGACACATACCCTGTACGCTTTCATGACCGTCACTTAACTCTTTCATTCTTCACCACTGCTCGACGATCTAACGACACCTCTGGACTTAGGTCCCTAACACTCCTAGACATTGGAGAAGTCGGGAAGGCATTCCATTTAACAAGGTCATAGTGTCTTCTACTAATGCTCAGCCATACCCAAAGACTTGCGAGTCGCATCGAGACATATCGTATCACTACTTGCTACACGTACAACCCGACGCGAGACCCGGATTGAATATCTAGAAGGAATCTAACAACGTTACCTGAATTCGAACCTTTGAAGAAACTTCGGGACACTTAGGCATTAATACATGATCTACGAAACCTACGCACCCACATCGAGAAACTGTGAGATTAGTTATGTCGATTCTGTTTTGAGATGGCATAGATAAAGCACTATTAGATGAAATTTAGTATAACTGGAAGTGATCACGTTACATTGACCATATGGAATGATATTGGAATGAACGTACGATTTAGCACAATATAACGATGTCAGGCCAGCGTGATTATATTGAGGTAAATCATGCAGAAGTTCCAATGTTACTACATGAGGAATATGAGGTGATCCAGGGAAAATTTGGGCAGGAATCACTTGAGCACACGCATTGTAGCCTGTTAAAGGTAGGGAAAGAATAACCACGTAGCCTAGATACTGTACAAGAAGGGGCCTTGATTGCAGAATTGATAACCCGAAAATTTGTTATAGATATCGACACCCTGGACATTTAAGGAAAAAGTTCTCATATAGGAAAGACTTTAAACTTACCTATGATAAGGCAATCGTATTGGAGACTTGCATGAACTCTGATTTTAGTTAGGGTGCATTTCGTCACATTCCGTCACAACGTTTTATTGTTTCGAAGTTGTTTAATAATAGAGCGATAGAAACCTTATATCTAAGAACCTTAGTGTTATGAATAATAAGCCATTAACAACCATGAGAGCTAAGTATTCTATAGGACCAGCAAATGGTAAGCTGGAAGTGATAGAGGAATAATTTAAGGTAGTACTTTAAGATTAATAGGTGGGTCATCTGGAGATGACCTCATATTAACCAAACTTGGGGGTTTTAATGTAGTAGTGGAAAAGGATTAGTTACCTACGTACAGGCATATGTTATTTGAGAAGATTGATAAAAATTTCCACAGCAGTATAATAAGATTGGTTGGAATGAACTTTAAGGTTAACTTAATACTCATCAAGTTAGGAAGCTTAGATGAAATGGTTGGAACGAACTAACTTTCAAGGATGAAAGTGAAGGATATTTATAGTAAGAAAATTTTTCATATATCTCGCGAGAATGGTGAGCCAAAAGCCATCTGGGTTACTACAACAAACCTAAATCCCACAATGGAAGTGGGAAGGAATAACAATGGATTTCATCACGAAGCTACTGAAAACAGTAGGCGGTTAGAACATCATCTGGGTTATTATTGACCATCTCACCAAAACTGCTCACTTTCTAGCCATGAAAGAAACCGATACAATGGACAAACTTGCACAACGACACATAAAGGAATTTTATTCCGTTACTTCGGCAATTCAAATTCTATATTAAAGATTACCCAAGAATCTCATTTGACACACATTCATACGCAACTCTAAATCCTAACTTATTATGAGGAATTTCTTATTCGATGATAACCACAACATCGTCCTTCTTACCTCGATATTAGTCCTACCAGTTTGAAACTTTCCTAAAAATCAATGAGTGGTTACCTCTCATCCTCATACTCTCCCATTCGTATCTCACTTATAAGCAACAACTTCGCACTTAAGCATTTTTTGGTCAAAGGACTTATGCCCTACTAATAGACGTCAATCACCTATAAATTCAATGGTTTGCATTACCTCAAATATCACTTGAAACTTTCAAAAATCTTTTACTCGATTCTCATCAACCTTTTCCAACTTGTAACCTCCGAAATATGAAAACTTTGTTTGCTAATTTTTTTTTTTTTTTACACATTGTTTTACTTTGCTATCCTCTCAAAGCTTTATAAAAATAAATTTATTTGTTTGCCATTCGTACAAAATTTTGAAATCATACCCGTTATATAAATTAAAGTAAATGATTACTTATTTTTGACAAATACATGTAGAATTTTACTTTCGCTCTTACAAATCAAATCTTTTGTTCAAAATATATTTTACTTTGAATGGTACGGGTTGTACATAACCTTAGTTTACTAGAACTTCGTTTCTTTCCATACATTGTCACCTTAAACAATTTCTATAAAAATTTTCATTGCTTGCTATATAAAATTCTTCATTGCTCATTCGTACCCAAGTCATCGTGAAGACCTTACAACCGTTGAAATCGAGAGATTCATGTGTGTATGTGTTGAAGACACTTCTGCCACGTCATTCAGAGCCTTTGGGCATCCACTGACACTTAAACCATTTAAAAATTATTGCGTTACCCCAAGAATCTTATTTGCCACGCCTGTTGGAACAATGCTCTTTCATGCATAACTCTAAGTCCTGACTTATTCCAAGGGATTCTCATTTAGTGGTATTAATACCATCATTATTCCGACTTTAATACTAGTCATAACCTGTTTGGCACTTTGCAAATCCAAGAAGCAATTAACTTCTCATCCTCGAGCTCTATCCTTCGCACCTCACTTTTAGCAACGGCCTCGCACGTAAATATTTTTGGCCCAAGGACTTGTGTCCTGATAATTACCAAAACTACATTTATGTCATTAGTTTTCATTACCCAGTAACTGGTCACCCGATGATTCAAAGCTTTTCCACTCAATCTTTTCCAACTCGTAACCTTTGAAATACGAAAAAAAAACTATGTTTATCAAAAATTTTACACGTTGTTTATTTGTGCGGTCCTCACAAGATTTACAGACAATGAAAGTACTAAAAACTTTTCTGTCACTTATACGATTTACAAAATCATATATATATATATATATATATATATATATATATATATATATATATATATATATATATATATATATAAATTTATACTTACTTATTTTGATACTAAGTTATAACTTCAAATTATTTAAAAACCGCTCCTTTACCGAGTTATTCAACTTAAGTCAAATAGTTTTGTGCAAAATGGTACACGTTGTGCCTACTTCTAAATTTACTAGGAACTTTGTTCCGTTTATGTTGTCACAACAAACGTTTAAAGGTTTTGTTTTTCAAAACTCCCTTAGTTGATATTATCAAAGGTTTTCGTATTAAAACTACACCATGCAGGGATCACACTTTTTCTCGCCCTCCGATAGGGATGAATCTTACTATTAAGATCTTTGTTAAAAACTCCTGAGCCACTTGGATGGCGGTTTTATAAAATTTGTTAGAAAAATCTCTGCACCCATAAAATGTTCTTTTTAAAGTTAGACATGATAAAAACGCGGGCCGATAAATCAGTTTTCCAGGGTACACTCAGTGGTCACCCCATTGTAGGACAGGCACTAGGTGAGTTTCTACTCTCAAAATTTCACGGCTAAACGTAACACCCTCGTAAACATCATCTCTATGAATCAGTATATTGAGATACAAGGATCATTTTGGAGATTCTTTTCACTCGGAATAAACCATTATTTAGGACCAAGAGTTCACGTATCTTCCCATCCTCTCATCCCCTTAAGTACACAGATAAATTCAGAACGAACCACTCGAAGAGTTCACTCTTACGCCTTTCGTGCGACTTTCTTTTGGAAATGTAATATAAGATACTTTGAGAACCTATGAATCTCGTTATCCCTTTTGGGAAGAGACTGCATAAAACATCTACGACACTCAGGTGAATACTCTATATATTTCTTCCTTCATTGGTTGCAACTGTATGTTGCTCTAGTTAACGTTAACCCTAACTTCAACATGTAACTGAAAGGATGAAGTTACATTGCGGAACTGTGTTTTCATTTCCTCCAAGGATAGGTTCACCTGCAGTATGGAAAACTAAGTGATATCCCTCATTGTTCCTTCAGACCAATCTAAAGACACTATGAATAATTATGGCTTGCAAGTCCGATTGATCACTTTTAGCTAACTTTCAATTCACTTATTCAAATGAAACGTTCTTAAATATTGGGTTCCTTATGCCTATGGCCTCCTTCCGAAATTAAGGGGTTTAGTAAAATCCGTGGCATTCACTATCCAGACATCAAATCGCATGGTTATGATCACCATATTTTCCATTCTACCTGTCAGCTTTATATTGCGACATACACGCTCAATGTTTTAGATGAGCTTAGAATCATTCATGATGCATTTCACACATCCAACTTACCGAAGATGCCTGTAAGGCTAAACACACCGTCTTGCCTTTTATGGATGTACATTCAAATGACATACTCAGGTTAATCAGAAACGGAATCAAATTGTTGATCACTTAGGACAAGAGACTTAATTAACGGCAGATGCCTATTCTTACTTTCATACGCCGAAGTACCTTTCAAGGTAAATAACTTACTTCTGAGCCACGAGTCTCACGGAACTTTAATACGCCCCTTCTTGTTCGAATACGGTACCATTGTTGGTCACTCCTTAAAATTTCGGGACGAAATTTTCTTTAACAGGTGGGTAATGTAACGACCCTGGTTTTTCCATCCTTAATTAATAATGGTTATTATTAATACTTATGATTTAATGAACGTATTGTTTAGATACATTTACTTGTTACCACGATTAACTTTTGAATACCCGAAACGTCTTTGTGACACACGAAACTTACACGAATAATATTTTCAAGTATTATTTACATTAATGATTAAGTTTTATTAATCATTTTAACTAACTAAGGTTATTAGTTAATTACTTGGGCTTTATTGGATTAATTTGTAAATTAATAGAACTTGGGCTTTTATTAGTGTTAATGGACTTAAAGAGCCCACCCTACTTCTTTAATGGACTAGTTAGCCCACTAATTTATGTAAGTATTACTTAGACTTAATTAGAGTAACTAACTAGTAAAGAATCTAGTTGCTTGCTTAGTTACATCTAGTTCCCATGCAAACATATCAAATAACCAACTTTTAAAGGCAAATACATGCATGGACTTGTGGATTTTCTCCTTCCCCATTTGTGTTGGTGAACCGTCGGTTTAGTAGGCCTAGGAGAGGTTTTAGTTTTCAAATTTTGCTCACTTAACTACTAGCATTCTCTTGTTTCATTCCACTTTACACACACACACACCAACTTACTCCACATTTTTCTCTCATTTCTTTCTCTCTTTTTCTCTCAAAGATTGTAAGTGACTTGAACAATTTTTCTTTCTTCCTTCCTTGCTTAAACCGTAACATTACATCTCATCATCATCAATCTTTGTTTGTTGTTTACTTGTTCTTATTATGGTTTACTTACTTGTCTTTGTTAAGTTGTTACTTACTAGTTACAAGAATCAAACTACCTAGTTTAATTCTTCATATCATCTTGTTCTTACAAGACATACAAGACATAAACTTTCTAGTTTATGATCTACACTTAATACTTGTTTAAAGATTTAAGTTCATGTGCTGTAATATCTTACTTGAAGCTCTTGTTGTAAACTTAAAGTTTACTTTTCTTAAAGATCAAGACTTAGGCTTGAATCTTTAAAAGTATGAAACCCATGAACTTATTATTTGTTTACTTAGTTTATTTTCTTATATTATGCACTTTAAATTCATGATTGTTGGTTTAATTGGTCAAGTGTTACTAGTTAACTTTGATCTTATTAATCTTGAACTAAAAGTTAACTTGAAAGTTCAAGAACATGTAAGTAAGCTTTCTTTAACTATAACTTTGTACACTTATGTTAGATCTAGAATTTTGGGTCTAGGATCTTCAAGATCTAACTAAGAACTATGTTCTACAACTTAAGATCTTGATTTCATAAGTTTACTTTCAAGTTTGTAACTTAATATTAGTTTTAAAGTTCATGTATGTGTTAGATCTAAGACCTTGATGTAACTTTGGTTCATCAAACTTTATACAACTCTTAAGTGAGTTGTTCTACATGTCTTAGACCTACACTTGTGTCATAATAGTCAAAACTTGGTTAATATTACTTTTATAGTTCATGTATGTGTCGGATCTAAGACTTTGATGTAACTTTGGTTCATCGAACTACATACAACACTTAATTGAGTTGTGCTACATGTCTTGGACTTACACAAATGTTATGATGGTGAAACCTTGGTCAAGATGATGCAAACACATCAACGAGTTGTACACTTGAAGCTATATGCATCAAGGATGAGAACCGTGATAAGCATCGAACACCAAGAACCCACCAGATCTACTGTTTTACTGTTTCTGTTTCTGACCCGTATGACCTGGGCTACTGTAAATATGATTTTCAGATAGATCTGTTCGACTATATAACTTTTCATTTAGGACTCGTCTTAATCCGAGTTACGGTTTAGGATTTATGGCCCTCCGATCGTCACTATGTCTTTTAACGTTGTGCTGAAAAATTCTGACCTACTCGCACTTAGACCGTCGCCATGGTCAAACGAAGACGAGTTTGCTTCTGGGATTTTTACCACAACTAAAGGACTCATATACGGAGCCATGGCCATTGGTCTCACCTTATTTCAGTAGGTATTGAGTTCGTGGTGACTGACCGAAGTCAGCCTTTGTTTTAAACTCTTTTCATGAACGAAACTTACTTTACACCTTTTGTTTAATGATGAATGATGATGACCCTTAAGACCTTATTTACATACTTTTAAACCTATTCGGATGATTTACTGACTTAGTACTATTTGACTAAGGTTGAGGACTTTCCGGACCTACGTACTTGCTTATTTCCCGACTCGACTTTACCGCTACTTTATCATTGTGAGTTATAGCATTCCCTTTTTACTTTAACTATTTTGGGAACTGAGAATACATACGCATTTTACGTTTTACATACTAGGAACGAGTACTTAAACTTATATATTTGTGGGTTATACAACGGCATAAACATTCCCTTTAGCTCGGTAATGTTTAGTCATTGGTTTTTGAACCGGTGAACGCGAATCTTAGATATGGATCCATAGGGTTTGACATCCCCACTCGGGCTAGTAGCGCTAGCATTTAACGAGTGTTTAATACTTCGTAAACATACGCACTTGCCAAGTGTACTTTCAGAGGGTTATAAACGTTAAGTTAGTTACCGAGTGCCCACGGTTGAGCATATACTTAAACATACGGATTTGGATTACTGATTTAAACGCTTGTTGAAGTACTGAAATCTCGTGGCCTACTTACATTACTGTTATACTTAAACTATAGCTCACCAACCTTTGTGTTGACGTTTTTAAGCATGTTTTTCTCAGGTGCTTAAGGTTGCTTCCGCTGTGTACTAGTCATGCCTTGTAGACTTCCGCTGTGCTTACTAGAGTTGTCACCGCATGAAACATATTATCTTGCATTCAAACTTTACTACTTTTGAACAATGAATTGTAACGACCTAAGGGTCACGTACTATTACTATTTGCTTCTGTTCATTGAAGCATACTTTTGATTGTGAAACATTTGACGTTGGTTATGACGTCACCTTTTATCATGAATGCAAACTTGTTTTGAAAACGCATATAGTGTTTGACCTTGTAATGATTCTGTTGTTGATGGTCCGTACATGTTGATTTAGTAAGGGGCGTCACACCTTGAATGATGGTACACTGTTAATATTAACACATAAAAGTTTTAATTTCAATAATGGACATCTGAAATAATAAAAACAAAACATAATTAGAAGGGTTAATTGTGATTCATACCTCAATTAAAATTGCAATATTCAAAACATGATTTTTGATTTGATTAATTGCAGGAGAAGCTAAATCAATATACTCAATGTTAGGTTTTGCGATAAACAGATTGGAGATGAAAGAACGATATTCACCTAGGGTTTTGCGATTATTCTGTACATTAGGGTTTTTTGATGAGGATTTCATGAATGAAGGAGTGATCGATTGATGAAGAATTTTGGAAGGTTGAACAATTGTGCTTGCAAATGTAATACGGAGCGAGGAATTGAAAATTGAGTGTGTTGTTTTGAACCCCTAATTTGGAAATTGAGGTGTGCGTGTTTTTGGTGATTAAAGGGTATTCTGGAGAAATTAACAGTGGGTTAGTCACTTATCACGTGATTTAGAAGATAAATAGAGATGGAGGGATAGGATTTAATCTTATTTTATGATTGAGGGTTCAGATTGATTTGCTAATTGAGATATCACTCAATAAGCACTTTGTTATTAGTGTAAGAGAGATGTATATGTATGTGTGTGTGTGTGTGTGTGTATATATATATATATATATATATATATATATATATATATAATGATGTAAAACTTGAATCCATCGGTTCATTATTACCACATTAATGATCATAATCAGTTACATAATATTCTCATAATTTGAGATTAACTTAAGCATTTATAACATATATTTAATATATTTAATTATTGTAGATTGTAAATTTAAGTCTTTAACGGACATAAGCAAACGAAGTGATTCAAATGCTTAATAAATTAATTGTGAAGACATTTACTATATATAAATATATAGTAAGTAGTGAGTAATTTTCAATCCGAACAAAGGTTGTCAATGTGAGAGAATGTAAGAGATGATGGAGAGTTGGAAGTCATTGTAAACACAAGAAGGTGAATGAGACTAAAGAACGAGTTCTAGAATTGGCTTCATATGATTAGATCGATGAAAGTGCACAAGTTTTCAATGCAAAATCATAGTGCCCTATTTATATGTTTTTCTCTTTGTTTAGTTCTGTTTTTCATTCTAATAATCAATTTTATATGATTTCGATAAATTCTACTACCTCCGTATGTGCACAACCTTTTGTATGTGCTTATATTACTACGTATTTCTTTTTTAATCTTTTTTGTAGGTGGCTATCATTATAGGTGAAATGACTAAGGAGGTTTGTAATGAAATTCAAGTTTGCTTTGTTTAACTTTAGTTTTCATTCTAATATTCAGGTTTGTGTCATTTTTATAAATCACATGTATTTATGTTATTATTCTTTTATAATCCTCTTTGTATGAGGCTATCATTACATGTGTAATGACTAACAGAGATTGGGATGAAATTCGATGGTGTCCAATTTAGTGAGTATGTTTTATGCTTGGTGTCTTTGTTAAATTTTATTTTTCATTATAAGGGTTGAAACATATATGGAGTAATAAATTGTATTATGTATCCTTTTCCATCAAACTATATGATCAAAACATGGTATTTTATTGATTATTATTAGTATTAATTCACAACTTACATAGTATTTTTAAATAGTTGGAAAATAATAACCTATGATTTAAGTTCACACACAATGAAATTTAAATTAAAGGAACAAATCAAAAGTTCAAACTCACCCAATTAAATTTAAAATAAAGTTAAAGGAAGAAGAGTGTTATTAGGGGGTTTAAATTTGATGTTTTAAATATATTTTGTAGTAAGCTTTTTAACCTTTTCATAGTTTGTATTTAATTTTATGACAATAAAAAAGTTTGTATTTTTTTAGACGAAATATTCGCATAGTTGCATACATGTGTACGAATGAGTTGCGTATACACAATCAATTAGAGTGCTACTATTTTTAAATGTACAAGCGATGTATTTATCATCGTGTGATGACCCGGAAATTTCTGACCAAATTTAAACTTTATCTTTAAATGATTTAATGTTTCCGACACGATAAGCAAAGTCTATGAAGTTGAATCTTAAAATTTTAGAACTGTTTCATGTATTAAATTACATTTAACTGCTCTCAACGATTCATGAACAATTATATGTATGTATATATATATATATATATATATATATATATATATATATATATATATATATATATATATATATATATATATATATATGTACAAGTAAAAACGACTTTCCTACCGTAAAATACTATTTGCTACAGTAAAACACTACAGTGCTACAGTGAAAGCGACTTTGCTACAGTGATTTGCTACAGGAAACACTATTTGCTACAGTAAAACACTATTTGCTACAGTGAAACCGTATTTTGCTACAGTGCTACAGTGATTTGCTACAGTAAAACACTATTTGCTACAGTGTTACCGTATTTGCTACAGTGCTACAGTGATTTGCTACAGTAAACACTATTTGCTACAGTGATTACTATTTGCTACAGTAAAACACTATTTGATGTCGACGAACTAGCAAACAAAAACAGGATAAGGCGGCCATGCGATCGCATGGCAAAAACACTGAAAACTCATGCGATCGCATGAGGTACTGTAGCAGGCCACATACTATAAAAGCTCGATTCATTCCTCTGTATTATTTTTTTTATATTATTATTATTATTATTATTATTATTATTATTATTATTATTATTATTAAGATTAATATTATTATTATTAATCTTATTATAATATTATTATTAGTAGTATATATACCTAAAATACTACGACGAGGTTATGAGCGTGTCACCTTCAAAATGGGTTTTTGAGCGGGATAGAGCTAAGGAAATTATGGGTTATTGTCAAAGAGGTTATGGGTAATGTTCGAGGGTATATTTGTGAATCAAATCTAGTGTTTATCATCTCTGTTACGTCTACGTACTTTCCTACAATATTGAATCTCAATATTGATACGTTGAGATCTACGGTTATTTGATATTTCGAGTTTCGGTCACGTTTTGGTGAACAACTTTATGTGCTGCTAAGGTGAGTTTCATAAGATCCCTTTTACTCTCTACATTTTTGGACTGAGAATACATGCAAATGCTTTATTAACCGATATACAATATTTATATGTGTGAGTTTCATATGCTCCATTTTTAATTGCTTTTGCAATCTATATTTTTGGGCTGAGAATACATGCACTTTATTTTAAACGCAATGGATACAAGTACATACTAAATTCTACACTGAGTTTGAACCAAAAATCCCTTAGCTTTGGTAACTGTTAACTGCCAGTTATAAGAACTGGTGGGCGCGAGTAGTAGTATATGGATCCATAGGGCTTGATATCCCCGTCCGAGCTAGAGCACTAGCCTTTTAACTGACGTATGCTATTTGAGAAGCGTACACGTTGGTTTGCGTGTATTATTAAGATGATTATACAAAGGGTACAAATTATATATACGTTAAGTTTAGTTACCAGGGTGCTCAATCTTGTAGAATATTTTGATAAACGTTTTTGGATGAAACAACTGAAATCTTGTGATCCACCTTTATACACAGATTATGCTAAACATTAAAACTATGAACTCACCAACCTTTGTGTTGACAATTGTTAGCATGTTTATTCTCAGGTTTCCTAGAAGTCTTCCGCTGTTGCTTATATGTTAGACAAGCTATGTGCATGGAGTCTTACATGACATACTTTTCAAGGAAACGTTGCATTCACCAAATTATCACCATGTATCTTATTTTGACTGCATTGTCAACGGAAGTACTATTGTAAACTATTATTTACGGTGATTGTCTATATGTAGAAATCATCAGATGTCGAAAACCTTTGATTTAAATATTCATTTATGGTGTGCCTTTTCAAAAGAATGCAATGTTTACAAAACGTATCATATAGAGGTCAAATACCTCGCAATGAAATCAATGAATGACGTATTGTCCATATGGATTTGGAGCGATCGTCACACATCGACTTTGACGTTTCCTTCAAAATGACTATTGAGCAAGGTATTATGAGTTCTTGCTTCTTTATAACAGAGTTGGTGCGCATAAAAGATTTTTTTTCATATATATATTTTTATTCTTGCATTATAATTGTGTTTTTAATTATTATTAGTATCAAGAAAAGGCATAAATATCATGTAATTTCTTAATATTGCATAGACAACACTTGATTTTACTTATCCTTAAGTGATACAAATTTTTTATACACATTGTTCAAATCGTTTGTGGTTGAATTTCATTTTTATATGATTATGATTATAAGTTGTATTGTATGTATTATATGTCCAATATAAGTGTACTTATAATTAACACCTGAATATAAATTGAAATGCGCAAATGACTATGTGAACGAGAATTTCTATATATATTAAACTAACTAAAATAATCCAAAACAATCGATATCATCAAAAACGCAATAAAAATAGTATGTTCACTATAATTAAATGTGTGTAAACTTTGATAAATTTAATTTAAGGTTATTGTGAGAATAATTTTTTGTTTAGTTGAATTTTGATACATTAGTAATACATTTTAGCAATGTGATGGTAACTGTTTGTTTAATAGAAGAAACGATTATTTTGTTTACTTTGGTGTTTTCTGTTTATTTTGTGACGTATCGGTCGTAAGTTGTTTGAATAAATATCTAACCTTAATACATTACATATTATTATCGGAAACTATGGATGTGTATCAGAAACATCATGGTTTACACAAGAATTTGTGTGATTATTTACGTTTATTAATTGATTTTACATGAATTTGGAACGACGTACTCAACAAGGATCTTAGCCAACTCGATTATGGAATCATTCAAAACATTAATATCAAAATCTTTAAATTTGAGGCCAAACCGTGCAACGCACGGGTTTTGACTACTAGTAAAAAAATAAGAATGAGTATATTTATAATTAAAAGTGAATAAACAGAATAATTAATTAATTACGTAATAATTGAATTTGACCGGGAAGATTTAGTAAAATTTTTAGGTAAATTTAGCCATCTCCTTAAGAATAACATACACGTTTGTCTATTGTGTGTTTACTTAAGTGCCATTTTATTTATCTATAAATTTTGTTTGTTTTTTTAGTTATTTATATACATCATTTACTACCACACATTAAATACATTATGTTTTATTTTGCCGATCTCCCTATATTTAAGTAAATCACCATTGGTATGTTTAATTTACCTTCCATTAACGAGTTTAGGAAAATGCTAAAATTCTAAAATAAAAAATAAAAAAAATACATGTAAACAACCAACATTTTTCATTTAATAATTATTTCCGACTAAATCTTCATAACAACATATATGAAAGCACGAACCAAAAGGTTATCAGAATTAATAAATTTTATACATTTATGATTATATAAATTATCTTGTGATTTTTAACTTATAAACCAAGAATAAAACAACAATTTTCTTCAATTTTTCTTTAAAAAATAAGTAATAATTTATTTTAGGTTGTAGTTGACTCATAAAATACAGACTTGACAAATCTCTATGAAGAACTCAACAACCTTCATCCACAAATTGTTCAAGTAATGAACAAATTAACTTATTTTATTTAAATAAAACTTAAAGTATATAACTTAATTTAAATTAATAATCAAATATCTATATTAAATACAAAATATGATATTTAAATAAACTTAAGTAAATCAAAAAACTTAACATTTGTAGACACGTACTTAACCACGAACCCATAAACGTATCATTATATATATATATATATATATATATATATATATATATATATATATATATATATATATATATATATATATTCTATTATTGCTACTGTTATCGTATTGTTTATTATGATGCTATTAGGTTATTTATTATTCCTCCGTTCCAATTAGATAGTCCTGGTTTCCTTTTTTCTGTCCTAAATTAATAGTTCACTTTTATAAATAGATAAAAATAATAGGTTAAAATGCTTTTATATCCTTGCTTTATTTAAGTAAGACAAAAACGTAAGTAAAAAATAAGGGGTAAAACTGAAAAGTAAACAAAAAAGTACATGTGTAAGTCTCATTTTCTTCAACTGTGTTTTTTTTTATCTGGGAAGTATTAAATTGGGACGAGGGAGTATGATATTGAAGATTGTTACGACTATCAAGAATTCGAAGAGTCTGTTGAGGATTTGTAAGATATCATGCTTTAAATACTAATGTTATCAATAATAAAAGATGTTTTTATCGTAATTGTATTATACATTTGATCAGTATTAATACTAAAGTATTATTAAAAACTAATTTATATAATTGACGTGAATGCACGGACTTATAAAACTCCTCTAATTATATATCTCGAGTAAAGTAAAAGGAGAATGATACTCACACATTCAATATTGATTTATACACACCTAATTGACTATTATGTCTTTAGTTACAATAATAGGGGTTCTTGTTCCTAGATAAATTTAAGAATATAATTGTAAATTTTATGATAAAAAATGTGTATGAATTAAAAAAGGGTAGTGATATATACACAACCAATTTTTACAAATACACAACCAAATATATTTTACAGTGTTATACTGTACAACACTATAAAAAATGTTTGATTGTGTATTTGTAAAAATTGATGATGTATATATCATCACCCATTAAAAAATAGTGTGTCATCACAAAAGTAAAAATAGTACCAACCTTTTGCTCAAGAATGTCAAAATTGGGGGCTCCCACTCGCAAGATTTGTCAAACAATCCGAAATTGATCCCATCATTATTATTACATATACATACACACATACTGTATTTACATACATACATATCCCATTCCTTGTAAATTATCCAAATGTCGATATCCCTAAATTAATATCTCTTTCACACCGAACCAAACAAGACGTTTACACAAACATTCATCTACCTCACAACAACAACTCCTCCATCTCTCTCAAACTCTCAATTCACAAATTCACACCATCTCGATCCCTTCTTCAAAGGTATATTTACATCCGATCTCCCTTCAATTTCATTACTTTTTTCTTAATTTTTTATAATAATTTTGTATTTGTATTAGGGTTTCCTTTTGCAATTGCTTTGATTCAGTCTTGATAATGTTTATGTATGTATAAAGTTTGTAGCTTTTTTCTTCAATTGACGTAATTGTATCCAATAAAGCTGTTTTTATAATTTTTACTAACTAATTTAGGATTACCCCCAAAAAAATTTATAGCATTTAGCTTTTTAGGGTTTGAAGATGATACTTTCTTTGTAAAATTAGGGATTTTAGTTACACACTCGAATTTGTTTTGTGGTATAATGTAGTTAAAGTTATTAATTTCATTATATTTGTAGTTCATAAATACCTTAATGGATACTATTTGTTTTGCTGATTGAAGTTACCTTTTTTTAGATGGAAGATCACCTAATTTTACGCGTTGATAAGCTCGATGCGCCTCAGGAAGTGGATGGTTCGGGGTTCGTTCAAAAGGCTTCTAGTAGTCATGTTTCTAGTGTAGCTACGGAGAAAGTGGAAACCGAAGAATACGACGTTTCTGGTGAGAACGAGCCGTTGATTCAGTCGGTTGAATGTCGAATCTGTCAAGAGGAAGATAGTATCAAGAATCTTGAAGTTCCTTGTGCTTGTAATGGGAGTCTCAAGGCAATATTTCTGTTTATTCAAAGAGGGTTTTGTTAATATGTATATGTTTCTATATTATGTTATGTTTTTACAGTAGTAAAATGCGAATGTCTATTTGTGGTATATCAATAATTATAAAAATTAAGGCGCGAATTTCGTTCGTTCTTATTATGACTAAAAAAGAACCTAGACTCATGTCTGTTACTAAAGTTTAATGTTATTTTGCAGTATGCTCATAGGAAATGTGTTCAGCGGTGGTGCAATGAGAAACGAGATATAATCTGTGAGATTTGTCATCAGGTACTTTTATTTAACCGCTGTGAATATGATCTGTAGCTGCTATATCTTGTACAAAATAGTTTATGCCACTTTCAGATTGAAAATGGGTCACTGGACTTAAGTACAGGCTTTGAATGCATTTGCTTACTTGTAAAATTTTTAATAATTACAGGCGTACGAATCTGGTTATACGGCTCCACCACCTCAGTCTGATGACACTGTCATCGATATCAAGTATGTCATCAGTAATCAAACACGATACTAAAACAATGTATTGAGTTTTTTTAGTATGAATTTGCATTCAAACTGATTTTGTCATTGTTTTTTTCTTGCAGTGGAGGTTGGACACTAGCTGGTACACCTTTAGACTTGAA
Source organism: Rutidosis leptorrhynchoides (assembly GCF_046630445.1). Taxonomy (NCBI): domain Eukaryota; kingdom Viridiplantae; phylum Streptophyta; class Magnoliopsida; order Asterales; family Asteraceae; genus Rutidosis; species Rutidosis leptorrhynchoides. The sequence continues at coordinate 49,037,529 of NC_092337.1, read as the reverse complement.
TGATCCTCGAGTTTTGGCAATGGCGGCGGCTGAACATCGTCTTCTTGAGGCGGATTATGATGATTATGAAGATAACAGCGCCAGTGGAGCTGCATTATGCCGCTCAGTTGCTATCATAGTAAGCGGGTGTTACCTGTTTGATGAAACTTTGAATAAAGATTGGATTTTTAGTTATATGAATGCATTGTGTTCCTGGGTTTTGAGTAATTTGTCATGGGTTTTACATGGCTTAACTACTTTACGTTTTTTTGTTGGATTCTGTTTGGGCAGTTGATGGCTCTTTTGCTGTTGAGGCATGCTCTGACTATTGGAGATGGTGATAGTGATGATGATGATGATGCTACTACCTTCTTTGCTGTAAGTGGAATTTTGTTATATGCTCGGTAAAATGGTTTCTGAGATATCTTACCTTATATTGCAAATTTTGGTAACATGTATAAATGATTGGCAGTTATTCGTGTTGCGGGCTGCCGGGTTTCTCCTTCCTTGCTACATTATGATATGGGGAATTAGTCTATTGCAGCGTCGTAGGCAAGCACAGGTAAAACTCAACGATATTTATCTGAATTTTGTGTTTTTTTTTTTTATTATTTATTTGGATTATACCAGTTCTGCTTCCAATTATATAGGTTCAAATAATTAACATCATACTTAGCTACAAAAGAACTGATTCGTAAAATGTAAAAATAAACAAATGACCTTTCGTTTTTTTCAACTTAATTTGATTGACTTTACTTTCTCCTTATACAAAAGTGTCTTATAAGCTAAATAATCAAGAATTGCCAAACCTCTAAAGTCCCAAACATTGGATTAACTAATTCAGTGTTGCTTTACTCAGAATTACTCGACGAGTACTCGGTTTTTGCAACTCAGGGAGTACTCAGTAAGTACTTGGCAAAACTCGGTCAAATTCGGGATTTCTCCAGAAAATCAGCCAAAACTCGGGATTACTCGGAAAATCGGTCAAAGTCAAACTTGGTCAATATCCGGGTACCTCCGAGTTTCTGGGTATTCCCTAAAACGTCTCGACTGAGTACTTCCCGAGTAGCTATTTTTGCAAAATTGGACTATTCTCTACCTTTATCATACAACTAATTATCTGATTCGGAATATTTAATACGTAGTACTACATATCATATAATCACTTTTAAAAAGCGTATCAGATACTCAAAATTCTCTTGTGAAGCATTCATTATCTGGTTATCTGTTCCGTATATGTTATAAACTTATGTCTTGAACTCGTGTACAAGTGTCTATAATCTCAATTGATCTTCTGGATGTGGTTATTATGAAGTTTTTCAGATTATTCTTTTCCGTCTTTGAATTAATAAGCAGGAAGTGGAAACACTGGCAGCAGCAGATGTTGCGTTCATGATTCAGGCAGGGCAACATAGAGGCTTACAAGTCACCATTGCACCAGGACCCGTTATGGCACCACCCCCTACGGTCATACCAGTACCCGCCCAAATCCCAACCCGTGAGCCACCACAATAGTATACGCAGAAACAGAAACATAATGTTATTTGTATGACAATGAATTTTAAAAGTTTATAGCCTGTATTTAAGTTGTGTGTTCAGGCTGCCATTGTGTCTTATGACCTTTATTAAGTGAATTCTTTCTTGTATCCAGAGTTTGTACATCGACTATTCCTGTTGTACATATATAAGGCAGTGCAGACTACTTTCATATTGATTCATCCTAATTTTATTTGCAAACTTGAAAATGGGACCCACAAATGGCTTATAGGGAAAGAAAGAAAAGTATAAAGCCCATATATTATGCACAAGAAACCAAGACTGGTTTATGAATGCATGGATATATGAGCTTGGCATTTTAAAGTTGAGTTTAAGAGAGCATAAAGCAAACTCTTGTATTTTTGGTTAGATGTTTCTATTCTTTCATCTTTTTCTTTATTGGCTTTCTTGCATATGTAGCAATCACAATTGCTTTAGTAGTCAAGCCATCCTTTCATCACATTTTCCTCAATTTAAATACTCCAACAATTTGCTTGCGTTGCACATCATACGTAACTTTATACTAATGAAAACTGTCCGTAATTTGATTCCATATGAATTCTGCTTGTTTAAGTTTTGAATTTCTATGTATCGATTGTATTTGTTGATCTTCAGATCCGTTTAATGTTATCGTTTTTTTTTGTAAAACAAAAAATTGTAATTATTAAGTTGATATATACATCTCTTGAAAAGCGATGGCTTCACCTCGGTGAGCTCAGATCCCACAGATTGATCGGCCAAATCTTATAACCATAGTATATGGGATTAAAAACAGACATTGTGTACTTGTGTCATTCAAGAGTGAAGATGACATAAAATGAAAAAAAATATGGAACACATTTTATAAAGATTCAAAGAGTGGTGTTCCAACTTACTTTTCATTCAAACCTGTCAGTGTCTTCTAAAGAACATCCTCTAAATTAATATGCATCTATTTTATAGCTTCTATTGCACATCAATACTTATGATTGAAGTGAATCTACTTTTTTTTTTAATAACTTTACTTTCATCCAAATCTCATAAAAGATCAAACTATGCCTTATATGTAACAGTCATATTCCATAACAGACAAACACAGAACCACCTCTCATCTCTTTCTCCAACCATGGGGATTCTATATAACAGAGCTATTACGATCTTTGTATGTATCTTCGTTGTTCTATCTACTCGATCAGAAACAGTTTCTGCAATCAGAAGCATTGGTCTTTCTTTAAAATGGGGAGAAGAAAGATTGTTTTCAAGAAATTCGCGTGTTCTGAAAAGTGTTACAGTTGAAGAAGAACTTCGCACGGATTTGAATATAGCACCGACACCTGCAATGATGTATGATCCAAATCAAACAAACAAAAGAAGAATTCGAAGAGGATCGGATCCTATTCATAATACACGGTGAAAGCTTGTCATTAGCCGAAAAGGGAGAATGATAGGTTGCAAGTTGTTTTATAGGTTGGTTCGATTATATAGTTTTGTTTTATCAAAATTAAGTGCTGACTGTAACTCTCTTCTTAAATTTTGCTCTCAAGATTCACTTTGTGATACTCTCATTTTCTGTGTACGCATACATAATGTTCATACATCCAAAACCTTTTTTTTATTAACAAATTTAAACAGAGAGAGCCAACATCTAATGATGAAGTTTAAGAAGGTTTATGCATTATACATTTGTAATGGGTGACCAGGGGTGGAACCGGGATGAAATTTTAGGGGTAAAGACTAGAGAACGCGATTTTTTTCCAAAAGATATAATTAAAACATAAACAATTACAAACGTACAAGTTTTACAAGTATATAACATCAAAAAGTGCGATTCTAATACAATATATATGGTGATCAAAGGACTTTTAGCTCGTTATATTGGGCAAATCTGATTACATACAGCTTAGTTAGTAACTTTATAATGTATTTCATTCACTTAACCAATTTCACTAGTTGCACTTAGAAAATTCAATAGTACGTTGCACTTCTACTATACTAACAAAATTTTTACGTGTTTAACACCACGTGAATATTTTTTTTGACGTGAGGAACAAAATTTTACATTTTTATCTCTCTGTCATAGCGGTTCTGCCCCTACAGGTGCATCGTGCAAAATTAAATGCTTGAATAACAGAGAACCGTAAGTCCATAAATCATAAATCATAATTCTAAAAGTAGAATGTTATAAGAAAAACTACACCATGAAACTAATGAGTAGCTAGATAATTGTGAGGCAAATGATGTTTTAAAAGATAGAAAAAAAGGTAACTCTTTTAACAATTGCAATATGAAAAATATAGAAAGAAAAGATTACTCGAACTCATACACAAACTAACATCACATTGTAGACTGATCAGAATCAGTCTGTAATGGGGGAAGATTAGTCCTCATTAGATCGGTTCTAAATAGCCTTCCTTTGTACTATTTCTCGCTTTTTCGTGCCCCGCCATGCGTGCTTAAACTTCTAGAGAGTGTGAGACGTTCTTTTTTTTGGGGAGGTGGGGATGTTTCGGGTTCCAAAATTTCGTGGGTAAAATGGGATGATACAATTCGAAATTATGGGGAGGGAGGGTTAAACTTGGGATCTCTAAAAGTAAAAATCTTGCCCTTTTGGGTAAATGGTGGTGGAGGTTCAAAACCGAAACCAATTGTTTATGGAACAAAATAATTCGAAGTATTTATGGAATTCACGGTGGCTTACGGTCGAGTAATGGGTTTTCTCATAACTCAACCGTAGGAATTTGGAACAATATTATTTATGCAGGTTGTCAAATTGATAATCTTGGTCTACCTTTCAAGAACTCATTCAAGAAATCAGTAGGAAACGGGTCAGGCACAGCATTCTGGTCAGAGTCATGGCTTGGATCAGCACCATTATCTGAACAGTTTCCGAGGTTATCGAGACTTGAAGCATTCCCAGATTGCAAGATCAGCGACAGAATAAAGGTTGCAGCTTCTGGTATTTTTGAAACAGTGTGGCAGTGGGTTCGTGAACCAGTGGGGCTTACTCGAGATGAATTGGACAGGCTATCGGACATGGTTTCTTCCTTCGACTTCAATTTACAGCGTGGCGAAACTTGGCATTGGGATCTAGCAAGCAATGGAAAATTCACGGTAAAGAAACTTTCAAACATTATTGATGAGAATCTACTTTCTCCTTCTAGCTCCAATAATATCGAGACTTTGAGAAATAATTTGCTACCAAAAAAAGTTGAGTTGTTTGTGTGGAGGGCAATCAAAAAAAGAATCCCGGTTAGAATTGAACTTGATAAGCGTGGAATCGATCTTCACTCCGTTAGGTGTCCAATCTGTGATGACGATTTAGAATCGGTCGAGCATACTCTTGTCTTTTGCAACCTTACTTTTGATATTTGGTCAAGAATATTCAAGTGGTGGAAATTGGGAAACTTCTCGAACCTTAGCATCGTTGAAATTTTCCGTGGTAATGCCCCTCGAAGCATGACAAGCCTTGGATCAAAGATTTGGCAAGCCGTAGAGTGGGTTACCGCCTACATATTATGGAAAAATAGAAATTTAAAGGTTTTTCATAATAAGATTTGGAGTGCCCCGATTGCGGTAAACGAGATTCAAATTCTAAGTTTCGAATGGATTGGAAAGAGGCTACATAACAAAAAAATCGATTGGAATTCTTGGCTCACAAGCCCGAATATATACTTGAACATTTGATTTTCTCGTGGGTTGCAATCTTTGCACCTCTTAGTTGTTTTCTTTTCTTGTAGGTTTTCGTAGAAGGGGTTGCTTTGCCCCAGGTTGTATTGTTTTCGTGGTTTTTGTATTTCCTTCGGGTTCTTTTATTTAATGCTTGCTTTAAAAAAAAAAAAAAAGAATCAGTCTGTAATGATATAAAATAACTAGTTTACACCCGACTTCATAGAAATAATAATTTAATAATAATTAATAATTACGTAACTAATAACTAATACGTAATTAATAATCGTAATTACAATAACCAATAATTAATGGTAATTAATAATGATAAAAACAACAATAATAATAAATTTTCTTTGACTCTACACTTCACATCCTACATCCTACATGCACACCGAAAATTTTTTTAGTTATGTATATTCGTATAAAATACCAACTAATTGATCGCAAAGGCGATTCCACCTTATGTAGATTAGGTTTCTATGAACCCACTAGCTTGGGTTTTTTTTTTTTTTTTTTTTTGTTTTTTTTTTTTTTTGCAAAGTAACACTCAAAATGTATTGAACACCAATAAATATAGAGTTAGGCCCCATATGTTTGTAAGTTTTATGACTTTTATGATAATTTTTTTTAATAAAGTAAATTTTATACGACTCTTTTCAATTTTGATCCTAGATGTCACTTATTGATGATCACATTATCTAGGTTTAATCCTAATATAAACTTCATAAACAAGTATAGACTTATAGTATAGTAGAACCCATAACAACGAATTTTTTTTTTTTTTTTAAATAGTAATATTTCAAAGGTATATTACAAAATGGTTTTATCAAATCAAAAACTACAAAAATAGGGAAACCGGCATTTGAAATGCCGGTTTGCGACTTGTCAACCCAAACATGCATTTGAAATGCCGGTTTGCCTACGTAGCATTTTTTTAATTTTTTGATTTTTTTTTGAGTTCTTCCATACAAAGTCATTATAAGTTCTTTTTGTTTTGAAAGGTTTTAAAGCTCGTTTTGAAAGTATATCGAGCTTTGAAAGCTCGTTTTGATATAGTTAACTATATCAAAAATATATCGAGCTTTGAAACCTTTTCAAAACAAAATTAGTTTTAAAATCTTTTAAACAAAACGAATTTTAAAACATTTCAAAACAAAACGAGCTTATAACGAGTTTGTATCTAAGATCTAAAAAATATATATATATATATATATTAAAAAAAAGGTCACGTAGGCAAACCGGCACTTCAAATGCCGGTTTGGGTGACAAGTCGCAAACCGGCATTTCAAATGCAGGTTTCCCTATTTTTGTAATTTTTGATTTGAAAAAACCATTTGTGTAATATACCTTTGAAATATTATTATTTTAAAAAAAAATTCCATAACAACTGAGGCAAATGCTACTAATTTGCATTTCTTAAAAGCAAAACATAAAGTTTAATCAAGTTTAAATGTTTCATATATTGATTAAATTAATTAGTAGAAACATATTTGACTATGATCAAGTTTGCTAATTAATATGGAACTAGGAAACTTTAGAGATGGTTTTAATGATCAGAAGTAGATGACGATTCAGAAACAGGCTCTTCAACTTCTCTAAGGTGAAAGTTGAAATGTCCCGTTCTTATTGATTAAAAACGTTCCATATTAATTGATTTCGTTGCGAGGTTTTGACCTCTATATGAGACGTTTTTCAAAGACTGCATTCATTTTTAAAACAAACCATAACCTTTATTTCATAAATAAAGGTTTAAAAAGCTTTACGTAGATTATCAAATAATGATAATCTAAAATATTCTGTTTACACACGACCATTACATAATGGTTTACAATACAAATATGTTACATCGAAATCAATTTCTTGAATGCAGTTTTTACACAATATCATACAAACATGGACTCCAAATCTTGTCCTTATTTTAGTATGCAACAGCGGAAGCTCTTAGTATTCACCTGAGAATAAACATGCTTTAAACGTCAACAAAAATGTTGGTGAGTTATAGGTTTAACCTATATATATCAAATCGTAACAATAGACCACAAGATTTCATATTTCAATACACATCCCATACATAGAGATAAAAATCATTCATATGGTGAACACCTGGTAACCGACATTAACAAGATGCATATATAAGAATATCCCCATCATTCCGGGACACCCTTCGGATATGATATAAATTTCGAAGTACTAAAGCATCCGGTACTTTGGATGGGGTTTGTTAGGTCCAATAGATCTATCTTTAGGATTCGCATCAATTAGGGTGTCTGTTCCCTAATTCTTAGATTACCAGACTTAATAAAAAGGGGCATATTCGATTTCGATAATTCAACCATAGAATATAGTTTCACGTACTTGTGTCTATTTTGTAAATCATTTATAAAACCTGCATGTATTCTCATCCCAAAAATATTAGATTTTAAAAGTGGGACTATAACTCACTTTCACAGATTTTTACTTCGTCGGGAAGTAAGACTTGGCCACTGTTTGATTCACGAACCTATAACAATATATACATATATATCAATGTATGTTCAAAATATATTTACAACACTTTTAATATATTTTGATGTTTTAAGTTTATTAAGTCAGCTGTCCTCGTTAGTAACCTACAACTAGTTGTCCACAGTTAGATGTACAGAAATAAATCGATAAATATTATCTTGAATCAATCCACGACCCAGTGTATACGTATCTCAGTATTGATCACAACTCAAACTATATATATTTTGGAATCAACCTCAACCCTGTATAGCTAACTCCAACATTCACATATAGAGTGTCTATGGTTGTTCCGAAATATATATAGATGTGTCGACATGATAGGTCGAAACATTGTATACGTGTCTATGGTATCTCAAGATTACATAATATACAATACAAGTTGATTAAGTTATGGTTGGAATAGATTTGTTACCAATTTTCACGTAGCTAAAATGAGAAAAATTATCCAATCTTGTTTTACCCATAACTTCTTCATTTTAAATCCGTTTTGAGTGAATCAAATTGCTATGGTTTCATATTGAACTCTATTTTATGAATCTAAACAGAAAAAGTATAGGTTTATAGTCGGAAAAATAAGTTACAAGTCATTTTTGTAAAGGTAGTCATTTCAGTCGAAAGAACGACGTCTAGATGACCATTTTAGAAAATATACTTCCACTTTGAGTTTAACCATAATTTTTGGATATAGTTTCATGTTCATAATAAAAATCATTTTCCCAGAATAACAACTTTTAAATCAAAGTTTATCATAGTTTTTAATTAACTAACCCAAAACAGCCCGCGGTGTTACTACGACGGCGTAAATCCGGTTTTACGGTGTTTTTCGTATTTCCAGGTTTTAAATCATTAAGTTAGCATATCATATAGATATAGAAAATGTTTTTAGTTGATTTTAAAAGTCAAGTTAGAAGGATTAACTTTTATTTGCGAACAAGTTTAGAATTAACTAAACTATGTTCTAGTGATTACAAGTTTAAACTTTCGAATAAGATAACTTTATATACATGAATAGAATGATGTTATGAACATCATTACTACCTGAAGTTCCTTGGATAAACCTACTGGAAATGAAAAAAAATAGATCTAGCTTCAAAGGATCCTTGGATGGCTTGAAAGTTCTTGAAGCAGAATCATGACACGAAAACAATTTCAAGTAAGATTTCCACTCGAAATAAGATTGTCATAGTTATAGAAATTGAATTAAAGTTTGAATATGATTATTACCTTGTATTAGAAAGATAACCTACTGTAAGTAACAAAGGTTTCTTGATCTTGGATGATTACTTGGAATGGATTTAGAAAACTTGGAAGTAAACTTGCAATCTTGGAAGTATTCTTGATTTTATGAAACTAGAACTTTTGGAATTTATGAAGAACACTTAGAACTTGAAGATAGAAATTGAGTGAGATCAATTAGATGAAGAAAATTGAAGAATGAAAGTGTTTGTAGGTGTTTTTGGTCGTTGGTGTATGGATTAGATATAAAGGATATGTAATTTTGTTTTCATGTAAATAAGTCATGAATGATTACTCATATTTTTGTAATTTTATGAGATATTTTATGCTAGTTGCCAAATGATGGTTCCCACATGTGTTAGGTAACTCAAATGGGCTGCTAAGAGCTGATCATTGGAGTGTATATACCAATAGTACATACATCTAAAAGCTGTGCATTGTACGAGTATGAATACGGGTGCATACGAGTAGAATTGTTGATGAAACTGAACGAGGATGTAATTGTAAGCATTTTTGTTAAGTAGAAGTATTTTGATAAGTGTCTTGAAGTCTTTCAAAAGTGTATGAATACATATTAAAACACTACATGTATATACATTTTAACTGAGTCGTTAAGTCATCGTTAGTCGTTACATGTAAATGTTGTTTTGAAACCTTTAGGTTAACGATCTTGTTGAATGTTGTTAACTCATTATTTATTATAACAAATGAGATGTTAAATTGTTATATTATCATGATATTATGATATATAATATATCTTAGTATGATATATATACAGTTAAATGTCGTTACAACGATAATCGTTACATATATGTCTCGTTTCGAAATCATTAAGTTAGTAGTCTTATTTTTACATATGTATTTCATTGTTAATACACTTAATAATATATTTACTTATCATTTAACATAATTAACCAAGTGTATCAATATCTTAATATGATTCATATGTACCTAGTAAGACGTTGTTATAACGATAATCGTTATATATATCGTTTTCGAGTTTCTTAAATTAATAGTCTCATTTTTATGTATATAACTCATCGTTAAAATACCTAATGAGATACATACTTATAATAAAATAATGTTAACTATATATATAACCATATATATGTCATCGTATAGTTTTTACAAGTTTTAACGTTCGTGAATCACCGGTCAACTTGGGTGGTCAATTGTCTATATGAAACCTATTTCAATTAATCAAGTCTTAACAAGTTTGATTGCTTAACATGTTGGAAACACTTAATCATGTAAATAACAATTTCATTTAATATATATATAAACATGGAAAAGTTCGGGTCACTACAGTACCTACCCGTTAAATAAATTTCGTCCCGAAATTTTAAGCAGTTGGAGGTGTTGACGTATCTTCTGGAAATAAATGCGGGTATTTCTTCTTCATCTGATCTTCACGCTCCCAGGTGAACTCGGGTCCTCTACGAGCATTCCATCGAACCTTAACAATCGGTATCTTGTTTTGTTTAAGTCTCTTAACCTCACGATCCATTATTTCGCCGGGTTCTTCAATGAATTGAAGTTTTTCATTGATTTGGATTTCGTCCAACGGAATAGTGAGATCTTCTTTAGCAAAACATTTCTTCAAATTTGAGACGTGGAAAGTGTTATGTACAGCCGCGAGTTGTTGAGGTAGCTCAAGTCGGTAAGCTACTGGTCCGACACGATCAATAATCTTGAATGGTCCAATATACCTTGGATTTAACTTCCCTCGTTTACCAAATCGAACAACGCCTTTCCAAGGTGCAACTTTAAGCATGACCATCTCTCCAATTTCAAATTCTATATCTTTTCTTTTATTGTCAGCGTAGCTCTTTTGTCGACTTTGGGCGGTTTTCAACCGTTGTTGAATTTGGATGATCTTCTCGGTAGTTTCTTGTATTATCTCCGGACCCGTAATCTGTCTATCCCCCACTTCACTCCAACAAATCGGAGACCTGCACTTTCTACCATAAAGTGCTTACGGTGCCATCTCAATGCTTGAATGGTAGCTGTTGTTGTAGGAAAATTCTGCTAACGGTAGATGTCAATCCCAACTGTTTCCGAAATCAATAACACAAGCTCGTAGCATGTCTTCAAGCGTTTGTATCGTCCTTTCGCTCTGCCCATCAGTTTGTGGATGATAGGCAGTACTCATGTCTAGACGAGTTCCCAATGCTTGCTGTAATGTCTGCCAGAATCTTGAAATAAATCTGCCATCCCTATCAGAGATAATAGAGATTGGTATTCCATGTCTGGAGACAACTTCCTTCAAATACAGTCGTGCTAACTTCTCCATCTTGTCATCTTCTCTTATTGGCAGGAAGTGTGCTGACTTGGTGAGACGATCAACTATTACTCAAATGGTATCATAACCACTTGCAGTCCTTGGCAATTTAGTAATGAAATCCATGGTAATGTTTTCCCATTTCCATTCCGGGATTTCAGGTTGTTGTAGTAGACCTGATGGTTTCTGATGTTCAGCTTTGACCTTAGAACACGTCAAATATTCTCCTACATATTTAGCAATATCGGCTTTCATACCTGGCCACCAAAAATGTTTCTTAAGATCCTTGTACATCTTCCCCGTTCCAGGATGTATTGAGTATCTGGTTTTATGAGCTTCTCTAAGTACCATTTCTCTCATATCTCCAAATTTTGGTACCCAAATCCTTTCAGCCCTATACCGGGTTCCATCTTCCAGAATATTAAGATGCTTCTCCGATCCTTTGGGTATTTCATCCTTTAAATTTCCCTCTTTTAAAACTCCTTGTTGGGCCTCCTTTATTTGAGTAGTAAGGTTATTGTGAATCATTATATTCATAGATTTTACTCGAATGGGTTCTCTGTCCTTCCTGCTCAAGGCGTCGGCTACCACATTTGCCTTCCCCGGGTGGTAACGAATCTCAAAGTCGTAATCATTCAACAATTCAATCCACCTACGCTGCCTCATATTCAGTTGTTTCTGATTAAATATGTGTTGAAGACTTTTGTGGTCGGTATATATAATACTTTTGACCCCATATAAGTAGTGCCTCCAAGTCTTTAATGCAAAAACAACCGCGCCTAATTCCAAATCATACGTCGTATAATTTTGCTCGTGAATCTTCAATTGTCTAGACGCATAAGCAATCACCTTCGTCTGTTGCATTAATACACAACCGAGACCTTGCTTTGATGCGTCACAATAAATCACAAAATCATCATTCCCTTCAGGCAATGACAATATAGGTGCCGTAGTTAGCTTTTACTTCAATAATTGAAACGCCTTCTCTTGTTCATCCTTCCATTCAAATTTCTTCCCTTTATGCGTTAATGCAGTCAAGGGTTTTGCTATTTTGGAGAAATCTTGGATGAATCTTCTGTAGTAACCAGCCAATCCTAAAAATTGACGTATATGCTTCGGAGTTTTTGGGGTTTCCCACTTTTCAACGGTTTCGATCTTTGTCGGGTCCACCTGGATACCTTCTTTGTTCACTATGTGACCGAGGAATTGAAATTCTTCCAACCAAAATGCACACTTTGAAAACTTAGCGTACAGTTTTTCTTTCCTCAATACTTCTAGCACTTTTCTCAAATGTTCTTCGTGCTCTTGATCATTCTTTGAGTAAATAAGTATGTCATCGATGAAAACAATAACAAACTTGTCAAGATATGGCCCACACACTCGGTTCATAAGGTCCATGAACACAGCTAGTGCGTTAGTCAATCCAAACGGCATAACCATAAACTCGTAATGACCATAACGCGTCCTAAAAGCAGTTTTTGGAATATCATCCTCCTTTACTCGCATTTGATGATATCCAGAATGTAAATCGATCTTCGAATAAACCGACGAGCCTTGTAGTTGATCAAATAAGTCGTCAATTCTCGGCAGTGGATAACGGTTTTTGATGGTAAGTTTGTTCAACTCTCTGTAGTTAATACACAACCTAAATGTACCATCCTTCTTCTTGACAAACAAAACAGGAGCTCCCCATGGTGATGTGCTTGGTCGAATGAAACCACGTTCTAATAGTTCTTGCAGCTGGCTTTGCAGTTCTTTCATCTCGCTGGGTGCGAGTCTATAAGGAGTACGAGCTATTGGTGCAGCTCCTGGTACAAGATCTATTTGAAATTCAACAGATCGATGTGGAGGTAGTCCCGGTAATTCTTTCAGAAATACATCGGAAAATTTTTTTGCGACGGGAACATCATTGATGCTCTTTTTTTCAGTTTGTACTTTCTCGACGTGTGCTAGAACAGCATAGCAACCTTTTCTTATTAGTTTTTGTGCCTTCAAATTACTAATAAGATGTAGCTTCATGTTGCCCTTTTCTCCGTACACCATTAAGGGTTCTCCTTCTTCTCGTACAATGCGAATTGCATTTTTATAACATACGATCTCTGCTTTCACCTTCTTCAGCCAGTCCATGCCAACTATTACATCAAAACTCCCTAACTCTACTGCTATCAAATCATTCTTAAATATTTCGCTACCCAGTTTAATTTCTCGATTCCGGCATATATTATCTGCTGAAATTAATTTACCGTTTGCTAATTCGAGTAAAAATTTACTATCCAACAGCGTCAATGGACAACTTAATTTAGCACAAAAATCTCTACTCATATAGCTTCTATCCGCACCCGAATCAAATAAAACGTAAGCAGATTTATTGTCAATAAGAAACGTACCCGTAACAAGCTCCGGGTCTTCCTGTGCCTCTGTCGCATTAATATTGAAAACTCTTCCGCGGCCTTATCCATTCGTGTTCTCCTGGTTCGGGCAATTTCTAATAATGTGGCCCGGTTTTCCACATTTATAACAAACTACATTGGCATAACTTGCTCCGACACTACTTGCTCCGCCATTACTCGTTCCGACACCATTTGTTCCTTTCATTCTGTTAACCCCTGGTCCGTAGACCTCACACTTCACCGCGCTATGACCATTTCTTTTACACTTGTTGCAAAATTTGGTGCAGAACCCCGAGTGATACTTTTCACACCTTTGGCATAGCTGCTTCTGATTGTTGTTGTTGTTGTTGTTGCGGTTGTTATTGTTGTTGGGATGATTATTGTAGTTGTTGTTGTTGTTGTTGTTGTTGTTGTTGTTGTTGTTGTTGTTGTTGTTGTTGTTGTTGTTGTTGTTGTTGTTGTTGTTGTTGTTGTTGTTGTTGGGCCATTTTTTGTAGTTGCGATTGATGTTGCGATTGTTGGGATAATTGTTGCGATTATTATTGTAATTGCTGTTGTTATTGTATTGGTGATTTTTATCACCGTTTTCCTCCCACTTTCTTTTGACTTGCTTCACATTGGCCTCTTCAGCCGTCTGTTCTTTAATTCTTTCCTCAATCTGGTTCACTAGTTTGTGAGCCATTCTACATGCCTGTTGTATGGAGGCGGGCTCGTGTGAACTTATATCTTCTTGGATTCTTTCCGGTAATCCTTTCACAAACGCGTCGATCTTCTCTTCCTCATCTTCGAACGCTCCCGGACACAATAGGCACAATTATGTGAATCGTCTTTCGTACGTGGTAATATCAAATCCTTGGGTTCGTAACCCTCTAAGTTCTGTCTTAAGCTTATTGGCCTAGGTTCTGGGACGGTACTTCTCGTTCATCAAGTGCTTGAATGCTGACCACGGTAGTGCATACGCATCATCTTGTCCCACTTGCTCTAGATAGGTATTCCACCATGTTAACGCAGAACCTGTGAAGGTATGCGTAGCATACTTCACTTTGTCCTCTTCAGTACACTTACTTATGGCAAACACCGATTCGACCTTCTCGGTCCACCATTTCAATCCGATCGGTCCTTCGGTTCCATCAAATTCCAAAGGTTTGCAGGCAGTGAATTCTTTGTAGGTGCATCCTACACGATTTCCTGTACTGCTAGATCCAAGGTTATTGTTGGTATGTAGCGCAGCCTGTACTGCGGCTATGTTTGAAGCTAGAAAAGTACGGAATTCCTCTTCATTCATATTCACGGTGTGTCGAGTAGTCGGTGCCATTTCCTTCAAAATAGTCAAATAGAACAAGTTAATCATACAGAATATTAAGAGTAGTTAATAGTATTTCGTAGCATAATATGAACTCATTTATAAAAGCTTTTTCTTCATATTAGCGTTTTATAAGTTTAAATTCGGGTAGTACCTACCCGTTAAGTTCATACTTAGTAGCTAATATACAATTCAACTACTACAATTCTATATGAAAAACTGATTATAATAATATTTCGCGTTCAAACTTTTATACAATATTTTACAAACTTACAATACCGCTTATTTTACATAAAGCATGAAATATAGCACACAATAACTTTGATACAAGATAGTTGTGAAGATAATTCTAGCTAGTACACAAGTCGTTCAGCAAAGGCAATAAAGACACGTAATTCATACGTCCAGAAACAATTCATGCATTCTGGTTTTACTAGGACTACTTCCCATCCTTGGTCTTGTGGAACATAACCGTTATGGCCGTTGATAAGACAGCGTGTGTAACGTCATCAAAGGGACGAGGGTTACGTAATGACCAACAGTCTCGTAATAACCTAAAAACCTCATTTCTTACTCAAATTACCGACTCCGTCACTTGTGGGAACGTTTTGTTTAATAGCTGTAGCCCGATGTTCTTTTTCTCACTTTGGTGAGAAGCGAACATTACTAACCCGTAAGCATAGCATGCTTCTTTATGTTGCATGTTAGCCGCTTTTTCTAAATCATGAAGTCCTATATTCGGATACATTGAGTCAAAATAATTTCTTAACCCGTTGCGTAAAATAGCATTTGGGTTCCCCGCAATATATGCGTCAAAGTAAACACATCGTAACTTATGGGTTTCCCAATGTGATATCCCCATCTTTCAAATGAAAGTCTCTTATAAACCAAGACATTCTTGGAACGTTCTTCGAATGTCTTACAAACTGATCTCGCCTTAAATAGTTGTGCCGAGGAATTCTGACCAACTCTAGACAAGATTTCATCAATCATGTCTCCGGGTAGGTCTCTTAAAATATTGAGTTGTCTATCCATTTTGTGTTTTTAAACTGTAAAATAGACAAGAGTTAGATTCATAAAAAAATACTTATTAATACAAGCAATTTTTACATATATATCATAAAGCATAAGCACAATATATTACATATATTACACCACACGAATACAACTATCTTTTTCCGACTCGCTCGTTTCTTCCTCTTCGGTTTTGGTTCGTTTTGCCAAGTTTCTAGGGATATATGATGTTCCCCTAATACTAGCTGTCGTTTTCCACAACGGTTTAGAAAAACCCGGTGGTTTAGAGGTTCCCGGGTCATTGTTACAACTTAAGGACTTCGGGGGTTGACGATACATATAAAGTTCATCGGGGTTAGAATTAGATTTCTTTATTTTTATGCCCTTTCCCTTATTATTTTCTTTTGCTTTTTTAAATTCAGTTGGGGTAATTTCTATAACATCATCGAAATTCTCGTCGGAATCCGATTCATCAGAGAATTGGTAATCCTCCCAATATTTTGCTTCCTTGGCGGAAACACCATTGACCATAATTAACCTTGGTCGGTTGGTTGAGGATTTTCTTTTACTTAACCGTTTTATTATTTCCCCCACCGGTTCTATTTCCTCCTCCGGTTCCTCCTCTTCCGGTTCTGATTCTTCTTCCGGTTCTGATTCTTCTTCCGGTTCCTCTTCGGGAACTTGTGAATCAGTCCAATATATATTCGACTCTTCGTTATTATTAGGTGAGTCAATGGGATTTGTGCTAGAGGTAGACATCTATCACACAATATCAAACATGTTAAGAGATTAATATATCACATAATATATACATGTTAATAATATATAGTTTTCCAACAAAAATGTTAAGCAATCATTTTTAAAGAAAACACGGTCGAAGTCCAGACTCACTAATGCATCCTAACAAACTCGATAAGACATACTAATGCAAATTTTCTGGTTCTCTAAGACCAACGCTCTGATACCAACTGAAATGTCCCGTTCTTATTGATTAAAAACGTTCCATATTAATTGATTTCGTTGCGAGGTTTTGACCTCTATATGAGGCGTTTTTCAAAGACTGCATTCATTTTTAAAACAAACCATAACCTTTATTTCATAAATAAAGGTTTAAAAAGCTTTACGTAGATTATCAAATAATGATAATCTAAAATATCCTGTTTACACACGACCATTACATAATGGTTTACAATACAAATATGTTACATCGAAATCAGTTTCTTGAATGCAGTTTTTACACAATATCATACAAACATGGACTCCAAATCTTGTCCTTATTTTAGTATGCAACAGCGGAAGCTCTTAGTATTCACCTGAGAATAAACATGCTTTAAACGTCAACAAAAATGTTGGTGAGTTATAGGTTTAACCTATATATATATATATATCAAATCGTAACAATAGACCACAAGATTTTATATTTCAATACACATCCCATACATAGAGATAAAAATCATTCATATGGTGAACACCTGGTAACCGACATTAACAAGATGCATATATAAGAATATCCCCATCATTCCGGGACACCCTTCGGATATGATATAAATTTCGAAGTACTAAAGCATCCGGTACTTTGGATGGGGTTTGTTAGGCCCAATAGATCTATCTTTAGGATTCGCGTCAATTAGGGTGTCTGTTCCCTAATTCTTAGATTACCAGACTTAATAAAAAGGGGCATATTCGATTTCGATAATTCAACCATAGAATGTAGTTTCACGTACTTGTGTCTATTTTGTAAATCATTTATAAAACCTGCATGTATTCTCATTCCAAAAATATTAGATTTTAAAAGTGGGACTATAACTCACTTTCACAGATTTTTACTTCGTCGGGAAGTAAGACTTGGCCACTGGTTGATTCACGAACCTATAACAATATATACATATATATCAAAGTATGTTCAAAATATATTTACAACACTTTTAATATATTTTGATGTTTTAAGTTTATTAAGTCAGCTGTCCTCGTTAGTAACCTACAACTAGTTGTCCACAGTTAGATGTATAGAAATAAATCAATAAATATTATCTTGAATCAATCCACGACCCAGTGTATACGTATCTCAGTATTGATCACAACTCAAACTATATATATTTTGGAATCAACCTCAACCCTGTATAGCTAACTCCAACATTCACATATATAGTGTCTATGGTTGTTCCGAAATATATATAGATGTGTCGACATGATAGGTCGAAACATTGTATACGTGTCTATGGTATCTCAAGATTACATAATATACAATACAAGTTGATTAAGTTATGGTTGGAATAGATTTGTTACCAATTTTCACGTAGCTAAAATGAGAAAAATTATCCAATCTTGTTTTACCCATAACTTCTTCATTTTAAATCCGTTTTGAGTGAATCAAATTGCTATGGTTTCATATTGAACTCTATTTTATGAATATAAACAGAAAAAGTATAGGTTTATAGTCTAAAAAAATAAGTTACAAGTCATTTTTGTAAAGGTAGTCATTTCAGTCGAAAGAACGACGTCTAGATGACCATTTTAAAAAACATACTTCCACTTTGAGTTTAACCATAATTTTTGGATATAGTTTCATGTTCATAATAAAAATCATTTTCCCAGAATAACAACTTTTAAATCAAAGATTATCATAGTTTTTAATTAACTAACCCAAAACAGCCCGCGGTGTTACTACGACGGCGTAAATCCGGTTTTACGGTGTTTTTTGTGTTTCCAGGTTTTAAATCATTAAGTTAGCATATCATAAAGATATAGAAAATTTTTTTAGTTGATTTTAAAAATCAAGTTAGAAGGATTAACTTTTATTTGTGAACAAGTTTAGAATTAACTAAACTATGTTCTAGTGATTACAAGTTTAAACCTTCGAATAAGATAGCTTTATATGTATGAATAGAATGATGTTATGAACATCATTACTACCTCAAGTTCCTTGGATAAACCTACTGGAAATGAGAAAAATAGATCTAGCTTCAAAGGATCCTTGGATGACTTGAAAGTTCTTGAAGCAGAATCATGACACGAAAACAATTTCAAGTAAGATTTCCACTCGAAATAAGATTGTTATAGTTATAGAAATTGAATTAAAGTTTGAATATGATTATTACCTTGTATTATAAAGATAACCTACTATAAGTAACAAAGGTTTCTTGATCTTGGATGATTACTTGGAATGGATTTAGAAAACTTGAAAGTAAACTTGCAATCTTGGAAGTATTCTTGATTTTATGAAACTAGAACTTTTGGAATTTATGAAGAGCACTTAGAACTTGAAGATAGAACTTGAGAGAGATCAATTAGATGAAGAAAATTGAAGAATGAAAGTGTTTGTAGGTATTTTTGGTCGTTGGTGTATGGATTAGATATAAAGGATATGTAATTTTGTTTTCATGTAAATAAGTCATGAATGATTACTCATATTTTTGTAATTTTATGAGATATTTTATGCTAGTTGCCAAATGATGGTTCTCACATGTGTTAGGTGACTCACATGGGCTGCTAAGAGCTGATCATTGGAGTGTATATACCAATAGTACATACATCTAAAAGCTGTGTATTGTACGAGTACGAATACGGGTGCATACGAGTAGAATTGTTGATGAAACTGAACGAGGATGTAATTGTAAACATTTTTGTTAAGTAGAAGTATTTTGATAAGTGTCTTGAAGTCTTTCAAAAGTGTATGAATACATATTAAAACACTACATGTATATACATTTTAACTGAGTTGTTAAGTCATCGTTAGTCGTTACATGTAAATGTTGTTTTGAAACCTTTAGGTTAACGATCTTGTTGAATGTTGTTAACTCATTATTTATTATAAAAAATGAGATGTTAAATTGTTATATTATCATGATATTATGATATATAATATATCTTAGTATGATATATATACAGTTAAATGTCGTTACAACGATAATCGTTACATATATGTCTCGTTTCGAAATCATTAAGTTAGTAGTCTTATTTTTACATATGTATTTCATTGTTAATACACTTAATAATATATTTACTTATCATTTAACATAATTAACCAAGTGTATCAATATCTTAATATGATTCATATGTACCTAGTAAGACGTTGTTATAACGATAATCGTTATATATATCGTTTTCGAGTTTCTTAAATTAATAGTCTCATTTTTATGTATATAACTCATTGTTAAAATACCTAATGAGATACATACTTATAATAAAATCATGTTAACTATATATATAACCATATATATGTCATCGTATAGTTTTTACAAGTTTTAACGTTCGTGAATCACCGGTCAACTTGGGTGGTCAATTGTCTATATGAAACCTATTTCAATTAATCAAGTCTTAACAAGTTTGATTGCTTAACATGTTGGAAACACTTAATCATGTAAATAACAATTTCATTTAATATATATATAATTATGGAAAAGTTCGGGTCACTACAAAAGTTGCGGTGGCAGTTGCAGGCGGCACATTGTAGCTCACCAACTGTACCTTTTTCTCCTGTTGCCATGAACTCCCGGCAACCATCTACCGCGTAGCCACCCATTTTAGCTGCATGATTCTTCTGGCACCTTCCATAGCGAACAGTTGATGTTCCATTAGAACCGATCTTAATGATCACTACACGCTTCTTCATTCCTCTATGAAAAAGGTTTGAGATAGTATGTATATTATGGCCAGGTCAAGTTTTACTTGGTTCAGTGCAATATGCTATATATAGGAGTATATATGTTGCATGTACATAGATAAACATATCAACTAATTAAAGATTATTCAATCATGCATATATGATTTTTGTATGTTTTGTGTAGGTATAAAAAACTAATCAAAAAACTAATCATATATATATATAAGCTAGCCAGCATATTTGTCTAATGACATTATGCATGTGTCCCTGTTTCTTTTCTTTTTCAGACAAACAAACCTGTTAGTTTTTATAATTGTCAAGAAATTGAATACAATAAATTAATTTGTTTATTGCTCCGTATTACCTTTTACGAAAATTCGAGTAGAAAGAAAGAAAAAACCGACTTAAAAGCTGTTAGATTAATTAACGCAATAGGATGTATAAATGTCAATATTAAACACTCACTAAGTAGATAAATTAAAAGTAAATGAACATATACTCCGTATTATTTTTTAGACTCCACGACTAGATAATATCCAATTTGTTGGTGATTTTAGTGTTATTAACAATCATTTTGATTAATTGGGATTTACTAGATAGCAAAGGCTTATAGAATTAAGCTCAATGACGAGTTTGGAGAGTGCGGAGTGCACGCTCGTTCGAGTTAATTCAATAAGGTCTTGAAAATTACATCTTTTGATGAAAGGTAACCATGAATGGTTACATCATTTCATGAAGAGTGATGTCATTTCCCAAAAGGTGTAAACGAAGAGTTGCATCTTTTAGTTGAAAGGTTGCATATTTACATTAAAGAGTTACATCATTTCGTCGCACCTTTCACCTCTTATATATAGAGGACTTTGCTTTCATTCTAAAAAACAAAAAACGCACACATACTCTCTAACAATTTGATCAGTGATTTCGTTGCCAAAAACACTGATTGCGTTCTTGTCTTATCCCTGTAAAGATTTCGTGAAACCGAGGCAATCGTCGGGTCGAAATACTGTATAGAGAAAGTGAATACACGATTCAAGAACGAATCCGGCAGTCAATTCATACCCAATTTCTAACACAATTTAGTAACAAACTAGTGAAATGACCCGTGGAAACACGAATTTGTTTAAACAAAATAATTTAATGATATGTTTTAGGTATTAAGTGAATGTAAATGTTAAATTCATTTAGCTTATTGCCCCATGAAACTACGGATTCCGACTAAGAAACTTGTCGTTGATTTTGAAAACATAAAGTTCGCTTAAAGTTGAATATTTATATTTATATTTTTAATAATAATAATAAATGTCGTTTAAATTTTTTTAGAAAAATAAAATTACAACTTAGGAGATTAATATTTACTTTTATAAAAGATTTTGTATTATTTTTTTAATTAAATTAATATATAATTATGACATCATCATTATGAAAAGTAAAGGGTAATTTAATTTAATGATGATGTCATCATTTTAGAGGTTTATTAAACTATATAGATATAGATATAGATAATGTGAGGGTACATCAATATCGAACATAAACAATTTTATCAAGCCTATTGGATATTTGGATATGTACCCTCATACATATAACTCTCAATACATATAACTCTCAATGATCAATCACAATAAAGGAGTTGACCTCAATATTATTGAATCACTTCCTGCTTCGACTCTAAATCATAAAACTGCATTCTCTTGATTCGAATTCCATAAATACAGTTTAAATTAAGGATTTTGCTAACGACAGTCCTAAATTATACACGTTGGTTATATGTCACTTTCATGATGGAGTTACTGAATTATACAAGAACCTTATGCGTGTTAACGACAATCATAAAGGTTTCGTTAGCAAAATTCATAATTTATTAATATAAACACTTAATAAGAAAGTATTATTCTCACGGTATCGATGTAAGATTGTGTTTGATAAAACTGAATGATTTAGCATTCAATGGTTCATAATCTAAATTATTAAAAAGTTTTAAATGAAGTTAGTTCCAAATAGTAAAGACATGTAATTATTGTAAATGAAGAACACGTGGAATGTAAATTAACTTATTAACCTTTTGCATTAATAAAAACACAATATAATTGTTTAATTAGTGTTATTGATAAAATTTTAACTGGATAGAAATATGATTTCGGTACTTAATGGTTAAAATCGTATTTCAGGTTTGAATGGTTTAACATTGGATGAATGTTAAACCATACGACAACATATGTTATTCAGAAGTCGGAAAATAAAAGCGTTGAATGCTAAGTTCAACATTCAACGCCGAATCATTCAATTAAGAAGTAATCAAACGCACCTTAATTATTCTCTATGATTTTTTGTCGAATTTAAGATATATTAAATATATGTCAGTTTTGAATTTCTTATTTGGTTTAAGTTTTGTGTGAATTTTAAAAAAAATAAATATAGTACAATTTAGAGTAATAAATGAGAGAAAACTAAGAATTTGATTGTATTTGATAGTTATGTTTTATTAATGAACAATTATTTTAGTACGAAGATAAATAGCAAGGATAATATTTAAATGAGAATGCTAAACGTAGCTTTAAGGGTTACGTTTAAGCATATATCATATTTAAATGAGAATGCTAAACGTAGCTCTTAGGGTTACGTTTAAAACTCTGTTAAAGCAATCGCAAAACATAAATATTCTTTCTTTTAATATTGAATTTTCTTATATAATTTTAATATTACTAATATTCATGACAACGATTAATTATAAATATAGATTAATTTATATATGAAATGTTTTCATTTTCCTATTTCTTAAACTAAAACTTCAATAACACAAAGAACTGTATATTAGTCGTTTCTAATAACCTAATCCGACATATTTTGGCACTATCTTAAAAGTCAAGATTATTCGTTTTACCAAGTAACTAATGTGAGTGTATGATTGACATTAATAGTTTTGAATATTCCGAATGATCCAATATTTCTAGTCTAGTGTGGTAGTTTTATTGTCATTTCAAGTCTTCTTGATGAAGCTTTGACCCTTGTTTTGGTCCTATTACGGAAACAAACCCATGAAGCATGTGTTTTATTTGTTTTGTTCAAAGATAAAATAACCACACGGTGATATGAATATTTTGTCTTTTGATCTATCATATGTATTATATGTAAGAAAAATTGTATACGAAACTGAAATAACTAAACAAGTAATCACAAACGTAATAATCAGATTGCTGATAAATAAGCAAAAAGAGAAAGTTAAAACGATCTAACCGATTTGAAGGGTTGAACCGGGCTTGTGTTTGACACAATTCCCTTAAACAGATTCGACGTCTGTTCCCAGGGTACACCAGCTTGAAGCAGCGTACTGTCGGACTTGAACACTTGCCTGAAAGGTAACCGGAACGGGGAGACCTTGTTGCGGCTGAGAGGGAAAAGTAATAGTGTTTGTGCTCTCTAGTTTTGATGTGTCTTTCAACAAAGCCTAAAGGCTTTATTTATAGTGGAGAGTAAGGCCTTAAGTTTGTTCCCACAACCGATGCGGGACAACTTCCACTTTACTTATTCTTCAAGATAACTTTGTACCAAACTAGCACCTTTGAAACTCGATATCTCATTCATCATTAATCCGTTTCGGACACACTTTAGTTCGTTGTAAAGCCCTCGTTAGAGGCTACAAAAGTCACTAACTAGTCATTAATATATATCACTTTATCATATATTAAACTAGTGGGCAAAGCCCGTGCGTTGCACGGCTTGTTCCGAACTTCAATATTTTAATTCATGTTTAACTTGATGTTGGGTCCATTCGGCATGTGTCTAAGTAGTTTTTTTGCGTGCTTGCGAGAATTGTACATTTGAGTCTCGTGTTATAACAGATGATGTAATTGTGTTATAGCGTATGATGTAATTATAAGCTTATATCCAATATTGAATAATAAACATTCCAAATTTATTATTCTATGAGACTGTCAAAGCGTTTGCATTCACCATCTTATCAACAAAATCTTGTAATTGTACATGAAATTCATTCATCAAATAATTTTACCATAAATTTTCACAAATAAAATAATGTTCCATATGCATAATAGAATTTCATTATGATACTAACACTTGGTGTAATAAAATAGTGATTTTTGGTTTCTACATGCTCTCGATTAATTAAAAAAAAATACAGTTTTACTCCATTAATTGATTCATGTTATAATAATAATAATAATAATATAGATATGGATAGTCAATTTTGGTGTATACATATAGTCAATTTTGGTACACAAAGTATGTATTTTTATATTGAGATTTTAGGCTATAAATACTCATGAATGCAAGCATTAAACTTGCACCATTTCACACACTTACAAAGTGTTTCTTTCTTTCTCCATTATCATCTTTGTTCTTACACTTCATTATTAGTATTCTTAATCAAGAATCAAATCACTAAAGGTAGTTATAAGCCTACTGAATTATAACATCAAGAATCAAACCACTAAAGGTAGTTATAAGCCTACTGAATTATAACACGTTATCAGCACGATAATCTTAATACTAAATATGGTTGGCTCTGCCACCAAAATGATATATGGTCGGTTATACCACCAAAATGATATATGGTCGGTTATACCACCAAAATGATATATGGTCGGTTATACCACCAGAATGATATAGGTCGGTTATACCACCTGAAAAAATATATGGTCGACACTGTCGCCAAATTTTCATTTATGTTTACTAATATTTATATTTTTGTTATATAACATTTATTTATGATTGCTTACACATGGTCGACACTGTCACCTACTTATCATTTATATTATATTAAATTTATGTTTAATGTTTATATACTTATGAATATAAATTGACTCTAATTTATCATGATGTTTGTTTTAATTTTTGATAATAGAAAATGTCGAATCTGGAAAAGCTTAAATTTACTCCTTTAGAATCAACTGGAAACAACTACATGCCATGGGTTATAAAAGTAAAAATGCATCTTAAATCAATGGGCATTCTTGAAACCATAAATGAAAACAACACTTGTTCTGAAAAAGAACAAGCTACGGCATGTTACTTTATTCATCAACATATTGATGAATGCTTACAAAATAATTATGTGACTGTAGAAGATCCCCATGTTTTATGGGAAGGTCTCAAAAGCAGATTCAATAATCAAAGAGAAATTTTACTTCCAGCTGCAATGGAACAATGGAGAACATTAAGGTTCCAAGACTTTAAGAAAGTAAATGAATACAGCTCAGCTCTGTATAATACATGTTCACAACTTAAATTCTGTGGACATGAAATTAGTGATGCAGACATGATGGAGAAAACTTTCTCCACAATGAATGCTGCAAACATCACAGTGCAAAGAAATTTGAGAATGCTAAAGTTCAAAACATATCCTGAACTTAATTCATATCTCTTAGTTGCAGAGCAAAATGATGAGCTATTAATGAAAAATCAGCAATCCCGTCCTACTGGTACACTTGCAATCCCTGAAGCAAATACTGCAAATAATTATAAACAGGGACAAGGACGCGGGCAAGGTCGTGGTTATAATAACCATCACCATCATCATGCCAAAAGCCATAACTATGGTAGAAACCATCCTTATGGTAATGGTAATGGGCGTGGACGTGGTCGTGGTCGTGGCCGTGGTGGTCAAAGAAATAGTAATCCACGAAAATATAAATATCAAC
Organism: Rutidosis leptorrhynchoides; assembly: GCF_046630445.1. Classification (NCBI taxonomy): domain Eukaryota; kingdom Viridiplantae; phylum Streptophyta; class Magnoliopsida; order Asterales; family Asteraceae; genus Rutidosis; species Rutidosis leptorrhynchoides. Next base: position 49,011,380 of record NC_092337.1, on the reverse strand, counting down.
CACAAAACAAGCCCATTAAACAAGATGTTGAAGAAAATTCTTCTAAAAATTCTGAAGAATCTTGCTACAGATGTGGTAGAATGGGCCACTGGGCTAATACTTGCCGAACATCTAAACATCTTGTTAAGATGTATCAGGATTCGCTGAAAGATAAAGAAAAGGAAGTAAACTTTGTGGATAACGTCGATCCAACAGTCACTGAGAAACCATCTGATTTATATGAAGATTTCTTGAATGTTTAAGTTGTGTGTCTTTCGAAAAATAAACGATTTAATATCGTCTGTCTTTGTCATTATGTTTGCTAAATGTTTCAGTACTATCTATTTGCGTTTAAAATATTGTGTAATATTAATGTACTCACTATTTATTTCTTATATATGAAGTTCAATATGAATTTTGCTGGAATACAACATCAATCAAGTGGTGGAGATCTCTGTATAGCAGACAGTGGAACTACACACACTATACTTAAATCCGAGAAATATTTTATTGATCTAAAACCAACGGAAGGAACTATACATACAATATCAGGACCTGCTAACTTGATAAAAGGGATAGGAAAGGCAAATTTCATACTACCAAATGGTACAAAATTTTTAATAAATGATGCCTTATTTTCTCCCAAGTCAAGCAGAAATTTATTGAGTTTCTCCGACATATACCTTAACGGGTATGATTATCAGTCAGTGACAACAGAAAATGAGAAATATTTAAGTATCACTGACAAGAGTCATGTGGTTGAAAAACTGCCAAGACTTAGTTCTGGATTACATTATACACATATAAATGTACCAGAAATACATATGGTAGTTAACGAAAAATATATTGATCCTGGTGTATTCAGTTTATGGCATAACAGATTAGGCCATCCAGGATCAACAATGATGAAAAGGATTATTGAATGTACTCATGGACATCCACTAAAGGATAGAAAAATCCATCATGATACAATGGTTCCATGTACATCTTGCTCTCTTGGAAAATTGATAACTAGACCCTCACCACTTAAGGTTGAGAAAGAATCACCAATGTTTCTTGAAAGAATTCAAGGTGATATATGTGGACCAATTCATCCACCATGTGGACCATTTAGATATTTCATGGTTCTAATAGACGCATCTAGCAGATGGTCTCATGTTTGTCTGTTATCAAGCCGTAATGTGGCATTTGCAAAATTTCTTGCCCAAATTATTAAATTGAGAGCTCATTTTCCTGATTACACCATTAAAAGGGTGAGACTTGATAATGCTGGTGAATTTACATCTCAAGCATTTAATGACTATTGCATGTCTATAGGAATTGTTGTTGAACATTCTGTTGCTCATGTGCATACACAAAATGGTTTAGCCGAGTCATTGATTAAACGTTTACAGTTAATCGCTAGACCATTGATAATGAGAACAAAACTCCCTGTATCTATATGGGGTCATGCAATTTTACATGCTGCTGCATTGATTCGCATCAGACCAAGTGCAAGTCATAAATATTCCCCCCTACAACTTGCTTTTGGTCAAGAGCCAAATATTTCCCATCTTAGAACATTTGGTTGTGCAGTGTATGTTCCAATTGCGACACCACAACGTACAAAAATGGGTCCTCAAAGGAGGTTGGGAATATATGTTGGATATGAAACATCTTCAATATTAAGGTATATTGAACCTATGACAGGTGACGTTTTTACAGCACGTTTTGCTGATTGTCATTTTAATGAAACATTGTTCCCTAGATTAGGGGGAGAAATGAAAAATAAAGAAAATGATGTTTCATGGTGTGAACCTCAATTAAAGTATCTTAATCCTCGCACAAAAGAATGCGAGACAGAAGTTCAAAAGATAATGCATATACAAGAACTTGCAAATCAATTGCCTGATGCATTTACAGATACAAAAACGGTGACAAAATCATATATACCAGCAGTAAATACTCCAGCTCGAATTGAAATTCCAAAAGCTGGCAATAACGTCACTCATGAATCTTTGCCACGTCAGAAACGTGGAAGACCAATTGGTTCAAAGGATAAAAATCCTCGAAAAAGAAAATCAGCTGATAATGAAGTAAAAGAAAGTGTTCAAGAAGAACCACAAATCAGTACTCCTACTGCAGAGGAGATTGATGATGTCAATACAGAAATTGCAATCAATTATGCATATTCAAAAATATTATGGAACCGAAATGAAATGAAAAATCTTGATGAGAAATTTTCATTTAATGTTGCGTATGACATCATGAATAATGATGATGATCCAGAACCAACATCTATGGTTGAATGTCAAAATAGACATGATTGGGCTCAATGGAAAGAAGCAATACGAGCTGAATTAGAATCACTCAATAAAAGAAAGGTTTTCGGATCCATCATTCTCACTCCTAAAGATGTGAAACCTGTAGGATACAGATGGATTTTTATCCGAAAAAGAAATGAGAAAAATGAAGTTACAAGGTATAAAGCTAGACTTGTAGCTCAAGGTTTTTCTCAAAGACCAGGAATTGATTATGAAGAAACTTATTCCCCTGTTATGGATGCAATTACTTTTAGATACTTAATCAGCCTGGCAGTTTCTAAAAATTTAGAAATGCATCTCATGGATGTTGTGACTGCTTATCTATATGGATCACTTGATAGTGATATATATATGAAGATACCTGAAGGATTTAAGGTACCAGAAGCATCAAATGCAAAACCCAAAGAAATGTATTCGATTAAATTACAAAGATCTTTATATGGGTTAAAACAATCGGGACGTATGTGGTATAACCGATTAAGTGATTACTTGATAAGCAAAGGGTATACAAATAATCTTACTTGCCCTTGTGTTTTCATTAAGAAAACAACATCCGGATATGTGATCATAGCTGTTTATGTTGATGATCTTAACATCATAGGTACAAATAAAGAGATCCATGAAGCCATTCAACTTCTAAAGAAAGAATTTGAAATGAAAGATCTCGGAAAAACCAAGTATTGCCTTGGTTTACAAATTGAGCATATGTCTAATGGTTTACTTGTACATCAAACAACATATACTGAAAAGATTTTGAAACGTTTCAATATGGACAAGGCAAAACCATTAAGTACTCCTATGGTTGTTAGATCACTCAATGTTGAAGCTGATCCATTTCGTCCATGTGAAGATCAAGAAGACATTCTTGGACCAGAAGTACCATATCTTAGTGCAATTGGAGCTCTTATGTATCTTACAAATTGTACAAGACCTGACATTTCTTTTGCAGTTAATTTGTTGGCAAGGTTCAGCTCTGCTCCTACCAAAAGACACTGGAATGGGATCAAACACATATTTCGATACCTTCGAGGAACTACTGATTTAGGATTATTTTATTCTAACGAATCAAAACAAGATTTGGTTGGTTATGCAGATGCAGGTTATTTATCTGATCCACATAAAGCTAAATCTCAAACTGGATATGTATTCCTAAATGGAGGTACTGCAATATCATGGCGTTCTCAAAAACAAACACTTGTTGCTACATCGTCAAATCATGCCGAAGTGATTGCATTACATGAAGCTACTCGGGAATGTTTTTGGTTGAGATCAATGACACAAATCATTACTGATTCTTGTGGACTAGAACGCGATAAAAGTCCAACAATTATCTATGAAGATAATGCAGCTTGCATAGCACAGATGAAAGAAGGGTATATCAAAAGTGACCGAACCAAACACATACCTCCTAGATTCTTCTCATACACTCAAAATCTCATTAAGGACAACGAGATTGAAATGAGATATGTTCAATCCAGCAAAAACTCTGCTGATCTTTTCACGAAAGCACTTCCAACTGCTATTTTCAGAACACACGTTCATAACATTGGCATGAGACATGTTCAAAAGATGTAACAGCTGAAGCGATGTCTACTTGAGGGGGAGTCAACTCCATGCTGCACTCTTTTTCCCTTAGCTAAAGTTTTTTCCCACTGGGTTTTCTTTAGCAAGGTTTTTAACGAGGCAGTAATTTATAGTTGATCTTCAACAAAATAAAATTGCTATCCAAGGGGGAGTGTTATAATAATAATAATAATAATATAGATATGGATAGTCAATTTTGGTGTATACATATAGTCAATTTTGGTACACAAAGTATGTATTTTTATATTGAGATTTTAGGCTATAAATACTCATGAATGCAAGCATTAAACTTGCACCATTTCACACACTTACAAAGTGTTTCTTTCTTTCTCCATTATCATCTTTGTTCTTACACTTCATTATTAGTATTCTTAATCAAGAATCAAATCACTAAAGGTAGTTATAAGCCTACTGAATTATAACATCAAGAATCAAACCACTAAAGGTAGTTATAAGCCTACTGAATTATAACAATTCATATACCAAACGCAAATCCTTTACTGAATTATTTTTAAATAAATAACTCCTCAAACGATAGTAATATTGTAACAGACTGAAACTCGGGCTAGTTGTAAGTTGCCTATTTTGCCCTTAGGGTTTGTGCTTAGTTTTAAGTGTTTCTATTTTAATTATTTTATTATTGTTTTATTATATTTTTGTTGTGACCAGTTTGTGACAAGGGTCTCAGCACAGGTTTGTTTATTTTATTTGGACCTCTTTTGGGCTACCTAATTTTGTGCGAAAGATATCAGATAACTGGTAAATACCCGTGTGTGATGGGGTATTGTGTTTTAACACAAATATAAGCTAGTGACCAGCTCTTTTCTTGAGGTTTCTTGAACTTTCCTCTCACTCACACATTCACCTAACCTAAACTTCACCATCTTCATCTCAACCCTAAATCATTTGATCTCGAATTGAAGCTTGATTTTGGTGTCAAAACGTTCCTTGTATCATTGTGATTCTAACAAGGTAAAGTTTGTAAGATTTCATAATCAAATCTGTGATTAAATGGGTTTTTGAGTTAGTTTTTGTTAAAATGGGGTTTTGTGTCAAATTGGTAGAAATTGATGTTGTTTGTGTTTAAATGTTGTGGGTTTATGTTCCAAAAAATTTAGTGTACGAGTTGTGTTCAGTTTTGAGGTCAAAAACGTGTCCAAAGTCGAGATTTGGTGATTTTGGGTTGAAACCCATCACTTTGCTGCTGTTGCAGCTGATGAACTACCTTCGGCCGATGGTTGTTGACCATCGACCGATGGTGAGGGTCGATCGGCCGGTGGACAAGACCATCGACCGATGGTGTGAGATTTTGACCAGCGGATGTAATTTTGACGATCGACCGATTGGGGGAGACCATCGACCGATGGTGTGTTGACGATCGGCCGATGGATGGGACCATCGACCGATGGTCTTAGGTAGTGAAATTTTTACTAAGTGTTGAATTATAGCTGTTATGTTGTCCGTGTGTTTTTAGTGTTAAACATGAAAATTTTAGCGGACGCATTTTTTTTACTAATTTGCTATAATTCGCTGTCAGTGTGTCTAATCTTGATGGGAACACTATTCTAACTTGGTTTTTGCTGTTCTCAGGAGATAAGGACAAGGAGGAAGCTCAGAAATAATAACTGAGCAGTTGCTGGTAATTGGTGAGTGAGTCTATCTCCGGATAGAGTTTAAGTAGCATATCATGCTGCTGTGGTTGACCCTTTTTACCATGCATAGTGTAGACACTGCCATGTTAGAATAATATAATATGCCTGATGTTGTATGTGAATTATGTGTACACTGTGTGAATGGCACCAGTCGGGCCTAGGGAGACTGGAGACTCGAGACCGTGCCTAGGAGAGGTTAGAGTCCGTATGAGGTCAATCGTGCCTAGGGGAGGTTGGGTCCATAGGCTACTAATTGTGAAGTATAGTGTGAACGATGCACCCCCTGCATCTGGATAACTATACTGTGAAATTGAGTAGCAGGGACTATCGGTAGACTCAGGCCCGATCAGCTAGGAGTCGTGTGCTCGTACAAGCCGCCGATCCTCGTATTGTCTTATTGTATGCTAGTTGGTAGTTAGCAAGTGTTGTTGTAACGAACCTGGAATTTCCAACATTTATTTATTAATAATTACTATTATTAATACGTGTGGTAAAACGAATGTATGTCATTACATTTACATGTTGCCATGATTGCCCGAACTTGACTTTAATTGCCCGAAACGTCTTTGTGACACCCGGAACTTGCGCGAATAATATTTTCAAGTATTATTTACATTCATGATTAATTTTATTAATCATTTTGATTAACTATGATTATTAGTTAATTACTTGGGCCTTTAGTAGTGTTAATAGACTTTTAATTGGATTAACTTGTTACTACTTGAAACTTGGGCTTTAATTAATGTTAGTGGACTTAAAGAGCCCACCCTACTTCATTCATGGACTCTTAAGCCCATACTTGCATGTAAGTATCATTTAGGTTACAACTAGTTAGTTAAAGACTTATAGAATCTTGTTACACATCTTCCCCATGCTAGGCCACTTATTAACCAACTTTTATGCCTCATGCATGCAAGAGACTAGAGTGTAATTTCCTTCCCCTTCCCCTTGTTTTAGCCGTCGGCCTTTGTAGCTAGTGAGAGGGTTTTTGTTTCAAATTTTTCTATCATATCTCCTAGTATCCTTCACCACTTCTCTCATTCAAAACACACACATTCAAACTTGCAACTTCTTTCTCCCTTTTCTCTCTCAAATTGTAAGTAACAAAACTAAATGTTCTTCCCTTTTTCCTCTTCAAAACCGTGAACCTATACACACATATCATCATCATCTCTTGTTCTTTGATTATTGTTTTGTTACTTGTTGTTGTTATTACTTACTTACTAGTTGTTTTTCTTTCTCTACTTACATGTTTTCAAGAATCAAACTACCTAGTTTATTCTTCTTTATCTTGTATTAACAAGAACATTCAAGAACTAAACTCTCTAGTTTAGGTTCTACATATAATGTTTCAAAGATTAAATTCTTGTGTTGTAACTCATACTTGTAGTTCTTGAAGTAAACTTAAAGTTTACTTTACTTAAAGATCAAACCTTGGTTGAATCTTTAAAAGTATGAACAACCCATGAACTTATTTACTTGTTTATTTAGTTACATGCACTTTAATTTATGTTTGTTGGTTGTTATTGGTCAAATGTTACTAGTTAACTTTGATCTCATATCTCTTGGAACTAAAAATTAACTTGAAAGTTCAAGAACACACAAATAAGTTTTCTTTAAAAACAACTTTGTATACTTATGCTTGATCTAGACTTTTGGGTCTTGGATCTTCAAGATCTAACTATAGAACTATGTTCTACATCTTAAGATCTTGATTAGTTAGTTTATTTTCAAGTTTAGAGTTCAATATTTCTATTATAGTTCATGTAAGTGTCAAACCTAAGACTTTGATGTAACTTTGGTTCATCAAACTACATGCAACTCTTAAGTGAGTTGTGCTTCATGTCTTAGACTTGAACTAGTGTTATGATGGTCAATACTTGGTTAAGATGACGTAAACACACCCATGAGTTGTACACTTGAAGCTATATGCATCAAGGATGAGAACCATGATGAACATCAAACACCAAGACCACCGGAACCCTTTTAAACTTACTGTTTCTGTCCAAAACTTTCTGACCCGATGCTTCTGGAACAGACCAGTAGACCTGGGATGTTCTAACCTTGATTTTTAGATAGAACTTTTCGAGTAGATAACTTTTCATATAGGACTCGTCTTAATCCGAGTTACGGTTTAGGATTTATGGCCCTCCGATAACGTTGTGCAGAAATTTATGACCTACTCGCACTTAGACCGTCGCCACGGTCAAACCAAGAAGAGTTTGCTTCTGTAAATTTTACCACACTTAAGGGACTCATAGACGGAACCATGGCCATTGGTCTCACCTTAATTCAGTAAGGGTAGAGGCCGTGGTGACTGACTGAAGTCAGACTTTGTTTTAAACTACTTTCATAAACGAAACCTACTTTACGCCTTTTGTTTAATGATGAATGATGATGACCCTTAAGACCTTATTTACATAATTTTAAACCTATTAAGATGATTTACTGACTTAGTACTATTTGCCTTAGGTTGAGGACCTTCGGATTGATTACTTGCACATCTTTTCCGAACCGACTTTACGACTACATTATTATTGTGAGTTATAGCATTCCCTTTTTTACTTTAACTTATTTTGGGAACTGAGAATACATGCGGATTTTATGTTTTACATACTAGGCACGAGTACTTAAACTTATATATGTGTGGGTTATACAACGGCATAAACATTCCCTTTAGCTCGGTAACGTTTAATCATTGGTTTTTGAACCGTGAACGCGAATCTTAGATATGGATCCATAGGGTTTGACATCCCCACTCGGGCTAGTCGCGCTAGCATTTAACGAGTGTTTAATACTTCGTATACATACGCAATTTCCAAGTGTACTTTCAGGGGGTATAAACGTTAAGTTAGTTACCAAGTGCCCACGGTTAACATATACTTTATCATACTGTTTTGAAACGCTCTTTGTAGCACTGAAATCTCGTGGCCTACCTTACATACTGTTATACTTAAACTATAGCTCACCAACCTTTGTGTTGACGTTTTTAAGCATGTTTTTCTCAGGTGCTTGAGGTTAGCTTCCGCTGTGTACTAGTCGTGCTGTAGACACCCGCTGCTTAGAGTTGTCATCGCATGAACTACTTTATTTTACATTCAAACATTAGTACTTTTGAATTATGACTTGTAACGACCATTTTGGGTCACGTACACTTATTTATTGCTTCTACTTAGTGAAGCATACTTTTGGAATGTAAAACTTTCGATGTTGGTTTGACATCACTTTTAATTATGAATGCAAACTCTTTTTGAAAACGCATATAGTACTTAACCTTGTAATGATCCTGTTGTTGATGGTCCATACATGATGATTTAGTATGGGGCATCACATTTGGTATCAGAGCATTGGTTGTAGGGAATTAGGTTGCATTAGTGAGTCTAAGACCGACCCGAGTAGGATTCACTAATAGGACTAATCTACAACTTGCTAGTTTACTTGTTTTCGCTGAACTTACTGCATGCTGCTGCTTACTTTTTCCGCTATATGCCGTATGCTACTACATGATTTCACTACTGCATGATGTTACTTGCTTTCGATTGCATGCTACTTTCATACGAATTACTGTTATTGCCATGATAGTTACCGTCATACATGATTTAAACTGTTGGCCTATTATTTGCTTGCTTTATGACATAATGACATGGAAAATTTATTTTTCCTTGTTCAGATGTCGGATGTTCCACCTACTGGCATTTCAGGCAGTACAGACTCAGACCCCGTCACCCTACCTACTGCTACACCTGCTGCTGCTACTGCCGATACACCGGCCCCGACACCCACTAGTGATCCTGTCGCTTCTACTTCCGGAGCTGGTACTAGTGCACCTGTCCCAGTGTCTGTTCCCGGACCCTCGAGGTCACAGCCCCGCATTGGTGGTATTGAGATCCCCGCGGAGTTCGGGGAAGTGCCGTTTCGTAACCACATGCGCATGCCTTGCCGACGCACTCCCGACGGACGTTTAGTCGTGATTCCGCCAGGCAGACACAGACAGATGTTGGTCGCCTTCGGACGCTTCGGATTACCAGCTCAGCCACCAGTGTCACCACCACACGATTCGGATGACTCATCATCCGCCGATTCTTCATCATCAGACGACTCCAGCGATGATGAGGATCCTGCTGATAGACCTATTCAGGCACCCTCCACCCCGCCGAAGAAGCGGTACCGTTTCGACGGCACCGTCATTCCAGGGGTGAATGGAGGTCGTGCTTTTACTGACGCATTTGGCCATCGTCGTAGGGTTACTGCTCGTAAACGAGTTGTGCCATACCCTGCCGACCCACAGATACGTAAGGTTCCCCGTTACGTATTGACTATTCCTGGAACCGTACCACCTAGATTTAGATACGGACCACTTACATCTAGGGACGTACCGTCTACATCCGGAGCCGGACCATCTACATCAGCACCACCGGCACCACCCGCCCCACCTGGACCGCCTGCCCCACCAGCTCCCTCTAACGAGGAACTGATGAGGGAGATTGAGACTCTCCGAGCTCGAGTCACAGAGCTCGAGGAGCAGTTGGCTCGAGGAGCAGTTTACCCGCCTTCACCGTAGGACTTTTGTATTTAGATTTCGTTATGTAATCTAGTTGTAGTTTATTGTATTACTCATGTATTTTACGGACTTATTCAGATGTATGAAACTTATTATTATTAATGAATGGAACTTTGCGTTATTTAATTCTTGCACGATGTTCTATTTACATTACTGTACGATGATTCTGTGGTATTTGTACCTAGATGCATTATTTAATAACATGTGATTTTTTGATTCCATGTTGGTTACTATATACTGTATTATTACTACTTGCATGCTGGATTTTGACTTGAGTCAAAAATTTTGTTTAGAATACCATGGCTAACGGAAGATCCACACCTACCGCCGCCCAGATTGAGGACATGATCAACGAACGGGTCGCTGCAGCCCTAGCAGAAAGAAATCTCGAAGCTCCACCGCCACCACCACCGGTTATTCCACCCGTTCGAAATGGGTGTACATACAAGGAATTCCAGAGCTGCAAACCGCATAACTTCAGCAGCACCGAGGGACCCGTTGGTCTCACCAGATGGTTCGAGAAACTTGAATCAGTATTCCGAGTTAGCAACTGTTCGGAGGACAATAAGACCAAGTTTTCATCTTGCACACTATCTGACGGCGCGCTAACGTGGTGGAACACGTTAGCTCAAGCAAAAGGGATTGATGAGGCGTATGCTACGCCTTGGGAAGAGTTTAAGTGTGCTATGATTGAGGAATACTGTCCAAGGACCGAAATACAAAAGATGGAGATCGAATTTATGCAGTTGAAAGCCATGGGAAACGATCTTAACAGTTACAATCGTAGGTTTTTGGAGTTAGCGTTAATGTGTCCGACCATGGTCACCCCCGAATTCAAGCGCATGGAGAAATACTTCTCGGGACTCCCTAAGTCCATCAAAGGAAATGTCACCTCATCCAAACCACAGAATGTTCCCGAAGCAATGCGCATGGCGCATGCTCTCATGAATCAGATTCTTATTGATGAGCCGGAGAAGGCTAAGTTTGAAGCTGGTAGTAGCGAAAAGAGGAAATGGGATAACAACCACAACAACCACAACAACAACAACAACAACAACAACAACAATAACAGGGGGAGAAACTACGATCAGACCCCCGCCAAGAGGCACAACAACGGTGGAAACCCTAATCCCAACAACAACACCAACACCAACCCGAACTACAAAGGAACCTTACCACAATGCAAGCGGTGCTACAAGCACCATACTGGATATTGCAATGTTGTCTGTGAGAAGTGCCAACGGGCTGGGCATATCGGAAAAGACTGCAAGGTCACCACTTTGAATGGGAAGCCGAACCCCACAGGGCCGAAGAAGTGTTACAAATGCGGGCAGACGGGCCATTTCAGAAATGCATGTCCAAATAAGCGAAAAGATGGAGGACCACCTCGTGGTAGAGCTTTTAATGTTAATGCAAGGGATGCACGCGATAACCCCGACTTGGTGACAGGTATATTCAAAATCAACAATCTTTTAGCTTCTGTCTTGTTTGATACTGGTGCGGATAGAAGTTATGTATGTAGACATTTTTGCGATAAGATTAATTGGTCATTAGTCCCGTTAAAAGAAAGTATGCTTGTCGAGGTCGCAAATGGAAAACTTGAAAAGGTTGACCATATTAGTCGTGGAGCTATTATCAACATAGCTGGTGCAGATTTCGAAATTGATTTGATACCTATCAAACTGGGAAGTTTTGATGTGATCGTCGGTATGGATTGGTTGAGCAAGATAAAGGCCGATATTATCTGTGGAGATAAAGCACTTCGCATACCACAAGGAGATGGCGAACCACTGGTTATCTATGGAGAGAGATGTACCTCGAAGTTGAACCTCATTAGTTGCGTGAAAGCGCAAAAGATTATGAAAAAGGGACGTTTTGCTGTCCTAGCACATGTGAAAGCGGTAGAAACTGAGGTGAAGAGCGTGAACGACGTTCGAATTGTGAACGAATTTTCCGATGTCTTCCCAGAGGAATTGCCTGGATTTCCGCCGCAGAGAGCCGTAGAGTTTCAGATTGATTTAGTGCCAGGAGCAGCACCTGTAGCTCGTGCACCTTATAGACTCGCACCTTCCGAGATGCAAGAATTACAGAGTCAACTACAAGAGCTGTTAGACCGTGGATTTATCCAACCAAGTTTCTCGCCTTGGGGCGCACCTGTGTTGTTTGTGAAGAAGAAGGATGGATCCTTCCGTATGTGTATCGACTACCGTGAACTCAACAAACTGACTATCAAGAATCGGTATCCTCTTCCACGAATTGATGATCTTTTTGATCAACTACAAGGATCGAACATTTATTCAAAGATTGATTTGCGATCCGGATATCACCAATTGAGGGTGAAAGAAAGTGACGTGATGAAAACTGCATTCAGGACCCGTTATGGTCATTATGATTTTCTCGTGATGCCATTCGGTTTGACAAATGCACCTGCCGTGTTCATGGACCTCATGAATCGTGTCTGCAAGCCTTACTTGGACAAATTTGTTATCGTCTTCATAGATGATATCCTCATCTACTCTAAGAGCGAAGAAGAACATGAGCAACACCTCCGATTAGTGCTTGAACTCTTAAGACAAGAGCAACTCTACGCCAAATTCTCCAAGTGTGAATTTTGGTTGAAGGAAGTCCAGTTTCTAGGTCATGTTGTGAGCGACCAGGGTATCAAAGTTGACCCCGCCAAGATTGAAGCCATCAGCAAGTGGGAGACCCCCACTACTCCGACGCATATTTGCCAATTCCTAGGTCTCGCAGGTTATTACCGAAGATTCATCGAAGGATTTTCTCTGATTGCGCGTCCTTTGACCGCACTGACTCACAAGGGCAAGAAGTTCATTTGGGAACCCACACACGAATCAGCATTTCAAACTTTGAAGAAGAAGTTAACCACCGCACCTATCCTATCACTTCCTGAAGGCAGTGACGATTTCGTTGTTTATTGTGATGCATCGAAGAGTGGTTTTGGTTGTGTACTGATGCAACGATCAAAAGTTATTGCCTATGCCTCCCGACAATTGAAGATTCACGAGCGGAACTACACTACACATGATCTTGAACTTGGAGCCGTTGTCTTTGAGCTTAAATTGTGGAGACATTATTTGTATGGAACTAAGAGCACTATTTTCACCGATCACAAGAGTCTCCAGCACATCTTTGATCAGAAGCAACTGAATATGAGACAACGTCGATGGATCGAGACGCTCAACGACTACGATTGTGAACTCCGTTATCACCCTGGCAAGGCCAATGTTGTAGCTGACGCTTTAAGCCGAAATCAGAGGACGGCACCTCTTCGTGTTAGGGCTCTGAACATCACCATCCATTCGAACCTCAACAACCAGATTAGAGTAGCCCAAGTTGAGGCTCTCAAGGAGGAGAATATATCTCACGAACATTTGAACATACTTGTCTCTCGATTCGAGGTTAGGGAGTCTGGACTCCGATGTTATGCCGGAAGAATTTGGGTACCTCTTTATGGAGATCTACGGAACCTTATACTTGATGAAGCACATAAATCTAGATATTCGATTCATCCTGGAGTGGGCAAAATGTACCACGACCTTAAAGAATAGTATTGGTGGCCGAATCTTAAGAAGGACGTCGCGACTTATGTTGGTAAGTGTTTGACTTGCTCGAAGGTTAAAGCCGAGCATCAGAGACCTTCTGGGTTACTTCAACAGCCGGAAATCCCACAATGGAAGTGGGAAAGGATCACAATGGATTTCATCACCAAGCTACCAAAGAAGGTGGGCGGATACGATACTATTTGGGTTATTGTTGACCGTCTTACCAAATCTGCACACTTTCTAGCGATGAAGGAAACTGATACAATGGAGAGACTTGCTCAGTTATACATCAAAGAGGTTGTATCTCATCATGGTGTACCTTTATCGATCATCTCAGATCGCGATCCCCGTTTTGCTTCTAGATTTTTGCGTTCTTTGCAAGAAGCCATGGGAACTCGTCTGGACATGAGTACTGCTTATCATCCTCAGACTGACGGGCAAAGTAAATGAACGATTCAGACCTTGGAGGACATGCTGCGTGCATGTGTCATTGATTTTGGAAAGGCCTGGGAAAGACATTTGCCACTCGCCGAATTCTCGTACAACAACAGTTATCACTCGAGCATTAATACCGTACCTTTTGAAGCATTGTATGGCCGCAAGTGCCGGTCTCCTATTTGTTGGGCCGAAGTAGGCGAAAAGCAAATCACCGGACCCGAGGTAGTCCACGAAACCACGGAGAAGATTGCCCAGATTCAAGCTTGACTTAAGACTGCCCGTGACCGCCAAAAGAGTTATGTCGATCTTAAACGTAAAGACTTTGAATTCAACGTTGGTGATCGTGTAATGTTGAAGGTTGCACCTTGGAAAGGTGTGATCCGTTTTGGAAAACGTGGAAAGTTGAACCCACGATACATTGGTCCTTTCGAAATCTTGGAACGTGTTGGACCCGTTGCATACCGTTTGGATCTACCAGCAAAATTGAGCTCAGTTCATCCTACCTTCCACGTGTCAAACTTGAAGAAGTGTCTTGCTGCACCTGAACTTATCATACCACTGGATGAACTTACAATTGATGACAAACTCCACTTTGTGGAGGAACCAGTTGAGATTATGGATCGTGAGATCAAAACTTTGAAACGCAACAAGATTCCGATTGTACGAGTACGATGGAATGCCAAACGAGGACCCGAGTTTACTTGGGAGCGAGAGGATCAAATGATGCGGAAGTATCCTCACCTTTTCCCGACTCCTCCATCTACTTCATCTTAAAATTTCGGGACGAAATTTTCTTTAACAGGTGGGTAATGTAACGACCCTGGAATTTCCAACATTTATTTATTAATAATTACTATTATTAATACGTGTGGTAAAACGAATGTATGTCATTACATTTACATGTTTCCATGATTGCCGGAACTTGACTTTAATTTCCCGAAACGTCTTTGTGACACCCGGAACTTGCGCGAATAATATTTTCAAGTATTATTTACATTCATGATTAATTTTATTAATCATTTTGATTAACTATGATTATTAGTTAATTACTTGGGCCTTTAGTAGTGTTAATGGACTTTTAATTGGATTAACTTGTTACTACTTGAAACTTGGGCTTTAATTATTGTTAGTGGACTTAAAGAGCCCACCCTACTTCATTCATGGACTCTTAAGCCCATACTTGCATGTAAGTATCATTTAGGTTACAACTAGTTAGTTAAAGACTTATAGAATCTTGTTACACATCTTCCCCATGCTAGGCCACTTATTAACCAACTTTTATGCCTCATGCATGCAAGAGACTAGAGTGTAATTTCCTTCCCCTTCCCCTTGTTTTGGCCGTCGGCCTTTGTAGCTAGTGAGAGGGTTTTTGTTTCAAAATTTTCTATCATATCTCCTAGTATCCTTCACCACTTCTCTCATTCAAAACACACACATTCAAACTTGCAACTTCTTTCTCTCTTTTCTCTCTCAAATTATAAGTAACAAAACTAAATGTTCTTCCCTTTTTCCTCTTCAAAATCGTGAACCTATACACACATATCATCATCATCTCTTGTTCTTTGATTATTGTTTTGTTACTTGTTGTTGTTATTACTTACTTACTAGTTGTTTTTCTTTCTCTACTTACATGTTTTCAAGAATCAAACTACCTAGTTTATTCTTCTTTATCTTGTATTAACAAGAACATTCAAGAACTAAACTCTCTAGTTTAGGTTCTACATATAATGTTTCAAAGATTAAATTCTTGTGTTGTAACTCATACTTGTAGTTCTTGAAGTAAACTTAAAGTTTACTTTACTTAAAGATCAAACCTTGGTTGAATCTTTAAAAGTATGAACAACCCATGAACTTATTTACTTGTTTATTTAGTTACATGCACTTTAATTTATGTTTGTTGGTTGTTATTGGTCAAATGTTACTAGTTAACTTTGATCTCATATCTCTTGGAACTAAAAATTAACTTGAAAGTTCAAGAACACACAAATAAGTTTTCTTTAAAAACAACTTTGTATACTTATGCTTGATCTAGACTTTTGGGTCTTGGATCTTCAAGATCTAACTAAAGAACTATGTTCTACATCTTAAGATCTTGATTAGTTAGTTTATTTTCAAGTTTAGAGTTCAATATTTCTATTATAGTTCATGTAAGTGTCAAACCTAAGACTTTGATGTAACTTTGGTTCATCAAACTACATGCAACTCTTAAGTGAGTTGTGTTTCATGTCTTAGACTTGCACTAGTGTTATGATGGTCAAGACTTGGTTAAGATGACGTAAACACACCCATGAGTTGTACACTTGAAGCTATATGCATCAAGGATGAGAACCATGATGAACATCAAACACCAAGACCACCGGAACCCTTTTAAACTTACTGTTTCTGTCCAAAACTTTCTGACCTGATGCTTCTGGAACAGACCAGTAGACCTGGGCTGTTCTAACCTTGATTTTTAGATAGAACTTTTCGAGTAGATAACTTTTCATATAGGACTCATCTTAATCCGAGTTACGGTTTAGGATTTATGGCCCTCCGATAACGTTGTGCAGAAATTTCTGACCTACTCGCACTTAGACCGTCGCCACGGTCAAACCAAGACGAGTTTGCTTCTGTAAATTTTACCACACTTAAGGGACTCATAGACGGATCCATGGCCACGGGTCTCACCTTAATTCAGTAAGGGTAGAGGCCGTGGTGACTGACTGAAGTCAGACTTTGTTTTAAACTACTTTCATAAACGAAACCTACTTTACGCCTTTTGTTTAATGATGAATGACGATGACCCTTAAGACCTTATTTACATACTTTTAAACCTATTAAGACGATTTACTGACTTAGTACTATTTGCATTAGGTTGAGGACCTTCGAACCGATTACTTGCACACCTTTTCCGAACCGACTTTACGACTACATTATCATTGTGAGTTATAGCATTCCCTTTTTTACTTTAACTTATTTTGGGAACTGAGAATACATGCGGATTTTATGTTTTACATACTAGGCACGAGTACTTAAACTTATATATGTGTGGGTTATACAACGGCATAAACATTCCCTTTAGCTCGATAACGTTTAATCATTGGTTTTTGAACCGTGAACGCGAATCTTAGATATGGATCCATAGGGTTTAACATCCCCACTCGGGCTAGTCGCGCTAGCATTTAACGAGTGTTTAATACTTCATATACATACGCACTTGCCAAGTGTACTTTCAGGGGGTATAAACGTTAAGTTAGTTACCAAGTGCCCACGGTTAACATATACTTTATCATACTGTTTTGAAACGCTCTTTGTAGCACTGAAATCTCGTGGCCTACCTTACATACTGTTATACTTAAACTATAGCTCACCAACCTTTGTGTTGACGTTTTTAAGCATGTTTTTCTCAGGTGCTTGAGGTTAGCTTCCGCTGTGTACTAGTCGTGCTGTAGACACCCGCTGCTTAGAGTTGTCATCGCATGAACTACTTTATTTTACATTCAAACATTAGTACTTTTGAATTATGACTTGTAACGACCATTTGGGGTCACGTACACTTAATTATTGCTTCTACTTAGTGAAGCATACTTTTGGAATGTAAAACTTTCGATGTTGGTTTGACATCACTTTTAGTTATGAATGCAAACTCTTTTTAAAAACGCATATAGTACTTAACCTTGTAATGATCCTGTTGTTGATGGTCCGTACATGATGATTTAGTACGGGGCATCACAGTTGTTGTTGGTATATAGCTTGTGTGTGGCTTAAGCTATATCTGTTAGATAGATTCCATTCACTTAGCGGTGCGCTAATCCCCCACATATTTTCCCTTTGCAGGTTTAGGTACTGCTAGTCGGGATGGGTATTGATGCAGAAGACATGTTTGACAACCCAACTCTGATGTGGACTTTTGTATAAATCATGTTTTGTAATAACGTAACACCGTTGTGTAAACTTAAACTTAATTACTCAGATTAATGTAATGTCGTGACTTATATTGTGTTTTTTAATAAGTCTTCCGCTGTGTTAAAAAAAAAAAAATAAATAAATTTGGCCGGTGTTACAAGTATCTCATTATGATACTAAATAGGTATAAGTTATTCATAATCAGTAATCCATTACCATGCTAAACAGATGATCAACACATGAGATTTGAGGTGGTAATTAATTTGAAGCGCGAAGAAAGGCAGAACATACGTTTAACCCGCAAACAATTACTAATAACGCAATCCGTACTGCATTGCTAAGTGTACTGGTCAATGTTCAACTTTCAGTGTAACATAACACTGAACAAAGATAATTAAAATTACACCCATCTTATAAAGCTCAAAATCTGCATAACATGACATGTAAATGTAAAATCGATATTAAATAAAAAAAATACACTTACCGGACATAACTACGCTTGTCATCCACCTCAATATATAGCGCGCATCATTGTAATTGATCAATTTCAACTCTTGTAACGAATAACGATATTTGGGATAATCTTTGATGTCTAATGTGATGTGGAATAAACACTAAGAGTACATGTACAATATATATGTTTGTTTTTTTTTTTTTTTTTTTTTTTTTTTTTTTTTTTTTATAGCAAAAAACTAAAACTATATAAAACACGGGGGGACATTCATCATATGATACCAAGAACATAGACATGATAATTGCCCGATAATCGGTAATACTAATAAGACCAACAATATAAAAACGGGACGTTCATCATATATGTAACTTCTATTATAATAAGAAAATTACACATAATATATATGATACCAAGAGACGCAGTGAGTATACATAAAAAAGAATATCAAGTAATTCAAGTTAGTCATTTGTTCACTTGAATACTGATCATATGGTATCACCGGTACTCAGTCTAGACATACCTTCAATAACATAGACTAATAAGCAAATTACACATATTATATATGATACCAAGAAAGCAGTGACTATACATAAAAAGAATATCAAATATTTCAAGTTAGTCGTTTGTTCACTTAAATATTGATTATATGGTATTCACCGGTACCCGGTCTAGACATACCTTCAATAACATAGACATGATAATTGCCCGATAATCGGTAATACTAATAAGACCAACAATATATGGAGGAAGCTTATTAGAAGAACTCACCTTTGATGATAGCAACAGCGGACCACGTACTCTTGTGAACCTGCAAATCATCAAAGATGCCTGAATATTTTTAAAGGAAGAAAACAAAATACAATAGAATAAATGATGTAAATAAGCACTGGAAGCATAAGTATGAGTAATTTAGATAAACAAAAGGGAAAGAAATCCCAAAAAAGAAAAAAATTGATCGAATTGGCAACCGTTATTCTTTTGCCATGGAAGTATTCGTTTTTAGAAAGGTATTTCCAATTTTCCATTGTTTTATGAGAGGTTGACAAATTTACCGGGCTATTTAAAGCTTTTGACACGAATTTCCTGTGACATTTCATATCCCTTTATTAAAATTTTAGCTCAGTAGTTAAGTTAGTTTTATCCTTTGAGATTCTCTTTTGATATCAGTTATCAGTTATCTTCTTATAAAAATCATACTTGTTAAATGATCTCATATTTCACATAACTGTGGTTTGTATTCCACAATTATTATCCACATTTACTTTCTAATGTAGTATCTAGAAGTCAACTTTTTAGATAGTTTACTCATATTTATTATACCATATTTATTAGACATGTACTCAATATTTAAAGGGATAAGAGTTACTTATATCATTTATTAACCTCATTTACTTTTCTAGAACTCAATCTTTATATAGTATAGATTGTGTCCAAATATTGGTGAAAACATACTTTTCAACACTATTTTTTTCAACATTATACACGTGTATATAATAAGGGAGGTGATTCTCATACATCACTTTTTAATCTATATACACTTTTATCTCATAAAACACAGTTATATTTCTAGAAAATTGAACTTTTATTATTATTGTTGGTATAATTAAGGGTAAATAGGTAATTCAGTGTACATGGATTAAAAAGTGGTGTGTGAGAATCAACTTCCATATAATAATATACATTAATTAATATTTAAAAAAAAAAAAAATGAACATTTGTCATTCACTTAACTTTTCCCTTGAATTTTAATTTTCTGATAACATTTGACATGGCCTATTAGGAATATAGATCCTGAAAACTAACGATAAAAAGTAGAATTTAGCTAACGAGATTCATTAGAGATTCTTGTTAACACGTGTTACATAATAGTTACTCACTTCCTTACTTACGGTTATCAAAATGTACAATAAATTAATGCGTGATACGTTAATAAAATCCTAAAAACTATTAGGTTTTTCCTTAGGTGTAAAAAAAATTCACTCATGATATTTTACATTCTGGATTTCGTGGCCGTTTTGTTGTAGACAAAATTTTGTCGTTGGTCTCTAAATTTTGAATCAAACAATATATGTGACATTAAACCTTTTTTTTACTTCATTAACCTCGAACTATTAAACTATTTCATAATTGACCACGGAATTAACGAGCGTTAGTTTTATCTCATTAAATAAGATTACATGACAAGCACATAAGGATATTTTTGTCATTTTATATGTTCCTTCTCTTTTTTACTACATCATCTCCAACTTCATTTTTTACCCAAATAAAAAACTCTATCACTTAGCTAACATTTTCACTCCCAATTTCATCAACTTCAAAAAACTACAAAACAATAAAACGTACAAAAATATCAATTTCTCCAGCTTCAACAAAATAAATACAGTAGTAATTAAAATCAAGTTTCATAAAAAGAAAAACAAAAATAAAAATTAAAGAACTTAAAACTGATCACATTTCACCTTTGAAAAAGAGTAGCAGTTACAAACCCAAACCTCTTCCTGCGACCTCCAATTATAGCCGTGGCGACAATCAATTTGTCTTCGACGGCCTTATTCGTATTCGTTCACCACTCGAACCACCGACACCAATATCGGTTTCTAACTCCTAATCATTGATGGTGACCTAAAACTCCGACAATTACAAGTCGATTGTGACTAAAACCCGAGATTTTCTCCTAGAACACAGTCAATTGCGATGGCCCGAAACACCAAACCACCACTGTCTGAAGCGAAAACCGAAGGCACCTATTGTGGTCTGATGTTCTTCTTCACGAGTGAAGTCATTGGATCGCAATTAGCGAAAATCAAAGTCGACTGTTCGTGTTTGTTCCCGAAATTGCTTGCGTTAGTAATTTGGCATCAATAGTAGAATAAGAAATTTCGTACCAAATTGCATCGGATATTTGTGTTAGTAATTTGGGTTTGGTCCCAGATTGAGTGTTAAGCAATTTTGTACACCGAAAATGTAATAAAAGTATTGTATTTTTTGTTTAATTTCCAATTTTACCCATACTTTTTCTTTCTTTTTAAATCTTATTCACATACATTAAAGTCATAATAGAACTTTATTTGTAATCTGCTAGCCAAGATGGTAGCGATTTGCAAGTTGTTGATGTACGTGGTATGTGTTTGTGTATATATTTGCTTACAACTTCATGTTTTTTATTTATCTGAGTAATGTAAAATGACAAAAATACTTTCATGTGTTTGTCATGTGATCTTATTTAACGAGATTAAATTAATGCTCATTAAGTTCGGGGTCAACCGTGAAATAGTTTAATTTTATAGTTCGATGTCATAGAAAAAAAAAAAAAAAAAAAAAAGAGAGAGAGTTTAAGGTCTCCTATATTGTTTGATATAAAGTTTAGGGACCAACTACAAAATTTTGTGTTTGTTATACAATACTCAACAGTTTGCAGGCGTTTCAAAATATTAAATAAAATAAAATGTAATCTACCTAAAGCAATTACTCTTATATAAGGATTTGTGATCGGTTGGTTACTCTAACAATTGGCCTCAAGTGCCACACTTGTTTCAACAAACTAATCAGATTCATGATATCTAAATTAGACTTGCCATATTACTATCACTTTTATCATATATAATCTATACATTATATGGACAGTAGACACGTACACATTTGAATATATAAGTTCGAATCTTGACAAAATTTTGAGTTTAACACCAAATAATTCATACGGGCCTCATCGTGCACTCATTTCATCCAAAGTCCAAACTACTACGAAGTCTAACACTTACATATTCTACAATCTACAATCTACAATCTACAATATTTATTATAAAAAATCAGTATTTCATTGAATGCATTTTAATTTTTAACATATGCACCAGAAGTGACACACATGAACAAAACCTTTTTGCATGATCAGGCATGATTGTAATGTTAGTTAATAACTATAATGACAAAAAGTATATAATTCTAATTGAACATTATAAACTTATAATAATATATGCATATATTGATGTCTCGCATTGCGTTGCTGAATTTCAGTGACTAAATAAAATTTGTTGCTAGTTAGGTTAACTACAAACCAATTAAACATCCTTCAACGAAATACAGAATACTCCGTATATTGTTTAGATGATTGGTAAGATGATGGGTAGATCAACTTAAAGTAGCCCATGGGCTTCAATAAAATGCATTGGCCCATATTATATGTACTAATATTTCGACTAGCTATCTGAATATATGTAAAACGTCTATAACTTAAAATAATACGTATCAATTTGCCACGTGGCTACCTATAACCTTTTCCCTAACCCTATCCCACAAATTCATCACAGACTAACATCTGTCCACAACTAATTGGCCAATTTTTTTTTTCAATAAAAAAAGGGGATACATTGTGCCTTCCTTCTTCCCCATTCATTCATTCCGTCCATACTCTCCAACCCTATAAATCAATTACGGTTTTCAATCTAATACCTATCTCAATACATCCGAAATCCAAAATCAATTAACTAACGGGTTGTAGATCTGTTCAATATGTTTCGAACTACGCAGTTCAGCCTAGGTATTTCAATCTCTACTTTTTCTAATTTGAATGATGCAACATTTGCAATTGAAATTTCTTAATTATATTGAATGATTTCATTAATTTTTCAATTCATATAGACAACCTTGCATTGCTATATGTTATCCCCCTGTTCACATATTGCATTATGCAGATTAATATTATATTGACAATTTATACATATAGTCGAATTACAGACCATCTTCATGTTCCTTCAGTCTGTATAAACTATAAACTATAATTGGGTCGGTTAACACTTTTATGAAATTCAAATTCTATATTTACGGATAATTGATTATATTTTTTTGTTTAAAAAAATAATAATTAATTTACGTCAACAATGACCTCCAAAAAATTCGCAACAAATCAAATTAAAGAAAAAAATATAAACCGAATATTTATGCGAATATAATTTCAATTTTGTGGGCTTTCATCTTCTTCTTCATTTTTTTTAAATCTGTTAATTTGAAATAAGGGATTTGGTATTAATCATCATTGCACAATGCTGTGTATCAAATCGATGTCAAGTTGAAAGGATTCGTACGCTTCCTTCGTCTTCATCTTTTTTTTTTTTTTATTATTATTAATCTGTTCTTTCTTGGAGGTAGTTGTTTAATGTATCAATAGTAAAAATAGTTTACTTTAATGTATCAATTTGAATATTGTTGAGTTTTTTAAAAAAATTATCTACTTTTGTTACAGTTTTTGCTGAAGATTATATTTGGGTTGAATTTCAAGGTTTTTTCAATTGTTTATCATCTGTAACATCTTTAATTTTTTGGTTTTTTTATATTTGTTTGTTTTTTATGACATGATGCAACTTTGCTTGCTTCAATTGATATGTAATTTAGTTCTGAATTTCGATTAATAATTTTTTTTAATGTTATGTCCTGCAAAAGTTAAATTTGCAGATTTTAACTTAAAAAGATTGCTGACGGATTGCAAGACGAAAAATGTTGAAATGTTTGAAGGTTTCGTGATTATCACATTTTAACTGGAAATGTTGTTTACTTGGTTTGTTTGGCAGGTTGAAGATCTTTTCTTTCATAGCTTGAATTATATGCATATGGGTGCTGGTAAGACATAGAATGGTGTAACTAAAGACGATGTAGTTGCGTTTGACGATGTGATTCAACCATGCGGTTTTGGTGGTGACATTGAACCTATTGGTAAGTTGGGATGATTCATGTTTCATTGGCTCCATGTTCTGTTTCAGTTCAATTTCCGCAAATTCTGAAAAATCAAATCTTATTTAAATTATGAAGATTTTCTATTCCTTAAAATCCGGAAATCAATCGTTACTACATCAAGAGATAAGACGCATCTCTATTCTCCATTTCACTTGATTACGATAACTTCTCTCATACGCTTCGAGTAATTGGATTATTTTATCCATATTATTCAAACATAGATAAAACTCTATTATCAACTCATATTCGTCATTAAAACATTTTTATTGTTAGCCATGACGACCTCACTCAAATTTCGGGACGAAATTTCTTTAACGGGTAGGTACTGTGATGACCCGGAAATTTCTGACCAAATTTAAACTTAATCTTTGTATGATTAACATTTCCAACACGATAAGCAAAGTCTGTAATATTGAGTCACGACAGTTTTGGAACTATATTCATATAATCAATTATTCTTTGACTGTTCTCTATGATTCACGAACAATATATATATAACTTAATGTGCATATATATATATATATATATATATATATATATATATATATATATATATATATATATATATATATATATATATGATTTCAAGTTATTTAGTAAACGATAGTAACATTCGTTTGTTAATTCGATTGATATTTAGATAAGTGAATTAAAACGTTTAAAATAAACAAGTAAAACACTAATTTGCTACAGTATTTTCGAATTGCTACAGTACCCAAAATGCTACAGTGTTTTCGAAAATCACTATTTGCTACAGTAAAAAATTGACTTTGCTACAGTGAATTGCTACATGAAAACACTATTTCAAAATAAAAAAAATGTGTATATGTATATGTATATACTACGAGACGATGATTTACAGAAGTAAATGACCAAAACACTCGAAAGTTTAAGATACACTTTGAGTGATATAATTTAGGGATAATTTAAGGCTATATTTTGACAAATGTACGAGTCACGAAAGGTAAAGTGCCAGTTTTCTCAGTGTACGAAAGGACGTTCGAAAAACCGGAACCGGGACATAAGTCGAGTAATGACGTACGACTTATCGGAACAAAAATTTCAAGTTAACTATGCACGTGAATTTAATATAATATATAATTAATTATATAAATTATATATTATATATTAATATAAAAATATGTCGACAAACGTTGAGACAAAAGTTTTGTGAGCTGGAAAAGGACCCCATGCGATCGCATGGGAATCCTTCTACCCAGCCATGCGATCGCATGGCAGTGGAAACCAGGCCAGGTCTATAAAGCTCGCAGTTTTGTTCGGATTTATTTACTTTTTCTCTTCTCAAATCTCTCTGTCTCTCAAATATATATATATATATATTATTAAGATTAATATTATTATTATTAATCTTATTATTTTTATTAGTAATATTATTAGTATTATACATAAAATACTACGACGAGGTTATGTCCAAAAGATTTCAAAACGAGTTTACGAGCAAGCTAGAGTTAAGGAAATTATGGGTTATTGCCAAGGAGGTTATGGGTAATGTTCGGGGGTATATTTGTGAATCAAACCTAGTGTTTATCATCTCCGTTACGTCTACGTACTTTTCTACAATATTGAATCTCAATATTGATACGTTGAGATCTACGGTTATTCGATACTCTGAGTTTCGATCACATTACAATGAACGACTTTATATGCTGATAACGTGAGTTTATAGATCCCTTTTTAATTGCTTTTGCAATATATATTTTTGGGCTGAGAATACATGCACTTTATTTTAAACGCAATGGATACAAGTACATACTAAATTCTACACCGAGTTTGAACCGAAAATCCCTTAGCTTTGGTAACTAGTAACTGCCGGTTATAAGAACCGGTGGGCGCGAATAGTGGTATATGGATCCATAGGGCTTGACATCCCCGTCTGTTCCAGGTATAGAAACCCTAGCCTGAACTATAAAACAGACGTATGCTATTTGAGTTTAGTACACGTTGGTTTGCGTGTATTGTACATGTTGGTTGCATGTATGTTAAAACAGGGGTACTTATTATAACGTTAAAGTTTAGCTACCAGGGTGCTCAATCTTGTAGAATATTTTTATAAACGTTTCTGGATGAAACAACTGAAATCTTGTGATCCACCTTTATATACAGATTATACGAAACATTAAAACTATGAACTCACCAACCTCTGTGTTGACACTTGTTAGCATGTTTATTCTCAGGTTTCCTAGAAGTCTTCCACTGTTTGCTTAGATGTTAGACAAGCTATGTGCATGGAGTCTCACATGACATATTTTTCAAGAAAACGTTGCATTCACCAAATCATCACCATGTATCTTATTTTGACTGCATTGTCAACGGATGTACTGTTGTAAACTATTATTTATGGTGATTGTCTATATGTAAAAATCATCAGATGTCGAAAACCTTTGATTTAAATATTCATTTATGGTGTGCCTTTTCAAAAGAATGCAATGTTTACAAAACGTATCATATAGAGGTCAAATACCTCGCAATGAAATCAATGAATGACGTGTTCGTCCATATGAATTTGGAGCGATCGTCACACACACTTTTATCATAAGAGAAAAAAACCAGCTTATAGTACTCCTAATCATGATATGGAGGATGGAAGCAAAGAGTCCCTCTGACTGAACTGAAGCCAGGCCAGATACTTAAATCAATAGGCGTAAAAGTCTATCGCACATGGATCGCAAGGTTACCAGGAGTTTCTAACCCACTTGGTTACTGTCCTATTTTGCTCTACAAATTAGTAAATATACAAAATTACAAAAGTAGAAAGTAGAATAAAGTTAAACAGCTGTGTATACAAAATGACTGTTAACAGTTACCACCAACTATTTTGTTTTTACATTTGTACAAAGGGTTAATTCCCCTTTTTTTCATTCCTTTAAATTTTTAAATGTTCAATTAACCGATTCTTAACCGTTTATTTAAACGGTCACAACAAACCGATTAAAATCATCCTGCACAGTGCTCAATCATGTCCAAGAATTAATAATAATGGCCTGCATTTTTTTATTTTCTACTGATATGCTGACTTTCAAAAGTCAACGGGTCAAATTTAGTAATTATGTTGATTCTTTTGGTGATGAGTACATGAGTTTGAATACTTTGGATATTATGAGGCATAGTAGGTTGGCAAAGGGGATATTAATAGTATAATGAAAATGAATCATTGTTACTTTACTCAAAATGTAGTTGATAGACATACATGTTTTTGGTGTATGTTTAGTTTTTGTGTCATTAGTTTCATCTTTTGTCAAATGTGAAATTGGGATGTACAATTTTCTGGCTTTGAGTCATTAGTCTATAAGCCATGTAATTTTATCATCATGTAAGTGTTTTGGGTGTTCTAAAAACTCATCGGGTATTCCCGTTGTATTTGTACTTATGTTTTTTTTTCTAATGAATTTTTTCGGGGCATTGTCCCCTTATCCAAAAAAAAAAAAAAGATGAAAGCCGCAAGATTATTGTTTAGGTTATTTATTTATCTACACGTTCTTATTAGACAAAGTTCATTCTATATGCTTAACAAACATTTTACATGTCGCATTTAGTATCCTTAATTTATGTGGTTTGTGTAAAACAATATTTAAGTTAGCCAACATTTGGTCATGTACTTAATTATATACTTGCTACTTTTGGGGTCAATATAATAACTAGGCGAATTATGCAGTTTGCGTCTTTATCATATGTTACAAATGTAACAAAAGACGTTCAATTGCGTACTTAATGTATAACGCATACAATCTTTACCAACATAAACGTATTGGAATACTAATTTTTAAAGCCACCGTGCAACGCACGGGATCTTAAAGCTAGTTTTATATAAAACTAATAAAAGAATTAAGTCCGTTTCATTTATTCTTAAAGAATGAACAACGGTTCAAAAGGTACTAAGAAGAATTAACATACAATCCATATATCTATCTATCTAAATAAATCTATTTAGTGATAATGTCAGAAATAAAGATTATCCAAACTTAAAAAAATTCAAAAAGAAAGAGAAAAATTATAAATTCCCATAATGATTTATTAAAATAATTAATTATATTTAATTTAATAAAAATATTAATATGTTATTTGTATAATATATGAAGCATTATGTACAACTTTATGATAAAACACCCTCATGACCATATATACGATATTTGAAACATTACGTATAACTTTATGGTAAAATACTCCAATGACCATATGTACAATATTTGAAACATTATGTTCAACTTTATGATAAAGCACCCTCATGACCATACGTACAAACTTTAAAACAAATTGTACAATTTTTTATAAAACACTCCATGAAAACATGTACAAACGTTGAAGCATATTGTACAACCTTCATATAATAATTGTATTTTAATTTTTAAAAAATTTTAAAAGTCAATTGTTATTATTAATAATTATTATTAAAAATTTAAATACTCAATTTTTAAGCAAACTTTATTATTATAATTTATTCAAATATAAGTTTTCTTTACGAGATTAATTACAGTAAATATGTATGCGAAATGCATGTCTCAATAAAATGTTGTAATATATGCTTTTATGATAAGGAAAATAGTAAATGTGATGAAAATTGAAAGAATGTGATTAATCAAGTTAAGTACATTAATATGTTTGTAAAAACAACCAGAAGTTTTTTAGTCGGAATCCCTGATTACATGAGTTATTAAACTAAATGACTTTAGTATTTTACATTCACTTCATACGTAACACATATCATTAATTATGTCGTTTAAACAAACTCGTATTTCCACAGATCATTTCACTATTTAAGTAATATAAGTTACAATATCTAATCGCATAATTAGACGATATATCTACCTTAATCTTATTGCAATCATAACAAATTTACTTAAGTTTGAAGTGTATTATTTAAAGTAATAAACATTAACAAGATGGTCCATAAATAGCATGCCCTTCTTGTCTATTGCATTAATATTGTGATATTTTTTTTTTCCCCATGATCTATTTAAATAAAGCACCTAAGCATGAGGACATGTCTCATCTCCACATGACCATGTCAAAAAAAGTTACTTTGTTTCATTAATTTTATATGCATTTCAAAATATGTGAACTACTTAAATAAAAAGTATTTAGTCACAAATTAACATCGTAACAAGTGCATTTGTTGCTAATAATGTGACGTGAATATTAAACACGCGGTATAATTAGGAAAAATTTCTCTGATTATTTTTTTTTAATTGGATTTATTTGAATCTTTAAGAAAACAATAAATATCAAATCAAATATGCATTAAGAAAGTAACATGGAAATTGTGCATGCCAGCTTAAAGGTCATGCATTAAATTTCGCAATAGTTTTATTTATGGTACTCTTTTTCAGTAGGGTGATGAAAATATACCCACTCATATTTTTGCTAATCTATAATTTATCATACATTAAGTACTTATATAAACATATGAGTTGATATAAGATATATTTTGTACTTAATGCATGATAATGGTGATAATGGTGAGCGTGTTATAAAACTGAATAATATTTTTTTAAAACGGCAAAAAGGTGTGGAGAAAGACTCAAGTCTGAATAACCCACAGATATAGAAGACGCTACTACCAGTCAGGTTATTAGAATTCGAATACATATAAAAATGAATAAATATATCACTAGACTATTCAATTAGAAAGCATTATCTTGTGTTAAATAGTGAATCTTGCAAAAAGAGTACAAGATATTTGTTCCTATTAATGCTTTGCCTTGTTGATTAAATCTCATGTATTTTTTCCTTAATTACACTAATCTTATTAATTAAGTTCCTCTTTTTTTAGGACTTTTTTACTCCGTTGGTCCTTCAATTATACACGAAATTGCAATCCGAGTCCCTCAAGTTTTTTTTTTGAATTTTCGAGTCCTTAAAATTGCAAAATTTTGCAATCCGAGTCCCTCCGTCAGTTTTTCGTCTAAATTAGCCATTAACCCTTGACATGTGCCATGCATGTGAGGGTAAAGTCGTCTTTTTACTCTTTTCCTTGACTTTTTTGCTCCGTTGATCCTTCGTTTATAGACCAAATTGCAATTCGAGTCCCTCAAGTTTTTAAGTTGACTTTTTATCTATTTCTTTCATACGCTTCATCTCCTTCCTTTACAATTAATTATTCATGAATCCATATATCATTCACATAATTATATTTAACATCCAAATATCCCTTACTTCAGATGACCAAATCTAAGCAATTGTATCAATTTAAATTTTAAATAAGTGCTAAAACAAAAACCCATTTGTTCACTTCGATGATCTGATCCAAGAAATTGAATCAGAAACCCATTTGAATATTAAATATAATTATGTGAATGATATATGGATTCATGAATAATTAATTGTAAAGGACTGGAAACGAAGTGTATGAAAGAAATAGATAAAAAGTCGAATTAAAAACTTGAGGGACTCGGATTGCAATTTGGTCTATAAACGAAGGACCAACGGAGCAAAAAAGTCAAGGAAAAGAGTAAAAAGACAATTTTACCCTCACATGCATGGCACATGTCAAGGGTTAACGGCTAATTTAGATGGCAAACTGACGGAGGGACTCGGATTGCAAAATTTAGCAATTTTAAGGACTCGAAAATCCAAAAAAAAAACTTGAGGGACTCGGATTGCAATTTCGTGTATAATTGAAGGACCAACGGAGCAATAAAGTCCTTTTTTGGAGTAACAAATTTTCTATAAAAAAAAAAATCAGAATAAAAAATTTTCAAATTTTTTTTTATATTTAAAATTCCACGTCAGCACAGATTGACACGTGTCAGTCTGGCACAGACTAAGCCACGGGTCAGTCTATGTGGCACAGACTGATCCACGTGTCAGTCTGTGTGGCACAGAGTGAGCTACGTGTCAGTATGCGCTGACATGGCAGTCAGTCTACGATGACATGGCAGTCAGTATGCGCTGACGTAGCAGTCAGTCTGCGCTGACGTGGATATTTTTAAATTTTTTTAATTAAAAAAAACAAATTTAAATTTAATAAAAGAAAAAAAATTTAATTTTTTTTTTCAAATAATAGGTGCATATGGTAGGTGAATGTGCATAATATGTGAGTTATCTAGGTTCTCTCCCTACCTAGGTTCTCTCCCTACCTAAGTTCTCCATGAATCCTTTCACTATATATATATATATATATATATATATATATATATATATATATATATATACATGGCTATGTTGTGGAGGATTTTCAAATCGTACGGAAATCTTAACGATACCTATATGGTGGGTAAGAGGCTCAAGAATGGGAAAAGGTTTGCGTTCGCAAGATTTGGTGATTTGGGTAATGTCAACAGGCTTATTGCCTCGCTGGGATCCATAAAATTTGATGGAAACCCTATTAGGATTTTCAAGGCCATCGACAGAAACGAGTTGAAGGGGCATCATGCTCATATGCACTCCAGGATGAGATACCAAGAGGTGAATGGTGTTAGAAGAAACGCATACATGGATGGAAGGAGTTACAACGAGGTGGCACGAAGCCCCGCTGTTGATCTGCGTTCTAAAATTAATGGCAATAAAGAGGATATGAGGGTGAATGTCACACCACCAAATAGGGCCGGGGGTAAATATGACATTTCAATATCATCACACAAGTATATAAGCGAGAACGACTCTAAATGAGACGTTTTATAAAAATAATATTTGTATTGCAGCGAAAATGAAATAGAGTTTTACATAATAAATCCAATGTAAATAACAACTGTTTAATGAATGATAAGTTATGAATTTGTGGACTCCAATGCAAACAGCTAGCTAAGCAACATAGGGCAGCACATAAGTTAATCTTCACCTGAGACAAACATGCTTAAAATGTCAACACAAAGGTTGAGTGAACATCATAGGTTTATATAATCAATAAAGTTTTAGACCACAAGATTTAGTTCAAAACATCAAAATATCAATATGCCATGAGTTATAATATCGAGCTAAACATAAACCCCTGACACTACGCGTGTGTCGGTAATCATTATTATGTACCCCCTTGACGACCGGTCAATGGGTAGAGACGTCACTCTCAATAGGCCTACTCACAATAATTAAGCTTGCAACATTTTAATTCCAGGAATTAACGATATTATGGCGGGGATTTGCATGTAAGAATACAAGTTAACAAAAGTCTCACGAAGTTGCATATCAAAAAGTTTAGGCACTTGTGGCTAAATTGTAAATCATTTTAAAGTAAGCATGTGTCTCACCTCAAGATTTATAAAATACAATAAAATGCGTAAAAAGTGAGGCTATGAGTTCACCTTAGTAGCAAATGAAGAGTTAATCCACAAATGAAAGAATTGAACGGAAGAATGTGATCGAGATCTTAACCTAGAGATAGAACGTATGATCAGAAATTGCCTAACAGACAAAAGTACGTACTAATAGTAACTATAGTAATAGTGATGGTTTTCTAAAAGAATTTCTATTTTCGAAAGGTTACTCATTTATGGAAAGTTTCCATTTATAGTAATTTTCCAATTTTAGAAAGTTCGGGTTATAATCTTTTACAAGACGTTGTACAACCTTACTCAAGCTTCGTTGCTATCAAGTAAGTCAGGAATGACCAGATGTAACCGGGGGCTAGGACTCTTGATCAGAAACTATGTCATGACATTCGAGATTCACAACCTTATCCCATAATGGCAACCTAGACATCATTCACTTACGACTGTAAGTAGCGATGAAGTTCGAAAGCCATACGTTATCTTATTGATTATAACCTTTACTTGTTTTGTGCGTATATGAGTACGACACGTTTATAAGTTATTTATGTATAATATAAGTTCTTATATTTATAAGTTTTATTATAAATAGTAATTATTGTTTTAAAAATGTACATAAGTATTCAATTATTATTTATTATCTAAATAGGTTAACATATTAATAAGTTTATTATATGGCTAAAGTATCATAATATTTATTATTTTATTAAATGTATTCATATTTATTTAATAAATTCAATATATATATATATATATATATATATATATATATATATATATATATATATATATATATATATATATATATATATATATATATATATATATATATATATATATATATATATGTATAGGAATATATATTTTCTAAATATAAAAGATATACAAAATCTTTGCATGTAAGAACTTATATATTCCTATATATATAAGTTATAATATATAAATTAAACATGTTCCACTTACCTTATAAAGATGTAAAAATATATTTTTAATAAAAATTTATACAAATTCCCGTATGTATAAAATTTTGGGATTCAAAATCTTGTTTTAATCATAACTAACTCGTTTTAAATCGAAAAATCATGTTCCATATATGCGTTTTTAATGGTTTTGAATGAAGAATCCAAATATGAACTCAAAATAAGAAAATAAGACTTTTTCAGTTTCTGAAAATTAAGGTTTTAATAAATACGAATTTAATTATCCTTAAAACAAGATTACCAAGTTTAATAATTAAAGATACTTGATATATTCATATTTATATGTTATGTTTTAGTAAAACAAGTTGAAAAAGTAGATCTACCTCAAAAGGAGATGAACGAAAAGAAAAACGGCAAAATCCGATAGCGGTGGCGGACATCGACAGGGGTGGCCGGCGGTGGCAGACGGCGACAGCTGGCGACGGACGGTGGTGGTTGGCGACGGTGGTCGGCGGCGGTGGTTGGGGACCGGCCGAAATCAAGAGAGGGAGAGGAGATAGTTTTGTGTGTGTTTTGGGGGTTTAGAATGAATGAAAAACTAAGGAGCTAGTGGGTCTATTTGTAGGGTGAATATTAGGGTTAGGTAACTTTTTCTTCGAGAACAAGTTAATGTTTAATTAGGAAGTTTCTTAGGGAATATGCTCTAGAATGTTCCATTTATTTATGGATAAAATCCTTTTTATTTATTTTAAAAGATTTGATCTTATCTTAAAGATTTGATAATATCTTTTTCTTTAAGAACAAGTTTGGCATATTCTTGGCATATTCTTCACTTGGAAAATTCTAGAAAAATGATTTCTTTATTATTATTAAAACTGATTTTTAATTAAATACAAATAATAAACCCAGTTTTTAAATAAATTAATTATATAATTATATAATTTATCATTTAATTAATTAGGTTACCTTACAGTTTTACATTTTATATAAATGCACCTTACTATTTAATAATTTGTAATATTAACTAAAGTTAATTATATAATAAATATAAACTTTAATTAATATATAGTGTTATCTAAAAATGTATGTTTAGTCAACCTTGAATAATTTATATAGTAATAACATATTAACCACTATATTAATTAAGCATGCAGAAACCCTATGGGTAAAATAGTCATTTCAGAATGGAAAAATGAGGGTTGTTATAGTATCCCCCCGTTAAAGGAAACTTCGTCCCGAAGTTTTAAGTATACTTCTCGGATGCATCAGCGATTGAGAAGAGATGGGGTATTTCCGTTTCATTTGGTCTTCACGTTCCCAGGTATACTCGGTGCCTCATCGTGAATTCCAACGGACCTTAAAAATAGAAATATTTCCCTGTTCTAAGCGTTTGAATCTTATGACTCATAACTTATACATGTTCTTCTTTGAAGTGCATTTTATTATTAATGGGGAAGTAATCCAAAGGAATAACAAGAGTTTCATCCGAATAGATTTCCTCAAAAAGAGAAGATGATAATGCTATTCACGCATTTCAGTAATTCAGATACATGAAATTTCAGAAATATTACCAAGCTCATTTAAAACCTTGAGTGTTTATGCCGCAACTCTAGGGCAGACAAACAGATAGGAGTTTGTAAAGATCAGAGCCATGAAGTTTGATGCATGGCTTGTGTTTTGAGATGGTACCAACTCCGAATTTTGAAAGGTAACCATAGACAAGATACCTTTAGTTTCCAAGAAATGTCTAATATGAATAGACGAAACGAGATGTCAGCTCAGGAGTCACTAATCAGGCTTACATGCAAAGCAAACCATAATTACTAAAATGCCCTCAGGATGGTATGAGTGATTAATGAAAGATATCATTCAGTATATTATAATACATGTGAACTTATCCTTGGAAATAGTTTTTGATAACACGTTGTAGAATGTAACTTTATGATCATGATTTCAGTTACATGTTGAATCAGAGATCGAAACTTGACTAGGAAAACATCTAGTTGCAACCCACGAAGAAGGAAATATTTAGAGTAACCACATAAATGCCATAAACGTTTAAGGTAACTCCTTTAGAGAGGATAGCGAGGATTATAAATTCTATTTCTGATAGAAAACTGCACGAAAAGGTGTGATCTCTTAATGAGAAAGACGTTCTCGCACGGATGGCGAGTTGATCTATCATTCACTTATGAGTTTAAGTGCAGATGTGAATCATTGACTATAAAGAATTATTTCCAACAGGTGAGGAAATCTTCAAAAATGCTTTGTTGTGCCAAAAAGATATTAAATCATAGAATTGATGTTTACGAGGATGTTGTGGTTTAGCCGTGAAATATCGGAGGTAAAAGCTTCTCAAACAAGCTTAGTGAATCTCTATCCGTGATACCAGTGTAATAACAGTTAGAATTGATACCAATCTGAAATACAGTTGGGGTTGAATTCCCACACAGTGCCTCCCTTAAGAATAGGTATGACCACTGTGCATATCTCAGACACTGATTTTACAGCCCGCATTTATGCTACCGCCAATCCCTAAAATGAATAGTTGATGAACGCAAGAGGTATGTTTTTTTCTTGCTCAGAGGATAAGAGGAACTGTGATCTAATCATATTGTGGAGTAATTCGAAAATTTTTATATAATAAGTCAAAGTAATTTTGAAAATGTTTAAGACATTTTGATGTGACAATAATAATGAAACGAAGTTCTTAGTAAAACTGGAGTTATGTGCAACGTGTACTATTTTATGAAAAATAACTTTTGAATTCATATGTAAAAGAATTGATTTGTAAAAGTGTAGATATAATTTGATATGTACCAGTCAAAATAAGTAAGGGTAAATTTTATTTACTTTATTATATACGATTTATAAAAATTTGCATGAATGACAGTAAATGAATTTATTTTATAAAATTTCGAGAGGATCGCACAGTAAAATAGTGTGTGTAAAATTTTGGTAAACAGAATTTTCATATTTCGGAGGTTACGAGTTGGAAAAAGATTGATGAAGATCAAGTGAATGATTTTTGAAAATTTCGGTTGATATTTAAGCAACAATGTTATGAGGTAATGAAAATAATGTAGTTGATGGCTATTATAAGTTCTTAAAATGTTCATGTGTGAAGCTGTTGCTGTCAAGTGAAATATGAATAGTAGAGTATGAGAACGTGAAGTCAATCCCCTGTTGACTTTGAAATGCCAACAAGTCATGACTAATATTGGAGTCGGAAAGCTGGCTGTAAGTGCCCTTATTATATACTCATGGATGGAGTCCATCATTCACAAAGATTTCATAATAAATTGAGCATGAATAATCTGATGTTCACATAGACAGGTCTGAAGACACGCTAATGCAGTGACTTTTGACTATGTGATGATCATCAATTTATTAAGTTCTCGCTAAATCTGTGATTATTGTCGGGATGGTATGAATTCAAACAATGAGTAAGGACGATGTAAGGACATGGTGTCACTTGCCTATTGTTATAACCATTACTATATGATCATTTAATGATACAACTAACATGCTTTTAACACCAAAGCGAAATCTTAAAACGGTTAACGATTTCAAAGGTCGTGACTTATTGTTTAGGTACAACAAATCACGTGATGTTTGACCTTACGTAACGTAATGATAATCATATCAATGCTACCTTTGGTCATATGGAGCACGTGAGGGATCACATGTTTTTTTAATATTGTGAGGGAAATATATATATACTACGCCCTTTACTGGCCCGAAATGTGGATACGCTAAAGTATGATGGAATTCTTTTGATCTATATGGTAATCAAAAGATACCCGTTGGAAGGTTCTACCATGGTAAGCAGCGTCTTTAGTCGAAGGGTCATGATCAGGTGATGGTGGTGGTGTATCAGGAGTATATAATGTTGTAGTAGGTAAATACTTAGGTGAATGTGGTGTTTATAAGAATCAACGCTTGAAAATTCAAATTAAATCCTAGCGAGTGATTGTCGCTTATATTCGACGGGTTTTCTAATGGGTTCATAAAAATCTAAATCAGGAACGTAATTACAGATAATAAGTGACATACTTCGAGGAAATTTCGGGGGTGTCACTTCAGGTTGCTTAAGAATATGCATCCTTCCTTCTAGCGAGGATATGGTGGTGATTAAGCGTGATAATTAAGCATCAAAGATAAAGGGATAGGTTGTTTACAAAGTTTTGCAACTTTTATGGTATATGAGGGATTGTTAAACTACTCATGGGTATTAGTTTGGTTGAAATGAGTTCTTCGTATATCTACAAATCAAATAATGATTACCCTTCATGTAATAACATTAAGATTTTCAAATGAATGGCTTGGAATTTTTCTTTGATTCACTTTCTATTCCATATGTCATGATATCGGAATTCCATTGTAACAACCCAACCCGTTAACCGACCAAAACTACAGCAAAAAAAAAAAAAAAAAAAAAAAAAAAATTTAAACTGAGCTGTCCAGATGGGGTGCGCGACGCGCACCCACACCTGTGCGCGGCGTGCACAGGGCCTGGAAGCCCGCTGTCCACTTTTTCCAATTTTCGCAAAAAGATCTCTTTCTTCCCGGCACTTTTAGACCAACCACTCTTCACAACAATTTATATTAGTTAAAACTAACACGTTCCAATCATAAAATGAGTTTTACGAGACCGGGCCCACATCGGCCGTTTTACGACTTTCGTACAAAATACAAGTTTTCAACTACATGGTTTTTAACACAAAATAAAGACCGAGCATGGCTGTAACGACCCTGGATTTTCCAACGTTTATTTATTAATAATTGTTATTATTAATACTTGTGATTTAACGAATGTATGTTATTACATTTACTTGTTACCATGATTGCCCGAACTTGACTTTAATTGCCCGAAACGTCTTTGTGACACACGAAACTTTCACGAATAATATTTTTAGAATATTATTTACATTCATGATTAAGTTTATTAATCATTTTAATTAACTATGGTTTCTAGTTAATTGCTTGGGCTTTGTTAGACTTTAGTTGTTAAATACTTCGCCTTGGGCTTTAATTAATGTTAGTGGACTTAAAGAGCCCACCATACTTCTTTAGTGGACTTATTAGCCCATTTAACATGTAAGTATTACTTTCAAGTTTAACTAATTAGTTTAACTTTGTAAAGAATCTAGTTACAACATAATCCCCATGCATGCACCCTTATTAACCAACTTTTGAAGGCTTTACATGCTAGTAACTAGTGAAAAATTCCTTCCTCCCTCCCCCACTTGAAACCGTCGGCCTCCTAGGCATAATGAAAGGGTTTTGTTTTCATTTTCCATTACTTACACTCATCCATTCTCTCATTCTAAAAACACACACTTACCTCTCACTTTCTCTCAAACATTTTCTCTCTTATTCTCTCAACTTGTAAGTAATATGTTCAAGTTTTTCTTCTTCCTTTCTTGACCAAAACTGAAGCTAAACATAAGCATCATCATCATTCTTTTGTTGTTTGTTACTTGTTCTTGTTTGTTACTTACTTACTAGTTGTTATTTATGGTTATTTACTTACTAGTTTTCAAGAACCAAACTTGTTAGTTTGTTCTTCATTTATCTTGTATTTACAAGAACACACAAGAACATAAACTTTCTACTTTATGTTCTACACTTAATATGTTAAAAGATTTTAAGTTCATGGTTGTAGAATTATTACTTGTAAGTCATGTTCGTAAACTTAAAGTTTACATTCTTAAAGATCAAACTTTGGTTTGAATCTTTAAAGTATGAACAATCCATGAACTAGTTACTTGTTTACTTAGCTTGTTTCTTTATATTATGCACTTTAAATTCATGTTTGTTGGTTAAGATTGGTCAAGTGTTACTAGTTAACTTTGATCTCATTAATCTTAAACTAAAAGTTAACTTTAAAAGTTCAAGAACATGTAAGTAAGCTTTCTTTAATTATAACTTGGTACACTTATGTTAGATCTAGACTTTTGGGTCTAGGATCTTCAAGATCTAACTAAGAACTATGTTCTACAACTTAAGATCTTGATTTTATAAGTTTATTTTCAAGTTGTAACTTAATATTAGTTTTAAAGTTCATGTATGTGTTAGATCTAAGACCTTGATGTAACTTTAGTTCATCAAAATTCATACAACCCTTAAGTGAGTTGTGCTACATGTCTTAGACCTACACTTGTGTCATAATAGTCAAAACTTGGTTAATATTACTGATAAGGCTAAAAAGGAACATATATTTCATAGCAATATCCCTCCTAAATAATAGGTTTTCATATGTAATTGTATTATATTTTCATTGTAATTGTTTAAATAAATAAGTGCGAAGACAAAAGGCGAAAACGAAGATTTGAAGACACAAACGTCCAAAAAGCTCAAATGTTCAAGATACAATTCAAAAGGTTCAATTTATTGATGAAAAACGTCTAAAAATGACAAGAGTACAAGTTACAAAACGCAAAGTACAAGATATTAAATTGTACGCAAGGACGTTCGAAAATCCGGAACTGGGACATGAGTCAACTATCAATGCCCGACGCAACGGACCAAAAATTACAAGTCAACTATGCACAAGAATATAATATAATATTTAAATAATTATATAAATTATTTATATATTATATATATTTAAAAATTATGTCGACAAGCTATGAGACAAATGATCCTGAGCTGGATTTTCAAACTCCGCGACTCGCGGAGTTTGAAGGCTAAAAACTCCACGACTCGCGGAGCTGTCAGAAATCAAAACTCCTATAAAAGGTCACGAATTCTGCGAGTAAAATATATATAATAATAATAATACTCCCTAGTATAATATAAATAAATATATATATGTATATATAGTATAGATTAGTGTTATATTAGATTAGTTTGGGTTATGTAAAAGTTATTTTTACGGGTTTTTAAAGTCGGAGCTCTGTCCGTGTAACACTACGCGATAAATAATCAATGTAAGCTATGTTCTCCTTTTTAAATTAATGTCTCGTACTTAAGTTATTATTATGCTTATTTAAGACGAAGTAATCATGATGTTGGGCTAAAAATATTAAAATTGGGTAATTGGGCTTTGTACCATAATTGGGGTTTGGACAAAAGAACGACACTTATGGAAATTAGACTATGGGCTATTAATGGGCTTTATATTTGTTTAACTAAATGATAGTTTGTTAATTTTAATATAAAGATTTACAATTGGATGTACCTATAAATAACCATATACACTCGATCGGACACGATGGGCGGGGTATTTATATGTACGAATAATCGTTCATTTAACCGGACACGGGAATGGATTAATAGTCTATGGAATTATTAAAACAGGGGTGAAATTATGTACAAGAACACTTGGCATAAATGATAACAAAGTATTAAAACCTTGGGTTACACGCAGTCGATATCCTGGTGTAATTATTAAACAAAGTATTAAAACCTTGTTACAGTTTAAGTCCCCAATTAGTTGGAATATTTGACTTCGGGTATAAGGTTAAATTTGCCGAGCAGTTTATAATTATGACCGATGAACTATTATGGACAAAAACCAGATAGGTTTCAAATACATCCAGGACAAAGGACAATTAGCCCAGGACAATAAATTAAAATCAAAACGTCAAACATCATGGTTACGGAAGTTTAAATAAGCATAATATATTTTATTTCATTTTTCCTCGTACTTTTATTTATTGTCATTTTAATTATTGTTATTTATTTTATATTGTTATTTAAATATCGTCATTTACTATACGCTTCGCTTAAAATATAAATCGACAAACCGGTCATTAAACGGTAAACCCCCTTTTATATATTATTATATATAATTATATATATTTTGTACAAATATAGTTGTTTAAAAATATAGTGTGCAATAAGCCCGCTCCCTGTGGAACGAACCGGACTTACTAAAAACTATACTACTCTACGATTAGGTACACTGCCTATAGTGTTGTAGCAAGGTTTAGGTATATCCCATCTGTAAATAAATAATTAAAACTTGTGTAATTTGTAACGCATTTCGTAGTAAAAATATTTAGTATTTCACGTACACCTCGCACGACATCAAGTTTTTGGCGCCGCTGCCGGGGACTTGGCGAAACGCTATATTTGTAATATATATTTGTATAAATATATTTTTAGAAAAACAATATCAAATTTAAAAAAAAAAAACCGAAAAAAATAAAAAATAAAATATATATATATAAATCTAGTTTTACGATTTTTATTTATAAAATTATAAAGTAGTTCTATTTTTATTTTAATTTTTAAATATAAGTTTTTATTATATAAATATTTAGATTTTAAAACAGAAAAATATAAAACAAAAAAAAAAAAACGCGTCAAATTAAAAACTGTACCAAAGTTGAATTTTGGAACCACGCGACTCGCGGGGTTTGCTGCTTGAAATACCGCGACTCGCGGAGACACTCTGACACACGTGACAGAACCCTAATTTCACATTAATTACGGATTTTATTATTATTATTATTAATAAACCCTAATTAGTTTAATTATTATAATTAGTTTAAGTTTTTTTTAATTAAATTGTATTTTAAATTTTAATTAGTTTTATTATATGTAAAATTAATAGTTTTAATAAATAAATAATATAAAAATAATATTTTTATAAAAATTGTACTTTTTACAACTTTTTGTATATTTTTATATTTTGTCCCTTTTTAATCGTTTTAGCGTAATATTTGTATTTTTAGCTCATATTTAGTTTTAAACTTAGTTTTTGCCATAGTTATTTTT
Organism: Rutidosis leptorrhynchoides; assembly: GCF_046630445.1. Classification (NCBI taxonomy): domain Eukaryota; kingdom Viridiplantae; phylum Streptophyta; class Magnoliopsida; order Asterales; family Asteraceae; genus Rutidosis; species Rutidosis leptorrhynchoides. The sequence continues at coordinate 48,969,368 of NC_092337.1, read as the reverse complement.
ACTTCCAGATTTTTAGGCTTTGCCGTAAAATCCCTTAAGTGCTTTTTCTTTAGACTAAGATTTAGGTGCTTTAGAATTTTGCGACGCCGTTTTTATATTTTAGTACCTTTTTAAGTTATTACCATTTGGGATATAGTTTTTCTTTTAAGCTTTAATATTTTTAGACGCAACTTTTAATTCTTAGTTTTTAATTCCTTTTTAAGTTACGACGCGCTATTTTCTTATTTTTATTTTTCGACGTTTTTCGACGCGCATTCTTTTTCTTTCTTATTTCTCGACGCTTTAGTTTTTAGGACTTAGAAATTTTCTCTATTTCTTATCTAATATCTCAAACAGAAAGAAAAATTATTTAAGTGGTTAAATTAATGGACGTTGACAATTTTCTGCTTCGTAGTAATAGTTGGATTTGTTAGTGGCTAAGTTGTGAGCTTCCGATTTAAAGGGTTCTGGCTCCCTGCTACATCTTTTGGCTATTCGAAACGTGGGCAAAAGCAGAAAAGTCTATTAATTGGACAACTTATATAAGTTTTTCTATTTTTATAACTAATAGGATAATTATTAAATGCACCACATTGTAGCTAAAATTTGGCCATCGCAATAAAATGGAAAATTTTGAAAACAAGGCTATGGAAACTCTTTTTGATATCCAAAATCAATTAAATCAATACTCTCAAACGAGTGTTGATGACAATTCGTTCGGTCAATCTTGGATCACGAATGACGAAACAATAACTGGTTGTGAAATCTGTAGAGATTATCACTCAACATGGGAATGTTATTATTACGTTCCTATGAAAAATTACGCACCCACGGAACCTGAATGGCATGATTATGAAGAATACAATTCAAATTGGGATTATTCCCAGGAATATATCCAAACTCAACAACCAGTAGACGAGGAAAATTACGTGTCTGAAAATTTATTAGACAATATGAAAATCAAACTCGAAGAACTCAATGCTCAAAATGAACAAATGAGAGAGTTTGTAAACTGGCAAGCTGAAACTCTATCAGACTACACACCTGTTGACCTGAGGAGTATTGTGCAAGAAAATCTCATATCATCGAATTTTGATGAATTCGAGAGCTCCGAAATTACCAACTATCCCGATGATACTTTTTATTCAGTCTTACCAATTTCACAACATATCGACACATTAGCCTCTACCGACGAAATGGTCGATCCATCAATGGATAAAGAAGAAGTAAGGGTAACAAATTGGTACTCTTGGGAATACGATAACGTTGAAAATTTTACCCCCAAGGCCAAACCGAACTTCACCATTCCACAACCTTCCAACCTAATATTCTCAATAGACGAGTCATCCAACGGAAATGAACTACGAGCTGTAACAGATAATGACACCTCGAATTTCACCCAATTGGGTAATAGAGGTGAAAACTTTGACGTCGAGAATAAAAGGAAGGAAACGTTAGAAATTGTCCACCCTATAATATGTATGTCGGTGTATATCGATCCATTTGACCAAGAACCAGAAAAGAGACATATCCATTTACTAAAAGCTACACTTAAAAAAGAATTAAGTAGTGACAATCGGGCGAGTCTAAACTTTAAACCCATTGATATATTATACACCACCCGAGATGTAAATAACTGGCTCACTACTCTAATTCGTGGAACTTATTCTACCGACTTCACATGTCGTCAGCTAAGTGTGGGGAAGTTTAACCCCACTTAATGTTAAATTAGGGGTTCGGGTTAGTGCATAACTCGTTAATAAACATGCATAATAAATTAGGGTAAAAGACGCATTTTTAAAGATTAGCAAACAGTTCAGAAAAGCAACCGTTTTTGAAGAAAAATATGTGTGATAAAACAAGAAGGAATGAACGATGAGCCGCGCCATCTATCATTCGACGAGCTTTATAATTACAAACTGGGTATTTTCAATCACTTTTCTACACTAATCACCCTCATGAATTTATAATTAGAGTCTGATTTCATGCAAATGAGGGCATTGCATGATCTCAAGTGTGAGGAAGGGTTATAAATTCTCTCGGGTTTATACTTGGCTTATTTTCTAAATTTTATGAAAATTTAAAAAATTTTAAACTAAATGAATTTAAAATCATGTTTATATATATTTATGAACGGTGAAAACTAGGTGTTAATACCGAAATTATCGTTACCTCGGAAAGGACATAAATTGAGAAACACCCTAAAACGATTGAATTCATTTAAAATGGAATAAAGGAGAATAAAAAGGCAAAGAAAGAAACTAAGTGTGGAGAGAATGTGCCAAGTTATTCAATTAAAAACTATCTATCACATGTTTCTGTAAAGTTTATTGCAGGTGCTTTTGTTTTGGACTAAATTAACTATTTTACCCGATGAAAGAAAAGAAAAGATGGATCTACACGATGAATCAATTCCATCATTAAAAGGAAGTAAAGTCTTCTGAAAAAGACACGCGCTTCTTGATTTAGGTCAAGAAGTTGTCGTCCAGACCAGTTGTAGGTTGACGAAAAATCTAGAAAAGTCATCTCTAAAATCAGTAGGAAATCCACGGACCTCAGCATCAAACAGGGTCGCCAAGTGGTCAGATTTATCCTAACCATGAGAAGGATTTATCTCGTACAATGGGGGACACCGTGCAAATTAGCTTGATAAGACTAATGAATCAAATCCCCAGAAAGGATAATCTCCTTAAAGATTAAAAATCAGCTTTTAAGACTGATATTACTCAATCCTTGAGATTGACCTTAAAGATTGAGAATTTAAACTCATGGAATTCAATGATATCTAAACTCGAGCTTGAACGAGAAAATATTTTGATCAAAATTACAAACCGATTTGTTTTCTGAAAACCCATTTTTAATGCGTTCATTACCATTGAACGTAAAATCCTAGGAATTCACCTGGAATTCATTAGGTCACCTGAACCAAATCGGGTGTCAACCGTAAGAACGGTGGTTGCATAGCTTGGTCGAAGACAGGACCTTGTGCCAGACCGAAAAATTATAAGGATGATCTTTACTATTGCTCCTACAAAGGATAGTAATAGCATCCGATACGTTTTTGGACCATAATCAAATGCATGTCATTAGACATTGCCTTAACAGTTTCTTGTTCATCGCTTTCTTTTACAACCGGACGGTAGTTTGCCGAAAGGTAATATACGGGACAAGTAAACTAGACGTGTTGCTTTCCTAATACAAGGTTAGCAAGTGGGTAACACAAAACCACAAGTGTTGAGCTAAAATTTTCAAATCTGAAACCCACACAACCCACAAAAATATTTTGCAAACACCGGTGAAGGGTTATTCCGGAAAACTTATCTAGGGTAAAAGCTAGATTGAATTTTCAAAAGATCAAATATTTTCATAAAGATCCAATTTCCTTAAGGATCTACATTTTCATAGTCATGTGGGACTGTAAACCGCCTTTCGAATGTGCACTTTGCTTTGGAAACCGAAAGTAAATCGGCTATTTGATTGCAAGTGTCGTTGACCTAAACCCGAGGCAACTGTGGATGACACACCCACCTTTAACCATGGTTCTATCGTTACTATCATTGTTTATACCACCATATCAAAATCACTGATGTACAAAGTGTGATGAATAAAAAAGTGATTCATGTATGTTTTTATTTCAAGTTCTGTATTGCTTGAGGACAAGCAACGCTCAAGTGTGGGGATGTTTGATAAGGCTAAAAAGGAACATATATTTCATAGCAATATCCCTCCTAAATAATAGGTTTTCATATGTAATTGTATTATATTTTCATTGTAATTGTTTAAATAAATAAGTGCGAAGACAAAAGGCGAAAACGAAGATTTGAAGACACAAACGTCCAAAAAGCTCAAATGTTCAAGATACAATTCAAAAGGTTCAATTTATTGATGAAAAACGTCTAAAAATGACAAGAGTACAAGTTACAAAACGCAAAGTACAAGATATTAAATTGTACGCAAGGACGTTCGAAAATCCGGAACTGGGACATGAGTCAACTATCAATGCCCGACGCAACGGACCAAAAATTACAAGTCAACTATGCACAAGAATATAATATAATATTTAAATAATTATATAAATTATTTATATATTATATATATTTAAAAATTATGTCGACAAGCTATGAGACAAATGATCCTGAGCTGGATTTTCAAACTCCGCGACTCGCGGAGTTTGAAGGCTAAAAACTCCACGACTCGCGGAGCTGTCAGAAATCAAAACTCCTATAAAAGGTCACGAATTCTGCGAGTAAAATATATATAATAATAATAATACTCCCTAGTATAATATAAATAAATATATATATGTATATATAGTATAGATTAGTGTTATATTAGATTAGTTTGGGTTATGTAAAAGTTATTTTTATGGGTTTTTAAAGTCGGAGCTCTGTCCGTGTAACACTACGCGATAAATAATCAATGTAAGCTATGTTCTCCTTTTTAAATTAATGTCTCGTACTTAAGTTATTATTATGCTTATTTAAGACGAAGTAATCATGATGTTGGGCTAAAAATATTAAAATTGGGTAATTGGGCTTTGTACCATAATTGGGGTTTGGACAAAAGAACGACACTTGTGGAAATTAGACTATGGGCTATTAATGGGCTTTATATTTGTTTAACTAAATGATAGTTTGTTAATTTTAATATAAAGATTTACAATTGGATGTACCTATAAATAACCATATACACTCGATCGGACACGATGGGCGGGGTATTTATATGTACGAATAATCGTTCATTTAACCGGACACGGGAATGGATTAATAGTCTATGGAATTATTAAAACAGGGGTGAAATTATGTACAAGGACACTTGGCATAAATGATAACAAAGTATTAAAACCTTGGGTTACACGCAGTCGATATCCTGGTGTAATTATTAAACAAAGTATTAAAACCTTGTTACAGTTTAAGTCCCCAATTAGTTGGAATATTTGACTTCGGGTATAAGGTTAAATTTGCCGAGCAGTTTATAATTATGACCGATGAACTATTATGGACAAAAACCAGATAGGTTTCAAATACATCCAGGACAAAGGACAATTAGCCCAGGACAATAAATTAAAATCAAAACGTCAAACATCATGGTTACGGAAGTTTAAATAAGCATAATATATTTTATTTCATTTTTCCTCGTACTTTTATTTATTGTCATTTTAATTATTGTTATTTATTTTATATTGTTATTTAAATATCGTCATTTACTATACGCTTCGCTTAAAATATAAATCGACAAACCGGTCATTAAACGGTAAACCCCCTTTTATATATTATTATATATAATTATATATATTTTGTACAAATATAGTTGTTTAAAAATATAGTGTGCAATAAGCCCGCTCCCTGTGGAACGAACCGGACTTACTAAAAACTATACTACTTTACGATTAGGTACACTACCTATAGTGTTGTAGCAAGGTTTAGGTATATCCCATCTGTAAATAAATAATTAAAACTTGTGTAATTTGTAACGCATTTCGTAGTAAAAATATTTAGTATTTCACGTACACCTCGCACGACATCAATTACTTTTATAGTTCATGTATGTGTCGGATCTAAGACTTTGATGTAACTTTGGTTCATCGAACTACATACAACACTTAATTGAGTTGTGCTACATGTCTTAGACTTACACAAGCGTTATGATGGTGAAACCTTGGTTAAGATGATGTAAACACATCAACGAGTTGTACACTTGAAGCTATATGCATCAAGGATGAGAACCGTGATAAGCATCGGACACCAAGAACCCACCGGACCTACTATTTTACTGTTTATGTGTCTGACCCATACAACCTGGGCTACTGTAAAGATGATTTTCAGATATCTCTGTTCGAGTAGATAACTTTTCATTTAGGACTCTGATGTTTGCAGCGGGGTATACGAAATAGCTATTAATTTTAGCAGGAAATACTATTAAATACGATACAATTTTACACAAGATATTTATTTATTTAGAGAATGGATATACTTAAACCTTGCTACAACACTTATAGGCAGTGTACCTAATCGTACAGTAGTGTAGTTTTTAGTAAGTCCGGTTCGTTCCACAGGGAATCTTTTTAAACAAAGCTTAACGCTATATTAGTTTACTTTTATAAAAATACAAATATATATATATATAAGTAATATTATTATTATAAAAGGGGGGGTTTTTACCGTTTAATGACCGGTTTGTCGATTTTAAAACTTTAGTCGCAGTTAAAACCAAATGTAAAATAATAAATAAATACAAGACTTAAATTAAAGCGTAAAGTAAATAACGATAATGAAATTGCGATTAATAAAAATGCAATAAAATAAACTTGCGATAATTAAAAAGTACGATAATTAAAAGTGCAATTAAATACAATAACAATAAAAATGCGATAATTAGAAGTGCAATTAAATATAAAATAAAGGAAATTAAATATGAAATAAAAGAATTATGCTTATTTAAACTTCTGTAATCATGATGTTTGACGTGTTGATTTTAGTTTTATGCCCATGGGTTAATTGTCCTTTGTCCTGGATTATTTAATATGTCCATACGGATTTTGTCCATAATAGTCCATCAGTCATAAATATAAAGAGCGAAAGCCTTCGCCAAATTATTCTTATTCCCGAAGTCAAATATTCCAACTAATTGGGGATTCGAATTGTAACAAGGTTTTAATACTTTGTTTAATGAATACACCAGGTTATCGACTGCGTGTAAACCAAGGTTTTACTACTTTGTTAACAATTACACCAATTACCCTTGAATGTAATTCACCCCTGTTCCAACAAGTCTATTAACTATTAATCTAGTTCCGTATCCGGTAAAATGAATAATTATTGGTATTTATAGATATCCCGCCCACCGTACCCAGTCAAGCGTATGTGGTTATATATAAATACGTCGAATTATAAGTTTGTATATTAAATTAACAAGGTATTGTTTAATTAATATAAAACCCATTAATAACCCATAGTCTAATTTTCACAAGTGTCGTTCTTTTGTCCAAACCCCAATTATGGTACAAAGCCCAATTACCCAATTTTAATACTTTGGAAAATATGATTTGTAACGTCCAGTTTACTTGTCCCATATATTACCTTTCGGTAAACTACCGTCCGGTTGTAAAGGAAAGCGTTGAACAAGCAACTGTTAAGGCAATGTCTAATGACATGCATTTGATTATGGTCTATAACGTGTCGGTCGCAATTACTATCCTTGGTAGGAGCAATAGTAAAGCTCACCCTTATGATTTTTCGGTCTGGCAAAAGGTCCTGTCTTTGACCACTATGCAACCACCGTTCTTACGGTTGACACCCGATTTAGTTCAGGTGACCTAATGAATTCTAGGTGAATTCCTAGGATTTCACGTTCAATGGTAATGAACGCATTGAAAATAGGGTTTTCAGAAAACAAATCGGTTTGTAATTTTGATCAAAATATTTTCTCGTTCAAGCTCGAGTTTAGATATCATTGAATTCCATGAGTTTGAATTCTCAATCTTTAAGGTCAATCTCAAGGATTGAGTAATATCAGTCTTAAAAGCTGATTTTTAATCTTTAAGGAGATTATCCTTTCTGGGGATCTGATTCATTAGTCTTATCCAGCTAATTTGCATGGTGCCCCCCCATTTTACGAGATAAATCCTTCTCATGGTTAGGATAAATCTGACCACTTGGCGACCTTGTTTGATGCTGAGGTCCGTGGATTTCCTGCTGATTTTAGTGATGACTTTTCTAGATTTTTCGTCAACCTACAGCTGGTCTGGACGACAACTTCATGACCTAAATCAAGAAGCGCGTGTCTTTTTCGGAAGACTTTACTTCCTTTTAATGATGGAATTGATTCATCGTGTAGATCCATCTTTCTTACAGTAAATCAGGTAAAACTTTTTAGTTTAGTCCAAAGCAAAAGTATTTACAGTTATTTGTACAAAAATATGTGATATATGTTTTGAATAACTTGGAGAATTTTCCCACACTTGGCTTTTATTTTCCTTTTTATCGTCCTCTATTCCATTTTAAATGAATTTTAACATTTTGGTTTGTTTCTCAATTTATGTCCTTTCAGAGGTAACAATAATTTTGGTGTTAAAACCTAGTTTTATCGTTCATAAATATGTATAAACATGATTTTGAGTTCATTTAATTGAAAATTTTAAAAATTTTTACTAGAATTGGGTAGTCAGTATATAAGACTAGGGCTGTTCTTTATTATCAGAGAGCACTAGATTCTAATACAACTACTGCTTTACTAGTATTTTTAATGGTAACCAAGTGTATAAAGTAAAAAATTTAAAAATTCGAAAGAATATAACCCCTTCCCACACTTAAGATCTTGCAATGCCCTCATTTGCAAGAAATCAGTAACAATTTAAATTATTGAGGGTGATTTGTGTGAAATTGATTAAATTTTACCAAAGTTTCCAAACATATTGGTGTTTGTTTGCTGAATGATAAATGGTGCACATCATTTGTTCATTCCGTCTTGTTGTTATTTCACATATATTTTGCATCTTGTCGTCAAAATTAGTTGCTTTTGCTGAACTTAATGCCAGTCTTTGAAAATGCGTTGTTTTACCCTGTTGTGTACATAAGATAAACTGCAAACATATATACATATTTTTGAAGTTTGGTATATTACCCCACATTCAAAAATTATTAAAATCTAAGAATGAAAGTTAGAAAATTATAAAAACTATTACAATATTAACATAAGTATTAAACGTATCAACATTATAAATTACAAAATAAATAAAACTAAGTAGACTAGGGATGATACTGATACCAATAGGGGTTCCAAGCATAACCATAGGTGCTATAGAATGCTTCGGCAGGGTTATACGTAGGATACGGTGGTTGCATTTCTATAGACCAGGGAGGGAATATGGGTTTTGGCGTAGGAATATAGTTTCTACCTATATGTTGGCAATGAGCTATGATTTGGTTTTGATGAACTTGCCAATCTTCAAATGCTCTCTGTCTAGCATTTTCGTACTCCTGTGAAGCTATAAACCTGTGCATTTCTTGCATCTCATTTCCCCCTCCTACATTACCTTGCTGTTGGTTTCTCTCAACCTGTAGATGTCTACCATGGTATTGTACTGCGGCGTTATTTCACCTCTTCAAAACTTTCGCACCATGGTATACATTTAAACCTATAGTATCGCGGGGTTCTGGTTCTTCGACTAATAATCCCCCCCGACTTATATCCACACCAAGATATTCAGCAATCAAAGTAATAAAAATACCACCTCCTATTATGCTATGCGGTCTCATCCCCCTAACCATAGCTGATAAATAATAACCCACACAATAAGGTATACTTACAGCGCTTTGTGGGTCTCGAATACACATATGGTAAAACAAATCCTGTTCATTTACCTTTTCCTTGTTCTTACCTCTTTGTGTAATCGAATTAGCTAAAAACCTATGAATCACTCTTAATTCAGCTCTATCTATATCCAAATAAGAGTAATTTCCCCCTTTGAATCGGTAATGGCTTGTCATTTGACTCCATACACCATGTGTATCAACATTTTCATCTATCTTTCTACCATTTAGTATCAACCCTCTACAATCGGCAGATGCTAACTCCTCAGGCGTATATATACGTAAAGCCTGAGCCATGTCTAGTAAAGACATGTGGCGCATCGAACCTCCTAACAAAAATCTAATAAAAGATCGGTCGGTTAAACTAGCTACCCGATCATTTAATTCTATACTACACAACAATTCTTCACACCATACTTTATATACAGGTCTACGCATGGTGAATAGACGTACCCAGTCATTAAAAGTAGAATTACCATACCTCTGTACAAGTAATTCCCTAATTGGCCCGGCCAATTCTACAGCTTCTAAGGGTCCCCATTCTATGACCCTAGGTACCTCAACAACCTTAGAATGAAGAGTATGCAAACCCCTTTGGTATTTTGGATAATCTATCCAAAGTCTGTCAAATCTTAGGTTCGGGTGCAAATCTTCCAAGTGCATATCAGAAAAGGTCATGACTGGATGAGGTATATCTTGCTTGTAGTAGTTATCCACCTCCTGTTGTTCCGCATTCTCAGCAGGAGCATTGCGAGCTTGGGATGAAGATTCACCCCTTTCAGTCTGCAAAACACATCAAACACAATTTTTGTGCATCCAAATATGCATTAGTGTCAGCAAAATCATCAATCAAAATAATTACAATGACATGATCAATTTATATCAAACTTAAGCTTATTTTCACATTTTTATCAAATCTACACTTTTTCAAATAAGCATATATGAAAATGTTCGCCAAGTTCATAAGCATTCAACTCAAATAACATGTCAAAATAATCATTACTAGCAATTAAACAAGTTTCAAATGGCATTATCTCTCAAAAATCAATTTCATGAATTTTAGACTTGAAAAAGTCCACTTTAATTCTCAAAATCATGTTTAGGCTCAAAGTTTGGATCATTTAACTACCTAAACATGTTACACTACTTAATTTAGCAACAATTCATGACAAAAATCGGCCATAACCTGTTTATATCAAAAAGCCCCAAATTTGCTCAAGAACACAAACCCTAGATTACTCAAAATTTGAAGTTTAAGGCTTCTAATTATGTTAAATAGCATCAATCTAGGTTATACAAGCATAATACATAAACAATTTAAGCATAATTACACTAAAAGCATCAAAATCAAATTGGGGAAAAAATTGCTCAAGAACACTAATTTTCGGATTAAATGGTGTTTAGGTGTAGAAATTTACCGTTTTTCTTGAGTAATTCCTTGATAGCATCCTTCTCAACATGATTTTAGTAAAAGATTTGATGATTAACGGTTAAAAATTGTGATTTTGGGGGAGTTTTTGCGTGTTTTTTCAAGGGTTATTTCGCAGTTTTTTTTTTCCGTGTTGGGACTGATCAAATCGATCAGTATATATTTTTTTCTGGTTTTTTTCATCCTCCGCGAGTCGCGGTGTAATTACCTTTCAAACTCCGCGACTCGCGGAGTTTGTATTTTTTTTTTTTTTTTATATAAAATCACTAACTTATAAAACAATTAAGTAATTAATTTTTAAAATTTTGTTTTCCTTGTTATTTAGGACGAGGTCGTTTCGGATCGATGTCCTAGTCCGTCCCTCGACAAAATTTTAAAATTTGTCTTTTTGTAGCGATTGTTTTAAAAGCTAAGATTTTTGGGTTTTTAATGTTTTTGGCATACTTTAATTCAATAAGATTAAAAATAATGATAATAAAAGTTCTCGTCCCTCCCTTGGGTAAAGCAATTTCGGTTTAAAGACCTAGTTTTCAACTTACGACGAATTTTAAAAATCATATTTTTAACTTAATGAGATAAAGTAAATTTTTGTTTTTAAATTCACACAATTTAAATATAAAATTCAAAATTAATATTAAAAATTCACACCAAACTTACAATTTAAAATGCATAAAATTAAAAATTCATATTTTAAAAATAAAAAATTCACACCAAACTTAATTTAAAAATTCATATTATAAATTCACACCAAACTTATATTAATTTTTCAAATATTTACAATTTTAAATATATTGTTTTTACAAAGTTTACAATATTAATTTAAGATTTAAATATTAATTTTAAAAACATGGTAAAAATAAAATTAAAAATCTTTTTGGCTTTTTATTCCACTGTTATCAATCAAATATTATCAAAAATATGCGCCCCTCTTTTCGGTAAATTAATTTCGGTTCCAAGACCTAATTTAACTCATGACGAATTTTTGAAATATTTTGGGTTGATTGATTAAAGATATTTATACCTTAAGAATAAACGTTAAATTTCGCAGTGATGTAATAAATTTTTGAATGATATCAATAATTTCGGTCGCCAAACCTAATTTTATTCAATACCAATTTAATTACTTTATAGCGAACAAATTAGCGTTTATTATCAAAAGGTTAAAAATAAAATAAAAACTGTACAGACTTACCTGTGAAATAGATTTCTTAGTTATATGATCTATCCCATTCATAAGATAGTCGGTTTAATTAGTTTTCCATAGCTACATAGGCGTAACCTCGAGCATTCAGTGTCTTTTCTTCTAAACATATGAACGGTCCGTCTCTGCATAAAGTAACAAATTCGGTGTTTGAATAGGTTTGATTATTTGAACATTTACCTCCATGTGACCATTTTCCGCATTTGTGACATCTTTCTAGGTGTCGTGCTCTTCTTTTCGCTGCAGATTTTGATTTTCCTTTACCAAATTGTAACTTATTATCTTCGCATCTGGATTCTTTTCTAACTCCGTCCATTCTTCCTCTGATTACTGATACTATTTCATTCGGTAGTGTGTCATTATTACGTTTAGTGATCAAAGCGTGTAGCATTAGACCATGGTTTAGTTCACAGGCAGTCTTCATTTTGTAAAAACCTAAAAAAATAAAAATTCAGAATGGGGGGAGAAGACTAGTTCTTTAGGGTCTGCTAGGGAAAGACCATTCGGGTTCCATTTTCGAGAACTACACGAAAACAGACAATCTAACTCTAACATAAATACATAAACCCCCTATACTTAGTTGAAATTGTGATTAACATTATTTTCAATTGAATCATCAACAACTTGTATATCTTTGACTTTTACTTCAATCCATTTGTTGATTTCCTCCGTAACTTTCACAAATTCAACTAACATTGCCTTTTCTTTTGACGATAAATTGGATATTAATCGGTTATATAACTTAAAGTTTCCTTTAATCTTAGCATCGTGAATCCGTTTATAAAGTTTCTTCGTTGAACTGTTAAAAATGGGTTCATCTAATTTCGTATCATCAACGGCATTCTTTGTGATTGGATCATCATTAAGTGTTTCTTCATCTTCCCCACACTTATACGTTTTTATTGGTCTAACAGTTTTGGTTTGTGGAGATCTAAACTTTCGGTTCACAAAGGTGATCGATGTATCACCATCCCTAAGTGTTATTCTACCTTCTCTTACATCAATGAATGCCTCGGTGGTTGCTAAAAATGGGTGACCTAGAATTAGAGGAATATCAAGGTTTTCCTCCATATTAATCACTATGAAGTTTGCAACAAAGGTCAAACTTCCCACGTTAACAGGTAAATTATCTGCTATTCTAACCGGGTGTTTAATGGTTTGGTCAAATGATTGAACACCTATTTTGGGTGGTTTTAATTTACCCATGCCTAATCTTTTGTATAAGGAAAGAGGCATAATATTTGCACTTGCTCCTAAATCTGCGAGTCCATTATATACAGCACCATCATTAAGTAAGCAAGAATGATAAATTCACCCGGGTCTCCTGCTTTAGTAAGTTGAGTTGGTTTGTAAACCTTTTTCGGGTGTTCTTTCCTTGGTTCTTTCATTTCTATTTGAATTTCTTGTTCACATTTTTCTTCGTTTCTTGGAATGGGAGGTTTGTATAGGAATTCTTCTTCATCACTCAAATTTGAATCCTCCCTATATTCCACTTTTGATTTTTCATATGTTGTTGATAACATATTTATGTTTTCATTTTGAAGGTTTTCTTGTGTGGTGAAATTATGATTAACTTCATTGTCAACTTCCATCGGACCATGTATGTAATGTTTAACTCTGTGACCATTAACTTTAAATTCAATCCCATTAGAATTTATTAATTCTATCATTCCGTATGGGAAAACTCTTTTGACTATGAATGGTCCAGACCATCTTGATTTCAATTTTCCAGGAAATAGCTTGAATCGTGAATTGAAAAGAAGAACTCTGTCTCCTTCTTTAAATTCTTTTGAACTTCTGATTCTTTTATCATGCCATTTCTTCGTTCTTTCTTTATAGATTAACGAATTTTCGTACGCTTCATGTCTTAATTCTTCTAATTCGTTTAGTTGACTTAATCGTAGACGTCCAGCTTCATGTAAATCAAGATTACATGTCTTCAAAGCCCAAAATGCTTTGTGTTCAATTTCTACTGGAAGATGACATGCTTTTTCATAAACAAGTCTAAAAGGTGTGGTTCCAATTGGAGTTTTGTAGGCTGTTCTAAAAGCCCAGAGTGCATCCTCCAATTTAATGGACCATTCCTTCGGATTTGATCCTACGGTTTTCTCTAGAATACGTTTTAAAGCTCGGTTGGTATTTTCAACTTGTCCACTTGTTTGTAGATGGTATGCGGTGGAGATTTTATGAGTTACTCCATATCTTTTAAGAACTTTCTCAAGTTGATTATTACAGAAATGAGTTCCCCGATCACTTATTAAAGCTTTCGGTGTTCCAAACCTTGCAAAAAGACGTTTTAAAAAGTTGACTATAACTCGTGCATCGTTAGTTGGGAGAGCTTGTGCTTCCGCCCATTTAGATACATAATCAATGGCTACGAGTATATATAGATTATTATGAGATTTTGGAAATGGACCCATAAAGTCAATACCCCAAATGTCAAATACTTCACATACTTGGATGACATTTTGTGGCATTTCATCACGTTGACTTATTTTTCCGGCCCTTTGACAAGCATCACAGGATTTGCAAAGAAGGTGTGCGTCTTTGTAAATTGTAGGCCAATAGAATCCAGCATCATAAACTTTTCTTGCCGTTAGTTGAGGCCCATAATGCCCTCCTGTTGGTCCTGTGTGACAATGGTTTAATATTTTACTAGCTTCATCTCCAAATACACATCAGCGTATTATTCCATCGGGACAACTTTTAAACAAATGTGGATCTTCCCAAAAATAGTGTTTTATATCACTGAAGAATTTCTTTCGTCTTTGGTACGATAATCCTTTTTCAAGGAATCCACATACTAAGTAGTTTGCATAGTCTGCAAACCATGGAATTTCTTTATAATCTATCTTCAATAGATATTCATCAGGAAAGTTGTCTTGTATGGCCGATTCATTTAGAACTTCTAATTCGGGATTTTCAAGACGAGAAAGATGACCAGCGGCGAGATTTTCTGCTCCTCTTTTATCTCGGATTTCAATATCAAACTCTTGTAAGAGTAAGATCCAACGGATTAATCTTGGTTTAGCATCTTGTTTTGAAAATAGGTATCTAAGAGCTGAATGGTCGGTATAGACCACCGTTTTTGATAGAACGAGATATGATCGAAATTTGTCAAAAGCAAAGACAATAGCAAGGAGTTCTTTTTCAGTAGTTGTATAGTTCGTTTGTGCTCCTTGTAACGTCTTACTAGCATAATATATAGGTTGAAATCGTTTTTCAATCCTTTGTCCTAAAACGGCTCCCATTGCAAAATCACTTGCATCGCACATTAATTCAAATGGTAGATTCCAATTTGGTGTTATCATGATCGGCGCATTAGTTAGTTTCTCTTTAAGAATATTAAAAGATTTGATACACTCATCTGAAAAGATGAATGGAGCATCCTTTTCTAGGAGTTTATTCATAGGAGTGGCAATTTTAGAAAAATCTTTTATGAAACGCCGGTAAAAACCGGCATGCCCTAGAAAACTCCTAACTCCTCTAACATTGGTGGGATGTGGAAGTTTAGCAATTACATCTACTTTAGCTCTATCCACTTCAATTCCTTCTTTTGAAATTTTATGTCCAAGAACGATGCCTTCTTTAACCATGAAATGGCATTTCTCCCAATTAAGTACTAGATTTGATTGTTCGCATCTAATAAGCATTCGTTCCAGATTAACTAGACATGATTCAAATGTATCACCGAAGACTGAAAAGTCATCCATGAAAACTTCCATGCATTCTTCTATCATGTCATGAAAAATCGCCATCATACACCTTTGAAAGGTTGCAGGGGCGTTGCAAAGTCCAAATGGCATGCGTTTGTAAGCAAAAGTACCATAAGGGCACGTGAATGTGGTTTTCTCTTGATCTTCGGGTGCTATTGGAATTTGAAAATATCCGAAAAATCCATCTAGAAAATAATAGTAACTATTTCCGGCTAATCTTTCCAACATTTGATCAATGAAAGGTAAGGGAAAGTGATCTTTTCTGGTGGTGTCATTTAATTTTCTATAATCAATACATACACGCCATCCTGTTACAGTTCTAGTAGGAATAAGCTCATTTTTCTCATTTGTAATGACAGTCATGCCACCCTTCTTAGGCACGCATTGAACTGGGCTTACCCATGGACTATCAGAGATTGGATAAATTAGACCTGCATCTAGCAGTTTAATAATCTCTTTCTTAACTACATCTTGCATATTAGGATTTAGTCTTCGTTGGCGTTGCACATACGTTTTATGACCTTCTTCCATAAGGATTTTATGTGTGCAATACGAAGGACTTATTCCTTTAATATCATGAATCTTCCATGCAATGGCTGGTTTATGAGCTTTTAACACAGAAATGAGTTGTGATTTCTCATTTTCAGTAAGAGAAGACGATATTATTACAGGTAATTCAGATTCACCATGTAAATAAGCGTATTCTAAATGGTTTGGAAGTGGCTTTAATTCTAATTTCGGAGGTTCTTCTATCGATGATTTGTATCGATATCTGTCTTCTTCTTTTAGCATTTGAATTTCTTCTGTTGTTGGTTCATATCCATTAGCTATAAGTGTAGCTAACATTTCAGCTTCATCAATTGGTTCATTACCTTCTCCTAAAGAACATTCTCCTGTTCCCTGTAATTCTGGAAATTCTTCTAATAATTCTGCATGTGCATCTATAGTTTGAATATAATAACATGTATCATCTGCAGACTGTGGTTGTTGCATTGCTCTATCAACTGAAAAGGTAACACTCTCATCCTCTATACTTAGGGTCAGTTTCTTACCGAACACGTCTATCATTGCTTTAGCCGTGTTTAAGAATGGTCTTCCTAATATGAGAGGAACTTGAGAATCTTCTTCCATGTCCAGAACAACAAAATCTACTGGAAATACTAAAGTACCAACTTTAACTAGCATGTTCTCCATTATCCCTCTAGGATATTTTATTGATCTATCGGCTAGTTGTATGCTTATTCTGGTTGGTTTCAATTCTCCAAGGTCTAGTTTAGCGTATAGTGAATACGGCATTAGATTTATACTAGCACCTAAGTCTGCCAATGCTTCTATTGAACTAAGACTACCCAGAAAACATGGAATTGTGAAACTTCCTGGATCAGATCATTTTTCTGGTATCTTATTCAACAGCACTGCTGAACAATTAGCATTCATGGTAACAGCCGAGAGTTCTTCCATTTTCTTTCTATTTGAGATTAGATCTTTCAAGAATTTAGCATATCTAGGCATTCCTGAAATCATATCAATGAAAGGAAGATTTACATTTATCTGTTTAAACATATCCAAGAATTTGGATTGCTCGGCTTCAAGTTTCTCTTTCTTCATTTTACTCGGATAAGGAAGTGGTGGTTGGTATGGTTTAACATAAGGTTTAGCCTTAACTATGTTATCTTCATTAACCTTCTCAACTACCGGTTCTTTTTCCTTATCTTGATTAGGTTGTGGTTCTTGTAGAGTAGGAATAGCTTCATCAGAAGTTACAGGTATTTCAGGTGGTTTAAGTGTTGTACCACTTCTTGTGGTAATGGCTTTAGCTGTTTCATTCCGGGGGTTAGCATTTGTATCACTAGGTAAACTTCCCGGTTTTCTTTCACCTATTAACCTTGCTAGGTTACTTACTTCTTGTTCCAGATTTTGAATAGAAGCTTGTTGATTTCTAAATGCTTGAGCATTTTGTTCATTGGTTTGTTTCTGAGATGTGAAAAACTGCGTTTGAGTTTCAACTAGCTTCGTCATCATATCTTCTAAATTCGGCTTTTTATCATCGATTTGTTGTGGTGGTTTGTTTTGAAAATTAGGTCTTTGCTGATTGTAAGTATTATTGGATACTTGTTGATTGCTAGGACCTTGTTGGTTGTTGTATGGAATATTTCTGTTATAATTCTGGTTTTGATTGTAAATCGATCTTGGCGGTTGATAATTATTCTGATAATTATTTCCAGGCCTTTGGTTTATGTATGAAATATTCTCTCTTTGTTCCATTGTTAATTCAATACTGAGACAATCTTTTTTCAAATGTGGTCCTCCACACTGCTCACAACTAATTCGTATTGAGTGAATATCTTTAGTCATCTTTTCCATTCGTCTCTCGACAGCATCTATCTTTGCGGAAATGGAATCTAAGTCATGGCTAGAATCGGCTCTAGCTGCTTTAGATGATCTAACGATATCTTTTTCTTGGTGCCACTCATGTGAGTGGGAAGCAGTGTTATCAATAATTTTGTAAGCATCAGTTTCGGTTTTCTTCATAATAGAACCACCAGCTGCTATATCTATGTCTTTCCTTGTAGTGATGTCGCATCCTTGGTAGAATATTTGTACTATTTGACAGGTATCTAAACCATGTTGCGGACATCCTCTTAACAACTTTCCATATCTTGTCCACGCCTCATATAGAGTTTCATTTGGTTTCTGTGTGAACGTAACAATTTCTGCTTGAAGTCTTACGGCTTTAGATGCAGGAAAGAATTGTTTAAGAAATTTTTCAACTAATACGTCACATGTATCAATCGCCCCTTCAGGTAACGATTCCAACCAATCTTTGGCTTCTCCCTTTAAAGTCCAGGGAAATAACATGAGATATATCTGTTCATCCTCCACTTCTCGGATTTTAAATAGTGTGCAGATCCTATTAAAGGTACGTAAATGTTCATTTGGATCTTCCTTAGGCGCACCACTAAATTGGCATTGATTAGTCACCATGTGTAGAATTTGTCCTTTGATTTCATAATCTGGCGCATTAATGTCTGGATGAGTAATTGCGTGACCTTGGCCAGTGCGTTTAGCTCTCATTCGGTCTTCCATACTTAAAGGTTCCAGATTCTCCATAATTGAATTTGTTGAATAGGAATCACTAGAGGATTCTGATTTAATGGTTCGTTCCTCAACAATCTCTGTTTGAATGATTGGTGATTCCGGATGAAAATTTAGTGGTTCAGGATCTACGAATCGTTCCTGAATATTCTCCGGATTCTCAATTGTGAGGTCGGATTCAAAAAATGGATTATCGGAAATTTGAACTGGAGTACTTGGTCAACTGGATGACGATTCTAAAGAAAAATCAACGGCGGTAATATTTGCTAAATGTCTTGATCTAGTTACAGGTGGTGAACGTACAAAAGGTGGTGAACGTCTTGCTCGGTGCATTCACTGAATATCCTATTAGTTTTAAAAAGGAAAGAAAAATTATAATAAGTTATCCAATCAGTAGACTTTTCTGATTTTGCCCACGTTTCGAATAGCCAAAAGATGCAGCAGAGGGGCAGGATTCGTTTGGTCTCAATATAATTGAGGACTGTTTGGCTCCAATAACCCGGTCCACGTACAAATCCAACTATTACTACGAACCAGAAAATTTTTATGTCTATCAATTTAACCACTTAAAATAAATTTTCGTAATTTTAAGAAATTTAGATAAGAAGTAGAATAAAAATCTATGTCCTAAAACTAGAATAGCGAGAAATAAGAAAGAAAAAGAGTTCGTCGGAAAAAGGTCAAAAAAGAAAAATGGTTGAAAAATAAAAGGTGACGGAAAAATAAAAGAAACTTATAACACTTAAAAACACTTGATTAACCTAACCTTATTACAACAACTAACTTAAAATTATAATCGCAAATTGAGATTACTAATTGGAATGATAATTGATACATAGGTAAAAGTCGTCTAAAAATATTAAAGCTTACAGGAAAAACTAAATCCCAAATGGAAATAACTTAAAAAGAAACTAAAACTTAAAAAGGAGTCGCAAAATTCTAAAGCACCTACATCTTAGTCTAAAGAAAAAGCACTTAAGGGAATTTACGGCAAAGCCCAAAAATCTAGAAGTAAAAATAACTATGGCAAAAACTAAGTTTAAAACTAAATATGAGCTAAAAATACAAAAGTTACGCTAAAACGATTAAAAAGGGACAAAATATAAAAATATACAAAAAGTTGTAAAAAGTACAATTTTTATAAAAATATTATTTTTATATTATTTATTTATTAAAACTATTAATTTTACAATTTAATTAAACTAATTTAACTAAAATATAAATTAAATAAAAAGTAAAACCTTAAAATAAAACTAATTATAATAATATTAAGTAATTAGGGTTTATAATAATAATAATTAATAATTACTCCGTAATTAATTGCAGTTAGGGTTTCTGTCGGTGTCAGGTCCCCTCCGCGAGTCGCGGTATTCGATGCAGCAAACCTCGCGAGTCGCGGGGTTCCAAAATTCAACTCGGGTGCAGTTCAAAATTTGACGTTTATATTTTTTTTTTCCTGTTTTAAAATCTAAATATTTGTATAATAAAAACTTATATTTAAAAACTAAAATAAAAATAGAATTACTTTATAATTTTATAAATAAAAATCTTAAAGCTAGATTTATATATATATATATATATATATATATATATATATATATATATATATATTTTTTTTTTTCATTTTTTTATATTTATAAAATAAATTAAATAAAACTTATATTTTTACAAACTAAAGAAACTAAATAAAACTTAAATATTTATCAAACTCCTAAAAATATTTATATTTTTGTTTTTCTTTTTATATTTTCGAATATTTAAAAAGTATTTTTATAAAAATGAATTTTAATAAAAGTAAACTAAATTTTTTTTTTTATATTAGCGTTGCGCTTCCGGCTTTTAAGTGATTCCCCGGCAGCGGCGCCAAAAATACTTGATGTTTGCAGCGGGGTATACGAAATAGCTATTAATTTTAGCAGGAAATACTATTAAATACGATACAATTTTACACAAGATATTTATTTATTTAGAGAATGGATATACTTAAACCTTGCTACAACACTTATAGGCAGTGTACCTAATCGTACAGTAGTGTAGTTTTTAGTAAGTCCGGTTCGTTTCACAGGGAATCTTTTTAAACAAAGCTTAACGCTATATTAGTTTACTTTTATAAAAATACAAATATATATATATAAGTAATATTATTATTATAAAAGGGGGGGGGTTTTACCGTTTAATGACCGGTTTGTCGATTTTAAAACTTTAGTCGCAGTTAAAACCAAATGTAAAATAATAAATAAATACAAGACTTAAATTAAAGCGTAAAGTAAATAACGATAATGAAATTGCGATTAATAAAAATGCAATAAAATAAACTTGCGATAATTAAAAAGTACGATAATTAAAAGTGGAATTAAATACAATAACAATATAAATGCGATAATTAGAAGTGCAATTAAATATAAAATAAAGGAAATTAAATATGAAATAAAAGAATTATGCTTATTTAAACTTCCGTAATCATGATGTTTGACGTGTTGATTTTAGTTTTATGCCCATGGGTTAATTGTCCTTTGTCCTGAATTATTTAATATGTCCATACGGATTTTGTCCATAATAGTCCATCAGTCATAAATATAAAGAGCGAAAGCCTTTGTCAAATTATTCTTATTCCCGAAGTCAAATATTCCAACTAATTGGGGATTCGAATTGTAACAAGGTTTTAATACTTTGTTTAATGAATACACCAGGTTATCAACTGCGTGTAAACCAAGGTTTTACTACTTTGTTAACAATTACACCAATTACCCTTGAATGTAATTCACCCCTGTTCCAACAAGTCTATTAACTATTAATCCAGTTCCGTATCTGGTAAAATGAATAATTATTGGTATTTATAGATATCCCGCCCACCGTACCCAGTCAAGCGTATGTGGTTATATATAAATACGTCGAATTATAAGTTTGTATATTAAATTAACAAGGTATTGTTTAATTAATATAAAACCCATTAATAACACATAGTCTAATTTTCACAAGTGTCGTTCTTTTGTCCAAACCCCAATTATGGTACAAAGCCCAATTACCCAATTTTAGTAATTAGCCCAACATCATGATTACTTCGGATTAAATAAGCATAATAATAACTTAGCTACGAGACATTAAATTAAAAAGGTTGAACATAACTTACAATGATTAAAAATAGCGTAGCGTTACACGGATAGAATTTCGACTTACACCCTTACAACATTCGCTAACATACCCTTATTATTAGAATTATAATTAAAATTAAAATTAAAATTAAAATATAAATATAAATATATACGATATAGATAGAGAGATGGATATATTGTTGATGAAAAATGCTCAGAATTCGGTTGCTTTTATAGGGAGTTTCAAAGTTTGGGGCTCCGCGACTCGCGGCCCTTTTGGCCTTCAAACTCCGCGAGTCGCAAAGTTTGAGAATACAGCTCACACAATTTGGAGTCTTTCTTTGCCGACGGTTTTTATTTATTTATATAATATATAAATAATTATAAGAATTATTTAAATATTATATTATATTTATGTGCATAGTTGACTTGTAATTTTTAGTCCGTTGCGTCGAGCGTTGAGAGTTGACTCATGTCCCGGTTCCGGATTTTCGAACGTCCTTGCGTACAATTTAATATCTTGTACTTTGCGTTTTGAATCTTGTACTCTTGTAATTTCGAGATGTTTCTTATCAATAATTGGAACCTCTTTGATTGTCTTTTGTACTTTTGAGCTTTTTGGTCGTTTGCGTCTTCAATTCGTCGAATCTGTCTTTTGTCTTCACCTTTTATTATTTAAACGAATATCACTTGTAAATAGAACAATTGCAACTAAAAGCTTGTCTTTCTTGAGGAATAATGCTATGAAATATATGTTCGTTTTTAGCATTATCAGACTTGTCTTAATCCGAGTTACGGTTTAGGATTTATGGCCCTCCGATCGTCACTATGTCTTTTAACGTGGTGCTGAAAATTCTGACCTACTCGCACTTAGACCATCGCCACGGTCAAACGAGGATGAGTTTGCTTCTGGGATTTTTATCACAACTAAAGGACTCATATACGGAGCCATGGCCACTGTTCTCACCTTATTTCAGTAGGTATAAAGGCCGTGGTGACTGATCGAACTCAGCCTTTGTTTTAAACTCTTTTCATGAACGAAACTTACTTTACACCTTTTGTTTGATGATGAATGATGATGACTTTTAAGACCTAATTTACATACATTTAAACCTTTTGTGACGATTTACTGACTTAGTACTATTTGACTTAGGTTGAGGACTTTCCGGACCTACGTACTTGCTTATTTCCCGACTCGACTTTACCGCTACTTTATCATTGTGAGTTATAGCATTCCCTTTTTACTTTAACTATTTTGGGAACTGAGAATGCATGCGCATTTTATGTTTTACATATACTAGGCACGAGTACTTAAACTTATATATGTGTGGGTTATACAACAGCATAAACATTCCCTTTAGCTCGGTAACGTTTAGTCATTGGTTTTTGAACCGGTGAACGCGAATCTTAGATATGGATCCATAGGGTTTGACATCCCCACTCGGGCTAGTCGCACTAGCATTTAACGAGTGTTTAATACTTCGTAAACATACGCACTTGCCAAGTGTACTTTCAGTTGGGTATAAACGTTAAGTTAGTTACCAAGTGCCCACGGTTAAACATATACTTTAAGATAATGCTAAAAACGAACATATATTTCATAGCATTATCCCTCAAGAAAGACAAGCTTTTAGTTGAAGTTGTCCTATTTACAAGTAATATTCGTTTAAATAATAAAAGGTGAAGACAAAATACAGATTCGACGAATTGAAGACGCAAACGACCAAAAAGCTTAAAAGTACAAAATACAATCAAAGTGGTTCCAATTATTGATAAGAAACGTCTCGAAATTACAAGAGTACAAGATTCAAAAACGCAAAGTACAAGATATTAAATTGTACGCAATGGCGTTCAAAAATCCAGAACCGGGAAATGAGTCAACTCTCAACGCTCGACGCAACGGACCGAAAGTTACAAATTAATTATGTATATAAATATAATATAATATATAATTAATTATATAAATTATATATTTATATTATATTATTAAAATCCGTCGGCAAAGCTAAGATCCAAATTGGAGTGAGCTGGAAATTCAAACTCCGCGACTCGCTGAGTATGAAGGGTAAATTCACCGCGGCTTGCGGAGCCCCAAATTCTGAAACTGCCTATAAAAGCCAACGCATTTGATCCGTTTTAAATATCCTAAATCATCAATCTCTCTATCTATACGTAAATATATATATATATATATAATTTATATTTTTATTTTAATTTTAATTTTAATTTCTAATAATAAGGGTATGTTAGCGAATGTTGTAAGGGTATAAGTTGAAATTCTGTCCGTGTAACGCTACGCTATTAATAAATCACTGTAAGTTATGTTTATATTATTTTCATTAATGTCTCGTAGCTAAGCCGTTATTATGCTTATTTAATACCGAAGTAATCATGATGTTGGGCTAATTACTAAAATTGGGTAATTGGGCTTTGTACCATAATTGGGGTTTGGACAAAAGAACGACACTTGTGGAAATTAGACTATGGGCTATTAATGGGCTTTATATTTGTTTAACTAAATGATAGTTTGTTAATTTTAATATAAAGATTTACAATTGGATGTACCTATAAATAACCATATACACTCGATCGGACACGATGGGCGGGATATTTATATGTACTAATAATCGTTCATTTAACGTGACACGGGAATGGATTAATAGTCACTAGAATTATTAAAACAGGGGTGAAATTATGTACAAGGACACTTGGCATAATTGATAACAAAGTATTAAAACCTTGGGTTACACGCAGTCGATAACCTGGTGTAATTATTAAACAAAGTATTAAAATCTTGTTACAGTTTAAGTCCCCAATTAGTTGGAATATTTAACTTCGGGTATAAGGATAATTTGACGAGGATACTCGCACTTTATATTTATGACTGATGGACTGTTATGGACAAAAACTAGACGGACATATTGAATAATCCAGGACAAAGGACAATTAACCCATGGGCATAAAACTAAAATCAACACGTCAAACATCATGATTACGGAAGTTTAAATAAGCATAATTCTTTTATTTCATATTTAATTTCCTTTATTTTATATTTAATTGCACTTTTAATTATCGTACTTTTATTTATTGTTATTGTATTTAATTGCACTTTTAATTATCGTATTTTTAATTATCGCAAGTTTATTTTATCGCACTTTTATTTATTGCAATTTCATTATCGTTATTTATTTTACGCTTTAAATTAAGTTATATTTATTTAATATTTTACATTAGGTTTTAACTGCGACTAAAGTTTTAAAAATCGACAAACCGGTCATTAAACGGTAAAAACCCCCCTTTATAATAATAATATTACTTATTTATATATTTGTATTTTTATAAATTAAAACTAATATAGCGTTAAGCTTTGTTTAAAAGATTCTCTGTGGACGAACCGGACTTACTAAAAACTACACTACTGTACGATTAGGTACACTGCCTATAAGTGTTGTAGCAAGGTTTAAGTATATCCACTCGATAAATAAATAAATAACTTGTGTAAAATTGTAGCATATTTAATAGTATTTCCTAGTAAAATATAAGCTATTTCATATACACCTCGCATAACATCACTTTATCATACCGTTTTGAAACGCTCTTTGTAGCACTGAAATCTCGTGGCTTACCTTACATACTGTTATACTTAAACTATAGCTCACCAACCTTTGTGTTGACGTTTTTAAGCGTGTTTTTCTCAGGTGCTTAAGGTTAGCTGCTTCCGCTGTGTACTAGTCTTGCTGTAGACACCCGCTGCTTTAGAAATTTCATTGCATGAACTGTTTATCTTGCATTCATAACTTTAATACTTTGGAAACTATGATTTGTAACGACCTAAGGGTCACGTACTACTACTATTTGCTTCCGTTCATTGAAGCATACTTTTGGATGTAAAACATTTAACGTTGTTTATGACGTCACCTTTTATCATGAATGCAACTTGTTTTGAAAACGCATATAGTATTTGACCTTGTAATGATCCTGTTGTTGATGGTCCGTACATGATGATTTAGTACGGGGTGTCACAATGGCAATTGGGGATACGCTACACAATCCTAATCAATTCAAAAGCAAGATCTTCTAAAGCAACTATGCGAGTCCACTAGTTCCCGCTTACCCGAGCCACCGCTTCCATGTAATCTATAAAAATGTAAACAACGATAGGGTAAGCTAACGCTTAGTGAGTGAAAATAGACTACATACATATATATGCATAAAATAGACACGCCACACAAATAATCAAATACCGCATACCGAAGCATCCAAGCATAAAGGCAAGCTAGTCTAAGCATACCATACGATCACTAAGCAACGAGCTAAAGATACAACAACAAACATAAGTTCACCGACGACGATGTGAACAACGCCAAATAGCTACACCCGGAGGGTTAGCTACATCACAACAATACATCAATATATATATATATATATATATATAAACGTCCAAGGTTAACCCCTTAACCCAATACCGAGAAGCAAATACCACAATGAAGATTGGCCGAACAACCCGAGCCTTAGTGAATTCTCACAACTCGATATTCACTTCTTCACCAATTCAACAACCGAGGTTGGCCGAACTACCCGAGCCTTAGTGAATTCGCACAACCCGAGATTCACTACCTCATCAACAAGATGACCGAACAACCCGAGTCATCATGAATCCGCACTACCCGAGATTCACTACTTAAAATATTATGAATACGAGCAAACCGATATTCATTTCCCACTCCATAACCCACTCCGTCGGGGTTATAACTCCAAATCACAATCCATGTGATATCGTACACACAAGTGTGCAACTCGCCAACGGTGGTCAACCAAAACGCACAACCGTGCCACAAGTCCATAAAAATCCACCTATACGTGAAGTGAGCTCTATAACCGAGAACCACTTCACCCGACCCGCACCCATCCTACATATACATATGCACATAGGATATTAACACTCACCTTGTCGCCTTGATGAATGCTTCCAAGTAATCCGCAACTCGTCAATGGAAAGTACCTATTCCATTATCACAATTACAACAACACACTTAGAGTTGATTTACAAACCAACTCAATTCGACACTTAGTGCAAATTCGACCAATTGCACTTACAAGCACAATACGCGCCCAAACTAACCAATAATCACTAACACTAGTGACAATGGTCCTAATATGCCAATTTAACCCAATCATAAGTGTTAAACACTTATCAATCTCAAAATCACCAAAAAACCCTAATTTTGACTCAATTCTAAAATTAGTCTTTCAAACACACAAAAAGGGTTCCAATACTTCCATAATCAATAAACCTAGTGATTAAACCCAATTACAAGTCCTAATCATAACTAATTTGTTCATCAACTCAAAATCCACCAACAATAACAATAAACCCGATTACAAGCAACACTAAACTCACTTCAGGAGTTTAAATGGGTTTATCAACAATTTAAGTTCAAATCCTAACTTGAATATCAAAATCAAATAATGAAATTCGGAGTTAGAACTTACCACAACAACCAAAACGAAGCTAGGAACGAGGTGAACAACTTTAAAACCCGAGACTTTGATCAATTCAAGCTCCTTCCTCTCCAAAACCCCAATTCTCTCACTAGAATTCTCCTTCTCTCTCTAAGATACTTAAGAGTGATGAATGGATGTGAAAATGATCCAAAAGTGGATCCAAACCAGCTGATAAGGCCTGAGATCCGGTCTCAAGTAAAAAGACCAAAAAGCCCTTCATTAAACCTAAAATAGAAAAAGGCAGAATTCTGTCGCTGGGCATGTGCGCGGCGCGCACCCATGTCTGGGCAGATTCTGACCTTTTAACTTTTACACTAAGCTTCATTCACTATACGTACATCATTTAAAACTCTGTGTGCCATAAATATTGGGGTCTTACAACTCTCCCCCACTTAGAATCGATCACGTCCTCGTGATCCTCATTACTTAACCAAACGAACCACACTCCACGGTCCTCAAACATAAGTCCCAATCTGACTTTCCTAAGCAATTCTTCCCAATGAATCGCCTTTTAACAACTAAATCGTCACCCGCGATTTATCAAATCCACAAATCCAAGCACTAACACTTGCTCATTCCCTCATATCGGAAAAACTCATCCAGTCTCTTACCGAGATATCAATCCCTTAGCGTACACTTACCGAGTACAAGGCTAAAAGAAACCAAGTCTCAACCTTAGGTCAACAACCCGAAACGATGAAGACCGAACCAAACGAAACCTTAAGGATAACACCAATCACGAAACATCCCTTGTAGTGCGCAACACGACCAATATACAACTACCGTAACATCATAACACCGACTAAAACTGATAGCGCCCGAAACGACTAAGGCAACGCTAAACCCAAGGTGTACAAAATCGACTATTGTCACACCCATAACAACATGTGAGCGAAACATAGCTATCGCATCACTGATCTCACAACATGGTCCTCACGACCCCACCATCGGCGTATAAAACAACCGATAGATCACACCACACGGTCCTTACGACCCCACCATCGGTGTATAAAACAACCGATAGATCACACAACACAACATGGCCGAAACAACCCGAGCCTAAACACATATGGAGGATGGTCGAAACAACCCGAACCTTAGTGAATTCGCACAACCCGAAATTCACCAACCCAATCCATATATCCCACAACGAAATGACCGCACAACCCGAGTCATTGTGAATATTCGCAAACCAATATTCACTACCTCCGCCACATAGTATAACCGAGGATGGCCGTACAACCCGAGCCTTAGTGAATCCGAACTACCCGACATTCACTACCTCAAACTATGAGTCCAACCAACAGGGACAATCGTACTACCCGAAATATTGTGAATACGAACAACCCGATATTCACGTCTCACTACATAACACGTGAATGGTACTCCCATTCCGATAACGTTATACCATACCGATATAACACTAAACCCATGATGAAGTCAGCGGACCCCGAAAGTCATGCTCCACCAATCAACAATACCATGATGAAGTCAGCGGACCCCGAAGGTCATGCTTCACCAATCAACAATACCATGATGAAGTCAGCGGACCCCGAAGGTCATGCTTCACCAATCTCATACTCACTTTTGGCCTCAAACAATGAGTAGTGCAACATCGCGCTCTGCTACACTATAGTGAACCCTAACGGATACCACTAACCATCCACACAATCGAGCGAGAACCACCTATATCTAACATAGGCACAAAACAATAATTCTCTACAAGAGAATCCACCACGCACATCCCTTAGCCGAGGGATTACACCTTGCTCGCCAAACACGCCCATTATCTCTCAACGAGATTACCACATTATCACCTCGGGATAATTTATATCCCAAAATTATAGTACAATTTAACCGAAATTGTATTCTGCCACAAATCAACCAAAACTAGGTCCCAACACAAACTTCCGGAACTACCAAAAGCATTATCCGAAGTCTCACACTAAAACCTCCTCGTGCGGGAGTGTAACTCCCACACTTGGGACTACGTTCCATAACCACAACTCGTACTACCGTACAGTGCTACCAAAGGTAGACTTTACCAACAATTGGGTTCACACGACCCATCACTACTTCTTGCTCCAATCTTGAGCACACGGAGGATTTTAACCAAATCCCTAAACACTTTGAACGAAAAGTGTACCACAAATTACATAAATATACACTCGCAATCATCCAATTGTTATAGCTCGCCTAAACTTCACCCAGTCACTCATGTACCTAAGGGTCTGTCGCCTACACTCTGATACCAATCTGTCACACCCCCAAATAGGGCCGGGGGTAAATATGACAGTTCAATATCATCACACAAGTATATAAGCGAGAACGACTCTAAATGAGACGTTTTATAAAAATAATATTTGTATTGCAGCGGAAATGAAATAGAGTTTTACGTAATAAATCCAATGTAAATAACAACTGTTTAATGAATGATAAGTGTTGAGTCCCCAAAATAATTAAGGATTTAATTATGACAAAACTGTAATTTATTTGCACTAAAATGTTATGTGCAGCCAGCACAAGTTTGTTTATGTATAGACAGCAAATATTGCTATGTCAAGTGTTCAGTATGCTACCTAGTCTACCAGCACAAGGTAGAGTGTATTCTTCGAATCAGCACAGAATGAGTACCCAGCAATTCAAGAATATCAAGTGACTCAGCATAAGAAGACCCAGTAAACCTGGTAAGCAGCATACAACACAAGACAATCATGCTCCATTACAAGCATGGTGGTTTCTCGAGTGGTCTACATCATTTGTACTATTTAACAGAAGTCAAAGACAAAGTTGAATAGGAAAGGACACGCGTCGGCGACTGACAAGTGACCTTACAAGACCACGTGGGAATGCAGAAGTTTAACGCATGTGCAGACATGTGCTATACTTTGTCAATTCCTAGTGAACACAACATTCTATTTGTTTAAACGAATAGTGGTGCCAAACCAAATTGGGGTGTTCCTGCAAATAGCTACCAAATAGGAAAGAGGAGAGCACGCTCTCTGATGCAGTTGTCTTCACAAGTATAAACATCCTATGTACCAGTGGACAATAGAACCATTACACAGTTAATAGGACTACTATAAATTGTTATATCCACTATTGTAACAACTAGTGGTGTGAGTTTATTTATTTAGAGTCCAAAACTTGTAATAGCTTTAAGTTTATCCTCATAGCTATACTTAGGTAAATCTGTATCAACCAACTATCATTCCGCCAAGGATAGTTGTAATTCTTTGTGATTTAATCAATAAAGAATAACAGTTGAAAAATTACCTTTGACTCTATTTACATTACATCTTGAATACTAAACTGTGTTTAATTGGTTAGTTAATTAAAAGAAATTGTATTCACCCCCACCCCTCTACAATACTCCTATTGTTAATCAAGAGACCAACAACTGGTATCAGAGCTTTAGTCTTGATAATTTAATATCTTGGATCTGAATTCTCTTATGGCTGCATACTCAAATACAACTTACCTTGAAAATAGCTCATCCAATAGACCACCCAAATTTGATGAAGATGAGTATGAAACTTGGAAGGCAAGGTTCATGCTTCACCTGGAGTCTATTAACCCACTTATGCCTGGTATTGTCACATATGGTCCATTTGTCCCAACTGAGACTATTGATAGCATCCCAGCTACTGCTGACACTCCTGCCATTCCTGGTAGAGAGGTTATTCTTACTTCAGCCAGATGGGATGCTGAGGACAAACGTTGTGTTGGACTTGACCCTAAGATCAGAACTCTGTTAGCTATAACTTTACCTAACCACCTGTTCAAACTGATTAAGGGAAAGCTAAATGCTAAGCTTATGTTAGACTATCTAGATGTCACTTATGAAGGCATGGATAAGGTTAGGCAGAACAAGATTATTTCTTTGAAAAGAGAGTATGAAATATTCTTTGCCTATAAGAATGAGACCCTTAAGCAAACCTTTATTAGGTTTAACTCCTTAGTTGCTGACCTGCTTACTTTAAAAATCACATATACCAATTTTGAACAAGTAAACAAATTCATTGACTCACTGCCTACTAAATAGAAACCTGTCACTGACCCCTTAAGAACCACCCAGACCTTAAAGAACTTTAACATGTCCTCTCTTTATGGTACACTTTAGAACCATGAGAAGGCAGAAGCTAAACTTGAACTGAATTTAAAAGAAAACTTTAAGTCTGCCCCCACCACCTCAAAATCCTAAAAAACTGATGATACTGCTCTTATTGCTGCTGCTAAAAAGAAAGCTCAAAAGGCTTTACTGGTTCAACATTTGATGGCAGAAGATGAGTCAGCTGAAGATGAGGTGGATAGTGGTACGGGGTCTGAAGAAAGCAGTAATGATGAAGATGATGTGGAAGGGTTTGCTGAAGGTATGCCTTGCTGGCTAGGCAGTTCAAAAGGTTCAATCGTAATAGAACCAGCAAGCCATACAAAGGGAGTAAGAAACCAAGTGCTAGGTATATCAGCAAATTAGTCAAGGGTCCTAAATCTGAGTGTTACAATTGTGGGAAGGTTGGACATTTTACTGCTGAATGCAAGTCCAGGAAACCTTCAACGTCACATGTTAACTCCTTCTCAAAAGCTGATAAGTACAAGAACAAGTACAAAGCTATGAAGGCTCAGATGAAGGAATGTGCAAAGGCTGATAAGAAGGAAAAGAATCCAGAAAAGGTTCTAGTTGCTGAGCATCATGATTGGGATGAAACCAGCTCTTCTTCACCTTCTGACCGTGATACTGATGATGATGATGCTGGTTATGCTTCTGGTAAAAAGTTGTGTTTGATGGCCAAGAGGTCGAGGAGTCTGATGAGGATGATAATGGTAGTATGTTTTTGGTTGATATGAGGGAAGCTGATCGGAAAGAGGATTCACCTCAATGGAAATCTGAAATGCTGTATAAGGTTGATAAGTTTCGAACTTATACTGATGATGAAAAAGCTGAAATGTTTGACTACCTAAGAGTTAATTTATGTAGAGGCAGTAAACGTGAAGAAGTTTTGAAAAATGATAACAAATCTTTAAATGATAAACTTAAAAGCAAAACTGATGAAATTAAGATCTTGAAGGATGAAATTTCAAAACTTGAAAAACAAAATTTTGCTTTAAATTCTCTTCACGTTGAGGCAGCATATGTTAAGAACCAGCTAAACGACCTGAAGAAGGTTGTTGCTTCATGGTGTACATCTGCTCAACGCACAGCTAAATGTGTAAATGAGCAGGTGCCTGCCCAAGTTGAAGCTTTCTTTGCTGGTGACTATGCTGCTGCTGCTGCTCTCGCAGAAGTTACTTACATGGACCTCATTCTTGAAACAGATCCTGAAGCTGTCTTGCCAAATACCTTTGTCAAGATAGTTAAGGGTAAAAAGATCTTAACAAATAAGTTTGTCAGACCTACTGAGACCCTACCACCGTTCATGAAAGAAATTTTGGAGTATGAAGTAAAAGCCAAGGAAACCAGTACTTCAATTGATGAAACTACTGATCCCTCAAGCATTTACTATATGACTCCAAAGGAAAGATGCATTAAAAGAAAAATCACTAAAAACAATCAAAGATAGTTAAAATCAATTGATTCCCCTTCGTGTTCAAATTCCACCAATGCTGAGCCAGCTGATGAAAATTGTACTGGTAAACCAGTAGCTGCTGACAAGCCAGCAAAACGCAATACTGGCAAGTCAAAGGCAGCAATCAAGATTCACAAGAATCAACCAGCATCAGCTGACAGGTCAGTAACTTCCCACACTAACTCGTCGAACAAAGGCAAAGCAGTATACCATGTTTATGGTACTGGTTCTAAAAGGAAAGCTGCCCTTAAGAGAAAAGCTAAAGTGAACCAAATTGTGGAATCAAGTGCTGGGTCATCTATCACTGAGATAATGACTGTCAAGCTTGACCAGCTCATAGCTGCCATATCTGAAAGTAGACCCGATCTTACTACACCCATTTACTCAGTGTATGACCAGTCACCGATACCAAATGTGAGAAAATGCTACAAATGTGGCAGCAAGTTTCACTTAGCCAACCGGTGTACTCTAACCCTAACCCCATCTGCTGCTGCCTCTTCAAGCAAACCAGCAGACAGGAAGAGATCATCAAAGATGACCCATCCAGAACCCATCCTTGGATGGGTTCCCAAAAAGAACTAATCTCTTAGCTACTGTGCAGGGCATTCAAAACAAGCAAATCTGGTATCTCGATAGTGGTTGTTCGAGACATATGATCGGATGTAAGTCCCTGCTGATGGACTATCATGAAAAGGATGGTCCAGTTGTATCATATGGAGATAATTCGTTGGGTTACACAAAGGGTTTTGGTACTTTAACAAATGGGAATGTTACATTTTCAAATGTAGCATATGTCGTTGGGCTTAAACATAATCTACTCAACATAAGCCAATTGACAAGCAAAAGTAAGATAGTCCAGTTCAGAAGGAAGATTGGCACTATTTTTATAAGACATAGAAGCCACTGCTGACAGCAAAAAGACATGAGAACATGTATCAAATTGACATGAACACAGCAGTCACAACAACTGATACTTGTTTTTATTCAAAGGCAGCAGACAACCTCAAGTGGTTATGGCACAAGAGACTCTCACATCTCAACTTCAAAGATATTCATAAGTTATCTAGTAAAAGTTTGGTGTCTGGGCTACCCACAATGTCTTATATGAAGGACAGATTGTGTCCTGGTTGTGAAAAGGGGAAGCATCACCATGCCTCATTCAAATCAAAGTAGATTTCATCTGTTGAGAAACCATTTCACCTTCTTCATATGGATCTTTTTGGTCCTGTTAATATAGCCATCTGTAGTGGGAAGAAGTATACACTGGTGATTGTTGATGAATATTCTAGATACACTTGGGCGTTCTTTTTGAAGCAAAAGAGTGAAGCTGCTGATGAAATTATCAATTTTATCAAAAGAATGAAACTACTGAATGGGCAATTGGTGAAGCAGCTTAGAAGTGATCATGGTACAGAATTCAGAAATGCAACATTGGAAGAATTTTGTGCTGACAAAGGTATTTCACAGAACTTTTCTGCTGTGAGAACACCTCAACAGAATGGTGTTGCAGAAAGAAGAAACAGAACCCTCATTGAAGCAACAAGATCTATGTTGGCTGAGTCTGGGCTGAAAAATTCATATTGGGCAGAAGCTGTGAACACTGCATGTTTTACCCATAATAGATCTTTAATAGTGAAAAGACATCAGAAAACTGCTTATGAAGTTCTCAAAGGCAGAAGACCCTCAATTTTATTTCTTCATGTATTTGGCACTCCCTGTTTCATTCTAAACAATAGGGATTAGCTAGGCAAGTTTGATGTTAAGGCTGATGAAGGTATATTTTTAGGATATTCCAACATGTCAAAGGCATACAGGGTTTTCAATAAAAGAAGGGGCTGTTTTGAAGAATCCATTAATGTTACATTTGATGAAACTACCCCTAATTCATCTTCTGGTCAAGAAGATGAGGAGTTACTATTTGAAGAGCCAACTCAGCAAGCTCTTGATGATGATGAAGAACCAGCAGCAAATCCCTCACCAATCCATGTTGCTGGGTTCTCTGATGATGAGATGGAACACTCTGTTCCATCTGTGTCTAAACCATGTGGACCTACTGGCTCTACTGAAGTTTTACAATTAGAGCATAGGTCTACTGGTTCTGAAGGATCTCAAGCTGGTACTAGTTACACTCATAATAAACAGCTGTCTCCCAATGCTGCTCATTCCTCTAAGCCAGTTGATGATCAAGATGGTGTGTGTTCCACAACAAGCTCACCTGTTCATAACACTAGATGGACAAAGGAGCATCCAATTGAAGAAGTTATTGGTAATCTGGAAAGTGGTGTTAAAACAAGAAGACATGCAACCAGCAATTTTTGTATGCATGTAAACTTTGTGTCTACCATTGAACCTACATGTCCTGATGAAGCAATCAAAGATCCAAGCTGGGCAGGAGCTATGCAAGAAGAGATCTCCCAGTTTGATAGGAATAAGGTTTGGACATTGGTACCTAAACCTGATGATGAAACTAAGAAGATCATTGGTACCAAGTGGGTTTTCAAGAACAAGATGGATGAAGATGGGATTGTAATAAAAAACAAAGCTAGATTGGTAGCTCAGGGTTTCAAACAGGAAGAAGGATTGGATTATGGAGAGACATATGCTCCAGTGGCTAGGATGGAAGCTATCAGATTGTTCTTGGTATATGCTGCTAAGATGAACTTTAGGGTATTCCAGATGGATGTTAAATCTGCATTTCTAAATGGGAAGCTACAAGAAGAAGTTTATGTCAAACAGCCTCCTGGTTTTGTAAGCAGTAAATATCCAGACCATGTCTACAAGCTAGACAAAGCTCTTTATGGCCTAAAACAGGCACCAAGAGCATGGTATGTGACACTTCATGTGTATCTCAATGGTATAGGTTTTAAAGTTAGAACAATTGATACCACTCTTTTCTCAAAAGAGATAGATGGTGATCTCTTGCTGGTACAGATATATGTAGATGATATTATTTATGGATCTAAAAATGAGAAACATTGTCAAGATTTTTAAAAACTTATGTCAAAGACATATGAAATGAGCTTACAAAGATATTTACTATACTTTTTAGGATTGCAAATTAAACAAGTTGATGATAGAATTTTTATAAGTCAGGATAAATATATCAAAGATATGTTAAAGAAATTTGGTCTGACCTGTTTAAAAGATATAGGGACCCCAATGGCAGCATCTATTAAAATAGATGCTGATCCCAATGGTGAACCAGTTAATATCACTGAATATAGAGGTATAATTGGATCCCTATTTTATCTTACAGCCAGCAGACCAGATATTATGTTTGCCACATGTCTCTGTGCCAGATATCAAGCTGATCCTAAAGAGTCACACTTTCTAGCAGTAAAAAGGATATGTAGGTATTTGAAAGGTACTGCTAAATGTGGTCTTTGGTATCCCAAAGACCAGGATTTTGAGCTAATTGGGTATTCAGATGCTGACTTTGCAGGGTGTAAAATAGACAGGAAAAGTACTACTGGTGGTTACCAGTTACTGGGTGGTAGGCTAGTCAGCTGGACGAGCAAAAAGCAAAATACTGTGTCCACATCTACTGATGAGGCAGAATATGTTTCTGCTGGTTGTTGTACTGCACAAGTACTATAGATGCAAAGCCAGCTGAAGGACTATGGTGTTCATGTTACAAAAACTCCAATCTACTGTGACAACACAAGTGCTATTGCTATTACCAACAATCCTGTGATGCATTCAAGAACTAAGCACATTGACGTTCGATATCATTTCATAAGGTATCATGTTCAAAAAGGAGATGTGGAGCTATATTTCATTTCAACAGACCAGCGTTAGCAGATCTTTTCAAAAATCCCTTAGATGAGAAATGTTTTAACTATCTCATCTCTCAGCTGGGTATGCTTGAACTTTAAAATAAAAGGCAACTTTGTTGGTGTGCTGGCTCTACAACATGTAGGTCAAACCAGTAAGTCACAAATTCTTTCACTTACTGCCAACATGTTAAACAGTCAGCACAACAAGGTCTTTTATATCATGGTTATTCAATGTTCAAAACGAAATAATAAATAGCTCACAATATTTAAATGATACCTTAAATCTGAAACTCATTTACTCCCAATGATTTAAAATTAAATTCATTACATATTAAATGTCACAAAGAATTTTTGTATTTAATACAAAATTTATCTTATGGTTTTTAACTTCAAATTGATTTGAAAACTGCTGCATTTAATGCTTAATGGGAGGTATGAGTGTTCAAGCCAATTAAACGTCATCTCAATAGTCTGTGTCCCCTCGAAAACGTGCCAGTCTGTCACATCTACCCACGCGCCTGCAGATGACAGTTGCCATTTTCTCTCTCCTGCACTTTTTCCACCAATCCGAAAGGTTAAATAAGGCGATCAAATTCCACATAATAACCTTCGGTTATTAACTCTTTGATTTACCTTTCAAATACACACTCTTCTCTCTAAAAATCCCAAATCTTCAAATATTTCATACATCCATCTTCAACAATTCATCAATGGCAGAACAACAACATCAATCACCACCTGCTGAGAATCAGCCAGAGGAACAACAACAGCAACAACAAGCGGTGGAACCACAACAACTGGAACAACACCCTCCATCGGTCATTGAGGAACAAGCTGTACATGGTCCACTGTTCAATCTTCACCCCAACCTGATCAGGGCCAATAATGCACCAGACCATGCACTGATTTGCCTTTCCAGAGGCAATGCAG
Organism: Rutidosis leptorrhynchoides; assembly: GCF_046630445.1. NCBI lineage: Eukaryota > Viridiplantae > Streptophyta > Magnoliopsida > Asterales > Asteraceae > Rutidosis > Rutidosis leptorrhynchoides. The sequence goes on along the minus strand of NC_092337.1, from coordinate 48,931,766 downwards.
CACACGCTCTCTCTATTCCCAAGTCTAAAGCCAACATTGGCTATGAGGCTTTGATCGACTACATCAGGAGATGCCCCTTGGCGAGATCCATCACCGGAGTTCCTTCTCGCCTCTATCCGGCCTGTTTAGCGAGATTTTGGTATACTGCCACCATGACCACCACTCAACAGAATGCTCCTTGTATTCGTGGCATGGTGACTGAAACCCTAAACTGCTCGATCACTGTTGATGCCCTCCGATGTGCCCTTCAATTACCCGGTGGTCCATTTGTTAATTCACCGACGAGGGATGATTTGAGGAGGGAAGTGCTGGAAATGATTGGATATGCTGCTCCAATTACTCATACACCACTAAGGAAGAACATGCCACCGCTATGGTATTACTTCTTTGGACAGCTAACCCAGTGCATCAGCCAAAAGTCCAGTAGTTTTGATCAGTGCTCAGATTTTGAGCTCAAAATTGGTCATGATTTGCTGTTCAACAGGAACATTTACTACGCAGCTGAGATCTACCTCAGGTTAAGGGAAATGGTGCTTGCACCCAAACGAACACATCTAATCCCCTTTTCAAGGTTCTTGAGCCTTATTTTTGAAAATGAGCTGGGTGAAGCTTACCAGCAGATTGCTGATTAATCATTCGACCTGCCTCCAAAATAAGGGGGAATGCCAAAAGATGCTCCTGCTGCTCCATATACTGGTTTAACACCAGGCATGCTTGAGTATCTTGCTGTTCGGGGTGGAGTAAACCCAACGACTGCCTCTGGTGTTGCACCAGCTGAGGGGGAGGGACCTCAGCGAAAGCTAGCTGTAAAAAGGAAGAAGCCAGCTACCTCAACTAGTACAGCCACTGTCTCACATACTGGTAAAGCAGTAGTTGTATTAGAATCTAGTGCTCTCTGATCATAAAGAACAGCCCTAGTCTTATATACTGACTACCCACTTCTAGTATTGGAATCCGTTGCTTAACTATTTCTTGGTAACAGGTAAATCCAAATGAGCTAAAGCTGGCTCCAAGCAAACCACAGGAGGGATTGCCCCAGTCTCAACTGCTGCTTCTGCAAAGAAAGCTGCTATGGAACCTGGTGCATCTCTAGACCAAACAGCAGAAAACTCTAACTTAATTAAAAATCTTTTAACTGCTGACTTGAAAAATGAAAGTGGAGTTAAAGGCACAACCTTTACTCCCAAGCTGACTGGTTTTAAAACTAGTGTTAAGAAGAGTAGTAACTCATACTCTTCTAACCAGGCACTTCCACATTTTTCTAAAATAAACATAATGCAATATCCTCTACTGACAGTACAACCAGCAGAGAACATAACTGACCCCCAAAGCAGTCTTGAGCTGGTTCCTCATCGTGTTGAATCAGCTCATGCCACTGCACAGCCTAAATGTTACTTGGATCATGCTAAGAGTCTCACTCCTACATCATTACCAGCCAGAACTCTTACACTATCTGGGTCAACATGTGTTGCTAATGAGTCAGTAGAGTCACAGATGTACTTACAGATACCTAACTCTATCTCAATCGAAGGGCTGACTAAATCACCAGTCTGTCCCCAGAGACTAACAACAGATGCAATTGTTGAGTCAAATTTATTTGGTTCTACAGTTGTTAACATAAAATGTTCTTTTGTTTCAGTTCTTAGCAGGGTAGATGAACAGGCAGAGGGCGAGCAAGAAAAGGATGTTATTGTTTCTACTGATGAGCTCTCTGTTTCTGCTACTAGTGTTGGTGCTATTGATTTATCTACTGGTGGTACTGCTACTGGTACTGTTGCTTCTACTGCTGCTGGCTCTATTGGAGACAATGTGGTTACTGGTTCCACTATTCTTACTGATAATGTGGAGTTGGCTACTGCTGATATTTCTGTTTCTCCTCCTACTGTCTCTGGTATTGCTGCTTCAACCACCGATTCTGTAGTGGTTGAGGAGATGATAATGGAACCTCCTCCTGCACTTGAAAAGGCATTGGTAATCTTGTTAAGGAGGTTCTTGATGTTGATATTTCTGGCACTACCACTGTTACTTCTCCAACTGCTTCTATTGAGGAGATTATCACAGGTAGTGACCAAGATGACGTAGTGCTTACTGATGAGCTCCTCGCAGCACATACTTCCTATTCTGCACATGTCACTGGTTCTACGGAACCCACTATGGATGCTGGTACCTCTGCTACTGCCACAATTGATTCTTCTCAGGCTACTGCTTCTGCTGAGAAGAAACCATATGTGTGCCAGGTACCAGATCCTGATGAAGTTGTACCTAACTTCATCTATAGGGGAGCATCCATCACTCTCAGAGTTGCCTTGCTGGTGGATCAGCTGACTATTGATCCCCAAAGTGCTATAGTCTCAGCCAGTAAATTACCAGGAGAGGAGCTGACTGCGCTATTATCTGTAACGACCCTACTTTTTCCGTTATCTTTTACCGTTAATTATTTAACGACCGTTAACTGTTATTCGTGCCATGTCATTTCTATGACCTATATTATTATTTTAGTAATAATATATTAATTATTATATGTTAAATGAATATTTTTATTCATATTTTAAATTGTAAGTTTATACGAATCGCGGATTTCTATCCGGCGAATCTTTTCGGTTTTCAAATCAACGGTCGAGCTTTTGTGATTTTTAAGTCCTAATTATTTTAAATATGATATTTTAATATCATATGAATATATATAGTGTTTATATATATAGTTCATCGCGTATTTGTTATCTCTCCGAATTTTTAATCGCGTAGCCGTGTTTTCGCGTTTCGGATTTCGATCGGGCGTTCAGTCCACAAGGAAATTACCATGTAGTAATTTGGGCTAAGTGGGGCCCACCCCACTCCTATTTTTGGCCGAAGCCCCAAGGGGGAGGGAGTATACTCCCTTGTTTTTCCATTTTGCAATTTTATTATTCATTTCACAAAAAAATCACTAAACCTAAATTGCTCTCATCCCTCTCCTCTCCTCTCTTGTGGCCGTCGCCACCATCAAAAACCATCATCATCATCTTCATCAATTTTGTATTTGGATCAAGAAGCTTTCAACACAAATGCGTTCCTCTCGTTCTCCTCTACACGTTTATATTAATCAATTCTTGATTATGGTATAAACCCTAACCCTAACTTATCAATTTTTCTTATATTTTTCTGTTTTTGAATGTTATATTAGTAGTATGATGATTATATGTTGTTGTATTGTTGATTGTATGCGTGGAAGTGCTCGATTATATATGTTTTCGGTTTGATTGTTTTATGATAGCGGTTTGATTGTTGTTTTCTGTAAATATAACTGATTTAAAAGTTCAATTAAAGTGTTTATATGAGTTCCCCTCATCAAGACATTAATTTTAGACTCCGAATTCATGTCATTTCGATTCCCGGAGCTCTAGATATGCTTAAAATGGTGTTTTGTTGAGATTAAATTGTGAAAACGAATTGGTACAGGTACGGTCTAACTTTGTGATCATATTTGGAGTCTTCAGGGTGTACTAGTGTGTTAGGATTGATGATGGGATGAACTTTCATGTTCGGGTCATCGAAATTCGAGCCACGGATCACCCGGTATGACTAAAACATGTTTTTGAACTGATTAAAGCTACAAGTTGATTTATGGCTGTAAGTCACGACTTGTTTGATGTTCTCGGGGTGTTCTTGAGCACACTAATGTGTTAGGTGGCTTGGTTAGTCAAAGATATATATAAGGCTCGCCGAAAACGAATTCCCGGTGCTCAAGTTATGACCCGATGAACTTTTAATTAAAACTTATGATTATAACATTTGACTTATGATATAAATAATGAATTTCATTATTAATAAATTTCTTATGATATAAAAAGTAATTAATTTAATTTAAGACTTATGATATATATATTTATTATATCATTTATTAATTACTTATGATTTAATTAAATATTTAATTAAACTTATGATTAATAATACTTTTATTATTAATGAAAAATACTTATGGCAAGTATTAAACTTATATTATGAAATTATTATAATAAGACTTATAATAAGAATTAATTAATTATTTAATTATTATAAGGCTTAGTTATATTTAATTATAATTTAATTATTAAATACTTATGATTTAATAATTATAATTAGAAACTTATGATATGATTAATAATTCATTATTAATTAATAATACTTACGATATGATAAAAATTTATTATTAATTAATAATACTTATATTATGATTAATATTTAATTAATTAATTAAATACATATGCTATATTAATTATATCATTTGAACTTATGTTAACTTTAATAATTCAATTTAATTTAATTAAACTTATGTTATAACATAATTATACATATATGACTTTAAATAACATTATAACCTATATTATTAATATAACTTATACTTTTAAAATTTACGTTGACTATGTTTGACCAAGGTTGACTTTTGAGTTGACTTTTGGTTGACTTTGACTTTCATTTGACTTTTATTGACTTTTTAATTAAGGAAACTTTCCTAACTTAATAACTTTATAAAAATAGCAACTTTCTAAATATGGAAACTTTCTAAATTTGGAAACTTTCCAAAAATAGAAACTTTCTTAAAATAGAAACTTTCCAAAAATAGAAACTTTCCAAAAATAGAAACTTTCCAAAAATGGAAACCTGCTAAAAATAGAAACTTTCCAAAAATAGAAACCTGCTAAAAATAGAAACTTTCTAAAAATAGAAAGTGTGTCCGTACGCTGTTTCGATCAAACCGATGCATGTTGAGTGTTGTTCTATGTCTACTTGCAACATATACAATAGCTATCATACTAAGACTTGACCTAAGTTAGTTATTTATATCGACCTGCTTTATTTATAGGTCGGCGTTGTGATCATTCCTGATCACTTTACTACATTTGTTGTTTTCATATTTGTGTGGTTACTTCGTTTGTTATTAAGGTGAGTTATAGTCCCGTTTTTACATACTTTTCAAAGTATATTTTTGGGATGTGATTACATGCATTTTATTTTACGTTTAGACACAAGTGGCAATTAAATTTAAATTATTCGTTATGAGTTGAACAAAAATATTTCCTAGTCTGGTAACTGTAATCACTGGTTTCAACTGGTGAACGCGAATCTTACGGATAGATCTATCGGGTTTGACAACCCCATTTCGAGCTAGTCGCGCTAGCAATTTATAATCGGAATGTTTAGTACTTCGTATTTTGTTGTAGATACACTTGTTCAGTGTATATTATTATTGTGTTTAGCAAGGGTAAATGAAGGGTTAAGTGGTTACCAGGTGGCTCATTGATAATGGAATAATTTTAAATGTTTTTTAATATTTTAAATCTTGTGGTCTAAAGTTTATTCAATTATTTAAACCTATAATTCACTCAACATTTTTGTTGACAGTTTACTCACATTTTTTCACAGGTACTTGAGTTATTTGGTTGCTTCCGCTGTGTTAGAAGAGTCTGCATGCATTTGGGCAGACTTTTGTTAAACAATTATGAAACATTGAACTTGTATTCTCTTTTTGAATAATTAAACTTGTGGGTGTTTTGTTGACAATGTTTTATGTCAACTTTGGATATTTAATATGTTGGGTTTGTTAAACTACATATTTTGTTAAATTTTCGTTTTGGGAAACTTATTGAATAAAAGAATGCAATGTTGTTTATTTAATTCATTTAAGTCCGATCAAGCTGTGGGACCAAGTGACGAAGCCGTTAAGTGTTTTGACGGGGCCATCACATTATCTCAGCTGGATCGACCAGCAAGAGAAGAGATATATGAGAGGTTGGCCATGCTACAACAAGTTAATGAGCAGCCATACTATCACTACTTTGGTATGGCTCCAGCTGCTTCTCCATGGCCTGGTACATGGAGGCCTCTCAAGTTCATCATCGATCTTGCTACTGGTAAATGTGTTATGAAAATGTCCCTGATTCGCCAGTACCTTCTGATTCATCAGCTTCTTCCTCATCATCTTCTTCATCTGATGGTGATGCTGATAAAGGTACTGGTAAGGGTGGACCAGTCACTCATGATAATGTCACTGGTTCCAAAGACAAACCAGTGGATCTAACTGATGATGCTGATAATGATGCTGACAAGAATACCAGTGGTTCTAAACCTTCGGGTGAAGGTAAAAATGATGGTGATCATGGTGACGAGTCAGATTCTGGCCTTCCACCTCCATCACCCCACGGAGGTACTTCTATGTTAGCTGCTAGTGATCGCCCCTCAACCAACAGTTTTAATGCTAATGAGGTGGCTGCCATCTCCACTCTGGCTGTCTATAAGACGTTAGCCGAGGTTACACCAGTTCTACAAAGCACCATTCGCTCTGCCATTGTTGATAGAATGACTGAAGCCATACGCAAAGCTGGGGAGGTTACTACTTCTACCATTGAAAACCAGCTCAAACAAGTATGTGCTTTTGCTGATCTAGCGGTGGAAGCTATTGTCAAACAATTTGAAGAAGAGGATGATCTCAAAAGGCGAATCCTCTCTCATAATGAATATGCTGATCATATTGCCCGTCTTCAAACTGATCTTGATGCTGCTAATCGAAGGAATCTTTTTCTTAATGAAGAGAATCGGGTATTGACAAAGAGGGTGGATTCGCAGGAACATCAAATGGCTAATATGGTTCCTGTCTCTGCTTATCTTCAATTGGTGGAGACTATGCAACAAATGGTTGCCCTACAAGCAGATGTTAGGGCCACTGTTAATCAAATGGCCATGGGTGTTGCAAGAAATGAAGTTAGAACTTCAAATCTATGTCTCCAACAATATGGTGTAGATCCTAGTGCCCATCTTTCTCCTGCTGATGCTGACTGGAACAACTTTGCATTTTCAGTTCCTGAGTTAGATAGTGACCTTGATGCACACGTTTTCCCTGATCACCCTTCTGCCCCCGCTGATGACAAAAAGGGGGAGAATAATTCTAAAAAGAGAACAATCTGAGAGGGAGCATGAGCATGAAAAGGCTCCTAAACAGCAAAGGAGAGACGGTGATGATTATGTTACTGGTACTGGTCAAGGTGCTGGCACTAAGCCCAGCAATGATCATACTGAAGCTGGTGTACAGGCTGCTAGTGAATCTCAACCCAGTGTGTCAACCACATCAGTGGATGATATTGGTTCTGGCAGTAAGCCCAGTGATGTTTCTGAGCCGGCTGTTGCTGAATCTTTTGTTGTCTCTCAAACAATTGAAAGGAAAATGAAAAGAAAACTGGAGAGACATCAGAAGAGACAGCAAGATTTAAATGATGCCTTTAATGCCAAATGGGAGGCTTATGTTGCTCGTACACAACACAGAATTGAACATTGAAGAAGCCTGGACCCGGAAAAGTTGGATATTAATGATGAACTAATCAGCATTAAAAAGTACAAAAGAGATGCTCGTAAAAGAAATGCTAAGTTCATGGTTAAGTATGACAAGAAAAGGGCAAATCTGTATGCTAAGAGAGCAGACAGGATCAAAAGAATGACCTCTAAAGAAATGAAAGATTATCTAAAATCTACTGGGTCAGGAGGAGTAAGAGCTGATGTGTTCATGAAATGGCTAGATGCAATGTTAGAAACCAACTTATCTTCTCGACCAGCATCCTCTGCTCAGCCAGCTTGTGACGATCGCTCCAAATCCATATGGACGAACACGTCATTCATCGATTTCATTGCGAGGTATTTGACCTCTATATGATATGTTTTGTAAACATTGAATTCTTTTGAAAAGGCACACCATAAATGAATATTTAAATCAAAGGTTTTCGACATTTGATGATTTCTACATATAGACAATCACCGTAAATAATAGTTTACAATAGTACTTCCATTGACAATGCAGTCAAAATAAGATACACGGTGATGATTTGGTGAATGCAACGTTTCCTTGATAAACATGTCATGTAAGACTCCATGCACATAGCTTGTCTAACATATAAGCAAACAGCGGAAGACTCCTAGGGAACCTGAGAATAAACATGCTAACAAGTGTCAACACAAAGGTTGGTGAGTTCATAGTTTTAATGTTTTGCATAATCTGTACATAAAGATGGATCACAAGATTTCAGTTGTTTCATCCAGAAACGTTTATCAAAATATTCTACAAGATTGAGCACCCTGGTAACTAAACTTTAACGTTATAATAAGTACCCCTGTTTTAACATACATGCAACCAACATGTACAATACACGCAAACCAACATGTACTAAACTCAAATAGCATACGTCTATTTTATAGTTCAGGCTAGGGTTTCTATACCTGGAACAGACGGGGATGTCAATCCCTATGGATCCATATACTACTACTCGCGCCCACCAGTTCTTATAACCGGCAGTTACTAGTTACCAAAGCTAAGGGATTTTCGGTTCAAACTCAGTATAGAATTTAGTATGTACTTGTGTCCATTGTTTAAAATAAAGTGCATGTATTCTCAGCCCAAAAATATATATTGCAAAAGCATTTAAAAAGGGAGCAAATGAAACTCACCTTAGCAGCACATAAGGTCATTCACCAAAATGAAACTCGGATTACCAAATAACCGTAGATCTCAACCTAGAGAACATATGTTGGTCAATAAATGTTTATCAAGCTAGGTCAGGTCATAGTGTATCACAATCCTAATGCTCGAGATCGACATTCAAAAGTTATCCAAAGTCGTTTCAAAAAGTCAATTTTGACAATAGTTCAACAAAACGAGACATACCTTATATAAGGATTCATTTACTCGGTTGGTAATATTCAAAAATCCAATTTATCAATCTTGCAAACAAGTTGTTTTAAATATTAATTGCAGATTTAAAAGCAATTCCAATTAACGTCAATCATAATTCAGTTGATCGTATCTTTAAATCCATTCATCGAAACTATTCGATATCTAAATGAAAAGTTATTGATTTTTCGCCAGCTTTCCAAAAACATGTATATCATATACCTTTTACCAGTAATATATATATTTGATTCGTGAATCATTATAAACTGTTTAGCGACAAAATTTAGCATACAAGCATGTATAAATATATATACTCGAGCACTAGATATGGATACACAATTAATATATAAAAGATAAAATATGAGTGCTTACGTACCAATATTGAGATTTAATATTGTAGGAAATTACGTAGACGCAACAGAGATGATAAACACTAGGTTTGATTCACAAATATACCCTCGAATATTACCCATAACCTCTTTGACAATAATCCATAATTTCCTTAGCTCTAGCTTGCTCAAAACCCGTTTCGAAATCATTTGGACATCCCTCCGTCGTGATATTATATATATATTATTATTTTTGTATCGTAAAAATAATAATACTAATACTATTAATAATAAGATTAATAATAATAATCTTAATATTAATAATAATAATAATTATTATTATAATTATAATAATTATAAATAATAAATTAAATAAATAACATAAGTAATACGGAGTAATATAAAGTGTGAGAAAACTGAACCAGAATCGTGCAATTTATAGAACTTTTTCTGAAAAAGCACCCCATGCGATCTCATGGGATTTGTGCTTCAAGGCCATGCGATCGCATGGCCCTTTGATCCAGCTCACAAACTTTTGTTTTCTTGTTTGTCGACATATTATTTAAATATATATAATATCTTTAATTTATATAATTAATTATATATTATATTAAATTCATGTGCATAGTTGACCTGTAATTTTCGTTCCGATGACTCGTACGTTGTTACTCAACTTATGTCCCGGTTTCAGTTTCTCAAATGCATTTTCGTACACTTAGAAAACTTGCATTTTACGTTTCGTGACACGTACCTTTGTCAAAATATAGCTTTAAATTATCCATAAACTATATCACTCAAAGTATATCTTAATCTTTCGAGTGTTTTGGTCATTTACTTCTATAAATCATTGTCTCGTTATTTATTAATATAATAGTATTTATCAAACGTTTCATAACCAAGTTAATATCTATTCTCAATATTTTTAAATACGTTTTAAAATATACGTCGCAAGTTATTCATACAATTAATATTCCAACTTATCATATATATTCAAATAAATATTTAAACCAATAAGTTTAATGTACGGTATTAAACAATTAATACATTGTTACGTTTTCAAGTTATAGTATATATATATGTATCTATATACATATAATTGTTCACGAATTGTCAAGAACAACCGAAAGGTATTTGAATATATGAAAGTAGTTCAAAAATTTTGAGATTCAGTTTACAGACTTTGCTTATCGTGTCGAATATGTTAATCATACAAAGATTAAGTTTAAATTTGGTCAGAAATTTTCGGGTCATCACAGTACCTACCCGTTAAAGAAATTTTGTCCCGAAATTTGAGTGAGGTCGTCATGACTAACAATAAAAATGTTTTCATGCCGTATATGAGTCAATAAATAGAGTTTTATCACTGTTTGAATAATATGGATAAAACAATCCAATTACTCGAAGCGTATGAGAGAAGTTATCATAATAGAGTAAAATAGAGATTATTCTTATCTTTTGACGTAGTAACGATTGGTTTTCGAAATTTAAGGAATAGAAAATCTTCATAATAAGAATTGATTCTTCGAAATTTAAGGAAATTATGATTTCCTTTGATTAAATGCGTAATCTGCCTCGATTGTTATGTCTGATATTTCGCTATAAATTAACTACTTCTGTTTCATTATTTTCACCACTCCTACATCTTCTTCCTCATTTCATACTTCAAAAGATTGTGAAATGCTTTATCCAGTTCTGATTCTTGATATACTTTTAACTTTCATATCTGTCATTCTTCTTTTTCATCTACCACCAAAGGAAGTTATTTTCTTCTACTATTACCTTGGGGTTATAGTGTTTTTCATTCTCTCGTGTCTTTATATTGCTATACGCATTGATATATACGGTTTGTAATTTCGGGGTTGTTATCGGGCTTTATATTCTCCATTATATTTCGGAGCTTCATGCTTTCGTTTTCTCTTCCCGACCTTAAGTCAAGCGGATAATGGTCCAGAATTCGTAGGTATGAAGTTTCAGATGAACATAACTAATGTTCTAAGAAAGAAATGGTAATAGCACAATCTGACTTGTCAAATTACCAGAATACCTCAAAAAAGACCGAATCATTAAGAAAATATTTTCTTGATATTTTTAGAGATTATATAGAATGAAAGAGTTATGTAACATGGTTCATGATGAGGGTATGATATGTGAACCTTTATCACGTTCCATTAGAAACTCAGCATGACTTACTGTAATATAATCACGTTGATCAAGTGTCATTATATTATATTAACTCATGCTTCAATTCCCAACATTACTTCAAAACATTTATATTTTAAACTTGAAAGTTTCAGAATTTAGAAACTAAAATAGTTTCTTTTATGGTGTAACACAGATATCGTAAAGAGAAAATTGATTTTTGATAAGAATGATTATGAAATTATCTCCAGAAATATGGAGGATATTTATAATGAAAGATACGATGATATCTTAGAATTTCTAATATCAGAGGATGATGAAGAATATTGTCCGCAAGGGTTTAGATTCGAAAGCAAGGTATTCGTTAATGGCTTCAACAGATATTGAATCATTTGGATTCTTTGAAGACAGGTTTCTTCCTTGTGATTTATCCACAGCCTCTTTCATACTTTGCTCAATCCGTTTTCCAGTTCCAAACTTTCTCTTTTTCTCAGCTTTACCACCATACTATTCTTTATCATCAAACTTTTGACTGTTAAGGTCGTTTACAGTTTTTGCTGCTTCATCAACATTTTTCCAAAATTCGGAGAACTAGTTTCGTAGTTTGGGGTGTTTTTCGGAAACTTCACATTCGAAGTATGTAAGTCCAAGAGGTAGACGTTATATGTACACATATAACTGTTGGCGTAGACGTGCTACAAGATTTCAAAATACTGATTGCTAATTCCTGATAGTTGGTATGGAAATTGCCGTTACAAGATGTGGATGAGTACATGATACGGTTTCAATGAGTATAAGGATTTTTCGGAAGGTCAAAGATCAATGAAGTTATTGGTAAATTTACTGCTAATGTGGTGGAACATGAAAGGTTCCCCAGTAGCAAAAACGTATATGCCAAAGTTACAAGTCTGAAAGGTCGTCGTTGACTGGTTGAATGGTTGATAATACTGGATACTTTTGGAAAGGAATTGCAAGGTTATTTTCATTAATAACAATGCTAAAGGATCTTTCACATTTTTGAAGTCAAAGTATAGCTTTGAAAGATGTAGAGATCTAAGAATGATGTCACTCGTTAAATCTTGACTTGGATTCTGATCCGTCAATATCAGAATATGTAATTGAATTTGTATGGAAACGATTGTATATCGCTTTGAGCATAGTTAATAATTTTTGAATCAAAGTTGAAGAATGTACAGTGTAACATATTAATTGTGAACTTAAATATTTCCCGGGAATTACCTACCCGTTAAAGATTTCACAAGTAATATTTTGTACAAAAGAATTTTTATTACCGTCTTTATGAAAATATATGTATGTATATTTTCTTCAGATGTAATACAGATTTGATGAGTTAATATCATATTAAGCTCAATTGATTTTTTTTTACTTGAATTAGAAATGAATAAAACATTAAAGATTTAATAATCTTTACGGAGTATTTCACTAATGTAATCAATACTCAGTTTTATTGATATTTTCTCAGTGAATCATGTTGGTGCTCATGGAACTCTTGCTAACTTCGCAAGGTACGAATGATGTTTTCTAGAAAGTTTCGAATACATCGAAGATGAAAGTATAAAATCAACCATATAATTGAATAATATACTTAGTTTATTATGAAATGGAATTCATTAAGTTGGAAACAGAGATTGTAGTTAACGATGGTTAAGTCATTAACGAAGTATGTACATCATAGCATATTAGTAATATGAATTAACCGAGTAGTACCTACCAGTTAAGATTCACACGTAATAACTTGGTACGAAAAGATTTATTTTAATTTCAAAATTCATATATATTAAATATACATAAAATTTCTTCAGGGGAAATGAGTTAATACTTCATCGGTTATTGTTGCTGGTATTTCTTGGTAACTACGGTGCGTATGACGTTGATGCTCGTGGAACAGATTGTGAAGTTGAGGTTTGCGATGCGGATGTTGTTGGTGGTGGTAATGGTACTGTTGGTGTTGTTGTCGGTGGTACTGTTGATGCCGGTGATGCTGCTGGTGCTTGTAACCTTTGCACCATATTCTCCAAAGCTACTACCCGAGCGCAAAGCTCGTTGACTTCTTCTACTACACCGGGATGATTGGCGGTTCGGACGAGCGGATGAATAATATCCAGAATTTGAGAGAGTATATGATCATGACGAGATATTCTGGAGATGAGAGAGAAAATGGTATTACGAACAGGTTCGCCGGTAAGTGCTTCAGGTTCTTCGCCAAGAGGGCAATGTGGTGGATGGAAGGGATCGCCTTCTTCTTGTCTCCAATAATTAAGTAGGCTACGAACTCATCCCCAATTCATCCAGAATAGATGATGGCTAATTGGTTGATCCATTCCAGTTACACTTTCTTCAGAGTTCAGGAGAATATCCATATCGGAATAGCTGTCGGAATTTAAGAAATTTGAACTAGATACGGGATCCATCTTGTATAATTAGATAGATGATTTTTGATATGAAATAGATTATAGAATTTAGTTTGGTATTCTTCAATACATAATTTACATATGTATATATAATACCAAATTCCATAAATCACGAAGAAATTTTTGGAAGATGTCAGGAAAAGTTTACAGTAACAGATACGCTAAGATATGAATTTTTGTCTATACACTATTTATGCAATCAATGCAGTAAAATGTGTCTAGACTTAAGAATGATAAGCATGTAATTTTCGACAAGAAATGATAAGCAAAACTTTTAACATGCAGACACGGTCGAAGTCCTGCCTTACTAATGCATCTTAACAACTATCAGTTAGACACATTCATGCAAGACCTGGTTCGCTAGGACCAACGCTCTGATACCAACTATGACGATCGCTCCAAATCCATATGGACGAACACGTCATTCATCGATTTCATTGCGAGGTATTTGACCTCTATATGATATGTTTTGTAAACATTGCATTCTTTTGAAAAGGCACACCATAAATGAATATTTAAATCAAAGGTTTTCGACATTTGATGATTTCTACATATAGACAATCACCGTAAATAATAGTTTACAATAGTACTTCCATTGACAATGCAGTCAAAATAAGATACACGGTGATGATTTGGTGAATGCAACGTTTCCTTGATAAACATGTCATGTAAGACTCCATGCACATATCTTGTCTAACATATAAGCAAACAGCGGAAGACTCCTAGGGAACCTGAGAATAAACATGCTAACAAGTGTCAACACAAAGGTTGGTGAGTTCATAGTTTTAATGTTTTGCATAATCTGTACATAAAGATGGATCACAAGATTTCAGTTGTTTCATCCAGAAACGTTTATCAAAATATTCTACAAGATTGAGCACCCTGGTAACTAAACTTTAACGTTATAATAAGTACCCCTGTTTTAACATACATGCAACCAACATGTACAATACACGCAAACCAACATGTACTAAACTCAAATAGCATACGTCTGTTTTATAGTTCAGGCTAGGGTTTCTATACCTGGAACAGACGGGGATGTCAATCCCTATGGATCCATATACTACTACTCGCGCCCACCAGTTCTTATAACCGGCAGTTACTAGTTACCAAAGCTAAGGGATTTTCGGTTCAAACTCAGTATAGAATTTAGTATGTACTTGTGTCCATTGTTTAAAATAAAGTGCATGTATTCTCAGCCCAAAAATATATATTGCAAAAGCATTTAAAAAGGGAGCAAATGAAACTCACCTTAGCAGCACATAAGGTCATTCACCAAAATGAAACTCGGATTACCAAATAACCGTAGATCTCAACCTAGAGAACATATGTTGGTCAATAAATGTTTATCAAGCTAGGTCAGGTCATAGTGTATCACAATCCTAATGCTCGAGATCGACATACAAAAGTTATCCAAAGTCGTTTCAAAAAGTCAATTTTGACAATAGTTCAACAAAACGAGACATACCTTATATAAGGATTCATTTACTCGGTTGGTAATATTCAAAAATCCAATTTATCAATCTTGCAAACAAGTTGTTTTAAATATTAATTGCATATTCAAAAGCAATTCCAGTTAACGTCAATCATAATTCAGTTGATCGTATCTTTTAATCCGTTCATCGAAACTATTCGATATCTAAATGAAAAGTTATTGATTTTTCGCCAGCTTTCCAAAAACATGTATATCATATACCTTTTACCAGTAATATATGTATTTGATTCGTGAATCATTATAAACTGTTTAGCGACGAAATTTAGCATACAAGCATGTATAAATATATATACTCGAGCACTAGATATGGATACACAATTAATATATAAAAGATAAAATATGAGTGCTTACGTAGACGCAACAGAGATGATAAACACTAGGTTTGATTCACAAATATACCCCCGAATATTACCCATAACCTCTTTGACAATAACCCATAATTTCCTTAGCTCTAGCTTGCTCGAAAACCCGTTTCGAAATCATTTAGACATCCCTCCGTCGTGATATTATATATATATTATTATTTTTGTATCGTAAAAATAATAATACTAATACTATTAATAATAAGATTAATAATAATAATCTTAATATTAATAATAATAATAATTATTATTATAATTATAAT
Organism: Rutidosis leptorrhynchoides; assembly: GCF_046630445.1. Lineage (NCBI taxonomy): Eukaryota > Viridiplantae > Streptophyta > Magnoliopsida > Asterales > Asteraceae > Rutidosis > Rutidosis leptorrhynchoides. Next base: position 48,916,075 of record NC_092337.1, on the reverse strand, counting down.
AATTATAAATAATAAATTAAATAAATAACATAAGTAATACGGAGTAATATAAAGTGTGAGAAAACTGAACAAGAATCGTGCAATTTATAGAACTTTTTCTGAAAAAGCACCCCATTCGATCGCATGGGATTTGTGCTTCAAGGCCATGCAATCGCATGGCCCTCTGATCCAGCTCACAAACTTTTGTTTTCTTGTTTGTCGACATATTATTTAAATATATATAATATATTTAATTTATATAATTAATTATATATTATATTAAATTCATGTGCATAGTTGACCTGTAATTTTCGTTCCGATGACTCGTACGTTGTTACTCAACTTATGTCCCGGTTTCGGTTTCTCAAATGCATTTTCGTACACTTAGAAAACTTGCATTTTACGTTTCGTGACACGTACCTTTGTCAAAATATAGCTTTAAATTATCCATAAACTATATCATTCAAAGTATATCTTAATCTTTCGAGTGTTTTGGTCATTTACTTCTATAAATCATTGTCTCGTTATTTATTAATATAATAGTATTTATCAAACGTTTCATAACCAAGTTAATATCTATTCTCAATATTTTTAAACACATTTTAAAATATACGTCGTAAGTTATTCATACAATTAATATTCCAACTTATCATATATATTCAAATAAATATTTAAACCAATAAGTTTAATGTACGGTATTAAACAATTAATACATTGTTACGTTTTCAAGTTATAGTATATATATATATATATGTGTATCTATATACATATAATTGTTCGCGAATTGTCAAGAACAACCGAAAGGTATTTGAATATATGAAAGTAGTTCAAAAATTTTGAGATTCAGTTTATAGACTTTGCTTATCGTGTCGAAAATGTTAATCATACAAAGATTAAGTTTAAATTTGGTCAGAAATTTCCGGGTCATCACACAGCTACACAACAACAGCCAGCAGAAATAACAGACTTTGATGTTGATGATGTTAAGGGGGAGAATCTTGCTATTGTTCCCTATCTACCTCCACAAGAACCAGTATCAACACAAGAACCATCAGGTGAACCCATTCCAATCAACAGACAAAGGGTGAAATCTGCTCCTAGGGACAACCAGCCCCTAAGGAAAGGACCCCTATTTGAGGCAGCTAATGAAGATACTGTGGCAGGTGTGCTAGCTGATACTAATCAGTCAGCTGGTACTGAAGACACAGCAAGGAGTGTTGTGGTAGAAGACCTAGCCAGTAGTATGATGCTGGGTGAAACAAGTGTTGAAGACCCAGCCAAGGCGGCTGAGCTAGGTGCTAAACAAGATGATGATACTGTTGATCCTGGTGACTTCACAGTCTGGGGTAGAGGAGATCACTTATTTGTTCAATCACCTATCTCTTCCCGAACTCTTGCTTATTTTAACAGAACACGGGATGAACGTATTATTCAGTTTTCTGTGAGTTCTTCAGGCATATCAGAATCAATCATGTATCCTCCATCTTCCCTAAAATCACATGATAAACACACAACTTGGGAAGATGATTCAGTTGCCAGTGGTGAGCCAGATCTATTTAGGATGAATCCAGATGAAAGAGAGGCTTACAGGCTAGAGATCACTGTACCTAAATTGCTTGAGCAAAGATAAGCAGCTATTTCCGAAAGGATACGCCAAGTTAGATTGCTGCATCATCCTCTTGATCAGACATTCTACATCACTGCCTTAACTTCTGGCATTGAAATTGGCGTGTATCTAAATAACAGTGGTCAAAGGCCACATACTGATGAAGAGAAAGCTTAATTTAATGAGGCTTGGCAACTGGGTATGGATCTAAGGCAGTATCGTGTTGCCCTTAGAACTGAAGAGGGAAGGAGAATGATTAAAACAACAAAGTCCTTGAATATTACTGTCGATGATTATCTTTTGGGCTTAGAAGTTGAAAGGCAAAGACGGGAGGATGTTGATGCTGAATATACTGAAAGGGTAAGGCTTCAGGAAGTAGAAGCTAAATTAGTTGCTGATAGAAAGCAAGAAGCTGAGCCCCTCAAGCTAGCCAACGCTATTGTTAAGGAACAAGATAAAGCTCTTGATGAACTGGAAGCTGCTGAGAAAGCACCTGCTACTGCTCCTATAGAAACTGAACGAATAATTAAGCTATCTGATCACTATTATAGGAGCAAGTATGGTGATGTACTGACCAGGAGATCAAATTCCAGCAAGATCATCAAAGTGCACAGAGGCACAAAAGAGCTTTCAGTATCAGCAGGGAAGATAACATTCAAGAGAGGATAGACTACACTGATTTGAGAACCTTTGGATTCAGCGAATGGATGGAGATATTGGAGTACTTCATTGGTAAAGCCAAAAGTGGTATTAAAAAGACATTGAAGCCAGAACTCCAAGAGCTCTTCAACAAAGCAACAAAATTTGGGAATGCACCAGTAGTAAACGTAGAAGAAGTTCTTTCTCAAAAGCCAAAAAGAAAGAAATCTACTGGTGAAGGCCCACACAGAAGAGATCTCATCATTCTACCTCCACATGTTCCAGTTTATGATCCTGCTGAGCTGCTTTACTTGTTTCCTGAAGCCTGGGCTGCCTTAAAAGTAAAAGAAGAAGAGCTATCAGGTGATGAACTAGAAAAGGATAAAGATAGAGACAGATAGCCGTCTAGTGCTCAAATTGTATCTTTTGTTACTTCATTTTTCATTATGATGTTTTGTAATTACTGTATATACTCTGTTGTAATGAAAATGAAATGAGTTTATCTTCAAAATCATATCAAGTTATAAGATATAGATAACTCAGCAAAAGATCCCAAAAATAAACTTAAAATAGACAAATTTACTGCCTATTTTTCATTAGGTCCCTCAGTACTGGCTTTAGTGTTTTCTCTAAATGTCATAAGTTTTGTCATCATCAAATAGGGGGAGATTGTTGAGTCCCCAAAATAATTAAGGATTTAATTATGACAAAACTATAATTTATTTGCACTAAAATGTTATGTGCAGCCAGTACAAGTTTGTTTATGTATAGACAGCAAATATTGCTATGTCAAGTATTCAGTATGCTGCCTAGTCTACCAGCACAAGGTAGAGTGTATTCTTCGAATCAGCATAGGATGAGTACCCAGCAATTCAAGAATATCAAGTGACTCAGCATAAGAAGAACCAGTAAACCTGGTAAGCAGCATACAACACAAGACAGCCATGCTCCATTACAAGCATGGTGGTTTCCCGAGTGGTCTACATCAATTGTACTATTTAACAGAAGTCAAAGACAAATTTGAACAGGAAAGGACACGCGTCGGCGGCTGACAAGTGACCTTACAAGACCATGTGGGAATGCAGAAGTTTAACGCATATGCAAACATGTGCTATACGTTGTCAATGCCTAGGGAACACAACATTCTATTTGTTTAAATGAATAGTGGTGCCAAACCAAATTGGGGTGTTCCTGCAAATAGCTACCAAAGAGGAAAGAGGAGAGCACGCTCTCTGATGCAGTTGTCCCCACAAGTACAGACATCCTATGTACCAGTGGACAATAGAACCATTACACGGTTAATAGGACTACTATAAATTGCTGTATCCACTATTGTAACAACTAGTGGTGTGGGTTTATTTATTTAGAGTCCAAAACGTGTAATAGCTTTAAGTTTATCCTCATTGCTATACTTAGGTAAATCTATATTAACCAACTATCATTCCACCAAGGATAGTTGTAATTCTTTGTGATTTATACAATAAAGAATAACAGTTGAAAAATTATCTTTGACTCTATTTACATTACATGCTTGAATACTAAACTGTGTTTAATTGGTTAGTTAATTAAAAGAAATTGTATTCAAACCCCCCCCCCCCCCCCCTACAATACTCATGTTGTTAATCAAGGGACCAACAATAAGTTATGAATTTATGGACTCCAATGCAAACAGCTAGCTAAGCAACATAGGGCAGCACATAAGTTAATCTTCACCTGAGACAAACATGCTTAAAATGTCAACACCATAGTTGAGTGAACATCATAGGTTTATATAATCAATAAAGTTTTAGACCACAAGTTTTAGTTCAAAACATCAAAATATCAATATACCATGAGTTATAATATCGAGCTAAACATAAACTCCTGACACTGCGCGTGTGTCGGTAATCATTATTATGTACCCCCTTGACGATCGGTCAATGGGTAGAGACTTCACTCTCAATAGGCCTACTCACAATAATTAAGCTTGCAACATTTTAATTCCAGCAATTAACGATATTATGTCGGGGATTTGCATGTAAGAATACAAGTTAACAAAAGTCTCACGAAGTTGCATATTAAAAAATTTAGGCACTTGTGTCTAAATTGTAAATCATTTAAAAGTAAGCATGTGTCTCACCCCAAGATTTATAAAATACAATAAAATGTGTAAAAAGCGGGGCTATGAGTTCACCTTAGTAGCAAATGAAGAGTTATTCCACAAATGAAAGAATTGAACAGAAGAACGTGATCGAGATCTTAACCTAGAGATAGAACGTATGATCAGAAATTGCCTAACAGACAAAAGTACGTACTAATAGTAACTATAGTAATAGTGATGGTTTTCTAAAAGAATTTCTATTTTCGAAAGGTTACTCATTTATAGGAAGTTTCCATTTATAGTAATTTTCCAATTTTAGAAAGTTTGGGTTATAATCTTTTACAAGACGTTGTACAACCTTACTCAAACTTCGTTGCTATCAAGTAAGTCAGGAATGACCAGATGTAACCGGGGGCTAGGACTCTTGATCAAAAACTATGTCATGACATTCGAGATCCACAACCTTATCGCATAATGGCAACCTAGACATCATTCACTTACGACCGTAAATAGCGGTGAAGTTGGAAAGCCATACGTTATCTTATTGATTATAACCTTTACTTGTTTTGTGCGTATATGAGTACGACACGTTTATAAGTTATTTATGTAAAATATAAGTTCTTATATTTATAAGTTTTATTATTAATAGTAATTATTGTTTTAAAATGTACATAAGTATTCAATTATTATTTATTATCTAAATAGGTTAACATATTAATAAGTTTATTATATGATTAAAGTATCATAATATTTATTATTTTAATAAATGTATTCATATTTATTTAATAAATTCAATATATATATATATATATATATATATATATATATATATATATATTATATAATTAAACATGTTCCACTTACCTTATAAAGATGTAAAAATATATTTTTAATAAAAATTTATACAAATTCCCGTATGTATAAAAATTTTGGGATTCAAAATCTTGTTTTAATCATAACTAACTCGTTTTAAATCGAAAAATCATGTTCCATATATGCGTTTTTAATGGTTTTGAATGAAGAATCCAAATATGAACTCAAAATAAGAAAATAAGACTTTTTCAGTTTCTGAAAAATTAAGGTTTTAATAAATACGAATTTAATTATCCTTAAAACAAGATTAGCAAGTTTAATAATTAAAGATACTTGATATATTCATATTTATATGTTATGTTTTAGTAAAACAAGTTGAAAAAGTAGATCTACCTCAAAAGGAGATGAACGAAAAGAAAAACGGCAAAATCCGATAGCGGTGGCTGACAGCGACAGGGGTGGCCGGCGGTGGCAGATGGCGGCAGCTGGCGGCGGACGGTGGTGGTTGTCGATGGTGGTCGGCGGCGGTGGTTGGGGACCTGCCGAAATCAAGAGACGGAGAGGAGATAGTTTTGTGTGTGTTTTGAGGGTTTAGAATGAATGAAAAACTAAGGAGCTAAGGGGTCTATTTATAGGGTGAAGATTAGGGTTAGATAACTTTTTCTTCAAGAACAAGTTAAAGTTTAATTAGGAAGTTTTTTAGGGAATATGCTCTAGAATGTTTCATTTATTTATGGATAAAATCCTTTTTATTTATTTTAAAAGATTTGATCTTATCTTAAAGATTTGATAATATCTTTTTCTTTAAGAACAAGTTTGGCATATTCTTGGCATATTCTTCACTTGAAAAATTCTAGAAAAATGATTTCCTTTATTATTATTAAAACCGATTTTTAATTAAATTCAAATAATAAACCCAGTTTTTAAATAAATTAATTATATAATTATATAATTTATCATTTAATTAATTAGGTTACCTTATAGTTTTACATTTTATATAAATGCACCTTACTATTTAATAATTTGTAATATTAACTAAAGTTAATTATATAATAAATATAAACTTTAATTAATATATAGTGTTGTCTAAAAATTTATGTTTAGTCAACCTTGAATAATTTATATAGTAATAACATATTAACCACTATATTAATTAAGCATGCAGAAACCCTATGGGTAAAATAGTCATTTCGGAATGAAAAAATGAGGGTTGTGATAGTATCCCCCCGTTAAAGGAAACTTCGTCCCGAAGTTTTAAGTAGACTTCTCGGATGCATCAGCGATTGAGAAGAGATGGGGTATTTCCGTTTCATTTGGTCTTCACGTTCCCAGGTATACTCGGGGCCTCATCGTGAATTCCAACGGATCTTAACAATAGAAATATTGCCCTGTTCTAAGCATTTGAATCTTATGACCCATAACTTATACATGTTTTTCTTTTAAGTGCATTTTATTTTTAATGCAGAAGTAATCCAAAGGAATAACAAGAGTTTCATCCGAATAGATTTCCACAAAAAGAGAAGATGATAATGCTATTCACGCATTTCAGTAATTCGGATACATGAAATTTCAGAAACATTACCAAGCTCATTTAAAACCTTGAGCGTTTATGCCACAACTCTAGGGCAGACAAACAGATAGGAGTTTGTGAAGATCAGAGCCATGAAGTTTGATGCATGGCTTGTGTTTAGAGATGGTACCAACTCCGAATTCTGAAAGGTAACCATAGACATGATACCTTTAGTTTCTAAGAAATGTCTAATATGAATAGACGAAAGTCACTAATCAGGCTTACATGCAAAGCAAGCCATAATTACTAAAATGCCCTCAGGATGGTATGAGTGATTAATGAAAGATATCGTTCAGTATATTATAATACATGCGAACTTATCCTTGGAAATAGTTTTTGATAGCACGTTGTAGAATGTAACTTTATGATCATGATTTCAGTTACATGTCGAATCAGAGATCAAAACTTGACTAGGATAACATCTAGTTGCAACCCACGAAGAAGGAAATATTTAGAGTAACCACATAAATGCCATAAACGTTTAAGGTAACTCCTTTAGAGAGGATAGCGAGGATTATAAATTCTATTTCTGATAGAAAACAGCACGAAAAGGTGTGATCTCTTAATGAGAAAGACGTTCTAGCATGGATGGCGAGTTGATCTATCATTCACTTATGAGTTTAAGTGCAGATGTGAATCATTGCCTATAAAGAATTGTTTCCAACAGGTGAGGAAATCTTCAAAAATGCTTTCTTGTGCCAAAAAGGTATTAAATCATAGAATTGATGTTTATGAGGATGTTGTGTTTTAGCCGTGAAATATCGGAGGTAAAAGCTTCTCAAACGAGCTTAGTGAATCTCTATCCGTGATACCAGTGTAATAACAGTTAGAATTGATACCAATCTGAAATACGGTTGGGGTTGAATTCCCACACAGTGCCTTCCTTAAGAATAGGTATGACCACTGTGCATATCGCAGACACTGATTTCACAGCCCGTATTTATGCTACAGCCAATCCCTAAAATGAATAGTTGATGAGCGCAAGAGGTATGTTTTTTTCTTGGTCAGAGGATAAGAGGAACTGTGATCTAATCATATTGTGGAGTAATTCGAAAATTTTTATATAATAAGTCAAAGTAATTTTGAAAAAGTTTAAGACATTTTGATGTGACAATAATAATGAAACGAAGTTCTTAGTAAAACTGGAGTTATGTGCAACATGTACTATTTTATGAAAAATAACTTTTGAATTCATTTGTAAAAGAATTGATTTGTAAAAGTGTAGATATAATTTGATATGTACTAGTCAAAATAAGTAAGGGTAAATTTTATTTACTTTATTATATATGATTTATAAAATTTGCACGAATGACAGTAAATGAATTTATTTTATAAAATTTTGAGAGGATCGCACAGTAAAATAGTGTGTGTAAAATTTTGGTAAACAGAATTTTCATATTTCGGAGGTTACGAGTTGAAAAAAGATTGATGAAGATCAAGTAAATGATTTTTGAAAATTTCGGGTGATATTTAAGCAACAATGTTACGAGGTAATGAAAATAATGTAGTTGATGGCTATTATAAGTTCTTAAAATGTTCATGTGTGAAGCTGTTGCTGTCAAGTGAGATATAAATAGTAGAGTATGAGAACGTGAAGGCGTGTTTACTTGCTGGAATAAAGGCGTGTTTAGTACAATCGCTGCTAAATAGGGTAGTGTTATTCAATTAGAAAATTGTTCGATTACCTCAGATAACCAAAATCTTCTTTCGGGGCATGTGTTAATCCATAAAAGGGACCTGGAGCACATTTGTGGTTTTTCAAAAGTTGTCATAGATAAATTGATTTATGTACATGTTTCTGTAACAGAAAATACAGACCGTCCTATTCAACTTGATCTGGATCTCCCCTATGATAGAATGGATGTAGGTGGAGAAGGTAATCTGGCCAATGATGCTAATGATAATTCTGATAACGATTATGTGGAAGATAGTTTTGATTCTTCGGATTATGACCTTCCCAGTCCTAAGGAAATTCATGATAATAATCCGGTCAAGAACAATGTTGTTTTTTCGTCTCCGGTAACTCAATTTGACCGGAATACTAATCGAGGTGAGAACAAATTGGAAGATGAGGAGTCTGGATGTGATGGGTCCCATGGTAATAATCACAAGGACAGAGAAAAGGGTGATACAACAAACATGCGTAAAGTTTTTTCGGATTGCTCCCCCAAGATGAATTCTGGCGGCTGTAGTGATTATGGAACAACTCCCAAGAGTAACGGTTCCTGTGGGGTATACGAAACCCAAAATATTGTAGATGGGGCAAATGATCATAATGTGGGTCATACCACTATATTTGGGCCGGCTCATGAGGGGTCATGTGACGACCCGGAAATTTCCGACCAAATTTAAACTTAATCTTTATATTAATTCGACACGATAAGCAAAGTCTGTAATGGTGAGTCTCGAAAAATTTTGAACTATGTTCATATAACCAATTACCCTCTGACTGTGCCCGACGATTCACGAACAAATATATGTAAATATATATATATATATATATATATATATATATATATATATATATATATATATATATATATATATATATATATATATATATATATATATATATATATATATATATATATATATATATATATATATATATATATATATAATGGTAGGATCAAGAGGGAAGTAACCATTCGGGGGGAAGCGAGGGGAAGCAAAAACTTTTTTTTCGTTTTTTGAAAAAACTTTGTTCACGAACATTATAGATGGGATGAAAATATGAACATTTAGTAGAGACACTTTGTGATAAATGTTTTTATTTTGGCGGGAAAACGCTCGAAGAAGTAATATATAACAATTATCGTGTTTTTCAAGTGTATTTTGAGGTTTTAGCTATTGGGGTTTAGATATTAGGGTTTAGATATTAGGGTTTATAGGGTTTAGATATTAGGGTTTAGAAATTTAGGGTTTAGAGTTTAGATTTAGGGTTTAGATTTAGGATTTAGATTGAGTTTTTAACATGAACGGTTTAGAGTTTAGGGTTTAGGGTTTAAGGTTTGGTGTTTTGGGTTTATGGAATAAACCAAAAGCACCAAACCCTAAACCCTAAACCCTAAATCGGGCTAAATTTTACTTCACAAAACATGAAGAAAAAAAACGTTCATATTCTTCACGAACAATATTATCTTGAATGTTATTTTTGTCGATCGTTTTCTCGCCTAAATAATAACATTCATCACTAAGTGTCTCTTCTAAATGTTCATATTTTCGTGTGATCTTAATACCGAAAAAAAATTCAAAAAAACGAAAAAAAAATTGTGCTTCCCCCCGCTTCCCCCCGATTGGTTACTTCTCCATTGATCCTGCCCCTATATATATATATATATATATATATATATATATATATATATATATATATATATATATATATATATATATAAATGTATATATAATATTTTGAATTAATAAAATACACTTTAACCAATTAGAATTAAAAAATGTAAAATAATATATAGAATAATTAAGTTATTGTTAAAATGAATATATATATAAACTCTATACATAAGTAGTATTATATATATAAAAATTATAAATATTAAATATCCAAAAGATATTATTATATAATTAGTAATTATGATAAAATTAATAAATTGTAACATTATTATATTAAATGTAACTACAAGTATAAATATAGTTGTTATAATAATATTGTTATTACTTTCAATATTAATATCAATATTAGTGTTATTAATATTATTTAAATATATAAACTAAAGATATGAATTTGATATATATAGATTGATCTAGTATTATTATTATTATTAATATTAATAATATTAGTATTATTAGCATTATTGTTATTAACAATATTATTGTTATACATCTTATAGTAATTGTTATCATTATCATTAGTAATAGTAATATTATTATTACTATTAAATTATTATAAATTTGTATTATTATTATTATAGTATTAAGAGTATTATTATTATAATTATATTTATTAATAAGATAAATTATAATCTATAAAAATATATGTATAAATATAAGAGATATACAAATGCGGATATAAATACAGATATATATTAGAAAAATAGTATTAATATTATAAAGATAAATTAGTATTATTATTAATATTATTATTATTATTATTATTATTATTACTAGAATTTTTATTAATATAATTATAATTATTAATTATTAATATATCATTTATATAAAATCGTATATATATATATTTAGGATCAGAATCTATTTTACGTAACAATTAAACTGTATGTGATTTTGTTTATATCCCTAAATTCGTTGCATAACAGTACCAATCGTACCAATCAGTTGTTTTCAGCTATCTGATTATTAACTTTATTTGTCTAATGGAATTTTTCTGTCTCAAATACGTTACCAGTCCAAATCAATGGACATTGCAGACAAATTGATCAAATAATCTTTATTAAGCTTCAATTATTCGATATCTGTTATTATATAAGGCTATACTCTCTTGCAATTCGAAATTGAAAACCAAAACATAGAAAATAAACTCGTTACTCTCTGTTCTTGTTAATTTTATAAAAATTTCGAATTCGAATCTTATTTTAAAATCCCTTAATGCAGTTTTGTTATAAATCTTCTAGTCAAGTTATCTGTAAAGTTTCATGTATCAATTACTCAATTTGATCTTGAATCAGTGAGTCAAAGTTTATTTTCAAAAAGTCAAACAAATTGTTCTTGAGGAAATTCGTATTCATTTTTATGTTTCTGATGAAATTAATTATTCAAAAAGTTTCTAGAGGTGATTTATATATTGACCCGAACTTTTCCATGTTTATATATATTAAATGAAATTGATATTTACATGATTAAGTGTTTTCAACATGTTAAGCAATCAAACTTGTTAAGACTTGATTAATTGAAATAGGTTTCATATAGACAATTGACCACCCAAGTTGACCGGTGATTCACGAACGTTAAAAATTGTAAAAATTATATGATGACATATATATGATTATATATATAGTTAACATGATATTATGATAAGTAAGTATCTCATTAGGTATTTTAACAATGAGTTATATACATAAAAATGAGACTATTGAATTTAAGAAACTCGAAAACGTTATATATAACGATTATCGTTATATCAACTTCTTACTAAGTACATATGAATCATATTAAGATATTGATACACTTGGTTAATTATGTTAAATGATAAGTAAATATATCATTAAGTGTATTAACAATGAACTACATATGTAAAAATAAGACTACTAACTTAATGATTTCGAAACGAAACATATATGTAACGATTATCGTTGTAACGACATTTAACTGTATATATATCATACTAAGATATATTATATATCATAATATCATGATAATGTAACAATTTAACATCTATTTAGATATAATAAACATTGGGTTAACAACATTTAACATGATCGTTAACTTAAAGGTTTCAAATCAACATTTACATGTAACGACTAACGATGACTTAACGACCCAGTTAAAATGTATTTACATGTAGTGTTTTAATATGTATTCATACACTTTTGAAAGACTTCAAGACACTTATCAAAATACTTCTACTTAACAAAAATTCTTACAATTACATCCTCGTTCAGTTTCATCAACAATCCTACTCGTACGCACCCGTATTTGTACTCGTACAATACACAGCTTTAAGACGTATGTACTATTGGTATATACACTCTAATGATCAGCTCTTAGCAGCCCATGTGAGTCACCTAACACATGTGGGAACCATCATTTGGCAACTAGCATGAAATATCTCATAAAATTACAAAAATATGAGTAATCATTCATGACTTATTTACATGAAAACAAAATTACACATCCTTTATATCTAATCCATATACCAATGACCAAAAACACCTACAAACACTTTCATTCTTCAATTTTCTTCATCTAAGTGATCTCTCTCAAGTTCTATCTTCAAGTTCTAAGTGTTCTTCATAAATTCTATAAGTTCTAGTTTCATAAAATCAAGAATACTTCCAAGTTTGCTAGCTTACTTCCAATCTTGTAAAGTGATCATCCAACCTCAAGAAATCTTTCTTATTTACAGTAAGATATCTTTCTAATACAAGGTAATACTCATATTCAAACTTTGGTTCAATTTCTATAACTATAGCAATCTTATTTCGAGTGATGATCTTACTTGAATTTGTTTTCGTGTCATGATTCTGCTTCAAGAACTTTCAAGCCATCCAAGGATCCTTTGAAGCTAGATCCATTTGTCTCTTTTCTAGTAGGTTTATCCACAAAACTTGAGGTAGTAATGATGTTCTTAACATCATTCGATTCATACATATAAAGCTATCTTATTCGAAGGTTTAAACTTGAAATCACTAGAACATAGTTTAGTTAATTCTAAACTTGTTCGCAAACAAAAGTTAATCCTTCTAACTTGACATTTAAAATCAACTAAATACATGTTCTATATCTATATGATATGCTAACTTAATGATTTAAAACCGAAAAACACGAAAAACACCGTAAAACCGGATATACGCCGTTGTAGTAACACCGCGGGCTGTTTTGGGTTAGTTAATTAAAAACTATGATAAATTTTGATTTAAAAGTTGTTCTTCTGGGAAAATGATTTTTCTTATGAACATGAAACTATATCCAAAAATCATGGTTAAACTCAAAGTGAAAGTATGTTTTCCAAAATGGTCATCTAGACGTCGTTGTTTCGATTGAAATGACTACCTTTACAAAAATGACTTGTAACCTGTAATTCTGACTATAAACTTATACTTTTTCTGTATAGATTCATAAACTTAAGTTCAATATGAAACCATAGCAATTGGATTCACTCAAAACGGATTTAAAACGAAGAAGTTATGGGTAAAACAAGATTGGTTATTTTTGCTTGTTGTATCTACGTGAAAATTGGTAACAAATCTATATTAATCATATCCTAGCTAACTTATATTGTATTATACATGTATTCTAATATATTATGTAATCTTGGGATACCATAGACACGTATGCAAATGTTTTGACATATCATATCGACTCATCTATATATATTATTTGGAACAACCATAGACACTCTATATGCAGTAATGTTGGAGTTAGCTATACAGGGTTGAGGTTGATTCCAAAAATATATATAGTTTGAGTTGTGATCTAGCCTGAGACATGTATACACTGGGTCGTGGATTGATTCAAGATAATATATATCAATTTATTTCTGTACATCTAATTATGGACAACTAGTTGTAGGTTACTAACGAGGACAGCTGACTTAATACACTCAAATCTTTAAAACATAATAAAAATGGTTGTAATTATATTATGATCATACTTTGATATATATGTACATATTTGTATAGGTTCGTGAATCGATCAGTGGCCAAGTCTTATTTTCGAGGAAGGAAATATCTGTGAAAGTGAGTTATAGTCCCATTTTTAAAATCTAATATTTTTGGGATGAGAATACATGCAGGTTTTATAAATGATTTACAAAATAGACACAAGTACGTGAAACTACATTCTATGGTTGAATTATCGAAATCGATTATGCCCCTTTTTATTAAGTCTGGTAATCTAAGAATTAGGGAACAGACACCCTAATTGACGCGAATCCTAAAGATAGATCTATTGGGCCTAACAAACCCAAACCAAAGTACCGGATGCTTTAGTACTTCGAAATTTATATCATATCCGAAGGGTGTCCCGGAATGATGGGGATATTCTTATATATGCATCTTGTTAATGTCGGTTACCAGGTGTTCACCATATGATTGATTTTTTCTCTATGTATGGGATGTGTATTGAAATATGAAATCTTGTGGTCTATTGTTACGATTTGATATATATAGGTTAAACCTATAACTCACCAATATTTTTGTTGACGTTTAAAGCATGTTTATTCTCAGGTGAATATTAAGAGCTTCCGCTGTTGCATACTAAAATAAGGACAAGATTTGGAGTCCATGTTTGTATGATATTGTGTAAAAACTGCATTCAAGAAACATATGTCGATGTAATATATTTCTATTGTAAACCATTATGTAATGGTCGTGTGTAAACAGTATATTTTAGATTATCATTATTTGATAATCTACGTAATGTTTTTTAAACCTTTATTGATAAAATAAAGGTTATGGTTGTTTTAAAAATGAATGCAGTCTTTGAAAAACGTCTCATATAGAGGTCAAAAGCTCGCAACGAAATCAATTAATATGGAACGTTTATAATCAATATGAACGGGAAATTTCAGTTGGTATCCGAGCGTTGGTCTTAGAGCACCAGAAAACTGCATTAGTGTGTCTTACCGAGTTTGTTAGGATGCATTAGTGAGTCTGGACTTCGACCGTGTTTTTGTTCAAAAACGATTGCTTAACATTTTTTGTTGGAAACTATATATTATTAACATGTAAATATTATGTGATATATTAATCTCTTAACGTGTTTGATATTGTGTGATAGATGTCTACCTCTAGTACCAATCCCATTGATTCACCTAATAATAATGAAGAGTCGAATATATTTTGGAAAGATTCACAAATTCCAGAAGAGGAACCGGAAGAAGAAGAACCGGAAGAGGAGGAACCGGAAGAAGATGAACCAGAAGAGGAGGAATCGGAAGAGGAGGAACCAGAAGAAGAGGTTCCAGAGGAAGAAATATTGATACCTATAGTAAATCGATTAAATAAAAGAAAATCCTCAACCAACAGACCAAAGTTAATAATGGTCAATGGTGTTTCCACCGAGGAAGCAAAATATTGGGAAGATTACTAATTTTTCGATGAATCGGATCCCGATGAGGATTCCGATAATGTTATAGAAATTACCTCGACCCAATTTAATAAAGCGAAAGAAAATAATAAGGGAAAAGGTATAAAAATAGAGAAACCCGATTCCAACCCCGATGAACTTTATATGTATCGACAACATCCGTATTTCCTAAAATGTAACAATGACCCGGGAACCTCTAAACCACAGGTTTTTCTAAACCATTGTGGAAAATGACGGTTCATATTAGAGGAACACCATATATTCCTAGAAAATTAGGAAAACGAACCAAGTCCAAAGAAGAAGAAACCAGTGATTCAGATTAGAAGGTTGTAATCATGTTGTGTATTATATGTATTATAGTGTGCTTGTACTTTTATGTTCTATGTAAAAATTGCTTGTATTATTTGTTAATTATGTTTTACGAATCTAATCCTTGTCTATTTTACAGTATAAAAACAAAATGGACGTTAAGTGTAGACAACCGAATATTTTAGAAGACCTACCAGAGGATATGATTGAGGAAATCTTGTCTAGAGTCGGTCAGAATTCATCAGCACATTTAGTTATGGCGAAATTAACTTGTCATACATTTGAAAGACTTGCCAGAAGTGCCTTAGTTTATAAAAGGCTTTCCTTTGATAGGTGGGGTATATCACATTGGGGAGACAGTAAGTTACGCCGTGTTTTCTTTAAAGCGTTAAATGCGGGGAACCTAAATGCAATTTTACGCTACGGGTTAAGAACCTATTTTGACTCAACATATCCCAACATAGGATTTCGTGAATTAGAAAGAGCTTCTAACATGCAACATAAAGAAGCATGTTATGCTTACGGGTTAGTGATGTTCGCTTCTTACCAAAGTGAGAAAAAGAACATTGAATTGCAACTTTTAAATAAAACCGTCCCACAAGTGACGGATTCAGTATTTGGGGTGAGAAACAAGGTTTTTAGAATATTACGGGGCTGTTGGACATTACGAAACCCTCATCCTTTTGACGACATTACAACATGCTGCCTAGCCAATGGTCATAACGGTTATTTTCCACAAGACCAAGGATGGGAAGTCATCTTAGTAAAACCAGAATGCATGACTTGTTTCTGGACTTATGAATTACGTGTCTTTATTTCCTTTGCTGAACAACTTGCGTATTAACTAGATTTATCTTCAAAACAGTCCTGTATCATAGTGTACTATATTTCATGTTATATGTAATATAGCAAAGTTGTAAGTTTGAAGAATATTTGTATGTGATATATTATTATAATCAGTTTTTCATATGGAATTGTAGTAGTTGAATTGTATATTAGCTACTAAGTATGAACTTAACGGGTAGGTAGTATCCGAATTTAAACTTATAAAACGCTAATATGAAGAAAAAGCTTTTATAAATGAGTTCATATTATGCTACGAGATACTATTGACTACTCTTAATATTCTGTATGTTTAAATTGTTTCATTTGACTATTTTGAAGGAAATGGCACCGACTACTCGACACACATTGAATATGAACGAAGAGGAATTTCGTGCCTTTCTTGCTTCAAACATAGCCGCAGTACAGGCCGCGCTACATACCAACAATAACTCTGAATCTAGCAATACAGCTAACGGTGCAAGAAATCGTGTAGGATGCTCCTACAAGGAATTCACTGCCTGCAAACCTTCAGAATTTGATGGGACCGAAGGACCAATCGGATTGAAATGGTGGACCGAGAAAGTTGAATCGGTGTTTGCCATAAGTAAGTGTGCTGAAGGAGACAAAGTGAAGTACGCTACGCATACCTTCACAGGTATTGCGTTAACATGGTGGAATACCTATCTAGAGCAAGTGGGACAAGATGCTGCTTACGTGCTACCGTGGTCAGCATTCAAGCACTTGATGAACGAGAAGTACCGTCCTAGAACCGAGGTCAATAAGCTCAAGTCAGAACTTAGAGGGTTACGAACACAGGGATTCGATATTACTTCGTAAGAAAGATGATTCACAGAATTGTGCCTATTGTGTCCGAGAGCGTTCGAAGATGAGGAAGAGAATATCGACGCGTTTGTGGAAGGGTTACTGGAGAGAATCCAAGAAGATATAAGTTCACACGAGCCTGCCTCCATACAAAAGGCATGTAGAATGGCTCACAAACTAGTGAACTAGATTGAGGGAAGAATTAAAGAACAGGCGGCCGAAGAGGCCAACGTGAAGCTAGTCAAAAGAAAGTGGGAGGAAAACGGTGATAAGAGTCACCAATACAACAACAACTATCCCAACAATCGCAACATCAATCGCAACTACAACAAACGATACAACAACAACAACAACAACAACAACAACAACAACAACAACAACAACAACAACAACAACAACAACAACAACAACTACAACAATCATCCCAACAACAATAACAACTGCAACAACAACAACAACAACAATCAGAAGCAGCTATGCCAAAGGTGTGAAAAGTACCACTCGGGGTTCTGCACCAAATTTTGCAACAAGTGTAAAAGAAATGGTCATAGCGCGGTGAAGTATGAGGTCTACGGACCAGGGGTTAACAGAACGAAAGGAACAAATGGTGTCGGAACGAGTAATGGCGAAGCAAGTAGTGTCGGAGCAAGTTATGCCAATGTAGTTTGTTATAAATATGGAAAACCGGGACACATTATTAGAAATTTCTCGAACCAGGAGAACACGAATGGACAAGGCCGCGGAAGAGTTTTCAATATTAATGCGACAGAGGCACAGGAAGACCCGGAACTTGTTACGGGTACGTTTCTTATTGACAATAAATCTGCTTACGTTTTATTTGATTCGGGTGCGAATAGAAGCTATATGAGTAGAGATTTTTGTGCTAAATTAAGTTGTCCATTGACGCCGTTGGATAGTAAATTTTTACTCGAATTAGCAAACAGTAAATTAATTTCAGCAGATTATATATGCCGGAATCGAGAAATTAAACTGGGTAGCGAAATATTTAAGATTGATTTGATACCAGTAGAGTTAGGGAGTTTTGATGTAATAGTTGGAATGGACTGGCTGAAGGAGATGAAAGCAGAGATCGTATGTTACAAAAATGCAATTCGCATTGTACGAGAAGAAGGAGAACCCTTAATGGTGTACGGAGAAAAGGGCAACACGAAGCTACATCTTATTAGTAATTTGAAGGCACAAAAACTATTAAGAAAAGGTTGCTATGCTGTTCTAGCACACGTTGAGAAAGTACAAACTGAAGAAAAGAGCATCAATGATGTTCTCGTCGCAAAAGAATTTCCTGATGTATTTCCAAAAGAATTATCGGGACTACCTCCATATCGATCTGTTGAATTTCAAATAGTTCTTGTACCAGGAGCTACACTAATAGCTCGTGCTCCTTACAGACTCGCACCCAGCGATATGAAAGAACTGTAAAGCCAACTGTAAGAACTATTAGAACGTGGTTTCATTCGACCAAGCACATCACCATGGGGAGCTCCTGTTTTGTTTGTCAAGAAGAAGGACGGTACATTTAGTTTGTGTATTGACTACAGAGAGTTGAATAAACTTACCATCAAAAACCGTTATCCACTGCCGAGAATTGACGACTTATTTGATCAACTACAAGGCTCGTCGGTTTATTCGAAAATCGATTTACGTTCTGGATATCATCTAATGCAAGTAAAGGAGGATGATATTCCAAAAACTGCTTTTAGGACGCGTTATGGTCATTACGAGTTTATGGTTATGCCGTTTGGATTGACTAACGCACCAGCTGTGTTCATGGACCTTATGAACCGAGTGTGTGGGCCATATCTTGACAAGTTTGTCATTGTTTTCATAGATGACATACTTATTTACTCAAAGAATGATCAAGAGCACGAAGAACATTTGAGAAAAGTGCTAGAAGTATTGAGGAAAGAAAAACTGTACGCTAAGTTTTCAAAGTGTGCATTTTGGTTGGAAGAAGTTCAATTCCTCGGTCACATAGTGAACAAAGAAGGTATCCAGGTAGATCCGGCAAAGATCGAAACCGTTGAAAAGTGGGAAACCCCAAAAACTCCGAAGCATATACGTCAATTTTTAGGATTGGCTGGTTACTACAGAAGATTCATCCAAGATTTCTCCAAAATAGCAAAATCCTTGACTGCATTAACGCATAAAGGGAAGAAATTTGAATGGAAGGATGAATAAGAGAAGGCGTTTCAGTTATTGAAGAAAAAGCTAACTACGGCACCTATATTGTCATTGCCTGAAGGGAATGATGATTTTGTGATTTATTGTGATGCATCAAAGCAAGGTCTCGGTTGTGTATTAATGCAACGAATGAAGGTGATTGCTTATGCATCTAGACAATTGAAGATTCACGAGTAAAATTATATGACTCGCGATTTGGAATTGGGTGATGTTGTTTTTGCATTAAAGACTTGGAGGCATTATTTATATGGGGTCAAAAGTATTATATATACCGACCACAAAAGTCTCCAACATATATTTAATCAGAAGCAACTGAATATGAGACAACGCATGTGGATTGAACTGTTGAATGATTATGATTTTGAGATTCGATACCACTCGGGGAAGGCGAATGTGGTAGCTGAAGCTTTAAGTAGAAAGGACAGAGAACCTATACGGGTAAAATCTATGAATATAATGATTCACACTAACCTTACTACTCAAATAAAGGAGGCGCAACAAGGAGTTTTAAAAGAGGGAAACTTAAAGGATGAAATACCCAAAGTATTGGAGAAGCATCTTAATATTCGGGACGACGGAACCCGGTATAGGGCTGAAAGAATTTGGGTACCAAAATTTGGAGATATGAGGGAAATGGTACTTAGAGAAGCTCATAAAACCAGATACTCAATACATCCTGGAACGGGGAAGATGTACAAGGATCTCAAGAAACATTTTTGGTGGCCAGGTATGAAAGCCGATGTTGCTAAATACGTAGGGGAATGTTTGACGTGTTCTAAGGTCAAAGCGGAGCATCAAAAACCATCAGGTCTACTTCAACAACCCGAAATCCCGGAATGGAAATGGGAAAATATTACCATGGATTTCATCACTAAATTTCCAAGGACTGCAAGTGGTTTTGATACTATTTGGGTAATAGTTGATCGTCTCACCAAATCAGCACACTTCCTGCCAATAAGGGAAGATGACAAGATGGAGAAGTTAGCACGAATGTATTTGAAGAAAGTCGTCTCCAGACATGGAATACCAATCTCTATTATCTCTGATAGGGATGGCAGATTTATTTCAAGATTCTGGCAGACATTACAGCAAGCATTAGGAACTCGTCTAGACATGAGTACTGCCTATCATCCACAAACTGATGGGCAGAGCTAAAGGATGATGAAAATGCTCGAAGACATGCTACGAGCATGTGTTATTGATTTAGGAAACAGTTGGGATCGACATCTACCGTTAGCAGAATTTTCCTACAACAATAGCTACCATTCAAGCATTGAGATGGCGCCGTTTGAAGCACTTTATGGTAGAAAGTGCAGGTCTCCAATTTGTTGAAGTGAAGTGGGGGATAGACAGATTACGGGTCTGGAGATAATACAAGAAACTACCGAGAAGATCATCCAAATTCAACAACGATTGAAAACCGCCCAAAGTCGACAAAAGAGCTACGCTGACATTAAAAGAAAAGATATAGAATTTGAAATTGGTGAGATGGTCATGCTTAAAGTTTCACATTGGAAAGGCGTTGTTCGATTTGGTAAACGAGGGAAACTAAATCCAAGGTATATTTGACCATTCAAGATTATTGAACGTGTCGGACCAGTAGCTTACCGACTTGAGTTACCCCAACAACTCGCAGCTGTACATAACACTTTTCACGTCTCAAATTTGAAGAAATGTTTTGCTAAAGAAGATCTCACTATTCCGTTAGACAAAATTCAAATCAACGAAAAACTTCAATTCATTGAAGAACCCGTCGAAATAATGGATCATGAGGTTAAAAGACTTAAGCAAAACAAGATACCAATTGTTAAGGTTTGATGGAATGCTCGTAGAGGACCTGAGTTCACCTGGGAGCGTGAAGATCAGATGAAGAAGAATTACCCGCACCTATTTCCAGAAGATTCGTCAACACCTCCAACTGCTTAAAAATTTCGGGACGAAATTTATTTAACGGGTAGGTACTGTAGTGACCCGAACTTTTCCATGTTTATATATATTAAATGAAATTGATATTTACATGATTAAGTGTTTCCAACATGTTAAGCAATCAAACTTGTTAAGACTTGATTAATTGAAATAGGTTTCATATAGACAATTGACCACCCAAGTTGACCGGTGATTCACGAACGTTAAAACTTGTAAAAATTATATGATGACATATATATGATTATATATATAGTTAACATGATATTATGATAAGTAAGTATCTCATTAGGTATTTTAACAATGAGTTATATACAGAAAAATGAGACTATTGAATTTAAGAAACTCGAAAACGTTATATATAACGATTATCGTTATATCAACTTCTTACTAAGTACATATGAATCATATTAAGATATTGATACACTTGGTTAATTATGTTAAATGATAAGTAAATATATCATTAAGTGTATTAACAATGAACTACATATGTAAAAATAAGACTACTAACTTAATGATTTCGAAACGAAACATATATGTAACGATTATCGTTGTAACGACATTTAACTGTATATATATCATACTAAGATATATTATATATTATAATATCATGATAATGTAACAATTTAACATCTATTTAGATATAATAAACATTGGGTTAACAATATTTAACATGATCGTTAACTTAAAGGTTTCAAATCAACATTTACATGTAACGACTAACGATGACTTAACGACCCAGTTAAAATGTATTTACATGTAGTGTTTTAATATGTATTCATACAATTTTGAAAGACTTCAAGACACTTATCAAAATACTTCTACTTAACAAAAATTCTTACAATTACATCCTCGTTCAGTTTCATCAACAATTCTACTCGTATGCACCCGTATTTGTACTCGTACAATACACAACTTTAAGACGTATGTACTATTGGTATATACACTCTAATGATCAGCTCTTAGCAGCCCATGTGAGTCACCTAACACATGTGGGAACCATCATTTGGCGACTAGCATGAAATATCTCATAAAATTACAAAAATATGAGTAATCATTCATGACTTATTTACATGAAAACAAAATTACACATCCTTTATATCTAATCCATATACCAATGACCAAAAAACACCTACAAACACTTTCATTCTTCAATTTTCTTCATCTAAGTGATCTCTCTCAAGTTCTATCTTCAAGTTCTAAGTGTTCTTCGTAAATTCTATAAGTTCTAGTTTCATAAAATCAAGAATACTTCCAAGTTTGCTAGCTTACTTCCAATCTTGTAAAGTGATCATCAAACCTCAAGAAATCTTTCTTATTTACAGTAAGATATCTTTCTAATACAAGGTAATACTCATATTCAAACTTTGGTTCAATTTCTATAACTATAGCAATCTTATTTAGAGTGATGATCTTACTTGAATTTGTTTTCGTGTCATGATTCTGCTTCAAGAACTTTCAAGCCATCCAAGGATCCTTTGAAGCTAGATCCATTTGTCTCTTTTCTAGTAGGTTTATCCACAAAACTTGAGGTAGTAATGATGTTCTTAACATCATTCGATTCATACATATAAAGCTATCTTATTCGAAGGTTTAAACTTGAAATCACTAGAACATAGTTTAGTTAATTCTAAACTTATTCGCAAACAAAAGTTAATCCTTCTAACTTGACTTTTAAAATCAACTAAATACATGTTATATATCTATATGATATGTTAACTTAATGATTTAAAACCGGAAAACACGAAAAACACCGTAAAACCGGATATACGCCGTTGTAGTAACACCGCGGGCTGTTTTGGGTTAGTTAATTAAAAACTATGATAAATTTTGATTTAAAAGTTGTTCTTCTGGGAAAATGATTTTTCTTATGAACATGAAACTATATCCAAAAATCATGGTTAAACTCAAAGTGGAAGTATGTTTTCCAAAATGGTCATCTAGACGTCGTTGTTTCGACTGAAATGACTACCTTTACAAAAATGACTTGTAACCTGTAATTCTGACTATAAACTTATACTTTTTCTGTATAGATTCATAAACTTAAGTTCAATATGAAACCATAGCAATTGGATTCACTCAAAACGGATTTAAAACGAAGAAGTTATGGGTAAAACAAGATTGGTTATTTTTGCTTGTTGTATCTACGTGAAAATTGGTAACAAATCTATATTAATCATATCCTAGCTAACTTATATTGTATTATACATGTATTCTAATATATTATGTAATCTTGGGATACCATAGACACGTATGCAAATGTTTTGACATATCATATCGACTCATCTATATATATTATTTGGAACAACCATAGACACTCTATATGCAGTAATGTTGGAGTTAGCTATACAGGGTTGAGGTTGATTCCAAAAATATATATAGTTTGAGTTGTGATCTAGCCTGAGACATGTATACACTGGGTCGTGGATTGATTCAAGATAATATATATCAATTTATTTCTGTACATCTAATTATAGACAACTAGTTGTAGGTTACTAACGAGGACAGCTGACTTAATACACTCAAATCTTTAAAACATGATAAAAATGGTTGTAATTATATTTTGATCATACTTTGATATATATGTACATATTTGTATAGGTTCGTGAATCGATCCGTGGCCAAGTCTTATTTTCGAGGAAGGAAATATCTGTGAAAGTGAGATATAGTCCCATTTTTAAAATCTAATATTTTTGGGATGAGAATACATGCAGGTTTTATAAATGATTTACAAAATAGACACAAGTACGTGAAACTACATTCTATGGTTGAATTATCGAAATCGAATATGCCCCTTTTTATTAAGTCTGGTAATCTAAGAATTAGGGAACAGACACCCTAATTGACGCGAATCCTAAAGATAGATCTATTGGGCCTAACAAACCCCATCTAAAGTACCGGATGCTTTAGTACTTTGAAATTTATATCATATCCGAAGGGTGTCACGGAATGATGGGGATATTCTTATATATGCATCTTGTTAATGTCGATTACCAGGTGTTCACCATATGAATGATTTTTATCTCTATGTATGGGATGTGTATTGAAATATGAAATCTTGTGGTCTATTGTTACGATTTGATATATATAGGTTAAACCTATAACTCACAAACATTTTTGTTGACGTTTAAAGCATGTTTATTCTCAGGTGAATATTAAGAGCTTCCGCTGTTGCATACTAAAATAAGGACAAGATTTGGAGTCCATGTTTGTATGATATTGTGTAAAAACTGCATTCAAGAAACATATGTCGATGTAATATATTTCTATTATAAACCATTATGTAATGGTCATGTGTAAACAGTATATTTTAGATTATCATTATTTGATAATCTACGTAATGTTTTTAAAACCTTTATTGATAAAATAAAGGTTATGGTTGTTTTAAAAATGAATGCAGTCTTTAAAAAACGTCTCATATAGAGGTCAAAACCTCACAACGAAATCAATTAATATGGAACGTTTATAATCAATATGAATGGGACATTTCAATTTACAATAAATTTCGTGTTGAGATCTTAGCCTAAAAATATCCGGAAAATCGAAATTGATTTAGGTGTTCATATTTTTTTTCTCGTGAAACAGCAGGTCCATATTTTTTTTTGTTGTTTCTCTTTTCATTTCTGTTAAACTATATAAATCAAAACGTTTACACTTACTCATGTTCAAATTCTAAAAATCGTTCATAGAAATCCCAATAAAATTGTGTCTCTGGTCGATTATTGGGATGAAGAAGAAGGAAAAGGGGAATTAGATAATACGAGATATATTTATAAAGGGGTACCGGTTTTAAAACAGAAAGACGTGGGCAGATGGATGGTTAGGTACTTGTCGGGTTAGCGAGGGGTCTCGAGTTCAATCCTAGGCTGGAACATATTTTTTTTACAAAGCTTTTTAAGGTAGTCTCTTTATTTCTTTTAATATTATTATTATTATTGTTATTGTTATTATTATTATTATTGTTATTATTAATTATTGATAGTATTACTTGTATTATAATTATCATTGTTATTATAATTACTAACATAAGTTTTAGTTATCAATTATTATTATTATCATTACAATTATGATTATTATTATTATTATTATTATTATTATGATTATTATTATTATTATTATTATTATTATTACAAATATTGTATCATTAATAGTATTATTATTAATTAGTATTATTATTAATATCATCATTAGTAATAAAATTTTTATTATTATTATTAAGTAGTATTATCAAAATTATTATTTTCATTATCATTATTATTACTAGTATTATTGTTATTAAACTTATTATCATTATTCTCATTAGTAGTAAAATGAATATCTTTATGATTATTATTAATATAAGTATTACTATTATTATTATGATTAGGATTAAAAAAAATTGATGTTATAGAAGCTTTAGTTATTAGTTTGGAAATTTAACATGAAGATTTTGATTATGATTAACATAAGTATTGTTATTAATATTATCACGAGTAATGAAATTGCTATAATAATTATTATTACTAAGTATTATGTATTATTATAAAAATTATTATTTTCATTATCATTATTAATAAACTTTTCATTTTATTAAAAATTACTGTTATTATCATTATTATAAGATGTATTATTAAAATTAACATTAATATTAATATTATTATTAATAGAATCATTAATATTATTATCATTATTATTATTTTAATCACTACTAATATTATTTTGGTATTAATATAATTACTATTTTAACAAACAAATGAAAATATATATATAATGAAACTTATTAATTTACTATATATATAAATTACATCACTAATAATAATATATATATTTGTTCAATTACAACTATGTATATTAATAAATATACAAATGATATAGGTTCGTGAATCCGAGGCCAACCCTGCATTGTTCAGTTCCGTCGTATAAATATTTTTACTATAAAATATTGTATAATGAGTTTCATTACTCCCTTTTTAAATGCTTTTGCAATATATATTTTTGGGACTGAGAATACATGCGCTACTTTTATAAATGTTTTACGAAAAAGACACAAGTAATCGAAACTATATTATATGGCTGGATTATCGAAATCGAATATCACCCCTTTTAGCTTGGTAGCGTAAGAATTAGGGAAATGGCCCCTAATTGACGCGAATCCTAAAAATAGATCTATGGACCCTAACAAGTCTTATTCAGGTTACGAATGTTTTAGTACTTCGACGATATATAATGATTGCGAAGGCCGGTATATAGCATGCAGTTTGCGAAATGCCTGTATGTGGGGGATATTCTATATGCATCCTGTCAGTTCGGTTATCAAGCGTTCACCATATGAATGATTTTTATGCAGATGGCTATATGCATGCATGATGGTAAACTAATGAACTCACCAACCTTTTGGTTGACACTTTAAAGCATGTTTATTCTCAGGTTTGAAAGAAATCTTCCGCTGTGCATTCGCTCATTTTAGAGATATTACTTGGAGTCATTCATGACATATTTCAAAAGACGTTGCATTCGAGTCGTTGAGTTCATCAAGATTATTATTAAGTCAATTATAGTTGGATATATTATGAAATGGTATGCATGCCGTCAACTTTCGATGTAATGAAAGTTTGTCTTTTAAAAACGAATGCAATGTTTGTAAAATGTATCATATAGACGTCAAATACCTCCAATGAAATCAATTATTATGTAATGTTTATAATAGATATGAGCGGGGCATTTCAGGGCAGTCCACATTAAGACCTACGCAGAGTGTCATGCTAATTTTTTTGGGCCGATTCAAGAGGATGACTGTATTAGCCCAATTCGAGTAGTGGATCTTGAACTGGAGAATCCACCAACACCTTATTGCGGCCCAGTTAAGGTGGTTCCTAATTCTTTTCCCATCGATTCTCCAGAACTAAATAGTAAACTGGAGGCATCCAATCTATCCAAGAAAACAACTCGCGAGCCTAAAACAAAAAGGCAAAAGAATAAAGATTGTTGTTTCTCGAAGCTTGGAAAATGGAAGACTTCATCCAGAATATTGAAAGTGAAATTAGTGGCAAGGAGGGATCAATCAAATAAGGGACCCCTAAAATCTACTTGTTCTTCTTGTGCCAATGTTCCCAAGTCCAGTTGACCTACAACGTCGGTTTGCATTAGACATGGACCTACTTCAAGCAATTCCTCATTCTCGGTATCTAATGATGGACTTAAAGAATTTTGTGATCAAGTGGGACTTAAGTGGGTTGAAAATCCAAGAAGTAAGTCCTCCTTCCTCTTCTGAGTTTGTCGATTTTTATTGTTATATCATGAAGTGTCTTTCTCTTAATATCCGGGGGTTCGGTAGTGGTAAAGATAGTAAAATTGGGTGGTTTAAGAACCTTTGCCGTGTTGAAAAACCTGACCTAGTTCTATTGCAAGAAACTAAGTTGCGTACTGTGGACCTAAATTGGGTTTGTGGGCTGTGGGGTAATCAACAATGTAACTTCATTCAGAAGGAAATGGTCGGGAAATTGGGAGGACAATTATTAATCTGGGATATGGATTGTCTTAATGTCACTAACTCTTTTGCTTTTGATATTTGTGTTGGCATTCGAGGGGTTTGGATACACTCGAGACCGGAACTCAATGTGGCTAACGTGTATGGACCGCATGATGATGCTAGTAAGCAAATGTTTTGGGATCAGTTACATAATATAATCTCAGGTTGTTCTAATCAAGCGTGGAACTCAATGAGGTTCGTGACGAAAGTGAAAGATTTAATTGTCAATTTATTGATAGTAGAGCGAGAATGTTCAACGATTTTCATCGAAAGGGCTGAGTTGTTGGATCTACCATTAGGTGGTAGATTGTTCACTCGAATCAGTGATGACGGCCTCAAATTTAGCAAGTTGGATCGGTTTCTTATCAATGATATGTTTCATAATGCTTGGAATAGTCTCGCGGTGGTTGCCCTTGATAGAGGTAAATCGGATCACTGTCCTATCATACTCAAGGATGATAATAGAAACTTCGGGCCTAAACCTATTAAGGTTTTCGATGATTGGCTTGATATCGAGGGGGTGGACCAAACTGTTAAAGAGGTGTGGTCTGATGATGCAGGGGGTGGGAATAGATTAGATTGTCGACTTAGAAATAAATTGAAGAAGACCAAACTTGCACTCAAAACAAAAGGTATCAAAAGTTTGGTAACTTGGAAGGTGAGATTGAATTGTTTAAATCAATTACGAATAATCTTGAGCTCAAAGCCGAAAAAGGGCTCATTAATGATGAGGAAAGGGAACATTGGTTATGTGCTAGAAAGGAATGGTTTCAAAGGGAGAAGGTAAAAGTAAGTATGCTAAAGCAAAAGTCGCGGGTTCGTTGGATTCTTGAGGGAGACGAAAATACAAAGTACTTTCACTCGTTGATTAAAAGAGGATATTGCAAGAATAATATTCGGGGTTTAACTATAAATGGGCTTTGGTGTGAAAATCCTCATGAAATTAAAGAAGCGGCGTACTATCATTTTAAAAACATCTTCGAAGAGCGTGCAGGGGCTAAAACTAGTCTAGTGGATCTTAACTATCCTATATTATCATGTGATGAGGCTACCAAGCTTGAAGCCCCTATTAGTGAGGAGGAAATTGCCGAAGCTTTACATGATTGTGTGAGTTCGAAAGCACCGGGACCCGATGGTTTCAATATGAGGTTCTTCAAAAAGTATTAGGACATTATCAAGGGTGAAGTTATATATATATATATATATATATATATATATATATATATATATATATATATATATATATATATATATATACACTAAATGGTGCATACACTAAATGGCACCATAAAGGTCTTTGAACCCAAGACAACGATTTAATTCTAGCTAGCGGCCTATAAAAATCTACTAGTAGAAAGCGGTAACCACTATACGGACTATTTATTTACTATTTACTAACTATACTATAACATGAAGCAAGTGAATACTAATCATGTTGATGTTATCACCCAAATTTTTTTAATATTTTTTTTTTGTTAACGAAAAAAAAGTATTACTCCTCATCGCAATGTGCGAACTTTCTAACTCGTTAATGCTATTTCTTGGTTTTGGGAAAGGGGTGAATTTTTAAAAGGGTGTAATGCTTCTTTCGTCACTTTAGTCCCTAAGGAAAGTGATTCCATCTCGCTTAGCGACTTCCGTCCCATTAGTCTCATTGGAAGTTTCTACAAGATTGTTACGAAGCTCCTTTCCAATAGGCTAAGAAAGGTTATCCCACAACTTATCGGTTCGGAACAAAGTGCTTTTTTGAAAGAGAGATACATACTAGATGGCATCCTTGTTGCAAATGAATCTATTGAATACATGAAAAAGGTCAAGGAAAAAGGTATTATTTTTAAGGTTGACTTTGAAAAGGCGTTTGATAGTTTGAATTGGGACTTTCTCATGGAAGTTATGGCTAGTATGGGATTCAGGGGTAAATGGCGTAAGCGAATACTTGTGTGTCTTAACTCGGCTAGTATTTCTATCCTAATTAATGGGTCTCCTACTCGAGAATTTTCTATTGGTCGCGGTGTTCATCAGGGTGATCCTTTGTCCCCTTTTTGTTCATCTTAGCCGCGGAGGGTCTTAATATTCTCACAAAGGCGGCAGTGGATCGGGGGATTTTTAAAGGCATTAAAATTGGAAGAGATAAAGTTGTTATGTCCCACCTCCAATACGCGGATGATACTATGTTTTTCGGTGAATGGTCCAAATCAAATGCTCGTAATCTTATCAACATCCTAAAGTGTTTTGAACTTGCCTCGGGGTTAAAGGTAAACTTTCATAAGAGTTGCCTCTATGGTGTGGGAGTTAATGCGGTGGAGATTGAAAATTTAGCTAGTCGTATGGGATGCCAAGCCGGTAAGTTCCAATTCATATACCTTGGCCTTCCCATTGGAGCTAAGATGAAGAAACTTAACGATTGGCAACCGGTGATTGATAAATTCAAAAAAAGATTATCGGATTGAAAAATGAGGACGTTGTCATTTGGTGAAAGATTAGTCCTTCTTAAATCGGTCCTTAATAGTCTTTTGTTGTACTACTTCGCGCTTTTTCATGCCCCGCCTTGTGTGCTTAAGCTTCTCGAGAGTGTGAGACGTTCTTTTTTGGGGGCGGGGATATTTCAGGTACTAAAATTTCTTGGGTAAAATGGGATAACACTTGTTTACCTTATGGGAAGGGCGGGCTAAACATCGGGTCTTTGAAAGCTAAAAATCTTGCTCTCTTAGGCAAATGGTGGTGGAGGTTTAAAACCGAAACCAATTGCCTTTGGACCAAGATTATCCGTAGTATACATGGAATTAACGGTGGCTTGAGGTCGGATAATGAGCTTGCTCATTCTCGGATCTCGGGCATTTGCTACAATATCATTCGTGCAGGAGATCACATTGAGGAGCTACACTTGCCTTTCACAAACTCCTTTTCAAAATCTATTGGCGATGGGCGTTCAACTTTGTTTTGGAATGAAATTTGGTGTGGGTCGGATTGTCTCAAGAATGTGTTTTCGAGGCTATATAGACTTGAATCAAACAAAGACGCCTCGGTTAGGGATCGTGTATTATCTCATATGGCATCTTGTGGACTGATCAATGCAACAGAAGGTTTGGCTTCAGCAACTGCAACCTTCGGGCCTGACTTGGCGGCAGCAGGATAGTCACCACGAGTAGCAGCTGCATCACACTCGGTTACTTTTCAATGGTCGTGGGTGCAGGGTGTGTCCTCCCACAGGTAGGACATTGGGCGAGTTACCAGAAATTGAATCTCTGATGCGGTCATGTAATTTTGATTTTAATACTAGCGTGTCATGGAAGTGGACACGAGCAAGCGATGGAGCATTTACGATAAAAAAGTTGTCTTCTCTTCTTGATGAGCAATTATTGGGTAACCATATTATTCCCTCGCAAAAAAAAAAACTTAAGGAACAATCTCGTCCCCCAAAAGGTCGAGATTTTTGTGTGGAGGGGATTATTAAATAAAATCCTGACTCGTATTGAACTTGACAAACGGGGCATCGACCTTCATAGCGTCCGTTGCCCCATTTGTGATGATGATGTCGAGTCGGTCGAGCACATTTTGTTCAAGTGTAAACTTTCTTTTGACGTATGGGACCGTGTTCACAAGTGGTGGAACCTTGGTAATTGTTCTCATTCGAATGTATCCGATGTTCTCCATGGTAAAACTACTCGGGCTTTTTCTTCATTTGGCACCAAAATTTGGCAAGCAGTGACGTGGGTTTGTGCATATCTAATATGGAAGAATCGTAACATGTTGGTTTTTTCAAAGTAAATCGAGTGGTCCTCCGGTGCATCTAAATAAAATTCAAGTAAAGTCGTTAGAATGGATCAGGGGTAGGCTCAAGAATCATAATATCGATTGGGTTAATTGGCTCACAAATCCTTCCTTGTATTTAGATTTGTAATTCGTGTAGATTAGCTCTTGTTGCATCCTTAGCACCTAATTGTATTTCGTGTTGACTTTGGCTCGACTATGCATTGCATGGCCGAGGCCTTCTTCCTGTAATTGTTGTTGATCTATATATACATCACCTTGCTTTTCAAAATATATATATATTTAAATTTTCTACAAATATATTATAATTATTAAACTTATATTATTGTAATTAGTTAGTTAAATAGATAGATACAATGATTATACTATACTTTTTGCACACTTTAAATCAGATTCCACATTCGAAATTCAAGCTGAAAAAAATATAGAATTCGAACATATATTGCGTACATAGTAAGAAATAAATTGATCCAGTAATGGTTCTCGGGTAGGATCTGAGCTTGATTTGGACATCGGGCCTAGTTTATGTAGATATGCTAATTTCGAGGACGATTCGGCAAAAAATTTAGTGGTATGTTTTCGACATCAAAAAAAGAAGAATAAGAGACTCTGTAATTCGATAATTTTTTTTTGAAAAGTTCGGGATATCACAATAGATTTAAACTGGATCTCCGATCGTTCGATGTGATGAATAATATGGAAAAAGAAGAAGAAGATAATGATGAAGATATTTTATCCTTTGATTCATAATCCTGAAAGTGTTGATACGTTTTCTTGTTCTGTTTTCATGGTATCTTAGTTGGGTCTTACAATTTTTTATTTTTTTTTAGGTTCGTAGTTTCACGGGTAGTGTGTTTTCGTGTTATAAGACTTTTAGGGTGGGTGTTGGTTGATGTTTATCCAACTAGTATCACCTTTTAAATTTAGGGTCTCCCGTTGGGCCTCATGCGCCCATAATCTATTCCGTAATCGGTTTTTAGCTTATGTTGCTATAGTCGATTATAAGCATGTTTTGTGTATGTTTAAACTCGAAAAGGGATATTGTTGCAATTATGCAAATAGGTCGACTGCAAGCTAGATTCAAACGGGTTGGAGTAGGGCCACTTTGCCGACGTGCTTTCAGTACTGTGGCTCGTGTCTATGCACTACTTGTACCCCAAGTTCATGCTTTAGTCTTGTTTTCTTCTTATATCCACGTTGCTCAGTTTTGTTTCACTCTTATCATGCCTGGTATGCTGTATATATTTCGTTATTTTCTTTTTTCTATTGTAACGCAGGCCCGTCTGATGTACATCACATTTTCTTTATTTTCGTTAATAAAGTGTTTTTTGCCTTTAAAAATCTACTACTCCGTAGCTTTTTGCCAGAATATTTTATTATTATGACACCTGAAAGGGTTTGCCCTTTTTAAAAAAATTTAATATAAAATAAATAAATTGATTCAGTCTTTTGAAGATTATTTACTACATTTACATGTGAAAAAGAAGGGCATATGAGTAATTTAAAATGACCTTGGAAATTACAATGGGTCTTTGTCAAAAGCAAACAAAAGTCAAATAATGTTTTAATAGAACGAAAAATCAACAACTGTTTCTTCATTCATTTTTGTGCATTTAAGATGCAAATTTTGCATTTTCCCAAGGTATTAAGCATATTTGTTGGATCGTTTTCATACAAAAAAAAAAAGTTTATTTCAGTAAAGTAATCCTTGAATAATCGAATAGAAAGCTGTGTTGTCGAGAGCATTAATTTAGTTTGAAAAGCACTTTTAAAGTAAATAATACGTTCATTGTAATTAAGTACGTAGTTGCAGAGGTAAATGGGGTATCCGTTTCGGCTCGATTTCAAAAAAAAATAAAAAATTTACACTAAGTTGTTTTTTTTTTTTTTTTTTTTTTAAGTATTTACTACCCTTTCATTAGTGGTCCTCCTCTCAGGTTGATTTAAAGTTCTGCTACTGTGTAGTTGCATTCCGTAATACTTTTTTCTATACTCGATTTTCTTTAAATAAATTTAGAAATAAATAAACGCCTTGGTTAAAATATGAAAGTGTAACGGGTGGTGGAATCAGAAATTTTTTCTACTGGGGGCGAATTTTTTTAAAAAATGTAGAAACTTTTTTTGGTAAAATACTAAGGCTTTTGAACAAAATATGAAGTTTTTTGAGCAAAATATGAAGTTCTTTGACCAAAAGGTTGACACTTTTAAGCATGTTTATTCTCATGTATGAAAGAAATCTTCCGCTGTGCATTTGATTATTTTAGAGATATTACATGGAGTTGTTCATAGTCAGTGGCGGAAATAGCATGGGGCAAGGGGGGCAGATGCCCCCAGTCGATTTGCAATTTTTAGTGTAAAATTTTTGGGTTTTTCGACTTTGCCCCCAGTGGAATTTTTTTTGCCCCAAAACCTCCATATTTTGCCCCAAAACCTCCGTATTTTGCCCCAAAACCTTCATATTTTGCCTAAAAACCTCCACATTTTGCTCAAAAATCACCATATTTTTCCCCAAAACCTCCATATTTTACCAAAAAAAGTTGATACGCTTTAAAAAAAATTCCTGTTTTCGCCACTGTATAGAGTTCAGTATCTCGCAATAGGACCATCTATTGAAGACTTCGTCCAGATGGATTAGTGACAGAATTGATAAATCATATAGTCCAACAACATTTACAACACATAAACCCAAGAGTCCATCATTTTCTAAAACCAATTGGTGATAGAGGGACTTCCCATTTGACTTATATGCATACATTTGTTTTTGTACATGACCGATGAGGGATAACTTCCCAACACGCCCCCTCACATCGAGGCGTGAAACGGTTGTAGAGATGGCGGCAAGAAGAAGGTCTGACTCAATCTCTTTGTAGCGACGGCGGCACACACATGGGGGCCTGACTCGGACTCGCTTTGTAAAACCGCTTACCTGAGCTCTGATACCATGACAGAATTGATAAATCGTATAGTCCAACAACATTTACAACACATAAACCCAAGAGTCCATCATTTTCTAAAATCAATCGGTGATAGAGGGACTTCCCCTTTGACTTATATGCATACATTTGTTTTTGTACATGACCGATGTGGGATAACTTTCCAACAATTAGGACGGGTCGTTTCAGGTGGAGCATGAGGGAGGTTAGATGTAGACAAATTTCCTCTACTCTAAAGTAAAAAAAGAAGTCATTTTTCCACCTACCGATACCTATTGGTCCCCGGCCTCGTCCCTCCCTATTCTGCAGGGCAGATAGGCTGCTTCCTAAAGACAGCTGCTTCCTAAAGACAACCTATCAACCCTTATAACTTAATACTAACACGCTTATTAATGTTGATAAAATTAACACAACTTAATTTTTTAGGATCATTTTATTAATCAATAGAACAGTCCATTCGAAACATCATCTTATTTGGAGACTACGGAACAACATCTTGTTAAATCATTTTATTAATTTTTTTTGTGAGGATCATTGTTTTCTCTAATCTCTGAAATATTTGGAGACTATGGAATAGCATCATTTTCAAGGATAGCTCGTATCGGAAATGTCACGTGATGGATAGTATAGCAACGAATGGTTTTAATTGACTTTATGCACGATTTTCGAGAGAAAAATGTAATTGGTCGCAATGGTTGATGTCTCCTTTATTTTTCTTGTAATAGTCCTTGTAACTTTATTATTTCTAGCTCTTTGCTAACTTTTTTACTACAAATTTTTCAGTCCTTCGAGAGAAGAAGGAAAAAAAAAAAAAAAAAATGTACATTCGAGAGAAGATAGCATAGAGGCTATGCAAATGCAGTATATTACATGGCAACACGAAAAAGAAGCAGGATTTATGTTACAAGATTTTCGTATCAGGAGAGAAAGCTCGAGGCAGAGATCGAGTCATCCACATTTTTACGAACTTACTCATATAATTCTTTTAAACAAGTCCACGTTTATAAATAATAATATCAATATCAATATCAATAATTGTGTTACATTAAATGTCGACTATACATAATTTTCGAAAAGACTAAAATCTTTATTTATTAGTAAAATAATAGAAAAAATCATTATTTCATTATAGTTATAAACTAGCCCGCTTCGGCTTGCACGATGCGGCGAGATCTTTCGGCCTGCATATTCATATTTAACGTAGCGTGGTGTATGTACAGAAGGGAAAACGGCTCATGTGTTAAGACCCGTTTTATATGTAGGTGCACGTACTGTTTTTGAAAAACTATCCGTTTTTAACGTTAGTAGTCTCGTTTTGTTCGACAAATTATTTCAAGTTTAATGGTGTTAGCGGTGAATATTAACTTGCGTCGAGTAAGAAAATAAGGCCCGTTGAAGTTGATGGTGGATTTTGTTTTTTGAATTAAATATAAAAATAAATAAATTTACATTTTAAATTCTAAAAATTTACGGATTATACTCCTGAAAAATTGTATTTGTTGAATTCTTGGAGGGAGTTGGGTGTAAATATGTGGTGTAAAGCAAAGGGTTGAACGACGAAAATTTTGCCTACAACAACATTCAAATCCAGCTCTTTTAGGGTGTGTACAACAACAATTATATAATAGTTATAATAGTAATATTAATATTAATTAATTATTTATTATAATTATAATTAACCCTTTTTTTTTTTTTGAAAGGCAAGTAAGTTTTATAAAAAATATAAAAGGTACACGAGAGAAAACTAGCAAGGAGCTAGATAGGACACGAGACCACACACAACCGCACAATTAAAACGTACACACAACTATAAAACACGAAACTATAGTGGACACACAAACACGAGGACAAAGCAGCAACACGACACGACACTAAAATAAATTATGTTTCCGAGTCCGATGACGCGCATGAAGAGCAGCATGAGCAACAGTCAATATTCTCTTCCGAATCATTCATTACATTCTCGATAAAATATCTTTCATGCCATCGAAAATTATCACGACGTTGGTTACGCTTCATATTTCTCCTACCCCACACATGTTTAATAAACCGACTTTTAATCAAAGGATGAACTTTTTTCCTTTTAACACGAAAACGAGCTACTGCGGTATTGGCTGAACAAGAATGATTAGGCCTAGAGTTTTCATCCTCAATAAGTGGCCCAACACTTTTATCTAGGTTATCCAATCCATTAAGGCCATTGGAATTCAAACTCACGCTTTCTGATTCATGCGCATTAATACGTTTTTCTCCACCCGAAAAATTCGACGCATGCTTGAGGCCATTGGAATTCGAGACGTCAATCTTGGAAGATGGAGCGGACAAGGAATCACGAGAATCTATGCAACGAGATCCTTGGCGTTCTTCCACCTTCAAACTATCGGAATCCTCGTTGATAGCCGGAGAAGCCGCCGTCGAGCAATCAAAAAATTCAGGTTGAAGAGTTACCCCATCGCCAACCTCTATTCCACCAGACTTCTTAACGTCAATCATATTCTGGGCAATATTATTTTTTTCGTCGAACGAGCTCCGACAACCATCCGTTAAATTGGATGAGCAATCTTTGTAGCCTGATTCCGCTGTTGAATTGGTGCACTGAAATTTAGCATCATTGGACACTCTTAAATCAGCCTTTTGGATATCTGCAACAATAGGTGATCCGTGAAACATACAACAATCATCAATATCTCTGTTCTTGTCTTTCTCGATTGAGGATGCTTGACCCTCCTCCTTGATCAGTTGCCACTTATAATGACCAAGATAAAAGTTAAACACGAATTTGTGGTCTATTTCCGACGAGGGGATTTTGAATTCGAAAGTTTTTCCATCAACCTTTACTTCAACGAGTTTATCGCTATCCTGTTTTAGGCCATTATTTCTCGAGATTTGATGAACCGGTACCCATTTTTTAGCAGTATTCTTTTCACTATGTGGCCTTCTTTTTTCATGAGCTTTATAGGCACGTAACCTTCTCCCATTGAGATGTATTGTGTTTAAGTTTTTGAGAATACCATCGATGTCTCTTATCCCACCGAATCTAACAAAACCAAATTTTTGTCCACTACCTAAACGTTTTTTGGCCAGGTAGACGTCCGTCACATTGCCATATTGTTTGAAAACACGCAAAAAATCAGCTACCTTCAAGCTGTTCGCGAAGTTATGAAACATGAAAGACGATATGTGGAAACCGTAACATCCCATTGTGCAGGAACTAGGGGACTGATTACACGACTTGAATGGAACCCTCGAAGGGTCGTTGTGTACTCTCGAATACCAAAAGCACTTATTCTCACCCATTAAGAACTCACACCATGTAGCACATTTGGACAGGATCACGATAACACAAACATGAGATGAAAACTAATGAAAGAAAAATAGTAAAAGGAATGAAAACAGACAAATGAGGAGAAGAAAGAAGAGGAGTAACCCTCCGAAACACCGGAGAAATACCGGCGGTCAATTTATTAATTAACCCGAATTATAATTAACCCTTATATATATATATATTTTTTTTTTGAAAAGCAAGGAAATTTATTAAACACACCAGAAAAGTACAGTGCTCAAAAATACAACACGAAACGAATTTACAACGCGAATTTAAAACGAATTTACAATGAAACGAATTAACCCTTATATACTAAAACGCATGGTCAAATGTGTAGTTTTAGTTATTTCCGGTTGTAGTTTTGCGTTTACGTTCACACTACAATAGGTCCCTCAATTTCGGCTCAATTTACACAACCCCTCAAGTTTACACTTTTTCAGGGGTAGAAAGTGTAAACATAGAATTTTATTAAAATGATAATAAACTAATTCCCCCGAATTTATAACGGGCCCTATCTTCTCGCTCGGTGCGAGTTAAATTTTTTCGAGACTACCGTTCAACTCGAAAAAGTCTTACAAACCAACGGGACTAACTATACGCGAAACAGACACTTTTTAAAAAACGCTTAACACAACGACAACCCGTATATTTCTGTTCGCCGCAAGTTAAATTTTTCCGATAGCACCGTTACACTCGAAATTTTTTTTTGAACAAAACGAAACTAACTACGTTCAAAACTGACACTTTTTAAAAACGCTTAAGACAACGACATCTAAAACGGCGCTTAAGACATGAGTCGTTTTCCCCTCTGTAAATACACAACGCTACGTTAAATATGAATACACAAGCTGAAAGCCCCCGCCGCATCGCGCGGGCCGGATCCGGACTAGTTATAATTATTATAATTATAATTATAATTATAATTATAATCATGATATGTTTGAATATCCAAATTTTAAAAATGAATTAAGATCTTGACACCCATGATATCTATTTTTTATTTTTTTTTATTTTTTATTTTTTTTTGGAACAGGAGACCCATGATTTTAATTTAATAAAACCTCATTGTGCATCATATATACGTAATACGTTCTTATCAGCTTGCTTTATAGAACCCAATCAACAACTCTCCTGTAACTTTTGTCGGTCTTAAAACAATGGACATTAAATATTTGATTGCATAGTTTGAACGCATGATTAAATAACTCTAATTTAATCAATCACAAGATATTAGTGCGTTGGTCTTGACTTAACTTTTCATAAAAAAAATGTCAAGGTTCAACTCTCATGTTATGCATTGTGATTATCTGTTCATTTCATGGTTCTCTGCGGTTTCGAACAATAACTCTAATTTAATCAATTCTAATATCAAGCCACGAAACATCACTAAAGTTATTCATAAAATGCATATCAGTTCACACCAATATCATTTCTTCTTGGAATGCAGTAAAAAAATCAAAAAACAAAATAAATTCAAAGTAATAATAAAAAAATCAAGACATATTTGAAAACCTAATTCTCATTTATCAGTATCTAGAAACATGTCCTGATGTCCATTGAAGGAAGATTTTTCCCCCGAAGAACAAAAACTATTTAAAATACATTGAAAGATCTTGTGATATTACAATTAAGCCAGAGATACGTTTGATTAAAAGATCTAGGTAATATTTATTTGTGTTGGAAAATCGTGTGTACTTTTAAATTAAATTAACGCAGCGGATAGTTAAAATAATAATCAATTATTATTTTATAAACCATTTACAAAATTAAATATTCATATATTTAGATTTAATAAAACATGCACATGATTAACGATCCCAAAGATCCAGTTACACCACTAATAATTGTCAAAATATGTAATTCACAAAGTGAGTAAACGATATACCTTTCTTGAAGAAACTGATTGAAGGAGAGAAACCTACAATCAAAAATATGACCGTCTCTTTGGATAGTCCACACTACACTTCAAACAATGTCAATGGATGCTAGTCCAAACCCAAGTAATAATTAATCAACCTTTGATTAATATTATGAACCCAAAATAATACTTTTCTTACTTTCTCTCTTGAGTTTTCTGGTGACTCTCACACTCCCAAAAACCAATCAATGCTTATATTTATAATATATGTGTAAAAGTAAACATTGAATTGTGAAGTCCGTGAAACAAAACGCGTACAAAGTTATTTTGTTTCTATCTATATTTTGATTCCCAAAATCTAATATTTCGATTGATTTGGTTTTAAAAAGTTGTATTTCTCAAATACTTTAGGGTATGTTATGTAACTTATAATTAATAATTTCTATCATGTCACTTTCATGTAAATAGTAAATTAATTAATTTCGATTCATTTACCATTCATATGAATAGTAAATGAATTAATTTCGATTTACTATTTTGTTACTTGAGTAATATATATACATCATATATATATTTTATTTGACGTCTCGGTGTATATGTGTGTGACCCCGAAGGCTCAAATGAAATTGGCCATATAGTTATATGTTTTTCCTTGCACATTAATCCTACAAACTCCCACTTGTGCATGGCACAACACCAAGTAACAATACAAACAATGGTAAGCGTCTAGCAACACGTCATTGTCCCCAAATTCATGTGAGGGTAGTTTCTCAAAACTGTTTGTGGTAAGTTTTAAATGTCATTCGTCCTTTTGTTTCAGATACTTTAGTTAAACTTGAGATATGGATCATCGGTCATTCTCATTTGTTTAACCATTTTGTTTCTCAATCTTAGAACTGAATTAGATCACCAAATTAATTAAGTATCATCTTAATTACATCTGGGTGTGGCCACACAAATATCGCATTCATTCATCGAGGAGCTCAAAAAGTATCTAACTCCAAATATTTCAGAGGAACAAATCATATATTGC
Organism: Rutidosis leptorrhynchoides; assembly: GCF_046630445.1. Taxonomy (NCBI): domain Eukaryota; kingdom Viridiplantae; phylum Streptophyta; class Magnoliopsida; order Asterales; family Asteraceae; genus Rutidosis; species Rutidosis leptorrhynchoides. Next base: position 48,875,158 of record NC_092337.1, on the reverse strand, counting down.
ATACACGTGTCTATCACGAGCTTTACATTATATCCAATTATGGCTTTTATAACAGCCTTATTCAGGACAGCGTTTAACCATATCAAAATACAATGCTACACTCATCAAGACGGGCGTGCATCTCAAGTCTAAGGACACAAAGACATAATTACTAAAAGATTAACTACTGACTACGATCCATGTAGTGACATCTCATGGTTGGGTAATTCCAATATTCATCATCAATGAATACATATGAAATTTGGTCTCAACAAGTTAACTCTTTATCATCAATAAATATAACCAAAACTTCATATTAATCTTAATTCATGTTATTCCCATAACATGATTGATTATGGAGATTTTGAATAATCAACAATTACTCATGGATTAAACATGCTAATATAGAACACAGTGATATATATGAAAACGATCATACCATCAATATATCAATTCATTATGATAAAACTGTTTAATGTTCCAAAAATATCCAAATACTAAATTACAAATTAAAAATATCAGCAGCATAACGAAGTCCAATACTACTAGCATGATCATCATGCTTGTTGTGTGTCATGGGCTTCGTGAACGGGTCAGCCACATTATCATCTGTATGAACCTTAAGAATACTAATATCATTCTTCTCAACGACTTCTTGAATGTAGTCAAACTTTCGAAGAATGTGTCTGCTACCTTTACGTACATGTGATTCTTTCGCAGGTATAATAGCACTTGAATTATCACAGTACATTTCCATAGGGGATTCAATGCTGGGAACTACTCTGAGTTCAGCAATAAACTTCCTTATCCAGACAACTTCTTGAGCAGCTTCTGAGGCAGCAATGTATTCTGCTTCCGTTGTAGACTGTGCAACTGTGCTCTGCTTTGAGCTTCTCCGATCAACTGCCCCGCCATTCATGACAAAGACATACCCTGACTGGGATCGAGAATCATCTCGATCAGTTTGGAAACTAGCATCTGTATAACATCTAATACTCAACTCTTCTTCCAAACCACCGTAAACCAAGAACATATCTTTAGTTCTCCGCAAATATTTAAGAATGCTCTTAACAGCAATCCAATGTTCTTCACCTGGATTCTGTTGATAACGACTCGTCAAACTCAAAGCTAACGAGACATCAGGTCTAGTACATAACATGGCATACATAATGGATCCTATAGCCGAAGCGTACGGAACACATTTCATTTGTCTTATCTCATCAGGTGTGATAGGACTTTGAGACTTGCTCAAGGTTATGCCCTTTTGCATGGGCAATGCTCCGCGCTTGGAGTTTTGCATGTTAAATCTTCGCAAGATTTTGTCAATTTATGTACTTTGACTCAAACCAATAAGCCTTTTGGATCTATTTCTATAGATCCTGATTCCTAGAATATACTTAGCTTCTCCAAGATCTTTCATGGCAAAACATTTTCCAAGCCAAGATTTGACATCTTGCAAAGTTGGAATGTCATTTTCAATATGTAGTATGCCATCAACATACAAGATCAAGAAGACAACTTTGCTCCCACTAGCTCTAATGTAAACACATGGCTCATCTTGGTTTTGAGAAAAACCAAACTCTTTAATTTTATGATCAAACTTAAGATTTCAGCTCCTGGATGCTTGCTTTAATCCATAAATAGATTTTAGAAGCTTGCATACTTTAGTAGGATGCTTAGGATTCACAAACCCTTCCGGCTGAACCATATATACGTCCTCGCTTAGGTCACCATTTAGGAAAGCAGTTTTGACATCCATTTGCCATATTTCATAATCATGAAAAGCAGCTATGGCAATAAGTATCCTAATTGATTTAATGCTCGCGACTGGTGAAAAAGTTTCCTCATAATCAATTCCTTGAGTTTGAGTATAACCTTTTGCCACCAATCAAGCCTTAAAAGTGTTTACATTACCGTCCATGTCAGCCTTCTTCTTAAAGACCCATTTACTGCCCACTGTCTTGCAATTGGGTGGAAGATCAATCAAGTCCCATACCTGATTATCTTTCACGGACTGCATCTCTGCCTTCATAGCATCTTCCCATTTGTCAGATTGTGGATCTGACATGGCTTCACCATAGCTAGAGGGTTCATCATAATCCCCTAGATGAGGTTCATCTGAATTAATCAGAAGATTTAACCTCTCAGGTTGATGAAGAGTTCTACTAGATCTACGAAGTATAGGTGCAACATGTTCTGGCTCACCAACAGTGTGTCCAGCTTCAACGTGTGGTTGGCTAGTGCCTTCAGAAGGTATGTTACTTTGTGATTCTTGAATTTCCTCAAGATCTACTTTACTCCCACTGACTTCTTGTAAGAGAAGATCTCTTTCAAAGAATTCAGCAAACCGAGCAGTAAACACTTTGTTTTCAGCTTGGTAGTAAAAGTAGTAACCCATTGTTTCCTTTGGGTATCCCACAAAGTGACATTTTATACCTCTGGGTTCTAACTTGTTTGAAGTGTTACGTTTCACATACGCTTCACAATCCCAGACTTTCAAATAAGACAACTTAGGACTTTTTCCATGCCATAACTCATATGGTGTCTTTTCTACCTTCTTGGTTGGAACCATATTGAGTATGCGTGCAGCAGACTCTAATGCATAGCCCCAAAAAGACATCGGTAGAGTAGTTAGACTCATCATAGATCGAACCATATCAAGTAAAGTTCGATTCCTCCGCTCCGACACACCATTGTGCTGTGGTGTATAAGGTGGAGTGAATTGTGAGACAATCCCACGATTCTTCAGGTGGTCCAAAAACTCTTGACTCATATATTCCCCTCCCCGATCAGAAAGAAGGGCTTTAATGGTCTTTCCAAGTTGATTCTCTACTTCATTTTGGAAGATTTTGAACGTTTCAAAAACTTCATGTTTATGTTTCAGCAAGTAAACATAACCATATCTACTATAATCATCAGTAAATGTAACGAAGTATGTTTCACCATTTCTAGACATAGTTCTAAAAGGGCCACATACATCAGTATGTATTAGTCCTAAAAGATCTTTAGCTCTTTCACCTAAACCGGAGAAAGGAGCCTTTGTCATCTTTCCACATAAACATGACTCGCATACATCAAATGACTCAGAGCCAGTTGATTCTAAAATCCCATCAGATTGGAGTTTTGAAATGCGTTGTTTGTTTATATGACCAAGACGACAATGCCATAGATAGGTATTATTCAAGTCTTTCTTGACTCGTTTGGCAGTACAGGTATATACAGAATTATTATTTGAAATCACACCATGCATATCAATTTCAAAAATACCATCACGTGGAATAGCATTAAAATAAAATACATTATTTTTAGAAACTGAAATACCAAGGTGCGTAAAAGTAAGTTCAAAACCAACATTTTTCAAAAAGAGAAACTGAAAATACATTGCTCGTAATACTAGGAGCATAATGACATTGTTCCAACAAAACAATAAGACCACTAGGTAAAGTAAGCTCATGGGTGCCAATAGCTTCAACAGCAGCTCGAGCCCCATTGCCCACTCTTAAGTCTAGTGTGTCTTTCTTCAGTCTCTTACTTCTTCTCATTCCCTGCATATTGTTACAGATGTGAGTACCACAACCAGTATCAAAAATCCAGGAATCACTAGAAAAAGTATATAACTGTATATGAAATATACCTGATTTGCTGGTCTGGCCAGCTTTGCCTTTTCTCAACTCAGATAGTAGGAAGGACAGTTCCTCCTCCAGTGGCCAACCTTTCCACAGTGAAAACATTCGGCGTCTTTCGCTGGGTTTTCTTTCTTGGGAGGTGGTGGAATCTTTTTCTTAGCAATTGACTTGCCTTTTCCTTTTCCCCAAGTTTTCGGCTTATTCTTTCTCACCTTACCATCCCTAATCATCAGGACACCTGGATTGGAAACCTTATATGAAATATCCGTTCATCAGTTTCTTCAAGAAAGGTATATCGTTAACTCCTCTTTTGGTTTATATTCATGATAATTATTATGGTGTAACTGGATCTAATTGGGATAGATAATCGTGTGCATGTTTCATTAAATAAGTGATTATTTAATCTTGTAAAAGTTTTATGAAATAATAAAAGATTATTATTTCAACTATCCGCTGCATTAATCTAATTTAAAAGTACACACGATTTTCCAACAATTTGAATTCTTAATTTAAGTTGAGATCCAAGAGATAAATCTTAACTTTTGAATTAATATAATCAATGACTAAGATTAAAATCAGCAAAACAATCACATGTGATTGTAAGATTCAATATCCCAACTTAAATTAAGAATTTAAATGAATGTATCACTAGAAGATCTTACTAGAAGATCTTGTGATCTATGAAACACAATTGACTAGCCCATGTATTACAATCAAATAGAATGCATCAAATGAACAAACAAACAAACATGAAATTAAAAAAGGGATAGTCACAAAAAATAGAGGACTTAATTAGTACTACTATTTACATTTCTTCAATTGAGAAACTACAATTTCTCCAATAGATAAATATGAAAATAAAAAGGAGTCACATTTCCACTATTAAATTTGATAAATTCACCATAATTGTTGCATAATGAATTTATCAAATGTAATGTAATGATGTAAATATAAAAAGAAAATGTTTCTTCTAAAGAGTCAAAACAAACCATCATCATTTTCTTCTAAAGTAAGATTCATAAGGTTATCTTGAACACTAGCATCATCAAGAAGCCATTTCTCTAGAAAACTAAGAGGTGGCAATTGTACCAATTCGATATCCGGTTTACGTTCATCTTGAAATAAACTTGTTTCAGGCGAAACCGATTGTGAAACATCTGAAACATTGCTATAATTTGAGTATTTGTTGTTAAATCCAAACTGCAATGAATTATCAAATCCTTCACTTGGAGGACTTGGAAACTGGCCTTGATCTAAAGCGTTTTGTGTGTGATTAGTACCGACACTTTCGGAGCTTGTTTGTGAAGATTTTTGTGGCTTTTTCATCCAGCTTGGAAGCAGCCTTGCAATATTTTCAGTACTTGATGCATAAGTGGTTGTACTTTGAGTGATATTAGACGGTGGTAGCATAGAATGTTGGTTGATTTGTGAACTTAGGTTTGTACTAATGGATGTAGGTTTTTTTGAAACTGTGGTTGATGATAATTCAGACAAATTTATGGATTTATTGTCAAGAGATAAAGCTTCACAAAGGGCTTGTTTGGCCATATGGATATCAGTTTGAAGCCTTCTTTCCCATTTACCTTTGGACATAGCAGTTTCTAAAGATGATGAAGAATTTGAAGCCCTTAAAGAACCATATTGGTTTTCTTGATCCAATGAGTCCCCTTGGATCTTTTTCAACTTTTTTTTCAAATGGGTGTTCCAGTAATTCTTGATATCATTATCTGTTCTTTGTGAAAGATATGAAGCTATGGCTGCCCATCTACAAAATTTGACCAAATCACACATCAAGAATACATAAAAATCTGATCTTTAACATCATACTGTCAAATTTTGTAATCAAGATCTAAACTTTTTGAAGTGATGTGTTGAATTACCTGTTTCCAAGAAGGGCTTGCAAATGAATGATCATTTTTTCCTCTTGATTAGTAAAGTTACCGCGTTTGATACCCGGCCGGAGATAGTTAGTCCACCGTAGTCTGCAACTCTTACTACATCTTAGCAAACCTAAACATTAAAAGATTAAAAAAAAAGAAATGAAGAGGTCAAAAATTTCATTGAGAAAAATAAAGTTGCAGGATATAATAAATATCACAATTTAATGACTCCAACAAACCCTCCTCAAAGCAAGAAACTTTATTTAAAAAAAAAAAAAAAATGAAAATCCAAACATAAAAATATGACCAAGTGAAATTAGAATATATGGTATACCAGTATTGGTAGGAATAGATCTCCAATTACCAGGACCATGTTCTTGAATATAAGATACAAGCATGATATCTTCTTCTGGAGTCCATGGCCCTTTTTTCACACCAATTTTGTCACAACAAGGTGGTCTTCCCATTTCAATCTTCTTTCTTTATAAGATTCTTGAAAAAAGTTTTCAACTTTTTGCTGATCAAGATTTCTTATGGTATAAAGTTTGATACTTTTTTATTCTCTAGTTGTGATTTCACTCTCAGTGTGTGTGTTAGTGAGTGTAAAATAAGATGTGGTTTTATTATTTGATTTAAACTAAGGTAAATGGGTAGGGGTAACCCCCCTTGTAGGAACTATATATAGAGAAGGACGGTGGTGGTGATGGTGGACTTGTGGTAGTGATTTCAAACAACGCAGAACATGAAAATCTGTAAAACTGAGGTCATTATTTAATTTATTGACTCAATACTTATAAAGTTTATAACTTTATCTCTCATTCATCATGAAACCAACAAAAGTCGGAAGAAAATGGCAAGCTGCATTTACTCTTGTTACTTGGAAAAAGTCAGCCAGCTTTAGATGGTTTAAGAGATCACGGTGTAAGGGTAAAAATGAGTAAAAATCGAAGATGGCTATATATGAAGCTTTATTTAACTGTTGTTTAAATACAATTTAATACAAGGTCGAGCTTCACCAGCTAATAACTCGGTAAACAAATCAGATTGATTAAGTACGTTGATATCATTATTTGAACCCGCATGTCCAAAATAAGTGTGCCAAAACACTACAGGAAAATCGTACATTAGGAACGACAAAATCTGTCCATTAGGGACGATATGTCGTCCCTAACAGACATTGGGGACGACATGTCGTCCCTAAACAGTCGTCCCTATTGCATCGTCGCTATAGTTTTTTTGGAACGACGGTTGATTTTTTTCGGGACGACACTGAGGCCCACTTTGACTTTCTTGTTGTCAGTTGGGAAGAAACTTAGGGACGACATATGGGGACGACATGTCGTCCCTAACATATTATTTTATTTTATGATTTTTAAATATTATTTTATTATATAAATGTTTGGAACGACCATTGGGGACGACATGTCGTCCCTAAAAATCTGATATATATTTTAAAACGACTTTATTTAATTAAAAATATAAAATTGGAAAATGGATTGGGGACGACCAGTGGGGACGACATGTCGTCCCCAATAAACTGCTGTACAAATTTCAGCTTATTTTAGCTGTTTTAGCCCAGCCGTAAAAACGGCACCATACCAACAAACAAAAAACCTGCTGTAATAACATAAGATAATTCGCAAACACAACCATAACATTAAATTAAAACATGTCTCCAAGTTACACAAACAATTATCTAACGATTACATTAATCCAAAACAAAGTTTACACATTGAACGTTAAGCATATCCAAGTAGCAAACTCAAATACCATACTTACCCTAATTATTATTATTATTATTATTATTATTATTATTCTTCTTCTTCTTCTTCTTCTTCTTCAAATCAACCGTCTTCGCCTTCGGGTTCACCATCATCATGAGTTGTACTAGGAGTTGAATTAGGAGTTGGATTAGGAGGCGCCAAAAAATGTTGCCATTGGGGTGGAATAACCATACCATTATAGTTGAAAGTGTCGATAATCGCGGCTTTAAGTAATGGTTGTTCAGCACCTGGTGGTGGTGGTCTTCTAGCTCGACCCGTTGATGTTGCAGATGAGGAAGTACTAGCCATTCCGGGTAACGTTTTACCCACTCCTTTACGGTGCCTGAAATGTCCCGTTCATATCAATTATAAACGTTTCATATTAATTGGTTTCGTTGCGAGGTTTTGACCTCTATATGAGACGTTTTTCAAAGACTGCATTCGATTTTTAAAACAACCATAACCTTTATTTTATCGATAAAGGTTTTAAAAGCATTACGAAGATTATCAAATAATGATAATCTAAAATATAGCGTTTACTCACGACCATTACATAATGGTTTACAATAATTTTATACAACAACTTAAGTTCTTCGAATGCAGTTTTTAAACAACATTATACAAACATGCTGACTCCATTTCTTGTCTTTAAATAGCATGCAACAGCGGAAACTCTTAATAATCACCTGAGAATAAACATGCTTTAAACGTTAACAAAAATGTTGGTGAGTTATAGGTTTAACCTATATATATCAAATTGTAATAATAGACCACAAGATTTCATATTTTCATTTCTCATAAACAACATGCATGCATATAACAATCTGCATAAAAATCATTCATATGGTGAACACCTGGTAACCGACATTTTTAAGATGTATATAGAATATCCCCATCATTCCAGGACAACCTTCGGATATGATAATTTCGAAGTACTAAAGCATCCGGTACTTTGGATGGGGCTTGTTGGGCCCAATAGATCTATCTTTAGGATTCGCGTTAATTAGGGTGTATGTTCCCTAATTCTTAGATTACCAGACTAAAAGGGGCATATTCGGTTTAATAATTCAACCATAGGATGTAGTTTCACGTACTTGTGTCTATTTTGTAAAACATTTATAAAACCTGCATGTATTCTCATCCCAACAATATTAGATTTTAAAAGTGGGACTATAACTCACTTTCATGTATTTTCACTTCGTCGGAAAAATAAGACTTGGCCACGGGTCGATTCACGAACCTATAACAAAAATATATATATCAAAGTATGATCGAAATATATTCGCAACATATTTTATTACGTTTTAACGATTTAAATTTGTTAAGTTAATAGTCCAACGTTAGTTGTCCACAATTAGTTGTCCACAGTTAGTAGTACAGAAATAAATCAATATATATTATCTCGAATAAATCCACGACCCAGTGTATACAAGTCTCAGACTCGATCACAACTCAAAGTATATATATTATTTTGAAATCAACCTCAACCCTGTATAGCTAACTCGAACATTACCGCATATAGAGTGTCTATGGTTATTCCAAATAATATATATAGATGACGTCGATATGATATGTCAAAACATTGTATACGTGTTTATGGTTTATCAAGATTACATAATATATGTTAGAATATATGTATAATACAATATAAGTTAGTTAAGTTATGGTTAGTATAGATTTGTTACAAAGTTTCACGTAGCTAAAACAAGCAAAAATATCCAATTTTGTTATACCCATAACTTCTTCGTTTTAAATCCGTTTTGAGTGAATCAAGTTGCTATGGTTTCATAATGAACTGAAATTTATGAAACTAAACAGAAAAAGTATAAGTTTATAGTCAGAAATACAGGTTACAAGTCGTTTTTGTAAGAGGTAGTCATTTCCGTCGAAAGAACGACATCTTGATGACCATTTTGAAAAACATACTTCCACTTTGAGTTTAACCATGATTTTTGGATATAGTTTCATGTTCATATGAAATATCATTTTCCCAGAAGAACAACTTTTAAATCAAAGGGTATCATAGTTTTTAATTATCCAACCCAAAACAGCCCTCGGTTTCACTACGACAGCGTATGTCCGGTTTTACGGTGTTCTTCGTGTTTACAGGTTTTAAATCATTAAGTCAGCATATCATATAGATATATAACATGTATTTAGTTGATTTTAAAAGTTAATTTAGAAGGATTAACTTTGTTTGCGAACAAGTTTAGAATTAACTAAACTATGTTCTAGTGATTACGAGTTTAAATCTTCGAATAAGATAGTTATATATATATGAATCGAATGATGTTATGAACATCATTACTACCTCAAGTTTAGTAGGTAAACCTACTGGAAGTGACAAGAAATGATCTAGCTTCAAAGGATCTTGGATGGCTTGAAAGTTCTTGAAGTAGAATCATGACATGAAAACAAGTTCAAGTAAGATTTTTACTCGAATTAAGATAGTTTATAGTTATAGAAATCGAATCAAAGTTTGAATATGAGTGTTATCTTGAATTAAAATGGTAACCTACTATAAATAACAGAGGTTTCTTGATCTTAGATGATTACTTGGGATGGATTAGAAAGCTTAGAAGTAGACTTGTAAACTTGAAAGTGTTCTTGATGTGTTCTTGAGTAGTTGTTTTGAAAGTTGATCTAGGTTAGGATTTATGAACTAGATTGAGTTAGATTTTGTTGAAGATGATGAAGAACACTTAGAAAAATGAGAGAACACTTGAGAGAGAGTTGTTTGATGCATGAAAGTTGAAAAATGAGAGTGTTATGGTTGGTGCTAGTTCACGTGAATATGGAGTACACATATAGTCTCCATTAGTTTGTATTTTTGTTAGATATTTCATGCTTGTTGCCAAATTATGGTTCCCACATATCTTGGTGACTCACAAGGGCTGCTAAGAGCTGATCATTGAAGTGTATATACCAATAGTATATACATTTAGAAGCTGTGTATTGTACGAGTACGAATAATGGTGCATATGAGTAGAATTGTTGATGAAAATGAACGAGAATGTAATTGTGAGCATTTTTGCTAAGTAGAAGTACTTTGATATGTGTCTTGAAGTCTTTCAAAAGTGTACTAATACATCTTAATACACTACATGTATATACATTTTAACTGAGTCGTTAAGTCATCGTTAGTCGTTACATGTAAGTGTTGTTTTGAAACCTTTAAGTTAACGATTTCGTTAAATGTAATTAATCCCATTGTTATTATATTTAATGAGATGTTAAATTGTTACATTATCATGATAACATGATGTACTAATATATCTTAATATGATATATAAATATTAAAACATTATTACAACGATAATCGTTACGTATAGATAATGTTTTGAATTTCTTAAGTTAGTAGTCTTGTTTTATGTATAAGGTTCATTGTTAATATACATAATGAGATACTTTAATTATCATTTCATTATGTTAAACATATATATATGTTCATATATATAATATTGTAAGACCCGAATATTCGTAGTGTACATATGTGTATATGAGTTACTCAAGTTTGGGGTTTTTGTTGCACATAATTAAAAAGACAAAAGATGCTGAACTGGGAGGTCGCGCGCCGCGCGGCTAGGTGGCGCGCCGCGCCATCTGTCTGCGACAGATTCCTTTCTTATTTTTAAAATAGATATTTTGAGGGCGATTGTGTAATTTCACTTTGGGGCCGAATTTAATACCCTAGATCAGTTTTGGGGAGCTCATTTACTACTCCCACAACAACCTCATCTTCTCCAATTAAACTCTAGAGAGAGAGTGCAATCCTTGAGAGAGAAAGCTCCATTAAAGGGTAAAAGAGGTTGAATCGGGTCTCGGTGCAAGTTATAAAGTCGTTCATCTAGTCGATAGCTACGTGGTGATTGTGTTGGTAAGTTATAAAACCTAATTTCTTACTTTAATTGCTTTAAGGGTTAGGGTTTGGGCTAGTGATGAACCAAAGACCCATTTTGTTAGTATTTTGGGGATTTTGGGTGAATATGGGTTATGAAGGCTCATTGATGACTAACCTAGGGTTTGAATGTGTTAATTGGACTTTTGAGTCTTAAATTTAGTTAGTTAGTGCTAGAACACTTTAATAATATGTAAATGGGTGTTATTGGGTATGGATGACCCAAATGGGTGTGTTGACCTTGAAATGGGTCAAATGAGTCTTTAATGACCTAAGTGGCCTAGCAATTATGAAAACGAGTTAGCCTTGTGACCTAAATGTGTTTTAAACCCATCTTGACGAATGATTAGGGTTTTGGTGTGTGTTGACCCAATTTAGGGTTAAGGGTGCAAATGGGTTGAAATTGCACCATTGGGTCAAAATGGCTTAGGATGGTGAAAGGGTTTGGTTGACCGACTTGAGTTTGCGTTTGATGATGTGTATAATATGATAGGTACGTTACTTTGAGGTCTTGCAAGCTCGGGTATCTTTTCACAAGACTTTGAGGTGAGTGGAATAATTATATGTGTAGGTATATAATGTATCTATTTGTTGTAGCGTGAAAGGTGTAGTGTCGAGGTGTTAAGACACCACGTTTCACGTGAAGAGTGTAGCATCGAAGTGTTAAGATGCCACTCGGGTGTAGCATCGAGGTGTTAAGATGCCACCTAGGAGTGTAGTGTCGAGGTGTTAAGACACCACTCCGTAAAATAATGAGTGATGCATCGAGGTGTTAAGATGCCACTCGGGGTGATGTGTCGAGGTGTTAAGATGCCACCCTAGGGGTTAGTGGTGCGAGGTGTTAAGTGCCCTAGCGGATGTTACGAACACCGATGGCGTTTTCGCAAGCGCCGTTCCTTTGTACTATTGGTTAACCATGGTTATTTGTGTTGTAAGCGTATTATATTATTCGAGTTATATTCATACGCGGTTGTTATGCTAGCTTGTGGTATTGGATATTTATAGCTTGTTATTGTGACGATAAGCTAGATATGTATGCTAGCGTGTTTGCGATTTGGTGTGTAAGTGTATGCAAGTAGGTATAATTATATATGTATTCGTATAATTATTTCATTCACTAAGCTTTGCTTACCCTCTCGTTGTTTACTATTTTTATAGGTTCGGTTTTGGACAAGGGTAAGGGCATCGCTTTGGACTAGAGATCCCGCTTGATGCTAGGGGACGCTTTTGGCTTTAGTAGCTCTTGGAGTTTGATCGATAGTTGGGTAGTTTAATCCCAAACGCCATGCTCATTGTGTAGTTTGGAACTTAAACTTTTTGGTGGTCGAAACTCGTAAATTGTATTAAACTCGTAAAACGGCCGATGTGGGCCCCACTTGTAAAACATTGATTTTATATTTGAAACAGGTTAGTTTTACATATTTGGATGTATGGTAAAAAGCGTTTCGTCTAAAAGTGTCGGGAACTAGTCAATCTTTTTCTCATTTTGAGACTTTCCGGACAGACCCGAATGGCGCGCCGCGCCAGTTCACTGTGCAGCAATTTTTTTTTTTTATTTTGTATTTTCACGTGGTTTGTTCGTGGGTTAGTTTGGGTCGTTACAAGTGGTATCAGAGCATGGTCTAAGGGATTTAGGTGACTTGAGATAGGCGCCTAGACTTAGACTTTTTGTGTGCGCGTTTATGCGGGACTTGTAGGACTTTGGGTCGGATCGGGATGGTTAGTGCATAGGTTTATGTGAACTAATCATGTGCTATTTGTTGTGTTGTGTTTAGCAATCATCAAGCGAGATGGACGTTGTACTAGCGAGTTAATGCGACGTGCTCGCGTAGTAATGACTAGCTACCATCACTACGAGTGCAAATCGTGTCAAACAAGTAATGTACGACGATTGCTGAGCGAGATGGAGTAGTGTGGCATATATGTATGTATATATGTAATCTGTCCTTCCGTTTTATGGTTTAACCTAATTCGTTTTATAGAATGAAGATAAGAAACGGTCCCGAACATGATAGTACAAGCGGGGACGCCGAGTTCTCAACCAAGGTTGAGGCCATCTTTAAGAAGTTAAAATCGGATTTTCTTGCGGACGTTCGAAAGGTCTTCCAAGATTCGGTTGATGAGCAAATAACCGATCTAATTAATGAACGAATGAAGGCCACTATCGAAGAGGCCCTTGACGCTAGGAATATCTACCCTCGCGGTGAAGGAGGTGAAGGAAGGCGGGACTTCCACTACAAGAACTTCAAGGATGCTCAACCCCCGATGTTTAATGGGGTGCGGGATCCTTTAAAAAGTACATGTTGGATCTCCGATATTGAGGGAGCTTTCCGTACCGCGGAATGTCCTCCCAAAAGGAAGACGAGGTATGGTTCTAGCATGTTACGCGAAGAAGCTAAGTTGTGGTGGGATGATAAAATCAACTTGTATGGTGAAGAACAATGTATGGGCTTGACATGGGAGGAGTTCAAGAAAGAATTTTTCAAAGAATACCGAACTTCATCCGATCTCGATAGAATCCGGGACGAGTTGCACCATTTGCAACAAGGTTCCATGGATTTGGTTACCCTCAAGTCTACATTCTTGGCAAAGACTCGTTTTTGCCCGAAATATGTGGGTGATGATCATAAGCTCATGAAGGATTTCTACCGTACTTTGAATGATGTGTACAAGGGGAAGATTAGTCGGGGTATGGCTAAGTCTTTTGATGAATTGTTCGAGTTGGCTCGGGGTTTTGAGCCGGAGGTTCCAAGAAAGAGTGATTTCATGTTTTCCAAAAGAAAGTTTGAAGGTTCTAGTTACTCTAACGCCTCAAGCAAGAAGAGCAAGAGCAAGAGGGGGGCTGAAAGTGTCAATAGTGTGAAGAAGGGCACTACCGGCGAGTTTTCTTATACGTGCTACAACTGTGGGCAACCTGGTCATATGGCTCGTGAGTGTCCGAAACCACATTCCGGAAACAAAATCACTTGTTTTAATTGCGGCAAAGAGGGGCATAAGAAGCCGGAGTGTCCCGAATTGTGAAATGATAATGTGAAGTGGTTAGAGAAGGCGGCGGGTACGGCTAGGGGTCGCAACTACTTGATGACTAATGATGAAGCCAAACAATCGAACGAAGTTGTCTCAGGTACTTTCATGGTTAATTCAAATCCGGCGATGATTCTTTTTGATAGCGGTGCAAATTTGTCGTTTGTGTCGCCTAAATTTGTGCCTAAACTTGATAGACCATTAGCTAAGTTGAGTCGTCCGGTAGAAGTCGAAATAGCGAATGGCAAGACGGTGCTAGTGGTTGATGTGTGTGAAAATTGTGATGTTGTTTTTGGTGCCGAAACCTTTAAAATTAATGTTATTCCAATGACCTTGGGCGACTTTGATATTGTCGTTGGTATGGATTGGCTTGATCGTTATAGAGCCGATATTGCGTGCCATGATAAGTTTATTCGTGTGAAGACCCCAAGTGGGGGAGAGTTGATTATTCATGGTGATAGGCGGAGGAGACCGGTGCCGATATGCACTTTTGCACGGGCACATCGTCATGTTGTTACAGGCGGCATGGCTTTCCTTGCTCATGTTGTTGATACTCGTGATGAGCCGCCACCCATTCGTGGAATTCCGGTTGTTAGTGATTTCGAAGACGTTTTTCCGGACGAATTACCGGGTGTTCCGGCGGAAAGACAAGTTGAATTTCGCATCGAGTTGGTTCCGGGGGCTACCCCCATTGCTAAAACTCCTTATCGTTTAGCGCCAACGGAGATGCAAGAGTTGTTAAATCAAATTCAAGAATTGCTCGAGAAGGGTTTTATTCAACCGAGTGCTTCACCGTGGGGCGCTCCGGTGTTATTTGTGAAGAAGAAAGATGGTAGTATGCGTATGTGCATTGATTACCGTGAGTTGAATAAAGTGACGATCAAGAATCGTTATCCATTACCTAGGATTGACGATTTATTTGATCAACTTCAAGGTGCAACGTATTTCTCTAAGATCGACCTACAGTCCGGTTATCACCAAATGCGGGTCCGTGAGGAAGATATTGAGAAAACGGCTTTTAGAACGCGGTATGGGCATTTTGAGTTTGGTGATGCCTTTTGGCCTTACGAATGCACCGACGGCATTCATGGATCTTATGAACCGAGTGTGCCAACCTATGTTGGACAAGTCGGTAATAGTGTTCATTGACGACATACTAGTCTACTCGAAAAGTATGAACGAGCATGAACGTCATTTGCATGAAGTATTGAAGACGCTGCGAAAGGAGAAGTTGTATGCTAAGTTGTCCAAATGTGAATTTTGGCTAAGGGAAGTCCAATTCCTTGGTCATATTGTGAACAAAGACGGTATTCAAGTAGATCCGGGGAAGATAGAGACGGTGAAGAGTTGGGGACGACCGACTACACCTACAGAAATCCGAAGTTTTCTCGGATTGGCCGGTTATTATCGTCGGTTTATCCAAGACTTTTCTAAGATTGCTTCTCCATTAACGAAGTTGACGAGGAATAATGCTAAGTTTATTTGGGAGAACGAACAAGAAATTGCTTTTCAATTGTTAAAAGTGAAGTTGTGTCAAGCTCCGGTGTTAGTATTACCGGAAGGTGTGGAAGATATGACGGTTTATTGTGATGCTTCGCTAAATGGGCTCGGGTGTGTTCTAATGCAAAGAGGTAAAGTCATCGCTTATGCCTCTCGACAATTAAAGGAACACGAAACAAGATATCCGACTCATGATCTTGAGTTGGCGGCGGTAGTGCATGCGTTGAAAATTTAGCGCCATTACTTGTATGGTGTCAAGTGTACGATTTATTCGGATCATAAGAGTTTGAAACATCTCTTTAATCAACGAGATTTGAATTATCGCCAACGTAGGTGGATGGATGTGGTGAAAGACTACGATTGTGAAATACTTTATCATCCGGGTAAGGTGAATGTTGTCGCGAATGCGTTGAGTCGAAAGAGTCAACATCCGGCGATAAAAGTGGGGTCGTTACGTTTGATTATTTCCAACAATTTTCTTGAGAAGCTTGGCGAGATTCAAATAGAGGCTTACGTTCACAATAAGCATGTGGAACGAATCGTGGGCCAATCGGAGTTCATTACTATGGGCCCGTGTGGTTTGTTGTCCTTTCAAGGAAGGGTGTGGGTGCCTAAGATGGGTGATTACCGACGGGTGCTACTTGATGAAGCACATAAGTCAAAATATTCCATTCGTCCGGGCGCGACAAAAATGTATCATGACTTGAAGAAAGATTATTGGTGGCCGGGCATGAAACGTGATGTTGTGAAGTATGTTGAGCAATGTGTCACGTGTTTACAAGTAAAAGCCGAACACCAAAAGCCGTATGGTAAGTTGCAACCGTTAGAAATCCCGAAATGGAAATGGGAGCACATTACCATGGATTTCATTACAAAGTTACCTAAAACGGCGAGAACCCAATTCGATTCGATTTGGGTTATAGTTGACCGATTGAAAAAAAGCGCTTTGTTTCTTCCCATTAAAGAAGCGATATCGTCGGAGACCTTGGCTAAGTTGTTTATCAAGGAAGTGGTCTCGCGACATGGGGTTCCTATATCTATTATTTCGGATCGAGATACCCGTTTTACATCTCGGTTTTGGGAAAAGTTTCATGAAGATATGGGTACGCAATTGAAGTTGAGCACGGCGTATCATCCTCAAACGGACGGTCAAACCGAACGTACGAATCAAACTTTGGAAGATATGCTACGAGCGTGCATCATTGACTTTGGTGGTAGTTGGGATGAGCATTTGCCTTTGGTGGAATTCTCGTACAATAATAGTTATCATACTAGTATCGGGATGCCACCTTACGAAATGCTTTATGGGCGTAGGTGTCGAACTCCCGTTTGTTGGGGAGAAGTGGGTCAAAGAGAGATCGGGAGTACCGATTTGGTTTTAGAGACTAATAGCAAGATCGATTTGATTCGGGAACATTTGAAGAAGGCTCAAGATGGGCAAAAGTCGTATGCCGATAGACGTAGGCGATTGATTGAGTTCCAAGAAGGCGATATGGTGATGCTTAAGGTTTCGCCATGGAAAGGTATTATTCGATTTCGAAAACGGGGAAAGTTAGCTCCTCGGTTTATTGGACCGTTCAAGGTTTTAGCTCGTGTTGGTGAAGTTGCATATCGATTAGAATTACCCGAAGAGCTTGCGGGGATCCATAATACATTTCATGTTTCCCACCTCCGTAAGTGTCTTGCGGATGATTCCTCATGGATGCCTTTAGACGAGATCGAGCTAAACAACAATTTAGAATATGTCGAAGAACCGATTGCTATCCTTGACGAGAAGGTGAAAATGTTGAGGAATAAAGAGGTGAGGACCTTTAAGGTTCAATGGCGACGAAGTAAAGGTTCCGAGTTCACTTGGGAGCCCGAAGAGTTCGTGTTAGTTTATCTTCCCTCGTGTCAAGCGGCTTGAATTGCGAGGACGCAATCCGAATAAGTGGGGGAGAGTTGTAAGACCCGAATATTCGTAGTGTACATATGTGTATATGAGTTACTCAAGTTTGGGGTTTTTGTTGCACATAATTAAAAAGACAAAAGATGCTGAACAGGGAGGTCGCGCGCCGCGCGGCTAGGTGGCGCGCCGCGCCATCTGTCTGCGATAGATTCCTTTCTTCTTTTTAAAAATAGATATTTTGAGGGCGATTGTGTAATTTCACTTTGGGGCCGAATTTAATACCCTAGATCAGTTTTGGGGAGCTCATTTACTACTCCCACAACAACCTCATCTTCTCCAATTAAACTCTAGAGAGAGAGTGCAATCCTTGAGAGAGAAAGCTCCATTAAAGGGTAAAAGAGGTTGAATCGGGTCTCAGTGCAAGTTATAAAGTCGTTCATCTAGTCGATAGCTACGTGGTGATTGTGTTGGTAAGTTATAAAACCCAATTTCTTACTTTAATTGCTTTAAGGGTTAGGGTTTGGGCTAGTGATGAACCAAAGACCCATTTTGTTAGTATTTTGGGGATTTTGGGTGAATATGGGTTATGAAGGCTCATTGATGACTAACCTAGGGTTTGAATGTGTTAATTGGACTTTTGAGTCTTAAATTTAGTTAGTTAGTGCTAGAACACTTTAATAATATGTAAATGGGTGTTATTGGGTATGGATGACCCAAATGGGTGTGTTGACCTTGAAATGGGTCAAATGAGTCTTTAATGACCTAAGTGGCCTAGCAATTATGAAAACGAGTTAGCCTTGTGACCTGAATGTGTTTTAAACCCATCTTGACGAATGATTAGGGTTTTGGTGTGTGTTGACCCAATTTAGGGTTAAGGGTGCAAATGGGTTGAAATTGCACCATTGGGTCAAAATGGCTTAGGATGGTGAAAGGGTTTGGTTGACCGACTTGAGTTTGTGTTTGATGATGTGTATAATATGATAGGTACGTTACTTTGAGGTCTTGCAAGCTCGGGTATCTTTTCACAAGACTTTGAGGTGAGTGGAATAATTATATGTGTAGGTATATAATGTATATATTTGTTGTAGCGTGAAAGGTGTAGTGTCGAGGTGTTAAGACACCACGTTTCACGTGAAGAGTGTAGCATCGAGGTGTTAAGATGCCACTCGGGTGTAGCATCAAGGTGTTAAGATGCCACCTAGGAGTGTAGTGTCGAGGTGTTAAGACACCACTCCGTAAAATAATGAGTGATGCATCGAGGTGTTAAGATGCCACTCGGGGTGATGTGCCGAGGTGTTAAGGTGCCACCCTAGGGGTTAGTGGTGCGAGGTGTTAAGTGCCCTAACGGATGTTACGAACACCGATGGCGTTTTCGCGAGCGCCGTTCCCTTGTACTATTGGTTAACCATGGTTATTTGTGTTGTAAACGTATTATATTATTCGAGTTATATTCATATGCGGTTGTTATGCTAGCTTGTGGTATTGGAGATTTATAGCTTGTTATTGTGACGATAAGCTAGATGTGTATGCTAGCGTGTTTGCGATTTGGTGTGTAAGTGTATGCAAGTAGGTATAATTATATATGTATTCGTATAATTATTGCATTCACTAAGCTTTGCTTACCCTCTCGTTGTTTACTATTTTTATAGGTTCGGTTTTGGACAAGGGTAAGGGCATCGTTTTGGACTAGAGATCCCGCTTGATGCTAGGGGACGCTTTTGGCTTTAGTAGCTCTTGGAGTTTGACCGATAGTTGGGTAGTTTAATCCCAAACGCAATGCTCATTGTGTAGTTTGGAACTTAAACTTTTTGGTGGTCGAAACTCGTAAATTGTATTAAACTCGTAAAATGGCCGATGTGGGCCCCGCTTGTAAAACATTGATTTTATATTTGAAACAGGTTAGTTTTACATATTTGGATGTATGGTAAAAAGCATTTCGTCTAAAAGTGTCGGGAACTAGTCAATCTTTTTCGCATTTTGAGACTTTCCGGACAGACCCGAATGGCGCGCCGCGCGGCCATCCTGGCGCGCCGCGCCAGTTCACTGTGCAGCAAAAATTTTTTATTTTGTATTTTCACGTGGTTTGTTCGTGGGTTGGTTTGGGTCGTTACAAATATCATGTCATATACAAGTTATAACGTTCGTGAATCATCGGACAAACTGGGTGGTCAAACGTTAACACAAAAACTGTTTCAATTAATCAAGTCTTAACAAGTTTGATTGCTTAACATATTGGAAACATTTAATCATGTAAATATTAATCTCATATAATATATAATCATGGAAGAGTTTGGGTCACTACAGTACCTACCCGTTAAATAAATTTCGTCCCAAAATTTTAAGCTGTTGAAGGTGTTGACGCATCATCTGGAAATAAGTGTGGGTATTTCTTCTTCATTTGATCTTCACATTCTCAGGTGAACTCGAGTCCTCTACGAGCATTCCATCGAACCTTAATAATTGGTATTTTATTTTGCTTAAGTCTTTTAACCTCTCGATCCATTATTTCGACGGGTTCTTCAATGAATTGAAGTTTTTCATTGATTTAGATTTCGTCTAAAGGAATCGTGAGATCTTCTTTAGCTAAGCATCTCTTCAGATTCGAAACGTGAAAGGTATTATGTACGTCGGGTAATTGTTGCGTTAATTCAAGTTGATAAGCTACCGGCCCCACACGATCAATAATGTTGAATGGCCCAATGTATCTCGGGTTTAATTTTCCCCATTTTCCAAAACGAACAACGCCTTTCCAAGGTGATACTTTGAGCATGACCATGCCGCAATTTCAAATTCTATATCTTTTCTTTTACTGTCTGCATAGCTCTTTTGTCGACTCTGGGCGGTTTTCAACCGTTGTTGAATTTGGATAATTTTCTCGGTAGTTTCTTGGATAACCTCCGGACCCGTAATTTGTCTATCCCCCACCTCGCTCCAACAAATCGAAGACCTGCACTTTCTACCATAAAGTGTCTCAAACGGTGCCATCTCAATGCTCAAGTGGTAACTGTTGTTTTAGGAAAATTCTGCTAACGGTAGATGTCGATCCCAACTATTTCCAAAATCAATAACACATGCTCGTACAATGTCTTCAAGCGTCTGTATCGTCCTTTCACTCTGCCCATCAGTTTGTGGATGATAGGCAGTACTCATATCTAGACGAGTTCCCAATGCTTGTTGTAACGTCTGCCAAAATCTTGAAACAAATCTACCATCCCTATTAGAGATAATAGAGACTGGTATTCCATGTGTGAAGACGACTTCCTTCAAGTATAGTCATGCTAACTTTTCCATTTTATCATCTTCTCACATTGGTAAAAAGTGTGCTGACTTGGTGAGACGATCGACTATTACCCAAATAGTATCATAACCACTTGCAGTCCTTAGCAATTTAGTAATGAAATCCATGGTAATATTTTCCCATTTCCATTTCAGAGTTTCAGGTTGTTGAAGTAGACCTGATGGTTTCTGATGTTCAGCTTTTACCTTAGAACACGTCAAATATTCTCCTACGTATTTAGCAATATCGGCTTTCATACCCTGCCACCAAAAGTGTTTCTTGATATCTCGGTACATCTTTCCCGCTCCAGGATGTATTGAATATCTGGTTTTATGTGCTTCACTAAGTACCATTTCTCTCACATCTCCAAGCCTTGGTACCTAAATTCTTTCATCCCTATACCGGGTTCCGTCTTCCCGAATATTAAGATGTTTCTCCGATCCTTTGGGTATTTCATTCTTCAAATTTTCCTCTTTTAAAACTCCCTGTTGCGCCTCCTTTATTTGAGTAGTAAGGTTAGTATTGTGACGACCCGGAAATTTCGGACCAAATTTAAACTTGATCTTTATATGATTCCGACACGATGAGCAAAGTCTGTAATGTTGAGTAACAAAGTTTGTAAACTATATTCATAATATCATTTGACCTTTGACTATTCCCGACGATTCACGAACAATTGTGTGTAAATATATATGAATATATATATATATATATATATATATATATATATATATATATATATATATATATATATATATATCAATATAAATATAAGTGTATATATAATATTTTGAATTAATAAAGTACACTTAATCAATTTAAAATTTAAAATAATAAATAGAATAATTAGATTACTATTATATGAATATATATAAGTATATATAATATTATTTTGAATCATATATATATATATATATATATATATATATATATATATATATATATATATATATATATATATATATATATATATATGATTTCTATAAATAATTATGATTATTTTGTAATTTATAAATATTAAATGTTCTAATTATTTTATTATATGTATGTATTATATAATTATTAAATATTAAATGATTAATAAATTGTAGAATTAATATTTAATTACAAGTTGAAAATATAGTTGCTATAATAATATTGTTGTTACTTTCATATTAATATCAATATTAGTATTAGTAATATTATTATTATTATTGTTATAATTATAATTAAAAGATTATGATTATCAAAATAATGATGTTAAATATAAATATAAGAATGACTAAAACTATAATGTTAGTTATTATTATGATTATTATAATTATTACTAAAAATCATCATTTTTATTATTAATATCATTATCCTTATAGTTATTATTATTATTTTTATCAATACTATTATTATTATTATTAATTATTAATATAATAATTATTATTAATATCATTATTAACATTTTTATTAATAACTATTATTATACTTGATATTAATATTAATATTATTATTATTATTATTTTTGTATTATTAATAATATTAAAAGTATTACTATTATTAATATATTTATATATACTAATTATTAATATTAATTTTATATACAAAATCAGAAGAAGAAAAAAAGATCAAATTAAATTTCACGTATCCAACAATCTTTATTTAAATTTTGTTTTTGTCTACAAATTCTTATATATCCTTATCATTCGTACGATTTGGTTAGCCATCATATCCGATTATATTCTCTGTATTTTGTTCCTGTCTGAGCCTTGATGATAACACTTGCGTTATATAATAATCGATCACTTATTGATATTGATAAAAATTCATTCACTTTCTCCTCCCTCAACTTCAATTATAACTGGCTGTAATTGATAAAAGCTGTTAAATCAAACGATTTTTTTTTATAAAAAACAGATAATATCTCTGTACGTGTAAATTTTTACTCAAAGCTCGATATTGAATGAATTATCAGAATATAAAAATACAGTCGTGTAAGGAATCATCTATATGATCTATCTGTAAGTTTTCAATCTTTTAATTTCTCTGTTAGATTTTTAATTTTGAGGTCAAAGTTTAAATTCAAAAAGTCAACTAAATTGTTCATCAAGAAATTTGTAATCGTTTTAATGTTTCTGGATAAATTGATGATACCTAAAGTTTCTAGGAGTTATTTTCAACCTATTTCATGTAGTAATTATCATCTAAAACAGCTTTAAATTCATAAACAATATTTGAGTTCATGGTGTTCTTGAACCATTTAATCAAAAGCTCGAATTCAAAACACTTTTCAAAATCTATAAATGCAGTACTGAGAGGATTCAACTAGTAAAACTATCTGCAAAAATTGAGCTTCTAATTCCTCAAATTGAGTTTTAATTTTAGAGTCAAAGTTTTTAAATTAAAAAGTCAAACAATGTTCTTCAATTAAATTCAAATTTCGTGTTATGTTTCCAGTGAAATTAAGGATTGAGAAAGATTTTAAGAAGGGTTTAAAACGTATTTCATTTAGAATGTATGAGCTAAAACTATCTGAAATTCGAAATTAGTGTTTGAGTTATTTTTTTTCTCTCATCGAACACAACTTCTGCTGTTTGTTTTATTATTATTATTATTATTATTTTTCTTCTTTCAAATCTGGTAATTAAAAATCCTCATTTTAAATCGTTTCTGTTTAGAAGTTTAAAACCCAAAATCAAGTTGGTTGTGATGACTACAGTCGAGTTATAGGGAAGGAGAATGATGGAAACAGAAATAAAGATGAATAAATTTAGATGATGAATAAAATCAGAAAAACGAGTTTGGAGGGGTGGTCTTGGGTGTTAGCAGGTTAACGAGAGGTTGGGGGTTCGAGCCCGGTCATGGGAATTATTTTAGGCCAATTCTTTGAGGTAGTTATTTTATTATTATTATTATTATTATTATTATTATTATTATTATTATTATTATTATTATTATTATTATTATTATTATTATTATTATTATTATTATTATTCATTGTTATTATTATGATAGTTATAATTACTCTTAATATGTAAAAGTATTATTAAGATTATCCTTAATAAAATTAAAAGGTATTATCATTATTATTAATGTTAATATTATTATTAATAAAACAAGTATTATTATTATTATTAATATTATCAAAATGATTATTAATATGATATTTAGTATTATTATTATTAAACTTATTATCATTATTATCATTAGTAGAAAAATTGTATATTCATAGTTATTAGTACTAAGTATTATTATCATTAAAAGTATCATTATTATAAATCTATTATCTTTATTAAAATTAGTATTGATATTACAAAGTATCATTAATAGAATTATCATTTAAACATTAAAATTAGTATTATCTTATGATTACTGAAATTTCTATTAAAACTAGTATTATGACTAAAATTAACTTTATTATTAAAAGTAATATGTTTATTAAAACTATCATTTTTATCTTTTTATTAAAAAGTTTCATATTTTTTTAAATTAATATTATTACTATCATTACTATTATCATTTTTTTTATCATTATCAGAATTACTACAAATAGATATTTTTTTTACATATCACAATATTGTTATTAGTAAAATGATATTAAATAAGTTATATGAATCAAGTATATTAAATTATCTATATCTATATCTATATAACATATAAAGACAACAAGTATATTATTAATAATAAATATAAATTTGCTAGATTACGATTTTATGTTTTAATAGATATAAAATTGATATAGGTTCGTGAATCCGAGGCCAACTCTGCATTGGTTCAATATCGTAATATGTATTTTTACTACAAAATACAGTATGGTGAGTTTCATTTACCTTTTTACCCTTTATATTTTTGGGCTGAGAATACATGCGCAATTTTTATAAATGTTTTACGAAATAGACACAAGTAATCGAAACTACATTATATGGTTGAATGATCGAAGCCGAATATGCCCCTTTTTACTTGGTAACCTAAGAATTAGTAAACCAGTCTACTAATTGACGCGAATCCTAAAGATAGATCTATTGGGCCTAACGAACCCCATCCGTTGGAGCGGATGCTTTAGTACTTCGATGTTGTTTTATCATGTCCGAAGGATTTCCTGGAATGATAGGGGATATTCTTATATGCATCTTGTTAATGTCGGTTACCAGGTGTTCACCATATGAATGATTATTTTTGTCTCTATGCATGGGACGTATATTTATGAGAAATGAAAATCTTGTGGTCGATTAAAATGATGAAAATGAATGATTATGATAAACTAATGAACTCACCAACCTTTTAGTTGACACTTTAAAGTATGTTTATTCTCAGGTATGAAAGAAATCTTCTGATGTGCATTTGCTCATCTTAGAGATATTACTTGGAGTCATTCATGACATATTTCAAAAGACGTTGCATTTGAGTCATTGAGTTCATCAAGATTATTATTAAGTAAATTATAGTTAGATATATTATGAAATGGTATGCATGCCGTCAATTTTAGATGTAATGAAAGATTATCTTTTCAAAAACGAATGCAATGTTTGTAAAATGTATCATATAGAGGTCAAGTACCTCGCGATGTAATCAACTGTTGTGAATCGTTTATAATCGATATGGATTTCGTCCGGATGTATTAGGACGGGTCTCTACAGTTGGTATCAGAGCGGTGGTCTTAGCGAACCAGGTCGTGCATTAGTGTGTCTAACTAGTAGTTGTTTAGATGCATTTGTGAGTCTGGACTTCGACCGTGTCTGCATGTCAAAAGCTTTGCTTATCATTTAGTGTCAAAAATTATTTGCTTATCATCCTTAAAGTCTAGACACGTCTTACTGCCTCTATTGCATGGACTGTGTATAGATAAATTCATATCTTAGCGTATCTGTTATTGTTTCCTTTGCCTGACAGCTTCCGTAGATTTCTCCGTAACTTATGGGATTTTAGTATTATATATGCATATGTAAATTATGTATTGCAGGGTACTAATCTACATCCTATAATCTATTTATTATCAAAAAGTCCTTCATCTGATCGTACGAGATGAATCCCTCAACCAGTTCGAATTCCTCGAATTCCGACAGATATTCCGATATGGAGTTTCACCTATCAGCGTCACCAGAATGAATCAACCAATCAGTCATCCCCAATTCATTTGATGGGTTCATACTCGACTTAATCAATGGAGACGTGAAGAAGGCGATCTCTTCCACCAACCGAATTTACCTCTTGGCGATGAACCTGAAGCACTTACCAGCGAACCTGTTTGTAATACTATTTTCTCTCTCATTTCCCGAATATCTCGCCAAGATTATATTCTATCTAAAATTCTAAACCTTATTCATTCGCTCATTCCAACCGACAATCACCACGGAATAATAGAAGAAGTCAACAAACTTCGCCCTCGAAAAATAAATTTGGAGAATATGGTGCAAATTTTACCAGCTTCATCAACATCACCGGCACCAACAGTACCATCAGCAACAGCACCAGTACCATCAACAATCCATGCCTCAACATCTCATTCTGTACCTCGAGTATAATCATCATTTTACGTATCGTTCTACATCAATTATCTTCGTTTTTCATGGCGATTAAGTAATCTCTAAATGTTTTAGAGATTATGTATTCTAGTTCTAACGGTAAACCAAATGAGTTTAATATCATATTAACTCAATGAATCCATGATTACATCTGAAGAAAATATATATGTATATATGTTTTCATAAGGATTATAATTAAAAATTCTTTCGTACAAAGTGTTAATTGTGAAAATATTTTAACGGGGAGGTAATACCCGAGGAATATTCAGATTTCACATTAATAAGTTACACTGTATATTCTTCGAAGCTGATTCAACCGTCGTTTACTATCCTACTTACATCCACCGATATACAAATCCGTTCACCATAGAATAACCATATTCATCCAATTTCATATTTGGATTTTGATTTATCAGAATCCAACAAGTGGCATAATGAAGAAAACATTTGACAAAATAAAATTTGTTACAAACAAACAAATTAACTATGAGAAATTTTGTTAAGAATCCATGCTAACTGTTCCTAGCTAATTGTTCCTAGCTAACTGATTACATTTTATTTATCGCAATTTAATTATCGCAATTTACATTCTCGCAATTTTATTTATCGTCATTTAATTTCTGTTATTTACTTTACGCACTTTATTTATCGTCATTTAATTTCTGTTATTTATTTTTACGCACTTAAAATATCGGGACACGTATACAAGGTTTTGACATATCATATCGACACATCTATATATATTATTTGGAATCACCATAGACACTCTATATGTAGTAATGATCGAGTTCTCTATACAGGGTTGAGGTTGATTCTCAAATAATATATATACTTTGAGTTGTGATCGAGTCTGAGACATGTACATGGGTCACGATACGTATTAATTAATTCGAATATTATATATTAAGCTATATATGAATTATTGGACTGTTAAATGTGGACTATCAACTGTGGACTACCAATATTAAACAATTAAAATGAATTAAAATATTGATTATAACATATGAAACTAAACAATTCTTCAAGTTTGCCACTTGATTTCATCTTAACCTCATTTGTATCTTGACGATTACTATCTGCGTTCAAACCTTTCATGATTCTTAAAAACACCTCAATCGAAAGAAAGAACCAACCGCACTTCGTCTACAGAAGAATAGATAGATGCATATAGTTATGCACCTGAAAACACTCAGAACCTGAGTGAAACGTTTAACACGTATCTGTGCTAGCTCCTTTGGCATTGTTATTACCAAAAATAACTTTGCAATTCCTTTCCAAATTAGCCAGTTTTGTCACAGCTCCAGCAAATCTACTTCGATCTTTCATTCGAATAAGTCTCATTATAACTTTGATATATACGTTTGGCCTTTCGTCATCGTTACCGAAGAATCATTTATATCCTACCACAATAGCAGTAAACTTACCAGCAACTTCATTACTCATTGGCTTAAGTCTCTCCGAAGAACCATTATATTTGTTCATCAAAACCCTATCATATACTCATCCGCATATTGTAACGAGAATTGCCATACCAATTACCAAGAATCAGCAATCAGTATTTTGAAATCTCGCAGTATGTCTACATTAACAGTTATATGTATACATATAACATTAATCTCTTAGGATTATGATCTTCAATTCTAAAATTCTGAAAAGCACCCAGTCTACGAACCAATACTTCAAAGTTTGAAAAAAGTTAAATGAAGCAGCAGAAACTGCAGACAATCGTAAAAAGTTTGATGATAAAGAATAGTATGTTGGTAAAGCTCAGAAAAGTTGGAACTGGAAAACGGATTGAGCAAACCATGAAGGAGACTCTGAACAAATCACAGGGACTAAACTTGTACATAAAGAATCCTGATGATTCTGTTTCTGATGAAATCTTTAGCGAATACCTTGCTCCTTAACCGCTCTAAATCATCGTGAATGAATTTATTCATCACAATTTGATTCTAAAATTCTAAGATATTATTATATCTTTCATTATAAATATCCTCAATATTTCTGAAGATATCTTCATAAATATTCTCGTCCGATATTAATTATCTCTCCGCGCTATCTGTATCACATCATAAAAGAAACTGTTTAGTTTCTATATTTTGTAAACCTTCGAGTTTAAAATATGAATATTTTTGAAGTAGTGTTGGAAATTGATGCATGAGTTAGTATAATATAATGACACTTGATCAACGTGATTATATTACAGTAAGTCATGCTGAGTTTCTAATGGAACGTGATGATTCACAGATCATAACGTCATCATGTGCCATGTTACACGGCTCTTACATTCTACCTAATCTCTAAACATATCAAGAACATATCTTCCTGATAGTTCTATCCTTTCTATTGAATTCTGGTAATTTAATCAAACAAGATCTTGCTATTACAATTTCTCTCTTAGAACGTCAGTCATATTCATTCGAAACTCCATACTTACGAATTTTGGACCATTACCCGCTTTATTAGAGGTCGAGAAGAGAATAAAAAGGCAAAGAGCTCCAAAATATAAGAGAAAATATAAAGCCCAATAACAACACAGAAGTTACAAACCGTGGATATTAATACGAATAGCAATATAAAGACACGGCATAATTAAGAATAGTATCACCCCAAGATTATATTAAAAGTAAACAGACTTTTCTGGTGGAATATTGAAAAGAAGGATGACAAAAATGATAATTAGGAAAATATCAGGGATTAGAACTGGACTACGCATTTTCACAATCTTTTGGATGTATGAATTAAGAAAGAAAGTATAGGAATGGTGAGAATAATGGAATGGAAGAGTTTAATTTATAATGGAAATATCAGACAGGGTAATCGAGGTAGATCACCGTATTTAATTATAGAGACCTTAATCTCCTTATTCGCTGAAGAATCAAATCTCTTAGATTTCGAAGATTTTCTTTAAATCCCTTGAATTCCGGAATTAAATCGTGACTACGTCAAAAGTTATGGAAAATCTCCATTTCTTCATCTCGATCTTTTGTGATAGCTTCATTCATACGCTTTGATTAATCAAATCATTTTATCCATATTACTCAATGATGATAAAACTCTATTTATCAACTCATATTCGTCATGAAAACATTTTTATTGTTAACCATGACCACCTCACTCAAATTTCGGGACGAAATTTCTTTAACGGGTAGGTACTGTGACGACCCGAAAATTTCCGACCAAATTTAAACTTGATCTTTATATGTTTTCGACACGATGAGTAAAGTCTGTAATGTTGAGTAACAAAGTTTGTAAACTATATTCATAATATCATTTGACCTTTGACTATTCCCGACGATTCACGAACAATTGTGTGTAAATATATATGTATATATATATATATATATATATATATATATATATATAATATTTTGAATTAATAAAGTACACTTAATCAATTTAAAATTTAAAATAATAAATAGAATAATTAGATTACTATTATATGAATATATATAAGTATATATAATATTATTTTGAATCTATATATATATATGATTTCTATAAATAATTATTATTATTTTGTAATTTATAAATATTAAATGTTCAAATTATGTTATTATATATATGTATTATATAATTATTAAATAATAAATGATTAATAAATTGTAGAATTAATATTTAATTACAAGTTGAAAATATAGTTGCTATAATAATATTGTTGTTACTTTCATATTAATATCAATATTAGTATTAGTAATATTATTGTTATTATTGTTGTTATAATTATAATTAAAAGATTATGATTATCAAAATAATGATGTTAAATATAAATATAAGAATGACTAAAACTATAATGTTAGTTATTATTATGATTATTACTAAAAATCATCATTTTTATTATTAATATCATTATCCTTATAGTTATTATTATTATTTTTATCAATACTATTATTATTATTATTAATTATTAATAGAATAATTATTATTAATATCATTATTAACATTTTTATTAATAACTATTATTATACTTGATATTAATATTATTATTATTATTATTATTATTTTATATTATTAATAATATTAAAAGTATTACTATTATTAATATATTTATATATACTAATTATTAATATTAATTTTATATACAAAATCAGAAGAAAAAAAGATTAAATTAAATTTCACGTATCCAACAATCTTTATTTAAATTTTGTTTTTGTCTACAAATTCTTATATATCCTTATCATTCGTACGATTTGGTTAGCCATCATATCCGATTATATTCTCTGTATTTTGTTCCTGTCTGAGCCTTGATGATAACACTTGCATTATATAATAATCAATCACTTATTGATATTGATAAAAATTCATTCACTTTCTCCTCCCTCAACTTCAATTATAAATGGCTGTAATTGATAAAAGCTGTTAAATCAAACGATTTTTTAAAAAAAAAACAGATAATATATCTGTACGTGTAAAATTTTACTCAAAGCTCGATATTGAATGAATTATCAGAATATAAAAATACAGTCGTGTAAGGAATCATCTATATGATCTATCTGTAAGTTTTTAATCTTTAATTTCTATGTTTGATTTTTAATTTTGAGGTCAAAGTTTAAATTCAAAAATTCAATTAAATTGTTCATCAAGAATTTTGTAATCGTTTTAATGTTTCTGGATAAATTGATGATACCTAAAGTTTCTAGGAGTTATTTTCAACCTATTTCGTGTAGTAATTATCATCTAAAACAGCTTTAAATTCATAAACAATATTTGAGTTCATGGTGTTCTTGAACCATTTAATCAAAAGCTCAAATTCAAAACAGTTTTCAAAATCTGTAAATGCAGAACTGATAGGATTCAACTAGTAAAACTATCTGCAAAAATTGAGCTTCTAATTCCTCAAATTGAGTTTTAATTTTAGAGTCAAAGTTTTTAAATTAAAAAGTCAAACAATGTTCTTCAATTAAATTCGAATTTTGTGTTATGTTTCTAGTGAAATTAAGGATTGAGAAAGATTCTAAGAAGGGTTTAAAACGTATTTCATTTAGAATGTATGAGCTAAAACTATCTGAAATTCGAAATTAGTGTTTGAGTTATTTTTTTTTCTCTCGTCGAACACAGCTTCTGCTATTTGTTTTATTATTATTATTATTATTTTTTTCTTCTTCTTTCAAATCTGGTAATTAAAAATCCTCATTTTAAATCGTTTCTGTTTAGAAGTTTAAAACCCAAAATCAAGTTGGTTGTGATGACTACAGTCGAGTTATAGGGAAGGAGAATGATGGAAACAGAAATAAAGATAAATAAGTTTAGATGAGGAATAAAATCAGAAAAACGAGTTTGGAGGGGTGGTCTTGGGTGTTAGCAGGTTAACGAGAGGTTGGGGGCTCGAGCCCGGTCATGGGCATTATTTTTAGGCGAATTCTTTGAGGTAGTTATTTTATTATTATTTTTATTATTATTATTATTATTATTATTATTATTATTATTATTATTATTATTATTATTATTATTATTATTATTATTATTATTATTCATTGTTATTATTATGATAGTTATAATTACTCTTAATATGTAAAAGTATTATTAAGATTATCCTTAATAAAATTAAAAGGTATTATCATTATTATTAATGTTAATATTATTATTAATAAAACAAGTATTATTATTATTATTATTATTATTATTAATATTATCAAAATGATTATTAATATGATATTTAGTATTATTATTATTATTAAACTAATTATCATTATTATCATTAGTAGAAAAATTGTATATTCATAGTTATTAGTACTAAGTATTATTATCATTAAAAGTATCATTATTATAAATCTATTATCTTTATTAAAATCAGTATTAATATTACAAAGTATCATTAATAGAATTATCATTTAAACATTAAAATTAGTACTATCTTATGATTACTGAAATTTCTATTAAAATTAGTATTATGACTAAAATTAACTTTATTATTAAAAGTAATATGTTTATTAAAACTATCATTTTTATCTTTTTATTAAAAAGTTTCATAGTTTTTTAAATTAATATTATTACTATCATTACTATTATCATTTTTTTTTATCATTTTATGAATTACTACAAATAGATATATTTTTTTTACATATCACAATATTGTTATTAGTAAAATGATATTAAATAAGTTATATGAATTAAGTATATTAAATTATCTATATCTATATCTATATAACATATAAAGACAACAAGTATATTATTAATAATAAATATAAATTTGCTAGATTACGATTTTATGTTTTAATAGATATAAAATTGATATAGGTTCGTGAATCCGAGGCCAACCCTGTATTTGTTCAATATCGTAATATGTATTTTTACTACAAAATACAGTATGGTGAGTTTCATTTACCTTTTTACCCTTTATATTTTTGGGCTGAGAATACATGCGCAATTTTTATAAATATTTTACAAAATAGACACAAGTAATCGAAACTACATTATATGGTTGAATGATCGAAGCCGAATATGCCCCTTTTTACTTGGTAACCAAAGAATTAGTAAACCAGTCTACTAATTGACGCGAATCCTAAAGATAGATCTATTGGGCCTAACGAACCCCATCCGTTGGAGCGGATGCTTTAGTACTTCGATGTTGTTTTATCATGTTCGAAGGATTTCCCGGAATGATAGGGGATATTCTTATATGCATCTTGTTAATGTCGGTTACCAGGTGTTCACCATATGAATGATTATTTTTGTCTCTATGCATGGGACGTATATTTATGAGAAATGAAAATCTTGTGGTCTATTAAAATGATGGAAATGAATGATTATGATAAACTAATGAACTCACCAACCTTTTGGTTGACACTTTAAAGCATGTTTATTCTCAGGTATGAAAGAAATCTTCCGCTGTGCATTTGCTCATCTTAGAGATATTACTTGGAGTCATTCATGACATATTTCAAAAGACGTTGCATTCGAGTCGTTGAGTTCATCAAGATTATTATTAAGTCAATTATAGTTAGATATATTATGAAATGGTATGCATGCCGTCAACTTTCGATGTAATGAAAGATTGTCTTTTCAAAAACGAATGCAATGTTTGTAAAATGTATCATATAGACGTCAAGTACCTCGCGATATAATCAACTTGATGATGTAGCGTGAGGGTACGAAATAGTATTATTTTTACTAGGAAATACTACAAAATATGACACAAGTTTTATTAATTTACGGATGGGATATACCTAAACCTTGCTACAACACTATAGGCAGTGTACCTAATCGTAGAGTAGTGTAGTTTTTAGTAAGTCCGGTTCGTTCCACAGGGAGCTGGTGATACTTACTATATTTTTAACTATATTTATACAAAATATATATAATTATATAAGTAGTAATATTATTATAAAAGGGGGGTTTTACCGTTTAATGACCGGTTTGTCGATTCTATATTTTAAGCGTAAAGATAAATGACGATAATTAAAGTGCGTAAAATAATGACAATAAATAAAATGACAGTAAATAAAATTGCGAGTAATAAAATGACAGTAAATAAAGATACGATGAGAAATACAATAAAAGAATTATGCTTATTTAAACTTCCGTAATCATGATGTTTGACGTGTTGATTTTAATTTATTACCATGGGTTAATTGTCCTTTGTCCTGGTTTATTTGATACGTCTATCTGGTTTTTGTCCATAATAGTCCATCGGTCATAAAAATAAAGTGCGAGTATCCTCGTCAAATTACCCTTATACCTGAAGTCAAATATTCCAACTGATTAAGGATTTAAACTGTGACGCAGTTATCACTTCTGTCAACAATTACACCAGTTATCACTGTATGTAATCTACCCCTGTTTTAATTAGTTTATGAATATTAATTCATCCACTTGATCAGAATGAATAATCAATTACCCAACCCAATTGATTAATTAAATGATTATAACAGATTCCATATGAACATCACTAAATAGGACAACCATAATCATTATTAATTATTAGGTTAATTAATTTGAAGATAGGTTCGACAGACTCCAATGAGTTGTCACTCAATTAGACAATACCCCCCATCTATTAATAGTCAATAGTTCAATTTCCACAAGTGTCGGTCTTTTGCCCAAACCTTAATTATGGTCCAAAGTTCAATAACCCCTTCTTAATATTTTAGCCCAACATCACGATTACTTCGGCTCAAATAAGCATAATAATAACTTAGTTACGATACATTAATGTAAAAAGGTTGAACATAACTTACAATGATTAAAAATAGCGTAGCGTTACACGGACAGAATTTCGACTTACACACTCAAACGATCTCTATCATAAATCTTATTATTATCATAATTTAAAATTAAAATTAAGATTATTGTTATATCTTATTAAGTTAACATTATGATAGAGATATAGAATATATATATTGATAATTGATATTGATAAATAAGAAAAAGATAGAAAAAGGTGTATTTTTACATTACGATTACAAAGCCTTTTATAGGCGAATTTAGAAATTGAATTTTCACTTATGACCCCTGAACTATGCTCAATTAACAACTTTTTATTATTTAATATTATTCTTATTATGAATTATTTAAATATTATATTTTATTCTTGTGCATAGTTGACTCGTAATTTTTACACCGTTGCGTCGAGCGTTGAGAGTTGACTCTGGTCCCGGTTCCGGATTTTCGAACGTCCTTGCGTACAATTTTATATTTTGTACTTTGCGTTTTGTAACTTGTACTCTTGTCATTTTTAGACGTTCCTCATCAATAATTTGAACCTTTTTGATTGTATCTTGTACTTTTGAGCTTTTTGGACCTTTGTGTCTTCAATTCGTCGTTTTCGCCTTTTGTCTTCGCACTTATTTAAAATAAACGAATATTACTTGAAAATGGAACAATTGCAACTAAAATCTTGTCTTTCTTGGGGGATTTTGCTATGAAATATATGTTCCTTTTTAGCCTTATCAATATCCCCACACTTGAGCGTTGCTTGTCCTCAAGCGATACAGTCTTGAAATAATATAATACATCACACGAATCACTTCTTTATTCTTCACACTTTGTACATCAGTGATTTTGATAGAGCGGTATAAACAATGATAGTAACGATATTGTTAAAGGTGGGTGTGTCATCCACAGTTGCCTTGGGTTTAGGACAACGACACTTGCAATCAAATAGCTGATTTACTTTCGGTTTCCAAAGCAAAGTGCACATTTGAAAGGCGGTTTACAGTCCCACATGACTATAAAAATTTAGATCCTTTAAGGAAATTGGATCTTTATGAAAACATTTGATCTTTTGAAAATTCAAGCTAGATTTTACCCTAGACAAGTTTTCTGATTTGATCCATCATCGGTGTTGCAAAATATATTTGTGGATCAATATTTTGGCTAAAACTTTTAGGTTCGTGTAATCCACTGCTATCCCGGTATCGGAAAGTACACATCCAGTTTACTTGTTCCGTATATTATCTTTCGGTAAACTACCGTCCGGTTGTAAAGGAAGGCGATGAACAAGAAACTGTTAAGGCAATGTCCCGTGACATGCAGATGATTATGGTCTTTTAACGTGTCTGATGCTAGAACTATCCTTGGTAGGAGCGATAGTAAAGATCATCCTATGATTTTTCGGTCTGGCACAAGGTCCTGTCTCCGACCATGCTATGCAACCACCGTTCTTACGGTTGACACCCGATTTGGTTCAGGTGACCTAATGAATTCCAGGTGAATTCCT
This sequence comes from Rutidosis leptorrhynchoides, assembly GCF_046630445.1. NCBI lineage: Eukaryota > Viridiplantae > Streptophyta > Magnoliopsida > Asterales > Asteraceae > Rutidosis > Rutidosis leptorrhynchoides. The sequence goes on along the minus strand of NC_092337.1, from coordinate 48,839,176 downwards.
AGGATTTTACGTTCAATGGTAATGAACGCATTGAAAATGGGTTTTCAGAAAACAAATCGGTTTGTATTTTTTGATCAAAATATTTTCTCGTTCAAGCTCGAGTTTAGATATCATTGAATTCCATGAGTTTGAATTCTCAATCTTTAAGGTCAATCTCAAGGATTGAGTAATATCAGTCTTAAAAGCTGATTTTTAATCTTTAAGGAGATTATCCTTTCTGGGGATCTGATTCATTAGTCTTATCAAGCTAATTTGCACGGTGCCTCCCCATTGTACGAGATAAATCCTTCTCATGGTTAGGATAAATCTGACCACTTGGCAACCCTGTTTGATGCTGAGGTCCGTGGATTTCCTGCTGATTTTAGAGATGACTTTTCTAGATTTTTCGTCAACCTACAGCTGGTCTGGACGACAACTTCATGACCTAAATCAAGAAGCGCGTGTCTTTTTCGGAAGACTTTACTTCCTTTTAATGATGGAATTGATTCATCGTGTAGATCCATCTTTCTTTCAAATGTATTACAGTAAACCGGGTAAAACTGATTAGTATCGTCCAAAGCAAAAGTACCTGCAATAATCTTGTACAAAAATATGTGATATATGTTTTAAATTGAATAACTTGGTACATTCTTCCCACACTTAGTTTCTTTCTTTGCCTTTTTATTTTCTTTTATTTCATTTTAAATGAATTCAAGCGTTTTAGGGTGTTTCTCAATTTATGTCCTTTTCGAGGTAACGATAATTTCGGTATTATCACCTAGTTTTCACCGTTCATAAATATGTATAAACATGATTTTAAATTCATTTAGTTGAAAATTTTTCAAATTTTCACAAAATTTGGCAAATAAACTAAGTGCAAACCCGAGAGAATTTATAACCCTTCCCCACACTTGAGATCATGCAATGCCCTCATTTGCATGAAATCAGACTATAATTATAAATTCATGAGGGTGATTAGTGTAGAAAAGTGATTAAAAATACCCAGTTTGTAAGCATATTATTTTACATCACATTTGATATTTTGCTTCTTGTCGTCAAAATCAGTAGCTATTGCTGAACTTAATGTTAGTCTTTGAAAGTGCTTTGTTCTACCCTGTTTTGTACATAATATAAAATACAAACATATATATACATATTTTTGAAGTTGGGTATATTACCCCACGTTCAAAAATTTATAAAGTCTAATATCTTTTTGGCATACTTTAGATCAATAAAATTAAAAATAATGATAACAAAATTTGCCGTCCCACCCTCGGGTAAAGCAATTTCGGTTCAATGACCTAGTGTTCAACTTACGACGAATTTTAAAAATCATATTTTTATCTTAAAGAAATAAAGTAAATTTTGTTTTTTAAAATCTCAATAAAACATAAATTAAAATGCATATTAATTTCAAATAAAACCTAAAAAAAATAAAAATTCAGAATGGAGGGAGAAAACTAGTTCTTTAGTGTCTGCTAGCGGAAAAGACCAATCGGATTCCATTCTCGGAACTACACGAGAACAGAACAACTAACTCTAGATAACATTTTCTTAGAACATTTGAATCTCCCCACACTTAGGTAGCTGTGGTGTCGAAATTGTGATTAACTTCATCGTCAATTTCTTTTGGTCCATAATCAACTTGCCTATCTGTGACTTTTTCTTTAAGCCAGTGCCCGGCTTCTTCCGTAATATCCCAAAATTCAACTAGTTTCGCCTTTTCTTTAGGCGACAGATTGGATACTAACCGGTTACATAACTTAAAGTTCCCCTTAATTCTAGCATCGATAGCCCGTTTAAAAAGTTTCTTCATTGAACTGTTAATAACGGGGTCATTTAATTTCGTATCAACAACGGGGTTCTTTATTATCAAGTCATCATTAGGTTTTACTTCATTTTCCCCACACTTAGGCGTTTTATTATTGCTAAGCACTACCGTTGGAGTTGGTAAAACAACATGGTTATTACCAATCGTTTTTACTGGTTCAACGGTTTTAGTTGGTGGAGATTTAGACTTTCGAATCATAAAGGTGATCGATTTGTCACCACTACTAAGTGTCATTCTTCCATTTCCTACATCAAATAACGCCCCGGTGGACGCTAAGAATGGTCGTCCTAAAATTAGAGGAACGTTTGGGTCCTCTTCTATGTCAATGACAATAAATTCGACTAGAAAGGTTAAATTGCCTACTTGAACGGGTAGGTTGTCAGCAATTCCAACTGGGTGCTTAATGGTTTGATCAAAGAGTCGAACACTCATATCCGTTGGACTTAACTTACCTACACCTAATCTCTTATATAAGGAAAGAGGCATAACACTTACACTTGCACCTAAATCTGCTAGTGCATCATACATGACACAATCACTAAGTAGACAAGGAACAATAAATTCACCCGGATCACCTACCCTAGGTGGAGGTTTTGGTGGAACTGTCTTCACCGGGTTTATATTTACGGCTTTTGTTTCTTGTACTTTCTTATTCTTTTTCTTCTTCTTCTTTCCAGAGGTATCACAATCTTTATTACCTATCACTTGCTCATACTCAACTCCTTTTCTTGGAAACGGGATGGGTGGTTTGTATGGTGCCACCACTGGCTTTACATACTCGGGTGGTGGTGGTGTAACTTCTTCATTGTTACTCTCATCTAAAACCTTCCCATCTTCTGATGCTGGTTTTTCAGAATTCGTTGACACCATATTAACATTCTCATTCCGAGGATTTACTTCAGTATTACTCGGTAGCTTTCCTTGTTCCCTCTCACTCATCATGCTAGCAAGAGTACCTACGTGTTTTTCAAGATTCAAAATGGAAGCTTGTTGAGTTCTTAATGACTGATCAAATCTCTCGTTCGTTTGGGTTTGAGATGTAATGAATTGTGTTTGAGATTCAATCAGCTTTGCCATCATTTCTTCTAGATTTGGCTTTTTCTCTTCTGGTTGTTGTGGTGGTTTATACAAGCTAGGTCTTTGTTGATTGAAAGTGTTGTTTTGAGTCGGTTGGTTATTCGGACCTTGTTGGTTGTACAAGTTATTTTCGGGTCCTTTTGGATTGTAAAGAATGTTTTGATTTCGATTGAAGTTTAGCTTTGGCGGTTGATAATTATTTTGATAATTATTTCCAGGCCTTTGGTTCATATAGGAAACATTCTCTCGTTGTTCCATCGTTGGTTCAATGTGACAATCTTTCAATAAGTGTGGTCCACCGCATTGCTCACAACTGATTCGTATTGCGTGAATATCTTTATTCATCTTTTCCATTCGTCTTTCGAAAGCATCTATTTTTGCGGAAACGGAATCAAAGTCAGGGCTAGAATCGGCTCTAGCCGCTTTAGATGATCGAAAGATATCTTTTTCTTGGTGCCACTCATGCGAGTGGGAGGCTGTGTTATCAATAATTTTGTAAGCTTCAGTTGCGGTTTTCTTCATAATGGATCCACCGGCTGTTATGTCGATGTCTTTTCGTGTAGCAACGTTGACACCTTGGTAGAATATTTGTACTATTTGGTAAGTGTCTAAACCGTGTTGAGGACATCCTCTCAACATCCTTCCGAATCTTGTCCACGCCTCATATAATGTTTCATTTGGATTTTGCGCGAACGTAACAATTTCTCCTTGAAGTCTCACGGCTTTGGATGCCGGAAAGAATCGTTTAAGAAATTTTTCAACTAAAACATCCCATGTGTCAATCGCCCCTTCAGGTAACGATTCTAACCAATCTTTGGCTTCTCCCTTTAAAGTCCAGGGAAATAACATGAGATAGATTTGTTCGTCTTCCACTTCTCGGATTTTGAATAGTGTACAAATTCTATTAAACGTACGAAGGTGTTTGTTAGGATCTTCATTCGGTGCACCACTGAATTGGCATTGGTTAGTTACCATGTGTAGAATTTGTCCTTTGATTTCATAATCTGGCGCATTAATGTCTGGCTTAATAATGGCGTGACCTTGGCCCGTGCTTGTGGCTCTCATTCGATCTTCCATACTTAGAGGTTCCGTTACTTCCATAATTGAATTTGTTGAATACGAATCACTAGAGGATTCTGATTTAATGGTTTGTGGCTCAGGAGGAATAATTAGTGGTTCAGGATCTTGGAATTGTCCTTGAATATGCTCCGGGTTCTTAATTGTGAAGTCGGGTTCAAAAGATGGATTATCGGAAATTTGAGTTGGAGTTCTTGTTCGACTAGATGACGATTCTAAAGAAAAATCAACGGCGACAATATTTGCTAGATGTCTTGATCGAGTTACAGGTGGTGAACGTATGACCGGCGGCGAACGTCTTGCTCGGTGCATTCACTGAATATCCTATTAGTTTTTAAAAAGGAAATAAAAATTATAATAAGTTATCCAATTAATAGACTTTTCTGATTTTGCCCACGTTTCGAATAGCCAAAAGATGCAGCAGAGGGGCAGGATTCGTTTGGTCTCAATATAATTGAGTACTGTTTGGCTCCAATAACCCGGTCCACGTACAAATCCAACTATTACTACGAACCAGAAAATTTTGATGTCTATCAATTTAACTACTTAAAATAAATTTTCGTAATTTTAAGAAATTTAGAGAAGAAGTAGAAAAAATTCTAAGTCCTAAAAACTAGAATGGCGAGAAATAAGAAAGAAATAGATTGCGCGTCGAAAAATGTCGAAAAATAGGCGTCGAAAAATAAAAATAAGAAAGTAGTGCGAAATACGGCGTCGTAAAATTCTAAAGCACCTAAAACTTAGTCTAAGGAATAAGCACTTAAGGGATTTTACGGCAAAGCCTAAAAATTCTAGAAGTAAAAATAACTATGGCAAAACTAAACTTAATACTAAAAGTTGCGACTATAGTCTAAAAATCTAAAGGTAATAAAACTAAAAAAAAACAATTTTTTTTTATAGACAAAATCTTAAAAAATATATATTTTTTTTTAATAATTTTTTTTTTTTTTTACGTTTTTTTTTTTTTTTTACGTTTTTGTTTTTTTTTTTTTTTTTTTTTACGTTTTTTTTTTTTTTTTTTTTTTTTCAAATTTTTTTTTTTTTTTTTTTTTTTTTTTTTTTTTAAAAAAAACGATTTTTTTTTTTTTTTTTTTTTAAAAACGATTTTTTTTTTTACAAATTAATAATTTTTTTATAATTATAATTTTTTTTTTTTTTTTTTTTTTTTTTTTTTTTAATTCATTTACTATTCATGAATAGTAAATGAAAATAAATTAATTAATTTACTATTCACATGAAAGCGACATGATAGCAATTATTAATTATAAGTTACATAATATACCCCTGAAGTATTTAATAAATACGACTTTTTTTTTTTAAAATTTACGTAAAGATTCTTAAATATTTTTATATTATTATATTCTATTTCAATATTATTATATTATTATATTCTATTTCAATATTATTATAATTAAAAATATAGCGTTTTAGCGCTCCCCGGCAGCGGCGCCAAAAACTTGATGATGTAGCGTGAGGGTACGAAATAGTATTATTTTTACTAGGAAATACTACAAAATATGACACAAGTTTTATTAATTTACGGATGGGATATACCTAAACCTTGCTACAACACTATAGGCAGTGTACCTAATCGTAGAGTAGTGTAGTTTTTAGTAAGTCCGGTTCGTTCCACAGGGAGCTGGTGATACTTACTATATTTTTAACTATATTTATACAAAATATATATAATTATATAAGTAGTAATATTATTATAAAAGGGGGGTTTTACCGTTTAATGACCGGTTTGTCGATTCTATATTTTAAGCGTAAAGATAAATGACGATAATTAAAGTGCGTAAAATAATGACAATAAATAAAATGACAGTAAATAAAATTGCGAGTAATAAAATGACAGTAAATAAAGATACGATGAGAAATACAATAAAAGAATTATGCTTATTTAAACTTCCGTAATCATGATGTTTGACGTGTTGATTTTAATTTATTACCATGGGTTAATTGTCCTTTGTCCTGGTTTATTTGATACGTCTATCTGGTTTTTGTCCATAATAGTCCATCGGTCATAAAAATAAAGTGCGAGTATCCTCGTCAAATTACCCTTATACCTGAAGTCAAATATTCCAACTGATTAAGGATTTAAACTGTGACGCAGTTATCACTTCTGTCAACAATTACACCAGTTATCACTGTATGTAATCTACCCCTGTTTTAATTAGTTTATGAATATTAATTCATCCACTTGATCAGAATGAATAATCAATTACCCAACCCAATTGATTAATTAAATGATTATAACAGATTCCATATGAACATCACTAAATAGGACAACCATAATCATTATTAATTATTAGGTTAATTAATTTGAAGATAGGTTCGACAGACTCCAATGAGTTGTCACTCAATTAGACAATACCCCCCATCTATTAATAGTCAATAGTTCAATTTCCACAAGTGTCGGTCTTTTGCCCAAACCTTAATTATGGTCCAAAGTTCAATAACCCCTTCTTAATATTTTAGCCCAACATCACGATTACTTCGGCTCAAATAAGCATAATAATAACTTAGTTACGATACATTAATGTAAAAAGGTTGAACATAACTTACAATGATTAAAAATAGCGTAGCGTTACACGGACAGAATTTCGACTTACACACTCAAACGATCTCTATCATAAATCTTATTATTATCATAATTTAAAATTAAAATTAAGATTATTGTTATATCTTATTAAGTTAACATTATGATAGAGATATAGAATATATATATTGATAATTGATATTGATAAATAAGAAAAAGATAGAAAAAGGTGTATTTTTACATTACGATTACAAAGCCTTTTATAGGCGAATTTAGAAATTGAATTTTCACTTATGACCCCTGAACTATGCTCAATTAACAACTTTTTATTATTTAATATTATTCTTATTATGAATTATTTAAATATTATATTTTATTCTTGTGCATAGTTGACTCGTAATTTTTACACCGTTGCGTCGAGCGTTGAGAGTTGACTCTGGTCCCGGTTCCGGATTTTCGAACGTCCTTGCGTACAATTTTATATTTTGTACTTTGCGTTTTGTAACTTGTACTCTTGTCATTTTTAGACGTTCCTCATCAATAATTTGAACCTTTTTGATTGTATCTTGTACTTTTGAGCTTTTTGGACCTTTGTGTCTTCAATTCGTCGTTTTCGCCTTTTGTCTTCGCACTTATTTAAAATAAACGAATATTACTTGAAAATGGAACAATTGCAACTAAAATCTTGTCTTTCTTGGGGGATTTTGCTATGAAATATATGTTCCTTTTTAGCCTTATCACAACTGTTGTGAATCGTTTATAATCGATATGGATTTTGTCCGGATGGATTAGGATGGGTCTCTACAAGTTTGAAAAATTATATTCATAGCTTTTACTAGAATAGGTTCCCTGTCCTTTCTGCTCAAGGTGTCGGCTACCACATTCGCTTTCCCCGGGTGGTAACGAATCTCAAAATCGTAATCATTCAACAACTCAATCCACCTGCGCTGTCTCATATTCAGTTGTTTCTGATCAAATATATGTTGGAGACTTTTGTGATCGGTATATATGATAATTTTGACCCCATATAAGTAGTGCCTCCACGTCTTTAATGCAAAAACAACAGTGCCCAATTCCAAATCGTGAGTCGTATAATTTTGCTCGTGAATCTTCAATTGTCTGGACGCATAAGCAATTACCTTCGTTCGTTACATTAATACACAACCGAGACCTTGCTTTGAGGCATCACAATATATCACAAAATTATCATTCCCTTCGGGCAATGACAAAATAGGTGCCGTAGTTAACTTTTTCTTCAACAATTGAAACGCTTTCTCTTGCTCATCTTTCCATTCAAATTTCTTCCCTTTATGTGTTAATGCAGTCAAGGGTTTTGCTATTTTGGAAAAATCTTGGATGAATCTTCTGTAGTAACCAGCCAATCCTAGAAATTGGCGTATATGCTTTGGAGTTTTCGGGGTTTCCCAGTTTTCAACGGTTTCAATCTTTTCCGGATCAACCTGAATACCTTCTTTGTTCACTACATGATCGAGGAATTGAACTTCTTCCAACCAAAATTGTGATGACCCGGAAATTTCTGACTAAATTTAAACTTTATCTTTATATTATTCTGACACGATAAGCAATGTTTGTTAAGTTAAACCTCAAGGATTTTAAACTATGTTTATACATTCATTTAATCCTCGACCAAATTCCAATGATTCACGAATCATTAAATGAACATATATGAATATGTATGTATATGTGTATATGTTATAAATTGAAAATGTCAACAAAGTATTTAAACGTATAATGCTTTATATGAACGTATTTGTTTCAATATGATTATCTACGAAATTAAAAAAAAAAAATATATTAAATGATTGAATTATCAGAAACATTGAATTATGATTACAAGTCTCTGTTGAGAGGTCCACTATGATTTGAGAAAATCTATTCCTCTTAACGATATTCGGAATAATTTGTAAAGCTATTTATAAATAAAAATAAAAAGTGTCATTTACGAAAGTTAGACAAAAGCTAGTGGAAAATTGGTTTTCATAATATTCTATTAATCTATTTTCAAACGTACAAAAACATTTTCAGTTTAAAAAGAACTTTATTATTAAAACGTATATAACTTTTATAAATATCTAGAATCACTTTTGACAACTCATTACTTAACCAGTATAATAAATATAACGATATTTATATTTTATTTCATTAAATATATATAACGATTTAAATTAATATTATATATATTTATACGCGTATTATACATACATAGTTTTTATACTTTTACTATACTTTAACTTTACCTTTACTTTACTTTTACTTTACTTTAACTTTAATAATTCACTTTAATAATTCATACTTTAATAATTCACTTTAATAATTCATACTTTAATAATTCACTTTAATAATTCATACTTTAATAATTCACTTTAATAATTCATACTTTAATAATTCACTTTAATAATTCATACTTTAATAATTCACTTTAATAATTCATACTTTAATAATTCACTTTAATAATTCATACTTTAATAATTCAAAAATCTATTATAAATAGAATTCAATAGGTTTCATTATTTCATAGAAACTTGAAAATATATTTCTCTAAACTCTCTCAATCGATTTACATATATATATATATATATATATATATATATATATATATATATATATATATATATATATATATTTGCTCTGTATTATTTCAAGATATTATTAGTATACATAAAATATTACGACGGAGTGATGTCCGAGTGATTTCAAAATTGTTTTTTTTGAATGAGTCGAAGCTAAGGAAATTATGGGTTATAGCTATGGAAGTGATGGGTATGGTTCATGGGTATGCTCGCGAGGTCAATCTAGTGTTTATCATCTCCGTTGCGTCTACGTACTTTCTTGCAATATTGAATCTCAATATTGATACGTGAGCACTCATAACTTTACTTTTATATATCAATAGTGTATCCCTGACTAGTGCTCGAGTATATAGGATTATGCATGCTTGTACATTCGATATTGTCCTTAGATAGGTTTGTTGAATCCTGAATTAGATACATATACTACTGAGATAGGGTATATGATATGCATGTCATTGGAAAGCTAGCGAATAATTAAGAACTTTTCATTTAGATATCGAATGGTTTCGATGAACGGATTAGAAGTTATAGTCAACTGAATTTTAGTATTATTGTTAAAATGATTATTATTACTATCGTCGTTATTATTTTAATAGAAATATCATTGTTATTATAAAATATCATTATTACTATTATGTTAGTATTATCATTTTATCATAATACCATTTTTAGTAAATATAAATATTGTTATAGAATAATAATAATTATTATTACAAAATAATACAACTTTTACTTATTATTATTATGATCAATATTATTTTATCAAATAAATAGGGGATACAAAGATATTTTTCACCACACGTAATATAATTACATTAATAATACTTACCACTATAGTTTTACGATATTAAGTGAAATTTATAAATTTTACTACTTAAGATATATAAAAGTATATTTTGTTATATATAAACGTTAATATAAATTTTTATTAATAAATGACTTTTATTATTATAAAATCTAATAAATATATTTAAATATATAAAACGACTATAGTTAAGTTATATAATAAACACGTATAAATTTTAGAAGTCATTTTGGGTCAAGTTGACTTTTGTTGACTTTTGCATATTAGTCTCGAGCATTAGGATTGTGGTACACTATGACTTGACCAAAAATTGTTAGACAAATATTGACCAACATATAAATATATATAATTAATATAGGTTCGTGAATCCGAGGCCAACCTTGCACTTGTTAAATGACGTTATATGTATTTTTACTACGAAATACAGTATGGTGAGTTTCAATTGCTCCCTTTTATACATATATTTTTGGGACTGAGAATACATGCGCTGTTTTTATAAATGTTTTACGAAATAGGCACAAGTACTAAAACTAATTCTACGTGGGTTTAAACCAGAAATATCCCCTTAGCTTGGTAACTATAACTACTGGTGTATGACTGGTAGGCGCGAATCCTAAAGATAGATCTATTGGGTCTGACAAACCCCATCCTGACTATGGGATGCTTTAGTACTTCGAGGTTTATATAACACACCTGATTCGGTGTACTTTCAGAGGGTAAAACATGAACGTTAAGGCTTGTTACCGAGTGCCTACAACTTATAGAATACTTTTATACACTTGCGAGTGTACATATATTTATAAACGAAAATCTTGTGGTCTATTAATATATTGAAATGATTGTTATGATAAACCTATGAACTCACCAACCTTTTGGTTGACACTTTAAAGCATGTTTATTCTCAGGTATTAAAGAAATCTTCCGCTGTGCATTAGCTCATTTTAAGGATATTACTTGGAGTCATTCATGACATATTTTGAAAGACGTTGCATTCGAGTCATTGAGTTCATCAAGATTATTATTATGTCAAGTATAGTTGGATGTATTATCAAATGGTGTGCATGCTGTCAACTTTCGTTGTAAAGAAAGTTTGTCTTTTAAAAATGAATGCAATGTTTGTAAAATGTATCATATAGAGGTCAAATACCTCGCGATGTAATCAACTATTATGAATCGTTTATAATATATATGAACGGGTCCTTTCAAAAATGCACACTTTGAAAACTTAGCGTACAATTTTTATTTCCTCAACAATTCTAGCACTTTTCTCAAATGTTCTCCGTGCTCTTGATCATTCTTTGAGTAAATAAGTATGTCATCGATGAAGACAATGACAAACTTGTCAAGATATGGTCCACACACTCGGTTCATGAGGTCCATGAACACAGCTGGTGCGTTAGTTAATCCAAACGGCATAACCATAAACTTGTAATGACCGTAACGCGTCCTGAAAGCAGTCTTTGGAATATCATCCTCCTTCACTCGCATTTGATGATACCCAGAACGTAAATCGATCTTTGAATAAACTGACGAGCCTTGTAGTTGATCAAATAAGTCGTCGATTCTCGGTAGTGGGTAGCGGTTCTTGACGGTGACTTTGTTCAACTCTCGGTAGTCGATACATAACCTGAATGTACCATCTTTTTTTTTACAAACAAAACAGGAGCTCCCCACGGTGATGTGCTTGGTCGAATGAAACCACGCTCTAAAATTTCTTGTAATTGACTCTGGAGTTCCTTCATTTCACTGGGTGCGAGTCTGTATGGAGCACGAGCTATTGGTGCAGCTCCCGGTACCAGGTCTATTTGAAATTCAATGGATCGGCGTGGAGGTAGTCCCGGTAGTTCTTTCGGAAATACATCGGAAAATTCTTTTGCGAGGGGAACATCATTGATGTTCTTTTCTTCGGTTTGTACTTTCTCGACATGTGCTAGAACAGCATAGCAACCTTTTCTTATTAGTTTTTGTGCCTTCAAATTACTAATAAGATTTAGCTTCGCGTTGCTATTTTCTCCATACACCATTAAGGGTTTTCCTTTTTCTCGTACAATGCGAATTGCGTTTTTGTAACATACGATTTCTGCTCTCTACTTTTTCAACCAATTCATGCCAATTATCACATCAAAACTCCCTAACTCTACTGGTATCAAATCAATCTTAAACGTTTCGCTAACCAGTTTAATTTCTCGATTTCGACATATTTTATCTGCTAAAATTAACTTACCGTTTGCTAATTTGAGTAAAAATTTATTATCCAAAGGTGTCAATGGACAACTTAATTTAGCACAAAAATCTCTACTCATATAGCTTCTATCCGCACCCGAATCAAATAAAACATAAGCAGATTTATTGTCAATAAGAAACCTACCCGTAACAAGCTCCGGGTCTTCCTGCGCTTCTGCCGTATTAATATTAAAAAACTCTTCCGCGGCCCTGCCTATTAGTATTTCCCTGATTCGGGCAATTTCTAATAATGTGGCCCGATTTTTCACATCCAAAACAAACTACGACGACATTATTTGTTCCGACATTATTTGTTCTGTTAATTTTGTTATTCGTCGGTCCGTAGACCTCACACTTCGCCGCACTATGACCTTTTCTACTACACTTGGTGCAAAATGTCGTGCAAAACTCATTCGGATGGTACTCTTCACACCTTTTGCATGGCTGTTTTTGCTTCTTGTTGTTATAGGAATTGTTGTTGTTGCGGTTATTATTGTTGTTGGGACGATTGTTGTAGTTGTTGTTATTGGGACGCTTGCTGTAGTTATTGTTGGAATTGCGATTGATGTTGCGGTTGTTGGAATAGTTGTTGCGATTGATGTTGTGATTGTTGTTGTTATTGTATTGGTGACTCTTGTCACTGTTTTCCTCCCACTTTCTCTTGACTTGTTTCATGTTGGCCTCTGATGTTAAAGCGAAGGGGTACTAAATACTATAATATTTTACTAGTAATTACTATTAAATACGATACAATTTTACACAAGTTATTTATTTATTTATAGAGTGGAAATACCTGAACCTTGCTACAACACTTATAGGCAGTGTACCTAATCGTACAGTAGTGTAGTTTTTAGTAAGTCCGGTTCGTCCACAGGGAACTAGCCAATTTTAACGCTATATTTTTAAAAACTATATTTGTATATAAATATATATATATATATATATATATATATATATATATATATATATATATATATATATATATATATATATATATATATATATATATATATATATAAATAAGAAGTATTATTATTATTATAAAATGGGGTTTTTATCGTTTAATGACCGGTTTGTCGATTTTAAAACTTTAGTCACAGTTAAAACCTAATGTAAAATATTAAAAATAAATATAACTTAATTTAAAGAGTAAAGTAAATGACAATAATTAAAGTGCAATAAATTAAAGTGCTATAAATAAAATGACGGTAAATAAAATTGCGATAATTAAAAAGTACGATAATTAATATGACAATAAATTAAAGTGCGATAATTAAAAGTGCAATTACAATAAATTAAAGTGCGATAATTAAAAGTGCAATTAAATATGAAATAAAGGAATTATGCTTATTTAAACTTCCGTAATCATGATGTTCGACATGTTGAATTTAGTTTATTACCATGGGTTAATTGTCCTTTGTCCTGGATTATTCAATATGTCCATATGGTTTTGTCCATAATAGTCCATCAGTCATAAATATAAAGTGCGAGAGTCTTCGTCAAATTATCCTTATACCCGAAGTCAAATATTCCAACTAATTGGGGATTCGAATTGTAACAAGGTCTTAATACTTTGTGTAATGAATACACCAGGTTATCGACTGCGTGTAGTCCAAGGTTTTACTACTTTGTTAACAATTACACCAATTACCCTTGAATGTAATCCACCCCTGTTTCAACAAGTCTATTAACTATTAATCCAGTTCCGTGTCCGGTAAAATGAACAATTATTGGTATTTATAGATATCCCGCCCACCGTACCCGATTAAGCGTATGTGGTTATTTATAGATACGTCAAATTATAACCTTTATATTAAATTGACGAGGTATCATTAAGTTAATATAAACCCCATTAATAGCCCATAGTTTAATTTCCACAAGTGTCGTTCTTTTATCCAAACTCCAATTATGGTCCAAAGCCCAATTACCCAAATTTAATATTTAGCCCAACATCACGATTACTTCGGCATTAAATAAGCATAATAATAACTTAGCTACGAGACATTAATTTAAAAAGGTTGAACATAACTTACAATGATTAATAATAGCTTAGCGTTACACGGACAGAATTTCGACTTACAAACTTAAAACATTCGCTAACATACCCTTATTATTAAAATTAAATTAAAATTATAAATTATAAATATAAATATATATATTGAGAGATAGAGAGTGAATTAGAAAAAGATGTGTTTTTGTTGTGCAGAATTCGTTGCCTTTTATAGGCCCACATTTTACTGTGCAGCTCCGCGAGTGCGGAGTTTTTACCCTTCTAAACTCCGCGAGTGCGGAGGTTCACATTCCAGCTCACACAAATTGGATCTTAGGCTGCCGATGTTTATTTTTATAATATATAAATATAATATATATATAATTTACATAATTAATTATATATTATATTATATTTATATACATAATTAATTTGTAACTTTCGGTCCGTTGCGTCGTGCGTTATTAGTTGGTTCATGTCCTGGTTCCGGTTTTTCGAACGTCCTTTTGTACGATTTAATAATTTGAACTTTGCGTTTTGTGGCTCGTACTCTTGTACTTTTGAGACGTTTCTCATCAATAATTTGAACCTCTTTGATTGTACTTTGTACTTTTTAGCTTTTTGGTTGTTTGCATCTTCAATTCATCGAATCTGCCTTTTATCTTCACCTTTTATTATTTAAACGAATATCACTTGTAAATAGGACAATTGCAACTAAAAGCTTATCTTTCTTGAGGGATAATGCTATGAAATATATGTTCGTTTTTAGCATTATAAAATATTCCCACACTTGAGCGTTGCTTGTCGTCAAGCAATATAGTACTTGAATAAAAACATACTTGAATCACTTCTTTATTCTTCACACTTTGTACATCAGTGATTTCAATACGGCGGTATGAACAATGATAGTAACGATGTGGTTTACAGTCCCACATGACTATGAAAAATTAGATCCTTTAGGAAATTGGATCTTTATGAAAATATTTGATCTTTTGAAAATTCAATCTAGCTTTTACCCTAGATAAGTTTTCCGGAGTAACCCTTCACCGGTGTTTGCAAAATATTTTTGTGGGTTGTGTGGGTTTCAGATTTGAAAATTTTAGCTCAAAACTTGCGGTTTTGTGTCACCCACTTGCTAACCTTGTATTGGGAAAGCAACATGTCCAGTATACTTGTTCCGTATATTACCTTTCGGTAAACTACCGTCCGGTTGTAAAGGAAAGCGTTGAACAAGCAACTGTTAAGGCAATGTCTAATGACATGCTTTTGATTATGGTCTATATCGTGTCGGATGCAATTACTATCCTTTGTAGGAGCAATAGTAAAGCTCACCCTTATGGTTTTTTTTTTTGGTCTGGCACAAGGTCCTGTCTTCGACCATGCTATGCAACCACCGTTCTTACGGTTGACACTCGATTTGGTTCAGGTGACCTAATGAATTCCAGGTGAATTCTCAGGATTTTACGTTCAATGGTAATGAACGCATTGAAAATAGGTTTTCAGAAAACAAATCGGTTTTAATTTGATCAAAATATTTTCTCGTGCAAGCTCGAGTTTAGATATCATTGAATTCCATGAGTTTGTAATTCTCAATCTTTAAGGCCAATCTCAAGGATTGAGTAATATCAGGCTTAAAAGCTGATTTTTAATCTTTTAGGAGATTATCCTTTCTGGGGGTCTGATTCATTAGTCTTATCAAGCTAATTTGCACGGCGCGCTCCCCATTTTACGAGACAGATCCTTTCATGGTTAGGATAAGTCTGACCACTTGGCGACCCTGTTTGATGCTGAGGTCCGTGGATTTCCAGCTGATTTTCGAGAAAACTTTTCAAGATTTTTCGTAGACTCTACAACTGGTCTGGACGACAACTTCTTGACCTAAATCAAGAAGCGCGTGTCTTTTTCGGAAGACTTTACTTCCTTTAAATGATGGAATTGATTCATCGTGTAGATCCATCTATTCTTTCAAAAGTATTACAATAAATCGGGTAAAATGGTTAATTTTGTCCAAAACAAAAGTATCTTTCTACAAAATATGTGATATATGTTTTAAAGAACTTGGTAAATTTTTCCCACACTTGGCTTTTATTTTCCTTTATTTGCCTTTTTATTGTCCTCTATTCCATTTTAAATGAATTTTAACATTTTAGGTTGTTTCTCAATTTATGTCCTTTCCGAGGTAACAATAATTTCGGTGTTAACACCTAGTTTTATCGTTCATAAATATGTATAAACATGATTTTGAATTCATTTATTTGAAAATTTTAAAAAATTTTACTAGAATTGGGTAGTCAGTATATAAGACTAGGGCTGTTCTTTATTATCAGAGAGCACTAGATTCTAATACAACTACTGCGTTACTAGTATTTTTAATGGTAACCAAGTGTATAAGTCAAAAATTTTAAAAATCCGAAAGAATTTAACCCCTTTCCACACTTAAGATCTTGCAATGCCCTCATTTGCAAGAAATCAGTAACAATTTAAATTATTGAGGGTGATTAGCGTAGAAAAAAATGATTAAATTTTACCAAAGTTTCCAAACATATTGGCGTTTGTTTGTTGAATGATAAATGGTGCACATCATTTGTTCATTCCTGCAGTTGTTATTTCACATATATTTTGCATCTTGTCGTCAAAATTAGTTGCTTTTGCTGAACTTAATGTCAGTCTTTGAAAATACGCTGTTTTACCTTGTTTTGTACATGAGATAAACTACAAACATATATATACATATTTTTGAAGTTGGGTATATCACCCCACATTCAAAAATTATTAAAAATCTAATAAGAAAAGTTAGAAAATTATAAAAACTATTAAAGTATCAAAAGAAATATTAAAAGTATAAAATTACAAGTTACCAAATAAATAAAAATAAGCATAAAGAAAATCAGGGTTGATAAGGATTGTGCCAGTAGGGATTCCATTCATAGCCGTATGTACTGTAGAATGCTTGAGCTGGGTCATATGTAGGGTATGGTGGTCGGGTCTGTATAGTCCAGGGAGGAAATACGGGCATTGGAGTAGCAATGTAGTTTGCATTTATGTGTGCACGATGACTTATGATTTGGTTTTGATGATACTGCCAATCTTGAAATGCTCGTTGTCTAGCCATTTCATACTCATGATGAGCCATAAAAAGTTGCATTTCTGTCATCTCATTCCCCCCTCCGGCGTTAGCTTGCTGCTGATCTCTTTGGACCTGTGGATGCGAGCCATCATATGGTGCTGCAGCATTATGTCGTTTCTTTAAAACCTTAGCACCATGATATGCTTTCAAACCAATTGGATCACAGGGTTCTGGTGCTGCAATTATTAATCCCCCCCAACTTCTATCGACACCGAGATACTCAGCAATTAAAGTAACAAAGATACCACCTCCGATTATACCATTAGGCTGTATACTCTTAACTATAGCTGATAAATAATAACCCACACAATAAGGTATACTCACAGCGCTCTGTGGGTCTCGAATACACATGAGATAAATAAATCATTCTCATTTACTTTCTCTTTGTTCTTACCTCGCTGTGTAATCGAGTTTGCTAAGAACCTATGGATTACTCTTAGCTCAGCTCTATCAATATCAGTATAAGAGTTATTCCCCCCACGAAATCAGTTATGCCTAGTCATTCTACTCCATACACCATTCATATCAAAATTCTCATCAACCCTCCTACCCTCAACTATCAACCTTTGACAATCAGCAGATGCTAGTTCCTCAGGCGTATATATACACAAAGCCTGAGCCATGTTGAGTAGAGACATATGGCGCATCACACCTCCTAATAAAAATCTAATAAAACTACGATCGGTTAAGGTAGATACCCGATCATTTATTTCAACACTACATAATAATTCTACACACCATTCTCTATATACACGCCTACGTATATTAAACAAACATTCCCAATCAGTAAAAGTAGAATTACCATACCTTTGTGTATGTAATTCTCTGATTGGACCGGCCAATCCAACTGTTTCTAACGGTTCTCAATCTATTACTCTAGGTACTTCAACAACATTAGACTGAAGTGTGTGCAAGTTCCTCTGGTATTTTGGATAATCTATCTAATGTCGATCAAACCTTAAATTAGGATGTAAATCTGCCAATTCTATATTTGAATATGAAATGAATTGATGCGGTAGATCTTGTCTATATTAGTCATTAATCTCCTGTTCTTCTGCATTCTCAGGAGGAGCATTGTGAGCCTGAGATGCGGATGGAGATTCACCCCTTTCAGTCAATTTTCTTGAGTAACTTCTTGGTAGCATCCTTCTCAACATGATTTTAGCAAAAAATTTGATGTTTAACGGTGAAAAATCGCGAATTTGAGAGTGGTTTTGTGGGTTTTTTCGCAGAAAATAAAAAAATGGGTGTGGGTGTGTGGAAACTGGTCTGTCGACCAGTTTATCTGGTCTGGGATTCCAGACCTCCGCGAGTGCGGATGTGGAACCCACAAAGTACCGCGAGTGCTGAATTTTCCTTTTTTTTATATATAAAACCTTTATTAATAAAACAATTACTTAATTAATTTAAAATTTTGTTTTCCTTTTTATTTAGGACGAGGTTGTTTCGGTACGTTGACCTAGTCCATCCGTCGACAAAAATTTTAAAAATTCGTCATTTTAAAGCGTTGTTTTAAAAGCAAAGATTTTTGGTTTTTTTTTTTTTTTATGTTTTTGGCATACTTTAAATCAATAAGATTAAAAATAATGATAATAAAATTTCTCGTCCCTCCCTTGGGAAGAGCAATTTCGGTTCAACGACCTAGTTTTCAACTCACAATGAATTTTAAATATCAAATTTTTAACTTAACGAAATAAAGTAAATTTTTGTTTTTAAATTCACACCAAACTTAAATTTAAAATGCATAAAATTAAAAATTTATATTATTAAAAATTCACACCAAACTTATATTATATTTTTGTTTTTATACATACAAACTTATATTAAAAATATTAATTTTTTAAAAATACTTAAAAACTTAAATATATTGATTTAAAAAGATTTACAATATTAATTTAATATTTATATATTAATTTTAAAAACAAGGTAAAAATAAAATTAAAAATCTTTTTGGTCTTTTATCCCACTTTAATCAATCAAATATTATCAAAAATATACGCCCCTCTTTTCGGTAAAGTAATTTCGGTTCAACGACCTAGTTTTACTCCTGACGAATTTCTGAAATATTTTGGGTTAATTAATTAAAGATATTTATACCTTAAGAATAAACGGTAAATTTCGCAGTGATGTAATAAATTTTTGTATGATATCAATAATTTCGGTTACGCATACCTAATTTTATTGAATACCAATTTAATAATTTATAGCGAACGATTCAACGTTTATTATCAAAAGGTTAAAAGCAATAAAAATAAAAACTGTACATACTTACCTGTGAGAAAGAATTCTCAGAGACCTGCTTTAGCCGACTCATAGGAGAGTCGTGTGATTTGGTTCTCCATTGCTACGTATGCATAACCTCGAATCTTCAATATCTTTTCTTCTAAACATATGAACGGTCCTTCTCTGCATAGAGTAACAAATTCGGTATTTGAATATGTTTGATTGTTCGAACATTTACCTTCGTGTGACCATTTTCCGTATTTATAACATCTTTCAAGGTGTCGTGCTCTTTTTTTTGTTGCGAATTTTGATTTTCCTTTACCAAAATGTATATCTTATGATGATCTTTTCTGAGTTCTTTTCTTACTCCGTCCATTTTTTCTCTTATGAATGATACTAATTCACTCGGAAGTGTGTCATCATTACGTTTAGTAATCAAAGCGTGTAGCATTAGACCATGGTTTAGTTCACAGGAAGTCTTCATCTCGTAAAACCAAAAAAAAATAAAAATTCATAATGGAGGGAGAAGACTAGTTCTTTAGGGTCTGCTAGGGAAAGACCATTCGGATTCCATTCTCGGAAACTACACAAAAACAGAATATCTAACTCTAACAGAAATATATATTACCCTAAAAAGATTCGAACCTTCCCACACTTAGTTAGCTGTGGTGTCGAAATTGTAATTAATTTCATCTTCAACTTCCATTGGATTATCTATGTAATGTTTAACTCTGTGACCATTAACCTTAAATTCAATCCCATTTGAATTTATTAACTCTACTGTTCCATATGGGAAAACTCTTTTGACAATGAATGGTCCAGACCATCTTGATTTCAATTTTTCAGGAAATAGCTTGAATCGTAAATTGAAAAGAAGAACTCTGTCTCCTTCTTTAAATTCTTTTGAACTTCTGATTCTTTTACCATGCCATTTCTTCGTTCTTTCTTTATAGATCAACGAATTTTCATATGCTTCATGTCTTAATTCTTCTAATTCATTTAATTAACTTAACCGTAGACGTCCAGCTTCATGTAAATCAAGATTACATGTCTTCAAAGCCCAAAATACTTTGTGTTCAATTTCTACTGGAAGATGACATGCTTTTCCGTAAATGAGTCTGAAAGGTGTGGTTCCAATTGGAGTTTTGTAGGCTGTTCTAAAAGCCCAGAGTGCATCCTCCAATTTCATGGACCATTCCTTCGGATTTGATCCTACGGTTTTCTCTAGAATACGTTTTAAAGCTCGGTTGGTATTTTCAACTTGTCCACTTGTTTGTGGATGATAATCGGTTGAGATTTTATGAGTTACTCCATATCTTTTGAGAACTTTCTCAAGTTGATTATTACAAAAATGAGTACCCCGATCACTTATTAAAGCTTTCGGTGTTCCAAACCTGGCAAAAAGATGTTTTAAAAAGTTGACTACAACTCGTGCATCATTAGTCGGGAGAGCTTGTGCTTCTGCCCATTTAGATACATAATCAATGGCAACGAGAATGTAGAGATTATTATGAGATTTTGGAAATGGACCCATAAAGTCAATACCCCAAACGTCAAATACTTCACATACTTGAATGACATTTTGTGGCATTTCATCACGTTGACTTATTTTTCCGGCCCTTTGACAAGCATCACAGGATTTGCAAAGAAGGTGTGCGTCTTTGAAAATTGTAGGCCAATAGAATCCAGCATCGTAAACTTTTCTTGCTGTGAGTTGAGGCCCATAATGCCCTCCTGTTGGTCCTGTGTGACAATAGTTTAAGATTTGACTGGCTTCATCTCCGAATACACATCTGCGTATTATTCCATCGGGACAACTTTTAAACAAATGTGGATCTTCCCAGAAATAGTGTTTTATATCACTAAAGAATTTCTTTCTTTTTGGTACGACAACCCTTTTTCAAGGAATCCACATACTAAGTAGTTTGCATAGTCTGCAAACCATGGAATTTCACTATAATCTATCTTCAATAGATATTCATCAGGAAAGTTATCTTGTATGGCCGATTCATTCAGAACTTCTAATTCAGGATTTTCAAGACGAGAAAGATGATCACCGGCGATATTTTCTGCTCTTTTTATCAAGGATTTCAATATTGAACTCTTGTAAGAGTAAGATCTAACGGATTAATCTTGGTTTGGCATCTTGTTTCGAAAATAGGTATCTAAGAGCAGAATGGTCGGTATAGACCACCGTTTTAGCTAGAACGAGATATGAACGAAATTTGTCAAAAGCAAAGACAATAGCAAGGAGTTCTTTTTCAGTAGTTGTGTAATTTGTTTGTGCTCCTTGTAATGTCCTACTAGCTTAATATATAGGTTGAAATCGTTTTTCAATCCTTTGACCTAAAACGGCTCCCATTGCAAAATCACTTGCATCGCACATGAGTTCAAATGGTAGATTCCAATTTGGAGTTATCATAATCGGCGCATTAGCGAGTTTCTCTTTAATAATATTAAAAGATTTGATACATTCATCCAAAAAGATGAATGGAGTATCCTTTTCTAGGAGTTTATTCATAGGAGTGGCAATTTTAGAAAAATCTTTTATGAAACGTCGGTAAAAACCGGCATGCCCTAGAAAACTCCTAACTCCTCTAACATTGGTGGGATGTGGAAGTTTAGCAATTACATCTACTTTAGCTCTATCCACTTCAATTCCTTCTTTTGAAATTTTATGAGCGAGAACGATGCCTTCTTTAACCATGAAATGGCATTTCTCCCAATTTAGTACTAGATTTGATTGTTTGCATCTAATAAGCATTCGTTCAAGATTAACTAGACATGATTCAAAAGTATCACCGAAGACTGAAAAGTCATCCATGAAAACTTCCATGCATTCTTCTATCATGTCGTGAAAAATCGCCATCATGCACCTTTGAAAGGTTGCAGGGGCGTTGCAAAGTCCAAATGGCATGCTTTGTAAGCAAAAGTACCATAAGGGCACGTGAACGTGGTTTTCTCTTGGTCCTCGGGTGCTATTGAAATTTAAAAATATCCGAAAAACCCATCAAGAAAACAATAGTAACTATTTTCGGCTAATCTTTCCAACATTTGATCAATGAAAAGTAAGGGAAAGTGATATTTTCTTGTGGCGTCATTTAATTTTCTATAATTAATACAAACACACCATCCTGTTATAGTCCTAGTAGGAATAAGCTCATTTTTTTCATTTGTGATGACAGTCATGCCACCCTTCTTTGGTACACATTGAACTGGGCTTACCCATGGACTATCAGAGATTGGATAAATTAAACCTGCATCTAGCAGTTTAATAATTCCTTTCTTAACAACATCTTGCATATTAGGATTTAGTCTTCGTTGGCGTTGCACATACGTTTTATGACCTTCTTCCATAAGGATTTTATGTGTGCAATACGAAGGACTTATTCCTTTAATATCATGAATCTTCCATGCAATAGCTGGTTTATGAGCTTTTAGCACAGAAATGAGTTGAGATTTTTCATTTTTAGTAATAGAAGACGATATTATTACAGGTAATTCAGATTCACCATGTAAATAAGCATATTCCAAATGGTTTGGAAGTGGCTTTAACTCTAGTGTCGGTGGTTCTTCTATCGATGATTTATATCGATATCTGTCTTCTTCTTTTAGCATTTGAATTTCTTCTATTGTTGGTTCGTATCCATTAGCCATGAGTGCGGCTAACATTTCAGCTTCATCAATTGGTTCAGTTCCTTCTCCTAAAGAACATTCTCCTGTTCCTTGTAATTCTGAAAATTCTTTTAACAATTCTGCATGTGAATCTATAGTTTGAATATAATAACATGTATCAACTGCAGATTGCGGTTGTTGCATGGCTCTATCAACAGAAAAAGTAACACTCTCGTCCTCTATACTCAGGGTTAGTTTCTTACCAAACACGTCTATTATTGCTTTAGCCGTGTTTAAGAATGGTCTTCCTAATATGAGAGGAACTCGAGAATCTTCTTCCATGTCCAGAATAACAAAATCTACTGGAAATACTAAAGTACCAACTTTAACTAGCATATTCTCCATTATCTCTCTAGGATATTTTACGGATCGATCAGCTAGTTGTATGCTTATTCGTGTTGGTTTCAATTCTCCAAGGTCTAGTTTAGCGTATAGTGAATATGGCATTAAATTTATACTAGCATCTAAATCTGCCAATGCTTCTATTTAACTAAGACTACCCAGAAAACATGGAATCGTGAAACTTCCTGGATCTGATAATTTTTCTGGTATCTTATTCAACAGCACTGCAGAACAATTAGCATTCATAGTAACAGTCGAGAGTTTTTCCATTTTCTTTCTATTTGTGATTAGATCTTTCAAGAATTTAGCATATCTAGGCATTCCTGAAATTACATCAATGAAAGGAAGATTGACATTTATCTGTTTAAACATATCCAAGAATTTGGATTGCTCGGCTTCAAGTCTCTATTTTCTCATTTTACTTGGGTAAGGAAGTGGTGGTTGGTATGGTTTAACATAAGGTTTACCCTTAACTGTGTTATCTTCATTAACCTTTTCAACTACCGGTTCTGTTTCCTTATCTTGCTCAGACTGTGGTTCTTGTGTAGTAGGAATAGCATCATCAGAAATTACAGGCATTTCAGGTGGTTTAAGTGTGATACCACTTCTTGTGGTAATGGCATTAGCTGTTTCATTCCGGGGGTTAGCATTTGTATCGCTAGGTAGACTTCCCGGTTTTCTTTCACCTATCAACCTTGCTACATTGCTCACTTCTTGTTCCAGATTTTGAATAGAAGCTTGTTGATTTCTAAATGCTTGAGCATTTTGTTCATTGTTTTGTTTCTGAGATGTGAAAAATTGAGTTTGAGATTCAACTAGCTTTGACATCATATCTTCTAAATTTGGCTTTTTATCATCAGTTTGTGGTGGTTTGTTTTGAAAAATAGGTCTTTGCTGATTGTAAGTATTATTGGATACTCTTGATTGCTAGGACCTTGTTGGTTGTTGTATGGAACATTTCGGTTATAGTTCTGATTTTGATTGTAAATTGGTCTTGGCGGTTGATAATTATTCTGATAATTATTTCCAGGCCTTTGGTTCATGTATGAAACATTCTCTCTTTGTTCCATTGTTTGTTCAATACTGAGACAATCTTTTGTCAAATGTGGTCCTCCACACTGCTCACAACTAATTCGTATTGAGTGAATATCTTTAGTCATCTTTTCCATTTGTCTCTCGACAGCATCTATCTTTGCAGAAATGGAATCGAAGTCATGGCTAGAATCGGCTCTAGCTACTTTAGATGATCTAACGATATCTTTTTCTTGGTGCCACTCATGTGAGTGGGAAGCAGTGTTATCAATAATTTTGTAAGCGTCAGTTGCGGTTTTCTTCATAATGGAACCACCAGCTGCTATATCGATGTCTTTCCTTATAGTGATGTCGCATCCTTGGTAGAATATTTGTACTATTTGATAGGTGTCTAAACCATGTTGCGGACATCCTCTCAATAACTTTCTAAATCTTGTCCACGCTTCATATAGAGTTTCATTTGCCTTTTGTGTGAACGTAACAATTTCTCCTTGAAGTCTCACGGCTTTAGATGCCGGAAAGAATTGTTTAAGAAATTTTTCAACTAAAACGTCCCATGTATCAATCGCCCCTTCAGGTAACGATTCTAACCAATCTTTGGCTTCTCCCTTTAAAGTCCAGGGAAATAACATGAGATATATCTGTTCATCCTCCACTTCTCTGATTTTAAATAAAGTACATATCCTATTAAATGTACGAAGATGTTCATTTGGATCTTCCTTCGGTGCACCACTAAATTGGCATTGATTAGTTACCATGTGTAGAATTTGTCCTTTGATTTCATAATCTGGCGCATTAATGTCAGGTTGAGTAATTGCGTGACCTTGGCCAGTGCGTTTAGCTCTCATTCGGTCTTCCATACTTAGAGGTTCCAGATTTTCCATGATTAGAATGGTTGAATCTGAATCACTAGAGGATTCTGATTTAATAGGTTGTTCCTCGACAATCTCCGTTTGAATGATTGGTGGTTCCGGAGGAAAGATTAGTGGTTCAGGATCTCTGAATTGTCCCTGAATATTCTCCGGATTCTCAATTGTGAGGTCGGGTTCAAAAAATGAATTACCGAAAATTTGAATTGGAGTACTTGGTCGACTGGATGATGATTCTAAAGAAAAATCAACGGCGACAATATTTTCTAGATGTCTTGATCGAGTTACAGGTGGTGAACGTATGAAAGGTGGTGAACGTTTTGCTCGGTGCATTCACTGAATATCCTATTAGTTATAAAAGATAAAAATTATATAAGTTATCAAATTAATAGACTTTTCTGATTTTGCCCACGTTTCGAATAGCCAATAGATGCAGCAGGTAGCCAGGACCCTTTAAATCGGAAGCCCACAACTCGCCACTAACAAATCCAACTATTACTACGAACCAGAAAATTTTGGATATCTATCAATTTAACCGCTTAAAATAATTTTTCGTTTTGATTTTTAAAGAAATTTTAGAGAAGTAATAGAGAAAATTCGAAGTCCTAAAAATAAGGCGTCGAAAAATAAAAATAGAGTAGCGCGTCGAAACTTAAAAAAAACTAAAATTTATAAACAGCATCGCAAAATTCTAAAACACCTAAATCTTAGTCTAAAGAAAAAGCACTTAAGGGATTTTACGGCAAAGCCTAAGAATCTAAAAATAAAAATAAACTACGGCAAATACTAGTCTTAAAACTAATTACGAGCAAAAAATACAAATATTACGAATAAACGATTAAGAAGGTATGAAATAAAAATAAAACTTAAAGTTGTAAAAAAAATACAATTTTTATAAAAATATTATTTTTATATATTTTTTTATTTTATAAAAGTAATAAGTTTATAAATTAATAAAACTAATTAAAACTAAAAATATAAAATTAAATAAACTTAAAACTGATTAATATTAAACCAAAACCTAATTATAATTAATTATATATAATTATAAACCCTAAATCGTAATTAATGCTGTACCAAGTCAGCGTGTCAGAGGGGCTCCGCGAGTGCGGATTTTCGATACCCCCGAACTCCGCGAGTGTGGAGATTACAGTTTCAAATGAGGTGCAGGTCGAAAATTTGTAGGTTCAAATGTTTTATTATTTTTTTTATATTACTTTTTTGTTTTGTTTTTAATTTTCTATTTTTATTTTATAGAAAATGTTTTATAATATAACTAAAACTTATATTTTGAATAAAAATTACTTATTAGTATTTTTTAACTAAAAATACTTTTTTTGAAGACCTAAAGATATATATATATATATATATATATATATATATATATATATATATATATATATATATATATATATATATATATATATATATATATTTTATATTTTTATATTTATGATATTTAAAACTTATATAAATATATTTTTATAAAAATAACTTAAAAACTATATTTAATAGCGTCTCGCTTCGGCGTTAAGTGTTGTTCCCCGGCAGAGGCGCCAAAAATACTTGATGTGTGCGAGGTGGTGTATAAAATAGTTATATTTTTACAACAAAATACTATTATATTTTACTAGTAATTACTATTAAATACGATACAATTTTACACAAGTTATTTATTTATTTATAGAGTGAAAATACCTGAACCTTGCTACAACACTTATAGGTAGTGTACCTAATCGTACAGTAGTGTAGTTTTTAGTAAGTCCGGTTCGTCCACTGGGAACTAGCCAAGTTTAACGCTATATTTTTAAAAATTATATTTGTATATAAATATATATATAAATAAGAAGTATTATTATTATTATAAAAGGGGGTTTTTACCGTTTAATGACCGGTTTGTCGATTTTAAAACTTTAGTCGCAGTTAAAACCTAATATAAAATATTAAAAATAAATATAACTTAATTTAAAGCGTAAAGTAAATGACAATAACTAAAGTGCGATAAATAAAATGACGGTAAATAAAATTGCGATAATTAAAAAGTACGATAATGAAAATGACAATAAATTAAAGTGCGATAATTAAAAGTGCAATTAAATATGAAATAAAGGAATTATGCTTATTTAAACTTCCATAATCATGATGTTCGACGTGTTGAATTTAGTTTATTACCATGGGTTAATTGTCCTTTGTCCTGGATTATTCAATATGTCCATATGGTTTTGTCCATAATAGTCCATCAGTCATAAATATAAAGTGCGAGAGTCTTCGTCAAATTATCCTTATACTCGAAGTCAAATATTCTAACTAATTGGGGATTCGAATTGTAACAAGGTCTTAATAGTTTGTTTAATGAATACACCAGGTTATCGACTGCGTGTAGTCCAAGGTTTTACTATTTTGTTAACAATTACACCAATTACCCTTGAATGTAATCCACCTCTGTTTCAACAAGTCTATTAACTATTAATCCAGTTCCGTGTCCGGTAAAATGAACAATTATTGGTATTTATAGATATCCCGCCCACCGTACCCGATTAAGCGTATGTGGTTATTTATAGATACGTCAAATTATAACCTTTATATTAAATTGACGAGGTATCATTAAGTTAATATAAAACCTATTAATAGCTCGTAGTCTAATTTCCACAAGTGTCGTTCTTTTATCCAAACCTTAATTATGGTCCAAAGCCCAATTACCCAAATTTAATATTTAGCCCAACATCACGATTACTTCGGCATTAAATAAGCATAATAATAACTTAGCTACGAGACATTAATTTAAAAAGGTTGAACATAACTTACAATGATTAATAATAGCGTAGCGTTACACGGACAGAATTTCGACTTACAAACTTAAAACATTCGCTAACATACCCTTATTATTAAAATTAAATTAAAATTAAAATTATAAATTATAAATATATATATTGAGAGATAGAGAGTGAATTAGAAAAAGATGTGTTTTCGTTGTGCAGAATTCGTTGCCTTTTATAGGCCCATATTTTACTGTGCAGCTCCGTGAGTGCGGAGTTTTTACCCTTCTAAACTCCGCGAGTGCGGAGGTTCACATTACAGCTCACACAAATTGGATCCTAGGCTGCCGACATTTATTTTTATAATATATATATATATATATATATATATATATATATATATATATATATATATATATATATATATTATTTACATAATTAATTATATATTATATTATATTTATATACATAATTAATTTGTAACTTTCGGTCCGTTGCGTCGTGCGTTATTAGTTGGTTCATGTCCTGGTTCCGGTTTTTCGAACGTCCTTTTGTACGATTTAATAATTTGAACTTTGCGTTTTGCGGCTCGTACTCTGTACTTTTGAGACGTTTCTCATCAATAATTTGAACCTCTTTGATTGTACTTTGTACTTTTTAGCTTTTTGGTCGTTTGCGTCTTCAATTCATCGAATCTGCCTTTTGTCTTCACCTTTTATTATTTAAACGATTATCACTTGTAAATAGGACAATTGCAACTAAAAGCTTGTCTTTCTTGAGGGATAATGCTATGAAATATATAATCGTTTTTAGCATTATCAGCCTCTTCGGCCACCTGCTCCTTAATCCTTCCCTCAATCTGGTTTACTAGTTTGTGAGCCATACGGCTTGCCTTTTGTATGGAGGCAGGCTCGTGTGAACTCACATCTTCTTGAATCCTTTCTGGTAACCCTTTAACAAATGCGTCGATCTTCTCTTCTTCATCTTCGAACACTCTTGGACATAATAGGCACAACTCTGTGAATCGTCGTTCATACGTGGTATTGTCGAATCCTTGCATTCGTAATCCTCTAAGCTCTACTTTGAGCTTATTGACCTCATTTCTGGGACGGTACTGCTCGTTCATCAAGTGTTTGAATGCTGACCACGGTAGTGCGTAAGCAACATCTTGTCCCACCTGCTCGAGGTAGGTGTTCCACCATGTTAACGCAGTACCTGTGAAGGTATGCGTAGCGTACTTTACTTTATCTTATTCAGTGCACTTACTTATGATAAACACCGATTCGAACTTCTCGGACCACCGTTTTAATCCGAATGGACCCTCGGTTCCATCAAATTTCAGAGGTTTGCAGGCAGTGAATTCTTTGTAGGAGCATCCTACACGATTTCTTGTAGAATTAGTTCCACTGCTAGATCCAGAGTTATTGTTATTTTGCATCGCAACCTGTACTGCGGCTATGTTTGCTGCAAGGAAAACACGGAAGTCTTCCTCGCTCATGTTCAAGTTCTGACGAGTAGTCGGTGCCATTTCCTTCAAAAATAGCCAAAAGAATTAAGTTAATCATATAGAATATTAAGAGTAGTCAATAGTATTTCGTAGCATAGTATGAACTTATTTATAAAAGCTTTTTCTTCATATTAGCATTTTATAAGTTTTAATTCGGGTAATACCTACCCGTTAAGTTCATATTTAGTAGCTAATATACAATTCAACTACTACAATTCTATATGAAAAACTGATTACAATAATATTTCGCGTTCAAATTTTTATACAATATTTTACAGACGTAGAATACCGCTATTTTACATATAGCATGAAATATGGTACACAATAACTTTGATACAAGGTAGTTGTGAAGACAATTCAAGTTAATACGTAAGTCGTTCAGCAAAGGCAATAAAGACACGTAATTCATAAGTCCAGAAACAAGTCATGCATTCGGGTTTTACTAGTATTATTTCCCATCCTTGGTCTTGTGGAAGATAACCGTTGTGGTCGTTAGCAAGACAGCATGTTGTAACGTCGTCAAAAGGACGAGGGTTACGTAATGTCCAACAGCCACGTAACAATCTAAAAACCTTGTCTCTCACTCCAACTACTGAATCCGTCACTTGTGGGAATGTTTTATTTAACAGTTGCAATCCGATGTTCTTTTTCTCAATTTGGTGAGAAGCGAACATCACTAACCCGTAAATATAACATGCTTCTTTAAGTTGCATGTTGGAAGCTCTTTCTAAAGAATAAAGTCATATGTTGGGATATGGGGAGTCAAAATAGGCTCTCAACCCGTAGCGTAAAATTGCATTTGGGTTCCCCGCACTTAATGCCTTAAAGAAAACACGGCGTAACTTAAGGTCTCCCTAATGTGATATACCCCATCTTTCAAAGGAAAGCCTTTTATAAACTAAGGCATGCTTGAAACGTCTTTCAAATGTTCGACACACTAATTTCGCCATAAATAATTGTGCCGATGAATTTTGACCGACTCTGGATAAGATTTCATCAATCATATCCCCTGGTAGGTCTTTTAAAATACTCGATTGTCTATCCTTAACATCCATTTTGTGTTTTATACTGTAAAATAGACGAGGGTTAGATTCGTAAAAGATAATTAACAAACAATACAAGTAATTTTTACATATATCATAAAAGTACGAGCACACTATAATACATATATTACACAGCATGATTACAACTCTTTATTCTGACTCACTTGTTTCTTCCTCTTCGAACTCGTTTCGTTTTGCTAATTTCCTAGGGATACATGGTGCCCCTCTAATACGAGCCGTCGTTTTCACAAATGGTTTAGAAAAACCTGGTGGCTTAGATGTTCCCGGGTTATAGTTAAAATTTAAGAAATACGGGTGTTTACGATACACCCCATCAGGGTACTTCATGTTAACATAAAGTTCATCGGGGTTGGAATCATGTTTCTCTATTTTATGTCTTTTCCCTTGTTATTTTCTTTTGCTTTCTTAAATTGGGTCGGGGTAATTTCTATAACATCATCGGAATCCTCATCGGGATCCGATTCATCAGAAAATTGGTAATTTTCCCAATATTTATCCTCCTCCGCGGAGATACCATAAACCATTTTTAACTTTGGACCATTTGTTGATGATTTTCTTTTATTTAATCGTTTTTCTGTAGTTATTATTATTTCTTCCTCCGGAACCTCTTCTTCTTCCGGTTCCTCTTCTTCCGGTTCCTCTTCGGGAATTTGTGAATCTTCCCAAAGTATATTCGACTCTTCATTGTTATTAGGTGAGTCGATGGAATTGGTACTGGAAGTATACATTTATCACACATTAACTAACACATTAGTAATATACCACATAATATTTACATGTAACAATATATCGTTTCCAAAAAAAATATTAAGCAATCGTTTTTAAAGTAAACACGGTCGAAGTCCAGACTCACTAATGCATCCTAACAAACTCGGTTAGACACACTAATGCAAATTTCTGGTTCTCTAAGACCAACACTCGGATACCAACTGAAATGTCCCGTTCATATCAATTATAAACGTTTCATATTAATTGGTTTCGTTGCGAGGTTTTGACCTCTATATGAGACGTTTTTCAAAGACTGCATTCGATTTTTAAAACTACCATAACCTTTATTTTATCGATAAAGGTTTTAAAACATTAGGAAGATTATCAAATAATGATAATCTAAAATATAGCATTTGCTCACGACCATTACATAATAGTTTACAATAATTTTATACAACAACTTAAGTTCTTCGAATGCAGTTTTTAAACAACATTATACAAACATGCTGACTCTATTTCTTGTCTTTAAATAGCATACAACAGTGGAAGCTCTTAATAATCACCCGAGAATAAACATGCTTTAAACGTCAACAAAAATGTTGGTGAGTTATAGATTTAACATATATATATATATATATATATATATATATATATATATATATATATATATATATATATATCAAATTGTAATAATAGACCACAAGATTTCATATTTCCATTTCTCATAAACAACATGCATGCATAAAAATCATTCATTTGGTGAACAACTGGTAACCGACATTAACTAGATGCATATAGAATATCCCCATCATTCCGGGACAACCTTCGAATATGATAATTTCGAAGTACTAAAGCATCCAGTACTTTGGATGGGGCTTTTTGGGCCCAATAGATCTATCTTTAGGATTCGCATCAATGAGGGTGTCTGTTCCCTAATTCTTAGATTACCAGACTAAAAGGGGCATATTCGGTTTAATAATTCAACCATAGAATGTAGTTTTACGTACTTGTGTCTATTTTGTAAAACATTTATAAAACCTGCATGTATTCTCATCCCAAAAATATTAGATTTTAAAAGTGGGACTATAACTCACTTTCACGTATTTTCATTTCGTCGAAAAAATAAGACTTGGCCACGGGTCGATTCACAAACCTATAACAAAAATATATATATCAAAGTATGATCGAAATATATTTACAACATATGTTATTATGTTTTAACGATTTAAATTTGTTAAGTTAACAGTCCAACGTTAGTTGTCCACAATTAGTTGTCCACAGTTAGTAGTACATAAATAAATCAATATATATTATCTCGAATCAATCCACGACCCAGTGTATACAAGTCTCAGACTCGATCACAACTCAAAGTATATATATTATTTTGGAATCAACCTCAACCCTGTATAGCTAACTCGAACATTACCGCATATAGAGTGTCTATGGTTATTCCAAATAATATATATAGATGACGTCGATATGATATGTCAAAACATTGTATACGTGTCTATGGTCTATCAAGATTACATAATATATGTTAGAATACATGTATAATACAATATAAGTTAGTTAAGTTATGGTTAGTATAGATTTGTTACAAAGTTTCACGTAGCTAAAACAAGCAAATATATCCAATTTTGTTTTACCCATAACTTATTCGTTTTAAATCCGTTTTGAGTGAATAAAGTTGCTATGGTTTCATAATGAAATAAAATTTATGAAAAAAAATAGAAAAAGTATAAGTTTATAGTCTGAAATACAGGTTACAAGTCACTTTTTAAGAGGTAGTCATTTCCGTCGAAAGAACGACATCTTGATGACCATTTTGAAAAACATAATTCCACTTTGAGTTTAACCATGATTTTTGGATATAGTTTCATGTTCATATGAAATATCATTTTTCCAGAATAAAAACTTTTAAATCAAAGGTTATCATAGTTTTTAATTATCCAACCCAAAACAGCCCCCGGTTTCACTACGACGGCGTATGTCCGGTTTTACGGTGTTCTTAGTGTTTCCAGGTTTTAAATCATTAATTTAGCATATCATATAGATATAGAAAATGTGTTTAGTTGATTTTAAAAGTTAAGTTAGAAGGATTAACTTTGTTTGCAAACAAGTTTAGAATTAACTAAACTATGTTCAAGTGATTACGAGTTTAAATCTCCGAATAAGATAGTTATATATATATGAATCGAATGATGTTATGAACATCATTACTACCTCAAGTTTAGTAGATAAACCTACTGGAAGTGACAAGAAATGATCTAGCTTCAAAGGATCTTGGATGTCTTGAAAGTTCTTGAAGTAGAATCATGACATGAAAACAAGTTCAAGTAAGATTTTTACTCGAATTAAGATAGTTTATAGTTATAGAAATCGAA
Organism: Rutidosis leptorrhynchoides; assembly: GCF_046630445.1. NCBI lineage: Eukaryota > Viridiplantae > Streptophyta > Magnoliopsida > Asterales > Asteraceae > Rutidosis > Rutidosis leptorrhynchoides. Next base: position 48,805,377 of record NC_092337.1, on the reverse strand, counting down.
TCAAAGTTTGAATATGAGTGTTACCTTGAATTAAAATGGTAACCTACTGTAAATAACAGAGGTTTCTTGATCTTAGATGATTACTTGGGATGGATTAGAAAGCTTGGAAGTAGACTTGTAAACTTGAAAGTGTTCTTGATGTGTTCTTGATGTGTTCTTGAGTAGTTGTTTTGAAAGTTGATATAGGTTAGGATTTATGAACTAGATTGAGTTAGATTTTGTTGAAGATGATGAAGAACACTTAGAACAATGAGAGAACACTTGAGAGAGAGTTGTTTGATGCATGAAAGTTGAAAAATGAGAGTGTTATGGTTGATGCTATTTCACGTGAATATGGAGTACACATATAGTCTCCATTAGTTTGTATTTTTGATATTTCATGCTAGTTGATAAATGATGGTTCACACATGTCTTGGTGACTCACAAGGGCTGCTAAGAGCTTATCATTGAAGTGTATATACCAATAGTATATACATTTAGAAGCTGTGTATTGTACGAGTACGAATACGGGTGCATATGAGTAGAATTGTTGATGAAAATGAATGAGAATGTAATTGTGAGCATTTTTGCTAAGTAGAAGTACTTTGATATGTGTCTTGAAGTATTTAAAAAGTGTACTAATACATCTTAATACACTACATGTATATACATTTTAACTGAGTCGTTAAGTCATCGTTAGTCGTTACATGTAAGTGTTGTTTTGAAACCTTTAAGTTAACGATTTCGTTAAATGTAATTAATCCCATTGTTATTATATTTAATGAGATGTTAAATTGTTACATTATCATGATAACATGATGTACTAATATATACCAAAATGGGTTAAATGAGTCAAATGAGGTAAATTGTGGTCAATATGGGTCAAACGGTCATTTTGGGTCAATATTCGTCTATATATTGACCCTCATAGACGAATATTGACCCGAATTGACCGTTTGACCCATATTTACCACAGTTTACCTCATTTAACCCATTTTGAATCCAATTGACTTTCTTTGACTCTATTATATATATATATATATATATATATATATATACACACACACACACATACATACATATATATAGGTATTCACATATCAGTATATATATGTATGTACATATCTATATATAAACTGATATGTACATATGTACATACATACATACATACATATATATATATATATATATATTTATATATATATATATATATATATATACATACATACATATATATACATATCAGTATACATACACAGTAATATCTATAAATACATATCAGTATACATACACAGCAGATACACAGCAGTTTTTTTTTTTTTTTTTGGAGAGGCATTACACAGCAGGTATATATATATATATATATATATATATATCAGCAGGTATATATATACACTGATATGTACATGTATGTATACTGATATGTATATGTATATATATATATATATATATATATATATATATATATATATATATATATATATATATATATATATATATATATATATATATATATATATATATATATCAATTTATATATATGTATTTATATAAATATGTACTTACGTAGTCCTCTGCAGCTTTGTCCCTACACCATCCACCTTTCTTATAAGTTTGGATGTTCTTGAAGTTCTCGATAAGACTCGGAGGATCCTTAGCGGTCTGCAAACACGCATCAGGTCAAATTAAATTCATCTATATACAACTATTAAAATATGACATTGATAAAAAAAGGATCTAAGTAATTTACCAGACGGTCGGCGATAGACCTGCTACCTTGTGTACTGGGATATTCCATTTTCGCCCTATTTTTCTTGTTAGCCGCACAACGAGCTCGATATTTTTTTGAAAGCATCAAGTCCACGAATGGGTCCTACAGATGTTGTTAAACATGGTTGTTTGGATGTTCATACCCACCATTATCTGTGAAATACTTTCTCTGTTCACTCTTTGCATTCTTCCAACGATCCCCGCACATAGAATTTGCCCCAGCTTCCACGGTTCTTTGCTTGCTCCCGCCATCTAGCCGTTTGGTCATGTCAAAGAACCCCTATAACAAAAAGATACATAGTTACAATATTATATTAGTATAATAAGTAATATATTTTATTAAGTTTAAGTATAAATAAGTAAGTAATCTATCATTTAAGGAACCAAATATACTTACACAGATATCAAGCCAGATTTTTTCTTTCTCATCGTCGGGAACCTTTTGCCACGTGTCGTAATGCTTTGGAAAGGACGGGTCCCTAACAACTCCCGCAAGCATACCAATACAGTTTACCATTTCAAACCCTAAAAGTCAACAACAGTCAATAGCATATTTCATGTTATGTATTTAATATTAGTTGACTAAATAGTGTGTAATTACTACAAAACTATCACCGTATTATCACTTATGGTAATGCCATAGTTATGTTATATGTGTACTGATAAGAATTGAAACTATAAAGTTATCATTTTCTATCCCTAGTGTTTTGTCATAGTTAAATTTATATGTGTACTGATAAAGTTGAAACTATAAATTTATTATAGAGGGGTAAATTTCGATGATAAACAATAACTTATCTTTGCAAATTGCATACCAATTGCGATTCCATGTCAACCAATTACAGAGAGCTAATTACTTGTAAGGGGTCATGTAAATGTATAATTCTGGTTCTTCATTTTTGAGTTTATTTAGGGGACAAAAAAACATAATATAAATGATAAGCTTTATTAGGACAACTAATAGCCTGATAACAATTTAAAGGAACGAATGAAATTGTAAAAACAAATTACCTCAAAACTAAATCACCATAATCACTATACCATCACATAATCGTGCAATTAATATCGCTTAAATTGAACTAAATCACCATAATCACTGAACTACTAAATCAAAATCGTATAAACTAACCCAATTTTCAGATTTAAACTAACCCAAAACACCAAACTTTAATTTTGAAAAATAAATGAAGAACATACCTTGTTAGTGATTCAAGATGGAAGAAATGGTTGGATTTGGTGTTTCTTAAACCTGAAATTGCATCAGTTCGCCGATATGTTCGAAGGAAAAAGAGGAGGCGTAAAAGTGAGGCAGTGTAAAAGTGAGGCAGTGTAAAAGTGAGGAAAGAGATCGAGCTTTTTGCAGTTTTTTTTGGGGGACGACAATTGGGGACGACTTATCGTCCCTAATACCCTTGGAGGGAAAAAATTCGCTGAAACCCGCCTGTTTTTTGGGTGAAAATTTTAAATATTTTATATATTTATTATTTAAAAATCTATTTATTTATATTATTTATATAAATTAATATTAACTTATATAATTATTAACTTTACTTTTAAATTTTTTTATAAAATTGATATTTTGTGAAATATTTACTTATATAATACTTATTTATATTTATATTTACTTATATAAATATTTACTTACATACAATAATATTTATTTAAAATATATATTTATTTATATTTACTTAAAATATATATTCCTTAACATAAATATTTTATTTAATTATATAAATATATATAAATATATTAACGTATATAAAAAAGCCATCTAGACATATCGTCGTCATAAACATCATCATCGTTATCATCATCGTCACATATCACCGTCATCGATCATCATCGTCGTCATCGTCATCATTGTCATCATCCTCGTCATCATATACACACTGATATATTAGGCCGTTAGATTACACTGTTATATTACGCACTTAGATTACGCGTTATATTAAGCCGCTATCATCATCGTCACATATCATTGTCATCATCATTGTCACATGTGGCGCCAAATCTTCGGCGGGAAACTTTGGGTGAGAAATCATTGGCGGGAAAACATAATGAGGCTTTTTGGGAGGGAAAATTCTTCTATATAACAACCTCTTATTAATTATACCCTAAACTCTAATTAAACCTCGTTAATTATCATCATCATCACTGTCATCATAATCATCATCATCATCATCGTCGTCGGCATCATCATCATCACCGTCATCGTAATCATCATCATCATCGTCGTCGTCATCATCATCATCGTCATCGTGGTTGTCATCGTTCGTCATCACCATCGTCATCATCGTTACACCGTGACATTACACTGTTAAACTGCACCATTACATTACACCGTCATCATCATCATAATCATCATCATCATTACAACGTTACTGAATTAAATCACATTACAACAACGAACATTAAATGGAAATCATACAAAGTTACTGAAATTAAAATCACACTGATAACGACAAGCATACGAAGATGAGGTCTTGTTTCCCCGCCCAAATGTTTCTCGCCCTAATGTAACGGTATTTATGTGTCGGTGTAATGTAACGGTGTTATGTAACGTTGTTATGTAACGGTGTTTATGTTTCGGTGTAATGTAACAGTGTTTATGTGTCGGTGTTATGTAACGTTGTTACGTGACAGTGTTTATGTGTCGATGTAATGTAACATTGTTATGTAACAGTGTTTATGTGTCTGTGTTATGTAACAGTGTTTATGTGTCGGTGTTATGTAACGGTGTTATGTAACGTTGTTATGTAACAGTGTTAATGTGTCAGTGTAATGTAACGTTGTTATGTAACAGTGTTTATGTGTCAGTGTAATGTAACGGTGTTTAGAACACACAATTGTTAAGTAGAAATTATTCTCAAAAGAAAATACATTAGTTACTTCCAAAAGACAATACATTAGTTACTAGAAATCGAAATTACTTTAGAAACTACAAACTACAACACACTACTTCCAAAAGAAATTACACTAGTTACTTGAAAATGAAACACAACACAAATGCTACCAAACTACAAGTTAACATCAGTTTCAAACTTTTTGCTTGATGTTTTGCGGTTTCAAGTGGACGTATGAGAGCTTTATTGAACCTTAACAATGACTGTATCACTTCAAGCGCCCGATCAGACCAGAGCGGATCAATCCAAATTTGTCGCCTTCTATAACGTTCAGATATCAAGCTTCCGAACCGACCATCACAACCATAATATCGTCGACCGTACTGGTATTCATCAGTCAAACAAGTTTTGATAACCATCTTTGAACCACAAGTTTGACAAGACTTAACAGCCAAAGTTTCCCATGGACCATACTGGTAAATTTCATCCATATTGTTGCAGTCATCTAGTGTTGTGACTAGTGGGGTTGTTATATAGAAGAATTTTCCCACCCAAAAACCACCATCCATTTTCCCGCCAATGTTTTCCCACCCAAAGTTTCCCGCCGAAAGAAAAATACATCAGTTAACAATGTTAGAGTTTGTTTATGGTTTAATTAGGGTTTGATAAAGGTTTGTTTAGGAAAAGGCTTCTTATAGTTGCATGTCTCCTTGACAATTGCCCGACAGATGGTATTATTGTGTTGGTGGGGTATCTCAACTCCAACTCCAATTCCGTTCGAACACACGGACGTCTTATTATATTCTCTTTTAGCTCCTTTTTATAATATTAGTTGCTCTTTTTAAAAAATGATGATGAAAATGATTTTTGACGATGATAAAAAAATACAAGTATCTAAAAGATTTCAAATTAATTCTATATAAAAAATTAAAAATTTCACCAAAATATATATAAAATGTCGTCCCCAATAGGCTTTAGGGGCGACATGTCGTCCCTAAATATGGCGCCAATTTTTTTGTTCTTTTGGAACCAATTTTTTCCCACTGACAAAAATAAAAAAAATGTTTTTTTTTTGGGAACGACCTATAGGGACGACACGTCGTCCCTAAAAATTGGCTCGATTTTTATTGCTTTTTGGAGCCAGTTTCTGACACGAGAAATAATTAAAAAAAATTAAATTTTATTTCGGGACGACATGTCCTTCCTAACAAAATGATCAGACTTTTGGTAAAAAACAGCCCAGTTTTTGTCCTTTAGCGTATTTTTGGGGACAACTTGATGTCGTCCCTAATATTGTCGTCCTCAATGTTAGATTTTCTTGTAGTGAAACCATCCATCGTACGAGGCTACCGCTTCAAGCATAATTGACGGGTAACCATGATCACCTCGTGTATAATGACCCTTCCACCATTGTGGACAATTTCTCCATCTCCAATGCATACAATCGTGACTTCCTAACATCCCTGGAAAACTATGTATTTGAGAATGTTTAGTGGTCAAACGTTGCACATCTTGTGCAGTTGGTTTTCTCAAATATTCGGTAGCGTACAAATGAAAAACACATTTGCAATAATTGTTTAAACAATCATATGAGGTTTGTTCACCCATATACAAATATTCATCAAAAAGATTGGCCGAAGCAGCATAAGCTATTGACGTATGGCAGATGTTACCTTTTGAACAATATTAAAACCAAGTAATCCGGCGGCATCACGTTTTTTTATGAAAGTAAGTAAAATATTCGGGAATCAGAGTTTGAGAAAAATTCAATATACCTTGACATATGCATTCAATACCTTTTACGAAAATAATCATCCGGAAACGTGAGATTGTAGGTCCAATAATCATTATATAAAGCTCTTGCGTGGCCTTCGCGATCTATATGTAAATATCTTCGAGGTGCCCTTGGTACAGGGACAACTTCTTCATCATCGCTTAACTCATCCAATGCCTCAGGTAATTCGAGTGCGCGAGTATCACTAGCATTTGTTGTATTTGTGATCGTTAATAAAACGCTTAGTTCGGGATCGTAATTTGGGTTATTTGGATTCATTTTTTTGGTAAAGAAAAAAAAAAGATTGATAACATGATAGTTTAGGTTGAGAGAGTGTAAAAGATAGGTGAATATGTGTGTTAAAAATGAATTTGAATGTGTATATATAGAATGAAAAAGAAAAAAAAGTAAATTTTTTTATAAAACTAGCCATTTTATATCCGTTAAGGAGTATTTTTTTATTTTATTTTTAATTTTTTCTTAGCCATTTTACTCGTCCAGATTTATGATTAAAAAGGGCGATGAAGAACACGAAATGCCAGGCGGTGGGCTGGGCGATGGGCTGCCATCGGCGCCCAGCAGGGCGGCAGGGTGGGCGGTGGCCAAGGTCTAACCGTTGGGAGGGCTCTAAAGGTGAAATAGTTTGTTAATTGGTGCTTTTGTGCTAGGCTGATGTATATGATCTTTAGTACAGTGGTGTTGTTTCTTGATTTCTTTGTTTGTTCATATGTTAGCCTTCATATGTTTTTTTGTAAGGCCTTAGGATTTTTTTGGAGATTTATATATATATATATATATATATATATATATATATATATATATATATATATATATATATATATATATATATATATATATATATATATATATATATATATATATATCAGTTTTTTCAAAAAATGAAAATGTCCATTTTCTGTTTGATGTTCTCATAAATTTCGTTTTTTCTTGAATGTGTCAGTTTCAAAGATAATTCCTATATACAAATTTAGACTAATCCTAACGCAACGTCAAAGCTTCCTCCATCAACTTAGTCGGAGCTATTTGACGCTCTTGACAATTTTTGACGCTATGGGCGTCAGTTGAAATTTTTACGGAGAAAAGTGAAATGTCAAGTGCTAAGTGGTGGCGTTTGATTGGTGAAGCATATATGTCCGTTGGCAACATATATATATATATATATATATATATATATATATATATATATATATATATATATATATATATATATATACATATATATATATATATATACGTTTTTTAAATTTTAAATTTTTATTTTTTTAAAACATATTAATTTATCTATTTAAACCCATTTCCATTATCAATTTTTACGCATCAAACAACTCATATCTCTCTACAGTTTATAAAATCTTTCACTTTTATATATGGGTTCGTATTTACGTGGTGCCAATTCCAATTCACAGGATATGCGCATTGTTCAACTTATTCAACAATTAGAAGAAGATGAGTCCGATGACGAGTCTGTGCTGCGAATTCCAAGAGTTTGAGGTTACATTCCTAAAGATCATGACGAGGCTGCAGAACGATTGTGGAAAGATTATATTTGCAAGGCGCCAAAGTATTCGCAAAAAAATCTATTTAAAAGGAGTTTTCGTATGCGGATACAATTATTCCTCCGAATAGTACAAGGTATAACTTATTTCCAAAGTGATGATATTCCCAAATATTTTAGTTATTTTACACAACGTTATGATGCTATCGATAGGCCTACTTTTACTACTTTGCATAAATGTACTTCGACTATACGCCAATTGGCGTATGGAACCGCTCCTGATATGTGCGACGAATATTTGCAAATGAGTAAGCAATCATCAATACTGTGTCTAGATTACTTTTATATGTGTGTCATCAATTTGTATGTCGTCACTGTGTACAAAAGTGAATACATGCAATCTATCAATGCACATGATGTTGCAATATTATATAGTGCACACGAGGAGAAACATTGTTTTAGGGGTAATGAGGGTCAAAATCTGAAGGACCCTACAAAATTTGACATCAAAATTTGACTTTTTGGGTTAATGGAGGTCAAAATCTAATATTGCCATGTCACATGCATATTGCACTTATTGATCAAAACATGCAAATCTATCTGTGATGTCACAGGCAGAGCTAGGAATAATCTTATATACATACACAAATACAATAATAATTAAAAAAAAATTAGTAAGTTTAAGCATTATCAACACATGTCCCAATCTTCATCACAGAGTCAAAATACATTCAAATTTTCAATCATGTGACACCAAAACCCCCTCTCAAATAGTAATCACAACCTACTTCAAACCCTCCCATCCAATCCTTCACCTCCACCTTCGCCACCTCCACCTCCACCTCCACCTCTTCCCCTAAATATTCCACCAACCAAAAATGTAAGACCCGAATAATAATTGTACAGTGGTGTAAATAGTGTACATTAAGTGTCGGCTGCAGTGTGTAAGTAAACTGGGTCAGAAGCCGTTCAGACCACTAGTGCGCGCCGCGCACTACTAGAGGTTCGCGTGGCGCACTGCACCTGGGCCAGTATTCTACTTTTTAATTAAAAGTTAAATGAAGGGTATTGTTGTCTTTTCACATGAGGACGAGTTAGGGCTGTAAAGGCCAGTTGTGTGGTGGTTGAAAACACATTCAACACTACACCAACCTTATCTTCAACCCCAAATCAAATTCTAGAGAGAGAAGAGTGTTCTTGAGAGAGAAAGCTTGAATCAAGGAGGAAGAAGCTTGATCCGGGTTAAAGCTCAAGTATTAAAGTTGTTCATCTAGTATTTAGCTACGTTTTGGTTATGGTGGTATGTTCTAACCTTGATTTCCCTATTTTAATTTGTTAAGGGTTAGGGTTTGGGTTAGTGATGAACACAAAACCCATATTTGGTGATTTTGGGTGTTCTTGGGTAAGATTGAGTCATGAAGACTCAATAGTAACTAACCTAGGGTTTCAAATGGTTAATTGGGGTTTATGAGCCTAAATTGGTTATTTCATTACTAGCACACCTAGATGTTTGGTAAATGGGTGTTATGTGGGTTTGTGGATGACCCGAAATGGGTGTGTTGATCTTAAAGTGATCAAATGGGTGATAATTGACCTAATTGTAATAGATAGGTATGAAACACCCAAATTATGTATTAGTTAGTGTTGTTAGACCTAGATCACTAGCTTTTAGTGATATGTGGTGGTCTTGACCTTAATGGTCGATTTTGGCGAAAATGAGGCATTTAATGCATTAAGTCATTAAATGCACATGTGTGAGTTGTTGGCGTTTAGCCCAACTAGTTTGTGTGTTGATCGAGTACTTATTGTATTAGGTACTTTGCTTTGAGGCTTGCGGAAGTTAAAATCTTCACCGAATCGTTAAGGTGAGTGGAATAATTATGCGTATATGTATATGACGTATTTATTTGTGAATGTTATGGTATGAACCACGAGGCGGTAGTACCATAGCATGTATGTGATGTATCAAGTGTGAACCACGAGCCGGTAGCACTATAAACAAGTGTGAACCACGAGCTGGTAGCACTATAAACAAGTGTGAACCACGAGCCGGTAGCACTATAAACAAGTATGAACCACGAGCCGGTAGCACTATAAACAAGTGTGAACTACGAGCCGGTAGCACTATAAACAAAGTGTGAACCACGAGCCGGTAGCACTATAAACGAGTGAGACTCAAATGCGTATGGTGTGAACCACGAGCCGGTAGCACCATAGCATTATGGTTAACCATATTATGTTGATGGATATTGTTTAGCATGCTATATATATATTGTGTTTAGTATATGCTAATGTGATGTTGTGATAGTATACGAGTTGTTAGCATTATGAGTATGACGGCATGCTATTTGAGTTATATTCTCGTATGAGGTATTTGGTAGGTGCGAATGCAAATAGATGGGTTATATATGTGTATGTATAATTGTTGCACTCACTAACTTTGCTTACCCTCTTGTTGTTTATCTTTTTATAGGCTCCAGCGGAGACAAGGGTAAGGGCGTTCGTTTGGACTAGAGATCTCGCTTTGTTTGTTAGGGGACGCTTTTGGGGTGATATCTTTTGGAGTTTGACCGAGAATTGGGTAGTTTAACCCCCAAACACCATGCTCATGTTGTCGTTTGGAATTTAAACTAATGTGGTTCAAACTCTTGTTTTGTATGAAACTCGTAAAACGGCCGATGTGAGCCCCGTTTTGTAAAACTAGTTTAATGATTGAATCGTGTTAGTTTTACATATAAGAACATGTTGTGAATAGCGTTTCATCTGAATATGTCGGGAAGTGGGTGATCTTTATTTGAAAATTGACCGATTCGGACAGAAGCTGAAAGAGCCTGTGCGCGCCGCGCACCCTATGGTGCTGCGCGCCGCGCACTATACTGTATATATATATATATATATATATATATATATATATATATATATATATATATATATATATATATATATATATATATATATAAATTTCACGTATTCGGTTGGTTATTGGCTTGGGTTGTTACAAGTGGTATCAGAGCATGGTCTAAGGGATTTAGGCGACTTGAGATAGGTGCCTAGACTTAGACTTTATTGTGTATGCGCGTTATGCGGGACTTGTAGGAGACGGGTCGGATCGGGGATTGGTTAGTGCCTAGGTTTAGGTGAACTAACTATGCGATAATTGTTTTGTGTTGTGTCTTGCAATCATCAAGCGAGATAGACGTTGTACTAGCGAGTTAATGCGACCTGATCGCGTAACAATGATTAGCTACCATTGTTACGGGTTCAAATCGTGTCGAACAAGCGATGTACGATGATTGTTGAGCAAGATGGGGCGGTGAGGTGTTCATGTGTATTGTGTCATGTCTTTTTGTTCATTATTTAATTTACTTCGTTTTATAGAATGAAGATGAGAAATGGACATGATACCAATGAAGGAGGCACGAGCGAGGACGTTAAACTCACGACCAAGGTTGAGGCCATCTTTAAAAAGCTAAAAACGGAATTTCTTGACGATGTCCGAATGGTTTTCAAAGAATCGGTTGATGGGCAAGTAACCGAAATGATCAATGAGCGAATGAATGCCACGATCGAGGAGGCATTAGAAACTAGAAACATTCATCCTCGTGGTGAAGGGGGTGATGGTAATGGTGGTTATGGAAGGCGAGACTTCCACTACAAAAACTTCAAGGATGCTCAACCTCCTATGTTTAATGGGGTGAGGGATCCATTGAAGAGCACATGTTGGATTTCCGACATTGAGGGGGCTTTCCGTACCGCGGAGTGTCCTCCCGAGAAGAAGACGAGGTATGGTTCTAGCATGTTACGTGAAGAAGCTAAGTTGTGGTGGGACGATAAAATTAAGTTTTATGGTGAAGAGCAATGCATGAGCTTAATGTGGGAAGAGTTTAAAAAGGAATTCTTCAAAGAATACCGAACTCCTTCGACCTTAATAAAATCCGGGACGAGTTGCACAATTTGCGACAAGGTTCAATGGACTTGGTTACTCTCAAGTCGACCTTCTTGTCAAAGACACGTTTTTGTCCGGAATATGTTGGTGATGATCACAAGTTGATGTTAGATTTTTATCGTACCCTAAGCGATGAGTTAAAGCGTAAGATTAGTCGGGGAATGGTTAAGTCTTTTGAAGAATTGTTTGAGTTAGCCCTGGGCTTTGAACCGGAAGTTCCAAAGCAAAGCAATTTCTCTTTCTCTAAGAGAAAATTTGAAGGTTCGAGTCATTCGAACTTTTCAAACAAGAAGAGCAAGAAGGGTTTCGAAAGTGACAATAGTGTGAAGAAAGGTGGTTCTTTGAGTTATGGACCCACGTGTTTTAATTGTAATCAAAGAGGGCACATGGCCCATGATTGTACCAAGGTGTCGAGCAAACTTACTTGTTATAATTGTGGTAAGGAAGGGCACCGAAGGCCGGAGTGTCCCGATTTGAACACCGATCATGTTAAGAAGTTAGAGAAGGCGGCGGGTACGGCTAGGGGTCGCAATTATTTGATGACTAATGACGAAGCCAAGCAATCCAGTGAAGTTGTCTCAGGTACTTTCATGATTAACTCTAATCCGGGAAGGATACTATTTGATAGCAGTGCTAACCTGTCGTTTGTGTCACCGCGTTTTGTGTCTAAGCTTGATAAACCGCTAGCTAAGTTAAGTCATCCGGTAGAAGTTGAAATAGCGTATGGTAAGACGGTGCTAGGGGTTGATGTTTGTAATGATTGTGATATTGTGTTTGGTTCCGAAACATTTAAAATTGATCTTATCCCGATGACCTTGGGTGAATTCGATATGGTCATTGGTATGGATTGGCTCGATCGTTACAGAGCTGATATTGCATGCCATGGAAAATCTATTCGTGTGAAGACCCCAAGTGGGGGGGAGTTAATTATTCAAGGCGAGAGACGGAGAAGACTTGTGCCATTATGCACTTATGAACGGGCACGTCCTTTTCTTATTAGTGGTGGCATGGCTTTTCTTGCCCATGTGGTTGATACTCGTGAAGAGCCACCATCCATTCGTGAAATTCCGATGGTTAGTGAATTTGAAGACATTTTTCTGGATGAATTACCGGGTGTTCCGGCGGAAAGACAAGTTGAATTTCGCATTGAGATGGTTCCAGGGGCTACTCCCATTGCTAAAACTCCTTATCGTTTAGCACCGATGGAAATGCAAGAGTTGTTAAATCAAACCCAAGAGTTGCTTGAAAATGGTTTTATTCGACCGAGTGCTTTGCCATGGGGCGCTCCGGTTTTATTCGTGAAGAAGAAGGATGGTGGTATGTGGATGTGCATTGATTATCGTGAGTTGAACAAGGTGACAATCAAGAATCGTTATCCATTGCCTCGGATTGACGATTTATTTGATCAACTCCAAGGCGCGACTTACTTTTCTAAAATTGACTTACGGTCCGGCTACCACCAAATGCGGGTCCGTGAGGAAGATATTGAGAAAATGGCCTTTCGAACGCGTTATGGGCATTTTGAGTTTGTAGTTATGCCTTTTGGTCTTACGAATGCACATGCGGCATTCATGTACCTTATGAACCGAGTGTGCCAACCTATGTTGGACAAGTCGGTAATTGTGTTCATTGATGACATACTTGTCTACTCGAAGAGTATGAACGAACATGAACGTCATTTGCGTGAAGTATTGAAGACGTTGCGAAAGGAGAAATTGTATGCAAAATTCTCCAAATGTGAATTTTGGCTAAGGGAAGTTCAATTCCTTGGCCATATAGTGAACAAAGATGGTATTCAAGTAGATCCGGGGAAGATTGAAACGGTAAAGACTTGGGGACGACCGACTACGCCTACGGAAATCCGAAGTTTTCTCGGATTGGCCAGTTATTATCGTCGATTTATCCAAGACTTTTCTAAAATTGCTTCTCCTTTGTCAAGGTTAACGAGAAAGAACGCGAGATTTAATTGTGAAAACGAGCAAGAAATTGCTTTCCAATTATTAAAAGAGAAGTTATGTCAAGCTCCGGTTTTAGTGTTGCCGGAAGGTGTAGAAGACATGATGGTTTATTGTGATGCTTCTTTAAATGGGATCGGTTGTGTTCTAATGCAACGAGGTAAAGTCATCACGTATGCCTCTCGACAATTAAAGGAACACGAAACGAGATATCCGACTCATGATCTTGAGTTGGCGGCGGTTGTTCATGCGTTGAAAATTTGGCGCCATTACTTGTATGGTGTCAAGTGTACGATCTATTCGGATCACAAGAGCTTAAAACATCTTTTCGATCTACGAGATTTGAATTATCGTCAACGTAGATGGATGGATGTGGTGAAAGACTATGATTGTGAAATACTTTATCATCCGGGAAAGGTGAATGTGGTCACGGATGCGTTAAGTCGAAAGAGTCAATATCCGGCGATACGAGTAGGATTGTTATGCATGATTATTACTAACGATTTTCTTGTAAAGCTTGGCGAGACTCAAATCGAAGCTTTTGTTAACAATAAGCATGAGGAACGAATCGTGAGACAAACGGAGTTTATTACCTTAGGTCCGCATGGTTTGATATCTTTTCAAGGAAGAGTGTGGGTGCCTAAAATGGGAGATCATCGACGAGTGCTACTTGATGAAGCACATAAATCAAGGTATTCCATTCACCCGGGTGCGACGAAAATGTATCTTGATTTGAAGAAAGAGTATTGGTGGCCGGGCATGAAACGTGATGTTGTAAAGTATGTTGAACAATGTGTCATGTGTTTGCAAGTTAAGGCCGAGCACCAAAAGTCGTATGGTAAGTTGCAACCGTTAGAAATTCCGAAATGGAAATGGGAGCACATTACCATGGATTTCATTACAAAGTTACCAAAGACTGCGAGGACCCAATTTGATATGATTTGGGTGATAGTTGATCGTTTGACGAAAAGTGCTTTGTTTCTTCCCATTCGGGAAATGATATCGTCGGAGACTTTGGCTAAAATATTTATCAAGGAGGTGATATCAAGACACAGGGTTCCTATATCTATTATTTCGAATCGAGATACTCGTTTCACATCTCGGTTTTGGAATAAGTTTCATGAAGATATGGGCACACAATTGAGAATGAGCACGGCGTACCATCCTTAAACGGGCGGTCAGACCGAACGTACGAATCAAACCTTGGAGGATATGTTACGGGCGTGCATTATTGATTTCGGGGGTAGTTGGGATGAACACTTACCATTGATGGAATTCTCGTACAATAATAGTTATCATACTAGTATCGGGATGCCACCTTACAAGATGCTTTATGGGCGGAGATACCGAACTCCGATTTATTGGGGTGAAGCGGGTCAAAAAGAAATCGGGAGTACCGATTTGGTTTTAGAGACGAATAGCAAGATTGATATGATTCGGACTCACTTGAAAGCGGCTCAAGATAGACAAAAGTCGTATGCCGACAAACATAGGCGATTGATTGAGTTCTGAGAAGGTGACATGGTGATGCTTAAGGTTTCGAAATGGAAGGGTATTATTTAGTTTCGAAAACGGGGAAAGTTAGCTCCTCGGTTTATTGGGCCATTTAAAGTTATAGCTCGTGTTGGCGAAGTTGCGTACTGTTTGGAATTACCCAAAGAGCTTGCGGGGATCCATAATACATTTCATGTTTCCCATCTCCGTAAGTGTCTTGCGGACTATTCTTCTTGGATGCCTTTAGACGAAATTGAGTTGAACAACAAGTTAGAATAATATTGCCATGTCACATGCATATTGCACTTATTGATCAAAACATGCAAATCTGTCTGTGATGTCATAGGAAGAGCTAGGAATAATCTTATATACATACACAAATACAATAATAATTAAAAAAAATTAGTAAGTTTAAGCATTATCAACACATGTCCCAATCTTCATCACAGAGTCAAACAACATTCAAATTTTCAATCATGCGACACCAAAACCCCCTCTCAAATAGTAATCACAACCTACTTCAAACTCTCCCATCCAATCCTTCACCTCCACCTTCGCCACCTCCACCTCCACCTCCACCTCTTCCCCTAAATATTCCACCACCCAAAAATGTAAGACCAGAATAATAATTGTACAGTGGTGTAAATAGTGTACATTAAGTGTGGGTTGCAGTGTGTAATTAAACTGGGTCATGTAAGACCCAAATATTTATTGTACATAATGTATTTATGGTGTACGATGTGTGTATGAAGTGTACGACGCATGTACGTGTTGCTCGATCGAACGTCGAGGGAAACTGGACGTGTCTAAGGTGACAAAGGGTGTACGTATCTTTTCAAATCAAAATAAAGTTTGTGTTAATGTTTCAAAGACTTACCATTGGAAAGGAAATCTTATTACGTTTCTAACGATATTTGATTCATCGAAAACGGAGCTACGGTCAAAAAGTTATGGCCAAAACAAGTTTCTGAAAACTGACCTGTAGGTTGGAGCGGCGCTCCACCTTTTGGAGCGGCGCGCCGATCCCGTCTGATGCAATTTTCAGCCTTTTTAAAAGGTTTAAATGAGGGGTACTTTGGTCTTTTCATTTAGGGTCGGTTTAGGGTCACCAAAACTGATCTAGAACTCCATTGGAGCTCATTTCTCACCCACACAAACACTCTCATCCATATTTAGAGAGAGAGGAAGAGTTCTAGAGTGAGAGAGCTTGATTTGGAGAAGAAGGAGTCAAATTCTAGCCAAAGCTCGGGTTTTAAAGTTGTTCATCTCGCTCCTAGCTACGTTTTGGTAGTATTGGTAAGTCCTAACTCCGAATTTCATTTGTTAGATTTGATATTCAAGTTAGGGTTTGAGATTGTTAGTTGTAAAACCCATTTGGTTGATGAAGAGGGTTTATGGAAACTTGCTACTTTGATATTTGGCGGGTTTTGGGTTGGTTAATGATTTAACCATGTTTAAGACTTGTAAATGGTGTATAATCACTAGTGTTAGTGATTATTGGTGTTTTGGAAACCATTAGGGTTCTTATGGTTGACTAATTTTGACTAGAGTCAAAATTAGGGTTTGTTGATGATTATGACTCAATTGCCGAATTAATAAGGTTTATAAACTTAAAATGGATTAAGTTGAAGCATAGAACCGAGTTAAATATGTTTTGGTGTCAAAACTTGCTAATGGCGTGATATTGACTTCTTATGGGTCAAATTAGGGTTTAAGTGTCATTTTGGGCAAGATAGGTGTTTAACACCTATGTTTGGGTTTGATTGGCATATTAGGACCATTCTCACTTGTGTAAGTGATTATTGGTTAGTTTGGGCGCGATTTTGTGCTTGGAAGTGCATTTGGGTCGAAATTGCACTAGTAGTCAATTTGGGTTGATTTGTATATCCACCCTAATTGTGTTACTTGTTATGTGATAAATGGAATAGGTACATTCCATCAACGATTGCAGATTATTCGGTGGCATCCATCAAGACTTCAAGGTGAGTGTTAATATCCTATGTGCATATGTATGTGTAGGATGGGTGCGGGTCGGGTGAAGTGATTCTCGGCTATAGAGCTCACTTCACATGTAGGTGGATTTGATGGACTTGTGTATGGGTCCAATTGGCACGGTTGTGCGTTTTGGTTGACCACCTTTGGCGAAGTACACATTTTGGGTGTACGTTATCACACGTGGTTGTGAGTGGAATAAGTATACATGTATGTATATAATGTATTTATTTGTAGGAACGGATATGTGTTGTCCAAGTTAGTGATATATGTCGTTGTACACTAACGGCCTTTATGAACGGATGTATGTGGTCCGAGTTAGCGATATATGTGTTGTATGCTAACGGTTTATTGTATGGATATGTGTTGTCCAAGTTAGTGATATATGCGTTGTACACTAACGGTTTTATGAATGGATATATGTTGTCCAATTTAGTGTCATATGTGTTGTACACTAATGATTTATGAATGGATATGTGTTGTCCAATTTAGTGTTATATGTGTTGTACACTAACAATTTTATAAACGGATATGTGTTGTCCAAGGGTTAGTGATATATGTGTTGTACACTAACGGTTGTTATGAACACCGATGGGAAATTCGAGTACCATTCCTTTTTACGATTGGTTAACCTTGGGCGTTTATATATATTGTTGTATATATATATATATATATATATATATATATTGACGTATTGTTGTGATGTAGCTAACCCTCCGGGTGTAGCTTATTTGGCGTTGTTCACATCGTCGTTGGTGAACTTATATTTTGTTGATATCTTTAGCTTGTTGCTTAGAGATCGTACGGTATGCTTAGTGTAGTTGCCTTATTCATGGATGCTTCGGTATGCGGTATTTGATATTGGTGTGGCGTGTCCATTTTATACATATATATGCATGTAGTATATTATCACTCACTAAGCGTTAGCTTACCCTCTCGTTGTTTACATTTTTATAGATTTGCTTGGATGCGGTGGCTCGGGTAAGCTTGGGAACTAGTGGCTCGCGTAGTAGCTTTAGAAGGCTTGCTTTTGGATTAATTAGGATTGGGTAGCGTATCTCCAATTGCCATGCTCGGTTTTTATTTTGTATTACAAATCATGTGATTGAAAACTTGTATTTCGTATGAAAGTCGTAAAACGGCCGATGTGGGCCCGGCCTCGTAAAACTTATTTTATGAATGGAACGTGTTAGTTTTTCATATATGAATAGGTTGTGAAAAGCGTTTTGTCTAAATACGTCGAGAAGTGGTCAAACATTTTCGCATTTCATGACTTTTTGGACAGGCCAGTTTGGCGCGCCGCGCGGTCATATGGCGCGCCGCGCCATATTATGTTCCAGCAAAAAAAAAAATTATTGATATTTCCGCGTGATCGTTTGTATTACGGGTTGGGTTGTTACAAGTGGTATCAGAGCATGGTCTAAGGGATTTAGGTGACTTGAGATAGGTGCCTAGACTTAGACTTTTGTGTGTGCTTAATTTGTTGCGGGACTTGTAGGATTACGGGTCGGAATGGGTTTAGTTAGTGCCTTGTTTATAGGTTGACTAACGTTTATATTAGTAATGCGGATATTATTAATATGCTATTGTGTTGTGTTTTGTTTACGTTTGC
Organism: Rutidosis leptorrhynchoides; assembly: GCF_046630445.1. Taxonomy (NCBI): domain Eukaryota; kingdom Viridiplantae; phylum Streptophyta; class Magnoliopsida; order Asterales; family Asteraceae; genus Rutidosis; species Rutidosis leptorrhynchoides. The sequence continues at coordinate 48,786,496 of NC_092337.1, read as the reverse complement.
GGTTGCATATATCATCGAGCGAGGTGGTCGTTGTACTAACGAGTCGATACGGCGTGTATGCGTAATAAGGACTTGCAAACCTTATTACGGGTGCAAATCGTGTCTAACAAGTGATGTACGACGAGTGTTTAGTAAGATGGGGCGGTGTTGTGTGTATGCTTTATACGTTCGTGATATAATCGCTTTGCATTCCTCGGAATGGCGACAGGAAATGGGATCAAGACGAATGACGCTGAGTTTAACGCTAGAGTTGCGGCCGCCATTGCGGAGCAAATGAGTGCGTTTCGAGAAGAAATGGATAGGAAGTATTCCGAACTTCAAAGTAGCGGTGAAATGGAGCGTTGTCTTAAGAGCTTCATGAGGACTAAACCCCGACGTATGACGGGAAACCGGATCCTTTGATAAGCACAACTTGAATCTCGGATGTCGAAGGATGTTTTCGCACTATTGAATGCCCTCCCGAGAAAAGACGAGACTCACTACTAGTTTGTTGCGGGGTAGGGCGAGTGATTGGTTGGACGGTAAGATTGATCTTGTCGGTGGCGAAACGTTTTTGGCTTTATCGTGGGACGAATTTAAGGAGGAATTCTTCGAGGAGTTCCGGACTTCAGCCGATTTGTGAGAATTGCGTAATGAGATGCGAAATTTGCGACAAGGAGCTATAGATTTGAATACTCTCAAGACGACCTTTATGGCGAAGGATCATTTTTTCCCGGAGTATTTGGGGAATGATCATTTGTTGATGCAAGATTTCTATCGAACCTTGAATAATGACTTGAGGAGTAAGATTAGCAGAGTTCAGGAAAAATTGTTTGCGGAGTTATTCGCTGCGGCTAGAGGTTTCGAGTCGTATTCACGATCGAAGGTTGGTGAACCTTCAAGTGAGAGAAGGGTTGTTTCTTTTGGTGCTCCAACTAAGAGGACTAAGGGTCCGAGTGTGAGCACGGGTGATACAAGGACGGGTATATCGGATTCTAATGCATCTAGGTGTTACAGTTGTGGGGTGAGGGGTCACAAGTCTTGGGAATGTCCGGTGCCAAAGGGTGATGGCACAGTATGTTTCAATTGCCAAGAAGAAGGACATCGTAAGTCCGAATGTCCCGAGTTAGCGGGGACGGGGGTGGCAAGGAGACGTTAGGGTACGTTTCGTTTTAATAAATATGTCCTTTGATTATTTATTATGTGCCATTTGAGTTAGAGTATGTTAAATGCATCGTGTTGTGCATGTTATCGTCATGGGTGACGTTCATAATGGAAGTACCCTATGGTGACGTTTTGATTGTTGGGCGAAGGGCGTAAGACTTGGCGTAACCAAGCATTCCTTAGTATTTGGGAAATGTTTCTACCAAGCCATGAAAATGAGTTTTGGTGTTCGGATGTTAGAGCGTGTTCGCTCTTGTGTTGAAGTTGATGAACCATGAGGTTCAACGGGTGGGATGAAACCCGAGAAATCGAGTGTTTTGGATCTCAATGTGTGTTGGTAAAGGAGTCTACGTGACGCGAAATTAGGTGCCTCTTTTATACCTACTAGCGTGGTGTTCGACTCCGATTGTGTTGCGGTTACATTGTACTTAGGGTACCGAGGTGAAACCCTTAGGTACATGAGTGATCGGGTGGAATTTGACAAACTAAAGTAATTGGATGATTGCGAGGGTATGGTTTGTGTAATTGTGATACACTTTTCATTCGCAGTGTTTAAGGATTGATTGAAATCCTTTGTGTGCCCAAGATTGGAGCAAGATGTGGTGATGGGTCGTGTAAGCCCAATTGTTGGTAAAGTCTACCTTTGGTAGCATTGTACGAGTTGTGGATATGGAACGTAGTTCCAAGTGGGGGAGTTACACTCCCGCATGAGGAGATCCTTAGGGTGAGAATTCGGATAATGCTTATGGTAGATCCGAAACTTGTGTTGGGACCTAGTTTTGGTCGATTTGTGGTAGAGTACAATTTTGGTTAAATTGTACTTATGATTTTGGATTTGGAAATTATCACCGAGGTGGTAATGTGGTAAATCTCGTTGAGAGATAATGGACGTGTTTGGCGAGCAAGGTGAAATCCCTCGGTTATGGGATGTGTGTGTCGGATTCTCTTTTAGAGAATTTTTGTTTTGTGCCTATGTTCGATATAGGTGGTTCTTGCTCGATTGTGTGAATGGTTAGTGGTATCCGTTAGGATTCACTATGGCTTAGCAGAGCGCGATGTTACGCTACTCGTTGTTCGAGGCGAAAAGGGCGTTGATTGGTGAAGCATGACCTTCGGGGTCCGCTGACTTCATCATGGTATTGTTGATTGGTGAAGCATGACCTTCGGGGTCCGCTGACTTCATCATGGGAGTAGTGATATATCGGTGAAGCATGACCGTTGACGGGGTCCGCTGACTTCATCCGGTGTTGAGTGATCTATCGGTTGTTTTATACACCGATGGTGGGGTCGTGAGGACCATGTTGTGTGATTAGTGATGCGATAGCCGTGTTTCGCTCACATGTTGTTACGGGTGTGACAATAGTCGATTTTGTACACCTTAGGATTAGCGTTGCCATAGTCGTTTTGGGCGCTTTTTGTTTTAGCCGTCGCTTATGATGTTAGGATAGTGGCGTATTGGTTGTATTGCGCGCTACAAAGGATGTTTAGTGGTAAGTGTAATCTGTAAGGATTTTTGTGGTTCGATCTTCAACGTTCGGATTGTTAACTTTAGGTTGAGACATGGTCGCTTTTAGCGTTGTCCTTGGTAAAGGTACGCTAAGGAATTGATATCTCGGTACGAGATTGGTTGAGTTTCTCCCGATATGGGAAAAGAGCGGGTTTTAGTGCTCGGATAGTGGTTTTGATAAATCGCGGGTGGCGATTTTAGTTGTTAAAGGTGATTCATTGAGAAGAATTGTCTAGGAAAGTTCGGATTGGAACTTATGATTGAGGGTCGTTGAGTAGTTCCGGATGCTTAAGTGACGAGGATCACGAGGACGTGATCGAGTTTAAGTGAGGGAGAGTTGTAAGACCCAAATATTTATTGTACATAATGTATTTATGGTGTACGATGCGTGTATGAAGTGTACGATGCATGTACGTGTTGCTTGATCGAAGGTCGGGGGAAACTGGACGTGTCTGAGGTGACAAAGGGTGTACGTATCTTTTAAACCCTAAATAAAGTTTGTGTTGATGTTTCAAAGCCTTACCATTGGAAAGGAAATCTTATTACGTTTCTAACGATATTTGATTCATCGAAAACGGAGCTACGGTCAAAAAGTTATGGCCAAAACAAGTTTCTGAAAACTGACCTGTAGGTTGGAGCGGCGCTCCACCTTTTGGCGCGGCGCGCCGATCCCGTCTGATGCAATTTTCATCCTTTTTAAAAGGTTTAAATGAGGGGTACTTTGATCTTTTCATTTAGGGTCGGTTTAGGGTCACCAAAACTGATCTAGAACTCCATTGGAGCTCATTTCTCACCCACACAAACACTCTCATCCATATTTAGATAGAGAGGAAGAGTTCTAGAGTGAGAGAGCTTGATTTGGAGAAGAAGGAGTCGAATTCTAGCCAAAACTCGGGTTTTAAAGTTGTTCATCTCGCTCCTAGCTACGTTTTGGTAGTATTGGTAAGTCCTAACTCCGAATTTCATTTGTTAGATTTGATATTCAAGTTAGGGTTTGAGATTGTTAGTTGTAAAACCCATTTGGTTGATGAAGAGGGTTTATGGAAACTTGCTACTTTGATATTTGGTGGGTTTTGGGTTGGTTAATGATTTAACCATGTTTAAGACTTATAAATGGTGTATAATCACTAGTGTTAGTGATTATTGGTGTTTTGGAAATCATTAGGGTTCTTATGGTTGACTAATTTTGACTAGAGTCAAAATTAGGGTTTGTTGATGATTATGACTCAATTGCCGAATTAATAAGGTTTATAAACTTAAAATGGATTAAGTTGAAGCATAGAATCGAGTTAAATATGTTTTGGTGTCAAAACTTGCTAATGGCGTGATATTGACTTCTTATGGGTCAAATTAGGGTTTAAGTGTCATTTTGGGCAAGATAGGTGTTTAACACCTATGTTTGGGTTTGATTGGCATATTAGGACCATTCTCACTTGTGTAATTGATTATTGGTTAGTTTGGGCGTGATTTTTGTAGTGACCCGAACTTTTCCATGTTTATATATATTAATTGAGATTGATATTTACATGATTAAATGTTTCCAACATGTTAAGTAATCAAACTTGTTAAAACTTGATTAATTGAAATATGTTTCATATAGACAATTGACCACCCAAGTTGACCGGCGATTCACGAACGTTAAAACTTGTAAAAACGACATGACGATATATATATGGATATACATATGGTTAACATGAGATTATGATAAGTAAGTATCTCCATAAGTATATTAACAATGAGTTATATACATATAAACAAGACTACTAACTTAAGGATTTCGAAACGAGACATATATGTAACGATTATCGTTGTAACGACATTTAAATGTATATATATCATATTAAGATATATTAATATATCATAATATCATGATAATATAATAATTTAACATCTCATTAGATATAATAAACAATGGGTTAACAACATTAATTGAGATCGTTAACTTAAAGGTTTCAAAACAACACTTACATGTAACGACTAACGATGACTTAACGACTCAGTTAAAATGTATATACATGTAGTGTATTTAGATGTATTAAAATACTTTTGGAAGACTTTAATACATATATCAAAACACTCATACTTAACGAAAATGGTTACAGTTACTTTCCCATTCTTTTCTTTCATCAAGAATTCTAGTCGTATTCTTACCCGTATTATACACAGCTTCAAAACGTACTTACTATGGGTATATACCAATAGGAACTAGCATGGGATTCCACTCTTGATTATGTCATGTATGACTAATCAATTTTAACTTCTACCATGAGCTAGTCAACTAACTAGAACTCCTTTTAACCCCACTCACCACTCACCAATTACCACTCATCATTCACTCCATTTCACTTCCAATTCTCTTTCTAATTCTCTCTCAACACACACACACTATTATGAACGTATTTTTCCAGTAGTTAATCATCATCTTCATCAAAAATCACTTCAAGAATTAAGCTATAATCATCATAGGAAGAACACTTCAAGAACACTTCAAAAATCCCTTCAAGTTTACTAATTTACTTCCAAGCTTTCTAATCCATTCCAAGTAATCATCTAAGATCAAGAAACCTTTGTTATATACAGTAGGTTATCTTTCTTATTCAAGGTAATATTCATATTCAAACTTTGATTCAATTTCTATAACTATAAACTATCTTAATTCGAGTAAAAATCTTACTTGAACTTGTTTTTGTGTCATGATCCTACTTCAAGAACTTTCAAGCCATCCAAGATCCTTTGAAGCTAGATCATTTCTTGTCACTTCCAGTAGGTTTACCTACTAAACTTGAGGTAGTAATGATATTCATAACATCATTCGATTCATATATATAAAACTATCTTATTCGAAGGTTTAAACTCGTAATCACTAGAACATAGTTTAGTTAATTCTAAACTTGTTCGCTAACAAAAGTTAATCCTTCTAACTTGACTTTTAAAATCAACTAAACACATGTTCTATATCTATATGATATACTAACTTAATGATTTAAAACCTGGAAACACGAAAAACACCGTAAAACCGGATTTACGCCGTCGTAGTAACACCGCGGGCTGTTTTGGGTTAGTTAATTAAAAACTATGATAAACTTTGATTTAAAAGTTGTTATCCTGAAAAAATGATTTTTATTATGAACATGAAACTATATCCAAAAATTATGGTTAAACTCAAAGTGGAAGTATGTTTTCTAAAATGGTCATCTAGACGTCGTTCTTTCGACTGAAATGACTACCTTTACAAAAACGACTTGTAACTTATTTTTCTGACTATAAACCTATACTTTTTCTATTTAGATTCATAAAATAGAGTTCAATATGAAACCATAGCAATTTGATTCACTCAAAACGGATTTAAAATGAAGAAGTTATGGGTAAAACAAGATTGGATAATTTTTCTCATTTTAGCTACGTGAAAATTGGTAACAAATCTATTCCAGCCATAACTTAAACAACTTGTATTGTATATTATGTAATCTTGAGATACCATAGACACGTATACAATGTTTCGACCTATCATGTTGACACATCTATATATATTTCGGAACAACCATAGACACTCTATATGTGAATGTTGGAGTTAGCTATACAGGGTTGAGGTTGATTCCAAAATATATATAGTTTGAGTTGTGATCAATACTGAGATACGTATACACTGGGTCATGGATTGATTCAAGATAATATTTATCGATTTATTTCTGTACATCTAACTGTGGACAACTAGTTGTAGGTTACTAACGAGGACAGCTGACTTAAAAAACTTAAAACATCAAAATATATTAAAAGTGTTGTAAATATATTTTGAACATACTTTGATATATATGTATATATTGTTATAGGTTCGTGAATCAACCAGTGGCCAAGTCTTATTTCCCGACGAAGTAAAAATCTGTGAAAGTGAGTTATAGTCCCACTTTTAAAATCTAATATTTTTGGAATGAGAATACATGCAGGTTTTATAAATGATTTACAAAATAGACACAAGTACGTGAAACTACATTCTATGGTTGAATTATCGAAATCGAATATGCCCCTTTTTATTAAGTCTGGTAATCTAAGAATTAGGGAACAGACACCCTAATTGACGCGAATCCTAAAGATAGATCTATTGGGCCCAACAAGCCCCATCCAAAGTACCGGATGCTTTAGTACTTCGAAATTTATATCATATCCGAAGGGTGTCCCGGAATGATGGGGATATTCTTATATATGTATCTTGTTAATGTCGGTTACCAGGTGTTCACCATATGAATGATTTTTATCTCTATGTATGGGATGTGTATTGAAATATGAAATCTTGTGGTCTATTGTTACGATTTGATATATATAGGTTAAACCTATAACTCACCAACATTTTTGTTGACGTTTAAAGCATTTTTATTCTCAGGTGAATATTAAGAGCTTCCGCTGTTGCATACTAAAATAAGGACAAGATTTGGAGTCCATGTTTGTATGATATTGTGTAAAAACTGCATTCAAGAAACTGATTTCGATGTAACATATTTGTATTGTAAACCATTATGTAATGGTCGTGTGTAAACATGATATTTTAGATTATCATTATTTGATAATCTACGTAAAGCTTTTTAAACCTTTATTTATGAAATAAAGGTTATGGTTTGTTTTAAAAATGAATGCAGTCTTTGAAAAACGTCTCATATAGAGGTCAAAACCTCGCAACGAAATCAATTAATATGGAACGTTTTTAATCAATAAGAACGGGACATTTCAGTTGGTATCCGAGCGTTGGTCTTAGAGAACCAGAATTTTGCATTAGTGTGTCTTATCGAGTTTGTTAGGATGCATTAGTGAGTCTGGACTTCGACCGTGTTTACTTGAAAAATGATTGCTTAACAAATTTTGTTGGAAACTATATATTTTTAACATGTGAATATTATGTGATATATTAATCTCTTAACGCGTTTGATATTATGTGATAGATGTCTACCTCTAGAACAAGACCCATTGACTCACCTAATAATAATGAAGAGTTAAATGTAAATTGGAATGATTCGTGGACTGATTCACAAGTTCTCGAAGAGGAACCTGGAGAAGAGTCGGAACCAGAAGAAGAATCGGAACCGGAAGAAGAATCGGAACCGGATGAAGAAATAGAACCGGTGGGGGAAATAATAAAATGGTTAAGTAAAAGAAAATCCTCAACCAACCGACCAAGGTTAATTATGGTCAATGGTGTTTCCGCTAAGGAAGCAAAATATTAGGAGGATTACCAATTCTCCGATGAATCGGATTCTGACGAGAATTCCGATGATGTTATAGAAATTACCCCAACTGAATTTAAAAAGGCAAAAGAAAATAATAAGGGAAAGGGCATAAAAATAGAGAAATCTAATTCCAACCCCGATGAACTTTATATGTATCGTCAACCCCCGAAGTCCTTAAGTTGTAACAATGACCCGGGAACCTCTAAACCACCAGGTTTTTCTAAACCAATGTGGAAAACAACGGCTCATATTAGGGGAACATCATATATCCCTAGAAACTTGGCAAAACGAACCAAAACCGAAGAAGAAGAAACAAGCGAGTCGGAATAAGATAGTTGTATTCGTGTGGTGTAATATATGTAATATAGTGTGCTTATGCTTTATGATATATGTAAAAATTGCTTGTATTAATAAGTATTTTTTTATGAATCTAACTCTTGTCTATTTTACAGTATAAAAACACAAAATGGATAGACAACCCAATATTGTAAGAAACCTACCCGGAGACATGATTGATGAAATCTTGTCTAGAGTCGGTCAGAATTCTTCGGCACAACTATTTAAGGCGAGATCAGTTTGTAAGACATTCGAAGAACGTTCCAAGAATGCCTTGGTTTATAAAAGGCTTTCGTTCGAAAGATGGGGGATATCACATTGGGAAATCCATAAGTTATTGATAATGCTAAAAACGAACATATATTTCATAGCATTATTCCTCAAGAAAGACAAGCTTTTAGTTGCAATTGTTCTATTTACAAGTGATATTCGTTTAAATAATAAAAGGTTAAGACAAAAGACAGATTCGACGAATTGAAGACGCAAACGACCAAAAAGCTCAAAAGTACAAAATACAATCCAAGAGGTTCCAATTATTGATAAGAAACGTCTCGAATTTACAAGAGTACAAGATTCAAAACGCAAAGTACAAGATATTAAATTGTACGCAAGGACGTTCGAAAATCCAGAACCGGGACCAGAGTCAACTCTCAACGCTCGACGCAACGGACTAAAAATTACAAGTCAACTATGCACATAAATATAATATAATATTTAAATAATTCTTATAATTATTTAATATATTATATTATTTATAAAACCATTGGCAGAAGAAAACAACCAAATATGAGCCTCCCCAGCTGGCCATGCGATCGCATGGCCTGGAAGGCATAAATCCATGCGATCGCATGAGCCCCAGTTCCAGCCCACATGCCTATAAAAATCGAGCTTTGGTGCACCACAAAAAAATCTATCTTTCTCTTTTCTCCATTCATACGATATATTTATATTTATAATTTATATTTTAAATTTTAATTTTAATTATAATTCTAATAATAAGGGTATGTTAGCGAATGTTGTAAGAGTGTAAGTCGAAATTCTGTCCGTGTAACACTACGCTATTTTTAATCATTGTAAGTTATGTTCAACCTTTTTAATTTAATGTCTCGTAGCTAAGTTATTATTATGCTTATTTAAAACGAAGTAATCATGATGTTGGGCTAATTACTAAAATTGGGTAATTGGACTTTGTACCATAATTGGGGTTTGGACAAAAGAACGACACTTGTGGAATTTAGACTATGGGCTATTAATGGGCTTTATATTTGTTTAACTAAATGATAGTTTGTTAATGTTAATATAAAGATTTACAATTGGACGTCCCTATAAGTTACCATATACACTCGATCGGACACGATGGGCGGGGTATTTATATGTACGAATAATCGTTCATTTAACCGGACACGGGAATGGATTAATAGCCACTAGAATAATTAAAACATGGGTGAAATTATGTACAAGGACACTTGGTATAATTGATAACAAAATATTAAAACCTTGGGTTACACTCAGTCGACATCCTGGTGTAATTATTAAACAAAGTATTAAAATCTTGTTACAGTTTAAGTCCCCAATTAGTTGGAATATTTAACTTCGGGTATAAGAATAATTTGACGAGGACACTCGCACTTTATATTTATGACTGATGGACTGTTATGGACAAAAACCAGACGGACATATTAAATAATCCAGGACAAAGGACAATTAACTCATGGGTATAAAACTAAAATCAACACGTCAAACATCATGATTACGGAAGTTTAAATAAGCATAATTCTTTTATTTCATATTTAATTTCCTTTATTTTATATTTAGTTGCACTTCTAATTATCACATTTTTATTATTGTAGTTAATTGCACTTTTAATTATCGTACTTTTTAATTATCGCAAGTTTATTTTATCGCATTTTTATTATTTGCAATTTCATTATCGTTATTTACTTTACGCTTTAATTTAAATCTTGTATTTATTTTTAATATTTTACATTTGGTTTTAACTGCGACTAAAGTTTTAAAATCGACAAACCGGTCATTAAACGGTAAAAACCTCCCTTTATAATAATAATATTACTTATATATATATTTGTATTTTTGTAAAAGTAAACTAATATAGCGTTAAGCTTTGTTTAAAAAGATTCCCTGTGGAACGAACCGGACTTACTAAAAACTACACTACTGTACGATTAGGTACACTGCCTATAAGTGTTGTAGCAAGGTTTAAGTATATCCGTTCTCTAAATAAATAAATATCTTGTGTAAAATTGTATCGTATTTAATAGTATTTCCTGTAAAAATATAAGCTATTTTATATACACCTCGCGAAACATCAAGTATTTTTGGCGCCGTTGCCGGGGACCAATCTAGCTTAAAAGCCGGAAGCGCAACGCTAATAAAAAAAAGAATTTTTAGTTTACTTTTATTAAAATTCGTTTTTATAAAAATACGTTTTAAATATTCGAAAATATAAAAAGAAAAACAAAAATATAAATATTTTTTTTTAGAGTTTGGTAAATATTTAAGTTTTATAAAGTTTCTTTATTTCTATTTTTTTTTAGTTTGTAAAAATATAAGTTTTATTTAATTAATAAATATATTTTATATTTTACAGCAAAAACAGAAAAAAAAATAATTAATTCGGCCCGAACACTGTAGCAGCCCAGCTCTTGGCCAGAAACCCTAGCCCATGCGATCGCATGGCTGGGCAACTGAGGACTCATGCGATCGCATGAGCCCATCTGACATTCCAGACTCCAGCCTGCATTAATTACGGATAATAATAATTATTATTATATTTAAACCCTAATTAGGGTTATATATAATATATATTAATTTAGTTTTTATTATTAATTTGTATTTTTAGTTTAATTAGTTTATTTAAATTGTAAAGTTAATAGTTTTATAAAATAAATAATATAAAAATAATATTTTTATAAAAATTGTACTTTTTACAACTTTTTATATATTTTTATATTTTGTCCATTTTTAATCGTTTTAGCGTAATATTTGTATTTTTCGCTCATATTTAGTTTTAATTCATAGTTTTTGCCATAATTATTTTTACTTCTAGATTTTTAGGCTTTGCCGTAGAATTTCTTAAGTGCTTTTTCTTTAGACTAAGATTTAAGTGCTTTAGAATTTTGCGACGCCTTTTTAAGTTTTAGTTTCTTTTTAAGTTATTTTCATTTGGGATTTAGTTTTTCCTGTAAGCTTTAATATTTTTAGACACCTTTTACTATGTATCAATTATCATTCCAATTAGTAATCTCAATTTGAGATTATAATTTTAAGTTAGTTGTAGTAATAAGGTTAGGTTAGTCAAGTGTTTTTTTTTTGTTTTATAAGTTTCTTTTATTTTTCCGTCACCTTTTATTTTTCAACCATTTTTCTTTTTCGACCTTTTTCCGACGAACTCTTTTTCTTTCTTATTTCTCGTTATTCTAGTTTTAGGGCATAGATTTTTGTTCTACTCCTTATCTAAATTTCTTAAAATTACGAAAATTTATTTTAAGTGGTTAAATTGATAGACATCAAAATTTTCTGGTTCGTAGTAATAGTTGGATTTGTACGTGGACCGGGTTATTGGAGCCAAACAGTCCTCAATTATATTGAGACCAAACGAATCCTGCCCCTCTGCTGCATCTTTTGGCTATTCGAAACGTGGGCAAAATCAGAAAAGTCTATTGATTGGATAACTTATTATAATTTCTCTTTCCTTTTAAAAACTAATAGGATATTCAGTGAATGCACCGAGCAAGACGTTCACCACCTTTTGTACGTTCACCACCTGTAACTAGATCAAGACATTTAGTAAATATTTCCACCGTTGATTTTTCTTTAGAAACGTCATCCAGTCGACCAAGTACTTCAGTTCAAATTTCCAATAATCCATTTTTTGAACCCGACCTCACAATTGAGAATCCGGAGAATATTCAGGAACGGTTCGTAGATCCTGAACCACTAAACTTTCCCCCGGAACCACCAATCATTCAAACAGAGATTGTTGAGGAACGAACCATTAAATCAGAATCCTCTAGTGATTCCGATTCAACAAATTCAATTATGGAGAATCTGGAACCTTTAAGTATGGAAGACCGAATGAGAGCTAAACACACTGGCCAAGGTCACGCAATAACTCATCCAGACATTAATGCACCAGATTATGAAATCAAAGGGCAAATTCTACACATGGTGACTAATCAATGCCAATTTAGTGGTGCGCTGAAGGAAGATCCAAATGAACATCTACGTACCTTTAATAGGATCTGCACACTATTTAAAATCCGAGAAGTAGAGGATGAACAGATATATCTCATGTTATTTCCCTGGACTTTAAAGGGAGAAGCCAAAGATTGGTTGGAATCATTACCTGAAGGGGCGATTGATACATGGGATGTTTTAGTTGAAAATTTTCTTAAACAATTCTTTCCTGCATCTAAAGCCATAAGACTTCAAGCAGAAATTGTTACGTTTACACAGAAACCAAATGAAACTCTATATGAGGCATGGACTAGATATGGAAAGTTATTAAGAGGATGTCCGCAACATGGTTTAGACACCTGTCAAATAGTACAAATATTCTACCAAGGATGCGACATCACTACAAGAAAAGACATAGATATAGCAGTTGGTGGTTCTATTATGAAGAAAACCGAAACTGATGCTTACAAAATTATTGATAACACTGCTTCCCACTCACATGAGTGGCACCAAGAAAAAGATATCGTTAGATCATCTAAAGCAGCTAGAGCCGATTCTAGCCATGACTTAGATTCCATTTCCGCAAAGATAGATGCTGTGGAGAGACGAATGGAAAAGATGACTAAGGATATTCACTCAATACGAATTAGTTGTGAGCAGTGTGGAGGACCACATTTGACAAAAGATTGTCTCAGTATTGAATTAACAATGGAACAAAGAGAGAATATTTCATACATAAACCAAAGGCCTGGAAATAATTATCAGAATAATTATCAACCGCCAAGACCGATTTACAATCAAAACCAAAATTATAACCGAAATATTCCATACAACAACCAACAAGGTCCTAGCAATCAACAAGTATCCAATAATACTTATAATCAGCAAAGACCTAATTTTCAAAACAAACCACCACAACAAACCGATGATAAAAAGCCGAATTTAGAAGATATGATGACGAAGCTAGTTGAAACTCAAACGTAGTTTTTCACATCTCAGAAACAAACTAATGAACAAAATGCTCAAGCATTTAGAAATCAACAAGCTTCTATTCAAAACTTGGAACAAGAAGTAAGTAACCTAGCAAGGTTAATAGGTGAAAGAAAACCGGGAAGTCTACCTAGTGATACAAACGCTAACCTCCAGAATGAAACAGCTAAAGCCATTACCACAAGAAGTGGTACAACACTTAAACCACCTGAAATACCTGTAATTTCTGATGAAGCTATTCCTACTCCACAAGAACCACAACCTGATCAAGATAAGGAAAAAGAACCGGTAGTTGAAAAGGTTAATGAAGATAACACAGCTAAGGATAAACCTTATGTTAAACCATACCAACCACCACTTCCTTACCCGAGTAAAATGAAGAAAGAGAAACTTGAAGCCGAACAATCCAAATTCTTAGATATGTTTAAACAGATAAATGTAAATCTTCCTTTCATTGATGTGATTTCAGGAATGCCTAGATATGCTAAATTCTTGAAAGATCTAATCTCAAATAGAAAGAAAATGGAAGAACTCTCGGCTGTTACTATGAATGCTAATTGTTCAGCAGTGCTGTTGAATAAGATACCAGAAAAACTATCTGATCCAGGAAGTTTCACAATTCCATGTTTTCTGGGTAGTCTTAGTTCAATAGAAGCATTGGCAGACTTAGGTGCTAGTATAAATCTAATGCCGTATTCACTATACGCTAAACTAGACCTTGGAGAATTGAAACCAACCAGAATAAGCATACAACTAGCCGATAGATCAATAAAATATCCTAAAGGGATAATGGAGAACATGCTAGTTAAAGTTGGTACTTTAGTATTTCCAGTAGATTTTGCTGTTTTAGACATGGAAGAAGATTCTCAAGTTCCTCTCATATTAGGAAGACCATTCTTAAACACGGCTAAAGCAATGATAGACGTGTTCGGTAAGAAATTGACCCTAAGTATAGAGGATGAGAGTGTTACCTTTTCAGTTGATAGAGCAATGCAACAACCGCAATCTGCAGATGATACATGTTATTATATTCAAACTATAGATGCACATGCAGAATTATTAGAAGAATTTCCAGAATTACAAGGAACAGGAGAATGTTCTTTAGGAGAAGGTAATGAACCAATTGATGAAGCTGAAATGTTAGCTACACTTATAGCTAATGGATATGAACCAACAACAGAAGAAATTCAAATGCTAAAAGAAGAAGACAGATATCGATATAAATCATCGATAGAAGAACCACCGAAATTAGAGTTAAAGCCACTTCCAAACCATTTGGAATACGCTTATTTACATGGTGAATCTGAATTACCTGTAATAATATCGTCTTCTCTTACTAAAAATGAGAAATCACTACTCATTTCTGTGTTGAAATCTCATAAACCAGCCATTGCATGGAAGATTCATGATATTAAAGGAATAAGTCCTTCGTATTGCACACATAAAATCCTTATGGAAGAAGGTCATAAAACGTATGTGCAACGCCAATGAAGACTAAATCCTAATATGCAAGATGTAGTTAAAAAGGAGATTATTAAACTGCTAGATGCAGGTTTAATTTATCCAATTTCTGATAGTCCATGGGTAAGCCCAGTTCAATGCGTGCCTAAGAAGGGTGGCATGACTGTCATTACAAATGAGAAAAATGAGCTTATTCCTACTAGGACTGTAACAGGATGGCGTGTATGTATTGATTATAGAAAATTAAATGACGCCACCAGAAAAGATCACTTTCCCTTACCTTTCATAGATCAAATGTTGGAAAGATTAGCCGGAAATAGTTACTATTGTTTTCTAGATGGATTTTCCGGATATTTTCAAATTCCAATATCACCCGAAGATCAAGAGAAAACCACATTCACGTGCCCTTATGGTACTTTTGCTTACAAACGCATGCCATTTGGACTTTGCAACGCCCCTGCAACCTTTCAAAGGTGTATGATGGCGATTTTTTACGACATGATAGAAGAATGCATGGAAGTTTTCATGGATGAATTTTCAGTCTTCGGTGATACATTTGAATCATGTCTAGTTAATCTTGAACGAATGCTTATTAGATGCGAACAATCAAATCTAGTACTTAATTGGGAGAAATGCCATTTCATGGTTAAAGAAGGCATCGTTCTTGGTCATAAAATTTCAAAAGAAGGAATTGAAGTGGATAGAGCTAAAGTAGATGTAATTGCTAAACTTCCACATCCCACTAATGTTAGAGGAGTTAGGAGTTTTCTAGGGCATGCCGGTTTTTACCGACGTTTCATAAAAGATTTTTCTAAAATTGCCACTCCTATGAATAAACTCCTAGAAAAGGATGCTCCATTCATCTTTTCAGATGAGTGTATCAAATCTTTTAATATTCTTAAAGAAAAACTAACTAATGCGCCGATCATGATAACACCAAATTGGAATCTACCATTTGAACTAATGTGCGATGCAAGTGATTTTGCAATGGGAGCCGTTTTAGGACAAAGGATTGAAAAACGATTTCAACCTATATATTATGCTAGTAAGACGTTACAAGGAGCACAAACGAACTATACAACTACTGAGAAAGAACTCCTTGCTATTGTCTTTGCTTTTGACAAATTTCGATCATATCTCGTTCTAGCAAAAACGGTGGTCTATACCGACCATTCTGCTCTTAGATACCTATTTTCAAAACAAGATGCTAAACCAAGATTAATCCGTTGGATCTTACTCTTACAAGAGTTTGATATTGAAATCCGAGATAAAAGAGGAGCAGAAAATCTCGCCGCTGATCATCTTTCTCGTCTTGAAAATCCCGAGTTAGAAGTTCTGAATGAATCGGCCATACAAGACAACTTTCCTGATGAATATCTATTGAAGATAGATTATAAAGAAATTCCATGGTTTGCAGACTATGCAAACTACTTAGTTTGTGGATTCCTTGAAAAAGGATTATCGTACCAAAAATGAAAGAAATTCTTCAGTGATATAAAACACTATTTCTGGGAAGATCCACATTTGTTTAAAAGTTGTCCAGATGGAATAATACGCCGATGTGTATTTGGAGATGAAGCTAGTAAAATATTAAACCATTGTCACACAGGACCAACAGGAGGGCATTATGGGCCTCAACTAACAGCAAGAAAAGTTTATGATGCTGGATTCTATTGGCCTACAATTTACAAAGACGCACACCTTCTTTGCAAATCCTGTGATGCATGTCAAAGGGCCGGAAAAATAAGTCAACGTGATGAAATGCCACAAAATGTCATCCAAGTATGTGAAGTATTTGACATTTGGGGTATTGACTTTATGGGTCCATTTCCAAAATCTCATAATAATCTATATATACTCGTAGCCATTGATTATGTATCTAAATGGGCGGAAGCACAAGCTCTCCCAACTAACGATGCACGAGTTGTAGTCAACTTTTTAAAACGTCTTTTTGCAAGGTTTGGAACACCGAAAGCTTTAATAAGTGATCGGGGAACTCATTTCTGTAATAATCAACTTGAGAAAGTACTTAAAAGATATGGAGTAACTCATAAAATCTCCACCGCATATCATCCACAAACAAGTGGACAAGTTGAAAATACCAACTGAGCTTTAAAACCTATTCTAGAGAAAACCGTAGGATCAAATCCGAAGGAATGGTCCATTAAATTGGAGGATGCACTCTGGGCTTTTAGAACAGCCTACAAAACTCCAATTGGAACCACACCTTTTAGACTTGTTTATGGAAAAGCATGTCATCTTCCAGTAGAAATTGAACACAAAGCATTTTGGGCTTTGAAGACATGTAATCTTGATTTACATGAAGTTGGACGTCTAAGATTAAGTCAACTAAACGAATTAGAAGAATTAAGACATGAAGCATACGAGAATTCGTTAATCTATAAAGAAAGAACGAAGAAATGGCATGATAAAAGAATCAGAAGTTCAAAAGAATTTAAAGAAGGAGACAGAGTTCTTCTTTTCAATTCACGATTCAAGCTATTTCCTGGAAAATTGAAATCAAGATGGTCTGGACCATTGATAGTCAAAAGAGTTTTCCCATACGGAACGATAGAATTAATAAATTCAAATGGGATTGAATTTAAAGTTAATGGTCACAGAGTTAAACATTACATACATGGTCCGATGGAAGTCGACAACGAAGTTAATCACAATTTCGACACCACAGCTAACTAAGTGTGGGGAGAATCAAGTCTTTAAAGGATAATATGTATTTCTGTTAGAGTTAGATTGTCTGTTTTCGTGTAGTTCTCAAAAATGGAACCCGAATGGTCTTTCCCTAGCAGACCCTAAAGAACTAGTCTTCTCCCCCCATTCTGAATTTTTATTTTTTTTAGGTTTTTACAAAATGAAGACTGCCTGTGAACTAAACCATGGTCTAATGCTACACGCTTTGATCACTAAACGTAATAATGACACACTTCCGAGTGAAATAGTATCAGTAATCAGAGAAAGAATGGACGGAGTTAGAAAATAATCCAGATGCGAAGATAATAAGTTACAATTTGGTAAAGGAAAATCAAAATCCGCAGCAAAAAGAAGAGCACGACACCTAGAACGATGTCACAAATGCGGAAAATGGTCACATGGAGGTAAATGTTCAAATAATCAAACCTATTCAAATACCGAATTTGTTACTTTATGCAGAGACAGACCGTTCATATGTTTAGAAGAAAAGACACTGAATGCTCGAGGTTACGCCTATGTAGCCATGGAAAAACCAATTAAACCGACTATCTTATGAATGGGATAGATCATATAACTAAGAAATCTATTTCACAGGTATGTCTGTACATTTTTTATTTTTATTTTTTTTAACCTTTTGATAATAAACGCTAATTTGTTCGCTATAAAGTATTAAATTGGTATTAAATAAAATTAGGTTTGGCGACCGAAATTATTGATATCATTCAAAAATTTATTACATCACTGCGAAATTTAACGTTTATTCTTAAGGTATAAATATCTTTAATCAATCAACCCAAAATATTTCAAAAATTCGTCATGAGTTAAATTAGGTCTTGGAACCGAAATTACTTTACCGAAAAGAGGGGTGCATATTTTTGATAATATTTGATTGATTAAAGTGGGATAAAAAGCCAAAAAGATTTTTAATTTTATTTTTACCATGTTTTTAAAATTAATATTTAAATCTTAAATTAATATTGTAAACTTTGTAAAAACAATGTATTTAAAATTGTAAATATTTGAAAAATTAATATAAGTTTGGTGTGAATTTAAAATATAAATTTTTAATTTTATGCATTTCAAATTTTAAGTTTGGTGTGAATTTTTAATTTTTAAAATAGGAATTTTTAATTTTATGCATTTCAAATTTTAAGTTTGGTGTGAATTTTTAATATTAATTTTGAATTTTATATTTAAATTGTGTGAATTTAAAAACAAAAATTTACTTTATCTCATTAAGTTAAAAATATGATTTTTAAAATTCGTCGTAAGTTGAAGACTAGGTCTTTGAACCGAAATTGCTTTACCCGAGGGAGGGACGAGAACTTTTATTATCATTATTTTTAATCTTATTGAATTAAAGTATGCCAAAAACATTAAAAAACCCAAAAATCTTTACTTTTAAAAACCGCGCTTTGATTAGACAAATTTTAAAATTTTGTCGAGGGACAGACTAGGACAACGATCCGAAACGCCCTCGCTCCTAAAGGAAAACAAAATTTTTAAAATTTAATTAATTATAAGTTTTATAATGTATAAGGTTTTATAAATAAAAAAAAAAAAAACAAAAGCTGAAAACACTGTACCCGGACCCCCATGCGATCGCATGGGTTTTACACTTCAACTCCATGCGATCGCATGGAGCTGAAATCCAGGCCAGATACAAGAAGTCCAGCGGGTCTGTTCTTCCCACAAAACACACACATACACCCGAAAAAACTCTCAAATCTTCACCAAATATCGCCGAAATTCACCGTAATTCGTCATTTTTCTTGCTCTAATCATGCCTAGATTCTTATTCTTCAGCAAATTGGTAAAAATTACACCCCTAAACTCTATAAATTCCTAGTTTTTGTGATAATTACCAATTTTTTACCTAATGCAATTTTGTTAATTTCTAGTGTAATTAGTGTTAAATTGTTAGTATTTTATGCATGTATAACCTAGATTGATGCTATTTAACATGATTTGAAGCCAAAAACTTCAAAATTTTTAGAAATCTAGGGTTTGTGTTCTTGAGAAATTTGGGGCTTTTTGATATAAACAGGTTATGGCCGATTTTTGTCATGAATTATTGCTAAATTGAGTAGTGTAATATGTTTAGATAGTTAAATGATCCAAACAATGATCCTAAACATGATTTTTGGAGATTAAAGTGGACTTTTTAAGTCCAAAATTCATGAACTTGATTAATTTGATATATTTGCCATTTGAGACTTGTTTAATTATTAGTAATGAATATTTTGACATGTTATTTGAGTTAAATGCTTATGAATTTTGTATACATTTTCATATGTGCTTATTTGAAAAGTGTAGAATTGTGAAAAATTGTGAAAATGTGTATAAGTTTAATTTTGATTTAACATGTTATAGTGATTGTTTTAAGTTGTTATTTTGCTAACACTAATGCATATTTGGATGCACAAATTTTGTGTTTAATGTGTTTTACAGAGAGCCGATACTGGAGGTTCAGGAGCATCATCATCTAGACGACCAGCACCAGCACCAGAACCAGAACCAGAAATGCAACACGAACAAGAACCACAACAGGAACAACAACAGCCTGATCAGCACATACCTTATTATGATCCGGTACAGTTTGTTGATGAATTCATAGTATTCCCAATGAGGCCGCCAGTAGAATTCCCAACGATTCCTGAGCACACTCTACATCCTAATCTGAGATTTGATAGAAGATGGAGAGATTACGAGACATATCAAAGGAATAAATTCAAATTGGTAACAAAAAATGTAGAGGTGCCAAGGGTAATTGATTGGGCCCCTTTGGAAACGGTCCATCTAGCTGACCGTGTTAGACAGCTTTTAGTTCAAAGGTATGGCAGTTCTTCTTTTACAGATTGGGAACGTCTTTTCACCATTCGTAGACCTGTATATAAGGAATGGTGTGTTGAGTTGATAAGTACTGTATCACTTGATAAAAATATAGTTAGAATAGATGATAGAAGATTTCTTAGGTTTATCCTTGGCGGTAGGATGTACAGAATGTCCATGCTGGACATGGCCAGGGCCTTACAGATATATACTCCTGGTGAGTTGCTATTACCCGATTGTACAAACTTGATTCATTATGGTGAACGGGTAGATAGTAACTTTGACGCTGACGCCATTTGGAGGCGTATGTCACATTTTGATGTTTTTACACGAGCAGGAGGACACTCCTATACACATATTGACAGAGCCGAGCTTCGTATTATTCATAGATTTTTGGCTAACTCGATTACACAAAGAGGTCATAATAAAGAAAAAATTACCGTATATGATTTATTCTACCTAAAGTGTATTCGGGATCCTAGAAGCTTTGTCAATATCCCTTACTGTGTTGCTTTTTATTTATCTAAAATGGTAGAGGGAATGCAGGACGGGAGTATAATAGGAGGAGGTATTTTTGTTACTCTCATTGGAGAGTATTTAGGTGTTGATAGGAACCAAGGGGGTCCATTACAGATTTGTAGAGAACAGGTTGAGCCCTTAGGATTGAAAGTTTATGTGGGTGCTAAGGTATTGAAAAGTAGACGTAACCAGGCAGTACCCTATGAGGGATCTCATCTTCAGGTAGAGAGAGGCTCAGACGAGGAAATGGAGGAGGCGGAAGACATTAGGGATGTCTTTCGAGATGCTATTCTTGACGTCCACGTTCGTATAGATGAGGAAGCAATGACGAACGCGACAAGAAATAGTATGTATGAGCAGTGGAACTCCGAGCGAGTATACGAGGATTATAGGCGACGCCAACACGATAGCTGGTTAGTTCATCAGCACCAAATCATGAGCCAGCTATCATATCAGGTACCAAATAACTATGTACCTACTCGACCTGCTCATTTTCCGCCACATAGCCCCGATATCCGACCACCCTTTAACTGGTATGACTATGACCAAGCCTATCAGAACACCTATAACCAACAATGGAACCCACCCGATGAGATGAACTAGAACCCTATCCAGACTGATTTAGTTCCATTTGGTTATTTTTATGATTTTTATGTTTTTATCTTTTGACTTTTTCATGTTTAAACTTATGTTATTGGATATATTTGTGTAATTTTTATTATTTTATTATTATTGTGTACTAATATTTCATATTTAGAATTTGAAAGTGGGATATTAAGTCCCATTTCAAATTGCCATGCATGATTATATTTGTATGTATGTATATTTTCGATTGTACAAAATAGGATAAAACAGCGCATTTTCAAAGACTGGCATTAAGTTCAGCAAAAGCTACTAATTTTGACGACAAGATGACAAATAAATGTGATGTAACAACAGACAAAATGAACAAATGATATGCACCATTTATCATTCAGCAAACAAACGCCAATATGTTTGGAAACTTTGATAAAATTTAATCATTTCTACGCTAATCACCCTCAATAATTTAAATTGTACTGATTTCTTGCAAATGAGGGCATTGCAAGATCTTAAGTGTGGGAAGGGGTTAAATTCTTTCGGATTTTTAAAATTTTTATCTTTATACACTTGGTTACCATTAAAAATACTAGTAACGTAGTAGTTGTATTAGAATCTAGTGCTCTCTAATAAAGAACAGCCCTAGTCTTATATACTGACTACCCAATTCTAGTAAAATTTTTCAAAATTTTCAATTAAATGAACTCAAAATCATGTTTATACATATTTATGAACGATAAAACTAGGTGTTAACACCGAAATTATTGTAACCTCGGAAACGACATAAATTGAGAAACAAACCAAAATGTTAAAATTCATTCAAAATGGAATAGAGGACGATAAAAAGGAAAATAAAAGCCAAGTGTGGGAAAATTTACCAAGTTATCTTAAACATATGTCACATATATCTGTGACAAATAACTGAAAATACTTTTGCTTTGAACTAAACTAAACTGTTTTACCCGATGAAAGAAAAGAAAAGATGGATCTACACGATGAATCAATTCCATCATTAAAAGGAAGTAAAGTCTTCCGAAAAAGACACGCGCTTCTTGATTTAGGTCAAGAAGTTGTCGTCCAGACCAGCTGTAGGTTGACGAAAAATCTAGAAAAGTCATCACTAAAATCAGCAGGAAATCCACGGACCTCAGCATTAAACAGGGTTGCCAAGTGGTCAGATTTATCCTAACCATGAGAAGGATTTATCTCGTAAAATGGGGGGGCACCGTGCAAATTAGCTGGATAAGACTAATGAATCAGATTCCCAGAAAGGATAATCTCCTTAAAGATTTAAAATCAGCTTTTAAGCCTGATATTACTCAATCCTAGAGATTGACCTTAAAGATTGAGAATTCAAACTCATGGAATTCAATGATATCTAAACTCGAGCTTGAACGAGAAAATATTTTGATCAAAATTACAAACCGATTTGTTTTCTGAAAACCCATTTTCAATGCGTTCATTACCATTGAACGTAAAATCCTAGGAATTCACCTGGAATTCATTAGGTCACCTGAACCAAATCGGGTATCAACCTTAAGAACGGTGGTTGCATAGCATGGTCAAAGACAGGACCTTGTGCCAGACCGAAAAATCATAAGGGTGAGCTTTACTATTGCTCCTACCAAGGATAGTAATTGCGTCCAACACGTTATAGACCATAATTAAAAGCATGTCAGGGGACATTGCCTTAACAGTTGCTTGTTCAACGCTTTCCTTTACAACCGGACGGTAGTTTATCGAAAGGTAATATACGGGACAAGTAAACTGGACGTATGGCTTTCCAAATACAAGGTTAGCAAGTGGGTGACACAAAACCGCAAGTTTTGAGCTAAAATTTTCAAATCTGAAACCCACCAAACCCACAAAAATATTTTGCAAACACCGGTGAAGGGTTATTCCGGAAAACTTATCTAGGGTAAAAACTAGATTTAATTTTCAAAAGATCAAATGTTTTTATAAAGATCCAATTTCCTTAATGGATCTAAATTTTTATATAGTCATATGGGACTGTAAACCACATCGTTACTACCATTGTTTATACCGCCGTATAAAAATCACTGATGTACAAAGTGTGAAGAATAAAGAAGTGATTCTAGTATTTCAGGACGATATTGCTTGAGGACAAGCAACGCTCAAGTGTGGGAATATTTGATAATGCTAAAAACGAACATATATTTCATAGCATTATTCCTCAAGAAAGACAAGCTTTTAGTTGCAATTGTTCTATTTACAAGTGATATTCGTTTAAATAATAAAAGGTGAAGACAAAAGACAGATTCGACGAATTGAAGACGCAAACGACCAAAAAGCTCAAAAGTACAAAATACAATCCAAGAGGTTCCAATTATTAATAAGAAACGTCTCGAATTTACAAGAGTACAAGATTCAAAACGCAAAGTACAAGATATTAAATTGTACGCAAGGACGTTCGAAAATCCGGAACCGGGACCAGAGTTAACTCTCAACGCTCGACGCAACGGACTAAAAATTACAAGTCAACTATGCACATAAATATAATATAATATTTAAATAATTCTTATAATTATTTAATATATTATATTATTTATAAAAACGTCGGCAGAAGAAAACAACCAAATATGAGCCTCCCCAGCTGGCCATGCGATCGCATGGCCTGGAAGGCATAAATCCATGCGATCGCATGAGTCCCAGTTCCAGCCCACATGCCTATAAAAATCGAGCTTTGGTGCACCACAAAAAAATCTATCTTTCTCTTTTCTCCATTCATACGATATATTTATATTTATAATTTATATTTTAAATTTTAATTTTAATTATAATTCTAATAATAAGGGTATGTTAGCGAATGTTGTAAGGGTGTAAGTCGAAATTCTGTCCGTGTAACACTACGCTATTTTTAATCATTGTAAGTTATGTTCAACCTTTTTAATTTAATGTCTCGTAGCTAAGTTATTATTATGCTTATTTAAAACGAAGTAATCATGATGTTGGGCTAATTACTAAAATTGGGTAATTGGGCTTTGTACCATAATTGGGGTTTAGACAAAAGAATGACACTTGTGGAATTTAGACTATGGGCTATTAATGGGCTTTATATTTGTTTAACTAAATGATAGTTTGTTAATGTTAATATAAAGATTTACAATTGGGCGTCCCTATAAGTTACCATATACACTCGATCGGTCACACAAAGTTTACATGCATACAAAAATTGCTGGTTGCATGTCTTCTGGTTTTAACACCACCAGCCAGATTACCAATAACTTGCTCGATAGGATGCTCTTTTGTCCATCTAATGTTATGAACAGGTGAGCTTGTCGTGGAACACACAGCATCTTGATCATCAGCTGGTTCGAAAGTATGAACAGCAGTTGGAGACAGCTGTTCATTATTAGTGTAACCAGTATCAGCTCGTGATCCTTCAGAACCAGTAGACCTATGCTCAAGTTGTAAGACTTCAGTAGAGCCAGTAGGTCCACCTGGTTTAGACACAGATGGAACAGAGTATTCCATCTCATCATCAGAGAACCCAACAGCATGAATAGGTGAGGGTTGTGCTGCTGGTTCTTCATCATCTAGAGCTGGCTGAGTAGGCTCTTCAAACAGTAGCACTTCATCTTCATGATCAGAAGAAGAAGAAGGAGCAGTTTCATCAAATGTAACATTAATGGATTCTTCAAAACAACCCCTTCTCTTGTTGAAAACCCTGTATGCCTTTGACATATTGGAATATCCTAAGAATATACCTTCATCAGCCTTGACATCAAATTTGCCCAGCTGATCCCTATTATTGAGAATGTAACAGGGACTGCCAAATACATGAAGAAATGAAATTGAGGGTCTTCTACCTTTGAGAACTTCATAAGCAGTTTTCTGATGTCTTTTCACTATAAGAGATCTATTTTGGGTAAAACAAGCAGTATTCACAGCTTCTGCCCAATATGAATTTTTCAACCCAGACTCAGCTAACATAGATCTTGCTGCTTCAATGAGAGTTTTGTTTCTTCTTTCTACAACACCATTTTGCTGAGGTGTTCTCACAGCAGAAAAGTTTTGTGAAATACCTTTGTCAGCATAAAATTCTTCTAAAGTTGCATTTCTGAGTTCTGTACCATGATCACTTCTTAGCTGTTTCACCAGCTGCCCATTCAAAAGCTCCATTCGTTTGATAAAATTGATAATTTCATCAGCAGCTTCACTCTTTTGCTTTAAAAAGAATACCCAGGTGTATCTGGAATATTCATCAACAATAACCTGTGTATACTTCTTTCCACTACAGCTGGCCACATTAACAGGACCAAAAAGATCCATATGAAGTAAATGAAATGGTTTCTCAACAGATGAGATTTGCTTTGATTTGAATGAGGCATGGTGATGTTTTCCTTTTTCACAACCAGGACATAGTCTGTCCTTTACATAAGACATGGTGGGTAGCCCGGACACCAAACTTCTACTGGATAATTTGTGAATATCTTTGAAGTTGAGATGTGAGAGTCTCTTGTGCCATAACCATTTCAGGTTGTCTGCTGCCTTCGAATAGAAACAAGTATCAGTTGCTGTGACAGCTGTGTTCATGTCAATTTGATACATGTTTTCATGACGTTTTGCAGTCAGCAGTGGCTTCCCTGTCTTATCAAAAATAGTGCCAATTTTCTTTCTGAATTAGACTATCTTGTTCTTGCTTGTCAGTTTGCTTATGCTGAGTAAATTATGTTTAAGCCCAACCACATATGCAACATTTGAGAATGTGACATTCCCATTAGTCAAAGTACCAAAACCCTTTGTGTAACCCAACGAATTATCTCCATACGAAACAACTGGACCATCTTTTTCTTGATAGTCCATTAGCAGGGACTTACATCCGGTCATATGTCTCGAACATCCACTATCGAGATACCAGATTTGCTTGTTTTGAATGCCCTGCACAGTAGCTAAGAGATTAGTTCTTTTTGGGAACCCATCCAAGGATGGGTTCTGGAAGGGTCATCTTTGATGATCTCTTCCTGTCTGCTGGTTTTCTTGAAGAAGCATCAGCAGACGGGGTAGGGGTAAAAGGAAACCTGTTGGCTAAGTGAAACTTGCTGCCACATTTGTAGCATTTTCTCACATTTGGTATCGGTGATGGGTCATACACATTGTAAAGGGGATCGGGGCGATGTTTGGTAACTGCCTCAATAAGCTGGTCAAGCTTGACTGTCATAATCTCAGTGATAGACAGCTCTTCATTCGAGTCCACTTTTGCTTTTCCTTTAAGGGCAGCTTTCTTCTTGGAACCAGTACAATAGTCATGACGAATTGCTTTGCCTTTATCATTTGACGAGCCAGTGTGGGAAGTTACTGGCTTGTCAACTGAAGCTGATGAACTAGAAGATGTTTTTCCTACTACCTTGGACTTGCCAGTATTACATTTGACTGGCTTGTCTGCAGCTACTGGTTGACCAGTAAGTTTGTCATCAGCTGGCACAGCACAATTGGAACTCGAACACGAAGGGGAATCGGTAGATTTAACTTTTCTAAGATTATTTTCAGTGATTTCCCTTTTTATACGTCTTTCTTTTGGAGTCATGTAGTAGATGCTTGAGGAGTCAGTAGTCTCATCAATTGAGGTACTGGCTTCTGTTGCTCTAACCTCATCCTCCAAAATCTCTTTCATGGCAGGTGGTGGGGATACAGTAGCAGGTCTAACGAATTTATTAGTCAAGACCTTTTTACCTTTAACTATCTTGGCAAAAATATTTGGCAAGACATCTTCAGGATCTGTTTCAAGAATTGGGTCCATGAAAGTAACCTCTGCAATAGCAGCAGCAGCAGCATAGTCACCAGCAA
Source organism: Rutidosis leptorrhynchoides (assembly GCF_046630445.1). NCBI lineage: Eukaryota > Viridiplantae > Streptophyta > Magnoliopsida > Asterales > Asteraceae > Rutidosis > Rutidosis leptorrhynchoides. The sequence continues at coordinate 48,759,199 of NC_092337.1, read as the reverse complement.
AGAAAGCTTCAACTTGGGCAGGCACCTACTCGTTAACACACTTTGCTGTGCGTTGAGCTGATGTACACCATGAAGCGACAACCTTTTTAAGATTATCCAGCTGGTTCTTGACTTCTGCTGCCTCAACGTGAAGAGACTTTAAAGCAAAATTTTGTTTTTCGAGTTTTGAAATATCATCTTTCAAGATTTTAATTTCATCATTTTTGCATTTAAGTTTCTCATTTAAAGATTTGTTGTCTGATATCAAAACTTCTTCACGTTTGCTGCCTCTACATAAGTCTACTCTGAGGTAGTCAAACATTTCGGCCTTTTCATCATCAGTATAAGTTCAAAAATTATCAACCTTATACATCAATTCAGTTTTCCATTGAGGAGAATCTCTTTTCTGATCAGCTTCCCTCATATCAGCCAAAAACTTGCTACCACTATCATCCTCATCAGACTCCTTGACCTCCTTGGCCATTAAACACAGCTTCTTTTCTTGAGCATAACCAGCACCATCATCATCAGTATTACTATCAGAGGAAGACGATGAGCTGGTTTCATCCCAATCATGATGCTCAGCAACAAGAAACTTTTCTGGCTTCTTACCCTTCTTATCAGTCTTAGCACTTTCCTTCATCTGAGCTTTCATAGCTTTGTACTTGTTCTTGTACTTATCAGCTTTAGAGAAAGAGTTAGCATGTGAAGTTGGAGGTTTCCTGGACATGCACTCAGCTGCAAAGTGTCCAACCTTCTCACAATTATAACACTCAGATTTAGGACCTTTGACTGATTTGCTGCTAAACCTAGCACTTGGTTTCTTACTCCCTTTGTATGACTTGCTGGTTCTATTACGATTGAACCTTTTGAACTGCCTAGCCAGCAAGGCCATACCTTTAGCAAACCCTTCTACATCACTTTCATCATCACTGCTTTCTTCAGACCCAGTACCACTATCCACATCACTCTCAGCTGTCTCTTCTTCTGCCAGCAGCTTTTGAACCAGTAAAGCCTTTTGAGCTTTCTTTTTAGCATTAGCAATAAGAGCAGTATCATTAGTTTTAGACGATTTTGAAATGGTGGGGGCAGACCTAAAGTTTTCTTTCAAGTTAAGTTCAAATTTAGCTTCTGCCTTCTCATGGTTCCATAAGGAGCTATAGAGAGAAGACAAGTTAAAGTTTTTTAAGGTCTGAGTGGTTCTTAATGGGTCAGTTACAGGTTTCCATTTAGCAGGCAGTGAGTCAATGAATTTGTTTACTTGTTCAAATTCTGTATAAGAGACATTCAAGGTATTCAGGTCAGCAATTAGGGAGTTAAACCTAATGAAGGTTTGCTTAAGGGTTTCATTCTTGTAGGCAAAGAACATTTCATATTCTCTTTTCAAAGCTATCATTCTGTTCTGTCTTACCTCACGCATACCCTCATAGGTAACATCTAAATAGTCCAACATAAGCTTGGCATTTTCTTTTCCCTTAATCAGTTTGAACAATGTGTTAGGTAAAGTTATAGCTAACAAAGTTCTGATCTTAGGGTCAAGTCCAACACGACCTTTATCCTCAGCATCCCATCTAGAAGGAGTGAGAATAACCTCTCTGCCAGGAACAGCAGGAGTGTCAGCAGTCGCTGGAACACTGCCAATAGTCTCAGTAGGAACGAATGGACCATTTGTGGCAATATCAGGCATGAGTGGGTCAATAGACTCAAGGTGAAGCATGAATCTTGCTTTCCAAGTTTCATACTCTTCTTCATCAAATTTGGGTGGTCTATTGGATGAGCCATTTTCAAGGTAAGCTGAATTGGAATAAGAAGCCATGGGAGAATTCAGATCCAAGATATTAATTATCAAGACTGAAGCTCTGATACCAGTTGTTGGTCCCTTAATAACAACATGAGTATTGTAGAGGGGGGTGAATACAATTACTTTTCAATTAACTAAACAGTTAAACTCGATTATGTATTCAAGCATGCAAATTAGATAGAGTCACAGGTAATTTTCAACGGTTATTCTTTATTGATTGAATCACAAAGAATTACAACTATCCTTGGCGGAATGATAGTTGGTTGATACAGAATACCTAGATTATAGCTAAGAGGTAAACTAAAAGCTATTACATGTTTAGGACTCTAAATAATGAAACCCACACCACTAGTTGATACAACAGTGAATACAACAATATATAGTAGTCCTATTGTCCGTGTAATTAATCTATTGTCCACTAGTACATTGGATGCCTTGTACTTGTGGGGACAATTGTGTCAGAAGGCGTGCTCTCCTTCTTTCCTCTTAGGTAGCTATTTGCAGGAACACACCAATTCGGTTTGGCACTACCATTTGATTTAAACAAATGGAATATTGTGTTCCCTAGGTATGAATAAAGTATAACACATGTCTGCACATGCGTTCCACTTCTGCATTCCCACGTGGTCTTGTAAGGTCACTTGTCAGCCACCGACTCCTGTCCTTTTCTGTTCAACTTTGTCTTCGACTTCTGTTGAATAGTGCGTTGATGTAGACCACTCTGGGAAACTACCATGCTTGTAATGGAGCATGGCTGTCTTGTGTTGTATGCTGCTATCCAGATCTACTGGTTCTTCATATGCTGAGTCACTTGATATTCTTAATTAGCTGAGTACTCATCCTGTGCTGATTCGAAGAATACATTCTACCTTGTGCTGGTAGATTAGCCAGCATACTACACACTCGACACAGCTATATTAGCTGACTGTACATAAACAAGATAAACAAACTTGTGCTGGCTGCACATAACATTTTAGTGTAAATAAATTACAGTTTTGTCATAATTAAATCCTTAATTATTTTAGGGACTCAACAATATTATCACTCACTGAGCGTTAGCTTACCCTCTCGTTGTTTACACTTTTATAGATTTGCTTGGATGCGGTGGCTCGGGTAAGCGTGGGAACTAGTGGCTCGCGTAGTAGCTTTAGAAGGCTTGCTTTTGGATTAATTAGGATTGGGTAGCGTATCCCCAATCGCCATGCTCGGTCTTTATTTTATATTACAAATCATGTGATTGAAAACTTGTATTTCGTATGAAAGTCGTAAAACGGCCGATGTGGGCCCGGCCTCGTAAAACTTATTTTATGAATGGAACGTGTTAGTTTTTCATATATGAATAGGTTGTGAAAAGCGTTTTGTCTAAATACGTAGGGAAGTGGTCAAACATTTTCGCATTTCATGACTTTTTGGACAAGCCAGTTTGGCGGGCCGCGCGGCCATATGGCGCGCCGCGCGGCCATATGGCGCGCCGCGCCATATGCTGTTCCAGCAAAAAAAATTATTGATATTTCCGCGTGATCGTTTGTATTACGGGTTGGGTTGTTACAGGTCAGAAGCCATTCAGACCACTAGTGCGCGCCGCGCACTATTAGAGGTGCGCGTGGCGCACTGCACCTGGCCAGTATTCTGCTTTTTAATTAAAAGTTAAATGAAGGGTATTGTTATCTTTTCATATGAGGACGAGTTGGGACTGTAAAGGCCAGTTGTGTGGTGATTGAAAACACATTCAACACTACACCAACCTTATCTTCAACCCCAAATCAAATTCTAGAGAGAGAAGAGTGTTCTTGAGAGAGAAAGCTTGAATCAAGGAGGAAGAAGCTTGATCCGGGTTAAAGCTCAAGTATTAAAGTTGTTCATCTAGTCTTTAGCTACGTTTTGGTTGTGGTGGTATGTTCTAACCTTGATTTCCCTATTTTAATTTGTTAAGAGTTAGGGTTTGGGTTAGTGATGAACACAACCCATATTTGGTGATTTTGGTTGTTCTTGGGTAAGATTGAGTCATGAAGACTCAATAGTAACTAACCTAGGATTTCAAATGGTTAATTGGGGTTTATGAGCCTAAATTGGTTAGTTAATTACTAGCACACCTAGATGTTTGGTAAATGGGTGTTATGTGGGTTTGTGGATGACCCGAAATGGGTGTGTTGATCTTAAAGTGGTCAAATGGGTGATAATTGACCTAATTGTAATAGATGGGTATGAAACACCCAAATTATGTATTAGTTAGTGTTGTTAGACCTAGATCACTAGCTTTTAGTGATATGTGGTGGTTTTGACCTTAATGGTCGATTTTGGCTAAAATGGGGCATTTAATGCATTAAGTCATTAAATGCACATGTGTGAGTTGTTGGCGTTTAGCCCAACTAGTTTGTATGTTGATCGAGTACTTATTGTATAAGGTACTTTGCTTTGAGGCTTGCGAAAGTTAAAATCATCACCGAATCGTTAAGGTGAGTGGAATAATTATGCGTATATGTATATGGCGTATTTATTTGTGAATGTTATGGTATGAACCACGAGCCGGTAGTACCATAGCATGTATGTGATGTATCAAGTGTGAACCACGAGCCGGTAGCACTATAAACAAGTGTGAACCACGAGCCGGTAGCACTATAAACAAGTGTGAACCACGAGCCGGTAGCACTATAAACAAAGTGTGAACCACGAGCCGGTAGCACTATAAACGAGTGAGACTCAAATGCGTATGGTGTGAACCACGAGCCGGTAGCACCATAGCATTAAGGTTAACCATATTATGTTGATGGATATTGTTTAGCATGCTATATATATATATATATATATATATATATATATATATATATATATATATTGTGTTGAGTATATGCTAATGTGATGTTGTGATAGTGTACGAGTTGTTAGCATTATGAGTATGACGGCATGTTATTTGAGTTATATTCTCGTATGAGGTATTTGGTGAGTGCGAATGCAAATAGATGGGTTATATATATGTATGTATAATTGTTGCACTCACTAAGCTTTGCTTACCCTCTCGTTGTTTATCTTTTTATAGGCTCCGGCGGAGACAAGGTATGGGCGTTCGTTTGGACTAGAGATCCCGCTTTGTTTGTTAGGGGACGCTTTTGGGGTGATAGCTTTTGGAGTTTGATCGAGAATTGGGTAGTTTAACCCCCAAACACCATGCTCATGTTGTCGTTTGGAATTTAAACTAATGTGGTCCAAACTCGTGTTTTGTATGAAACTCGTAAAACGGTCGATGTGGGCCCCGTTTTGTAAAACTCGTTTAATGATTGAATCGTGTTAGTTTTACATATAAGAACATGTTGTGAATAGCGTTTCGTCTGAATATGTCGGGAAGTGAGTGATCTTTATTTGAAAATTGACCGATTCGGACAGAAGCTGAAAGAGCCTGTGCGCGCTGCGCACCCTATGGTGCTGCGCGCCGCGCACTATACTCTATATATATAAAAAAATCGCGTATTCGGTTGGTTATTAGTTTGGGTTGTTACAAAAAATGATATACCACCCCACAAATCCTTCGTCGCCTTCTTCCCAAACAACATATCCACTAGCAATTGCCCACATCGACCCTCTCAACAAGATCCAAAAAATTCCTATAAGAACACCAATCCTCACAGCTCACCTACAATTTCCACGGTTTTCATGGCCAACCTTCCTTTTAAAAGCTTGTCAGCTATTCTTTCAAACGCTTTTAGGAAGTTCGGAAAGATCCAACACATTTCTTGGAAGAGAGAGCGGAAATTCGCTTTCATCAAATTCCCTAATCGACGACAAATCGATGAAGCAGTTCAAGGCACTAATGGTCGATTACTTTTGGGGTATACCATAGTCGTGTGCCTAGGAAAATCTGATTTTTTTTTATATCAGAACTTACTCTCCACATCTTCCTTCCCGTCCCCCATTGAAAAATCAGTCCATTAAACACCATAGTTGGACAAAAAATTCCAATTCAAACCGATGATGAAATACTTTCAACAATGGACCTATATGCGTTCATAGTCAATAAGACCCATTTTTCTTCTCATAAGTTATTTTACTGGCTACGCAAGAGGGACACAAAGATTCAATCTTGCAGCTTGTAGGGAAATCATGCATGCATAATACATTGCCAAGATGAAGCAAGTTACAAAAGCGTCATTCAAGCAACGACTTTAAGCGAAGACAATTATGTGAAGTTCAGCTCATGAAGGAAAGAATAGGCATGTATACAAAAATAATATGGGTGTAGATCAAAGGAGTGCCACACGAGTGTTGCTCCATGGAAAACATATGGGGAGTGGCACTCCTTTAAACCTCATTCCACCCCGTTCAAATAATGAGAATAGTCACTTGGAACATAAACGGGTTTGGAAGCAAACTGAGAGGTCGCATGGTCGGAGGTTTCGTTTCTAAGTTCGATATCCAATTTATTTCCATTCAAGAAACAAAAGTACTACAAGTTAGACCCGATGTATTAAATGAAGTATGGAAACACTACCGTTTAGATGGAACTCAAGTAGGCGCAAACGGTCGATCGGGTGGTCTCATTTCTTTATGGAATTAAGAGTATTTCAATCTCTTGAATCAAAGACAAAGTCAACATTGGATAGCCACATTAATGGAGTATTTAACTTCAAATGTATATTATTAACGTATACGCCCCATAAGGGTATATATATCGTATTGGAGTATACATTATTCATGGTAAAGTTTCTATTTTATCAACTTTACTTGTATATTTTTACTTCACATATCGGATTTCATGGTTCTTTCTGGTCGGAGGTCCCTAGGAAGCAGCCTCTCTGCTCTACAGAATAGGGAGGGACGACTTCCTCTACCTGGGGACCGATAGGTATCCTGGGTAGAAGAATGACTTCCCTTTTACTTTAGGGTAGAGGAAAGGACTGTCTACATCTAACCTCCCCATACTCCACTTTAGTGGAATTGGGTAATGTTGTTGTTGTTGTATACGCCCCATAAGGGAAGCCGAGAACAAAATTCTTGGTTCCATATATCCTCCATATTGAATAATTGGGCAGGTCCAGTGTGCGTCCTCGGGGACTTCAATCCCACGTGTTGCCCCGAGGAACGATTCCAAGAGGTGAATAATCCTATCAACATGGAGCATTTTAACAAGTTCATTTCTTCTAAGGGACTGATCGATCAACATCTCTCTAACGACGACTTTACTCGGTATGGCCCAAACGGCAAAAGGTCTCGTATCGATCGGATGCTCTGCCGAATGGCTAGAATTATGGCCTAATTCTATCCTCCATGCGAGAGATCATAAACGTTCGGATCATAAACCTCTTATATGGGGCAATCGACTTCAACCTTGGGGCTCGAAACCGTTTCGATTCAATAGCGGATGGTATTCTTCTAACGGGTTCGACGAAATGTGCAAATGCAAATGGGAAAACTACAATTTTACGGGATGGACCGCATATGTTATCGTTAAGAAATTGAGGGCCCTGAAAAACAATCTTAAGATCTGGATTAAGGAGCAATTATTAATTGCAAAATGCCTTCTGGCATTTTGCGAAACCAAGATAGCTCGGTTAAAATCGAAGTGGCAAGTAGGAGAACTTACTAATGATGAAATTGTAATGTTAGTAGAGCTCAAAAAGCAAATGAAGATCATCATGGGTCAAGAGGAAAGGAAGAAAATGCTTCAATCTAGAGTGACGTGGATGAAATTGGGTGATAAGAACACTAAATCTTTCATACTTTCGCTAAAATACGGAACCATTTCTCTCAAATTGCGGGCTTGCATATCAACGATCAATGGGTGGATAACCCGGCAACCATTAAAGCATACGTCTTGGATTATTTCGCTACTATGTTTTCTGAGCTGCCCTAAGGGTCTCCTTATATGGATTGGATTTGCTTAAATCTTAGCAGAGTACAACTCTGGCACTAGTTGAAACACCCTTGTCATGGAAACCGAGCCTACCACTAAAGCACACCTCACATGAAGACCACCACAACACAATAGCAAAATCCACCTCTAAACGGAGACACACATGGAAAGATTTCTGACAACTCCGTCAAAATCGTAGATAAAAGAGGAGAAGTGATAGATGAGGAAGAAGGAGAAAATACTCATCACTGGAATTAACCATATAAAATTATACTCTGTCAAAGTATAATTTTGATTATTTCTTTGCTTATTTCTCTTTTTTTTTTTTTTTTAAAGCATAAAAAATAATTTTAATTAAGAGGAACGTACATCAGGAAAAATTAAAAACAGAAATAAATTCTGGAGATTTCATGTGTATATACAAAAGTAGAACTAATTATCCATCTATCTAAAAGTTGCAAATTAGCATTCAGTGGCATCTTCAATATCAGCTAAACAGTTTTCTTTCAATCTAAACAGTTTTTTTCCTATCTCCTCCACCATCTTTTCCGATCTATCGTCGGTTTTTTCTTTCGAATAACGATGTGAGCCTACTCCTTGTAATATGGCAGAGTGTGTGTGCGAGAGTGTACACTCGGAGTCGAATGAGAATGAAGCTCGTGAAAATCGAGAAAATCGGGTTATCTCGTTTTTGTTTTTTAACTTTCCGGACTATTGAGTTCGGTCCGACTGTTGGAAGTTTTTCGATCATTATGGTTTAGTCAATGACGTTTATCTCGCTAGGAAACGGTTATCGGGTGGACAACGTTTTGGATTCGTGAGATTCGAGGGGGTTCTAAATGTCGGTAACTTTACTAGACTTTTACAATCGGCTCGATTCAACGGTGAGAGGCTTCGAATATATAAAGCTATGGAGAGAAAAAAGAATCATGTTACTCCCTCTGAAAAAGGCATCGCTGATGATATGCCGAATGTCACGACTGAGTTTTCTAGTTCATCTCAAGGAGCAAGTTGGAATGGAAGAAGTTTCGTAGATATAGTTACCGGTGACAAAGATTCTCCGACCAACCTTTCGTTTCAACCTCCCGTATGTCATTCTAACCTTGAGCATTTCGGAAAGACTCATGGATCTCCAAACCATATCGAGATAAAGGTTAATGGCAAGGTTTTCGAAATGAATATTCAAGCTTCTATTAAAGATCACAAGCTCGTCTTCAACTTTAATAAAGATAAATATTCATGGTGTTTGATCGAAGAAGACAGCAAGGGTTCTTGTTTTGTCCAGGATGGTGACTCCCCTATTGGAGTTGAGTTGAAGATGGAAAAGAGCTCGGATGACGAGTTCATTGTTCTCGATACTAGGGAAGCTAACTTCTCTGCTCCACCTCCACCACCATCATCGCCTAACCAAGAAGAAATTGGCATGTTTGGGAAATTCCCGGTCACCGGAAACGTGTCTTCCGGTGTCTCTATGGTGGCTGGGGAACGTGAGTTTCAAGATGATCATGGTGGAGCATCGTGCATCTCCTTCTTCGAGAATTTTGCCTCGAGCTCTCAACCCGATATGCATGCCATTGATCCGTTAGACGAGGTGCAGGTTCCAAGTCCCAAGAAATCTTGTTCAAGTTCAAATGAATTCAAATTACACAATTTGGCGGACTCCATTGAGCTGACTAAAAATGTTGTGCTCAAAAAATCATTGGGCCTCAATGTTGGGCCTGTTAAGGAGAGTGAAGAATTATCAAGTGGGTTGAATGATTCTTTAAATAAATCTGACAATTCACTTCATATTAATGATGCTTTGAATTCAAAGGACTTTAATGGAGGATGTGAAGAAGTAAATGGGATGGGCCTGGGTACAGACGATCGTGATGTAGGTGACCCTAACCCAAACGGAAGTGATTGTGCTGACTTGCAAGACGTGTCCTCTTGTTCAAAATATACCGCGGTAGCTCGTTTTCGTGTTAAAAGGAAAAAAAACTCATCCTTTGATTAAAAGTCATTTTATTAAACATGTGTGGCGTAAGAGAAATATGAAGCGTAACCGACGTCGGGATAATTTTCGATGGCATGAGCGATACTTTATCGAGAATGTGATGAATGATTCGGAAGAGAATATTGATTGTTGCTCATGCTGCTCTTCATGCCCGTCATCGGACTCGGAAAAATAATTTATTTTAGTATCGTGTCGTGTTGCATCTAATGCCCTCGTGTTTGTGTCGAATATAGTTTCGTGTTTATGGTTGTGTGTACGTTTTAATTGTGCGGGTGTGTGTTGCCTCGTGTCCTGTCTAGCTCCTTGCTAGTTTTTATCTCGTGTACCTTTTATATTTTTAATAAAATTTACTTGACTTTCAAAAAAAAAAAAAAAGTATAATTTTGATTAGAAAAAAAAATTAGCCCCTCAAACTAAAGGGTCAAGCACTCAAGCCACTAGATATACAAAAATTGTTGTTTGGTTTAATTATTCATTCATATTCATATTCATATTCATATTCATATTCATATTCATATTCTATCTAAAATGGTTTTAATTTTGGTATTGTGACCTGATCGAAATTGGACTGGCATGCTACACGTGTGGGTTAAGTTACACATTGTTGTGGTGCTCTAAAACACTAAACGTTATTTTTATAATTATATCGGGTTGTAATCACGTATTAATATTTATATTTGTTGCAGCATCATGATATATAATATATAATATACAATATAATAATTATAATTATTATATTGCATTTATACTTTATATCTTTTCCTTCAAACTAAACCAGTTCTGGAACTTGCGTTTCGCCGCGAAGTTGTTGAGATTATGATAGCGAATAATTTTGTTTCGCACAGTGGCGGTACTTAGTGTATCCCAAACGGGGTATCCGCCCCACTTGGATTTAATGGGAAAAAAAATTTACATTAAAAGAAATTTTTTTTAGCAAAAAATAAGGTTTTTTTTAGTAATTACCCCTGCTAACTTAAAAAATTTTATCAAATTTTTACACTCGCCCCATCTGTATTTGGGTTCAAGTTCCGCTACTAGTTATGCATATATCTTTCAGCAAAAATTCCATACCTATTTGTTTGAAGTATGTTTCTAGATTTTGAGCAGAGCTAATACATAATAATTGTAATATATTTTTTTTTTTTTTTTTGAAAGGCATGTTAGTTTTCATCGCACGGTTAGTGGTTAGATCGCATCGCATCGCACTTTCCAGGAGGAAACCGCCACCATCCAAACGGGCAGGTGGGGAAAACCCCCTGGTGGGACTCGAACCCGGGTCTCCTCGAAAACCATGCAAGCATGGTTACCAATGAGGCAAAGCCCCATTGGCAATATATTTTTTGGTTCTTTAATCATAACCTTTCAAAATCTATGAAGATCAAACTAAAATTAATAGGTTTAGGAGTAAAAAGTAAAAAATGCAATTGCTAATGAATTTTGATTCTTGTATAATCTATTTTTTGAAAATTTACTCGGCACGTACTCGTGGGTGAACTTTCTTTAATTTACTCGTCCATCATGGACATTCTCCAATTCTTGTCGTTTGCATACTTTTTTGTGTTTTTTGCTGTTTGTTGTCGTTATAGATTCCGTTACATAAAACATATAACAACAATACCCAAGATCAAGATACATGTCAATTCATAAAATATACGGTGCTTCCTGTTATGTAAGCCGAAACGTTGAGACTTTTTCTAAAGTAGAGTCGTACTCTATTCTTTCGAGGCATGAGACATCTACTTAGTATATAGTTTTACATGGTAGTCAACTTATTCAAGATCTATGCTTTCTCTTATTATAAATGAGCAAATTCAATGAATACATAAAGTCAACAATACCATAGATAAAGATGCTTACACGTGAATTTGCTTTCAAAGTCGGGTAATCTCAATTTAGTATAAAATTTTAGATTGAATGATTAAAATTGTTAATAGTTAAAACTAGTAAAACGGGCCCGCGCGATGCTGCGGGTTCGTTGGGTTGCGTATTCATAGTTAACGGAGTGTTATGTATTTACAGAAGTAAAAACGTTTTGCTACAGGTGTTTTTAGATACATGTAGTTAGTACCTAGTATACATAATGGCCTATGCGTTTTTAACGGCAGGAAGATTGCGTAAAAAAAGGGAAACATAATTATCGATACGATGCAGTTAGTTTGGGCAGTTTATTATAGGTGTGTATATGTATTGAATATAATCCGAGGTATTTAGCGTTTTTTTTAGAAGTGTCCGTTTTGCGTATAGTTAGTCCCGTTGTGTTCGTTAGATTTTTTTGAGTTGAACGGTGGGTTCGAAAAAATTGAACGCTTGGCGAGCGGAAAGATATGCCCCGTTGAAAATATGGGTGAAGTTTGGTTATGATTTTTAATTAAAATAATAAGTTTACATTTTGACCTCCTGATCTGATTTGAGGAATGAACTTGAAAGTTGGCTAAAGTTTAGGGGGGTGTTTAGTTTTTTTTATTGTCGTTTAACAACGGTCAAAACGACCAAAATCTCCATGGTATTAGCATATATGGTTAATGTTTAACTTAAATTATTATTCTATTCATAATTAATAATTTAAATGTATTAATTATTTTACGTAAAAATATAATATATTTGTTTTTATTTAAGTTATTATATTATTCAAATTGTTAATTGAAATTATAATAAATTAACCACGCATGTTTGCCTGAGTGGCCACCGAGTTGCTCAATGAAACACACCACTCGAGTTCAATTATTGGCTATGTCAAATTGTTAAAAAAGGAAGTGTGACTAGAGGGTGCGCATAATGCGCAATTCACCCGGTACCAGATCTCGCGATCGGAGAACTTGATTACCCGAGTTTTTACCTTCTATGAGGGAGCCAATGTGCTCATTCATATGAGAGTTTTCTCGCTTACCTAAAAAGAAAAATCTAAACTTATTTTAAAAATTAAAATAGTAATATTAATTTAAAAATCCTTACATAAATGAATATAAACTCGTATTTCAATTTTAATTAAATGTATTATTTTTATTTTTATCTATAGTTAATATTAAAATTCTAAAATGATAATTTCATTATTAGGCTAATTCCTTTGTTAAGAAAAAATAAAAAAATAAAAAGAAAAAAATCTAAGCATGGTGGGTGATGTCATTAATCTAAATAATTTTGAATTAAAATTAAATCTTATTAAGTAATTATTATTATTAAATCATATTAATAATTATTTTAATTATTAAAATTAAATAATTTTAAAAATTTTACTTAATTATTTTGAATTGAGTACGAGAAGGTATAAAAGGTAGGCCAAAAGGAAACAAATTCTAAATTTATATTTTAATTTACATTTTTAAATTAAAATGACAACCAATATCATCTCTTATGATTGGATGTGGATTGTTTAATATGCATTTTAGGTGTTTGATGAAATATTCAGCTCACGAGTTTCTTAGTCGGACACTGTGGTTTCACGAGTTATTAAACTAAATAACTTTAGCATTTACGCTCACTTAATACCTAAACATATCATTAAACTGTTTCGTTTAAACAAACTCGTGGCTAATTCTTTTGTTAAAAAAAATCAAAAAACAAAAGAAAAAAATCTAAGCATGGTGGGTGATGTAAATAATCTAAATAATTTTGAATTAAAATTAAATCTTATCAATTAATTATTATTATTAAATCTTATTACCATTTATTTTAATTATTAAAATTAAATAATTTTAAATTATTTTAATTAATTATTTTGAATTGAGTACGTAAAGTTATAAAAGCTAGGTAGAAGGAAACCAATTCCAAATCTATATTTTAATTTACACTTTTAGAATAAAATGACAAACAATATTATCTCTTATGATTGGATGTAGACTGTTTAACATGCATTTTAGGTGTTTGATGAAATGTTCTGACGAGTTTCTTAGTCGGACTATATGGTTCCACGAGTCATTAAACTAAATGAATTTAGCATGTACGTTCACTTAATAACTAAAACATATCATTAAACTGTTTTGTTTAAATAAACCCGTGGTTCCACGGGCCATTTCACTAGTTTTTTTATTATTTTCTATTTTTAATTTATTTCTTAAATTAGATTATATTAGCAACAATAAAACGATAACGAATCTGAGCCGTTGAAGACAACAAAAGAGAACCGTCAGATGGAGGGCAGTAGCAAATGACAAAAGGAGTTTAGCTTGTTCCGCTTAACAAACCCTAGACCCCTTCTTCATTTCTTCCGTTATCAAACACAAAAAAAAAAAAAAAAAAACTTAAAAAGTTAAATAAAAAATGGTGCAGCGTTTAACCTACCGCAAACGCCATAGCTATGCTACCAAATCCAACTAACACAGGGTCGTAAAAACCCCAGGTACACTTTTCCTTCAATTCGTTCCGTAATTCAATTATAATCATATGTGTAATTAATTTTATTTAGTAATGATGATTAAATATAGGTGGAAAGTTGGTTTACCATACTACTGTTACGTTCGTTTTAGGTGCACCTGCACTGGATACGAACAACAACACAAATCGAGACCTCAAGCAAGAAAAAGAGATCGGAATTTGGTGTTCATTAATGGAATTGAGATTTACAGAATTAGGGTTACGAGACAATACAATTGATCAAAAGCTAATTGACTTTACATGATACACTTGATTTATACAATTGACAAAACGAATTGTAACAAACTAACTAACTCAGCTCCAACGACTAACAACTTGGTTTGAGCTCCCCTCTCCACCGTTTCACTGTAAAAGGAATTGCAGGTCACGTGCCACTCACGAGCCATTTACTCACGTACCCAGCATGTGACCCATCTTTATTATTTAAAACATAACAATCTTCCTCCCTTCAAACCATTCTTGACCTCAAGAATCTAAACTGTAACATCAAATTGAGGGAAACGTAACATCACTTCTTCAGCCATTTCCCAGGTAGCATTTTCACTACTGCCACCTTGCCATTGCACCAACTTGCCATTGCACCAACACTGCCACAGCTAGCCTGTTACCTTGTTTAACCAATTTCCTGCTCAAAATCCGAGCTGGAGCCGCAGCAATTACACCTTCATTATCCATCGGAGGTAGGGTACCCATTTCAGAAGGAGGAACTCCCTTATGTAACTTGAGCTGGGACACATGAAAGACAGGATGAATTTGCACCCCCATAGGCAACTGTAATTTGTATGCCACCTGTCCAACTTTGGCCACCACTGGAAAAGGCCCATAGTACTTTGAAGATAGCTTGTTGTGTTGGTTACCTCTTAAAGTTGACTGCCTATAGGGTTGAATTTTGACATAAACCCAATTCCCTACTTCAAATTGCCTGTCAGTTCTGTTATTATCAGCATAGTGTTTCATCCTGTTTTGAGCCCTCTGCAAATGATATTTTAAGAGAGTGATAGCTTGTTCCCTTGTAGCTAATGATCTATCCACCACTTCTACCACACTCTCACCTTGCTTATATGTAATAGGAGATGGAGGCACTTGTCCATAGACCACTTCAAAAGGAGTAGTATTAATGGCAGAATGAAAATTAGTGTTATACCAGAACTCTGCTAGAGGCAACCATTGGACCCAATCTTTTGGTTTATCCCCAGTCATGCATCTGGGATAACATTCCAAGCACTTATTTACTATCTCAGTTTGGCCATCAGTTTGAGGATGGTAAGCAGTAGAGAACTTGAGTTGCACCTTCAATTTGTTGAAGAATTCTTTCCAAAAGTGACTCATGAAAACCTTGTCTCTATCACTTACAATGGATACTGGCAAACCATGTAACTTATACACATTATCCATAAAAGTAGCAGCAACTTGAGATGCTGTAAAAGGATGAGACAATGCCATGAAATGGGCATACTTACTAAGCCTGTCTACAACCACAAAAATAACACTTTTCCCTTTAGACAAGGGTAAACCTTCCACAAAATCCATGCTAATATCACTCCAAATTCTTGTGGGAATAGGTAATGGTTGGAGTAACCCAGGGTATTTAGCTAAATCTGGTTTGTTTCTTTGACATATGTCACACCCCCTAACAAACCACTTAACTTGTTTCCTCATTTTCTTCCAATAAAAACAAGTTGAGATTTTTTGAATAGTTGATGAGATACCAGAATGCCCCCCATTAGAATCAGTGTGAAAATGGGTGATAATATCAAGCCTAAGCTGTGAGTTATTCCCTACTACCCACTTTCCTTTCCTAGTCAGCCTATCACCCTGAATGGAATAGTGTTTGGATGCATTAGGGTTTTGGTGTAACTTGACTATTAGCTGTTGTAGGTCCACATCTTGGTCCACACTCTGCTGCACCCTATCCAAAATATCCACCTCAATAGTAGTCACATATGACTGAAAAAGTTGGCCCACACCTTCAACCCTTGACAAAGCATCTGCAGCCATATTATCACTACCCTTTTTATAAACTATCTCATAATCATACCCCATCAATTTGGGTAGCCATTTCATTTGTGTAGGTGTAGAGATTCTTTGATCCAAAAGATACTTCAAACTCACATGATCTGTCTTTATCTTGAAATGTCTATCCAAAAGATAACCCCTCCATTTATCCAAAGCTTGCACCACTGCTAAGAACTCTTTTTCATATGTAGATAAGCTATGGTGTCTAGGAGCTAATGTTTTGCTCATGTAAGCAATTGGATGTCCATTTTGTTGAAGTACAGCTCCTATACCTGTACCTGAGGCATCTGTTTCAATAATGAATTCCTTATTAAAATCAGGCAATGCCAAGACAGGTGCCTGCTGCATAGCCAACTTAAGCTCATTGAAAGATTCCTCTGCTGCACTACTCCATATGAATGAATCCTTCTTCAATAAACAGGTTAAAGGATGGCTTATGCTAGCATATCCTTTAATGAATCTTCTATAGTACCCAGTTAGACCCAAGAATCCCCTCAACTGTTTAAGATTCTTTGGAATGGGCCAATTAGCCATTGCAGCAACTTTAGTGGAATCTGTAGCCACCCCTTGTTTTGAAATCACATGGCCAAGGTACTCCACTTGAGGTACACCAAACACACATTTACTCTTCTTTGCAAATAGAGTATGTTTCTTCATAGTTTCAAGCACTATCCTTAAATGTTGGATATGATCTGCCAGGTTAGCACTATACACAAGGATATCATCAAAGAAGACTAGGGTAAACCTTCTCAAATATGGTTTGAAAATCTCATTCATGAGTGCTTGAAAGGTAGAAGGTGCATTTGTCAAACCAAATGGCATGACCATAAACTCATAGTGCCCTTCATGTGACCTAAAAGCTGTTTTATGTACATCTTGAGCATTCATCCTGATTTGATGATATCCTGACCTCAAATCCAATTTAGAAAATATTTGAGATCCACTCAATTCATCTATCAGTTCCTCTATTACAGGTATTGGGAATCTATCCTTGATGGTGTGTTTGTTTAACTCCCTATAGTCAATGCACATACGCCAAGTTCCATCCTTTTTCTTCACCATAACTATAGGTGATGAAAATGGACTTTGTGATGGTCTGATAACACCAGATTCTAACAACTCCTTTACCATTACCTCAATAGCATCCTTTTGGGATGGTGGGTGTCTATAGGGTCTAATATTCACGGGCTCAGTTCCCTCTTTCAAGACTATTTTATGGTCATGTGACCTGTTTGGTGGTAATCTAGTTGGAACTGCAAACACTTCATCAAACTGCAACAATAACTTGTCAAGTTCAGGATAGCTTATACCTTTATCATGGTTTCCTTCAGCTTGCATGCTATACAATGTTGCAGGGTAGACACACAATGTCATAGCATTCAAATGAATTGGTTGATTATCCATGACCCTGGTCAGTCTTCTTCCATCCAACCATTTCACCAAGGGCTTATTAGTGCCCTTCAACTCTACCCTCTTGCCTTTGTAATCAAAAGACATAGTTAGGTTATCAAAATTCCATAAAATGTCACCCAACTGCTTGAGCCATTGTATACCCAATACCATCTCACAGCCCCCCAAGGGTAGAACCACCATATTACTTGCAAAAGTATGACCTCTAATCTCCTAAACTATATTCTCACACTGACTTGTACTCATAGTCTTGTGACCACCTGGTACTGCTACTTGCATAGGTTGAGTTTGATTCAACCTACATCCCACCCTCTTAGCAGTATTCACATCCACAAAGTTGTAGGTACTCCCTGAATCTATCAAGATGTGAACCATGTGACCATTTATTTGCCCCATCACCCTCATGGTTTGATAAGTGCTAGTGCCTGTCAAAGCATTCAAAGATATGAATGGAGTATATTCAGTCATCTCTTCAACACCCTGTTCCACTTGTTCCCCACTCTCTTGATTGCTTCCTTCAATTTCTTCCACTGCATCATCATCAACAATAACTTCTAATGAAAACACTTAGCCACTACACTTATGTCCAGGTGCATATTTCTGGTCACAATAAAAACACAACCCTTTCATCCTTTTTTCTTCTAACTCCTTCTGTGTCAATTGCTTCCTAGGCCAATTACCACTTTTGGATGTATTATAAGGGGTTGCAGGTAATGCTAATGGAGCATGAGTAGCAGGTAAACTGACCCCTTTGGTAGTAGTCACAGGTTGATAACTACTCCTTCCATTGTAACTATTAGTGTTGATAAGACTTGATTGCAAAAGTGGAACATTTCTTCTTCTGGATGCTGCAATAGTATCTTCTTGAAGTTTAGCCAAAGTATAAGCATCTTCTAATGACTTTGGCTTAAACATACGAACGTGCAATTCAATCTCTTTGTGCATGCTTTTCACTAATTTCCAGTTTGTTCAACAATTTTTCAAACTCATCATGATAGACCTGAACTGTACTGGTTTGCTTCAAATTTTTAAGTTCTAACAATGGATCCTCTATAGTAGATCCAAACCTCTTCTCAATTGCTTCTACATATACACTCCATTCCACCTCATCACCATGTACACGTATGAATTGTTGGTGCCAGGTGAGTGCTTTGTTCAACAAATGAATAGAAGCAATTCTGACCTTCTCTTCATCTTCCACCTGATCAATTTTGAAGAATTGATTACATCTGTATATCCAGCCTCTCACATCATCACCATCGAATTTTGGAAATTCGATCTTTGTTAATCTTGTTAATTGTGAATTTCTGCTTGCACCTTCACCACTTCTTACCTTCTGCAACTCCGTTTCATAATACTGGAATTTGAGTAAGACTCCATCAATTCTTTCATTGAATTGTTGTTGCATTGCTTCCATATTACGATTGATCTGCGTCATCATTGTTTTCATATATTCCGGCATGGATTCATCACCGGCGGTAGCGACGGATCTGGTGGCAGCCACCATCGTTGAATTGAATTAAGGTATAATCGGCCGGAAGATCGACCGCTCTGATACCAAAATGTTACGTTCGTTTTAGGTGCACCTGCACTGGATATGAACAACAACACAAATTGAGACCTCAAGCAAGAAAAAGAGATCGGAATTTGGTGTTCATTAATGGAATTGAGATTTACAGAATTAGGGTTACGAGACAATACAATTGATCAAAAGCTAATTGACTCTACATGATACACTTGATTTATACAATTGACAAAACGAATTGTAACAAACTAACTAACTCAGCTCCAACGACTAACAACTTGGTTTGAGCTCCCCTCTCCACCGTTTCACTGTAAAAGGAATTGCAGGTCACGTGCCACTCACGAGCCATTTACTCACGTGCCCAGCATGTGACCCATCTTTATTATTTAAAACATAACAACTACTAAGAAGAGAGCCAGCGGCCCTAAATGTCCTGTTACTGGAAAAAGAATCCAAGGGGTAACAATTCCAGTTTTTTAATACACATTTGATTCGATTGAAATATTAAATTTTTAGCTGATGAAATCATTTTTAGTAGCATATTTCTGCAATTTGATCTGTTTATGTCTGTGTGTGTCTATTTGTGTAATTTTTTATGACGATTATACTATTGTTTCAGCTCTAATAACAAAGATCAGACTTTTATTTGATCTATTTTAATCTGTTTGAATCCACATTTACCATTTTATAATTTGATTACTTTGTTCATATAAAAAATCAATTTTAATATTAATACATGTAGGCAAATTACAGCTTTTGTGATACTTTATTGCCAATGCCAATTTTTGATAATGCTGGATTTAACGTATACTAGGGTTTGAAAGATTAAAAGTATTTAGATTTTACTAATTCTATACAAAGTAGCTGCTTTTATATTGATTTTAAGAACTCTGCTTCTTTTAGCAAATAGCATTCTGACTTGTTAGGCAGTTGTTAAATATAAGGCGAAGAAGACAATGTTTATCTGTATTTGTATCGTTGTGTATGTAATTGAAATTGTTAAATGAATATTTTATTATTAAATTATATGCAGATTCCTCACTTGAGGCCAGCTGAATACAGAAAATCTAGGCTATCAAGGAACAGGAGGACAATCAACCGTGCATATGGTGGTGTGCTATCTGCTGGTGCTGTGCAAGAGAGGTATGCTATGCCGAATGCTTATGGGACAATATGGGTTGGGTCCCTTTCATCTGATCAATATTAATAAAAAAAGTAGAAGGTTTTTCCTGTTCGGGCTACCCGGGAGGGCGAGTAATCCGACCCCATACTCTGATGTACGCAGCCCAGCAGGATTGCTCCCTGGATGTTTGCAACCCATCCCTGGCCACCACTAAATATTTGTCCCATACGAGATTCGAACCTGAGACCTCTTGCAAGGAACTCAGGGCCCAACCACTGGGCTATTGGTTCTGATTAATATTAATATTAATATTAATAATTAATATTAATATTAATATTAATAATTAATATTAATATTAATATTAATAATTAATATTAATATTAATATTAATAATTAATATTAATATTAATATTAATATTAATATTAATATTAATATAATAATAATAATAATAAAGTGATTTAGCCGGTTTTATGCATCCAATGTGTGAGTTGGTAACATATGTTTGATTTTGGTTGTTTGACCTATTTGACAACATGGAAGTATAGCTCATATTGACCCACACTAGTATACGAGTTAAATTTGTCTGAGGATTAGACATGAAAATAGTATCATTTACTTTGGAAGTACACCCAGAAACAATAAACGCTCTACCGAAAAAGCTCAGGTCTAATCCTTTTGCTGGCTCAATGGATTGCTCATCTTATTGTGTACAACGGGAAGCAAAGATTTTAGCATCTTTTTCTAGTAAAATGGTTATATGTCCTTTCATTGTTACTTCAAGTAATGCATGTGACATATCCCCTTTGATCCTTGAGCTTAAACCTTTATGAAATGCCTAAAAACAAAACAAAGAAAACATAAACTATAAGCATGTAATATTAAATACCAAGTTTTTGTGAAAGAAAAAGAAAGAAAGAATCTGAAAAAACGGCTTACGAAACCGAGCCACCCAACTTGATAGATGGTTGATAAACTAACTAATACACGTTGCAAAACTTCAGAAGAAATACATCAGCTTGTGGACTTAGGAAAAACGCGGCTTCTATGTCACCTCTTTTGAAAGTTTGATCATAGTGTTTCACAAATTTATAACTCTTTATATTGTCTGCCTTATAATTAGAAACATCTATAAAGTGACGTCAAAGAAATGACCTTTTGACGCACCCAGCGTTAAAGTTATTTCCAACTAACTCTTTGTTTGGGGAGAAACTTGATTCAATTATAATTGAAGACATTTGAGACGAGAAAGATACATCGACAACCACGTATACACATACCCAAACAGCTATAACCAATTGGCGTAAGTTTTGTTGAATTCGTTTTTCTAGCAAAATAAAAAAAAATTGCTATGTTAAACGCAAGGTCTAGTGAATTGTTATCAACACAAAAATATAAATATGTTACAAGGAAAAGGATTATGGATTTACTTTGTGAAAAAGACGGTACCGAAACTGCAAACCAGGTCATTCTAGTTATGTACTTCCAAGTTGTTGCAGCAACAAAATTTTGATTTTTGAAAATGTGCTCGTCAAACCATTTTATTGTAACTGTTTCTAGTGTCATTGCGAGTAAAACGATTCACGTTCTTCTCGTAAAGGCATAAAGGAATTTTAATTAGTTTTTGTTGCTATCTCTTTTAACCACCATTACTAATTTCGTATCCATAAAAGGATGCGGAAAATGTACATATTGGTACCGATCTGATGTAATTTCAACATCTCGAATTGCAATATCAAACTTCTGAAATTCGTGATACGGAGCGATATCGGAAGTTTGATATCGCGATTGGAGATGTTAAAATTACACTAGATTGGTACCTCTATGATCATTTTTCGCATCCTTTCATGTATACGGAATTAGTGACGGTGATGAAAAGAGATTGCAATAGAAACTGGTTCAAATTCCTTTCTGCCTTTACGACAAGAAGGTGGATCGTTTTACTCGCAATGACACTAGGAACAGTGGCAGTAATATATGGTTTCACGAGCACGTTTTCGGAAATCAAGATTTTGTTGCTGCAACAACTTGGAAATACATAACTAGAATGGTCTGCTTTGTATTTTCAGTTCATTAACTAGAATGGTTTGGTTTGTATTTTCAGTTATATCTTTTTCACATAGTAAGCGCTATAATCCTTTTCTTTATAACATACTTATTTTATTTTGTGTTAATATCACTTCACTAGACCTTGCGTTTAACATAACAATTGCTTTGATTTTGCCAGAAGAACGATTCAACAAAACTTAAGTCGATTGGTAATAGTGGTTTGGGTGTGTGTATACGCGATTGTCACTGTATCTTTCGCATCTCAAATCTCTTCAATTATAACTGAATCGAGTTTCTCCCCAAAGAAAGAGTTAGTTGGAAATAACTTTAACGTTGGGTGCGTCGAGAGGTCATTTGTTTGTCATCTCATTATGGATGTTTTTAATTTAAAGGCGGACAATATATTGAGTTTTAAATTTGTGGAACACTATGACCAAGCTTTCAAAAGAGGTGAGATAGAAGCCACATTTTTTTTTTAAGTCCACAAGTTGATGTATTACTTCTGAAGTTTTGCAAGGACTATCAATTAGTTCATCGGCCGTCTATCAAGTTGGGTGAATTCGGTTTCGTAAGTTTTTTTTTTTTTTTTTTTTTTTCGGTTTCTTTCTTTCTTTTTCTTTCAAAAAAACTTGGTATTTAGTCTTAAATGCTTATAGTTTATGTTTTCTTTATTTTGTTTTAGGCTTTCAGAAAGGTTTAGATATGTCAAAGGCATTACTTGAAGTAACAATGAAGGGTCATATAAACCATTTTACAGAAAAAGATACTGAAATCCGTTTCCCACTGTACACAATTAAAAGGAGCAACGAACCAACAAAAGGATTAAACCTGAGCTTTTTCAGTGGACCGTACTTCCGCAATTAGGCGGTTTTATATATCCAATGTGTGAGGATAGACATGGACAGTAGTGTTATTTACTCGGGATCATTGGTTTTTGGTTGCAGGATCATTCGAGCTTTCTTAGTTGAAGAGCAGAAGATTGTGAAGAAGGTTCTGAAGATTCAAAAGACCAAAGAAAAGCTAGCTGGAAAGAGTTAGACAGGTTTGCGACAAGAGATTTCAATTAGTAGTATGTTTGAAAGAATTTTTGACTTGAACATTATAAGATGGAACTTATAGAGTCTTGTGTATGGTATTCGATTAATTTTGAATCTGAGTGAGCTCATTATATTACTAGCCACCTTTGATATTTATTTTTGACTACTAGTTCAAACTTTTTCCTTCTATCTCTTATAATACACAATGTGCTGCCATTTTGATTTATGTGTTTACGAGCTTAAACTCAAATCAAGGAATCCGAATTCCTTGATTTGATACCTTCATCGGGTCTTTAATACTCAGTAGTTTAATTGCTTTGGTCATTACAGTTACTAAGTTGACAAATCATTCAACTTTGTGCTTAATGGTAGGGTGGGTATATATAATAATCAAATAAATTCCTATTTAATTTTATATGTAATGTAAATGTAATGCTGTAATATAAACATATCATCCCAAAGTTGGCTCCTTTGTAAAATAAACTTCTTTAACCAAATAAAGAAGTTAGCAAATAAAGTGTCTACTGTCTAGGAATTGGATTGGAACCTTCGAACCCATACAATTTTTGGACCAGTAGTACCCTCACTCATCTATATCTATACTATATGTCGTTTAATCTAAAGATAGAACCGTTTCTTCACTTTAATATTTCTCCCTGAAATTATCCATTTTATTTTTATATCTTTGTTAAGAAGAGTACAATCCTGCAATATATATGATTGCGAGTTTAATCAATATATGTTTATGTATATAATCTTCTTTACCATCTACTTTTATTATGGCTGGAAGTGTTATTAAAGTTAACAAGTTATGATCATGCATATTTTTACCATAGGGTTTAACATGCCTGCTCAATGCGTTAGTGGGGTTTAAGGATCTTAGAACAAGGCTCTCCGGTCCGGCTACCGTGAATAACCCTGGCCGACATGATGATGTCGGCGGGGTGGCCAAGTGATTAAGTCCACCTTCGATAGCGATCGCTGATCAGAAGGCCCCAAATAAGGTTGTAGGTGCTAGTTTAATGAAGAACTAACCAGTTAACCTTGAAGAGACGAAGAATGATGCTTGATTACGTAAGGCGTGTGGCAGATGGTAGTTACGTAATGTGATGATGGCTCTAGAATGATAATTAGGGTTGGTATATATAGGCAAACCCTAATTCTAGAACCGACTACGATTGTTGCAATCCTTTCCATAACTAACTCCCCCGAATCTCGGATATAATTATGGAAAAGATATTAACTTGATAACCAAGTAACCGCTGCACAGGGAACAAAGGCATTCAATACGAATCCGCATACCGCATGCCGCATGCGAGTTAACACTCACGCATGCCTCATTGCGCATGCGGTCTGCGGTATCATTATGTCCCCCCCAGGATGAGACCGTTTCACCCCAAGCCTTCTAATCTTCACTATAAATAGACGGCACTCACCCTCATTTCTACTTTTCTACCATTTGCTTCTTCAATACGCTGCCGATTTCGTTTCCGATCAAATCTCGAATATTCCGGCCAACTTCGAAAGGTTAGTTATTCTTCATTCACTCTACAGAAAATGACTAAAGCTAACGAGACTTATGTAGATAGCGTAGTGTCTATTATAGAGCAGAAGCATATCGATTCCTTAGTTAAAACAGTACCCACCCCTAGCACAGTACAATCCGGTGCCACCCTTGTCTACTCAGCGTGCCCACAAACTGTCGGAGAAGAAGGTAGCCATATACGAGCATGCGTTTAAGCATGGTAATTTTAGGGTGCCTCCTTCCGACTTCTTTTTAGGCGTCTTAGATCACTTCGGCGTAGGATTAGGGCAATTACACCTTTACGCGATAGGAAAAATTGTGCTGTTTGAGATGTGGTGCGCTGCACTCAATAAGGTTCTCTTAGTGAAGGTGTTCTGTCACTTATACCGCTTAGCGAATCATTACAAGTCTTGGTTCACTTTCTTCGCTCGCCAAAACTTCACCAAAACCCCCAAATCAAACGCGGGCCAATGGAAAGAAGCTTTCTTTTTCATTGACCAAACTGTAGTTGGGGCCAACTTTCCGCAAACACTTATCTGGTGCGAAAGCGTGGCCAACTTTCGTACATGTTCTGATATTGTGTATATGTTTGCAGAGATGAAGATGAAGAAGGTGCTCACTGCGGAGGACATCGCGGCCATTTCTTTCTGCAAACAAAATGTCAATGAGCCGCTTGAGCAGGAAAAGACAGGCGAGAATGAGGGGCCTGCACCTGCCACCTCGGGCAACAAACGCAAGGCTGCCGACACCACCCAAGCCAAGCAGAAAAAGAAGAAACTTACTCCCAAACAGGTGGAGGACATGCGAAACGACAACTTTGTTCCCGTTGATCCAACATCCGCAGACCTACCTCCCCCCATTACTGGTAAGCGTCACCTCGTTTGTATAAATACCGCACTTAATCTTTAAGCATTAACGTATTACCCCTGTGCAGAGCATGTTGAGGAGACGCACCACACTCCACCGCAAGGTAATCCGGGGCTTGAAGCCACCGCCACATCAAAAGACAAGGCGATTCATCTTGATTCCGATTCTGCACCGACTCCACCTCGCGGCAGCTTCCGCCTGGCCAACTTGAGCCAACTTACCCAGTCCTCCGCCGAGAACGCCGCAGAGCAATCTGCCTTCCTGCAACAAATATTTCCTGCAGAGTTCCGCGACCAGCTATCCGCACTACCCTTCAACCAAGCGCACAACGCCTTTATCCAAAACGGCCTTGTGTTCTTTGGTATGTTTGCGGATCAGGCCCGCCGATCCGCAAGTTTGTATCAAGTGGCCGTGCGGAAAGAAACAGAGCTGGGGCTGCTGCGGGCGGGTGTTGAGCAGATGAAGAAAGATAGGGATGCCGCGGTAGAGGCGCGCAAGGCTGTAGAGTTGACTTCGGCGGAAACTAAAACCGCGTTGATTGAGGAAAGAAAGAAAAACCGCGAATTGTTTGGTGCGGTCGACCAAGCTAAAGGGGAGACTGAGCGTCTGCGGATGGAGCTAGAAAAGGTGACGAGGGAAAAGGATGACGCGGTTACAGGTCGCGAACTAGCCGAAGCGGACTTGTTAAAGCTACGCACCGCCCTTCCGACCATTGCGCAAAAGTTGATGGATTCCGGGCCCGTAACCGAGAAGATCAATGCCTACGTTGATGCTGTTAAGGATCACGAAACCAACAAGGCAATGGTGGAGGTGGTCAAAGGTTGCCATATGACGCCCCCGTAGCCCGACGTTGTGCAGAAATATTTGAAAGAGGGTACGGCCCTGACGCTCCTGGAAGCCGAAGACGCCATCACGACCATCCCAATCCCCTTGATCAACGCTTTTGCTGCGGACCCGAACATGCCAGTTGACGGGTTTCTCAAGGAAGAGTTTTAGTTGTATCTTCTAATTGTTTGCGCCGTAGGTCCTATGATTTAGACAGGCAATTGTAAAATCAATTCTTGAGCCGTAAGTCCCGTGTAGGGCAGGCGTTTATTACAATCTGTAATTTGTAATGACATAATTTTATTTGTATATATTTGTGATCTGCATGCGTGCTTTATTATTTTGTTTATATATCGCGAATCAAAACAAAGGCTTAACCGCATGCCCATGCGCATAGTTAACCAAAACTTATGCGTATGCGCAGGTACTGCATAAATAAACCAATACTTTAGCAATTTTACCTTTAACAATTTAGACTCAAAAGCTACTGCGTTATTGCTTTGTCATGTGCTAGAGGTGCACTTTAGCTGTATGGTAAGCAACGCAACTAAAAACAAACCAATGCTTTTATACTATTGAGTTCCTCAATCAAACCAATGCGAGAATAATTACGCACAAGCAAACCAATGCTTGTAGTTTTAAGTCGACTTGGCAGCCATCTAGTCTGCGTGGCGCTTGGCTAGGGGAAATCCAATTCCCTTCACCTGCCGTTAATGTCTAGCCTTGTAACCAAACAGGCTTCTGCCGCGCGGGGGCTAGAGGACACCCTTTAAGTAGGCAGGAAACGCATACAAAAAAGAGAAATACACATCAAAAGTATGCGCGAGTAAATATTTAATTGGCATTAATAATGATTACAACCATGACACATCCAAACGGATGGAAAATACATAGAAAAAATAATGCGCTAAAATACATTGGAGTGATCAAGTTCATCCAGCTACATATAACATTTTTTCAACAATGTCGCGTGCCAAGTGCGTTTCACCGGTTTTCCATCTAATGTCTCGAGATGGTATGCCCCGGTGTTGCCTGCTTTTGCTACCTTGTATGGGCCTTCCCATCGGGGGCCCAGTTTCCCAGTATCCTGAGCATGACTTGCGTCATTCTGACGCCAAACTAAGTCCCCGCACTTATAAGAGCGCGAACGCACACGCTGATTGTAATACTTTGCAATTTTCTGTTTATTATTTGCTTCGTTTACCGCCGCAGAGAGTCTGCGTTCTTCAAGCAGATTAAGATTTTCCAGCAAAGTTTCTGAATTATTTTCTTCGTCAAAATTTTATATGCGGAACGTTGGTACCCCAATTTCTGCGGGCACAACAGCTTCGGACCCGTAGACCAAACTGAACGGAGTCTCACCAGTGCTTGCTTTTGGTGTAGTTTTATGCGCCCACAAAACTTTTGGTAGTTCATCCACCCAACCAACTCTGCCATGGCCTAATCTAGCTTTGATTCCGGCCACTATATCCCGGTTGGTGATTTCGCACTGGCCATTCGCCTGCGGATGCGCAACAGAAGTAAAAGTTTGATTAATATTAAGCTCTGCGCACCAACTACGAAAAGGATCCCCCGCAAACTGTGTACCGTTATCACTAACGATTTCGTTTGGTATGCCGAATCGACAAACAATGTCCTCCCATACAAAATTTCGCACCCTTTTCCCGAAATTGTTGCCAGCGATCGCGCTTCAACCCACTTAGTGAAATAGTCGATTGCAACAATCAAGAATTTAATGTTTCCTGCATGTGCAGAGTATGCGTAAGATACTGACATAAGTAGCATATGGTATAAAATAAATGATATTATTACCTCGGCCTTTTGGAAATGGTCCGACTATGTCAATTGCCCATTTGCAGAATGGCCATGGTGAGGAGACCAGTATCATAGGATGCGCAGGTGCCCTGCTGATAGGCGCGTGTATTTGGAAAGATTCGCATTGCTTCACTATTCACGCGGTATCTGCGTACATAGTGGGCCAATAATAACCTAGCCGCATAATTTTTGACACAATAGACCTGTGCCCCGAATGAAGAGCACATGCACCTTCATGCACCTCGCGTATAACCTCCTCTGCCTCTTTCGGACCAATACACCTTAAGTGCGGCCCTAAATAATTTTTTCGATATAGGACGTCACCCTCAAGGGCATACATTGGTGCCTTGGTGCGGACCTTCTTCGCATCAACGGAATTCGCAGGTGATGTGCCATCCCGAAGGAAAGCAATAATAGGTGTCATCCATGTTGAGCTGGATTCCTCAACAGGTGCTACCAAAGGCATCATAACAATGGATTTCGCATGCAGTTCTTCTATAAGAACTTTCTTCCCCAGATGATCAAAAGCCAAAGCAGCCAATTTGTTAAGCGCATCCGCTTTCTTATTTTGCCCCCGCATCACGTGGGAGATTTGAAAAACCTCGAATTGGTCAGCGAGGTTATGAACAAGCGATAAATATTGCTGCATGGCAATCTCGTGCGCTTCAAAGTCCCCGCTGACTTGACTACATACCAGCTTTGAATCCACATAAGCGTGCAGAATTTTAACATTCAAATTATGCGCAATGCGCATACCTGCTAACAGAGCCTCGTATTCTGCTTCGTTGTTCGTAACAGCAAAATTAAACCGTAGCGCATATGTATGCTCTTCACCATCTGGACCAATTAAAATTACACCCGCACCCGTGCCAGCTGCGCTGCAGGTACCATCGATATATAACTCCCATGGTGACAAAGTTGGTGCAGGCGTATCTTGATGTTCTGCTGATGCCTCGACATCCGCAGGTAACTCTGCAAGGTAATCCGCAAGTATTTGACCCTTAACCGCGCTTCGCGAAGAAAAATTTATTTCATGCTCCCCTAACTCAACAACCCATTTAGCCATTCGGCCAGAGATTTCAGGTTTATAAAGTACCTAAAACATAATATGATTGCGTTAGTCAATGCGGTATTCCCGGTCATTGCCGCAAATTAGGTTTTTACCAACCTGCTTGATTGGCTGATCAGTTAGAACCACAACTAGGTGTGCTTGAAAATATCGGCGCAAACGCCGCGCCGTGTGGACTAGCGCATACACTAGCTTTTCTATTGGTGCATAGTTTACTTCGCTTGCTGTCAGCGTCTTGCTTACAAAGTAGACCGGCATTTGCGTCTGAGAAAACCTCAGCATTAATTGTATACGAAATAAATAATTCACAAGTAAAAGGGAATGGTTTA
This sequence comes from Rutidosis leptorrhynchoides, assembly GCF_046630445.1. Classification (NCBI taxonomy): domain Eukaryota; kingdom Viridiplantae; phylum Streptophyta; class Magnoliopsida; order Asterales; family Asteraceae; genus Rutidosis; species Rutidosis leptorrhynchoides. The sequence continues at coordinate 48,729,619 of NC_092337.1, read as the reverse complement.
CCTTTCCGCGATCTGCGATAAAAACCGAGCTGATTGCTTCTTTTGATGCCGCAAGGTACAACGTAAGCGTTTCTCCTGTTACTGGCGCGGTGAGTGTTGGTAATTCTGCGAGCACCTTCTTCATCTCCTGAAAGGCTGATTCTGCCTCCTGAGTCCATACAAAGTCTTTTTTCTTTAAGCAATTCTTCAAAGTATTGAAGAATGGCAATTGTCGCTCTGCGGCCTTCGACAAAAACCGCGTGATGGCCGCAAGCTTCTCGGTTAGACTCTGCACGTCTTTCTTTGTTTTCGGAGATGGCAAACTATCAATGGCTTCAATCTTTTTGGGATTTGCCCTGATTTCCCGCGCTGTCACCACATGACCTAGAAACTTGCCTTCCTCTTCCCCAAAACTACATTTGAGCGGGTTAAGCTTCATGTTTATTCTGCGTAGGGACGCAAACGTTTCTAGGATGTCCGCGAGCATTTCTTCTTCAGTGTTGCTCTTAATTACCAAGTTGTCAACGTACGCTTCAAGATTCCTACCAATTTGGTGTTTGAATGCCGCATCAATTACGCGCTGATATGTTGCGCCTGCGTTTTTTAATCCGAAGGGCATCTTCTTATAACAGTAGATACCTTGCGGCGTATGAAAAGCAGTTTTGTCCTCATCTTCCGCAGCCATTAAGATTTGGTGATAACCTTTGCATGCATCTAGAAAACACTTGTACCGAAAACCTGACAGTGATTCCACCTTCCAATCTACCTCCGGGAGAGGATAGTTGTCCTTGGGACATGCTTTATTAATATCCTTAAAATCAACACACATCCGCCAGTTACCGTCAGCCTTTTTCACCAACACAGGATTAGCAACCCATGTCTGATAGCGCACTTCCCGCAGAATGTTTGCTTTGACTAGGTTATCTACTTCTGCGCACAACCAATCACTGCGTTCAAGAGCCATATGCCGCTTGTTTTGCCTAACGGGCGTGAGTAATGGATTAACATTCAATTTATGTTCCGCAATATCTCGCGGAACCCCAGTCATGTCTGATTCGCGCCACGCGAAAACATCTGCGTTTGCGGATAATATTCCATGTAGCTTAGCCTTGGTTTCAGCTGACAAACCTGCGCCGATTTTAATTCGCTTATCCGGATGTAAACGATTCGCTATGATCGCACAGTTTATGAGTTGTTCCCCTATGCTGGGAGTGCTGATAGGCACAACTGAGCCACACAACTCGGCTATTTGATGTGACGCAATCGTGGCAACGCCTCCCAATGTAGGAAACTTAATCAAGCCATGCACCACTGATGGTATAATGTTAAAACGCCGTATGAAGTTTCTTCCTAGCAGCGCGTTATAACGCGAAGTCGATCGGACCACATAAAAATCAACCAACTCATGTCTGACCATCTGTGGATTCCTGTCATCCGCAAGCTCTACCATCAGCTCTATCCGCCCTATCGGCCATGAGCTTTCTCCGGAGAACCCAGATAACATAATATCAGATTGGCGTAGCTGCGTCTTAACTTCTACAGGAAGGAAACGATAGCAATGTTCGTACATAATGTCAACGCCACTCCCGGTGTCAACATGCATGCGTTTAATTTGTACTCCGCAAGTAGGGATACGACACTTGATGATAATGGGTTCGTTAACTGTGTCGATTGACATTACAGGAGGAAACGTGATTGGAAGAAGTTCCCAGTCATGATGATCATTGTATTTTCTCCGCTGGCTAATTTTCTCTGAGTCAACCATATTAATGGTTAAGTCAGAGTTTTTTGCTTTATCAACTTTTTGCCAGGCGAAAGTTTTAGCCTTCGAACCTTCCTCTGCGGATTTTCCCTTGTCCTTCTTAGGTGGTTTTAGGTGATCCAATTTACCTGCGCGTAGTGCCTCGAGCACTCGTTCCATCAAGTTTTTGCATCGATTAGTGTCATGCCCGTAATCGTCATGGAATTCGCAATACTTTATTTTATCCCGCTTACCAAATTATGTAAGCGGAGTTGGAACCGCAAAGGTTGTGCATACTGGTTCGGTTGCCAAAATTTCTTTTGACATTTTAGACAAACTTTTAAGCAGCGCATAGTTCTGATTATGGATGCCGCGCTGATTATTGTTTCGATAATTGCCACTTGATTTCCCTTTATCATTCCTGATAGGACCACCGCTAGGATACCTTCCGCGAGAGTTGTTACCACGATTTTGATCGCGCGAACGATCATCGTCGTCTTTCCTCTCGTTGCGTGAGCTAGCTGTTGGGATATCATTATCTTCGCCACTCCGCATATAGTCGTGGCATTCATTAAGTGCTTCAGCATAAGTTGTTGGGACTGTATGGCGCAGACGCCTTACCAGTGTTGGATGATGTTATGAGTTTATACCATGTATGAGTCCGGAAATATGTTGCTATGGTTTGAGATCTGGTATGCGCAGACACTCATTAGTATATCTTGTGAGAAATTCACCCAAAGATTCCTTGGATTTCTGCACAATATCATGACATTCAATATGAGTGCGTTTGCGTGGCCTCTGATTCTGATATTGCAGCAAGAATTTCGTCCGCAGATCCATAAACCCGGCTATACTACCCGCCGGCAGTTTATTAAACCATTTACGAGCAATACCCTGCAGTGTCATTGGAAATATCTGACACGCAACCGGATCAACCCAACCTTGAGTGTGCATTGCGCCTTCAAAACGCTGTAAGAAGTCATCCGGATCAGTTAAGCCATTGTAGGTACCCAACGTATGAGGTATCTTTGGCGCAGATGGAAACGGATATGTAGCTATATGCGGAGGAAACTTATCAAAAGTAGTTGGTAGCTCAAAGGGTGGTTTAACAGGATCACCTTTGAGCCCTGCGAAGAAACGCCTCATCATATCCTGAACAAAATCAGGTTGTGAAAATAGGTGAACCATGTCAGGAGGTGCCACCTGCATAAATTGGCTTGCGAGATTAGCTTTCCCCTGAATATTTTGCCAGGGCTGCCCTGGCGTCTGCGGATACAACCAAGGCTGATTTGGAAAAGAAGGCAGGCTTGCCGGCGCAGAGTATACGGGTATCTGAAAAGGCATCGAAACCTGTGGCGCAGATGACTGCGAGACCTGAGGATATGCCGCTATAAGCCCAACCATATGCGCAGTGCTTTGCTGTTCTGCGGTTATCGGCGTCCAATGAGAATTGGCATCCGGAATGACACCGAACCCCCAACTATTAAGTAATGCCTGCGCATCCGCAGGAGTTAAAAACTGCGAAATTGGACGTGGTGGTTTCCAAGGTTGCAATGGTGTAAACGATGAATTCTGCTGAACACTCTGCGTCTGCAGAGGGATTGAAACCGTGGTACTATAAATAGGTACCTGGCCGCAACATACTACGTGCGGGCCTACTGTTTCACCGCTAGTGCCTACCAAGATGACCCTTGGATCCACTGCGGAAAAATCCAACCGTGTGGTGGTAACCGGCGAGTTTGCCCTTGGCGGTGTAATCTCATCTGGATATATCGGCTTATACCTCTGAAAAGGCTCACCGAATACAGGTGGAAGATATGGTGCGTACCCCGCCCCCGTAGTCATAGCATGCGTATGCTGACTGCCAGATGGTGTGTTTTGATTATCCGTGTGAGTACGTTCCGACGAGTCCCCGGAAGTCATGATACTGTTAAAAGGAAAAATTCAAAAAATTTCGTGAACAATAAGCCTTTTAATTCAAAACCTTTTAAAAGAGAAAGCAATTAAACAGTCTTGAACTAATTCGACTCTCAATGAAAGCACCACTTGATCGTGCATATTTTGACCATAGGTTTTAACATGCCTGCTGAATGCGTTAGTGGGGTTTAAGGATCTTAGAACAAGGCTCTCCGGTCCGGCTACCGTGAATAACCCTGGCCGACATGATGATGTCGGCGGGGTGGCCAAGTGATTAAGTCCACCTTCGATAGCGATCGCTGATCAGAAGGCCCCAAATAAGGTTGTAGGTGCTAGTTTAATGAAGAACTAACCTGTTAACCTTGAAGAGACGAAGAATGATGCTTGATTACGTAAGGCGTGTGGCAGATGGTAGTTACGTAATGTGATGATGGCTCTAGAATGATAATTAGGGTTGGTATATATAGGCAAACCCTAATTCTAGAACCGACTACGATTGTTGCAATCCTTTCCATAACTAACTCCCCCGAATCTCGGAATATAATTATGGAAAAGATATTAACTTGATAACAAAGTAACCGCTGCACAGGGAACAAAAGCATTCAATACGAATCCGCATACCGCATACCGCATGCGAGTTAACAATCACGCATGCCTCATTGCGCCTGCGGTCTGCGGTATCATTAAGTTAATCAATTCGGTTTAATTAAAATCGAGGCAAACTCTTGTTCGGTTCTATTTCAGTTTTGAAATCCAAATTTGGTTTCGGTTCGATTTTGCTCTCAAGTATTTCAAAACAAAATACCGAATAAATCAAGGAAATCAAAAACCTAATTGATGAACACTTCTATGTTTATGTGACATTTGTGCGTTGTGGTAACTGATCAAGCATAAAATGGTCCAAGGGGTTTGGTTCATGCAAGATCAACAACTAAATGAGGTTTAAGGGTTTTTTGAGTTTAACTCTCCGGTCCGGAGTACCGTGAATATCCCTCATACGAGATGATGATCTCAGAAAGGGTGGTTAAACGTAACCCACCATCATCCGGGTTAACCGGAGTTGATGGTCCAAGGGCGATGTTAGGATTTACGTCGAGTGCGCTACCTGAAATCGCAAAGTGTTTGAGAGAGCTATTTGGGTCGCGCAGGTTAGCTGAAGTGATTAAGATTGAGAATGGTGTATTGGTGAAACGGAATATCAATTCCTCAGTCCTCCCTCTTATGTTGTCTAAGTTATCTCTATTTATACATGTGAGCTTTTGTCCCTTAGTGCCACGTAGGGAGACAAAAGGAATATGCTGGTGCCACGTTGTATTGTCTTTGTCTTTTTATTCCAAAAAGCTGTAAAAGTGCTGCCATTATTTTAGTGATGTCCCTTTTATACCCTGCTATCTTTTTCTGGCCGTTATGCCGTACTAGGATCGTACCGTCCTGTCACAGGTGTCCTTTCTGTTTTAGTGTTGCCATGGTACATTGCTAGTTTCGCTCATGCCTTATTAGTTGGCGCTATGTTTAAACTGTGCGACCAACGTTGTGGGCATATTATCAAGGCGTAATCAGATGGACGTTAGCCGGCGTATGGATATGATCCTGCGCAATTATATAGGGCGATGCACGCTAATCTGATATTGCGCAATAGATGTTCAGCTTGTGATGACCCGGGAATTTCCGACTAAATTTAAACTTAATCTTTATATGATTTCGATACGATAAGCAAAGTATGTAATGTTGAGTCTAGAAAATTTTGAACCAAAATTCATATATTCAATTGACCTTCGACTGCTCCCGACGAATCACGAACCACTAATTGTAAATAGATATGTATATATTTTAAATATAAATATTTATTCTGAAATATAATTTATGATGTAATTGTTGGAAACTAATTATGTAAAATAAAATGAAATAAAATAAAACATATATATATATATATATATATATATATATATATATATATATATATATATATATATATATTGTATATTAAAAATATATTTTGTGAGTTCAAAGTTATTTAGTAAATGACGGCTAACTTAGTCACACATTTTATATTTAAATTATATTATAATTATTATATTATATTCTCAAAATCTATTATTAAATTCAATCATAATGTTGTGCTTAATTGATTGATTCTTGAGATTACTATGCTTAATTTGGATTATTGTTAATGAAATTGATACTATAGTTAATTGATCGAAAGACTGGTCAACTGTATCACCTATTCGATTAATAATTATATTATAATATTCATATCACTGTTTTGAAAGTATCATACAGCTACGCGATCTTATAACTATAGTGTATATAATTATTATATTAAGTTACTTTATTATATATCATAGAAATAGAATGTAGATTGATATATATATATATATATATATATATATATATATATATATATATATATATATATATATATATATATATATATATATATTCACTGAATGTTAAACCTTTTTTTTCAATTTGGACACATTCGTTTATATTTTTTCTTGATGATTGTTATTCCAATTACCCCACACCCGATTAATGTTAGGCATTACCATCTTTTTCCTTATTAGCATATCACAATCAATATTATGTATATATATATATATGCATTGTATGATTGATACAATTATTAAACATCCATTCAAACATCCACTTGTCTAAATATATTTCATCCGTGATTATTACGTAGTATTGATGTTACTCCACTTATTCTATCATCTTAGCTGTACCACTTTAGTCACCCACTCACATATTATATTTGATTGTGTGTATTCGTTTCTATAAATCATCACCTTTTTACATATTCATATGCATATAAGGTACTTATATATACACACATATATATGCTTGATCATCTCCAAAAATTTCATCACCCATCAACCTTTGAACCATCCTTTGCAACCGTCCTCTCTTTCTCCTATTTCTTCAACCAGTTTACTACTATTGCTACTCGTTTGTTCGTTGCTATTGCTAAATCAAGAAAACCCATTAAACTATCACCTTCTACGAACCCTTTTATTATTTTGTTTTGATCGAACGACGAAGAACACCACCACACAAACTTCCAACCATTACCGCCACTTTGAACTGCTATTTGCAACTGTAAAATACCTCATTACAGTCCCACATACTGCGGTTTACTACTATATAGTGAAATCAACCTGCACGCCTATTTTTCTTCCTAGTTTTCCTCGTGAATACCCAAGATCATAACTATTAAAACTGCTGCTGTCTGTTCGAACAACCACTTCTGTTGCAGGCCAAAAACCACCACACCATTATATCTGTTGCTCAATTTATTGTTCGTTTGATAGAAATGATAAACAGGATCGATATCACACTGGCATACTTCCATATTTTTTCTTCTTAAAAACAAAGCTTGAGCTAAAACAATTGCTATGGTGTGCTTTTTCTTGATGGCCGACCAGTAGTACATCGATTACTTTTTTTTTATTTATTACATGATGAGGAATCCAAGACAATTGGGTGCATGAGGAATATGTTATTATTTTTTTTGCGACCAACTACTCCACTCAAAAGTGATGGATCACCAAATCCCACTTTCAAGTTGACAAATTTTCTTTATTCATCACATGTCCGATTCCTTTTATGCAGATTACTAAAATTTTATGATTGGGCCATTAGTGTTCTTAATGGATTTATGTATTCTTCTTGGGCTACCTTATTGCGCCACGACCTGCTAACCCATCGTGACATACTCAAAACATATCACTACTATTTCGTTACTTATTTTTTTTCCATTTCTGTTTCTGAATTCCATCCGAAAGCCACACATCCATCATCGAACCCCTACTACTCTTCATTTCTGAAACAACGATAATGATGGTGACAGATGAAAAGACGATGAATTGTGGCAAAGATGATGCTAAAATGGTAGAGATGATGATGAAGAGATGAATGAAGTATGATGGTGATTTTATGTAAGGACACGATAGTTGTGTTACGGATTAAAATTTTTGTTAACGATGATGTTTACAGTAACCATGAATGATCACGATGATGATGAAGCAGTGAAGTTAGTATGTTGATAATTGATGTCATTTTAAGATTGTGATGATTATGATTAGATGGTATGATAATGACGATCCTAGAAGCTAATAACGAGATGATCATATGTTGATATGATAAGGAATAATTGATGATGATGATGACATAGTGGCGATGTACATGATGGTAGTGATTATGATATCATGAAGTAAGATGATTAAAAGACGGTTATGAAAATGATGATTTTGATGATGAAGAGGATAATGAAATATGAAGGTAACGATGATGATCATAAAGTACATGATGATGACGAGTGATGGATTTGATAATACGATTATGATAATTGTTAATGTGATGTATGATGATGATGAGATTCCATGATGATGATATAGATGACAATTAAGGGTATAAACATTATTGTTAATTCTTATTTTTTATTATTATTATTAATAATATTATTATTATAATTATTAATATTACTATTATTATTATGATTACGAACCGAGTATAATGATGACGATAATGATGATCGAAATGATGTTGATGAGGATCGATATGATCATGTACGACGAAGATGGTGAATGGCGGTTATGATCAAAGATGACGATATCGAATTATGGTATAAAAATTATTATTATGATCATCATTATTAATATTACTATTATTATTATTATTATTATTATTATTATTATTATTATTATTATTATTATTATTATTATTATTATTACAACAAATATTATTTATCTAAAATATAATTATTACAAATCTATACTAATATTACATAGTTTCATTTTTTTAAACAAAATATTATTTTTATTAGGTGATACATAATATATAAATATATTATACAATATAAATAGTAATATGATTATATATATAAAAAAAAATTAATCTTAATACATTATAAACTTAGTTGATTAATATTACGTGTCAATATATGAATGATATATGTTCGTGAATCCGAGGCCAACTCTGCATTGTTCAGTTCCGTCGTATGCATATTTTTACTACAAAATATCGTATTGTGAGTTTTATTTGCTCCCTTTTTAAATCCTTTTGCAATATATATATTTTTGGGACTGAGAATACATGCGCTGCTTTTATAACTGTTTTACAAAATAGACACAAGTAATCGAAACTACATTCTATGGTTGAATTATCGAATCGAATATGCCCCTTTTTATTAAGTCTGGTAATCAAAGAATTAGGGAACAGACACCCTAATTGACGCGAATCCTAAAGATAGATCTATCGGGCCCAACAAGCCCCATCCAAAGTATCGGATGCTTTAGTACTTCGAAATTTATATCATGTCCGAAGGAGGATCAAGGAATGATGGGGATATTCTTATATACAAATTGTGAATGTCAGTTACCAGGTGTTCAATCCACATGAATGATATTTTTGTCTCTATGCACGGGACGTATGTTTATGAGAAATGAAAATATGAAGTCTTGTGGTCTATTAAACTTATGAAATGATTATTTATGTTATACTAATGAACTCACCAACCTTTTGGTTGACACTTTAAATCATGTTTATTCTCAGGTACGAAAGAAATCTTCCGCTGTGTATTTGCTCATTTTAGAGACATTACTTGGAGTCATTCATGACATATTTCAAAAGACGTTGCATTCGAGTCGTCGAGTTCATCAAGATTATTATCAAGTCATTTATAATTTAGATATATTATGAAGTGGTATGCGTGCCGTCAACTTTCGATGAAACGAAAGATTGTCTTTTCAAAAATGAATGCAATGTTTATAAATGTATCATATAGAGGTCAAGTACCTCGCGATGTAATCAACTGTTGTGAATTGTTTATATTCGAGATGGACTTCGTCCGGATGAATTAGGATGGGTCCTTTCAGTTGGTATCAGAGCGGTAGTCTTAGCGAACTAGGTCTTGCATTAGTGTGTCTAACTGATAGTTGTTTAGATGCCTTAGTGAGTCTGGACTTCGACCGTGTCTGCATGTCAAAAGTTTTGCTTATCATTTCTAGTCGGAAATCATCTACTTATTATCCTTAGGAAATTACCTGCTTATCATTCCTAGTCTAGACACATCTTACTGCATTGATTGCATGAATAGTGTATAGACAAAATTCACATCTTAGCGTATCTGTTATTGTTACCTTTGCCTGACAGCTTCCGTAGATTCCTCCGTAACTTATGGGATTTTAGTATTATATATGCATATGTAAATTATGTATTGCAGGGTACTAATCTACATCCTATAAACTATTTCTTATCGAAAATCCTTCATCTGATCGTACGAGATGAATCCCTCAACCAGTTCGAGTCCCTCAGATTTCGATAGCTATTCCGATAGTTATTCCGACAGCTATTCCGACATGGATTTCCACTCGAGCTCCGAAAGCAGTGTAAACAGAATGGATCAACCAATCAGTCATCACTAATTCATCTGATGGATTCGTAGTCTACTTTACCAATCTAGACACAAAGAAGGCGATTCCTTCCACCAACCGAATTCACCTCTTGGTGAAGAACCTGAAGCACTTACCGGCGAACCTGTCCAAAACACCATATTCACCCTCATTGCCAGGATATCTCAACGATGATATGATATCTCAAATTCTGAATCTTATTCATCCACTTGTCCGAACCAACAATCATCTCGGAGTAATACAAGAAGTCAACAAACGTCGCGCTCGAGTAATCAATTTGGAGAATATGGTGCAAAATCTACCAGCTTCAGCAACATCACCGGCACCAATAGTACCACCAACAACATAAGCCTCAACATTTCGATCTGTACCTCGAGCATAATCATCATTCTACATGACGTTCTACATCATTTATCTTCATTCGACATGATGATTATGAAATCTCTAATGTTTTAGAGATTATATACTCTAGTTCTAACCATAAATCATATGAGTTTAATATCATATTGACTCATTAAATCCATAATTACTCTGAATAAAATATATATGTAAGTATATTTTCATAAATATTGTAATTAAAAATTCTTTCGTACAAACTGTTAATGGTGAAAATATTTTAACGGGTAGGTAATACCCAAGGAATATTTAAATTTCACATTAATAAGTTATACTGTACATTCTTCGAATCTGATTCAACGGTCATTTACTGTCCTACTTACATTCACAGATATACGAATCCGTTCACCTCAGAATAACCATTGTCATACAATTTCACATTGGAATTTTGAATTACCAGAATCCAACAAGTGGCGTAATGAAGAAAACATTGGACAAAATAAAATTTGTTAGAAACAAACGAATTAACTAATTGAAATTTTGTTAAGAATCCACGCTAACTGATCCTAGCTAACTATTTCTAGCTAACTGATTACATTTTATTTATCGCAATTTAATTATCGCAATTTTATTTATCGTCATTTAATTTCTGTTATTTATTTTACGCACTTTAAATATCGGGACACGTATACAAGGTTTTGACATATCATATCGACGCATCTATATATATTATTTGGAATAACCAAAGACACTCTATATGCTGTATTGATAGAGTTCGTTATACAGGGTTGAGGTTGATTCTATAATAATATATATACTTTGAGTTGTGATCGAGTCTGAGACATGTACACGGATCACGATACGTATTAATTAATTCGAACATTATATATTAAGCTATATATGAATTATTGGACTGTTAAATGTGGACTATCAACTGTGAACTACCAATATTGGACAATTAAAATGAATTAAAATATTGATTATAACATATGAAACTAAACAATTCTTCAAGTTTGCCACTTAATTTCATCTTAAAACCTCATTTGTATCTTGACGATTACAATCTGCGTTCAAACCTTTCATAATTCTTGAAAACACCCCAATCGAGAGGATGAACCAACCGCATTCCATCTACAGAAGAAAAGATTAATACATATAGTAATGTACCTGAAAACACTCAGAACCTGAGTAAACGTTTAACACATATCTAGGCTAGCTCCTTTGGCATTGTTATTACCGAAAATAACATTGCAACTCTTTTTCAAATTAGCCAATTTTGTCACAGCTTCAACAAATCAACTCCGACTTTCATTCGGATTAGCCTTATTATAATCTTGATTATATAAGTTACCTTTCGTCATCGTTACCTGAGAATCGTTTATATTTCACGACCTTAGCAGTAAATTTACCAGCAATTTCATTGATCTCTGACCTTCCGAAGAATCATTATGTTCATTGAAACCGTATCATATACTCATCCGTATCTTGTAACGAAAATTGCCATACCAATTACCAGGGATTAGCAAGTAGTATTTTGAAATCTCGCAGCATGTCTACATCAACAGTTATATGTATACATATAACAATTATCTCCTAGAATTATGATCTTCAATTCTAAAATTTTGAAAAGCACCCAGCCTACAACTCAATACATTGAACTTTGAAAAAGCTGAATGAAGCAGCAGAAACTGTAGGCAACCGTAAATGACCTCAATCGTCGAAAGTTTGATGATAAAGAATGGAGTATTGGAAGCACTCAATAGAAAATTTAGTACCAAAAGGCGGATTATGTGAAACTATGAAAGAAGCTGTGGACATATCACAAAGAATAAGTTTGACTTTAAAGAATCTTAATGATTCAATGTCTGCTGAAGTCTTTAGCGAATATCTTGCTTCTTACTCTAAACCCTTGCAGACAATAGTCTCCATCATCCTCTGATCTTAGATATTCAAAGATATTATCGTATCTTTCATTATAAATATCCTCCATATTCCTGAAGATATTTTCATAACTATTCTTATCTGAAATCATTAATCTCTTAGTGCTATCAGTGTTACATCATATAGAAACTGTTAGTTTCTATATTCTGTAAACTTTCGATCTTAAAATATGAATGTTATTGAAGTAATGTTAGAAACTGATGCATGAGTTAGTATAATATAATGACACTTGATCAACGTGATTATATTACAGTAAGTCATGCTGAGTTTCTAATGGAACGTGATGATTCACAGATTATAACGTCAGCATGTGCCATGTTACACGACTCATACATTCTGTCTAATCTATAAACGTATCAAGAACTTATTTTTTCTTGATAGTCCTATCTTTCCTTGAATTCTGGTAATTTGGCAAGTCAAATTGTGCTATTACCATTTCTTTCTTAGGACATTAACAATGTTCATCCTGAAACTTATATCTATGAATTCTGGACCATTACAAGAGATGCCCAATCGCAAGAAGAAGAAACGAAGGGACAAAGCTCCGAAATAGAAACTGGAGTATAAATCGCAGCAAATAGGAGGGAGTATTAACGGTGGATGACAGTGATTATAGGAGACAGGAATAGGAACAGTGAAATATAAGAGAAAATCTATAAAGCTCAATAACAACACGGAGATTACAAACCATAGATATTAATACGAATAGTAATATAAAGACACGATATAATTAAGAATAGTATCACCTCGAGGTAATGGTAGAAGTAAACAGATTCGTCTGGTGGAAGATTGAAAAGAAGGATGACAGAAATGATAATTAGAAAAATATCAAGGATTAGAACGGGATTAAGCATTTTCACAATCTTTTGGATATATGAACTAAGAAAGAAAGTATAGGAATAGTGAGAATAATGGAACGGAAGAGTTTAATTTATAATGGAAATATCAAACAGAGTAATCGAGACAGATCACCGTATTTAATTATAGAAATCTTAATTTTCTTATTCATCGAAGAATCAAATCTTATAGATTTCCAAGATTTTCTTTAAATCCCTTAAATTCCGGAAATCAACCGTGACTACGTCATCGATTAAGACGAACCTGCATTTAATCATTTTATTCTTTTGTGATAGCTTCACTCGTACGCTTCGAGTAATCGAATCGTTTTATCCAAATTATTCAATGGTGATAAAACTCTATTTATCAACTCATATTCGTCATGAAAACATTTTTATTGTTAGCCATGACCACCTCACTCAAATTTCGGGACGAAATTTCTTTAACGGGTAGGTACTGTGATGACCCGGGAATTTCCAACTAAATTTAAACTTAATCTTTATATGATTTCGATACGATAAGCAAAGTATGTAATGTTGAGTCTAGAAAATTTTGAACCAAAATTCATATATTCAATTGACCTTCGACTGCTCCCGACGAATCACGAACCACTAATTGTAAATAGATATGTATATATTTTAAATATAAATATTTATTCTGAAATATAATTTATGATGTAATTGTTAGAACCTAATTATGTAAAATGAAATGAAATAAAATAAAACATATCCATATATATATATATATATATATATATATATATATATATATATTGTATATTAAAAATATATTTTGTGATTTCAAAGTTATTTAGTAAATGACGGCTAACTTAGTCACACATTTTATATTTAAATTATATTATAATTATTATATTATATTCTCAAAATCTGTTATTAAATTCAATCATACTGTTGTGCTTAATTGATTGATTCTTGAGATTACTATGCTTAATTTGGATTATTGTTAATGAAATTGATACTATAGTTAATTGATCGAAAGACTGGTCAACTGTATCACCTATTCGATTAATAATTATATTATAATATTCATATCACTGTTTTGAAAGTATCATACATCTATGCGATCTTATAACTATAGTGTATATAATTATTATATTAAGTTACTTTATTATATATCATAGAAATAAAATGTAGATTGATATATATATATATATATATATATATATATATATATATATATATATATATATATATATATAAGATATAGTCACTGAATGTTAAACCTTTTTTTTTCAATTTGGACACATTCGTTTATATTTTTTCTTGATGATTGTTATTCCAATTACCCCACACCCGATTAATGTTAGGCATTACCATCTTTTTCCTTATTAGCATATCACAATCAATATTATGTATATATGGATATATGCATTGTATGATTGATACAATTATTAAAATCCATTCAAACATCCACTTGTCTAAATATATTTCATCCGTGATTATTACGTAGTATTGATGTTACTCCACTTATTCTATCATCTTATTTCATCCGTGATTATTACGTAGTATTGATGTTACTCCACTTATTCTATCATCTTAGTTGTACCACTTTAGTCACCCACTCACATATTATATTTGATTGTGTGTATTCGTTTCTATAAATCATCACCTTTTTACATATTCATATGCATATAAGGTACTTATATATACACACATATATATGCTTGATCATCTCCAAAAATTTCATCACCCATCAACCTTTGAAACATCCTTTGCAACCGTCATCTCTTTCTCCTATTTCTTCAACCACTTTACTACTATTGCTACTCGTTTGTTCGTTGCTATTGCTAAATCAAGAAAACCCATTAAACTATCACCTTCTACGAACCCTTTTATTATTTTGTTTTGATCGAACGACGAAGAACACCACCACACAAACTTCCAACCATTACCGCCACTTTGAACTGCTATTTGCAACTATAAAATACCTCATTACAGTCCCACATACTGCGGTTTACTACTATATAGTGAAATCAACCTGCACGCCTATTTTTCTTCCTAGTTTTCCTCGTGAATACCCAAGATCATAACTATTAAAACTGCTGCTGTCTGTTCGAACAACCACTTCTGTTGCAGGCCAAAAACCACCACACCATTATATCTATTGCTCAATTTATTGTTCGTTTGATAGAAATGATAAACAGGATCGATATCACACTGGCATACTTCCATATTTTTTCTTCTTAAAAACAAACCTTGAGCTAAAACAATTGCTATGGTGTGCTTATTCTTGATGGCCAACCAGTAGTACATCGATTACTTTTTTTTTTATTACATGATGAGGAATCCAAGACAATTGGGTGCATGAGGAATATGTTATTATTTTTTTTGCGACCAACTACTCCACTCAAAAGTGAAGGATCACCAAATCCCACTTTCAAGTTGACAAATTTTCTTTATTCATCACATGTCCGATTCCTTTTATGCAGATTACTAAAATTTTATGATTGGGCCATTAGTGTTCTTAATGGATTTATGTATTCTTCTTGGGCTACCTTATTGGGCCACGACCTGCTAACCCATCGTGACATACTCAAAACATATCACTACTGTTTCGTTACTTATTTTTTTTCCATTTCTGTTTCTGAATTCCGTCCGAAAGCCACACATCCATCATCGAACCCTACTACTCTTCATTTCTGAAACAACGATAATGATGGTGACAGATGAAAAGACGATGAATTGTGGCAAAGATGATGCTAAAATGGTAGAGATGATGATGAAGAGATGAATGAAGTATGATGGTGATTTTATGTAAGGACACGATAGTTGTGTTACGGATTAAAATTTTTGTTAACGATGATGTTTACAGTAACCATGAATGATCACAATGATGATGAAGCAGTGAAGTTAGTATGTTGATAATTGATGTCATTTAAAGATTGTTATGATTATGATTAGATGGTATGATAATGACGATCCTAGAAGCTAATAACGAGATGATCATATGTTGATATGATAAGGAATAATTGATGATGATGATGACATAGTGGCGATGTACATGATGGTAGTGATTATGATATCATGAAGTAAAATGATTAAAAGACGGTTATGAAAATGATGATTTTGATGATGAAGAGGATAATGAAATATGAAGGTAACGATGATGATCATAAAGTGCATGATGATGACGAGTGATGGATTTGATAATACGATTATGATAATTGTTAATGTGATGTATGATGATGATGAGATTCCATGATGATGATATAGATGACAATTAAGGGTATAAACATTATTGTTAATTCTTATTTTTTATTATTATTATTAATAATATTATTATTATAATTATTAATATTACTATTATTATTATGATTACGAACCGAGTATGATGATGACGATAATGATGATCGAAATGATGTTGATGAGGATCGATATGATCATGTACGACGAAGATGGTGAATGGCGGTTATTATCAAAGATGACGATATCGAATTATGGTATAAAAATTATTATTATGATCATCATTATTAATATTACTATTATTATTATTATTATTATTATTATTATTATTATTATTATTATTATTATTATTATTATTATTACAACAAATATTATTTATCTAAAATATAATTATTACATATCTATACTAATATTACATAGTTTTATTTTTTTAAACAAAATATTATTTTTATTAGGTGATACATAATATATAAATATATTATACAATATAAATAGTAATATGATTATATATATAAAAAAAATTAATCTTAATACATTATAAACTTAGTTGATTAATATAACGTGTCAATATATGAATGATATAGGTTCGTGAATCCGAGGCCAACTCTGCATTGTTCAGTTCTGTCGTATGCATATTTTTACTACAAAATATCGTATTGTGAGTTTCATTTGTTCCCTTTTTAAATCCTTTTGCAATATATATATTTTTGGGACTGAGAATACATACGCTGCTTTTATAACTGTTTTACGAAATAGACACAAGTAATCGAAACTACATTCTATGGTTAAATTATCGAATCGAATATGCCCCTTTTTATTAAGTCTGGTAATCTAAGAATTAGGGAACAGACACCCTAATTGACGCGAATCCTAAAGATAGATCTATCGAGCCCAACAAGCCCCATCCAAAGTACCGGATGCTTTAGTACTTCGAAATTTATATCATGTCCGAAGGAGGATCCCGGAATGATGGGGATATTCTTATGTACAAATTGTGAATGTCGGTTACCAGGTGTTCAATCCATATGAATGATATTTTTGTCTCTATGCACGGGACGTATGTTTATGAGAAATAAAAATATGAAGTCTTGTAGTCTATTAAACTTATGAAATGATTATTTATGTTAAACTAATGAACTCACCAACCTTTTGGTTGACACTTTAAAGCATGTTTATTCTCAGGTACGAAAGAAATCTTTCGCTGTGTATTTGCTCATTTTAGAGACATTACTTGGAGTCATTCATGACATATTTCAAAAGACGTTGCATTCGAGTCGTCGAGTTCATTAAGATTATTATCAAGTCATTTATAGTTTAGATATATTATGAAGTGGTATGCATGCCGTCAACTTTCGATGAAACGAAAGATTGTCTTTTCAAAAACGAATGCAATGTTTGTAAATGTATCATATAGAGGTCAAGTACCTCGCGATGTAATCAACTGTTGTGAATCGTTTATAATCGAGATGGACTTCGTCCGGATAGATTAGGACGGGTCCTTTCACAGCTATGCGAATCATTAGTAACCTTATTACTTGAACTCGTAATTAAATGATTGAAAAGCTTACCTCGATGACTTTTTTTTTAAATCTCAAGTTTTTCTATCCTTTTGTGTGTTATTTCATTTTGCTACATATATCATCAAAACTAATACAAAAACAGAACAGAAAGTAGCAATATGGGTAAAATATGTAAATCCACGTGATTTGCAAGTTATAATTAAAAGATAAATTTTCGTTGTTCATAATATTCAGTTTGTGTTGTTGTTTTTTTTTTTTTTTTTTTTTTTTTATCTTTTGGGTGCATTGCATAAAAGTGGTTTCGGAAAAGGAGATAATATAGCTCATGAAATAACAAAAAAATCCGATTGTAGCATTATATCAAATCAAAATATCGACACTCATCATGGTTCTAGCGTAATGAACTCTGACAATATAAGATCATAAAGTAAGGTTTACGAGCCATGTGATGATCGATTCAATGAATACACACCTTGTCATGATGAAATACACGCAACAAATTTCCCTCAAGAAAACATGAATTATTTGGAGAGACATTGTCCAAATAATGATTAGAAGCTACGTTGTCTTATTCCCGCTGTAGTGACCCGAGCTTTTCCATGTTTATATATATATTAAATGAAATTGTTATTTACATGATTAAGTGTTTCCAACATGTTAAGCAATCAAACTTGTTAAGACTTGATTAATTGAAATAGGTTTCATATAGACAATTGACCACCCAAGTTGATCGGTGATTCACGAACGTTAAAACTTGTAAAAACTATACGATGACATATATATGGTTATATATATAGTTAACATGATTTTATTATAAGTATGTATCTCATTAGGTATTTTAACAATGAGTTATATACATAAAAATGAGACTATTAATTTAAGAAACTCGAAAACGATATATATATAACGATTATCGTTATAACAACGTCTTACTAGGTACATATGAATCATATTAAGATATTGATACACTTGGTTAATTATGTTAAATGATAAGTAAATATATTATTAAGTGTATTAACAATGAAATACATATGTAAAAATAAGACTACTAACTTAATGATTTCGAAACGAGACATATATGTAACGATTATCGTTGTAATGACATTTAACTGTATATATATCATACTAAGATATATTATATATCATAATATCATGATAATATAACAATTTAACATCTCATTTGTTATAATAAACAATGGGTTAACAACATTCAACAAGATCGTTAACCTAAAGGTTTCAAAACAACATTTACATGTAACGACTAACGATGACTTAACGACTCAGTTAAAATATATATACATGTAGTGTTTTAATATGTATTCATACACTTTTGAAGGACTTAAAGACACTTATCAAAATACTTCTACTTAACAAAAATGCTTACAATTACATCCTCGTTCAGTTTCATCAACAATTCTACTCGTATGCACCCGTATTCGTACTCGTACAATACACAGCTTTTAGATGTATGTACTATTGGTATATACACTCTAATGATCAGCTCTTAGCAGCCCATTTGAGTCACCTAACACATGTGGGAACCATCATTTGGCAACTAGCATGAAATATCTCATAAAATTACAAAAATATGAGTAATCATTCATGACTTATTTACATGAAAACAAAATTACATATCCTTTATATCTAATCCATACACCAACGACCAAAAACACCTACAAACACTTTCATTCTTCAATTTTCTTCATCTAATTAATCTCTCTCAAGTTCTATCTTCAAGTTCTAAGTGTTCTTCATAAATTCCAAAGTTCTAGTTTCATAAAATCAAGAATACTTCCAAGATTGCAAGTTTACTTCCAAGTTTTCTAAATCCATTCCAAGTAATCATCCAAGATCAAGAAACCTTTGTTACTTACAGTAGGTTATCTTTCTAATACAAGGTAATAATCATATTCAAACTTTAATTCAATTTCTATAACTATAACAATCTTATTTCGAGTGGAAATCTTACATGAAATTGTTTTCGTGTCATGATTCTGCTTCAAGAACTTTCAAGCCATCCAAGGATCCTTTGAAGCTAGATCTATTTTTCTCATTTCCAGTAGGTTTATCCAAGGAACTTGAGGTAGTAATGATGTTCATAACATCATTCGATTCATACATATAAAGCTATCTTATTCGAAGGTTTAAACTTGTAATCACTAGAACATAGTTTAGTTAATTCTAAACTTGTTCGCAAATAAAAGTTAATCCTTCTAACTTGAATTTTAAAATCAACTAAACACATGTTCTATATCTATATGATATGCTAACTTAATGATTTAAAACCTGGAAACACGAAAAACACTGTAAAACCGGATTTACGCCGTCGTAGTAACACCGCGGGCTGTTTTGGTTTAGTTAATTAAAAACTATGATAAACTTTGATTTAAAAGTTGTTATTCTGGGAAAATGATTTTTATTATGAACATGAAACTATATCAAAAAATTATGGTTAAACTCAAAGTGGAAGTATGTTTTCTAAAATAGTCATCTAGACGTCGTTCTTTCGACTGAAATGACTACCTTTACAAAAACGACTTGTAACTTATTTTCCCGACTATAAACCTATACTTTTTCTGTTTAGATTCATAAAATAGAGTTCAATATGAAACCATAGCAATTTGATTCACTCAAAACGGATTTAAAATGAAGAAGTTATGGGTAAAACAAGATTGGATAATTTTTCTCATTTTAGCTACGTGAAAATTGGTAACAAATCTATTCCAACCATAACTTAATCAACTTGTATTGTATATTATGTAATCTTGAGATACCATAGACACGTATACAATGTTTCGACCTATCATGTCGACACATCTATATATATTTCGGAACAACCATAGACACTCTATATGTGAATGTCGGAGTTAGCTATACAGGGTTGAGGTTGATTCCAAAATATATATAGTTTGAGTTGTTATCAATACTGAGATACGTATACACTGGGTCGTGGATTGATTCAAGATAATATTTATCGATTTATTTCTGTACATCTAACTGTGGACAACTAGTTGTAGGTTACTAACGAGGACAGCTGACTTAATAAACTTAAAACATCAAAATATATTAAAAGTGTTGTAAATATATTTTGAACATACTTTGATATATATGTATATATTGTTATAGGTTCGTGAATCAACCAGTGGCCAAGTCTTACTTCCCGATGAAGTAAAAATCTGTGAAAGTGAGTTATAGTCCCACTTTTAAAATCTAATATTTTTGAGATGAGAATACATGCAGGTTTTATAAATGATTTACAAAATAGACACAAGTACGTGAAACTACATTCTATGGTTGAATTATCGAAATCGAATATGCCCCTTTTTATTAAGTCTGGTAATCTAAGAATTAGGGAACAGACACCCTAATTGACGCGAATCCTAAAGATAGATCTATTGGGCCTAACAAACCCCATCCAAAGTACTGGATGCTTTAGTACTTCGAAATTTATATCATATCCGAAGGGTGTCCCGGAATGATGGAGATATTCTTATATATGCATCTTGTTAATGTCGGTTACCAGGTGTTCACCATATGAATAATTTTTATCTCTATGTATGGGATGTGTATTGAAATATGAAATCTTGTGGTCTATTGTTACGATTTGATATATATAGGTTAAACCTATAACTCACCAACATTTTTGTTGACGTTTAAAGCATGTTTATTCTCAGGTGAATACTAAGAGCTTCCGCTGTTGCATACTAAAATAAGGACAAGATTTAGAGTCCATGTTTGTATGATATTGTGTAAAAACTGCATTCAAGAAACTGATTTTGATGTAACATATTTGTATTGTAAACCATTATGTAATGGTCGTGTGTAAACAGGATATTTTATATTATCATTATTTGATAATCTACGTAAAGCTTTTTAAACCTTTATTTATGAAATAAAGGTTATAGTTTGTTTTAAAAATGAATGCAGTCTTTGAAAAACGTCTCATATAGAGGTCAAAACCTCGCAACGAAATCAATTAATATGGAACGTTTTTAATCAATAAGAACGGGACATTTCAGTTGGTATCCGAGCGTTGGTCTTAGAGAACCAGAATTTTGCATTAGTGTGTCTTATCGAGTTTGTTAGGATGTATTAGTGAGTCTGGACTTCGACCGTGTTTACATGAAAAATGATTGCTTAACAAATTTTGTTGGAAACTATATATTTTTAACATGTGAATATTATGTGATATATTAATCTTTTAACGCGTCTGATATTATGTGATAGATGTCTACCTCTAGAACAAGTCCCATTGACTCACCTAATAATAATGAAGAGTCAAATGTAAATTGGAATGATTCGTGGACTGATTCACAAGTTCCCGAAGAGGAACCGGAAGAAGAGTCGGAACCGGAAGAAGAATCAGAACCGGAAGAGGAGGAACCGGAGGAGGAAATAGAACCGGTGGGGGAAATAATAAAACGGTTAAGTAAAAGAAAATCCTCAACCAACCGACCAAGGTTAATTATGGTCAATGGTGTTTCCGCCAAGGAAGCAAAATATTGGGAGGATTACCAATTCTCCGATGAATCGGATTCCGACGAGAATTTCGATGATGTTATAGAAATTACCCCAACTGAATTTAAAAAGGCAAAAGAAAATAATAAGGGAAGGGCATAACAATAGAGAAATCTAATTCCAACCCCGATGAACTTTATATGTATCGTCAACCCCCGAAGCCCTTAAGTTGTAACAATGACCCGGGAACCTCTAAACCACCTGGTTTTTCTAAACCAATGTGGAAAATGACGGCTCGTATTAGGGGAACATCATATATCCCTAGAAACTTGGCAAAACGAACCAAAACCGAAGAAGAAGAAACGAGCGAGTCGGAATAAGATAGTTGTATTCGTGTGGTGTAATATATGTAATATAGTGTGCTTATGCTTTAGGATATATGTAAAAATTGCTTGAATTAATAAATAATTTTTTTTATGAATCTAACTCTTGTCTATTTTACAGTTTAAAAACACAAAATGGATAGACAACCCAATATTTTAAGAGACCTACCCAGAGACATGATTGATGAAATCTTGTCTAGAGTCGGTCAGAATTCCTCGGCACAACTATTTAAGGCGAAATCAGTTTGTAAGACATTCGAAGAACGTTCCAAGAATGTCTTGGTTTATAAGAGACTTTCGTTTGAAAGATGGGGGATATCACATTGGGAAACCCATAAGTTACGATGTGTTTACTTTGACGCATATATTGCGGGGAACCCAAATGCTATTTTACGCAATGGGTTAAGAAATTATTTTGACTCAATGTATCCGAATATAGGACTTCATGATTTAGAAAAAGTGGCTAACATGCAACATAAAGAAGCATGCTATGCTTACGGGTTAGTAATGTTCGCTTCTCACCAAAGTGAGAAAAAGAACATCGGGCTACAACTATTAAACAAAACGTTCCCACAAGTGACGGAGTCGGTAATTGGGGTAAGAAATGAGGTTTTTAGGTTATTACGAGACTGTTGGTCATTACGTAACCCTCGTCCCTTTGACGACGTTACAACACGCTGTCTTATCAACGGCCATAACGGTTATGTTCCACAAGACCAAGGATGGGAAGTAGTCCTAGTAAAACCAGAATGCATGACTTGTTTCTGGACGTATGAATTACGTGTCTTTATTGCCTTTGCTGAACGACTTGTGTACTAGCTAGAATTATCTTCACAACTATCTTGTATCAAAGTTATTGTGTGCTATATTTCATGCTTTATGTAAAATAAGCGGTATTGTAAGTTTGTAAAATATTGTATAAAAGTTTGAATGCGAAATATTATTATAATCAGTTTTTCATATAGAATTGTAGTAGTTGAATTGTATATTAGCTACTAAGTATGAACTTAACAGGTAGGTACTACCCGAATTTAAACTTATAAAACGCTAATATGAAGAAAAAGCTTTTATAAATGAGTTCATATTATGCTATGAAATACTATTAACTACTCTTAATATTCTGTATGATTAACTTGTTCCATTTGACTATTTTGAAGGAAATGGCACCGACTACTCGACACACCATAAATAAGAATGAAGAGGAATTCCGTACTTTTCTAGCTTCAAACATAGCCGCAGTACAGGCTGCGCTACATACCAACAATAACCTTGGATCTAGCAGTAAAGGAAATTGTGTAGGATGCACCTATAAAGAATTCACTGCCTGCAAACCTTTGGAATTTGATGGAATCGAAGGACCGATCGGATTGAAACGGTGGACCGAGAAGGTCGAATCGGTGTTTGCCATAAGTAAGTGTACTGAAGAGGACAAAGTGAAGTACGCTACGCATACCTTCACAGGTTCTGCGTTAACATGGTGGAATACCTATCTAGAGCAAGTGGGACAAGATGATGCTTACGCACTACCGTGGTCAACATTCAAGCACTTGATGAACGAGAAGTACCGTCCCAGAACCGAGGACAATAAGCTCAAGATAGAACTTAGAGGGTTACGAACCCAAGGATTTGATATTACCACGTACGAAAGACGATTCACAGAATTGTGCCTATTGTGTCCGGGAGCATTCGAAGATGAGGAAGAGAAGATCGACGCGTTTTTGAAAGGATTACCGGAAAGAATCCAAGAAGATATAAGTTCACACGAGCCCGCCTCCATACAACAGGCATATAGAATGGCTCACAAACTAGTGAACCAGATTGAGGAAAGAATTAAAGAATATACGGCTGAAGAGGCCAATGTGAAGCAAGTCAAAAGAAAGTGGGAGGAAAACGGTGATAAGAATCACCAATACAACAACAACAGCAATTATAATAATAATCGCAACAATTATCCTAACAATCGCAACATCAATCGCAACTACAACAAACGGCCCAACAACAACAACAACAACAACAACAACAACAACAACTACAACAATCATCCCAACAACAATAACAACCGCAACAACAACAACAATCAGAAGCAGCTATGTCAAAGGTGTGAAAAGTATCACTCGGGGTTCTGCACCAAATTTTGCAACAAGTGTAAAAGAAATGGTCATAGCGCGGCGAAGTGTGAGGTCTACGGACCAGGGGTTAACCGAATGAAAGGAACAAATGGTGTCGGAACGAGTAATGGCGGAGCAAGTAGTGTCGGAGCAAGTTATGCCAATGTAGTTTGTTATAAATGTGGAAAACCGGGCCACATTATTAGAAATTGCCCGAACCATGAGAACACGAATGGACAAGGCCGAGGAAGAGTTTTCAATATTAATGCGGCAGAGGCACAGGAAGACCCGGAGCTTGTTACGGGTACGTTTCTTATTGACAATAAAGCTGCTTACGTTTTATTTGATTCGGGTGCGGATAGAAGCTATATGAGTAGAGATTTTTGTGCTAAATTAAGTTGTCCATTGACGCCGTTAGATAGTAAATTTTTACTCGAATTAGCAAACGGTAAATTAATTTCAGCAGATAATATATGCCGGAATCGAGAAATTAAACTGGGTAGCGAAATATTTAAGATTGATTTGATACCAGTAGAGTTAGGGAGTTTTGATGTAATAGTTGGCATGAACTGGCTGAAGAAGGTGAAAGCAGAGATCGTATGTTATAAAAATGCAATTCACATTGTACGAGAAGAAGGAGAACCCTTAATGGTGTACGGAGAAAAGGGCAACACGAAGCTACATCTTATTAGTAATTTGAAGGCACAAAAACTAATAAGAAAAGGTTGCTATGCTGTTCTAGCACACATCGAGAAAGTACAAACTGAAGAAAAGAGTATCAATGATGTTCCTGTCGCAAAAGAATTTCCTGATGTATTTCCGAAAGAATTACCGGGATTACCCCCACATCGATCCGTTGAATTTCAAATAGATCTTGTACCAGGAGCTGCACCAATAGCTCGTGCTCCTTACAGACTCGCACCCAGCGAGATGAAAGAACTGCAAAGCCAACTGCAAGAACTATTAGAACGTAGTTTCATTCTACCAAGCACATCACCGTGGGGAGCTCCTGTTTTGTTTGTCAAGAAGAAGGATGGTACATTTAGGTTGTGTATTGACTACAGAGAGTTGAACAAACTTACCATCAAAAACCGTTACCCACTGCAGAGAATTGACGACTTATTTGATCAACTACAAGGCTCGTCGGTTTATTCAAAGATCGATTTACGTTTTGGATATCATCAAATGCGAGTAAAGGAGGATGATATTCCAAAAACTGCTTTTAGGACGCGTTATGGTCATTACGAGTTTATGGTTATGCCGTTTGGATTGACTAACGCACCAGCTGTGTTCATGGACCTTATGAACCAAGTGTGTGGGCCATATCTTGACAAGTTTGTCATTGTTTTCATCGATGACATACTTATTTACTCAAAGAATGATCAAGAGCACGAAGAACATTTGAGAAAAGTGCTAGAAGTATTGAGGAAAGAAAAACTGTACGCTAAGTTTTCAAAGTGTGCATTTTGGTTGGAAGAAGTTCAATTCCTCGGTCACATAGTGAACAAAGAAGGTATCCAGGTGGACCCGGCAAAGATCGAAACCGTTGAAAAGTGAAATAAAAGTGCATTCAACGGCTGGGAGATTGGGATTCAGGAGGGAAAGAGTATTATACAAGATACTTCTAATACTTCTATGAAATACTGTACTGTTTCTGATTCTCGAAGAATGAGGGGCAAGGGGATTGATCGAGAAAGTTCTTGTGAATTATGGCCAATACCGGGTATATAAGCAGTGATTTCAAATCCAGAGGTTAATCCACACATGCATTACCGGGTATGCGAGTTTGATGTAGCCCATTTGATATCTTCGTATCCGAGAATCAACAAACTCGACCCCGCATTGAAAAGAGTATTCTAGAAAAATTCAGAGAATTGGAGGAACTCCTCTTCTTAGAGGAAATGATCAAAGAATACTCGGAGACACATCTACAAAACCTTCGTATAGGAATTCACAAAGAAACAATCCAATAATTGAGAATGCTCATTGAATGAGCAATTCAATAAGAGAGCTCGGATAGCAATACCGATTCGATCCGAGCTCTCTTGGAATAAGTTCGGCAGCGGATCACGAAATCTTGGTCATCGAACGCTTTTTAAAGGATTACGTGGTACGATTAGATCGAATAAGCCCTTCTGGAATAAATACTCAGCCGCTTGTGAACCTTCGGGTACTATTTTATTCAATGTTTGTTCAATTACTCTTTTACCCGCAAAGGCAATGTAGGCATTGGGTTCGGCAATAATAATATCCCCCAACATACCAAAACTAGCTAACCAGAGTCATTCTTTGATAAATGATCACTATGAGTCAGACTCAATAAAATTTGATCAATCCTTTTTTCTGTCGTTAAAGTGGAGAACTGAACCAAGAATCTTGACAGTGATATATGTTGTATATGTAAATACTCGATGTTAAAATAGGGGGAATTTTTCTATGAAAAGGTAAAAAAAAAAGAAGGAATTGGAATGGAATAATATCGATTCAGACAGAAGAAAAGGTTCTCGATTGATTCAAACACTGTACCTATGGGATAGAGGAAGAGGAAAAAACCGAATATTTCACATAGTGCTTTTAATCAATCTGATTTATTTCGTACCCTTCGCTCAATGAGAAAATGAGTCCAATCGAATTGATCAGGTCATGTAGGAACAAGGTTCAAGTCTACCGGTCTGTTAGGATGCCTCAGCTGCATACATCACTGCACTTCCACTTGACACCTATCGTAATGATAAGAAATAAAGAAATTCAATTAAAGAAATAAAATAATATAAAATTTCAAATACAAATAACTGTTAAAAAAATAAAAACCCAGACTCTCTATTAAATTTTCTATAAAGATTCAAATTCTTGAACTGAGATTTCTTAAAACTTCGTCTGGAACGAGTTAAAAAAGATGGAAACCGTCGCTGGAATTGAGATATTATTCAAAGAGAAAGATCTCAAATATCTGGAGTTTTTCTTTGTATATTATAGGGATGATCCGATCCGCAAGGACCATGATTGGGAATTGTTTGATCGTCTTTCTCTGAGGAAGAGGCAAAATAGAATCAACTTGAATTCGGGACCACTATTCGAAATCTTAGTGAAACACTGGATAATTACTATGTTACAGTACACATCAAGTAAGGATTAAAGAAAGTATTTCTTTCACATTCTTTATCGTTATTATAGAATTAGCAATTCCATTTAGATGCTCGAAAGATCCAAATAGAAAGATAAATAAAGAAGACCTTCTTGCATGAGTTCTAATATCATAAGTGTTTCTTCGTAGGAACGCCCACGAATTTGATCAATAACTCTTCGCGCTTTGTGAGCAGACATAGATATATGTTGACCTAAAGCGTATACTTCTGTTGTCATAAAGTTCGCCTCCTACTAATCAAAAACTCTGAAGCATATACGTCAATTTTTAGGATTGGCTGGTTACTACAGAAGATTCATCCAAGATTTCTCCAAAATAGCAAAACCCTTGACTGCATTAACGCATAAAGGGAAGAAATTTGAATGGAAGGATGAACAAGAAAAGGCGTTTCAATTATTGAAGAAAAATCTAACTACGGCACCTATATTGTCATTGCCTGAAGGGAATGATGATTTTGTGATTTATTGTGACGCATCAAAGCAAGGTCTCAGTTGTGTATTAATGCAACGGACGAAGGTGATTGCTTATGCGTCTAGACAATTGAAGATTCACGAGCAAAATTATACGATGCATGATTTGGAATTAGGCGCGGTTGTTTTTACATTAAAGACTTGGAGGCACTACTTATATGGGGTTAAAAGTATTATATATACCGACCACAAAAGTCTTCAACACATATTTAATCAGAAACAACTGAATATGAGGCAGCGTAGGTGGATTGAATTGTTGAATGATTACGACTTTGAGATTCGTTACCACCCGGGGAAGGCAAATGTGGTAGCCGACGCCTTGAGCAGAAAGGACAGAGAACCCATTCGAGTAAAATCTATGAATATAATGATTCACACTAACCTTACTACTCAAATAAAGGAGGCGCAACAAGGAGTTTTAAAAGAGGGAAATTTAAAGGATGAAATACCCAAAGGATCGGAGAAGCATCTTAATATTCGGGAAGACGGAACCCGGTATAGGGCTGAAAGAATTTGGGTACCAAAATTTGGAGATATGAGAGAAATGGTACTTAGAGAAGCTCATAAAACCAGATACTCAATACATCCTGGAACGGGGAAGATGTACAAGGAATTTAAGAAACATTTTTGGTGGCCAGGTATGAAAGCCGATATTGCTAAATATGTAGGAGAATGTTTGACGTGTTCTAAGGTCAAAGCTGAACATCAGAAACCATCAGGTCTACTACAACAACCTGAAATCCCGGAATGGAAATGGGAAAACATTACCATGGATTTCATTACTAAATTGCCAAGGACTGCAAGTGGTTATGATACTATTTGGGTAATCGTTGATCGTCTCACCAAGTCAGCACACTTCCTGCCAATAAGAGAAGATGACAAGATAGAGAAGTTAGCACGACTGTATTTGAAGGAAGTCATCTCCAGACATGGAATACCAATCTCTATTATCTCTGATAGGGATGGCAGATTTATTTCAAGATTCTGGCAGACATTACAGCAAGCATTGAGAACTCGTCTAGACATGAGTACTGCCTATCATCCAAAAACTGATGGGTAGAGCGAAAGGACGATACAAACGCTTGAAGACATGCTATGAGCTTGTGTTATTGATTTCGGAAACAGTTGGGATCGACATCTACCGTTAGCAGAATTTTCCTACAACAACAGCTACCATTCAAGCATTGAGATGGCGCCGTTTGAAGCACTTTATGGTAGAAAGTGCAGGTCTCCGATTTGTTGGAGTGAAGTGGGGGATAGACAGATTACGGGTCCGGAGAAAATACAAGAAACTACCGAGAAAATCATCCAAATTCAACAAAGATTGAAAACCGCCCAGAGTTGACAAAAGAGCTACGCGGACAGTAAAAGAAAAGATATAGAGTTTGAAATTGGAGAAATGGTCATGCTTAAGGTTTCACCTTGGAAAGGCGTTGTTCGATTTGGTAAACGGGGGAAACTAAATCCAAGGTACATTGGACCATTCAAGATTATAGATCGTGTCGGACCAGTAGCTTACCAACTGGAGCTACCTCAACAACTCGCGGCTGTACATAACACTTTCCATGTCTCAAATTTGAAGAAATGTTTTGCTAAAGAAGATCTCACTATTCTGTTGGATGAAATCCAAATCAATGAAAAACTTCAATTCATTGAAGAACCCGTCGAAATAATGGATCGTGAGGTTAAGAGACTTAAACAAAATAAGATACCGATTGTTAAGGTTCGATGGAATGCTCGTAGAGGACCCGAGTTCAACTGGGAGCGTGAAGATCAGATGAAGAAGAAATACCCGCATTTATTTCCAGAAGATACGTCAACACCTCCAACTGCTTAAAATTTCGGGACGAAATTTATTTAACGGGTAGGTACTGTAGTGACCCGAACTTTTTCATGTTTATATATATATTAAATGAAATTGTTATTTACATGATTAAGTGTTTCCAACATATTAAGCAATCAAACTTGTTAAGACTTGATTAATTGAAATAGGTTTCATATAGACAATTGACCACCCAAGTTGATCGGTGATTCACGAACGTTAAAACTTGTAAAAACTATACTATGACATATATATGGTTATATATATAGTTAACATGATTTTATTATAAGTATGTATCTCATTAGGTATTTTAACAATGAGTTATATACATAAAAATGAGACTATTAATTTAAGAAACTCGAAAACGATATATATATAACGATTATCATTATAACAACGTCTTACTAGGTACATATGAATCATATTAAGATATTGATACACTTGGTTAATTATGTTAAATGATAAGTAAATATATTATTAAGTGTATTAACAATGAAATACATATGTAAAAATAAGACTACTAACTTAATGATTTCGAAACGAGACATATATGTAACGATTATCGTTGTAATGACATTTAACTGTATATATATCATACTAAGATATATTATATATCATAATATCATGATAATATAACAATTTAACATCTCATTTGTTATAATAAACAATGGGTTAACAACATTCAACAAGATCGTTAACCTAAAGGTTTCAAAACAACATTTACATGTAACGACTAACGATGACTTAACGACTCAGTTAAAATGTATATACATGTAGTGTTTTAATATGTATTCATACACTTTTGAAGGACTTCAAGACACTTATCAAAATACTTCTACTTAACAAAAATGCTTACAATTACATCCTCGTTCAGTTTCATCAACAATTCTACTCGTATGCACCCGTATTCGTACTCGTACAATACACAGCTTTTAGATGTATGTACTATTGGTATATACACTCCAATGATCAGCTCTTAGTAGCCCATTTTAGTCACCTAACACATGTGGGAACCATCATTTGGCAACTAGCATGAAATATCTCATAAAATTACAAAAATATGAGTAATCATTCATGACTTATTTACATGAAAACAAAATTACATATCCTTTATATCTAATCCATACACCAACGACCAAAAACACCTACAAACACTTTCATTCTTCAATTTTCTTCATCTAATTAATCTCTCTCAAGTTCTATCTTCAAGTTCTAAGTGTTCTTCATAAATTCCAAAGTTCTAGTTTCATAAAATCAAGAATACTTCCAAGATTGCAAGTTTACTTCCAAGTTTTCTAAATCCATTCCAAGTAATCATCCAAGATCAAGAAACCTTTGTTACTTACAGTAGGTTATCTTTCTAATACAAGGTAATAATCATATTCAAACTTTAATTCAATTTCTATAACTATAACAATCTTATTTCGAGTGGAAATCTTACTTGAAATTGTTTCCGTGTCATGATTCTGCTTCAAGAACTTTCAAGCCATCCAAGGATCCTTTGAAGCTAGATCTATTTTTCTAATTTCCAGTAGGTTTATCCAAGGAACTTGAGGTAGTAATGATGTTCATAACATCATTCGATTCATACATATAAAGCTATCTTATTCGAAGGTTTAAACTTGTAATCACTAGAACATAGTTTAGTTAATTCTAAACTTGTTCGCAAATAAAAGTTAATCCTTCTAACTTGACTTTTAAAATCAACTAAACACATGTTCTATATCTATATGATATGCTAACTTAATGATTTAAAACCTGGAAACACGAAAAACACTGTAAAATCGGATTTACGCCGTCGTAGTAACACCGCGGGCTGTTTTGGGTTAGTTAATTAAAAACTATGATAAATTTTGATTTAAAAGTTGTTATTCTGGGAAAATGATTTTTATTATGAACATGAAACTATATCCAAAAATTATGGTTAAACTCAAAGTGGAAGTATGTTTTCTAAAATGGTCATCTAGACGTCGTTCTTTCGACTGAAATGACTACCTTTACAAAAACGACTTGTAACTTATTTTTCCGACTATAAACCTATACTTTTTCTGTTTAGATTCATAAAATAGAGTTCAATATGAAACCATAGCAATTTGATTCACTCAAAACGGATTTAAAATGAAGAAGTTATGGGTAAAACAAGATTGGATAATTTTTCTCATTTTAGCTACGTGAAAATTGGTAACAAATCTATTCCAACCATAACTTAATCAACTTGTATTATATATTATGTAATCTTGAGATACCATAGACACGTATACAATGTTTCGACCTATCATGTCGACACATCTATATATATTTCGGAACAACCATAGACACTCTATATGTGAATGTCGGAGTTAGCTATACAGGGTTGAGGTTGATTCCAAAATATATATAGTTTGAGTTGTTATCAATACTGAGATACGTATACACTGGGTCGTGGATTGATTCAAGATAATATTTATCGATTTATTTCTGTACATCTAACTGTGGACAACTAGTTGTAGGTTACTAACGAGGACAGCTGACTTAATAAACTTAAAACATCAAAATATATTAAAAGTGTTGTAAATATATTTTGAACATACTTTGATATATATGTATATATTGTTATAGGTTCGTGAATCAACCAGTGGCCAAGTCTTACTTCCCGACGAAGTAAAAATCTGTGAAAGTGAGTTATAGTCCCACTTTTAAAATCTAATATTTTTGGGATGAGAATACATGCAGGTTTTATAAATGATTTACAAAATAGACACAAGTACGTGAAACTACATTCTATGGTTGAATTATCGAAATCGAATATGCCCCTTTTTATTAAGTCTGGTAATCTAAGAATTAGGGAACAGACACCCTAATTGACGCGAATCCTAAAGATAGATCTATTGGGCCTAACAAACCCCATCCAAAGTACCGGATGCTTTAGTACTTCGAAATTTATATCATATCCGAAGGGTGTCCCGGAATGATGGGGATATTCTTATATATGCATCTTGTTAATGTCGGTTACCAGGTGTTCACCATATGAATGATTTTTATCTCTATGTATGGGATGTGTATTGAAATATGAAATCTTGTGGTCTATTGTTACGATTTGATATATATAGGTTAAACCTATAACTCACCAACATTTTTGTTGACGTTTAAAGCATGTTTATTCTCAGGTGAATAGTAAGAGCTTCCGCTGTTGCATACTAAAATAAGGACAAGATTTAGAGTCCATGTTTGTATGATATTGTGTAAAAACTGCATTCAAGAAACTGATTTCGATGTAACATATTTGTATTGTAAACCATTATGTAATGGTCGTGTGTAAACATGATATTTTAGATTATCATTATTTGATAATCTACGTAAAGCTTTTTAAACCTTTATTTATGAAATAAAGGTTATAGTTTGTTTTAAAAATGAATGCAGTCTTTGAAAAACGTCTCATATAGAGGTCAAAACCTCGCAACGAAATCAATTAATATGGAACGTTTTTAATCAATAAGAACGGGACATTTCACCCGCACCAGAAGGTTACGTGACCTCGTTTCTATGGCTTAAAAGCCGCGATTATGTGCCATTTGCTAATGCACCGTTTAAGAGTTTGAGTGACGAAATGGCGATTCAAATTGAGATACAATATGAAGACGATATTTTCAAGTTCTTAGATGGAGCTGATGCTTATATTGATCAAATTGCATCTGTCGTTCCCAGGGGCGAAAATATTTGAGGGCAGTGGGGGCACCGCCCCCAGTCGATTCGCAATTTTTAGTGTAATAGTTTTGGATTTTTCGATTTTGCCCCAGTGAGTTTTTTTTTGCCCCAAAGTCTCCATATATTGCCTCAAAACCTCCATATATTGCCAAAAACCCTCACATTTTGCCAAAAAACCACCTTATTTTTGTCCAAAAACCCTCATATTTTGCAAAAAAGTTGCTACGTTTTTATTTATTTTTTTTTTTGCCCCCGGTGAAAAAAATTTCTGCTTCCTACAGGCAATTGAATGGTTAGAACCTTTCTAGACACTGGTTGTGGGTTTGCTTTCTGTTTTCGGGTAAACATCTTTTAAGCGAAATTTGAAGTATGTGGATAAAAAGTTTCAAACTTTTTGAAATAGTTGAGAACAAAGTTGTTACCTTTATATGCAATTTGCATGTAAAAATTTGATATTTAGTGATTTGTTCATTGTTATTGATGGTTGGGAATAGGTTGCAAGTTTTGGTACATATACTTGGTTAATATAATGATCTATTTGAGCAGATGGAAAATACATGATGGAAGTTGATAGAATTTAAGGCCAGGTGGCTATTGGGTACTTTCGGGCCCACCAATTAATTGGAAGGCCGATAATAAATCATGGCAACGTCCTAAAGAAGAACTCAAAGACGAGCAAAATCAAAATAGAGAAGATTGCAAAACTTCTTTGTTGGGAGAAAAAACACGAGAAAGGTGACGTGGCGGTTTGGCGTAAGAGAGTAAATCAAGATCAATGTAGAGAAAGAGAGTCCTGAGTTTGTGTGAATCAACAAGTGTAGATGATATCTGGTATAAAACTGCCATATTGATATTATACCTGGAAAATGGGTCAGGTTGGGTCAAGAATCAAATGGGTTTGGGTCGAAATGGGTCGGCTCTAAAATGGGTCGAATGGTTTGGGTCGAGACCCGGGTCGGCAGTTGCAATATTAATTTTTCACATTAGGATGTGGCAATCGTGAATGACCTGACCCGTTTCAATCAGTATTAAAAGAACCCATTTTGACCTGTTACCCACCCCTTACTTGCCACCTCTAACACACGACACAAATACTTATATATAACTTCTAAACTTACCATAGCGCTTACAACTTTTATCATCTATTAATGGTTTTTGACCCAACTGCATGTTTCTTTTATTCTATAGTTTATTTTAGGTGTGAAGTGTTCTCTAAATACCCTAGGACGTATGATCTTATTCATGCTCATGCTCTTTTCAGCTTGTACAAATAAAAGTAAGTTCCTTTTCAGTAAACGTATCAAATTGGATGTGTGGGTTGGGTTGGGTAGGGTATTCGATTTTGGGTTGAAATATGACTTTGTTTAGAAACGGGTCAAAACAAGTCAGGTCGGTTTGACCTGCTAACATTGTTTAATTCATCTTTGAAATTTGTTAATAAAACATTGTGTTCATTAAATATACACTTCAGGGAACTTTCAACCAGTTTTGCCCATTTGACCCGTTTCCCTTTTAGCTGACTGTTTTACCCGTTTGAGATAAAACAAAACCCTGCAGGTCAACCGTCAACCTATTTATGAGTAATACTATTAGCTATCCTTGTAATTCGTCGAGTTTTAATACTCGAGATAAACATAGGTGTAGCTATGCAGACATTTTGTTAGAGATGGATAGGATATTAAGACCTGAAGATACTTGAGCCATATTCCATTTCCATTTTATTTTTTATACCTAAATTAAAAATCATATGCAAATCAAACTTGTTGCATATACATAGATTATGTATATGTAATAAGTGATTGCTTATCAATCTTTTTATATATTATATATTTTATAATTATAATTATAATTATTTATTAATTATATATATGATATATGATATGATGTGGCACATTGAAGCGCATCCTACAAAAAGTACTAATTTTCTTTTTCCCTTTATATATAGGAATGCATATATTTCCTCATCATAAGCATTTGTAAAAATTCTACATGGAGAATGGAGTCAACTCCAACTCAATGGATCTTCGAATAGCCTCGTTTTCTTTTTATATTCAACACCACAAAAACAAAGAAGCGCCTCGTTTTAGTTCGCATCGTAAGTGGTTTTTTCATATTTTTGTCTGGGTCAAAAATCTTTGTTTGACCAAGAAATCAGTTTACGGAAGAAAAGGTGAGAAATTTTCGTTCCCGGTTCTAAATCCCACCATGGATAATTTGACTGCTAAGATTAAGCACTTGGAAGAGGCAGGAATAAAGTCTGCTGATGTCATTGACTCTGGAACAATGAACAAAGAAGATATAATGATAACACTTCAAAAGGAAGTGGCGATTTTGAAATGGAACCCTATGCAAAGCGGTGAAGAGCTCGTTTCAATGACGTATGATGACGTGGCGAGTGATGCTAGCTCAGATTTATTTGAGTTGGAGAGTCTTTCTAGAAATGAATCTTTTGCAGAGTTCTTGTCTGGTTAGTCTGTGTATGATGAAAACAGAATAATAAAAAAACTCAGCAACATGTCAAAACATTAGTTATATAGTATCTATGTTTTTTTTTTTCTATGAGAAATTATATAATATATTGTATCTATGTAAATAAGAAAAATTTATGCTATCATCTTATCTGTGATGTGTTTGAAATACTTTTCTTAATGAATTATCATCCAATGACCATTCTTGTCAAGAATTTTATGTGCACAGGTATATACACAAGAAAAATAAAAAAAATCCAAAAATAAAAATTGTCTTAAGTTTCTTTATGAGGGATGAATTTGTACTTAAACTTACTTCAGTTCATGATTCATATTTAGAACATCTGTTGAGTGCTCAACAAAGCTGCTTTAAGTAACATGACAGCAATTTTTATTCTGTTGCTACATCTTTTGGCTTATACTGTTTGGTTATTTGAATGATGAAGGGTCTACAGCATAGATCCTTGCTTAACAAAGTCACAACAATTTGAGAATCTTATGTGGTGTTTCAATGTTGTTAATGCTTTTCTAAAAGGGCAAAAAAGTCTTTTTGATTTTTTTTCTTCTTACTATAATAATGATATAATAATAATAGTAATAATAGTATAATAATTAATAATGTTAATGTTAATGATAATAATGATAATCACTCTAAGAAAAAATGAAAGTGCAGATACAACATTTGAAACCACATGTGAAAGACAGCGATCCTTTTGGTTTTGTCGATGAATTCTACGAATGCTGATAATTTCATTGGATTGATAACGACGATATGTGTTTAGGCATTCGGAATATAAGATAACGTTCGAATTTGAAGTGTCAAGTATTCAAGGAATATAGTTGATGGTGTAGGGCAAGTTGTTTATAGGTTTTGTACCTTTCAAAACACCTAAGGTGAGATCATCATCATAGTCATCATATATCATATGTCATATGTCATATACTCATATGTATGGTTTAAATCATATATTACATGACACTGAATTTGATCCTTGGTTGAGATACTTTGAACTGTGCCAATCTGGCTATGGACACAATTGATAATACGTCTTTTTGTCAATGAAAAGGCAGGTTTATGTGGTTTTTGTGTAACCTAAAAATCATACCTTCAAGCCTATGATGCAATGAATACTAGATGAAGAAACAAGAGTTATGGCGGTTTCGTAATGCTTTTATTTTGATCCGGTCAAGATGAAGAAACAAGAGTTATTCGATTTGATTCGATTGTATTCTTTTAATTGGTATACGATTAGAGACAAAGATTGTATTAGTTGGACTGATTGGCTCATTAAGCCTTTGTAAGTTGGTTTTTTTGCTCCCCTCCCTAGTTTCTCGCTAGAGAGGTGGTTGCTTTTATATAATTCGTCGTTAAAAAAAAATATAATTAATACTAGAAAACTATAAATAAATTCTAGTCATCATAAAATTACCAAATGGGCATTAGCCTAGTGGATCGTGATACCTTTTGACGATGAGTTTGAGAGTTCAAGTTCTGAAATATAATCTTGAAATGTGGTTGAGGTGTGTTAGTATTTTTGTTTTTTTTAAAATAGTCATCATATAATTAATTTCTTGAAATTTAGCACCACATAATCGGTTAAAAAATCAATTTTCAACAAGACCATGACACGTTATTGTCTTCATGTTCTTGGATGTTAACATGACCAATTAGAAAGCCAATTTGTTGACAAAATAGATAAGAATGGAAATTGTGCATTTAAGCCAAAAAAAATGATAACTTTATATCATGTTCTAGGATATAAAGCTTTGTATGTTTGATTAAGAAAGAATGACAAGGTGACATATATTTCACATTCTCGCATTAGGTGCCAATATTTTTCAGCAATAGCCCCATATTTGCTTAATTTTGATTGATTGATTCACTTTGCAAACGTGAAATTTCTTAGAAGAATAACAACGGTTTACATTTTATATCACCTAAAGTTTAGTACTAAAAAACATTACTTCGAAGCTAGAAAATGATTGGTAAAATATTAGTAATACCAAGATCTTAACTTTCTTTAAGGCTATTCCCAACGCAACGTCACTTTTCCTCCGTCATCCCATTTGACAACTTGTTTGACGCCCTTGACGCCCCTAACACGACGTCAAAATTTGATGCTCCGGGCGTCAGTTGGAAGTTTGACGGAACAAAAAGGTGTGTCAAATTTTTTGTCAACCAATCAGATTTTGCCACATATTTTTTATATATATTAGTAATTAATATATTTGATACCCAACTACCAATAATATTTTACCACATGAACCACATCACAAATTTAACAATTAAATTTGACACTCCCTTTTAAAAAACTTTACTTCTTGACCTTATCACATCACTAAAAAGTACATCATTTGCCTTTGACGTCATAATCACAGTTAAAAGTAGTCTAAAAACTGTTAAGAATTTTGGGACCCATTATATCGCTACCACCTTTTTTAAATTTAAGTAGATTTAAAATAACATTAGATTGAGTAATGCATAATATAATTGAAGAAATATAAATGAAGAGAGGATCAACAGTTTAAATACACATGCAAGTAAACTTATGGGTCACGATTTAAGAATAGAGCTGTAATAATTTGCTTGTTCTTTAGAGGGCTCCCAACCGTGACAAGCTTCCTCACCGGGACTAGTCGCTACATCAGCGCTATATTAACACTTCCTCACCATGACTAACCCTGGACTAAACACTTCCAACCATGACATACTTCCACACAAAAATTGGGACTCAGCAATCATTTTAATTAAATCAAATCAGGACAATTTCATCACTCCCTCCGTCCTGAAATATGCGTGAGAAAGAAATGGAGGAGTGAAATGAAACAGGGCGATCCAAGGAAGGACAACAGGGCGGGCTGCTGCCATCAGCGTGATGTTAGGCGGAGAGGAGGGCGGAGACCGATGGGAGCACTCATACTAGTGAAAACATAATTGGGTTAGGTCCACATGGTAGCCCATTGTAAAAAACAGAATGCTTTTTTTAACAGCGATTGAGATCACCCGAGGGGACTAAATCACCCATTGCGATCATCTCCCGTTTCGACTATGCCGATGCAGCGATAATAACCCCGCCCCCATCGCTGCCTGGGAGGAAACCTTGAAACCGATCCAAGGGCATAGCCAAGTAAAACCCCCTCCCCTTACCCCCCAAACGATATGGGAAATGTGTCACGGGTGGATACTTCATGGCAGAGATGAAATTGTGTTTTTAATATGTAGCCAACATAGGTCGAACTCCTGACCTCCCCTAAAGGAGGCAGACCACCAACCGCTAAACCACATCACAACTTAAAAAAAAAACAGAATGCTGAATCATTCAATATCATATGTTTTTTATAAGTATAAACCAAACGTGTGATGTATGTTGGATGAATCAACATTTAACAAAGTAATTAATATTGACTTTTATGTGATGGTTTTTAAAAAATGAGTGTCATTTTTTTTGTTTACTTTTAAAAAATGATTTTTTTTTTTTTTTTTTTTTTTTAACTTTAACAACAGCTCTGAGAATGTCCTTATTATTATTTATTTTTTTAAATAAAAAGACAACGGTCAGGATTATGTGTTCGGGCAACAATCGTATACACCCTCGCAAAGTAGGCAGCCAATATAATATTTAAGTCTCAAAAACCCTAATCCTTTCGTCCCTCCTTAAAACCCTAAACATCACAAATACATTTAATCCCCCTTCAAATCGACAATAAATCGTGTCTACGGTATCAAACCAAATTTAGGGTTTCAATAACATGGTGACTGACAAAGGTAAAAAACCCAAAACTGGTGAGAAAACAGAAGTTGATGAACAAATTGATGCCGAGGTTGTTCAATCAGTTGAAAAATTGCAAGAAATTCAGGATGAGCTTGAAAAGGTACATTTTTTTAATCAAGATCACAAATTTTATTTTACCCAATTAGTAAAGTCGTTATTTAGCCTGAAATTGTTGAGTGCTTTGGTTTGAGAATTATTTCTAATAATGCACATTTTTTGTGTATATGTATTTGTTTTGTAGGGTTTTTGTTTAATTCCTGTATGTTTGTGAAGAGTGGGTTTTGTATTTATATGCGGGTGTTTAGCAAAAAAACTGATTATGATATTTGATTTCTGATAATTTTGAAGTAGTAAAAAACTGATTATAATTTTGCCCTAAAATCTTCGTATTTTGCCCAAAAACCTCAATTTTTCCCCCAAAACCACCATATTTTACCCCAAAACCTCCATATTGGCCAAAAAAATTGCTACTCTTTAAATTTTTTTTTGTTGCCCCCGTGAAAAAAGTTTCTGCTTCCGCCACTGCTTATTATGCTCACCGTAAAACTGCGCTATTGACAGTTACTGATAAATACCCCCTTAATGTTCAAGTTCATTAGGAAAGATATATCGTGACCTCATTTGTTTGTTGGGAATTTTACTAGTTATAAAATGCTGCGTGCTTTAAACAGGGTGTATAGTTTTATGCCTAGTGATGTATGGTTTGTTGTGTGTTGGATGATAATTGTATCTATCAGAGTAGAGGTTTAAGCAGATCATTAATTGCAATTTAGGTCATTATGATTGATCCAATACGTGTTTGCTTTGTCTGCTTCATTTTGTTGCGATAAGTTGTTATGGAATTGTTGTGACTTTTAGCTAAAATTTTTATCATGTTTTTCTGGCATTTTAATTTGGTACTGTAACAGGTAGTTTGGGTTTTCAGTTTTCCAGAATTATTGTTAATGGGGGCGGGAAAAATATTACTACATATGAATTACAAAATTGATGTAAAGCATCACAAATTTCAAACAAAAATCAATTACCTTTTCATCTTTCTTGTACTAATCTTTCCTCTTCTTTTCGTATTTCTATTTTAAAACCATAAAACAGAGTGAGTGAAGAAACGAGTTTAAAAAATGTGATGAAAACATATTCGTCCCTTAAAAAGGTAAAAATGAACTTGACGTTAATAGTACAGGTTGCACTTACACTTTTGATATTAAATTAATGTGCATATTGTATACTTAAATTAAATAAACTAGAAAGTAATGAAAACATAAGCATGACTATCCTATTATCCTTTTTTCTTATGGGGGCCCAGTCCAATATTGTGTAAAAATTACCTTAAAGTTTGTTGGGCTATTGGGGTCATCTGACCCCCTTGCTTGGGTTTGCAATGTTCGAACTTATAAATTAATTACTTATCGATGTATGGATATTTGGACTCTACTATTGGAACATTAAGCGGTCACAAAATTAGTTTTTTCCTAAAATTTATTTGTTTTTTCCTTTCAAAAATATTAACCTTTTGACATATAAAATGTTAGTTTCTTAATAATCAGAATTTGCCTTACCCTTCATGTGATAGTTACGCCTTCAAGCAGCATAACCATATCCAAAACAATATTGCAGTTGATGATTATTGATTATCATAATTCACATGAACACATTCATTATGCAAGATACCACATAATTCTTCTCTCTTTTTTGACTACAGATCAATGAAGAGGTAAGTGACAAAATTCTGGAAATTGAGCAGAAGTATTACAACATTAGGAAACCCGTGTACGACAAGCGGAATGAAATTATCAAATCGATTCCCGACTTTTGGTTGACTGCTGTAAGTTGACTTTTGCACATCGTGCTTTTTGCTTTATTATTGTCTTTGAACTCTCATACTTGATCTTTATCGTGCTATTGTTTATGCAGTTCTTGGCTCACCCTGCACTCTCTGATCTTCTTAATGAAGAAGACCAAAAGGTTAAATTTTCAATCCAAATTTCACAAGATATTTTGGTAAAATATGTATATTGACAGCATCCTTATTTATAGATATTTAAGCATCTGACCTCTCTTGAAGTTGAAGATTCTAAAGATATGAAATCGGGTTATACGATTACATTTGTAAGTAGTTCTTTTTTTTTTCTTTTGAAAGGAAAGTTAAGGAGATTACATCATGATATATATATATATATATATATATATATATATATATATATATATATATATATATATATATTATATTTATGTATGTTGATTAAGTGTATGATAATGACCAAAACTTATATGACTCACTCTTATTTCAGATGTTCAGTCCTAACCCGTACTTTGAGAATGAGAAGCTGACGAAAAGTATCACTTTTCTTGATGAGGGAACAACAAAAGTTAGCGCGACGCCAATTATGTGGAAAGAGGGCATGGTAACATCTTGTTAATGTTACTCGCATGTTTATCGATCGATACGTTTTTATATAGTAATCTGATTGTGGGGCGTTATGTATTTTGATTTAAGGGACTTTCAAATGGAGTTGAACCTGAGAAGAATGGAAACAAGCGGCCCCATGAGGATGACAGGTTGTTAATCTTGATATATCATTCCACTAAATAATTTTTTTATAAATCGAATGATCTGGCAGACTGGGATATTAGAAAATATGAATATTCATATGCCATTTTCAACTTTTCTGATACCTTTACAATCTGAATTAGCCTGTTTTTGTACGATTGAATGGTTGAATATAACTAACAGAAGTTTATAAGTGCGTAAATTAAATGAAGACCGCTTTACTGCTTTTAAGTTTTAAGGTTAGTTGTTGCTCATCAGGTTCATAGACATTTATAAGTGCATAAATGTAAAATTAAATGAAGATTGGTTTTTTGCTTTTAAGGTTATTTGTTGCTCATCAAGTTTATCCAATTATCCTTTACTATTTAGTTTCGATGTGTTTATCTCATGCGCGAGTGGTTAAATTTCTAAAATTTCACTTCATGGAATTTATAATGCAGCTTCTTTAGCTGGTTCAGTGGGACCCAACGAAAAGAGGACGTGGATGAAATTCAAGATGGAGTACGTTCACAAAACTATTCTTATAAACGTGAGAATCAAATATATCATGATCTTAATGTTTGCATTATGTATCTGCAGGTTGCTGAAATGATTAGAGAGGATCTATGGGTTAATCCTCTTGCGTACTTTAGTAATGTACGTAATTTTTTTTCTTCTTATGTTTAGTTCATCAATCACGTGTATGATTTCTATCTACTGATTGTTGCAAACGTCTTTTTTTATTTATTTCAAGGATGCTGATGAAGAAGATTTTGACGAGGAGGATACTGAAGATGAGGAGGTAAACAACAATTGTGTCAAATTTGTAATGAAATGTATTTGTTTTTTAAGTTTTATGCGTTTCGTTATTGATCATTATTTGATCTAATAATGTTATTTTTTGCAGGACATTGGCACTGATGACTCGGATGAAGAAGAAGAAGAAGGTGATGAGGACCAAGGGAACTAAATATTTGCAGTGTTTTGCTAAACTTATCAGCTTTAGGAGTTTATTACCTGTTTTATCGGTCAGTAGGTTAGTAGTTAAATTTGCTTGGTTTGATCACTGCTTTAAGGTTTTAACTTTTAAGTCATGATGTTATATTATATTTTCTGTTTGGGAACAGAAGTTAACCATTTTATTACTACTTTTCTTGGTCTAGTTAACCGTGAGCCTTATTTTAAGGTTAAAGTCTCGGTGAATGTTTAGTTTATAGCCTCGTATTTAGGGGCGTTCAGTGTTTGATTTGAAACCACTTAAATCGAATATCGAATCGAAACTAAACCGGAAAAAACTAAACCAAATATCGAATCTCACATTAACTTTTGGTGAGAACAATTTTGAGCCACTAAGTTCATAAAATAAATAAAAGCCCTTAAATATAGGAACAAACAAATTAAACAATTACAAGAATATCTATGGAATACAAATAAAAATAAATAAAAAAAAATTACAATGCAACTCCAGTACTCCACGATCTTTTCTCACTCTAAATTCTTTCTTCAATTCAATTTCTAAATTAAATAATTGGATACATAATCTATGCATATGAAGAATTAATATAAGCATCCAATAAGAATGAATTCTTTATCCAGTACCATACTTAAAATAAATAAATGGATACGCATTTTGTGCGTATGTAAGTTAATATATGCATCCAACTAGAATTATTTTAAATGTATATGAAAAATTATAATAAGCATTCAATAAGAATTATTGATGCATTCATTTTC
The DNA here is from genome assembly GCF_046630445.1 of Rutidosis leptorrhynchoides. Lineage (NCBI taxonomy): Eukaryota > Viridiplantae > Streptophyta > Magnoliopsida > Asterales > Asteraceae > Rutidosis > Rutidosis leptorrhynchoides. The sequence continues at coordinate 48,685,163 of NC_092337.1, read as the reverse complement.
TTATTGGTGCATTCAAATTTCTTGTTATTGTTATATGTAGTCTACATCCTTTTAATAATATGAAAAATATAGTGGTTCTGTTTCTCTACTTCATCCAACATGAGCCGATGTGTTCAGTGTTTGTATTATACGGAGTACATTTTATGCATCGATTTTAGCGTGTATTAAGTATGTACGCATCCCTCTAGAATTATTAATAAACTGAGAAAAAACTAACTGCTGATATAATTCAGTAGGCTTATAACTACTTTTAATGGTTATAAGAACAAAGAGAGAAAAAGAGAGAAGAAGGAGAGAATAAATATTGATATTGATATTTCAAGAGAAATGGTACACCTTAAATGGTTACCATACATGTCTATTTATAGTATAAAATATTACTATGCAAGAAATATAATAATAATAAAATTAACATCCAATCTAGATATTTTATAACACAATCTAGATATTTTATAACACTCCCTCTTGGATGACAATTTTATTAGAGAATAACTATTACTGCCTCGTTAAAAACCTTGCTAAAGAAAACCCATTGGGATAAAACTTTAGCTAAGGGAAAAGGAGTGCAGTATAGAGTTGACTCCCCCTCAAATAGGCAACGCCTGAGTTGTTACATCTTCTGAACATGTCTCATGCCAATATTATGAACGTGTGTTCTGAAAATAGCAGTTGGCAGTGCTTTGGTATAAAGATCAGCAGAGTTGTTGATTGAACGTATCTCATTTTAATCTGGTTGTCTTTTACGAGATCTTGAGTATATGAGAAGAATCTGAGGTTTTCATCTGAAACTGTATCATCTAAATCTTTTATGTACAAGTTTAGCCCTTGTGATTTGTCTACAGTCTCCTTCATGGTTTGCTCAAACCCTTGTTTCAATTCCTATTCCTTTGTAGTCTTTTCTGAGCCTTACCAACATACCATTCTTTTCCATCAAACTTATGACCGTTAAGACCGTCTATGGCTTTGGCGCCTCGTCAGTATTTATATTTTGTTCAGTCACTTTTGATACTATTCTTTCATTTGTATTATGCAAGCTGCATTATCTTCATATATAGTTGTTGGTGAAGATAGTTGTTAGTCTTTTATAGCGTTTTAGTCCACAAGAATCAATAATGATTTGTGTCATTGATCTCAACCAAACACATTTTCGAGTAGTTTCATATAATGCAATCACTTCGTCATGATTTGATGATGATGTTGCAACAAGTGTTTGTTTTAAGAACGCCATGATTTTGTGGTATCTCCATTTAGGAATACATATCGAGTTTGAGATTTATCTTTATGAGGATTTGATGAATGACCTGCATATATATAATCAACCAAATCTTGTTTTGAAACGTTATAATAAAATAATTTTAAATCAGCAGTTTCTCAAGGGTATCAAAATATGTGTTTGATCCCGCTCCATTGTCATTTGAGCTGAATCTTGCCAACAAATTAACTGCAAGAGAAATGTCAGGTCTTGTACAATCTATAAGATACATAAGAACCTCAATTGCACTAAAATATGGAACTTCCGATCTGTTAAGATTTTCATGATCTTTCATTTCAAAATAATTCTTTAGAAGTTGAATGATTTCATAGATCTCTTTATTCGTTCATATGATGTTAAGAACATTGACATAAACAACTACGATCACATATCCGAACATTGTTTTTATAAAACATACGTGCAAAATAAGTTTATATGTATACCCCTTTTTTTTTCAAGTAGTCATTTAATCGGTTATACTATTGTATCAATCCATATAAAAATCTTTGTGATTCAATGGAATACATTTATTTGAGTTTTGCATTAGATACTTATGATACCTTAAACCCTTCAGATATATTCATATATATATCACTATCAAGTGATTCACATAGATAAGTAGTAACAACATCCATGAGATGCATTTAAGTTACTACCAGGTTGATTAAGTATCTAATAAGTAATTGTATTCACTACATAAGGATAAGTTTTCTTCATAATTCATTTCTGGTCTTTGTGGGAAATATTGAGTTACAAGTCTAGTTTTGCCTTGTAACTTCATTTGCACATTTCTTTTCGGATAAAAATTCATTTATATCCCATATGTTTCACATCTTTAAAAGTGATAACGATTGATCCGAAAACTTTTCTTTTATCAAGCGATTCTAATTTAGCTCGTCTTGCTCCTTTCCATTGAGCTCAATCATGTCCACTTTGTATATTCAATGACATATTTTAGTTTCAGATCATCATCTTTATTCATGATGTCATTGTAACATTATATGAAAATATCTCATAGAGATTTTAATTTCATTTTGGTTCCATAATATTGCATAATTTTATCGCAATTTTAGTATTTACATTTATCAATATCCTCTGCAGAAGGAATATTGATTTGTGGTTCTTCTTGAACACTTTCTTTTACCTCATTATCAGCTGATTTTCTTTTTCGAGGATTTTTATCTTCGGAACCAATTGATCTTCCACGTTTGATGCGTGGCAAAGACTCAACAGTGACATTATTGCCAGCTTTTGGAATTTCAGTTCGAGCTGGAGCATTTATAGCTGGTATATATGATTTGGTCACTTTTTTTTTATCTGTAAATGCATAAAGTAATTAATTTGCAAGTTCTTGCATATGCATTATTTTTGAACTTTCGTTTCACATTCTTTTGTGCGAGTTCAATATACCTTAATTGATGTTCACATCATGAAGCATCATTTTATTTTTTATTTTTATTTCTCCCCCTAATCTAGGGAACAATGTTTTATTAAAATGACAATCAGCAAAACGTGCTGTAAAAACATCACTCATCATGGGTTCAATATATCTTATGATTGAAGATGTTTTATATCCAAAATATATTACCATCTTTCTTTGAAGAACCATTTTATTGTTTTGTGGTGATACAATTGGAACATACACTGCACAACCAATGTTCTAAGGTGGAAAATATTTGGCTCTTGGCCAAAATCAAGTATTAAGTGAAAATATTTATGACTTCCACATGGTATAATGCGAATTAATGTCGCAGCATGTAAATTTACATGTCCACATATAAATATTGAGAGATTTGTACTCATTATCAATTGTCTAGTTATTAGCTGCAAGCGTTTATCTATTGATTCAGCTAAACCAATTTTGTGTATGCACATGAGCAACTGGATGTTCAACAACAATCCCTGTAGATATATAATGATCATTAAATGCTTGAGATGTTAACTCACCAACATTATCAAGTCTCATCCTTTTAATGGTGTAATCAGAATAATGTGTTCTCAATTTAATAATTTGTGCAAGAAACTTTGCAAATGCCATATTACGGCTCGATAACATACAAATATGAGACCATCCGCTAGATGCGTCTATTAGAACCATGAAATATCAAAATGGTTCACATGATGGATGAATTGGTTCATATATCTTACCTTGAATTCTTTCAAGAAACATTTGTGATTCTTTTTCACAATATACTTTTCATTAATCACCATATGTGCCTTTTTTTATCATATATCCTTTTCACCATATACGCCTTTAATCATATGCGCTGTGTTTTTCACCATATGCACTTTTAATCATATGCGCTTTTCATCATATGCGCTGTGCTTTTCATCATATTCGCTTTTTATCATATGCGCTTTTTTATGTGAATAGTAAATTAATTAATTTCGTTTTACTATTCATATGAATTAATTTCGATTTACTATTTTGTTAATTGAGTAATATATATACATCATATACTTGTGACTCCGAAGGCTCAAATGAATTTGACCATATAGTTATATGTTGTACCTTGCACATTAATTTTCAGTAGAAGCTTTAGATGCATATTATTTTCAGTAGAAGTTTTAGATGCACTTTTTTTTAATCACCAAATACCACAAACACTTTGTTTGCGTTTGTTCATAGTCATCAATGAAAACCATTTTCTTTAATTTTATTTTATACAATTAAATTAACGCATCATTATTCTTTTCAAAAACAATAATCTATTGTTATTGTTCACTTGTGCCATGTTTAACAACAAAAGTCAACAACCTCTGTCTTGTTTGTTGTGGCAACCAAAAACAACCTTTGCTTTTGTTACCGAGAATCCAAGACCAAAAAACAATTAATTTTTAATTAATCTTTTATCAAAACCATAAATGATTTTATTGATCTACGTTGATATGGCCATAAAGAATTGACGGCTGACCTACTTTTGTAAGTGTATTTCGGCTATCATCCCGAAAACGCACAACGACCTTTTTTTTTTTTATGAACTATTTGTTTCATATCTAGCTTAGGCAATTATTGTGAACATTTGGTCCCTATAAGAGCATTTATTTTTTAGACTTTTAGTTGATTTGTACTTGTCACAATTAGGGATAGCACCCGCGGGTCGTGGATGCGGATCCATTGGATCCATCACCCGTACCCGCGGATTTTTTTTTTAAGAGACATCCAATTGAACCCTTGTTCGTTGAAACAATTTGACTATATTTTTACTCCCCATTATTAAACGGGCCATTTTGATGCACACTCTTAAAAAAATAATTTGTTTTTTAAGTTTTATTATTCAACCTCTTTTTTTCAACGGTCACGTTTTTAACAAAACATTTGACAAGTTTGGAAAAAAGTTTTTTATTGATTATCATCAAAAGTTTTCTATTGTCACTCTACTGGATGGAATTATGGCATACAACCAAAATTGCAACCCAACACTACATAAGAACAAAAAGGTTGTTTTTAATTAACATATGTATATGTGTTAAACTCGGAATAATAATAACTTATTTTAGAAAATTAACATAAGACATGTTGAAACATTTTTGTCACATTTAGCTCATCAAGTCTAATACTTATCATTGATAGATTTTATCACGTCTAGGAGATGTTTACTTTTTTCTTGTATTAAGTCCTACTTTCATTTACCTTTGTTTGGAAAAAAGTTTTTTTTTTACTTTGCTTTCCCCCTTTCTGTAAAACTCATTTAAACACTTTCTTTGTTTTTTTTTTTTTTAAAAAACTTCCTTTTTTTTACGTTACCCGTAAATTATAAATATATAAAAAAAACTTTTTGTTTAAATTTTTTTTCTAGTTTTTAAAAGGCCACTTGACCAATTTTTTAATTCTTTCACAACACCTGATATCGTGATCGTGACCTTTCACCAAAGCAAGAGATATTCTTGATAAACTAAACACGGACTCGTGTTTGAAATTGTCGGCCACAAAAAAATTCATTTGATAAAAGTATATATTTTTTTTTTAGTTATAGAAGGAGACCACTTCATTTTCAATACTTCATTTTTGACAAAAAAACTATTCCATTTTACCATCCCCTTTTTTTTCTTACTTTAACTTTTAAGATATACTTTTAATAAAAATACAAACTACTTTTTCTTATTTTAACTTTTAAGATTTACTTTTAATAAAAATACAAACTACTTTTTGTATTTTAACTTTTAAGATTTACTTTTAATAAAAGTACAAACTACTTTTTCTTATTTTAACTTTTAAGATTTACTTTTAATAAAAATACAAACTATTTTTTTATTTTAACTTTTAAAATTATAAATTTAAGAATAAACATTAGTATGCATGAAATAAATAATGATTAATTGCATAAGTAATCATAAATGTTAGATAACATATAAAGACCCCGTCGTATTCGTATTGATCGGAATTAATCTCGACCCATGGTACCGTGTTGTCAAATGACGTGTTGCGTACATAAAGTACCGTGTTGTCAAATGACGTGTTGCGTACAATCATGAGGTCTTATTAACATAAATATAAATGTTAGTGAAGTTAATAAGAGTTAGATTACAGAAAATATAATTCAGGTGGTATAACCGACCATATATAACTTAAATAACATAAATATAAATGTTAGTGAAGTTAGTAAAAGTTAGATTACAGAAATATAATTCAGGTGGTATAACCGACCATATATAACTTAAATAACATAAATATAAATGTTAGTGAAGTTAGTAAAAGTTAGATTACAGAAATATAATTCATGTGGTATAACCGACCATATATAACTTAAATAACATAAATATAAATGTTAGTAGTCCAAAATTTGATATATTCGAGTCTGAAAATTATTAATAATTTCATACCTTGATTAGTGATTCGTGATCGTTTGAGATATCTTTTAATTACACTAAGCTTTTCGTGCTGATAACGTGTTATAATTCAGTAGGCTTATAACTACTTTTAATGGTTATAAGAACAAAGAGAGAAAAAGAGAGAAGAAGGAGAGAAGAAATATTGATATTGATATTTCAAGAGAAATGGTACACCTTAAATGGTTACCATACATGTCTATTTATAGTATAAAATAATACTATGCAAAAAATATAATAATAATAAAATTAACATCCAATCTAGATATTTTATAACACAATCTAGATATTTTATAACAAGTGCATATTTAAATTATTTATTGATACATCCATTATACAATGAAATAGATGCTTTTAAATGGATGCGTCAAGCATTTATTTTAAGGGTGCTGATTCGTACACCACCAAAATTATCCATACACCACTAAATATGCAACACAGTGTTGTACTGTACAACTCTCTAAAGCATATTTAGTGGTGTATGGATAATTTCAAGTGGTGTACGAATCAGTCCCCTTATTTTAATAGGAGTAATGATGCACTTCTCAAACTGATTGTTTCTAATCGGATCATACGATGAAATCGATGTTTTTAATAGATGCGTAACGCATCCTTTTAATAGGAGTACTGATGCACATTTGTAATTGGTTTTTTCTAATCGGAATAATGATCGTTTTTGAGTGTTTAGTTTGTTTTTCTGGAAATTTTGACAAGTAAATTTGAGAAGTTACTATAATTTCACAAACTGCACATCTTCATACTCTCCTACATTTCATATTTTTATCAAAAAAAAAAAAATGTCTAATCCAAACACTCCATTCACTTTGCAAGATGATAATGAAGATCCTCAAACACCACTTAACCAAACCTGTTCGTTATCAAATCTTATGGTGTTCAGTCGGACGAATACTCCCGGATTATCATCCCCACCACTCCAAACACCTAGTCCTCAACAATTTACCAATCTAAGTATAAACTTATTCGGGTTCAATCAACCTCCGTTAAGTTTTGAACAACAACAAGCTATTTTGTTTTATCAACAACATCAACAACAACAAATGTTTCAACAACAACAAATGTATGGAATGCCAATTCAACCATTGCAACCACCACAAAAAACGCAACTAACGCAAACAAGTCAACCACAACTACGATTGCGAGATGAAGAATCGCAAGATAGTCAAGTACAAGAAAGTCAACCACAAACACGACCAACGCGTAGACACCGAAAAAAAGAAAAAGGTTTATTATTATTATTATTATTATTATTATTATTATTATTATTATTATTATTATTATTATTATTATTATTATTATTATTATTATTATTACGGAGTATTATACGTTTATTATTATTATTTAATGAATTATTATTATGTGAATATATAGGGAAAGCGGTGGATGTAGGTACGTCGTCAAAGAGAGTACAAAAATTGTGGGTTGCGCAAGAGGTTTTGTGGTTGTGTAAATGTTTTTGTGATCAATCGGAGAATTCGATTGTTGGAAAATCTCAAAGACACGGAAGTTTTTGAGGCGGGGTAGTGGATAAGTTTAATGTAAACAATGAAGGATGGGTACGCGGTGAAGATTCGTTATCTTCAAAACGATGAGATGTCAAAAGGGCATGTACGGAGTTTTTCCGATCTTTGTGGATATAGCCGAGCATTGGCGTAGTGGTTGTAATGATGATGTGTGACGATCGCTCCAAATCCATATGGACGAACACGTCATTCATCGATTTCATTGCGAGGTATTTGACCTCTATATGATACGTTTTGTAAACATTGCATTCTTTTGAAAAGGCACACCATAAATGAATATTTAAATCAAAGGTTTTCGACATCTGATGATTTCTACATATAGACAATCACCATAAATAATAGTTTACAATAGTAATTCCGTTGACAATGCAGTCAAAATAAGATACATGGTGATGATTTGGTGAATGCAACGTTTCCTTGATAAATATGCCATGTAAGACTCCATGCACATAGCTTGTCTAACATATAAGCAAACAGCGGAAGACTTCTAGGGAACCTGAGAATAAACATGCTAACAAGTGTCAACACAAAGGTTGGTGAGTTCATAGTTTTAGTGTTTCGCATAATCGGTATATAAAGGTGGATCACAAGATTTCAGTTGTTTCATCCGAAACGTTTATCAAAATATTCTACGAAATTGAGCACCCTGGTAACTAAATTAAACGTATATATAATTTATACCCTTTGTATAATCATCTTAATAATACACGCAAACCAACGTGTACGCTTCTCAAATAGCATACGTCCGTTAAAAGGCTAGTGCTCTTGCTCGGACGGGGATATCAAGCCCTATGGATCCATATACCTCTATTCGCGCCCATCGGTTCTTATAACCGACAGTTACTAGTTACCAAAGCTAAGTGATTTTCGGTTCAAACTCGGTGTAGAATTTAATATGTACTTGTGTCCATTGCGTTTAGAATAAATTGCATGTATTCTCAGCCCAAAAATATATTGCAAAAGCAATTAAAAAGGGATCAATGAAACTCACCTTAGCAGCACATAAGGTCATTCATCAAAAAGTGACCGTAACTCGGAATGCAAGATTAACCGTAGATCTCAACCTAGAGAACATATGTTGGTCAATACATGTCTAATAAACTAGGTTGGGTTATAGTGTATCACAATCCTAATGCTCGAAATCGACATACAAAAGTTATCAAAAGTCATTTCAAAAAGTCAATTTTGACAATTGTTCAACAAAACGAGACGTGCCTTATATAAAGATTCATTTACTTGGCTAGTAGTATTTTATCAATCTCATAAACAGGTTGTTTAAATATTAATTGCAGATTCAAAAGCAATTCCAATTAATGTCAATTATAATTCAGTTGACCATATCTTTTGATTCGTTCATCGAAATTACGCGATTTCTAAATGAAAAGTTATTGATTTTTCGCCAGCTTTCCGAAAACATGTATATCATATACCTTTTACCAGTAATATATGTATTTAATTTGTGATTCATTATAAACTATTTAACGACGAAATTTAGCATACAAGCATGTATAAATATATACTCGAGCATTAGACATGTATACACTATTAATATATAAAAGATAAGATATGAATGCTCACGTATCAATATTGAGATTCAATATTGCAGGAAAGTACGTAGACGCAACAGAGATGATAAATACTAGGTTTGACTTGCGAACAATACCTATGAACATTACCCATAACCTCCATAGCTATAACCCATAATTTCCTTAATTCTATCCCGTTTGAAGCTTGTTTTGAAAGTGACACGCTCATGACCTCATCATAATATTTTATGTATAATATTACTAAAAATATTAAGATTAATAATAATAATAATCTTAATAATAATAATATAATAATAATAATAATAATAATAATAATAATAATAATAATAATAATAATAATAATAATAATAAATACTTACGGAGTAATATGTGTAAAAAAAACATGCGCAAGAAACCTGGTATTTATAGCCATAATTCCTGATTCTAATGCCCATGCGATCGCATGGGTTTTATGCCTATTTCTCATGCGATCGCATGGCCGTCAGATCCAGCTCACATATTTTTTTTGTTTTCTTGTTTATCGACATAATTAAATATAATATATATAATATATATAATTTAAATAATTAATTATATATTATACTAAATTCATGTGCATAGTTGTCTTGTAATTTTCGTTCCGATGACTCGTACGTTGTCACTCGACTTATGTCCCGGTTCCGGTTTCTCGAACGCATTTTCGTACGCTTAGAAAACTCGCAATTTATGTTTTGTGATGTCAAAATATAGTCTTAAATTATCAATAAACTATATCATTCAAAGTGTATCTTAAACTTTCGAGTGTTTTAGTCATTTACTTCTATAAATCATTGTCTCGCTATTTGTTAATATATATATATATATATATATATATATATATATATATATATATATATATATATATATATATATATATATATATATATATATATATATATATACAAATCGTTTTATGACCAAGTTAATATATATTTTCAACATTCATAAACACGTTTTAAATATACGTCGTAAGTTATTCATACCATTAATATTCCAACTTATCATATATATTCAAATAAATATTTAAACCAATAAGTTTAATGTACGGTATCAAAAAAATTAATACATTGTTACGTTTTCAAGTTATAGTATATATATATATATATATATATATATATATATATATATATATACATATAATTGTTCGCGAATCGTCGAGAACAACCGAAAGGTATTTTAATATATGAAAATAGTTCAAAAATTTTGAGATTCAGTTTTACAGACTTTGTTTATCGTGTCGAAAATGTTAATCATAAAAAGATTAAGTTTAAATTTGGTCAGAAATTTCCGGGTTATCACAGTACCTACCCGTTAAAGAAATTTCGTCCCGAAATTTGAGTGAGGTCGTCATGACTAACAATAAAAATGTTTTCATGCCGTATATGTGTTGATAAATAGAGTTTTATCACCGTTGAATAATATGGATAAAACAATCCGATTATTCGAAGCGTATGAGAGAAGTTATCGTAAAAGAGTGAAATGGAGAATAGAGATTTGTGTTAACTCTTGACGTATTAACGATTGATTTCCGTAATTTAAGGAATAGAAAATCTTCATAATCTAAATAAGATTTGATTCTTCAGAATTTAAGGAAATTAAGATTTCTTTTGATTAAATGCGTAATTTGCCTCGATTGCTATGTTTGATATTTCGCTATAAATTGACCTCTTCCGTTTCATTATTTTCATCACTCTTACATCTTCTTCCTCATTTCCTATTTTCAAAAGATTGTAAAAATGCTTCATCCAGTTCTGATTCTTGATATACTCCTAACTTTCATATCTGTCATTCTTCTTTTTATCTACCACCGGAGGAAGTTATTTTCTTCTACCATTACCTTGGGGTTATAGTGTTTTTCATTCTCCCGTGTCTTTATATTGTTATACGCATTGATATACACGGTTTGTAATTTCTGGGTGGTTATTGGGTTTTATATCTTCTCTTATATTTCGATGTCTCTTCTTCTGTCTTTCCATAATCATTGACATCCATAGTTAATACTCTCTCCAATTTACTGTGATTTATATATACTCCTATTGATATTTTGAAGCTTCATGCTTTTGTTTTATCTTCCCGACTTTAAATCAAGCGAATAATGGTCCAGAATTCGTAGGTATGAATTTCGGAATGAAAATAATTAATGTTCTAAAAAAAATGGTAATAGCACAATCTGACTTGTCAATTTACCAGAATACCTCGAAAAAGACCGAATCATTAAGAAAATATTTTCTTGATAGTTTAGAGGTTAAATAGAATGAAAGAGTTATGTAACATGGTTTATAATGAGGGTATGATCTGTGAACCTTTATCACGTTCCATTAGAAACTTAGCATGACTTACTGTAATATAATCATGTTGATCAAGTGTCATTATATTATACTAACTCATGCTTCAGTTCCCAACACCACTTCAAAAATATTCATATTTTAAACTCGAAGGTTTCAGAATTTAGAAACTAAAATAGTTTCTTTTATGATGTTACACAGATATCGCAAGGAGAAAATTGATTTCTGATGAGAATGATTATGGAATTATCTCCAGAAATATGGAGGATATTTATAATGAAAGATACGATGATATCTTAGAATTTCTAATATCAGAGGATGATGTAGAATATTGTCCGCAAGGGTTTAGATTCGGAAGCAAGGTATTCATTAATGGCTTCAGCAGATACCGAATAATTTGGATTCTTTGAAGGCAGGTTTAGTCTTTGTGATTTATCCACAGCCTCCTTCATACTTTGCTCAATCCGTTTTCCAGTTCCAAACCTTCTCTTTTTCTGAGCTTTGCCAACACACTATTCTTTATCATCAAACTTTTGGCTGTTAAGGTAGTTTACAGTTTTTGCTGCTTCATCAGCATTCAAAGTTATCATAACCGAATCGTTGGTTATCAATCCGAGGTGTTTTCAAAAGTTTGAAGGGTTTGCATGAAGATTGTAATTGTCAAGATACATATGATGTTCTAGAATTTTGAACGATACAAATTTTTTTTTTCTTTCTGGGTTTATGAATAGAAGTGATGTTCTAGCACGGTTTTGAAGTCAAAGTATAGCATTTGAAAGATGTAAGAATCTAAGAGTGATGTTTTCTGTTAAATCTTGGCTTGAATTCTGATTTTTCAAAATCAGAATATGTAATTGAATTTGTATGGAAACGATTGTATATCGCTGTGAGCATAGTTAATAATTTTTGAATCAAAGTTGAAGAATGTACAGTATAACATATTAATTGTGAACTTATATATTTCCCGAGTATTAACTACCCGTTAAAGATTTCACAATTAATACTTTGTACAAAAGAATTTTTTTTATTACCGTCTTTATGAAAATATATGTATGTATATTTTCTTCAGATGTAATACAGATTTGATGAGTTAATATCATATTAAGCTCATTTGATTTTTGAATTGAATGAATAATCTCTAAAACAATAAGGATTACATAATCTTCGCGGAGTATTTCACTAATGAAATCAATACTTCATTATTTATTCTTATTCCTCGGTGAAGGATGTTGATGCTCGTGGAATTCTTATGAACTTCATAAGATATAAATGATGTTTTCTAGAAAGTTTCGAGTACATCGAAGATAAAAGTGTAAAATCAAACATGTAATTGATTAATACACTAAGTTCATTATGAAATGGAATTCATTAAGTTGAAACGGATATTTGTAGTTAACGATGGTTAAGTTGTTAACGAAGGATGTACATCATAGCATATTAGTAATATGAATTAACCGAGTAGTATCTACCCCTTAAAATTCACACGTAATAGCTTAGTATGAAAAGATTCATGATGGTTTTAAAATTTATATATATATAAGATATACATATAAATTCTTTAGATGAATTGAGTTATTACTACATAACTCATTGATACAATATACTCGTTGTTGAATCGTAATGATGTCCACGGTGCTTTCTTGAACTGACGGAGCTTGTGATGTTAGAGGTGCTGCTGATTTTGACGATGTTGACAGCACTGACTGTGCTGGTGAGGCTAAGGGTACTGTTGATGCTGTTGGTAAAACAAGTCTAGCTTGTATCTTACACCATTCGGATAAGGGTTTCTACTCTATCTGATTTAGGGTTAAGGCTAGAATAGATAATCTATAAACTTTAGAAATTACATAATCGCCGTAGAATGTTTCTCCGATGAAGTTATGAATCCATACTTCATCGTTTGTCGTTGCTGGTACTTCTTGGTACCTATGGTGCGTATGATGTTGATATCCGAGGTACAAATTGTGATGTTGAGGCGTGTGATACGGATGTGGTTGTTGGTGGTGGTAATGATCCTGTTGGTGTGGATGATGGTGGTACCGGTTATGCTGCGGGTGCTGCTGCTGGTGTTCGTAACCCTTGCACCATATTCTCCAAAGCCACTACCCGAGCACGAAGCTCGTTGACTTCTTCTATTATACCGGGATGATCGGTGGTTCGGACGATCAGATAAATAAGATTTATAATATGGGATAGTATATAATCATGATGAGATACTCTGAAAATGAGAGAGAAAATAGTATTACGAATAGGTTCGCCGGTAAGTGCTTCAGGTTCTTCGCCAAGAGGTGAATGTGGTGGATGGAAGGGATCACCTTCTTCTTGTCTCCAATGATTAAGTAGGCTACGAACCCATCCCCAATTCATCCAGAATAGGTGATGGCTGATTGGTTGATCCATTCCGGTTACACTTTCTTCAGAGTTCAGGTGAATATCCATATCTGAATAGCTGTCGGAATTTAAGGAATTTGAACTAGATACGGGATCCATCTTGTATAATTAGAGAGATGATTTTTGATATGAAATAGATTATAGAATTTGATTGGTACTCTTCAATACATAATTTACATATGTATATATAATACCAAAATTCCGTAAATTACGGAGAAATTTTCGGAAGATGGCAGTCAAAGTTTACTGTAATAGATATGCCAAGATATGAATTTTGTCTATACACTATCTATGCAATCAATGCAATAAGACGCGTTTAGACTTAAGATGATAGACAGGTAATTTCTGATAAGAAATGATAAGCAAAACTTTTGACATGCAGACACAGTCGAAGTCCAGACTTACTAATGCATCCTAACAACTATCAGCTAGACACACTTATGCAAGACCTGGTTCACTAGGACCAACGCTCTGATACCAACTGTGACGATCGCTCCAAATCCATATGGACGAACACGTCATTCATCGATTTCATTGCGAGGTATTTGACCTCTATATGATACGTTTTGTAAACATTGCATTCTTTTGAAAAGGCACACCATAAATGAATATTTAAATCAAAGGTTTTCGACATATGATGATTTCTACATATAGACAATCACCATAAATAATAGTTACAATAGTAATTCCGTTGACAATGCAGTCAAAATAAGATACATGGTGATGATTTGGTGAATGCAACGTTTCCTTGATAAATATGCCATGTAAGACTCCATGCACATAGCTTGTCTAACATATAAGCAAACAGCGGAAGACTTCTAGGGAACCTGAGAATAAACATGCTAACAAGTGTCAGCACAAAGGTTGGTGAGTTCATAGTTTTAGTGTTTCGCAAATCGGTATATAAAGGTGGATCACAAGATTTCAGTTGTTTCATCCGAAACGTTTATCAAAATATTCTACGAAATTGAGCACCCTGGTAACTAAACTTAACGTATATATAATTTATACTCTTTGTATAATCATCTTAATAATACACGCAAACCAACGTGTACGCTTCTCAAATAGCATACGTCCGTTAAAAGGCTAGTGCTCTAGCTCGGACGGGGATATCAAGCCCTATGGATCCATATACCTCTATTCGCGCCCATCGGTTCTTATAACCGACAGTTACTAGTTACCAAAGCTAAGGGATTTTCGGTTCAAACTCGATGTAGAATTTAGTATGTACTTATGTCCATTGCGTTTAGAATAAATTGCAAGTATTCTCAGCCCAAAAATATATTGCAAAAGCAATTAAAAAGGGATCAATGAAACTCACATTAGCAGCACATAAGGTCATTCATCAAAAAGTGACCGTAACTCGGAATGCAAGATTAACCGTAGATCTCAACCTAGAGAACATATGTTGGTCAATACATGTCTAATAAAATAGGTTGGGTTATAGTGTATCACAATCCTAATGCTCGAGATCGACATACAAAAGTTATCAAAAGTCATTTCAAAAAGTCAATTTTGACAATTGTTCAACAAAACGAGACGTGCTTTATATAAGGATTCATTTACTTGGCTAGTAGTATTTTATCAATCTCATAAACAGGTTGTTTAAATATTAATTGCAGATACAAAAGCAATTCCAATTAACGTCAATTGTAATTCAGTTGACCATATCTTTTAATTCGTTCATCGAAATTACGCGATTTCTAAATGAAAAGTTATTGATTTTTCGCCATCTTTCCGAAAATATGTATATCATATACCTTTTACCAGTAATATATGTATTGAATTCGTGATTCATTATAAACTGTTTAACGACGAAATTTAGCATACAAGCATGTATAAATATATACTCGAGCACTAGACATGTATACACTATTAATATATAAAAGATAAGATATGAATGCTCACGTATCAATATTGAGATTCAATATTGCAGGAAAGTACGTAGACGCAACAGAGATGATAAATACTAGGTTTGACTTGCGAACAATACCGATGAACATTACCCATAACCTCCATAGCTATAACCCATAATTTCCTTAGTTCTATCCCGTTTGAAGCTTGTTTTGAAAGTGATACGCTCATGACCTCGTCGTAATATTTTATGTATAATATTACTAAAAATATTAAGATTAATAATAATAATAATCTTAATAATAATATAATAATAATAATAATAATAATAATAATAATAATAATAATAATAATAATAATAATAATAATAAATAAATAAATAAATAAATACTTACGGAGTAATATGTGTAAAAAAAACATGTGCAAGAAACCTGGTATTTATAGCCATAATTCCTGATTCTGATGCCCATGCGATCGCATGGGTTTTATGCATATTTCTCATGCGATCGCATGGCCGTCAGATCCAGCTCACATATTTTTTTTTCTTGTTTGTCGACATAATTAAATATAATATATATAATATATATAATTTAAATAATTAATTATATATTATATTAAATTCATGTGCATAGTTGACTTGTAATTTTCGTTCCGATGACTCGTACGTTGTCACTCGACTTATGTCCCGGTTCCGGTTTCTCGAACGCATTTTCGTACGCTTAGAAAACTCGCAATTTACTTTTTGTGACTCGTACTTTTGTCAAAATATAGTCTTAAATTATCAATAAACTATATCATTCAAAGTGTATCTTAAACTTTCGAGTGTTTTGGTCATTTACTTCTATAAATCATTGTCTCGCTATTTGTTAATATATATATATATATATATATATATATATATAATAACAAATCGTTTTATGACCAAGTTAATATATATTTTCAACATTCATAAATACGTTTTAAATATACGTCGTAAGTTATTCATACCATTAATATTCTAACTTATCATATATATTCAAATAAATATTTAAACCAATAAGTTTAATGTAAGGTATCAAAAAAATTAATACATTGTTACGTTTTCAAGTTATAGTATATATATATGTATCTATATACATATAATTGTTCGCGAATCGTCGAGAACAATCGAAAGGTATTTGAATATATGAAAATAGTTCAAAAATTTTGAGATTCAGTTTTACAGACTTTGTTTATCGTGTCGAAAATGTTAATCATAAAAAGATTAAGTTTAAATTTGGTCAGAAATTTCCGGGTTATCACATGATGACGTTTACAAGACTGCGGAGGACTCATATATGAGTCAATATGAGAAACCGTTTTTGTACAAGGAAGCGTTTTTTCTTGAGAGATCATTCAAAGTGGAGGGTACCTAAAGATCCGGTTGGTAAAGCTTAAGAAAACTTTGTGAATGTTGACGACGTTGTGGGGGAAAGTCAAGGAGACCCGGTACGACTCTCGCAAGACTTTGATGAGGCGGAGTTGTTTGGGGAAATACTGATGCCACGTCCAATGGGACGTAATAGAGCGAAGAAAGCCAAAAAAATCGGTTTCTTCGGACGCAGGTGGGTCATCTCGTGGTAAGAGTTTGAATTCTTCAAAGTCAAAGGTGGAAGAATTTTTTGACCAAATGGGTGGTATGACCTCGAATAAGAATAGTGCGATTGATGACTTCAAAAAATATGTAAATTTGCAAAGCGCTCTAGCAAGTATGGATGTGTTGGGTAGATCATCTTCTCAAATGGAGGATCCGGAAGATGCGATACGTCTTCACAATCTTAAAATGTACGTTCATCGTCAGTTAAAAGAGGACTTGAACATTGACGGAACCATCCGGCAGCCCGATGAGGATTAGTTTGTTTTAGGATTTAAATTATGTATCGCTTTATTTTTTAGGATTTAAATTAATGTATTTTTTTCATTTTAGGATTTATAATTATGTATTTTTTTCATTTGAATCGTATTAATTTTATGTTTTATTTATTTTTAGTTTTTGATTACAACATGAAAAAAAAACAGAAAAAATTAAAAATAAAATGCCACATCAGCTTTCCACTAACCCACACCACAAATCCACACTACAAACCCACTCCACCATTACTTCACACAAACAACCCACACGTCCTAGTCATCAAAAAGCAACTCACCCCCCTACCGTTACGAGTGGTCTAATAGCTCACGAGTTTAGTGTGGAGATGAGTTGATAATGTAAGCCATTTATACTCTCGTTCAACTTGTACCTGTTAAACCAATACTTGACAAAGATTAATAAGGAGTTAGTTTACCACATTTAAAAGCATAACGTGTTGCGATCTGCTTCATTTGTGCCTCAATTTTATATATACTGAATGTTATTCTGATAAGTTTTGCTAAACTTATCAGCTTTAGAGAGGTCCCAATGGAGTAACTACTCCATCCATGTCCAAGGGTGCTACATCAGCGCCACATCAGCACTTCCTTCCCAAGACTAACCTGAGGACTAAACACTCCCAATAATGACATTTTTTCTTTCCATTAATTAATTAAATGTACAAGTTTGAAAGCAAAAAGTACCACATATATATACCTCATTTCCGTCCTCAATTATGATTTAAAAGTGCTGAGAGCTGGACGTACAAGCTAGGCTAAACTGGGGCTAGAGTGTGGACTAGGTGCTGCCATCGGTGTAGGTTAGTAGTTAAATTTTCTTGGTTGATCACTGCTCTAAAGTTTTTAACTTTTAAGTCATGAGTAGACCGTGAGCCTCATTTTAAGGTCAAAGTTGTTGGTTATTAATGCCCAAGACATAACTTATGTCTACACTACTAATAACATATGAACCTATAGGGTCACACACAAAGAGCAATTATCTACCAAGTATATATTCAAATGTGATTTATATATATGATCAACCATAATTTGTATGATAACATTATTATTTGGATAAAATAATTATGTGTAGTGAAGTATCAATATATGCACATAGTCTAGTAATGTTCCATGTAACATTTAAGAGTGTATGTTATATTTGTTTGACAAATATATGGGACAAATGAATGGATTAAGTTAAAGAGGTGGCCATGTCATAAACACCTTTACACACCATCTTTGCATATGGACTTGATGAAAGAATAAACTTTATGATATCATTTTGTCTAGCATTTGTTGTTAGCTTTTGCTTTATGTATTTTAAGTTTAGTGGCACTTATTAAAAGGCTAATCAACTTACATATGCAATATACATATACGTGCACTTAAAATGAAATAAGGCAAGCATTTTCTTTCATACTTCTTACATACAAATTACTTTCATATAACTCTTTTAAGTTACTAAAGTGTTAGTAGTTCAAGTAAGATAATTAAAAGTAAAAGGATAGAAGATTGTTCTTCATCCTTTTTCTTATTAGCGGTTGAGAAGGACTAGCATCCATTTGGTATTGGAACTTTGCTCAAGTGTGGATTACCGATAGAGGGAGGCTACTTTGGTTCCTACATCCTTAGCATCCATAACTTCTAAAGTTCAAAGTCTTCAAAGGTTGTAGTCTTTAAACTAACTATTTATTATTTAGTTTTCTTAACAACATGCAATTGGATCCTTGGTGGGGAGTTTTTGAAAGGTTTAAAAATTATTGTACATGCTTCCGCTGCTAAATAGTTTTATGAAATTTCATACAAACCCCTTCAATGGTATCAGAGCCTCTTTTTGCATGTGTTAAGAAACTTGTGTTATATACAATAAGAACTTGTTCTTATTATTAGAAATGAACAACTTCTCTTCTAAAAAGGAAAAGTTGTAGATTTCTAAGATGCAACTTAGTTATTTTATTTGCTACAACCATTCATTTTACATGCATGTATGGTTGTAGAAGTTGCTATATATATACTAGTTGATATATTAAGTTGCATGGTGCATAGAAAGCCTTTAGACCATTTTGTGATGTTTGGTTGTGTTGAAAATCGATTGGGTTGTAATTATTCTTTCATTTATAATGGTTTGTAATAATTTTATTTTTCATGTTTTGTTTATTTTCGAGATGTAAAAGTATTAATGTAGACTTCTATATTTTATCTATACAAAATGTAACAAGACATGAAGAAAATTCAAGATGGAGTTCTAAGCAATTTAGGAGCCATTTGCAACACCAAATGTTGACTAGGCAAGTGGGAGCTTCAAGATATCATAATGGAGCATGAATATTTGTTATATCCTTAGATTGACCCGGTCCCTTCGTTTGGCTCGCGAAAACCGATTAGGAAAATGCTTGGCTATGCACCTATTAATTGTTGTGTTTATGTTTGTATGTTGCATGTTTGAATATAGGATATTTGCATGCTAGAAAATAAATTTTTTTTAACAAATCAAACACAAATAAGAGTTTGGTAAATTTATATATAATTTTGAAAATGGTTTTTCATAAAAGTATAAAATGAGTTTTAATAAAAAGGAGTTTTTACATAAAGCTCAAAATTGACATTAAAATTATGAATTTTAATAAATTATGAATTTAATAAATTTAAATCAAACTCTTGTATAAAGTTTTAAATAAAATGAGTTTTACTAGAAACTAAAATTGGTCTTAAGTTAGCGCGCTCAATATATACATATTAATTTAGGATATTAGTTTAAAATTGGACACACCGTGAGTGACTAAAATAGAGATTCTATAAACTCAAGACCAACATATAAAATATGATTTTATCTAAAGTATATGTATAATATATTGTTGAATGCATGCAACAATCATTATACAAAATGTTTTGTCAAATTGAAATAATGCAAAACACAAAATCTCTTTTAAAATGTAAGTTTATGCCATCCTTTTTAAGACACTCGCTTGTCATTTGTACGTCGTTGTGGAGAGAGCATCAGCCAACCACCACGGTCGTCTTGTGATTACCGGATGGTGTTTCGCGATTCCCATTACAGTCTTAGGCTGAACATCATAGTTTTTAAATAGGACAACTTAATTGGTGCTTCTTGTGGAGAGAGCATCAGCCAAACACAAGAGGCCCAAGGCATAGATGGGATTAAACATACCAGTTGACAATTGTTGTTAAGGATCCCATTAAGATATAGAAATTGTATTAGACTTGCAATTGGTAATCGCTACCTACCTTGTTGATTTAAACTTAGTGGAGAGAGCATCAGCCAACCACTCAAGGTTAATCGTAACTTGGATTCTAGCCTTTAAAAAATTAATTTTTTATAAGAAAGTTAGGGTAATTAATTATTAAAGGATCAAATATTAAAATACTAAAAGAACTTTGTTAATTTTGTAGATGTCACCCAATGCAACTACACCCATTCACCACCTTTCTCTAAGATCTGTCTTAGAGAAGGAAAAACTCAATTATACAAACTTCTTAGACTGGTATCGTAATTTGAGAATTGTTCTCAAAGTCGAAAAGAAGTCGTATATACTTGATGGACCCGTTCCCGAGGAACCCCCTGCTAATGCCACTAAGAGCATCCGAGATGCTTGGACTAAGCACACGGATGACTCCACAGAGGTAGCATGCCTCATGTTAGCCACCATGATTCCAGACTTGCAAAAGGACCTGGAACATCATGATGCCTTTGAGATGCTTAAGCAGTTAAAGGAAATGTTCCAGCAACAAGCTAGGCAACAACGCTTTGAAACTGCCAGAGCGTTACACGCATGCAAGATGATAGAGGGGACATTTATAAGCTCTTATGTTCTAAAAATGAAGAGCTACATAGATCAACTTGAGAGCCTTGGATCTTCCATTGGTCCCGAGTTGGCAATAGACTTGATCCTCAACTCACTACCAAAGTCATATGACCAGTTCGTCTTGAACTACAATATGAACAATTTGGAGAAATCTATCTCAGAGTTGCATTTAATGCTTAAGACTGCCGAGAAGAATATTCCATCCAAAACCTCTGAAGTCCTCATGATTCGGGAAGGAAAAATCAAGAAATCACAAGTCAAAGGCAAAGGTAAAGGCAAACCTAAGAGTCAAGGCAACTACAAAGGCAAAAAGTTTGTCCCAAAGGATTCTGTCAAGAAGAAAGAAAAACCTGCCAAAGATGCCACTTGTTTCCATTGTGGAGAAATTGGTCATTGGAAGCGAAACTGCCCGACTTACCTTGCAGAGCTAAAGAAGACAAAGGCTAGCAATGCTAGCACCTCAGGTATCTATATGATAGAACTATTTGCTTTCTCTAGTAATTCATGGGTATTTGATACTGGTTGTGGAACTCACAATTGTAATAATGTGCAGGGACTAAGAAAGATTAAGCAGCTAAAACCAGGCAATTTGGTATTGCATGTTGGCAACGGAGCACATGTTGCGATCGTAGCAATAGGCATTTATGAACTTTTATTACCAAATGGCTTGTACTTAATATTAAATAATTGTTATTATGTATCTAGTTTAACTAGGAACATCATTTCAGCTGCACGATTGTATGAATATGGTTACTCGTATGCTTTTTCTAATGGTAATATTTCAGTTTTCAATAAAGATGTTTTTTATTTTGAGGCACGCCCTCACAATGGCATATATGAAGTTGACATACAAGATTCATCCAATAATAGTTCTATGTATAACATTAACACCAAAAGATCCAAGTATGACTTGAATCAAACTTATCTATGGCATTGTCGTCTTGGTCACATAAACATGAAACGCATAACTAAACTCCAATCTGATGGAATTTTAAAATCAATTAACTCTGAGTCATTTGATGTATGTGAATCTTGTTTAAGCGGGAAGATGACAAAGGCACCTTTCTCAGGTTCCGGAGAAAGTGCAAAGGATCTTTTGGGACTTATACATTCCGATGTATGCGGTCCTTTTAGAACTATGTCAAGAAATGGTGAAAGATACTTCATTACATTTACTGATGATTTTAGTAGATTTGGTTATGTTTACTTATTGAAACATAAACATGAGGCATTTGAAACGTTCAAAGTGTTTCAAAATGAGGTTCAAAATCAGCTAGGCAAAACGATAAAGGTTCTTCAATCTGATTGAGGAGGTGAGTACTTATATCAAGAGTTTGACGATCATCTAAAGAATTGTGGAATTATTTCACAACGCACTCCACCCGGAACACCACAACATAATGGTGTTTCTGAGAGGAGGAACCGAACATTACTTGATATGGTTCAATCTATGATGAATAATACTACACTTCCTCCATCCTTCTGGACCTATGCCTTATTATCTGCTGCTCGCAAATTAAATATGGTACCAACAAAAAAGGTGAATAAGACACCATACGAGTTATGGCATGGAAAAGTTCCAAATTTATCTTATTTGAAAGTTTGGGGTTGCGAAGCTCATGTTCGACAAGAAACTTCCAACAAACTTGATCCCAGGTCTATCAAATGCATTTTTGTGGGATACCCAAAGGATTCTATGGGATATTACTTCTACAATCCTACCGAGAACAAAGTGTTTGTTTCTAGACACGCTACTTTTCTAGAAAAAGAGTTTCTATTAAATAAAGCAAGTGGGAGTAATGTAGAACTTGAAGAAATTCAAGAACCACAAAATATCACACCTGAGATTGGCACTAGCTATCAACAAACTATTGAAGAACCTGAACAATTGGTTGCTCAGGAACCTGAAGTAACACAAGACATTCGTAAATCTAGTAGACCTAGTCATAGTCCCGAAAGATATGACGAAATTTTCTTGGTGAATGAAAGTGAGCCCACTAACTACAAAGATGCTACATTAGATCCTGAATCAAAGAAATGGCATGAATCCATGAATGACGAGATGCAGTCCATGTATGACAACGAAGTATGGGACTTAGTTGATCTACCTCCTGACAGCAAGGCTGTTGGGAGTAAATGGATTTTCAAGAAGAAAACTGATATGGACGGAAATGTACATACATTTAAGGCAAGACTAGTGGCGAAAGGTTTCACTCAAACTCATGGTATTGACTATGACGAAACTTTCTCTCCAGTAGCCATGCTAAAATCAATTAGAATACTCATTGCCATAGCCGCATATTATGACTATGAGATATGGTAAATGGATGTCAAAACTACATTCCTTAATGGACACTTAAGTGAAGATGTCTATATGGAACAATCAGAAGGTTTTGTAAATCATAAGTATCCTAATAAAGTGTGTAAGCTTAAAAGAGCCATTTACGGATTAAAGCAAGCATCTAGAAGCTGGAATCTTCGTTTTGATGAGAAAATAAAAGAGTTCGATTTTATCAAAAATGAAGATGAGCCATGTGTTTACAAAAGGGCTGGTGGGAGCATAGTAGTATTTTTAATCTTAGATGTAGATGATATACTACTTATTGGAAATGACATCCCAACTTTACAAAAGGTAAAGTCTTGGCTTAGGAAGTGTTTTCAAATGAAAGACCTTGGCGATGCTGCTTATATTCTAGGAATAAAAATTCATAGAGATAGATCAAAGCGGCTAATCGGTTTGAGCCAAAGTGCATATATTGAAAAGATTCTAAAAAGATTCAAGATGCAAGATTCCAAACGCAGATTTTTGCCAATGTCACATGGTACGATATTGAGCAAGTCTCAAAGTCCTAGCACAAATTATGAGCTTAGACGAATGAATGGAACACCATATGCTTCTGCAATTGGATCCATTATGTATGTCATGTTATGCACAAGACCAGACGTATCGTATGCTTTGAGCATGACGAGTAGATACCAACAAAATCCGAGTGAAAGCCACTGGATGGCTGTCAAGAACATCCTAAAGTACTTGAGAAGGACTAAAGATATGTTCTTGATTTATGGTGGTGTGGAAGAAGATGCTAGCTTCCAAACTGATAGAGATGATTCACGATCACAATCTGGATATGTCTTTATCTTGAATGGAGGAGTTATAACTTGGAAAAGTTCTAAGCAGAAAGTAGTTGCACAATCTACTACAGAAGCTGAATACATTGTTGCATCGGAGGCAGCACAAGAGGCTGCGTGGATGAAAAAGTTCATTGTTGATTTAGGGGTGATGCCAAGCATAGAAGACCCCATAGAAATATTTTGCGACAACAATGGTGCTATTGCTCAAGCAAAAGAACCTAGATCGCATCACAGCACCAAACATATCCTTAGGAGATTCCACTACATACGTCACATAGTGGGAAACGGAGATGTTTGTATTCGTAAAGTTCACACAGATTAAAACCTTGCTGATCCTTTTACAAAGGCTTTGACACAATCAAAACACGAGGGTCATGCTCGGTGCATAGGGCTTCGTAATGTTAATGATTGGAATGATTTGTAATTTATGTATTTGAATATTTGGAACATATAAGCGACATTTATCTTAAATGATATGATATATTCGGATATAATCATCCTCATTAATAATTGTTGTGTTCCTTATTAATATGTTTAAATCCTTGAATAACATTGTTATTCTAAAACGTCCATAGTCGATCACAATTATGGGAATAATTATGAGTTAAGACTAATGTGAATAAGTTGGTTGACTTTCATGAAGATGAAAGTAGAGCAAGGGAGTTGCAACCAAATTCACCTATGTTTATTAGAGAATAAACATTGGACATGACCCGCTTTCAAGATCACTTCATGGATCGATGTCATAAGTGATTCTTGAAAATGGTAATATCTTTATATCCTTAGACCGTAGATACATATTGGGCCTTAAGTGTGAGGATCGTTATACTTTGACATAGTCAAACGTTGTTCTTTAGCCAAACAATTATAAAAGCTATTGTTAAGTATAATATGAGACACATGAGAGACGTGTGTAGTCTAGACGGGATTTGTTCCTCTCATCTGGATGAGAGATTGACATCTATGGGCCCCTTGATGATTTAAATTGATTAAGATGCGTGGCCACGCTCAAACTATATTGATGTATTCAATGGTGTTTGTTTTATCACTTTCAATCTTGATCGAGTAACATAATGTATGAGCTAAATATGAGATTGATTACTATCCATGCCTCATGCTCAACAAGATGTCAGTAACAAAGAGATAACTGATACCTTACCTATATATTGATTTGAAGTTTTAACTTGAGAATCAATGGATGCTCGGAATGACACATTTTCATGTGTTGTTAGGGGCAGTGGCATGTTGCTAGGCGTTTACCACTGTCTGTGTTGGCATATGTTGAATCTTGTGCAAGTGGGAGATTGTTGGTTATTAATGTCCAAGACACAACTTATGTCTACAATACTAATAACATATGAACCTATAGGGTCACACACAAAGAGCAATTATCTACCAAGTATATATTCAAATGTGATTTATATATATGATCAACCATAATTTGTATGATAACATTATTATTTGGATAAAATAATTATGTGTAGTGAAGTATCAATATATGCACATAGTCTAGTAATGTTCCATGTAACATTTAAGAGTGTATGTTATATTTGTTTGACAAATATATGGGACAAATGAATGGATTAAGTTAAAGAGGTGGCCATGTCATAAACACCTTTACACACCATCTTTTCATATGGACTTGATGGAAGAATAAACTTTATGATATCATTTTGTCTAGCATTTGTTGTTAGCTTTTGCTTTATGTATTTTAAGTGTAGTGGCACTTATTAAAAGGCTAATCAACTTACATATGCAATATACATATATGTGCACTTAAAATGAAATAAGGCAAGCATTTTCTTTCATACTTCTTACATACAAATTACTTTCATATACCTCTTTTAAGTTACTAAAGTGTTAGTAGTTCAAGTAAGATAATTAAAAGTAAAAGGATAGAAGATTGTTCTTCATCCTTTTTCTTATTAGCGGTTGAGAAGGACTAGCATCCATTTGGTATTGGAACTTTGCTCAAGTGTGGATTACCGATAGAGGGAGGCTACTTTGGTTCCTACATCCTTAGCATCCATAACTTCTAAAGTTCAAAGTCTTCAAAGATTGTAGTCTTTAAACTAACTATTTATTATTTAGTTTTCTTAACAACATGCAATTGGATCCTTGGTGAGGAGTTTTTGAAAGGTTTAAAAATTGTTGTACATGCTTCCGCTGCTAAATAGTTTTATGAAATTTCATACAAACCCCTTCAAAAATGTCAGTGAATGTTTAAAAGCATAACGCCTTGCGATCTGCTTCATTTTACTGAATGTTATCGTGTATAAAAGCATTATTCACCTTGATTTGTGAAAGCTTTTTAATAGTAGCACACTAGCTGAGTAGTTGATGTTATTCTAACTTCTTCACATTTTTTTTAATAATGGAAAAAGGTTTAGTGCGTGAACAAAATGAAACATTTGTTTTAGAAAAAATTACGTCCATAGTACCTGTGGTTTGTTAAGTTTTTCACCACAGCACCTAAACTTTATTTTTAACTTCGGTGGTACCTCAAATATGTTGAAGTAACGTGGATAATACCTAAGACTAACTGTCGTCAGTGTTTAGCCGTTAAGCTATCACATGTGCCATGCATGTGAGGGCACTTTTGTCCGTTTACATTATTTGTTCCATATAAAAGATATGCTTATAAGTAAACCACAATAACTCCAGATTAAATCCCCAATTCTCTTTAAATCCTACTTTTTTTTGCCAATTACTTGGTAATAATTAGATCCTAAATGCCATACATTAGACATTACGGAGTATTATTTATTACTACTTATAATATGATATCTCAAAGTTCGTCAAGTACAATAGGATTAAATTAATGAGAGCCCTTTACATTTCATTTGTATCAATAGTTGTACTTTTTGTTACAGATAGCAAGTGGTCATGCTGATGGAAGTATAAGATTTTGGGATTGTGATAAAGGAACCTGTGAGACCACCTTGAATGGGCACAAAGGGGTTACATGTATCCTTGGGTTCAACTGAAAGGACCCGTTCATATACATTATAAACGATTCACAATAGTTGATTACATTGCGAGGTATTTGACCTCTATATGATACATTTTACAAACATTGCATTCGTTTTTAAAAGACAAACTTTATTTACATCGAAAATTGACAGGCATGCATACCATTTCATAATATCCACTATCCAACTATAAATTGATTTAATAATAATCTTTGATGAACTCAATGACTCGAATGCAACGTTCTTCAAAATATGCTATGAAAGACTCCAAGTAATATCTTTAAAATGAGCAAATGCACAGCGGAAGATTTCTTTAACACCTGAGAATAAACATGCTTTAAAGTGTCAACCAAAAGGTTGGTGAGTTCATTAGTTTATCATAATCATTTATTTCCATCATTTTAATAGACCACAAGAATTTCATTTTCAGTTCTCATAAATATACGTCCCATGCATAGAGACAAAAATAATCATTCATATGGTGAACACCTGCTAACCGACATTAACTAGATACATATAAGAATATCCCCTATCATTCCGGGATCCTCCTTCGAACATGATATAAATTTCGAAGTACTAAAGCATCGGTACTTTGGATGGGGTTTGTTAGGCCCAATAGATCTATCTTTAGGATTCGCGTCAATTAGGGTGTCTGTTCCCTAATTCTTAGATTACCAGACTTAATAAAAAGGGGCATATTCGATTTCGATAATTCAACCATAGAATGTAGTTTCACGTACTTGTGTCTATTTTGTAAATCATTTATAAAAAATGCGCATGTATTCTCAGCCCAAAAATATAAAGGGTAAAAAGGCAAATGAAACTCACGCATATAAATATTGTAAAACAGTTAATAAAGCATTTGCATGTATTCTCAGTCCCAAAAATGTAAAGAGTAAAAGGGAATCAAATGAACTCACGCATATAAATATTGTAAAACAGTTAATAAAGCATTTGCATGTATTCTCAGCCCCAAAAATGTAAAGAGTAAAAAGGGAGCAAATGAAACTCACTATACTGTATTTCGTAGTAAAAATACATATAACGTCATTGAACAAGTGCAAGGTTGGCCTCGGATTCACGAACCTAAATTAATTATATATATTTATATGTTGGTCAATATTTGTCTAAAAAATTAGGTCAAGTCATAGTGTACCACAATCCTAATGCTCGAGACTAATATGCAAAAGTCAACAAAAGTAAATTTGACTCAAAATAATTTCTAAAACTCTATACATGATTAATATATAGTTTAAATATCGTCGTTTTATATTTTTAAATATTTTAAAAAGATTTATTAGAGTAAATAATATAATTTATTTATTAATAAATAAAATTTTATATTAAATTTATATAATAAAATATACTTTTATATATATTAAGTAATAAAATTTATAGGGTTCATTTAATATCATAAAGATAATATGATAGGTATTATTAAAGTAAGTTATTACACGTAGTAAAATATGTTTGTATCACATATTTATTTTATAAAATAATATCTATAATAATAGTAAGTAAAAGTTGTATTATTTTGTAATAATAATTATTATTATAAAAATATCAATATTTATAATTACTAAGATGACATTATGATAAAACGATAATTCTAATTATGATAACTTTAATATTTACGATAATTTTTAATATTATCTTTAAAATAATAATTCTATTTAAAATAATAATAATAATAATGATATTTTATAGTAACAATGACATTTCTATTAAAATGATAATTTTTGTTAAAATGATAGTTTTAATACTAACGATACTTTTAATAATAATAGTAATGATAAAAATAATAAGAACGATAATTTTATCTAAATTAATATCTTATAATATTTTAATTTCATCATGATACTCTTACTCATTATTTCCTAATCGTTTCGTTTAATAGCTTTTAATCGTCTTTTATATCTTGTTCATAATAATGATAATAATAGTAATCAAAATATTTAGGTGTTACAATTATTTATTTTAATTACACTAATATTAATAATGATAGTTACTATAATATTATTAACGATAATACTAATAATTATCTTAATGATAATATAGTAATAATAATAATAACAATAACAATAACCATTTTTAAATAATAATATATATATATATATTAATAATGATAATAATAATACTAATACTAATAATAATAATAATAATAATAATAATAATAATAATAATAATAATAATAATAATAATAATAATAATAATGATGATAATTGGATAATAATAATAATAATAATACTAATTATAACTTTAACGATAATAACGATAGTAATAAAAAAAACAATTTTTAATGATAAATCCCTTTTATTGATAAAGATAATAATAATGATAATAATAAGATAAAACTAGAACGACGATAAAAACGACGATAATAATAATCATTTTTAATAAAAATATCGAAAATTCAATTGATTATAACTTCTAATCCGTTCATCGAAACCATTCGATATCTAAAGGAAAAGTTCTTAATTTTTTGCTAGCTTTCCAAGGACATGCATATCTTATACCTTATCTCAACCGCAAGTGTAACTAATTCAAGATTCAACCTAACCTGTCTAAGGGCAATATCAAAAGTACAAGCATGCATAATCCTAAATACTCGAGCACTAGTCAGGGATACACTATTAGTATGTAAAAGTTAAATTATGAGTACTCACGTATCAATATTGAGATTCAATATTGCAGGAAAGGTACGTAGACGCAACGGAAATGATAAACACTATATTGACCTCACGAGCATACCCATGAACCATACTCAATCACCTCCATAGCTATAACCTATAATTTCCTTAATCCTATCCTACTCGAAAAACAATTTCGAAATCACTCGGACAACACTCCGTCGTAATATTTTATGTATACTAATAATATCTTGAAATAATACGGAGTAAATATATATATGTAAATCGATTGAGAGAGTTTAGAGAAAAATATTTTCAAGTTTCTATGAAATAATGAAACCTATTGAATTCTATTTATAATAGATTTTTGAATTATTAAAATGAATTATTAAAGTATGAATTATTAAAGTGAATTATTAAAGTATGAATTATTAAAGTGAATTATTAAAGTATGAATTATTAAAGTGAATTATTAAAGTATAAATTATTAAAGTATGAATTATTAAAGTGAATTATTAAAGTTAAAGTAAAGTAAATATAAAGTAAAGGGAAAGTTTAAGTATAGTAAAAGTATAAAACTATGTACGTATTATACGCGTATAAATATATATAATATTAATTTAAATCGTTATATATATTTAATAAAATAAAATATAAATATCGTTATCTTTATCATACTAGTTAAGTAATGAGTTGTCAAAAGTGGTTCTAGATATTTATAAAAGTTATATACGTTTTAATAATAAAGTTCTTTTTAAACTGAAAACGTTTTTGTACGTTTGAAACTAAATAGATCAATCGAGTCTTTATGAGATTCAATCTTCCACTATCCTTTGTCTAGTTCTCAATGATTGACAATTTGTTCTTATTTATAAATTACTTTACCATTTTCCGAATATTGTTAAAATGGAAATATTTCTCAAATCAACGTGGGCCTTTCAACAGAGACTTGTAATCATAATTTAATATATCTGATAATTCAATCAGTTGATCTTATCTTCTAATTCCATTGATAAACATTTTGAAACAGATACAATCATATAAAGTATTTAATCTAATATTTCGTTTACGTTTCAAGTTATAATATATATACACATATACATATATAATCATATTCGTTTAATGGTTCGTGAATCGTTGGAACTTGGTCGAGGTTGAATGAATGTATGAACATAGTTTAAAATTCTTGAAATTTAACTTAACAAATATTGCTTATTGTGTCGGAAACATATAAAGATTAAAGTTTAAATTTGGTTGGAAATTTCCGGGTTGTCACATCAACAAAACTGGTTCATTATGTCACACCCCCTAAATGGAACCGGGGGTAATCTGTGACTAACCAATATCATAACACAAGTGTAAAGCGAGAACGACTCTATATGAGACGTTTTAATTAAAAATCAATGTATTTAACGCAGCGGAATGTAATAAGTCATTACAATTTGTAAATCCAAAATGTAAATGTAAACTAAATTGTTTTAAAGCAATAATGTAAATGATAATATGCGGACTCCAAAAGCAGCAAAGTCCAAAATAGCACACAAAGTCTTTAGCAATCTTCACCTGAGACAAAACATGCTTAAAGAGTCAACCAAAAAGGTTGAGTGAACAACATAGGTTTAATATATAGTTTTAGACCACAAGATTTAGTTATCAAAAGCAAATGCTGAAATTATGATATTGAGACGTAAACAAAGTTACCCCAGGACACCTTGAACTGTCAGTGTCGTTTAATCATTATTATGTAACCAAAGACCAACGGTCAAATGGATAGAGACGTCACTCTCAATAGTGCTATTCACAATAACTAAGCTTTCCTTTATACGTAGCAATTAACGATATCATGGTAGGGATTTGGCATGAATCAAAGCATGTCAGCACAGTTAAACAGTTTTCAGGTACTTGTGTCTAAGCGTAAAACAGTTTGAAAGCAAGCATGTGTCTCACCCCAACAGTTATAAAATAAGTAATAGAGAAAATTTAAAAAGTGGGGCTATGAAGATCACCTTATTAGCAGATAGGTATTCCACGCAAGTAGTAAGTACGAAATGTGTAATCGAGGATCTCAACCTAGAGATATAATATTCGATTAGGTAATGTCCAATAGACATATAGCTTGTTTATTAATACAGTAAACTATATTAACAGTGACCGTTTTCGAGAAAGTTATATGTATATATGTGATAATATACTTAGTGTTATAAGTGTTACTACCTAGGTATGTATACATGTTACACCAATATTAGTATTATTAGTTACATTAACTATTCAACTATTGAGTAAGTTATGATTATATGTTATGTATATAATTATATCTATGTGATACATGAAATGTCCCGTTCTTATTGATTAAAAACGTTCCATATTAATTGATTTCATTGCGAGGTTTTGACCTCTATATGAGACGTTTTTCAAAGACTGCATTCATTTTTAAAACAAACCATAACCTTTATTTCATAAATAAAGGTTTAAAAAGCTTTACGTAGATTATCAAATAATGATAATCTAAAATATCCTGTTTACACACGACCATTACATAATGGTTTACAATACAAATATGTTACATTGAAATCAGTTTCTTGAATGCAGTTTTTACACAATATCATACAAACATGGACTCCAAATCTTGTCCTTATTTTAGTATGCAACAGCGGAAGCTCTTAGTATTCACCTGAGAATAAACATGCTTTAAACGTCAACAAAAATGTTGGTGAGTTATAGGTTTAACCTATATATATCAAATCGTAACAATAGACCACAAGATTTCATATTTCAATACACATCCCATACATAGAGATAAAAATCATTCATATGGTGAACACCTGGTAACCGACATTAACAAGATGCATATATATAAGAATATCCCCATCATTCCGGGACACCCTTCGGATATGATATAAATTTTTAAGTACTAAAGCATCCGGTACTTTGGATGGGGTTTGTTAGGCCCAATAGATCTATCTTTAGAGTTCGCGTCAATTAGGGTGTCTGTTCCCTAATTCTTAGATTACCGGACTTAATAAAAAGGGCATATTCGATTAGATAATCCAACCATAGAATGTAGTTTCGATTACTTGTATCTATTTCGTAAAGCATTTATAAAAGCAGTGCATGTATTCTCAGTCCCAAAAATATATATTGCAAAAGCATTTAAAAAGGGAGCAAATGAAACTCACTTTCACAGATTTTTACTTCGTCGGGAAGTAAGACTTGGCCACTTGTTGATTCACGAACCTATAACAATATACACATATATATCAAAGTATGTTCAAAATATATTTACATCACTTTTAATATATTTTGATGTTTTAAGTTTATTAAGTCAGCTGTCTTCGTTAGTAACCTACAACTAGTTGTCCACAGTTAGATGTACAGAAATAAATCGATAAATATTATCTTGAATCAATCCACGACCCAGTGTATACGTATCTCAGTATTGATCACAACTCAAACTATATATATTTTGGAATCAACCTCAACCCTGTATAGCTAACTCCAACATTCACATATAGAGTGTCTATGGTTGTTCCGAAATATATATAGATGTGTCGACATGATAGGTCGAAACATTGTATACGTGTCTATGGTATCTCAAGATTACATAATATATAATACAAGTTGATTAAGTTATGGTTGGAATAGATTTGTTACCAATTTTCACGTAGCTAAAATGAGAAAAATTATCCAATCTTGTTTTACACATAACTTCTTCATTTTAAATCCGTTTTGAGTGAATCAAATTGCTATGGTTTCATATTGAACTCTATTTTATGAATATAAACAGAAAAAGTATAGGTTTATAGTTGGAAAAATAAGATACAAGTCGTTTTTGTAAAGGTAGTCATTTCAGTCGAAAGAACGACGTCTAGATGACCATTTTAGAAAACATACTTCCACTTTGAGTTTAACCATAATTTTTGGGTATAGTTTCATGTTCATAATAAAAATCATTTTCCCAGAATAACAACTTTTAAATCAAAGTTTATCATAGTTTTTAATTAACTAACCCAAAACAGCCCGCGGTGTTACTACGACGGCGTAAATCCGGTTTTACGGTGTTTTTCGTGTTTCCAGGTTTTAAATCATTAAGTTAGCATATCATATAGATATAGAACATGTGTTTAGTTGATTTTAAAAGTCAAGTTAGAAGGATTAACTTTTATTTGCGAACAAGTTTAGAATTAACTAAACTATGTTCTAGTGATTACAAGTTTAAACCTTCGAATAAGATAGCTTTATATGTATGAATCGAATGATGTTATGAACACCATTACTACCTCAAGTTCCTTGGATAAACCTATTGGAAAAGAGAAAAATAGATCTAGCTTCAAAGGATCCTTGGATGGCTTGAAAGTTCTTGAAGCAGAATCATGACACGAAAACAATTTCAAGTAAGATTTCCACTCGAAATAAGATTGTTATAGTTATAGAAATTGAATTAAAGTTTGAATATGATTATTACCTTGTATTAAAAAGATAACCTACTGTAAGTAACAAAGGTTTCTTGATCTTGGATGATTACTTGGAATGGATTTAGAAAACTTGGAAGTAAACTTGCAATCTTGTAAGTATTCTTGATTTTATGAAACTAGAACTTTTGGAATTTATGAAGAACACTTAGAACATGAAGATAGAACTTGAGAGAGATCAATTAGATGAATAAAATTGAAGAATGAAAGTGTTTGTAGGTGTTTTTAGTCGTTGGTGTATGGATTAGATATAAAGGATATGTAATTTTGTTTTCATGTAAATAAGTCATGAATGATTACTCATATTTTTGTAATTTTTTGAGATATTTCATGCTAGTTGCCAAATGATGGTTCCCACATGTGTTAGGTGACTCACATGGGCTACTAAGAGCTGATCATTGGAGTGTATATACCAATAGTACATACATCTAAAAGCTGTGTATTGTGCGAGTACGAATACGGGTGCATACGAGTAGAATTGTTGATGAAACTGAACGAGGATGTAATTGTAAGCATTTTTGTTAAGTAGAAGTATTTTGATAAGTGTCTTGAAGTCTTTAAAAAGTGTATGAATACATATTAAAACACTACATGTATATACATTTTAACTGAGTCGTTAAGTCATCGTTAGTCGTTACATGTAAATGTTGTTTTGAAACCTTTAGGTTAACGATCTTGTTGAATGTTGTTAACTCATTGTTTATTATAAAAAATGAGAAGTTAAATTGTTATATTATCATGATATTATGATATATAATATATCTTAGTATGATATATATACAGTTAAATGCCGTTACAACGATAATCGTTACATATATGTCTCGTTTCGAAATCATTAAGTTAGTAGTCTTATTTTTACATATGTATTTCATTGTTAATACACTTAATAATATATTTACTTATCATTTAACATAATTAACCAAGTGTATCAATATCTTAGTATGATTCATATGTACCTAGTAAGACGTTGTTATAACCATAATCGTTATATATATCGTTTTCGAGTTTCTTAAATTAATAGTCTCATTTTTATGTATATAACTCATTGTTAAAATACCTAATGAGATACATACTTATAATAAAATCATGTTAACTATATATGTATAACCATATATATGTCATCGTATAGTTTTTACAAGTTTTAACGTTAGTGAATCACCGGTCAACTTGGGTGGTCAATTGTCTATATGAAACCTATTTCAATTAATCAAGTCTTAACAAGTTTAATTGCTTAACATGTTGGAAACACTTAATCATGTAAATAACAATTTCATTTAATATATATATAAACATGGAAAAGTTCGGGTCACTACAGTACCTACCCGTTAAATAAATTTCGTCCCGAAATTTTAAGCAGTTGGAGGTGTTGACGTATCTTCTGGAAATAAATGCGGGTATTTCTTCTTCATCTGATATTCACGCTCCCAGGTGAACTCGGGTCCTCTACGAGCATTCCATCGAACCTTAACAATCGGTATCTTGTTTTGTTTAAGTCTCTTAACCTCACGATCCATTATTTCGACGGGTTCTTCAATGAATTGAAGTTTTTCATTGATTTGGATTTCGTCCAACGGAATAGTGAGATCTTCTTTAGCAAAATATTTCTTCAAATTTGAGACGTGGAAAGTGTTATGTACAGCCGCGAGTTGTTGAGGTAGCTCCAGTTGGTAAGCTACTGGTCCGACACGATCTATAATCTTGAATGGTCCAATGTACCTTGGATTTAGTTTCCCCCGTCTACCAAATCGAACAACGCCTTTCCAAGGTGAAACCTTAAGCATGACCATTTCTCCAATTTCAAACTCTATATCTTTTCTTTTACTGTCCGCGTAGCTCTTTTGTCGACTCTGGGCGGTTTTCAATCTTTGTTGAATTTGGATGATTTTCTCGGTAGTTTCTTGTATTATCTCCGGACCCGTAATCTGTCTATCCCCCACTTCACTCTAACAAATTGGAGACCTGCACTTTCTACCATAAAGTGCTTCAAACGGCGCCATCTCAATGCTTGAATGGTAGCTGTTGTTGTAGGAAAATTCTGCTAACGGTAGATGTCGATCCCAACTGTTTCCGAAATCAATAACACATGCTCGTAGCATGTCTTCAAGCGTTTGTATCGTCCTTTCGCTTTGTCCATCAGTTTGTGGATGATAGGCAGTACTCATGTCTAGACGAGTTCCTAATGCTTGTTGTAATGTCTGCCAGAATCTTGAAATAAATCTGCCATCCCTATCAGAGATAATAGAGATTGGTATTCCATGTTTGGAGACGACTTCCTTCAAATACAGTCGTGCTAACTTCTCCATCTTGTCATCTTCTCTTATTGGCAGGAAGTGTGCCGATTTGGTGAGACGATCAACTATTACCCAAATAGTATCAAAACCACTTGCAGTCCTTGGCAATTTAGTGATGAAATCCATGGTAATATTTTCCCATTTCCATTCCGGGATTTCGGGTTGTTGAAGTAGACCTGATGGTTTCTGATGCTCAGCTTTAACCTTAGAACACGTCAAACATTCTCCTACGTATTTAGCAACATCGGCTTTCATACCCGGCCACCAAAAATGTTTCTTGAGATCCTTGTACATCTTCCCCGTTCCAGGATGTATTGAGTGTCTGGTTTTATGAGCTTCTCTAAGTATCATTTCTCTTATATCTCCAAATTTTGGTACCCAAATTCTTTCAGCGCTATACCGGGTTCCGTCTTCCCGAATATTAAGATGCTTCTCCGATCCTTTGGGTATTTCATCCTTTAAATTTCTCTCTTTTAAAACTCCTTGTTGCGCCTCCTTTATTTGAGTAGTAAGGTTAGTGTGAATCATTATATTCATAGATTTTACTCGAATGGGTTCTCTGTCCTTTCTGCTCAAGGCATCGGCTACCACATTTGCCTTCCCCGGGTGGTAACGAATCTCAAAGTCGTAATCATTCAACAATTCAATCCACCTACGCTGCCTCATATTCAGTTGTTTCTGATTAAATATGTGTTGAAGACTTTTGTGGTCGGTATATATAATACTTTTGACCCCATATAAGTAGTGCCTCCAAGTCTTTAATGCAAAAACAACCGCGCCTAATTCCAAATCATGCGTCGTATAATTTTGCTCGTGAATCTTCAATTGTCTAGACGCATAAGCAATCACCTTCGTCCGTTGCATTAATACACAACCGAGACCTTGCTTTGATGCGTCACAATAAATCACAAAATCATCATTCCCTTCAGGCAATGACAATATAGGTGCCGTAGTTAGCTTTTTCTTCAATAATTGAAACGCCTTCTCTTATTCATCCTTCCATTCAAATTTCTTCCCTTTATGCGTTAATGCAGTCAAGGGTTTTGCTATTTTGGAGAAATCTT
The DNA here is from genome assembly GCF_046630445.1 of Rutidosis leptorrhynchoides. Classification (NCBI taxonomy): domain Eukaryota; kingdom Viridiplantae; phylum Streptophyta; class Magnoliopsida; order Asterales; family Asteraceae; genus Rutidosis; species Rutidosis leptorrhynchoides. The sequence continues at coordinate 48,647,197 of NC_092337.1, read as the reverse complement.
GGATGAATCTTCTGTAGTAACCAGCCAATCCTAAAAATTGACGTATATGCTTCGAAGTTTTTGGGGTTTCTCACTTTTTAACGGTTTCGATCTTTGCCGGGTCCACCTGGATACCTTCTTTGTTCACTATGTGACCGAGGAATTGAACTTCTTCCAACCAAAATGCACACTTTGAAAACTTAGCGTACAGTTTTTCTTTCCTCAATACTTCTGGCACTTTTCTCAAATGTTCTTCGTGCTCTTGATCATTCTTTGAGTAAATAAGTATGTCATCGATGAAAACAATGACAAACTTGTCAAGATATGGCCCACACACTCGGTTCATAAGGTCCATGAACACAGCTGGTGCGTTAGCCAATCCAAACAGCATAACCATAAACTCGTAATGACCATAACGCGTCCTAAAAGCAGTTTTTGGAATATCATCCTCCTTTACTCGCATTTGATGATATCCAGAATGTAAATCGATCTTCGAATAAACTGACGAGCCTTGTAGTTGATCAAATAAGTCATCAATTCTCGGCAGTGGATAACGGTTTTTGATGGTAAGTTTGTTCAACTCTCTGTAGTCAATACACAACCTAAATGTACCATCCTTCTTCTTGACAAACAAAACAGGAGCTCCCCATGGTGATGTGCTTGGTCAAATGAAACCACGTTCTAATAGTTCTTGCAGTTGGCTTTGCAGTTCTTTCATCTCGCTGGGTGTGAGTCTATAAGGAGCACGAGCTATTGGTGCAGCTCCTGGTACAAGATCTATTTGAAATTCAACAGATCGATGTGGAGGTAGTCCCGGTAATTCTTTCGGAAATACATCGGGAAATTCTTTTGCGACGGGAACATCATTGATGCTCTTTTCTTCAGTTTGTACTTTCTCGACGTGTGCTAGAACAGCATAGCAACCTTTTCTTATTAGTTTTTGTGCCTTCAAATTACTAATAAGATGTAGCTTCATGTTGCCCTTTTCTCCGTACACCATTAAGGGTTCTCCTTCTTCTCGTACAATGCGAATTGCATTTTTATAACATACGATCTCTGCTTTCACCTTCTTCAGCCAGTCCATGCCAACTATTACATCAAAACTCCCTAACTCTACTGGTATCAAATCAATCTTAAATATTTCGCTACCCAGTTTAATTTCTCGATTCCGGCATATATTATCTGCTGAAATTAATTTACCGTTTGCTAATTCGAGTAAAAATTTACTATCCAACGGCGTCAATGGACAACTTAATTTAGCACAAAAATCTCTACTCATATAGCTTCTATCCGCACCCGAATCAAATAAAACGTAAGCAGATTTATTGTCAATAAGAAACGTACCCGTAACAAGCTCCGGGTCTTCCTGTGCCTCTGCCGCATTAATATTGAAAACTCTTCCGCGGCCTTGTCCATTCGTGTTCTCCTGGTTCGGGAAATATCTAATAATGTGGCCCGGTTTCCCACATTTATAACAAACTACATTGGCATAACTTGCTCCGACACTACTTGCTCCGCCATTACTCGTTCCGACACCATTTGTTCCTTTCGTTCTGTTAACCCCTGGTCCGTAGACCTCACACTTCGCCGCGCTATGACCATTTCTTTTACACTTGTTGCAAAATTTGGTGCAGAACCCCGAGTGATACTTTTCACACCTTTGGCATAGCTGCTTCTGATTGTTGTTGTTGTTGTTGTTGCGATTGTTATTATTGTTGGGATGATTGTTATAGTTGATGTTGTTGTTATTGTTGTTGTTGTTGTTGTTGTTGGGCCGTTTGTTGTAGTTGCGATTGATGTTGCGATTGTTGGGATAATTGTTGCGATTATTATTGTAATTGCTGTTGTTGTTGTATTGGTGATTCTTATCACCGTTTTCCTCCCACTTTCTTTTGACTTGCTTCACATTGGCCTCTTCAGCCGTCTATTCTTTAATTCTTTCCTCAATCTGGTTCACTAGTTTGTAAGCCATTCTACATGCCTGTTGTATGGAGGCGGGCTCGTGTGAACTTATATCTTCTTGGATTCTTTCCGGCAATCCTTTCACAAACGCGTCGATCTTCTCTTCCTCATCTTCGAACGCTCCCGGACACAATAGGCACAATTCTGTGAATCGTCTTTCGTACGTGGTAATATCAAATCCTTGGGTTCATAACCCTCTAAGTTCCGTCTTGAGCTTATTGACCTCGGTTCTTGGACGGTACTTCTCGTTCATCAAGTGCTTGAATGCTGACCACGGTAGTGCGTACGCATCATCTTGTCCCACTTGCTCTAGATAGGTATTCCACCATGTTAACGCAGAACCTGTGAAGGTATGCGTAGCGTACTTCACTTTGTCCTCTTCAGTACACTTACTTATGGCAAACACCGATTCGACCTTCTCGGTCCACTGTTTCAATCTGATCGGTCCTTCGGTTCCATCAAATTCCAAAGGTTTGCAGGCAGTGAATTCTTTGTAGGTGCATCCTACACGATTTCCTGTACTGCTAGATCCAAGGTTATTGTTGGTATGTAGCGCAGCCTGTACTGCGGCTATGTTTGAAGCTAGAAAAGTACGGAATTCCTCTTCATTCATATTCACGGTGTGTCGAGTAGTCGGTGCCATTTCCTTCAAAATAGTCAAATTGAACAAGTTAATCATACAGAATATTAAGAGTAATTAATAGTATTTCGTAGCATAATATGAACTCATTTATAAACGCTTTTTCTTCATATTAGCGTTTTATAAGTTTAAATTCGGGTAGTACCTACCCGTTAAGTTCATACTTAGTAGCTAATATACAATTCAACTACTACAATTCTATATGAAAAACTGATTATAATAATATTTCGCGTTCAAACTTTTATACAATATTTTACAAACTTACAATACCGCTTATTTTACATAAAGCATGAAATATAGCACACAATAACTTTGATACAAGATAGTTGTGAAGATAATTCTAGCTAGTACACAAGTCGTTCAGCAAAGGCAATAAAGACACGTAATTTATACGTCCAGAAACAAGTCATGCATTCTGGTTTTACTATGACTACTTCCCATCCTTGGTCTTGTGGAACATAACCGTTATGGCCGTTGATAAGACAGCGTGTTGTAACGTTGTCAAAGGGACGAGGGTTACGTAATGTCCAACAGTCCCGTAACAATCTAAAAACCTCATTTCTTACCCCAATTACCGACTCCGTTACTTGTGGGAACGTTTTGTTTAATAGTTGTAGCCCGATGTTCTTATTCTCACTTTGGTGAGAAGTGAACATTACTAACCCGTAAGCATAGCATGCTTCTTTATGTTGCATGTTAGCTGCTTTTTCTAAATCATGAAGTCCTATATTCGGATACATTGAGTCAAAATAATTTCTTAACCCGTTGCGTAAAATAGCATTTGGGTTCCCCGCAATATATGCGTCAAAGTAAACACATCGTAACTTATGGGTTTCCCAATGTGATATCCCCCATTTTTCAAACGAAAGTCTCTTATAAACCAAGACATTCTTGGAACGTTCTTCGAATGTCTTACAAACTGATTTCGCCTTAAATAGTTGTGCCGAGGAATTCTGACCGACTCTAGACAAGATTTCATCAATCATGTCTCCGGGTAGGTCTCTTAAAATATTGGGTTGTCTATCCATTTTGTGTTTTTAAACTGTAAAATAGACAACAGTTAGATTCATAAAAAAATTACTTATTAATACAAGCAATTTTTACATATATCATAAAGCATAAGCACACTATATTACATATATTACACCACACGAATACAACTATCTTATTCCGACTCGCTCATTTCTTTTTCTTTGGTTTTGGTTCGTTTTGCTAAGTTTCTAGGGATATATGATGTTCCCCTAATACGAGCCGTCGTTTTCCACATTGGTTTAGAAAAACCTGGTGGTTTAGAGGTTCCCGGGTCATTGTTACAACTTAAGGGCTTCGGGGGTTGACGATACATATAAAGTTCATCGGGGTTGGAATTAGATTTCTCTATTTTTATGCCCTTTCCCTTATTATTTTATTTTGCCTTTTTAAATTCAGTTGGGGTAATTTCTATAACATCATCGGAATTCTCGTCGGAATCCGATTCATCGGAGAATTGGTAATCCTCCCAATATTTTGCTTCCTTGGCGGAAACACCATTGACCATAATTAACCTTGGTCGGTTGGTTGAGGATTTTCTTTTACTTAACCGTTTTATTATTTCCCCCACCGGTTCTATTTCCTCCTCCGGTTCTGACTCTTCTTCCGGTTCCTCTTCGGGAATTTGTGAATCAGTCCACGAATCATTCCAATTTACATTTGACTCACCTAATCAGTGGGACTTGTTCTAGAGGTAGACATCTATCACATAATATCAAACGCGTTAAGAGATTAATATATCACATAATATTCACATGTTAAAAATATATAGTTTCCAACAAAATTTGTTAAGCAATCATTTTTCAAGTAAACACGGTCGAAGTCCAGACTCACTAATGCATCCTAACAAACTCGATAAGACACACTAATGCAAAATTCTGGTTCTCTAAGACCAACGCTCGGATACCAACTGAAATGTCCCGTTCTTATTGATTAAAAACGTTCCATATTAATTGATTTCGTTGCGAGGTTTTGACCTCTATATGAGACGTTTTTCAAAGACTGCATTCATTTTTAAAACAAACCATAACCTTTATTTCATAAATAAAGGTTTAAAAAGCTTTACGTAGACTATCAAATAATGATAATCTAAAATATCCTGTTTACACACGACCATTACATAATGGTTTACAATACAAATATGTTACATCGAAATCAGTTTCTTGAATGCAGTTTTTACACAATATCATATAAACATGGACTCCAAATCTTGTCCTTATTTTAGTATGCAACAGCGGAAGCTCTTAGTATTCACCTGAGAATAAACATGCTTTAAACGTCAACAAAAATGTTGGTGAATTATAGGTTTAACCTATATATATCAAATCGTAACAATAGACCACAAGATTTCATATTTCAATACACATCTCATACATAGAGATAAAAATCATTCATATGGTGAACACCTGGTAACCGACATTAACAAGATGCATATATATAAGAATATCCCCATCATTCCCGGACACCCTTCGGATATGATATAAATTTCGAAGTACTAAAGCATCCGGTACTTTGGATGGGGTTTGTTAGGCCCAATAGATCTATGTTTAGAGTTCGTGTCAATTAGGGTGTCTGTTCCCTAATTCTTAGATTACCAGACTTAATAAAAAGGGCATATTCGATTAGATAATCCAACCATAGAATGTAGTTTCGATTACTTGTATCTATTTCGTAAAGCATTTATAAAATCAGCGCATGTATTCTCAGTCCCAAAAATATATATTGCAAAAGCATTTAAAAAGGGAGCAAATGAAACTCACTTTCACAGATTTTTACTTCGTCAGGAAGTAAGACTTGGCCACTGGTTGATTCACTAACCTATAACAATATATACATATATATCAAAGTATGTTCAAAATATATTTACAACACTTTTAATATATTTTGATGTTTTAAGTTTATTAAGTCAGTTGTCCTCGTTAGTAACCTACAACTAGTTGTCCACAGTTAGATGTACAGAAATAAATCGATAAATATTATCTTAAATCAATCCACGACCCAGTGTATACGTATCTCAGTATTGATCACAACTCAAACTATATATATTTTGGAATCAACCTCAACCCTGTATAGCTAACTCCAACATTCACATATAGAGTGTCTATGGTTGTTCCAAAATATATATAGATGTGTCGACATGATAGGTTGAAACATTGTATACGTGTCTATGGTATCTCAAGATTACATAATATACAATACAAGTTGATTAAGTTATGGTTGGAATAGATTTGTTACCAATTTTCACGTAGCTAAAATGAGAAAAATTATCCAATCTTGTTTTACCCATAACTTCTTCATTTTAAATCCGTTTTGAGTGAATCAAATTGCTATGGTTTCATATTGAACTTTATTTTATGAATCTAAACAGAAAAAGTATAGGTTTATAGTCAGAAAAATAAGTTACAAGCCGTTTTTGTAAAGGTAGTCATTTCAGTCGAAAGAACGACGTCTAGATGACCATTTTAGAAAACATACTTCCACTTTGAGTTTAACCATAATTTTTGGATATAGTTTCATGTTCATAATAAAAATCATTTTCCCAGAATAACAACTTTTAAATCAAAGTTTATCATAGTTTTTAATTAACTAACCCAAAACAGCCAGCGGTGTTACTACGACGGCGTAAATCCGGTTTTACGGTGTTTTTCGTGTTTCCAGGTTTTAAATCATTAAGTTAGCATATCATATAGATATAGAACATGTGTTTAGTTGATTTTAAAAGTCAATTTAGAAGGATTAACTTTTATTTGCGAACAAGTTTAGAATTAACTAAACTATGTTCTAGTGATTACAAGTTTAAACCTTCGAATAAGATAGCTTTATATGTATGAATCGAATGATGTTATGAACACCATTACTACCTCAAGTTCCTTGGATAAACCTACTGGAAATGAGAAAAATAGATCTAGCTTCAAAGGATCCTTGGATGGCTTGAAAGTTCTTGAAGCAGAATCATGACACGAAAACAATTTCAAGTAAGATTTCCACTCGAAATAAGATTGTTATAGTTATAGAAATTGAATTAAAGTTTGAATATGATTATTACCTTGTATTAGAAAGATAACCTACTGTAAGTAACAAAGGTTTCTTGATCTTGGATGATTACTTGGAATGGATTTAGAAAACTTGGAAGTAAACTTGCAATCTTGGAAGTATTCTTGATTTTATGAAACTAGAACTTTTGGAATTTATGAAGAACACTTAGAACTTGAAGATAGAACTTGAGAGAGATCAATTAGATGAAGAAAATTGAAGAATGAAAGTGTTTGTAGGTGTTTTTGGTCGTTGGTGTATGGATTAGATATAAAGGATATGTAATTTTGTTTTCATGTAAATAAGTCATGAATGATTACTCATATTTTTTTAATTTTATGAGATATTTCATGCTAGTTGCCAAATGATGGTTCCCACATGTGTTAGGTGACTCACATGGGCTGCTAAGAGCTGATCATTGGAGTGTATATACCAATAGTACATACATCTAAAAGCTGTGTATTGTACGAGAACGAATACGGGTGCATACGAGTAGAATTGTTGATGAAACTGAACGAGGATGTAATTGTAAGCATTTTTGTTAAGTAGAAGTATTTTGATAAGTGTCTTGAAGTCTTTCAAAAGTGTATGAATACATATTAAAACACTACATGTATATACATTTTAACTGAGTCGTTAAGTCATCGTTAGTCATTACATGTAAATGTTGTTTTGAAACCTTTAGGTTAACGATCTTGTTGAATGTTGTTAACCCATTATTTATTATAAAAAATGAGATGTTAAATTGTTATATTATCATGATATTATGATATATAATATATCTTAGTATGATATATATACAGTTAAATGCCGTTACAACGATAATCGTTACATATATGTCTCGTTTCGAAATCATTAAGTTAGTAGTCTTATTTTTACATATGTATTTCATTGTTAATACACTTAATAATATATTTACTTATCATTTAACATAATTAACCAAGTGTATCAATATCTTAGTATGATTCATATGTACCTAGTAAGACGTTGTTATAACGATAATCGTTATATATATCGTTTTCGAGTTTCTTAAATTAATAGTCTCATTTTTATGTATATAACTCATTGTTAAAATACCTAATGAGATACATACTTATAATAAAATCATGTTAACTATATATATAACCATATATATGTCATCGTATAGTTTTTACAAGTTTTAACGTTCGTGAATCACCGGTCAACTTGGGTGGTCAATTGTCTATATGAAACCTATTTCAATTAATCAAGTCTTAACAAGTTTGATTGCTTAACATGTTGGAAACACTTAATCATGTAAATAACAATTTCATTTAATATATATATAAACATGAAAAAGTTCGGGTCACTACAATACATACATATATTCTTTATTCATTATTATTCATGTATGTGTTCACTACTATACAATATATTTATATATACATTAGGTGTTACATATAGATAGGTGTAAGATGTTACATATATATATACTCCTTACTTTTTATTATTAAGTTTACTAACTTATGTATCTTACATAATGCATATTCATACATACATTCACACGTACATACACATACTTATATACACATACATATACACGTATGCATATATTTACATATACACACACACATATACATACAGTGTATACATGCACATGCGTACGTATGCATGCACGTACACCATGATCACCTTACTAATCCATAATCTTAACCTAATTCTTTTAATCAAAATCTTTATACTTGATGTGTTAGCAGAGTAGTATATAAAATAGCTTATATTTTTACAGGAAAAACTATTAAATACGATACATTTTTACACAAGATATTTATTTATTTATAGAATGGATATACTTAAACCTTGCTACAACACTTATAGGCAGTGTACCTAATCGTACAGTAGTGTAGTTTTTAGTAAGTCCGGTTCGTTCCACAGGGAATGTTTTTAAACAAAGCTTAACGCTATATTAGTTTACTTTTATAAAAATACAAATATATATATAAGTAATATTATTATTATAAAGGGGGGTTTTTACCGTTTAATGACCGGTTTGTCGATTTTAAAACTTTAATCGCAGTTAAAACCAAATGTAAAATAATAAATATAAATACAAGACTTAAATTAAAGCGTAAAGTAAATAACAATAATGAAATTGCGAATAATAAAAGTGCGATAAAATAAACTTGCGATAATTAAAAAGTACGATAATTAAAAGTACAATTAAATACAATAACAATAAAAATGTGATAATTAGAAGTGCAATTAAATATAAAATAAAGGAAATTAAATATGAAATAAAAGAATTATGCTTATTTAAACTTCCGTAATCATGATGTTTGACGTGTTGATTTTAATTTTAAGCCCATGGGTTAATTGTCCTTTGTCCTGGATTATTTAATATGTCCATACGGATTTGTCCATAATAGTCCATCAGTCATAAATATAAAGAGCGAAAGCCTTCGTCAAATTATTCTTATTCCCGAAGTCAAATATTCCAACTAATTGGGGATTCGAATTGTAACAAGGTTTTAATACTTTGTTTAATGAATACACCAGGTTATCGACTACGTGTAAACCAAGGTTTTACTACTTTGTTAACAATTACACCAATTACCCTTGAATGTAATTCACCCCTGTTTCAACAAGTCTATTAACTATTAATCCAGTTCCGTGTCCGGTAAAATGAATAATTATTGGTATTTATAGATATCCCGCCCACCGTACCCAGTCAAGCGTATGTGGTTATATATAAATACGTCGAATTATAAGTTTGTATATTAAATTAACAAGGTATTGTTTAGTTAATATAAAACCCATTAATAGCCCATAGTCTAATTTCCACAAGTGTCGTTCTTTTATCCAAACCCCAATTATGGTACAAAGCCCAATTACCCAATTTTAGTAATTAGCCCAACATCATGATTACTTTGGATTAAATAAGCATAATAATAACTTAGCTACGAGACATTAATATAAAAAGGTTGAACATAACTTACAATGATTAAAAATAGCGTAGCGTTACACGGACAGAATTTCTACTTACACCCTTACAACATTCGCTAACATACCGTTATTATTAGAATTAAAATTAAAATTAAAATTAAAATTATAATATATGTATATATAATACGTTTTATGAGAGAAGAAGAAAAAGGGTAGTTTTGCGATCAGAATTCGGTTGCTTTTATAGGGAGTTGCAGAAATTGGGGCTCCGCGACTCGCGGCCCATTTTGCCTTCAAACTCCGCGAGTTGCGGAGTTTGTAAATACAGCTCAGTCCCTTTTGGAGTCTTTCTTGCCGACGGTTTTAAATATTAATATAATATATATATAATTTTTAAGAATTATTTATATATTATATTATATTTATGTGCATAGTTGACTTCTAATTTTTAGTCCGTTGCATCGAGCGTTGAGAGTTGACTCATGTCCCGGTTCCGGATTTTCGAACGTCCTTGCGTACAATTTAATATCTTGTACTTTGCGTTTTGAATCTTGTACTCTTGTAATTTCGAGACGTTTCTTATCAATAATTGGAACCTCTTTGATTGTCTTTTGTACTTTTGAGTTTTTTGGTCGTTTGCGTCTTCAATTCGTCGAATCTGTCTTTTGTCTTCACCTTTTATTATTTAAACGAATATCACTTGTAAATAGAACAATTGCAACTAAAATCTTGTCTTTCTTGAGGAATAATGCTATGAAATATATGTTCGTTTTTAGCATTATCAAATATTCCCACACTTGAGCGTTGCTTGTCCTCAAGCAATATCGTCTTGAAATACTAGAATCACTTCTTTATTCTTCACACTTTGTACATCAGTGATTTCTATACGGTGGTATAAACAATGGTAGTAACGATATGGTTTACAGTCCCACATGACTATAAAAATTTAGATCCATTAAGGAAATTGGATCTTTATGAAAACATTTGATCTTTTGAAAATTAAATCTAGTTTTTACCCTAGATAAGTTTTCTGGAATAACCCTTTACCGGTGTTTGCAAAATATTTTTGTGGGTTTGGTGGGTTTCAGATTTGAAAATTTTAGCTCAAAACTTATGGTTTTGTGTCACCCACTTGCTAACCTTGTATTTGGAAAGCAACACGTCCAGTTTACTTGTCCCGTATATTACCTTTCGGTAAACTACCGTCCGGTTGTAAAGGAAAGCGTTGAACAAGCAACTGTTAAGGCAATGTCCCCTGACATGCTTTTAATTATGGTCTATAACGTATCAGACGCAATTACTATCCTTGGTAGGAGCAATAGTAAAGCTCACCCTTATGATTTTTCGGTCTGGCACAAGGTCCTGTTTTTGACCACTATGCAACCACCGTTCTTACGGTTGACACCCGATTTGGTTCAGGTGACCTAATGAATTCCAGGTGAATTCCTAGGATTTTACGTTCAATGGTAATGAACGCATTGAAAATAGGGTTTTCAGAAAACAAATCGGTTTTATTTTTGATCAAAATATTTTCTCGTTCAAGCTCGAGTTTAGATATCATTGAATTCCATGAGTTTGAATTCTCAATCTTTAAGGTCAATCTCTAGGATTGAGTAATATCAGGCTTAAAAGCTGATTTTTGATCTTTTAAGGAGATTATCCTTTCTGGGGATCTGATTCATTAGTCTTATCCAGCTAATTTGCATGGTGCCCCCCCATTTTACGAGATAAATCCTTCTCATGGTTAGGATAAATCTGACCACTTGGCGACCCTGTTTAATGCTGAGGTCCGTGGATTTCCTGCTGATTTTAGTGATGACTTTTCTAGGTTTTTCGTCAACCTACAGCTGGTCTGGACGACAACTTCATGACCTAAATCAAGAAGCGCGTGTCTTTTTCGGAAGACTTTACTTCCTTTTAATGATGGAATTGATTCATCGTGTAGATCCATCTCTTCTTTTCTTTCATCGGGTAAAACAGTTTAGTTTAGTCCAAAGCAAAAGTATTTTCAGTTATTTGTTACAGACATATGTGACATATGTTTAAGATAACTTGGTAAATTTTCCCACACTTGGCTTTTATTTTCCTTTTTATCGTCCTCTATTCCATTTTAAATGAATTTTAACATTTTGGTTTGTTTCTCAATTTATGTCCTTTCTGAGGTAACAATAATTTCGTTGTTAAAACCTAGTTTTATTGTTCATAAATATGTATAAACATGATTTTGAGTTCATTTAATTGAAAATTTTTAAAAATTTTACTAGAATTGGGTAGTCAGTATATAAGACTAGGGCTGTTCTTTATTATCAGAGAGCACTAGATTCTAATACAACTACTGCTTTACTAGTATTTTTAATGGTAACCAAGTGTATAGAGTAAAAAAATTTAAAATCCGAAAGAATTTAACCCCTTCCCACACTTAAGATCTTGCAATGCCCTCATTTGCAAGAAATCAGTAACAATTTAAATTATTGAGGGTGATTTGTGTGAAAATGATTAAATTTTTACCAAAGTTTCCAAATATATTGGCGTTTGTTTGCTGAATGATAAATGGTGCACATCATTTGTTCATTCCGTCTTGTTGTTATTTCACATATATTTTGCATCTTGTCGTCAAAATTAGTTGCTTTTGCTGAACTTAATGCCAGTCTTTGAAAATGCGTTGTTTTACCCTGTTGTGTACATAAGATAAACTGCAAACATATATACATATTTTTGAAGTTTGGTATATTACCCCACATTCAAAAATTATTAAAATCTAAGAATAAAAGTTAGAAAATTATAAAAACTATTACAATATTAACATAAGTATTAAACATATCAACATTACAAATTACAAAATAAATAAAACTAAGTAGACTAGGGATGATATTGATACCAATAGGGGTTCCAAGCATAACCATAGGTGCTATAGAATGCTTCGGCAGGGTTATACGTAGGATACGGTGGTTGCATCTCTATAGACCAGGGAGGGAATATGGGTTTTGGTATAGGAATATAGTTTCTACCTATATGTTGGCAATGAGCTATGATTTGGTTTTGATGAACTTGCCAATCTTCAAATGCTCTCTGTCTAGCATTTTCGTACTCCTGTGAAGCTATAAACCTTTGCATTTCTTGCATTTCATTCCCCCCTCCTACATTACCTTGCTGTTGGCTTCTCTCAACCTGTGGATGTCTACCATGGTATTGTACTGCGGCGTTATTTTGCCTCTTCAAAACTTTCGCACCATGGTATACATTTAAACCTATAGTATCGCGGGGTTCTGGTTCTTCGACTAATAATCCCCCCCGACTTATATCCACACCGAGATATTCAGCAATCAAAGTAATAAAAATACCACCTCCTATTATGCTATGCGGTCTCATCCCCCTAACCATAGCTGATAAATAATAACCCACACAATACGGTATACTTACAGCGCTTTGTGGGTCTCGAATACACATATGGTAAAACAAATCCTGTTCATTTACCTTTTCCTTGTTCTTACCTCTTTGTGTAATCGAATTAGCTAAAAACCTATGAATTACTCTTAATTCAGCTCTATCTATATCCAAATAAGAGTAATTTCCCCCTTTGAATCGGTGATGGCTTGTCATTTGACTCCATACACCGTGTGTATCAAAATTTTCATCTATCTTTCTACCATTTAGTATCAACCCTCTACAATCGGCAGATGCTAACTCCTCAGGCGTATATATACGTAAAGCCTGAGCCATGTCTAGTAAAGACATGTGGCGCATCGAACCTCCTAACAAAAATCTAATAAAAGATCGATCGGTTAAACTAGCTACCCGATCGTTTAATTCTATAATACACAACAATTCTTCACACCATACTTTATATACAGGTCTACGCATGGTGAATAAACGTACCCAGTCATTAAAAGTAGAATTACCATACCTCTGTACAAGTAATTCCCTAATTGTCCCGGCCAATTCTACAGCTTCTAATGGTCCCCATTCTATGACCCTAGGTACCTCAACAACCTTATAATGAAGAGTATGCAAACCCCTTTGATATTTTGAATAATCTATCCAAAGTCTGTCAAATCTCAGGTTCGGGTGCAAATCTTCCAAGTGCATATCAGAAAAGGTCATGACTGGATGAGGTATATCTTGCTTGTAGTAGTTATCCACCTCCTGTTGTTCCGCATTCTCAGCAGGAGCATTGCGAGCTTGGGATGAAGATTCACCCCTTTCAGCCTGCAAAACACATCAAACACAATTTTTGTGCATCCAAATATGCATTAGTGTCAGCAAAATCATCAATCAAAATAATTACAATGACATGATCAATTTATATCAAACTTAAGCTCATTTTCACATTTTTATCAAATCTACACTTTTTCAAATAAGCATACACGAAAATGTTCGCCAAGTTCATAAGCATTCAACTCAAATAACATGTCAAAATAATCATTACTAGCAATTAAACAAGTTTCAAATGGCATTATCTTTCAAAAATCAAGTTCATGAATTTTAGACTTGAAAAAGTCCACTTTAATTCTCAAAATCATGTTTAGGCTCAAAGTTTGGATCATTTAACTACCTAAACATGTTACACTACTTAATTTAGCAACAATTCATGACAAAAATCGGCCATAACCTGTTTATATCAAACAGCCCCAAATTTGCTCAAGAACACAAACCCTAGATTACTCAAAATTTGAAATTTAAGGCTTCTAATCATGTTAAATAGCATCAATCTAGGTTATACAAGCATAATACATAAACAATTTAAGCATAATTACACTAAAAAGCATCAAAATCAAATTGGGGAAAAAATTGCTCAAGAACACTAATTTTCGGATTAAATGGTGTTTAGGTGTAGAAATTTACCGTTTTTCTTGAGTAATTCCTTGATAGCATCCTTCTCAACATGATTTTAGTAAAAGATTTGATGATTAACTGTTAAAAATTGTGATTTTGGGGGTGTTTTTGCGTGTTTTTTCGGCAGTTATTTTCGCAGTATTTTTTCTTTGTGGTGTGTTGGGACTGATCAGTTCCAGCTCTTATATTTTTTTCTGTAATTTGATATCTCCGCGAGTCGCGGTGTTTGAAACTGCAAACTCCGCGAGTCGCGGAGTTTGTATTTTTTTTTTTTAAACATCTTATATTAAAACAATTAAGTAATTAATTTTAAAATTTTGTTTCCCTTGTTATTTAGGAAGAGGTCGTTTCGGATCGATGTCCTAGTCCGACCTTCGACAAAATTTTAAAATTTGTCTTTTTGTAGCGATTGTTTTAAAAGCTAAGATTTTTGGGTTTTTTTAATGTTTTTGGCATACTTTAATTCAATAAGATTAAAAATAATGATAATAAAAGTTCTCGTCCCTCCCTTGGGTAAAGCAATTTCGGTTTAAAGACCTAGTCTTCAACTTACGACGAATTTTTAAAAATCATATTTTTAACTTAATGCGATAAAGTAAATTTTTGTTTTTAAATTCACACAACTTAAATATAAAATTCAAAATGAATATTAAAAATTAACACCAAACTTTAAAATTTGAAATGCATAAAATTAAAAATTCATATTTTAAAAATTAAAAATTCACACCAAACTTAATTTAAAAATTCATATTATAAATTCACACCAAACTTATATTAAGTTTTCAAATATTTACAATTTTAAATATATTATTTTTACAAAGTTTACAATATTAATTTAAGATTTATATATTAATTTTAAAAACATGGTAAAAATAAAATTAAAAATCTTTTTGGCTTTTTATCCCACTTTAATCAATCAAATATTATCAAAAATATGCTCCCCTCTTTTCGGTAAAGTAATTTCGGTTCCAAGACCTAATTTAACTCATGACGAATTTTTGAAATATTTTGGGTTGGTTGATTAAAGATATTTATACCTTAAGAATAAACGTTAAATTTCGCAGTGATGTAATAAATTTTTGAATGATATCAATAATTTCGGTCGCCAAACCTAATTTTATTCAATACCAAGTTAATACTTTATAGTGAGCAAATTAGCGTTTATTATCAAAAGGTTAAAAATAAAAAAATAAAAATAAAAACTGTACAGACTTACCTGTGAAATAGATTTCTTAGTTATATGATCTATCCCATTCATAAGATAGTCGGTTTAATTGGTTTTCCATAGCTACATAGGCGTAACCTCGAGCATTTAGTGTCTTTTCTTCTAAACATATGAACGGTCCGTCTCTGCATAAAGTAACAAATTCGGTGTTTGAATAGGTTTGATTATTTGAACATTTACCTCCATGTGACCATTTTCCGCATTTGTGACATCTTTCTAGGTGTCGTGCTCTTCTTTTCGCTGCGGATTTTGATTTTCCTTTACCAAATTGTAACTTATTATCTTCGCATCTGGATTCTTTTCTAACTCCGTCCAATCTTTCTCTGATTACTGATACTATTTCACTCGGAAGTGTGTCATTATTACGTTTAGTGATCAAAGCGTGTAGCATTAGACCATGGTTTAGTTCACAGGCAGTCTTCATTTTGTAAAAACCTAAAAAAATAAAAATTCAGAATGGGGGGAGAAGACTAGTTCTTTAGGGTCCGCTAGGGAAAGACCATTCGGGTTCCATTTTCGAGAACTACACGAAAACAGATAATCTAACTCTAACAGAAATACATATTATCCTTTAAAGACTTGATTCTCCCCACACTTAGTTAGCTGTGGTGTCGAAATTATGATTAACTTCGTTGTCGACTTCCATCGGACTATCTATGTAGTGTTTAACTCTGTGACCATTAACTTTAAATTCAATCCCATTTGAATTTATTAATTCTATCGTTCCGTATGGGAAAACTCTTTTGACTATGAATGGTCCAGACCATCTTGATTTCAATTTTCCAGGAAATAGCTTGAATCATGAATTGAAAAGAAGAACTCTGTCTCCTTCCTTAAATTCTTTTGAACTTCTGATTCTTTTATCATGCCATTTCTTCGTTCTTTCTTTATAGATTAACGAATTTTCGTATGCTTCATGTCTTAATTCTTCTAATTCGTTTAGTTGACTTAATCGTAGACGTCCGGCTTCATGTAAATCAAGATTACATGTCTTCAAAGCCCAAAACGCTTTGTGTTCAATTTCTACTGGAAGATGACATGCTTTTCCATAAACAAGTCTAAAAGGTGTGGTTCCAATTGGAGTTTTGTAGGCTGTTCTAAAAGCCCAGAGTGCATCCTCCAATTTAATGGACCATTCCTTCGGATTTGATCCTACGGTTTTCTCTAGAATACGTTTTAAAGCTCGGTTTGTATTTTCAACTTGTCCACTTGTTTGTGGATGATATGCGGTGGAGATTTTATGAGTTACTCCATATCTTTTAAGAACTTTCTCAAGTTGATTATTACAGAAATGAGTACCCCGATCACTTATTAAAGCTTTCGGTGTTCCAAACCTTGCAAAAAGACGTTTTAAAAAGTTGACTACAACTCGTGCATCGTTAGTTGGGAGAGCTTGTGCTTCCGCCCATTTAGATACATAATCAATGGCTACGAGTATATATAGATTATTATGAGATTTTGGAAATGGACCCATAAAGTCAATACCCCAAATGTCAAATACTTCACATACTTGGATGACATTTTGTGGCATTTCATCACGTTGACTTATTTTTCCGGCCCTTTGACAAGCATCACAGGATTTGCAAAGAAGGTGTGCGTCTTTGTAAATTGTAGGCCAATAGAATCCAGCATCATAAACTTTTCTTGCTGTTAGTTGAGGCCCATAATGCCCTCCTGTTGGTCCTGTGTGACAATGGTTTAAAATTTTACTAGCTTCATCTCCAAATACACATCGGCATATTATTCCATCGGGACAACTTTTAAACAAGTGTGGATCTTCCCAAAAATAGTGTTTTATATCACTGAAGAATTTCTTTCGTCTTTGGTACGATAATCTTTTTTCAAGGAATCCACAAACTAAGTAGTTTGCATAGTCTGCAAACCATGGAATTTCATTATAATCTATCTTCAATAGATATTCATCAGGAAAGTTGTCTTGTATGGCCGATTCATTTAGAACTTCTAATTCGGGATTTTCAAGACGAGAAAGATGATCAGCGGCGAGATTTTCTGCTCCTCTTTTATCTCGGATTTCAATATCAAACTCTTGTAATAGTAAGATTCAACAGATTAATCTTGGTTTAGCATCTTGTTTTGAAAATAGGTATCTAAGAGCAGAATGGTCGGTATAGACCACCGTTTTTGCTAGAACGAGATATGATCGAAATTTGTCAAAAGCAAAGACAATAGCAAGGAGTTCTTTTTCAGTAGTTGTATAGTTCGTTTGTGCTCCTTGTAACGTCTTACTAGCATAATATATAAGTTGAAATCGTTTTTCAATCCTTTGTCCTAAAACGGCTCCCATTGCAAAATCACATGCATCGCACATTAGTTCAAATGGTAGATTCCAATTTGGTGTTATCATGATCGGCGCATTAGTGAGTTTTTTTTTAAGAATATTAAAAGATTTGATACACTCATCTGAAAAGATGAATGGAGCATCCTTTTCTAGGAGTTTATTCATAGGAGTGGCAATTTTAGAAAAATCTTTTATGAAACGTCGGTAAAAACCGGCATGCCCTAGAAAACTCCTAACTCCTCTAACATTGGTGGGATGTGGAAGCTTAGCAATTACATCTACTTTAGCTCTATCCACTTCAATTCCTTCTTTTGAAATTTTATGTCCAAGAACGATGCCTTCTTTAACCATGAAATGGCATTTCTCCCAATTAAGTACTAGATTTGATTGTTCGCATCTAATAAGCATTCGTTCCAGATTAGCTAGACATGATTCAAATGTATCACCGAAGACTGAAAAGTCATCCATGAAAACTTCCATGCATTCTTCTATCATGTCGTGAAAAATCGCCATCATGCACCTTTGAAAGGTTGCAGGGGCGTTGCAAAGTCCAAATGGCATGCGTTTGTAAGCAAAAGTACCATAAGGGCACGTGAATGTGGTTTCTCTTGATCTTCGGGTGCTATTGGAATTTGAAAATATCCGGAAAATCCATCTAGAAAACAATAGTAACTATTTCCGGCTAATCTTTCCAACATTTGATCTATGAAAGGTAAGGGAAAGTGATCTTTTCTGGTGGCGTCATTTAATTTTCTATAATCAATACACACACGCCATCCTGTTACAGTCCTAGTAGGAATAAGCTCATTTTTCTCATTTGTAATGACAGTCATGCCACCCTTCTTAGGCACGCATTGAACTGGGCTTACCCATGGACTATCAGAGATTGGATAAATTAGACCTGCGTCTAGCAGTTTAATAATCTCTTTCTTAACTACATCTTGCATATTAGGATTTAGTCTTCGTTGACGTTGCACATACGTTTTATGACCTTCTTCCATAAGGATTTTATGTGTGCAATACGAAGGACTTATTCCTTTAATATCATGAATCTTCCGTGCAATGGCTGGTTTATGAGCTTTCAACACAGAAATGAGTTGTGATTTCTCATTTTCAGTAAGAGAAGACGATATTATTACAGGTAATTCAGATTCACCATGTAAATAAGCGTATTCCAAATGGTTTGGAAGTGGCTTTAACTCTAATTTCGGAGGTTCTTCTATCGATGACTTGTATCGATATCTGTCTTCTTCTTTTAGCATTTGAATTTCTTCTGTTGTTGGTTCATATCCATTAGCTATAAGTGTAGCTAACATTTCAGCTTCATCAATTGGTTCATTACCTTCTTCTAAAGAACATTCTCCTATTCCTTGTAATTCTGGAAATTCTTCTAATAATTCTGCATGTGCATCTATAGTTTGAATATAATAACATTTATCATCTGCAGATTGCGGTTGTTGCATTGCTCTATCAACTGAAAAGGTAACACTCTCATCCTCTATACTTAGGGTCAATTTCTTACCGAACACGTCTATCATTGCTTTAGCCGTGTTTAAGAATGGTCTTCCTAATATGAGAGGAACTTGAGAATCTTCTTCCATGTCCAGAACAACAAAATCTACTGGAAATACTAAAGTACCGACTTTAACTAGCATGTTCTCCATTATCCCTCTAGGATATTTTATTGATCTATCGGCTAGTTGTATGCTTATTCTGGTTGGTTTCAATTCTCCAAGGTCTAGTTTAGCGTATAGTGAATACGGCATTAGATTTATACTAGCACCTAAATCTGCCAATGCTTCTATTGAACTAAGACTACCCAGAAAACATGGAATTGTGAAACTTCCTGGATCAGATAATTTTTCTGGTATCTTATTCAACAGCACTGCTGAACAATTAGCATTCATGGTAACAGCCGAGAGTTCTTCCATTTTCTTTCTATTTGAGATTAGATCTTTCAAGAATTTAGCATATCTAGGCATTCCTGAAATCACATCAATGAAAGGAAGATTTACATTTATCTGTTTAAACATATCCAAGAATTTGGATTTCTCGGCTTCAAGTTTCTCTTTCTTCATTTTACTCGGGTAAGGAAGTGGTGGTTGGTATGGTTTAACATAAGGTTTATCCTTAACTGTGTTATCTTCATTAACCTTTTCAACTACCGGTTCTTTTTCCTTATCTTGATCAGGTTGTGGTTTTTGTGGAGTAGGAATAGCTTCATCAGAAGTTACAGGTATTTCAGGTGGTTTAAGTGTTGTACCACTTCTTGTGGTAATGGCTTTAGCTGTTTCATTCCGGGGGTTAGCATTTGTATCACTAGGTAGACTTCCCGGTTTTCTTTCACCTATTAACCTTGCTAGGTTACTTACTTCTTGTTCCAGATTTTGAATAGAAGCTTGTTGATTTCTAAATGCTTGAGCATTTTGTTCATTAGTTTGTTTCTGAGATGTGAAAAACTGCGTTTGAGTTTCAACTAGCTTCGTCATCATATCTTCTAAATTCAGCTTTTTATCATCGGTTTGTTGTGGTGGTTTGTTTTGAAAATTAGGTCTTTGCTGATTGTAATTATTATTGGATACTTGTTGATTGCTAGGACATTTTTGGTTGTTGTATGGAATATTTCGGTTATAATTCTGGTTTTGATTGTAAATCGGTCTTGGCGGTTGATAATTATTCTGATAATTATTTCCAGGCCTTTGGTTTATGTATGAAATATTCTCTCTTTGTTCCATTATTAATTCAATACTGAGACAATCTTTTGTCAAATGTGGTCCTCCACACTGCTCACAACTAATTCGTATTGAGTGAATATCTTTAGTCATCTTTTCTATTCGTCTCTCGACAGCATCTATCTTTGCAGAAATGGAATCTAAGTCATGGCTAGAATCGGCTCTAGCTGCTTTAGATGATCTAACGATGTCTTTTTCTTGGTGCCACTCATGTGAGTGGGAAGCAGTGTTATCAATAATTTTGTAAGCATCAGTTTCGGTTTTCTTCATAATAGAACCACCAGCTGCTATATCTATATCTTTCCTTGTAGTGATGTCGCATCCTTGGTAGAATATTTGTACTATTTGACAGGTGTCTAAACCATGTTGTGGACATCCTCTTAACAACTTTCCAAATCTAGTCCACACCTCATATAGAGTTTCATTTGGCTTCTGTGTGAACGTAACAATTTCTGCTTGAAGTCTTACGGCTTTAGATGCAGGAAAGAATTGTTTAAGAAAATTTTCAACTAAAACATCCCATGTCTCAATCGCCCCTTCAGGTAACGATTCCAACCAATCTTTGGCTTCTCCCTTTAAAGTCCAGGGAAATAACATGAGATATATCTGTTCATCCTCCACTTCTCGGATTTTAAATAGTGTGCAGATCCTATTAAAGGTACGTAGATGTTCATTTGGATCTTCCTTCGACGCACCACTAAATTGGCATTGATTAGTCACCATGTGTAGAATTTGTCCTTTGATTTCATAATCTGGCGCATTAATGTCTGGATGAGTAATTGCGTGACCTTGGCCAGTGCGTTTAGCTCTCATTCGGTCTTCCATACTTAAAGGTTCCAGATTCTCCATAATTGAACTTGTTGAATCGGAATCACTAGAGGATTCTGATTTAATGGTTTGTTCCTCAACAATCTCTGTTTGAATGATTGGTGGTTCCGGAGGAAAGTTTAGTGGTTCAGGATCTACGAATCGTTCCTGAATATTCTCCGGATTCTCAATTGTGAGGTCGGGTTCAAAAAATGGATTATCGGAAATTTGAACTAAAGTACTTGGTCGACTGGATGACGATTCTAAAGAAAAATCAATGGCAGTAATATTTGCTAAATGTCTTGATCTAGTTACAGGTGGTGAACGTACAAAAGGTGGTGAACGTCTTGCTCGGTGCATTCACTGAATATCCTATTAGTTTTAAAAAGGAAAGAAAAATTATAATAAGTTATCCAATCAATAGACTTTTCTGATTTTGCCCACGTTTCGAATAGCCAAAAGATGCAGCAGAGGGGCAGGATTCGTTTGGTCTCAATATAATTGAGGACTGTTTGGCTCCAATAACCCGGTCCACGTACAAATCCAACTATTACTACGAACCAGAAAATTTTGATGTCTATCAATTTAACCACTTAAAATAAATTTTCGTAATTTTAAGAAAATTAGATAAGAAGTAGAATAAAAATCTATGTCCTAAAACTAGAATAGCGAGAAATAAGAAAGAAAAAGAGTTCGTCGAAAAAAGGTCGAAAAAGAAAAATGGTTAAAACATAAAAGGTGACGGAAAAATAAAAGAAACTTATAAAACTTAAAAATACTTGACTAACCTAACCTTATTACTACAACTAACTTAAAATTATAATCGCAAATTGAAATTACTAATTGGAATGATAATTGATGCATAGGTAAAAGGTGTCTAAAAATATTAAAGCTTACAAGAAAAACTATATCTCAAATGGAAATAACTTAAAAAGAAACTAAAACTTAAAAAGGCGTCGCAAAATTCTAAAGCACCTAAATCTTAGTCTAAAGAAAAAGCACCTAAGGGATTTTACGGCAAAGCCTAAAAATCTAGAAGTAAAAATAAATATGGCAAAAACTAAGTTTAAAACTAAATATGAGCTAAAAATACAAATATTACGCTAAAACGATTAAAAAGAGACAAAATATAAAAATATACTAAAAGTTGTAAAAAGTACAATTTTTATAAAAATATTATTTTTATATTATTTTATAAAAGCATTAATTTAAATATATAAATAAAACTAATTAAAACTTAATATAACTAAATAATTAAAATTAAATATTAATTTAATTAAAACCTAAATCTTAATTAATTAATAATAATAATTATTACACCGTATTAAATGCGATTAGGATTTCTGTGTACCCGTGTCAGAGTGGCTCCGCGGTTTTCGAAGCAGCAATCCCCGCGAGTCGCGGGATTCCAAAATTCAACTCTGTTACAGTTTAAATTGACGCGTTTTTTTTCTTCCTGTTTTTATATTTTCTGTTTATAAAATATTTATTTAATAAAAACTTATATTTAAAAACTTAAATAAAAATAGAACTACTTTATAACTTTAAAAATATCTTAAAAATAGATTTATATATATTAAAAAAAAAATTCAGTTTTTTTTTTATATTTATAAAATATATTTATAAAATAAATTAAATAAAACTTATATTTTTACAAACTAAAGAAACTTTATAAAACTTAAATATTTATCAAAATCTTAAAAATACTTATATTTTTGTTTTTCTTTTTATATTTTCGAATATTTAAAACGTATTTTTATAAAAACGAATTTTAATAAAAGTAAACTAAAAATCTTTTTTTATTATTATTATATTAGCGTTGCGCTTCCGGCGTTTAAGAGAGTTCCCCGGCAGCGGCGCCAAAAATACTTGATGTGTTAGCAGAGTAGTATATAAAATAGCTTATATTTTTATAGGAAAAACTATTAAATACGATACATTTTTACACAAGATATTTATTTATTTATAGAATGGATATACTTAAACCTTGCTACAACACTTATAGGCAGTGTACCTAATCGTACAGTAGTGTAGTTTTTAGTAAGTCCGGTTCGTTCCACAGGGAATGTTTTTAAACAAAGCTTAACGCTATATTAGTTTACTTTTATAAAAATACAAATATATATATATATAAGTAATATTATTATTATAAAGGGGGGTTTTTACCGTTTAATGACCGGTTTGTCGATTTTAAAACTTTAGTCGCAGTTAAAACCAAATGTAAAATAATAAATATAAATACAAGACTTAAATTAAAGCGTAAAGTAAATAACAATAATGAAATTGCGAATAATAAAAGTGCGATAAAATAAACTTGCGATAATTAAAAAGTACGATAATTAAAAGTACAATTAAATACAATAACAATAAAAATGCGATAATTAGAAGTGCAATTAAATATAAAATAAAGGAAATTAAATATGAAATAAAAGAATTATGCTTATTTAAACTTCCGTAATCATGATGTTTGACGTGTTGATTTTAATTTTAAGCCCATGGGTTAATTGTCCTTTGTCCTGGATTATTTAATATGTCCATACGAATTTGTCCATAATAGTCCATCAGTCATAAATATAAATAGCGAAAGCCTTCGTCAAATTATTCTTATTCCCGAAGTCAAATATTCCAACTAATTGGGGATTCGAATTGTAACAAGGTTTTAATACTTTGTTTAATGAATACACCAGGTTATCGACTGCGTGTAAACCAAGGTTTTACTACTTTGTTAACAATTACACCAATTACCCTTGAATGTAATTCACCCCTGTTTCAACAAGTCTATTAACTATTAATCCAGTTCCGTGTCCGGTAAAATGAATAATTATTGGTATTTATAGATATCCCGCCCACCGTACCCAGTCAAGCGTATGTGGTTATATATAAATACGTCGAATTATAAGTTTGTATATTAAATTAACAAGGTATTGTTTAGTTAATATAAAACCCATTAATAGCCCATAGTCTAATTTCCACAAGTGTCGTTCTTTTATCCAAACCCCAATTATGGTACAAAGCCCAATTACCCAATTTTAGTAATTAGCCCAACATCATGATTACTTTGGATTAAATAAGCATAATAATAACTTAGCTGCGAGACATTAATATAAAAAGGTTGAACATAACTTACAATGATTAAAAATAGCGTAGCGTTACACGGACAGAATTTCTACTTACACCCTTACAACATTCGCTAACATACCGTTATTATTAGAATTAAAATTAAAATTAAAATTAAAATTATAATATATATATATAATACGTTTTATGAGAGAAGAAGAAAAAGGGTAGTTTTGCGATCAGAATTCGGTTGCTTTTATAGGGAGTTGCAGAAATTGGGGCTCCGCGACTCGCGGCCCATTTTGCCTTCAAACTCCGCGAGTCGCGGAGTTTGTAAATATAGCTCAGTCCCTTTTGGAGTCTTTCTTGCCGACAGTTTTAAATATTAATATAATATATATATTATTTTTAAGAATTATTTATATATTATATTATATTTATGTGCATAGTTGACTTGTAATTTTTAGTCCGTTGCGTCGAGCGTTGAGAGTTGACTCATGTCCCGGTTCCGGATTTTCGAACGTCCTTGCGTACAATTTAATATCTTGTACTTTGCGTTTTGAATCTTGTACTCTTGTAATTTTGAGACGTTTCTTATCAATAATTGGAACCTCTTTGATTGTCTTTTGTACTTTTGAGTGTTTTGGTCGTTTGCGTCTTCAATTCGTCGAATCTGTCTTTTGTCTTCACCTTTTATTATTTAAACGAATATCACTTGTAAATAGAACAATTGCAACTAAAAGCTTGTCTTTCTTGAGGAATAATGCTATGAAATATATGTTCGTTTTTAGCA
Source organism: Rutidosis leptorrhynchoides (assembly GCF_046630445.1). Lineage (NCBI taxonomy): Eukaryota > Viridiplantae > Streptophyta > Magnoliopsida > Asterales > Asteraceae > Rutidosis > Rutidosis leptorrhynchoides. The sequence continues at coordinate 48,621,907 of NC_092337.1, read as the reverse complement.
TTATCAATACTTAACATAAAATCATAAGTTTTCTTCATAATTACTAGTTACCCTAATCATAACAGCCATAATCATACTTGTTATCACCTTTTAATCATACTTTTAATTATACTTTTACTTTAATCATACCCATTATATTATTACTAATCAACTTTCATTAAACCTACTTTACCTTATTACTCCATAATTATAATTCATACATCTTTTATCATTACCACAATCTAGTTACTACATAAAATCATAACTACTATTAATAACTAATTATAATACTTGATCATAATCCTTTTCAATAATCATAATAATTAACCTTACAACAATTCATAAATCTTTATAAACTTTAAACCTTATTATTCATACTTCAATATTATACTTAACATAATACCTAGCAATACTTATGTGTAATTAAATAAAGACAAGATCACTAGGGTTATTAGGATACCTTAGGGTTTAATGACCAAGAATGATGATGACAACGGTGCGTACAGAAAAACAGAAAGCAAGCAGCAGCAACACGACCCAGACAAGGCCTGTTTGGGTCAGAATCAACACGACAGAACAGCAGTAACCTGGGCTGGTTTTGATCACGATTTGCAGCAACGGAAACAGAAAATAAACGCAGCAACAAGCAGAACAATGAGTAACCTTGGGCTGTAAAAAGGTATCGAATTATTCAATAGAGAACAGAAGAAGACTTACTCAATTTCCTGGGCTGTTTGGTTCGACAGAATAACAGGTACAACAGCAGTTTTTATTCGACAAAACTTTAGATGGAAAGCAGGCTGGATTGCAGGTGATAATTCAGTCGACAAGTGCAGGTTGAATGAGGGTTTTTGTCGACAGGATGGTTGAGGGAAAGCAGGAGGTACTCGATAATGAAACTGGAGAGAAAGCAGGTGATTTGATCGACTGAATGCAGGTGAATCTGTGGTGATTTAATCTGATAATTCACGATAGCTTTTATAGATAAATTGGGTTTCCTAATTGCACTATGATTCTTGGGGATTAAGGAAGAAATTAGAGATAAACTAGGATAAAAAGACTTGGAGTTCAAGCTGCAGAATATACAGCCGATACATATCAGATACATATGATCTTATTTATTTATTTTTTATACGGCTTTTTACTTATTTATTTATGTATTATATATTTTCTTTTATTATTATTATTATTATTATTATTATTATTATTATTATTATTATTATTATTATTATTATTATTATTATTATTATTATTATTATTTATTAATATTGTAAATATTAGGGTTACATTTATTTAGATACATTTTATTTATATATATTAGACCCTAACTTCTATTAATTAACTTTGGTTCTAATTAGTTTGTAGTAATTTTTATAGTTTATACAATATCACTTATAAGTATTTATATACATTTACAGTTTGTATAATAAAGATAATACACAAAAACATAAACTTTATATAACATGAAATATCGATCAAAAGTTAATATTCAATCAACGGTTGTTAAACAAGGTTTACGAGTACATAAAGTCCTATTAATGGAACAGAAATAATAGATATAGCGGAAATGAAAAGAAAAATTGAGGGTTGTCATACATTACTTGCATCCGGTAGCAAGGACAACGACATTGTTTTATGGGACGTTATTGGCGAAGTAGGTATTTTTCGTCTTCGTGGTCACCGTGATCAGGTATATATTCTAAGAATCTGTCATTATATATGCTTCTTTAGCTGATGTATACAACGTTTTCTTTCGTCTGTAAGCTAAAGTGTACCACTTGTTTGTTTGGAATGTAGGTTATTGATCTTGTGTTTTTGGATTCTGGTAAAAAAAAAAACTCGTTAGCGCCTCAAAGGATAAGTTTTTAAGGGTTTGGGATCATGATACGTAACATTGTACACAAGTAATAGGGGGCATTACAGTGAAGTTTGGTCTGTCGATGTTGATCCTGATGAGAGGTTTTTGGTCTCTGGGTCAGCAGATGCTAAGCTTCCATTTTATACTATAAACCATGATGACGTAAACGGTCAATCCATATTGAAAACGGTCAAACAGACACTAACGACTCATCTGTAATCGAGAATAATTGGCAAACCTTGAAACTATTTGGTGAAATTCAAAGACAGAGCAAAGACCGTGTTGCAACTTTGAGATTCAATAAATCTGGTAATCTTTTAGCTTGTCAAGTTGCAGAGAAAACCATCGAGATCTATCATGTGTTAGATGAAGCTGAATCTAAACGGAAAGCAAAAAGAAGAATCAATCGGAAAAAAGAGAAAAAATCAATCGAAAAGACGGATTATGAACTAAATGTTGATGGAAACCTAACCAAGATTACAGTTTCTGATGTATTTAAGCTTTTGCAAACTATACGAGCTACCAAGAAAATTTGCTCTTTTTCGTTCTCTCCCGTTAGTTCCTAAAAGTTGTTAGCGACACTAGCGTTATCCTTGAACAACAATTTGTTAGAGGTGTATTCAACAGATAGTAATTCAACTACAAAAACGAGTGCTATTGAGCTTCAAGGGCATCGTTCGGATATAAGAAGTGTTACAATTAGTTCAGACAACACTCTTTTAATGTCAACGAGTCATAATTGTGTAAAGATTTGGAACTCGAGTACTGGTTCATGTATTCGTACTATTGATTCGGGATTTGGTCTATGTAGTTTGTTTGTTCCTGGTAATAAGTATGCTGTTATTGGTACTAAAAGTGGGACCCTTGAAATTATTGATGTGAGAAGTGGTACTTGTGTTGAAGTTGTGCAAGCTCATACTGGTTCTGTTCAATCGATCGTTCCCACACCAGATGGTGATGGTTTTGTTACGGGGAGTTTAGATCATGATGTTAAGTTTTGGGAGTATGAAACAACAAAAGTTTATAATCTGGAACTATTGTGGTTTACTGATCGATTAGTATAGCTTTTATATGGAACAAATAATGTAAACGGACAAAAGTGTCCTCACATGCATGGCACATGTGATAGCTTAACGGCTAAACATTGACGGCAGTTAGTCTTAGGTACTATCCACGTTAGTCCAACATATTTGAGGTACCACCGAAGTTAAAAATAAAATTTAGGTGCTGTGGTGAAAAACGTAACAAACCACAGGTATTATGGACGTAATTTTTTCTTTGTTTAAATTAATAAATAGTCTCCGGTTATTTTTATTTTTTTTATGTTTGAAAAGAATTGTCTATTTTAATTTTTAGTCAATCAACAATGATAATCTTTTATTGGCTAAAAATACGGAGTACAATGATTTGTACTTTTTTTAAATTGTATTGTATACGAGTACAATTTTATTTTATAGTAAACATTAATTCTATTGTATACGAGTACAATTTTATTTTATAGTGAACATTATATTGTGCCAAAATGAGTAACATTAGAAAAAAATTAAGTTTATAAACACTTAATAAATTATATAAAGTTACCATATTCTTTAGGTCAAACTTTTTAAAATTTAACTCATCTAATCTAACTCTAGTTAAACTAAAATTTTCAAGACCCATTCACTTTCACATATTCTAAAGTGTTTCGGGTTGGTAGAGATAAAGCTTAGACTTGTTCGTTGGAGGCCGAAATCCCTAAAATTGATTTCATAAACTTTTCATATTTCAGTTAATTTTTTATATCCGATAAAATGAATAAAAAGGTGAAATTTTAGTTGATATTTCAAATTTTAATGAACTATTGCCGTTTTCATCATATTTTTTCATACAAATTCTGATTTAGTTGATATAAAATTTTTAAAAATTTGTAACTTAAAGATTTACACATTATATCTGGAATTTGCTAGTAGCAGTGTTAACGTGCATAAAATAGTTATATAATTAAATAATCGTCACTATAAAGCCAATGCGTAACTATCATGTACAATCATTTAATGGACGTTAATGACAGTCTTAAAAATAATTCGTTAGCAATTCCATTATATTTTTATCTTCGTTTCGTTTTGTTTTTTTTTTTTTTTTGTTTGAAAAAAATAAAATAAAAGGGCAGGAGCACACACGAAATGTGTGAAATAGAAATAGAAATAGAAATAGAAATGAAACTATCGTGTGTATCTACTCGGTAAAATCCTACGTGGCAATTTTGGTGATGCATGCATCTTACTGGCGGGTGCCTACCACGCTCCACTTTTTCCCCTATAAAAACCGTTCTTTTGCCCGCCACACGCTTCCCTTTCACCACGACAGCGCGTCACTGTGTATATCTCTCAATTATCATCCAAAAGCGTGTATGTATACATGTATGTGTACGTCTTTTGTGTTATCTTATTAAAATTTATGTCCTAACTTGTAGATCGGTGGACTAACGGTTATATATCAGCCTTTTGTGTCTATGTGCTTAATTTGTTGTTGAGAAGCTATGATTCATTATCTGTTTCTGTAAGTTTCTAATTAGGTTTTGATCAATCTAAGGTTAATTGCGCGTTGCGTTTAGATTTGGATGTGTAAGTTAGGGTTTCGATTATTTGTTATATTATATGATATCTAGGATTGAAATTAGTTATGAATTTTCATCTACTTATTGTAAGATTAATTAGGATTTTTCGGCCCTTTTTTTTTTTTGAATAATTGAGGTTTTTTACTGTTCGATTGAGCTTGTACATGTAAGTTATGTTTTCAGTTTTTTACAACTTGTAATATGGAGTATATATAAGTTTTACAATTTTAGTGTATGTAAATATGTATCTTGGATTCGAACGGCTACTGAAAACAGAAAATAATTACTATGAATTTGTTTATTTTTTATTTATAGATAACTGAGGCTATTGTTCATTTTCCTGGGAAATTTGAATTTTGGAGTTTCTTTTTCTTGATAGTGTATTCGTTTTTATCCCGGTGTGTATATTGCGAATGTTAAAGTGACAACATTAGGTTGTTCTCATTGATTTTGTTTACTGTGTTACATTAAGTTAATGCACTCGATATGGGTGCACGGGTGTATTACAGATTCTGATTCGTTTCTTGCGGTGATGCATTGTTTTCAAATTATAGGATGTCATGTTCGTGTTGCTTTAAACGTAGAGTTCCTAATTTTGATTTTTGTTATTTTGTTTGTGTCAGACTGGAATACTGTTGTAACTAGATAGCTAATACCGATCTGAACGTAGATTTTGGACATTTAGCCAGAATTATGGGAGCAGACAAGTCACCAACATGGTAAGTTAATTTATGATTCACTTTTTATTTTTTTGATATCACAAGTTTGTCGATTAGATAGCATAGGAACAGGGCTTAACCCTACACATGGTGGAATTTCTATAATCATACCTGGATCTTTTTAAATTGCTTAGCTTCTTGTTCTTGCTAGCTTGTTTTAGATTTACATAATGACCAAAGTGATAATCAATCACAAATATAGTTTCCAGGATTTGTGTTTTGTCGAAATGAACTTGAAAAGTATTAAAGAGAAAGTTATAGCGTGTAAGACTGTAAGAGTATAACCGATTTTAATATAACAAAACAACAAAATGAGACCCGTTCGATCCGTTAGAAAATTGAGACCCATTTGACCCGTGACCCGTTTTGACCCAAACCACTCGTTTGCCAGGCATAGTATAACCAATTTTTAGTATAACATGTTTAGTTATCTGGTTATGCATTATTATGCATATTTTTCTAATTTCTGCTCAGCTCATATGTGCCATATTAGTTTTTTTACCATCAAAATATTGTATGCTTTCATCTACTAGTTTCCAAAACATTTTTGTACCAAAGCAATCATTTTTACTAATCCTTACTTTTAAGAGCCTTAAATTATCACACGTTTCAAGGATATATGATTGTTACCACAATTTTACCAGTCATTCACTGCAAACTTTTACCATCTCATATATGCATCAGGTTATTTTAGTTATAGAACTCTATCTGGATTCATAATCAGACATGGTACTAAATTTTTTTACTGAGTGAGTGCTCTTGATGCAGCTTGCAGACTAGCAAGAAGAATCCGGGTAAAGTTCCTAAACGGATTCACAAGGCTGAAAGGGAGAAACTAAAGCGTGAGCATTTGAATGAACTATTTCTTGAATTAGCTGGTGCACTAGGTAATTATTTTTAGTTTTTATTGTATATGTTATTTATGTTTGTTTTTATTCTGAATGAATATCAACTGAAGAAAGACCTTTCAAAGTACAACACTTTGCTACCTTCATCCCTCAAAAAATTGCAATTATTGACCCTACAAACATTTCTTAAATGAAAGTTTTTGACTTATATTTACAAGAACTACTCTGTAATGAACAATTGCCATGAGAGGTAATAGATAATGCAACTGTTAAACATATTTAAAATAATCAATGTAGCATTTGTTACCTTGCAGAACTCACAGAACAAAACAGTGGCAAAGCTTCAATATTAGGTGAAACTACTAGGGTTGTAAAGGGCATGCTTGATGAGATCAAGTCCCTTAAAAAGGAGAATGTAGGTTTATTATCCGAATCACAATATGTAAGCCTTTTAACCAACTAAAAATGAATTCATTAAACTAATACGACTATGTGTAACTGAATTTAACATCTTAGTGATTAAACTCTTTCATGTGCAGGTGACAGATGAAAAGAATGAACTCGTAGATGAGACTCTTATTTTACAGAACCGAATCTGTGAACTAAAGAGCATAATAAAAGAAACAACTGTACAAAAAAACCTGGATCTGAATGCACCTGCAATGGAATCTCAAGAACCACAATTACCACACTATTTTCATCAGGAGAGCGTACAATTACAGGGTGATCCAATTTTAAATCATGTATTCATTATTCCTGCAAGTCACAACGTTCAAACAGATTCTAGTGTGATTCAAGGGAATAAACCCATGTCGAATGTGAGTAAACCAAACCCTCGGTACCCCACTCCATCCGATTCCTGGCCTTTACAACTACTTGAAAAAACGTCTTGAGAAGAACGATGCGGGGAACGAGTGTGACACGACAACTGTGATTGGTATAATTTGATGTGATAGTTCGTATCAGTAGTCTCTCATATTGTAATATGTTTGCTTATAGTGTTCCTGAAGAAACGGTTAACTGTTAGTGTTAATATTATGTTTTCTTAGTGGTTGATGTTATTGTAAGTAATCAAGTTAATAATCGGTTTTGAAAGACTAAAATACTATAGTACTAGTTTACAGTGGAAGTCTTCAATTTGTCTAACGCTTGTTTTACTCTCTGTATGATTTATTGTAATTTTATATTCTGGTTGATTTTGGGGTGTTACTTTTCCTAAAAACCCTTCATAAAATAGAGATTCCAGATATTTTTGTTACCAACGTTAAATGCCAGTTAACAAAATTTGTATGCGAATACTGCGTGTTAGGATGATGAGTATGCACAAGGGATTGGTAGAATTTTGACACCTGTCCCCCGCTTCTCTATTCTGCCGACTTTTTTTTTTTTTTTTTCTCTCTCTCTCAATATAAACTTTGTAGGAGGTTTTAAGTAGGAAACAATAATTATTGTAAAAAAATGGGGAAATCTGGAGCTGCAGCTGGAGATTTGTTACTACTCATTGCTCAAAACATTGATGTTCTTGCTGGGTAATTATTTCTTTCTTTATTTATTCATATTATTATTATTATACATATTATTATTATTATTATTATTATTATTATTATTATTATTATTATTATTATTATTATTATTATTATTATTATTATTATTATTATTATTATTATTATTATTATTATTATTATTATTATTATGATGATGATGATGATGATGATGATGATGATGATGCATACTAGTGCAAGTGTACAACCTGTTATTATTAATAAAGTTTGGAATTATGAAAAATGAAATAGAATTGTATCTGTATTAGTTATACATACAACAAGTGTTAATCGTATGTTTTTTATTTTGCAGGCCTCTTGTTAGTTTGGCTTATCCTCTGTAAGTTTACTTCTCTTTTCTTGCCCCTTCAATCATTGTTTTGTAGTAATAGTAATGTTATTTTCATGTAACTCTTCTATTTTAACATCCTTTTTCCTTTGATTAATCCGGTGGTAGTAACATATTTTGGAAATAATTGGATTTTTTTTTTTTTTTTTTTTTTATTATTCATAGACATCGTATGATTGAAGTAGAAAGTAAGTATGTAGTAAAATTTGGTGTATCTTGTTAGAGCTGTTTTTGGTAGAAGTGTGAAAGTACATCTTGCTAAACTGGTCCCATATATGAAACTGAAAGACAATAATTTTAATATCTGAATATAAACTCACGGCCTATTCCCTCAATCAACTACAGTATTAGCTTAGAGTGGAACTTTATATGGACATATATATTGGGTTGAAGTATGGGTTCATGTTTAGTAGTCAGGGTGTGTATGAATTTTGCTCTTCAGAAATTACTAGAAACAGGGTCGAAGCCAGGATTCGCAGATAGATATGCAATTTATAAAAATTAAATATCATCATAAAATTTTTAAAGAATTAAACATATTAGTTATAGTTAAGGGATGCTTGTGTTTATTATTTGAGGATATTGGCTACGAATATACAATTTTTAAACACACTATAATTCGCTTATTTTTACATGCATCCCTTGTCTCCGCCTCTGACTAGAAACCTGTGTAAACTGATTTATAATTTTAATTGGTTTTGATGATGACCTAGTTTCTCATGCATTGCAATTATAGTATCAATCTATTGTTGTATCGGATACCTTTTTTAATAATGCTAGTAACCTAAGAGAAAATGACCCATAAATTTGTTGACCACTTTTGGTATGGGTTAGTTCACAGTTAACAGAAAAATTTAACTAAAACCCTGTGTTATCTTTGATTTTAAACTTTTTATGTTACTCGAAATAGGAAAATAAGTGAAAACATATTGGACGTAAAGTTTTCATTTTGAAGAACACTAGGTACACAATCAAACACCGAAAGTAATTTCCTTCTGTTCTGGTGAATACATGAGGATAAAACAAAATTCCTCAAAAATGTTATCTTCCATGATTGTGCTATATCGACGTTTGTTTTCTTTTTACCTTTTCCGTCAGATACGCCTCCATCAGAGCAATCGAGACAAGAAATACTGCTGACGATCAACAATGGCTCACATACTGGGTCTTATATTCAATGATCACTCTATTTGAGCTCACCTGTTACCAACTTGTTGAATGGTAATATCTCTTTTCTTATAACTTCACCTAATATATAAAATGTTTCCGCGTGTTTATTTGTTTGTTACGGACATCTTATTAATTAGTCAGTTATACTTGGCAGGATCCCATTCTGGTCATACGCAAAGTTTATTCTAACGTGTTGGTTAGTTATACCACAATTTAGTGGCGCTGCATATGTATATCAGCACTATGTTCGACCTTTTTACCATGGAAACCAAACTGTTAACGTCTTCTATGTCCCAAAAAAGGAAGACATTCTTACCCCCGCAAAAGATGATGATGTTCTACATTCTGCTGATAAATATGTTCATGATTATGTCCCGTATACTCAAGAATATGTACCAGATGCTTTTCACTAAACAGTTTTACCTGTACGTAGCCAGTATTTTTCTCTCTCACAAACATATTTATAAAGTTTCTATTTTGATATAATTAATTAATACAAGTAATGGTGTCTAAAAATCTCTCTGTGTTTTGCAGTCTGCTATCGATGGTGAAGTCAGGTATAGAGGTAACAGTTTCTTCACTGAAGACGATTACGTGTATTGAGGTTAGTGTGTGGATCATGCGGTTTGCATGTGATCAGGAACTTGGTCTGTATATAGCATGTAGTTGTACACAACAGAACTGATGCTTTGGTCTGCTGTTAAGTTACACGACGTTGGTATGTAATCGAGTCGACTCTGGGACATACCTTTCAATAATGCTACCATTTCTGTTGGACACATACAGATTAATATGTTGGTCAACATTGTGAGTGCAAGGGTGTATCAAAACATGCTTATCAATAAATTTTAAAAACATGAACATCAAGCATGAAAAGATAGATTCTAAAAAGAACATACTTTCAGGACCCACCCTTGTGGTCCAGTGGTTCACCCCTTTGCACTTGTGCATTGGGATGGGGCTGGGAGGTCTCAAGTTCGAGTCTCTTCCCTTAAAAATATTCATGGAATTTATTCACAGAAAGCCGAATTGCCCCGAGGAAGGTTTTACCGACCCGTATTCAGGACCCAGGTCCGACCGGGGATGGTATAAGGTTCGGATCCATGTAATGCGGTTCGGGTTTCCTGCCCGAAAGCGCGTGCGTGCGTGGCAAATGAGAGTATTCGATGCCAACAACTTGCCTTTAAAAAAAAAAAGAACATACTTTCAGGCTTGTAGTAGGTTACTGCCTTACTGGAATATGCTCCAGTTCAAGAGCCTGGCAAATTATTTCAGTGATCGGTAACCTTACAAAATAGTAATTCCGTTCTTCAGCTCAGCGATTTAAATGATTGTATCAAAATTTCAAATTAATTATTTCTGGAAGATGAATATAAGTATAGTGATAAACCTAGAAATTGAACTGAGTCTCCTCATTGGGCAAAGCTTTTCCACTAAATCAGAAAACTGCTCTGCACTAGGGATGGCAATGAATCGGATATGGATCGGGTGATGCCGTATTCACATCCATATCCATTTAGTTTTTGTTCATCCATATCAATTTCATTTTAGGTCATCCATCCATATCCATATCCAATGGATTAAGTGGGTTAATGGATGTCCATTGGATATTCTAATAATGTTACTCCGTATATTATTTCATTATATGCGATGAATACAGAAACGTAGTATAGCAAAAATAAATATAGCATGACATAATTAAAATCTTTTTACAAGAAAGTGCAACTTCCATCGAAGATAGAACACAATTTGTTGAATTTACTATTAAAATAGATTGTGAAAAATTAAATATGTAATTTATATGTTTATTTTGTTAGACATGTGTATTTTATTATAATATATCATAGTTTTTTTTAAACCATTCAGGCTTGCCTGAGTGGCCACCGAGTTGTCCAATGAAGCATACCACCCGGGTTTAATTCCTGCCTATGCCAAATTGTTCAAAAAGGGAGTGTGACTAGAGGATGCGCATAATGCGCAATTCACCCGGTACCAGGTCTCGCGCTCGGGGACTTGATTACCCGAGGTTTTACCTTCTATGAGGGAGCCAATGTGCTCGTTCATAGGAGGGTTTCCTTGCTTACAAAAAAAAATAGTTTTTTTTATTATAAAGTTGAAATAAAAATGTAAATTTAACAATAAATGAATTTGCAATAGTAATATGTAAGCATATAACTTTATTTATGTATTTGTATATGTATTTCGATTGTAAATGGATATATCCATGAATGAAATTTTTCATCCATATCCATATCCGTATTTATATCCATTTAAGTTCATCCATATTCATCACGAAGCGGGTGGAGCGGGTGGATATTCACCGGATCGGGTGATCATTGTCATCCCTACTCTGCACTTGGTTTTTGCTTAGTACCTAAAATACTTCACATTAAGATTGATAAATATGGAATTTGCTAACGACATACTTTAGGGGTTATTAACGTGCATAAAATAGTTGTCGTTGACGTGCATAATGTAGTTGTACTTGGCGGTTATGATTGACCTTTTATGCGACAGTTATCATTTATGCAGTCTTTCTATTATGCCGTTCTTACTTCTTAGGGCCGTTGTTAGTAAAATTTAAATATATATTCCATTTTACAACCTTTTCTTCCCTTTATGCACAACTTTTTTTATTTATTTATATAAATCTGAGATATATTTGGTTCACTATATTATAATAATACAATGTTCAATGATATATACTTGAGAGTATATTGTACATTTTCTCGTTTTCATAGTGCAAATGATTGATATTAAAGTGTTTGTTATTAAGATGTAAGAATGTGTCTCTGGAGAGTATGTGATCTGAAGGTCTATGTACGCTGAATATTGAACACTGTTTATTTTTATGTATGCAAAATAATTTAACATTATCGAAACACTTAGAAACATATTTTAAAGTCTCCAGAAATTATAAGACATTATTTTATGTCACGCCTTCAGAAAAAACAAACAGTCTGAAATGTTTGTACGCGCATAACCTAAGATATAATAAACTTTGGAGACTCAAAAACAAACAACACCTAAGTGAACATAAATATTGTAGTTTTGAGTATTATTGGTTTTCATTTACACATAAAACATCGGCATATATCTCTTTTTTCCCCTTGTAAACGCCATGTGATATTGAGCTTATTTTTCAAAATTCTTTAAAACTCTTAATTTTTTACTCCGTATTACCTTTCATTTGATAAAAGGATTTATACAAATACAAGTTATAATAACTTGACGGAATCCACGGTTTTATTTCTACTAATAAAACAACGTTTAAAGTATAAAGGAAATAGATTCAACACCAAGGTGCTATCTAGCTCCGTAAAAGATGTCTTACAACTATACAACTATAGTTACCATTTCCTGGGTGTGCACCATTTGGTTTCAAACCGAATATCGAATCGAATCCAAATAAAAAAAAAACAATCCGAATTCTTTAAACGGTTTTCGGATCGATCGAAACCGAAACCGAATTCGTAATTCGGTTTTTAGTTTGGTTTTTGGATTTGAAAATTCTAAATTTGGTTAACCGAAAACCTAATTAAAAACCGAATTCAAATTAATAACATGTTAAAACATATTTATAATTATAATATTTATATAATTATATTATTTTTGATGAATTATTACATTTTTATTAAACAATATACATGTTATATACCCTGCATACTTAAATTAATTCTACAACCGTTATTTTTAATTTATATGTAAGTTAATGGTAGTTAGGATTTTTATTTATAGTGATTTTCGATTTTAACTGAAACCAAACCGAAATCAAATTTGATTTTCGGTTCGGTTTTGGTTATGGTTTTTATATTTAAATTTGGTTTCGGTTTGGTTTTTGGTTTAGATTTTATAAGTTTCATAACCAAAAAAATCGAACCGAATAAACTGAAAAATCAAAAACCAAACCCGATGAACACCCCTACATTCCCATCAACTACAATACAAAAAAAAAAAAAAAAAAAAAAAAAAAAAAATACACTTTATTTCTTTTCCGCCGAAAACAATTCCCATTAAATATTGTTCTCGTTTTCCTTTTGTGTGATGAAGTAGTTTTGTAAATAAAATATAAGAGAGTAAAATAACATAAAAAGACTCACCTAACCTAAATTACTTTATATAAATTCCTCAACGCAACCCTCCAGAAAGATAAAAGCCAAACAAAAAATCTGTCAATGGAAGAATCTGTAAATTTCGTCAAAGGCTACGGCAAAATCGATCCTACCGACGAAGTCTTCACCGCCGTTCCTCGTGAATCACCGACACCAAAACGCCGTACAACCGTCGCCGTCATCGTCACTCTACTACTCTTTGCCGTAATCATCGGTGCAATACTTACAACCGGAGTAATCCACACTCGGCACACAAAACCTTCAGAATCAAATTCACAATCCTCAAAATCATCTCAATCAATCAAAGCCGTTTGCGCAGTAACTCAACATCCAGATTCATGTTTCACCGACGTTTCAACAATCGATTCCGGTAACTTCATCGATCCGGAAATGATATTTAACCTAACGTTACAACTCGCCATAACAGAGCTCGTAAACATCTCGTCGTTACCTAAAACCCTAATTTCACAAACAACCGATTTACGAAGCGGTTCTGCGCTACGAGACTGTGTGAGTTTGTTCGATGACGCGGTGAGTCAACTCAGTCAATCAATTGAAACGATGAGTGGTGGTGTGAAGAATGAGGCGTTGTTGACGAAAGAAAAAGTGGCGGATTTGAACACGTGGATTAGCGCTGCGATGACGGATCAACAGACGTGTGTGGATGGATTAGAAGAAATGAGATCGACGGCTGTGGATGAAGTGAAATTGAAGATTCAAAAATCGAGTGATTATATGAGTAATAGTTTAGCGATACTTGATAATTTGGAGAAGATACTTGCTGAGTTTGGGCTTCACTTGCATTGAGTTTTTTTTTAAATGGAATTATTTGTTTGTAATTAAAGTTGATTTTTATTTTTATTTTTGTATGACTAATTACCTTGTTTGTGTAAGTTGTAACTTGAAAAAAAATAAACAAATAGTACTATTGGGTTACAAAAGTGAGTTTCAAACTTGTTTCGTTTGGCAAAATGGTAATGACATTATAATGTGTTTGATATAGAAATCAACTAAACCTACTCCTAAGTCCTAACTTTGAGGTTTAACAACCGAAGCTACTGGTGAAAAGTCGTATGTATGTAAAAGTCACTCTATTGAATACATTTTACGTTTTGGATCAAGACTAATTCTACTGTCAAGGTTGAAGATCTCGGATCTTGGTAGATATCGTTTGGACATTTTTGGAGAGATCTCGGCATCTCGAAAAAATCTCGGAGAGAACTCGGGCGTTGACTTACGTTGACTTTTTAGTTTTTATAATATAAATATATGTACAACTATCTATATACACTTTTACGAGATTTTACAAGTAAATTGAAGAAATGAGCGAGAAAATTCGAAAAACTACGAGATTTTATGAGAAAATTCAAAAAATATGTGAGAAAATTTGAGAAATCGTGACATTGACCAAGTTTGACCCTGTTGACCGAGAAATCTCGGGAGATGGATATTTCGTCTCGGCGGCTTTCCAAAAACGAGATCTCGGGGGAGAAATAAAGAGATTTACGACACTGCATACTGTTACAAAAGGTATAAATTATTGACATGAATCAGGCTCGAAGCCGCATCCATTTTTGCAAAGAACTCCTACATAATAAGCTCCGGCTTATAGGGGAATGAATACTGTTCACGCAATCACATCAAAATGCGTTGATTCGAGAGTGCTTAAGAGAGTGATAAGAGTGTTTATGATTGCATTTTAAAATGAATGTTTTAATAAAAGATTTATTTGATAGATTTATTATAAATGTACAATGGTACTTTTGAATAATACAATTTGTTAATGTACAAAAAAAATTGTGATAAAATTTATAGTGAATTTATTAAAAGTGTCTTTTATTGTTTTGGATACACTGATGCTAATGCTTATATGAAACCAATGGTATTATATCAAACTTGTTGAAATTAGAATTTGTGAAGGAACGCAAATGATATGCACATCATGAACATGTTTCATAAAATAAAATTTTACAAGAAAAGATGGTAAGATAGTAATAGATCTAATTATTTTAACATTCAAGATTTAAGACCCTACAAATTTTGGAATGGGGACATGTAACGATTTTGTTTCATAATAGAAGCAAACATTTATTTACTCAACAACAGACCAAACATTAGTTAGATACATAATAAAATTACGAGAAAAGAAAAACACAAATCGTCTTTTAAGTTTGACTCAAATTTAAGGGGTGGTTGTTAATATGATTTTATTACATCAATCATTTTTTTTATATATAGTGATAGTAATAGTAATTAAAGTTCAAAAAAGATTACCATTTAAATTTATATAATATAAAGATTAATATATAAAATTTCTCAATTATTTTAATTTTAATTAATATTATTGGGGAAGTTTGATGGAACACTCTTATCAAATTGTCACAAGCTTCTTGGTTACATCTCATTGGTCTCAACTCTAAAATTTAGTGCATAACTACTTTTATGTGGAGTACTATATAAGACTATCAATTGGTGTGTGTTAGCCCAACACGTCACTAGCACACCATAAGGCGTGTTGGTGTGTGTATTGGCCGGCGTGTGTGCTCCAAGCACGGAGAAGAAATGCAGCGTGCAACTATTTTTCTTGTTTTTCATTGGTCCATTTTCCTTTTCTAATTATTTTTTATCCTCTTTTTCACCCAACTTCCAATCAGATTTTAACACATCACCTAACACGCCACTCAACACTCCACCTCATTATTTACCAGTTTACTAGCACGCCCATCAAGCGCCCCACCCCCACCCAACAACACACGGCCATTATTGTTAAAAATGATCTAAGAGAAATAGTTGACAATATTATAAATAAAAAATCATCGAAGAAAAAGAAAGTGGATATCACGTCTTTTAAGTCGTGCGAATTTTCATAAATGTGTATTTCACTCACAAACTTATAAGGGTTTACGATAGTTTCAATTTATATATTCATAAACTTAATATACTAAATAATGTTGTTTGATAAATAAAGTTTATTGAAAAATAAGCTACTTAAAATATCATGTCATTTGACATCATAAATTTTCAGCTAATTTATCAAAAGCTTAATAATACACTTCCGTTATTAGCAGTGGTGACCGACCTTGAATTGATTAGGGACCGATAAGTAATATATAAAGAGTAACACTGAAGTATTACTAACTCCTTTAATAACTTGCTTAACAAAGTGATAAGACGAAAGATGTCACATTTAAATAACTTATAATATTTTTCACTTTCAAGTTTTAAAAAATGACGAGTAATTCAGTCATACTTTTATGGTCTTATTGTGATATTGTCGCGATTGATGCTAACTTTTTTTCCCTAACCACATAAGATATACAACTAATGAGTTTTAAACCCGATTAAGACGTTACATCTGATAATCTAAATTAAATATGAGTAGATGTGATATTATTTGAATTTTGTATTGAAAATTGACAATATCTATCAAGTAAATAACAAAATTTATCCCCTGTTTCATTCTTACCTTTATTTTTATCTTATAGTAATATTTATGCAACATAAACATTAATAGGCGAGCTTCATTGCAAATGAAATTTAGTAATGTGTGGCTAATTATCAATGATAGGATCTTACCATTACATGTTAATAATATACGTAACAAGTAACTCAATAAAAAAAACTAAGTCTATACAGATTCATGCTTGCATACAGGAATTAAGCCGAATTAGATAACTAGTCTGGATCGGGTGCTGAGTGAATTGAGCTAGTGGTGGTAGTCTTGGTTGATTTCAAATGATAAAAAAGAGAAAACTGATCTTTGTATTGAATAATTATTGTTTGATACAAATTGAATTGGTTTTTTGACAAGTTACAAGTGTTTATATACACTAGATAAGGTAACAGCTATTTCTAGTCTAAGTTAGGTTCCATGATACATTTTGGAACCACTTTTACTAAAAAGGAAATATTGCAGTTTGCTGTGACTTGTGCCCGTTGGATCCAGCTGCATATGAGTTCTTGTGACCCTCTCAATTAGGAGATGATGAAGTTGCAGCCTTCTGATCCTAAGACGTCAAATTACCTAAAAAGGTAATTTGACCATCTTGACTTTTTGTTTCATTATTCTAACACTCCCCCTCAAGTTGAATAATGGGGTTTCCAATATTCAACTTGCTAAGTACATCGCTAAAGAATCTTCCGTTGACAGATTTGGTGAGAATGTCGGCTAGCTGATCTTCTGATCTGATTGAAGGAAGTGATATAATCTCAGCATCTAATTTTTCTCTGATAAAATGTCTGTCGACTTCAACGTGTTTTGTCCTGTCATGTTGGACTGAATTTTCTGAGATGGAAATTGCGGCTTCGTTGTCGCTTAGTATTTGAATGGCTTCTTTTGGGGGAAACCCAATTTCCGTTAGAAGTTTTCTAATCCATAGTGCTTCGACTACTCCCTTTGCTATCCCTCTAAACTCCGATTCAGCACTAGATAGAGAAACAACCTTTTGTTTCTTGCTTTTCCATGCCACTAAGTTTCCTCCAACAATTGAAAAGAAACCTGAAGTTGACCTTCTGTCTCCTTTTTCTCCAGCCCAGCTCGCATCTGTATATATTTGTGTTTGCAGATGCCCATTTCTTTTAAATACAACTCCATGGCCAGGTGTCCTTTTCAGATATCGAATAATCCTCATTGCAGCCTCTAAATGATGAACCTGAGGTTGATGCATAAACTGACTTACAACTCCTACCGCATGTGCTATGTCAGGTCGAGTGTGAGCAAGATAAATGAGCTTTCCCACTATCCTTTGGTATTGTCCTTTATCTACTAGCTCAGCATCATCTTCCATAAATAGCTTTTGATTTGGAATTATTAGAGTCTCTGCTGGTTTAAAATCAATCATCTCTGTTTCTGCAAGAAGATCAAGAATATACTTCTTTTGACAGATAAATATTCCCTGTTGGGATCTTAGTACTTCAATCCCCAAGAAGTATTTAAGATTGCCTAAGTCTTTCATTTCAAATTCTTTAAATAAGTTTAATTTTAAGTTAGAAATTTCCTCTTTATCATTTCCAGTTATTATCATATCATCAACATAGATGATTAAGCATGTAATTAAATCTCCTTTTTGTTTAAAAAATAGAGTGTGATTGGAATTACTCTGTTTGAAGTTATATTTTTTCATAAATAATGTAAATCTCCCAAACCAAGCCCGTGGGGATTGTTTTAACCCATATAATGATTTTTTAAGTCGACACACTTCCCCATTATTGAAGTTTCCTGTAAATCCTGGTGGGGCTTCCATGTACACTTCCTCCTTTAACTCGCCATGGAGAAATGCATTTTTCACATCAAATTGGTGAAGTGGCCAGTCTTCATTTGCGGCAATAGAGAATAGAACCCGGATAGTATCAATTTTTGCAACAGGAGAGAATGTTTCGGAGTAATCTATCCCATAGGTTTGAGTGTATCCCTTTGCAACAAGATGAGCTTTGTATCTTTCGACGGTGCCATATGGTTTACGTTTTATTGTGAATACCCATCGGCATCCTACGGGCGTTTTTCCCTCAGGAATAATACATCTTTCCCATGTGTTATTTTTCTTAAGTGCTCCTATCTCTTCTTCCATAGCCTTCTTCCATTTTTCAGATTTCATAGCTTGTTCAACATTGCTTGGAATCTCTTCAGAATATAAGGCATAGTTGAATTTCTGTGCTTCACTTGATAGGTTTCCTTGTGCTATATTAGCAATAGGATACCTTGACCGTTGATTTTCCTTCTCCGGAGAGTATCTTTTTGGTAGAACACCTCTGTTAATTCTCTGTGGTAACACATATTTTTCTGTCGATGCAGCAGAAGTGGAACTGTTTTGTTCTCCATGTTCATTACTTGTAGGGTTTTCATTTGGTTCAATGTTGGATATTTCTGGATCAGGGTTTGATGAGTCGGGATCAGGTATGTTTGGTGATTCAGGGTTTGGTAATTCGGGATCGGACGGATTTGGTGATTCGAGGTCAGGATTTGGTGGTGATTCGGGATTTGATGTTGGTGTTTGAAAGTTGTTAGGTTTTGGTATCCATTGTATCCAACTCAGAGTGTCATTATCTTCTTTCTCCCCCTCACTCGTGAGTTGGGTATTATAGATATATTCGGTTTCGATAAAATCACAGTTCATTGTAGTGAAAACATGACGTCTTTTTGGACTATAACACCGATATCCTTTTTGGTGTATCCCATAACCAACCATGACACACTTTTTCGCACATGGATCAAGTTTTGTGCGCTCACTTTTAGGAATGTGGACAAATACCGAGCACCCAAATATTCGAGGCTCAATATTTAATGAAGTCGGGAGAGTATGAAACTGAGCTAAAGTATCTCTAGGAGTTTTTGTGCCCAAAACTTTTGTAGGTAAACGGTTGATAAGATAGGTAGCGGAAGCAAGAGCTTCGGGCCAAAAACTCTTCGGAACTTTAGATTCGATTAATAAAGCTCTTGTCATTTCTAAAAGTAATGGATTTTTTCGTTCGGCTACTCCGTTTTGTTCAGGAGTATAGGCACAAGATGTTTGGTGAATAATCCCGTTCTTTTCACAAAAAAGTTTCATTGAAGTATTAACAAATTCGCCCCTATTGTCAGATCTTAAAACTTGTATGTTTTTGTTAAATTGAGTTTGTACCATTTTATAAAAATGTGGAATTTTTTCAAAAACTTCAGATTTTTGAGTTAGGAAATAAATCCATGTCATCCTTGTATGATCATCAATAAATAGCACAAAATACCGAAAAAAATTTCCCCCATTAACCGGGGCTGGGCCCCAAACATCAGAGCGAATCAAAGCAAATGGTACATCCGTTCTAGTATTACTCGGTTTAAATGTACTACGGTGGCTTTTGGCTAGAATACAAGTTTCACAATTCAAAATAACATTTGACGGAAATAAACTAGGAAATAAAGCATGTAGATATCCAGCTGACGGGTGACCTAATCTCCTATGCCATAACCAGGCTTCTCTCGTAGGTGTTCCATGAGCAAGCGACACGGTACCTTGTTGAGAAACCTCGTCAACATAGTATAACCCCCTTTTCTCAGGGGCCACGTCCAATTAACAGTCCCTTCCGGATATCCTGCAAGATGTAGAAAGTCGGATACATAAGGACTTTACAGTTTAGTTCTTTCGTGACATGACTTACCGATAACAGCTTATGAGATAAAGCTGGAATATATAGACAATTAGGTAATTTAATAGTTGGTGAGATTTCAATAGTACCACCACTTTTAACATGAACAACTTCACCATTAGCCGTTTGAATTTTACTCTTCCTTGGTTTTGTTTTTGAAATGATATCTTTTTCGTCAAAAGTCATCGTATCCGTTGCCCCACAATCAAGTATCCAAGATTGAGATTTAAAATTATTTGAGACAACGTTTACTTCAGAAAGATCCTTTTTAATTTTTGTTAAAACGAAGTATTTATTTTGGCACGGAATAAGGTTGGGCTTACAATGAACATTATTATTTAATTTAGTGATATAGTTGGGCCTAGTGTTCGATCCTACCCAGTCTGGCCCAATTATATTTTTAACAGGGTCATGATTTGGGCTATTTTTCGTTTTGGGTTCAATCCAGGCTGCCCTTGTGGGCTTGTCTCTTGTAGGCCCAATATTTCCTTTTTTGGTTTCAACATAAAAAACGTTTGTGGGCTTATACCCTTTTAGCCCAACACCAACATCCTTATTCGTGTATCTGGAAATACCAACGGGTTTTTTAATTTTTGTTTTTAACCGAGATTTTTTATTTTCCCAACCCTGGTATCTGATTTCCTTTTTATTCTCCCAATCCCCATCGATATTCTCCAGTTTATCTTTGCCAGATACTTTAATCGATTTACAAGCAACCCTAGATCCAGACACTTTAATCGATTCACAAGCAACCCTAGGTCTCTTTTCTATGTTTGAAAACAAAGAGATAAATGGTTTTAAGTGTGTACCGGTTGTTTCAGTGGTGGTGGTTGCAATTCCTCCAAAGCCGTGATCTTTGATGGTGGTGGTGGTGGTGGTGGTGGTGGTGGTTTCTTCAGCCACTTCTGCCATCGCTGCTTTGCCTTTGCTTGGTTTCACCCACCAATCTGGAAAACCCTTAATCTCGAAGCACTGGTCGATGGTATGCCTTAATTTCCCACATCTTGTACACTTGAGTTTTGATTTGTTTGTTTTGGGTGGAAAACCACTTCGGTGGGTTTTGGTTAGATGAACAGAGGCTTCCTTGCCATCGATTGCAGCTAGACTAGTTGCAATCCCACGATTGGTTGAGGAGTCATTTTGTGATAACCCTAGAATTTGTCGATGGGCGGCTTCCTTTCGTACTGCTGCATATGCTTCTTCTGCCGTTGGCAAAGGAGTTAATCTGAGCAATTCTCTCTTGATGGTGTCTTGCTTTCGATCCAAAGCTTTTAAGAATTGAAAGAGTTTGTTTTCAGCTCGGATCTTGTTGTATCTGTTGATATCTGCAGCATTTTCCATAGGATTTGGCTCTCGAGTTTCGAGCTCACCCCAAATTCCTTGCATTTGGATCTAAAGCTCTTCAAGAGTGGAATTGTGTTGTTTCATTTCTGTTGCTTTGACATAGAGGTCATATGTTTGCAGTTTATCAGACCCACTACTGTAAGTGGTGATTAATGCATCCCACAAAAGTTTGGCTGTTGAGAAAGACGTAAGATTGCTAGCCAAGTTTGGTTCAATATTTTGTATCAACCAAGAGAAAACAATGATATCCTCTTGTTCATATTTTTCTTGGTTTGAATCAGGCGGGTTTGAGGTTAGATGAGTAAGGAGGGCCTTGGATTTACCTCCAATGGCAACCCTCATCATCCTAGACCATAATGCGTAGTTTGACCTATTCAAACTTATGCCAATTTTCAAAGAATTTGATATTTTTGGTTGTTGGAAATTCACACTATTTTTCAACAGGTCAGCTAGCTGACTTGTTAAATCATTTATTTGACTCGTGTGGGTTGATTGTATTGAGGGTGGGGATTGGCTGCCGTCGTTATTCGACATGGTGGCCAACTAAGAATGGTAAATGATGATGCTTAACGATGAGTATAATGATCTAAGATCTATACCATCAGCTCTGATACCATGATTTCAAATGATAAAAAAGAGAAAACTGATCTTTGTATTGAATAATTATTGTTTGATACAAATTGAATTGGTTTTTTGACAAGTTACAAGTGTGTTTATATACACTAGATAAGGTAACAGCTATTTCTAGTCTAAGTTAGGTTCCATGATACATTTTGGAACCACTTTTACTAAAAAGGAAATATTGCAGTTTGCTGTGACTTGTGCCCGTTAGATCCAGCTGCATATGAGTTCTTGTGACCCTCTTAATTAGGAGATGATGAAGTTGCAGCCTTTTGATCCTAAGAAGTCAAATTACCTAAAAAGGTAATTTGACCATCTTGACTTTTTGTTTCATTATTCTAACATTGGTGGATGGAGTATAAGTGCTGGTGGTAGGTTTTTGGCTATACAAGGTGGAGGTTGTTGTAGTGGCTAGGTGAATACTGCTGATGGTGGGCTGGTGGCTAATACGCTTTAAGCGAGGGAAAGGTAGACACTGAGATGCACAAGATTTGCTAGCAGCACTGCAGGATGTAACTTTGTGTTGTAGCTCATGTGATAGTGGTCTGTCTCTCTTAGCGAGAGATCAAGAGTTCGACTCCCGTGGGGTGCCACATTGCACACTAGGTTGTCCCTTTACCATTGAATTACATCCAAGGGAGCCTTTCGCACATCGCGTTGCGGGGCCAGTGGGGGAGGAGGATTTACCGCCCATGCCCTCGGATTGGGCCGGGTTTCCTCCTGAGCAACAGTAGAGGGCGGGTTATGCAACGGTGGGAGATGAACGTGTAGGTGGTTAAGTCCCCACTGGGATCCCGTACTGTTGTTAAAAAAAAAGCACTGCAGCAGGTTCGCTCAAACCCAAGTGATCAAGTTTTTGAAGTTGGAAACAATTAACCCACTCAGTTGTTTCAACAGTTATGTTATTTTATAAGCTGTGTGTTTGATTGTGTTTTAATGGAATGATTTAGTGCTCAATAATGTTGAATCGCTTACCATTGAGTCTGTTTGTTTGTAACCTCTAAATGACAAGTGATGTGGAATGAAACAAAAATATGTGTTGAATCATTAATAGATGAAATTATCTTCTTCTTTTTTTTTGTTTTTTTTTCTTCATAAACACGTATATTTTATTATGATTTTTAAAAAAGGTATATTAGAACACTTATCAAACAATTAAATTATTTTCTTTTATTTATTAATGTAGAAGGTTAATACGTTAATTTTACATCATCCGTAGAATTCATTCAGAATGTATTAAACATATTATCTTCATGTATACACAAGTTCAATCGGAACATTCAAATCATTTAGATATTCAATCATCTAGCAGTTAATAATGTTTTTCTATCAAACGCACCGTTAGTTAGACCATGTCACCCTTTTTTCCTCATCCCCGGCTCTCGATAGAGAGCTAAATCACTTACTTAACACTAACCCAATATAACTTGAAAAACCATAACACCTTTCACATTTCTTAGCTGAGTTCCACAAAGCACCTAGCTGTTGGGCTTTCTAGTATTGAACTAAACATGTTTTACTAAGATTAGTTATTAACTAGATTTGTGGTCCGCGCTTCGCGGCGGATTTGTGTCATTTTAACGCTACTATATCGTTAGACAGTTTTCTGCCTGAAAGTCATCAAAACGTTGTCCACTCTTTCCAGACCATTTACGCAATGGCTGACAACTGTTTTGGTAATATTTTACTATATAAATGAAAAATACATAAACAACTGGATATATGCTACAGTTTGGGTTGCAATGCTTAAGTTTTGAGGCTTCTAAACAAATTACTTATTTGTCAAAACCTTATGGTCCATATAATTTTAGTAGGTTTTTTAAAAGATAAAAAATCAAATAATATGTAGTATATTGAAAAAGGTGATGAAAAATAAAAATATAACCCTTTTTACCTATATTTTTTTAGGCTTCTATTACGATAGGGTTGTATTAGTATACCACTTTTGAATACATCCAATTATTTTTTAAATGTTCAATCAACCGACCGTTAACCTTTTTATAAACATTCAATTAACTTACCGTTAACCATTTTTTAAAAAGTTCAATTAACCGATGCTAACCTTTTTTTTAAAAACGGCCAACTAACCGATGTTAACCATTTTTTAAAAAGTTCAATTAACCGATGCTAACCTTTTTTTTTTTAAAACGGCCAACTAACCGATTATTAACTATTTTTTAAAAAGTTTAATTAACCGACCATTAACCTTTTTTTAAACGCCGGTTTGTTTATTGACATTTGTAGTTGAGTACCATCAAGAGAGGATTGTATCATGGTTCCGGAAATATGTTGCAAATCAAATTTGAGTCTATTTTGCCAAAAAAAAAATAAAAATAAAAATAAAATGCTACAGTACTGCTACAGTGTAAAAGTGAAATTGATGACGTGGCAGGGCGTGGTTGGTGGGTGTTTGTCCATATATACTCTATAATATAATATAATGAATATCATATTAGGATCAATCACCAAAATACCCATTTTTTTGGCCTTTTCTGAGCTGGAACCCCCCTTTTTTTTTTTTTGAGAATTTGCCCGCGCAAGGCGCAAGTATCTTTAGACCTTGCGACCTTGCGGCTTGCGCCTTTGCGTGTAAACGCAAGGCCCAAGGATAAGGACTTGCGTCCTTGCGTCCTTGTGCCTTGCGTCTTATCAGAATGGATTTTTTCTGATTTCTGGATAAGATTTTTTTGGATTCTTTGTACCTTTACGGATAAGATTATGTACCTGTCTATTTAATGAGGCTAGAACTCCAGATTAATCATTTTATTTCACTTCATTTTCAAAAAGATCAAGTCATTAGAGCATCGTTAAGGTACCAACTTTTATCTATTTTTTCACTAATTTGTGTCTTAATGAGCTGTAGTAATGATGAAGCATTTGTTGTTCATGTATGTTGCGGGGGTAATTTTGAATTTGTTAACAACATACCTATGTATCTGCCTCTTGACTGTTTTAGAACCAGATTAAAACTACCACTTGCTCCACAAAAACCAATAAATCGAAGAGTATTGTTAAGGAAAATTCTCAAAAAAATTGAATTGCCACCTAATTCACCTGTTTCGCTAAGATATATTGATAATAAGCATATTTTTGATATTACTGATGATCATGAAGATTTTTTTGAGTTTTTAAAACACGCTGTCACAAACGAGCCTATTGATATTTATGTTGTCGACAAAGTTAGAATGCTTCAACCCGGACAAAATTCACAAACACACCAGCCCCAATAAAATCCACAAACACACCATCTCCAACAAAACCTCCGGATTCTCGAGTCTCAACCAAACAAACAAACTCACCATCTGCAAAAAGAACAGGACGAAATACACAATTCCGAACCAAACCTCGAAACACACTATTTGGAAGAAAAACAGTCTGAAATACCACCTCCAAACACAGAAGAATTTGACTTCTTCAACCATGGCGCCGAGAACGTGTGTAAAATAAAAAAAAAATAGAGAACCCGTTTATACCTGTTGTTGGGTCTAGTGAATCGGATGAAGCAAGTGACGAGGAAGATGAAGATGAAGAAGATGAAGAAAAACAAGATGTATTCTGGAATATGCCAACTCTACACAGTCAGCAAGATGAAGAAAACCCAGAATTTACGACCCCAATTCCAACCACGTATCAGGTATCTGATTTGGTCAAAGTTCGTCAAACGTTTTCGAACAAGGAAGAATTCCTAAACCAGCTATTTACAAAATGCCTTGAAGAAAACTTTCAAATAAAGCCTGTAAAGTCAGACAAATCTCGGTACACCGCTAAATGTGTGTTGCCAAATTGTGAGTGGAAATGTAGTGCATACAAAATAAGACACTGATGTGCAGCGGGGTAGTATATAAAATAGTTATTATTTTACTAGAAAATACTATTAAATACGATACAATTTTACACAAGATATTTATTTATTTATAGAATGGATATACTTAAACCTTGCTACAACACTTATAGGCAGTGTACCTAATCGTACAGTAGTGTAGTTTTTAGTAAGTCCGGTTCGTTCCACAGGGAAATCTTTAAGCAAAGCTCAACGCTATATTAGTTTACTTTTATAAAAATACAAATATATATATAAGTGATATTATTATTATAAAGGGGGGTTTTTACCGTTTAATGACCGGTTTGTCGATTTTAAAACTTTAGTCGCAGTTAAAACCTAATGTAAAATATAAAATAAATACAAGACTTAAATTAAAACGTAAAGTAAATAACGATAATGAAATTGCGAATAAAAATGCGATAAAATAAAATTACGATAATTAAAAGGTACGATAATTAAAAGTGCGATAAAATAAAATAACAATAAATAAAAGTGCGATAATTAGAAGTGCAATTAAATATAAAATAAAGGAAATTAAATATGAAATAAAAGAATTATGCTTATTTAAACTTCCGTAATCATGATGTTTGACGTGTTGATTTTAGTTTTATGCCCATGGGTTAATTGTCCTTTGTCCTGGATTATTCAATATGTCCGTCTGGTTTTTGTCCATAACAGTCCATCAGTCATAAATATAAATTGCAAGTGTCCTTGTCAAATTATTATTATACCCGAAGATAAATATTCCAACTAATTGGGGATTCGAATTGTAACAAGGTTTTAATACTTTGTTTAATGAATACACCAGGTTATCGACTGCGTGTAAACCAAGGTTTTACTACTTTGTTAACAATTACACCAATTACCCTTGAATGTAATTTCACCCCTGTTTTGATTATTCTAGTGGCTATTAATCCATTCCCGTGTCCGGTTAAATGAACGATTATTCGTACATATAAATACCCCGCCCATCGTGTCCGATCGAGTGTATATGGTAATTTATAGGGACGCCCAATTGTAAATCTTTATATTAACATTAACAAACTTTCATTTAGTTAAACAAATATAAAGCCCATTAATAGCCCATAGTCTAGTTTCCACAAGTGTCGTTCTTTTGTCCAAACCCCAATTATGGTACAAAGCCCAATTACCCAATTTTAGTAATTAGCCCAACATCATGATTACTTCGTTTTAAATAAGCATAATAATAACTTAGCTACGAGACATTAATGTAAAAAGGTTGAACATAACTTACAATGATTAAAAATAGCGTAGCGTTACACGGACAGAATTTCGACTTACACTCTTACAACATTCGCTAACATACCCTTATTATTAGAATTATAATTAAAATTAAAATATAAATTATAAATATAAATATATTTACGTATGAAGAGGAAGAGAAAAAAGATGATAAATTCGATCAGAATTCGGTTGGCTTTATAGCCAGAAGTGAAATTTGGGGCTCCGCGACTCGCGGCCAAATACCCTTAAAACTCCGCGAGTCGCGGAGAGGTATTTACAGTTTACACCCTTAGAGTTTCCTGCTGCCGATGGTTTTAAATATATATATATATAATATATATATAATTAATATAATTAATTATATATTATATTATATTTATATATATAGTTAACTTGTAATTTTTAGTCCGTTGCGTCGAGCGTTAAGAGTTGACTCTGGTCCCGGTTCCGGATTTTCGAACGTCCTCGCGTACAATTTAATATCTTGTACTTTGCGTTTTGAATCTTGTACTCTTGTGATTTCGAGACGTTTCTTATTAATAATTGGAACCTTTTTGATTGTCTTTTGTTCTTTTGAGCTTTTTGGTCGTTTGCGTCTTCAATTCGTCGAATCTGTCTTTTGTCTTCACCTTTTATTATTTAAACGAATATCACTTGTAAATAGAACAATTGCAACTAAAAGCTTGTCTTTCTTTAGGAATAATGCTATGAAATATATGTTCGTTTTTAGCATTATCAAATATTCCCACACTTGAGCGTTGCTTGTCCTCAAGCAATATTGTCTTGAAATACTAGAATCACTTCTTTATTCTTCACACTTTGTACATCAGTGATTTCTATATGGCGGTATAAACAATGGTAGTAACGATATGGTTTACAGTCCCACATGACTATAAAAATTTAGATCCATTAAGGAAATTGGATCTTTATGAAAACATTTGATCTTTTGAAATCTAGTTTTTACCCTAGATAAATTTTCCGGAATAACCCTTTACCGGTGTTTGCAAAATATTTTTGTGGGTTTGGTGGGTTTCAGATTTGAAAATTTTAGCTCAAAACTTGCGGTTTTGTGTCACCCACTTGCTAACCTTGTATTTGGAAAGCAACACGTCCAGTTTACTTGTTCCGTATATTACCTTTCGGCAAACTACCGTCCGGTTGTAAAGGAAAGCGTTGAACAAGCAACTGTTAAGGCAATGTCCCGTGACATGCTTTTGATTATGGTCTATAACGTGTCGGACGCAATTACTATCCTTGGTAGGAGCAATAGTAAAGCTCACCCTTATAATTTGTCGGTTTGGCACAAGGTCCTGTCTTTGACCATGCTATGCAACCACCGTTCTTACGGTTGACACCCGATTTAGTTCAGGTGACCTAATGAATTCCAGGTGAATTCCTAGGATTTTACGTTCAATGGTAATGAACGCATTGAAAATAGGGTTTTCAGAAAACAAATCGGTTTATAATTTTGATCAAAATATTTTCTCGTTCAAGCTCGAGTTTAGATATCATTGAATTCCATGAGTTTGTAATTCTCAATCTTTAAGGTCAATCTCTAGGATTGAGTAATATCAGTCTTAAAAGCTGATTTTTAATCTTTAAGGAGATTATCCTTTCTGGGGATCTGATTCATTAGTCTTATCCAGCTAATTTGCACGGTGCCTCCCCATTGTACGAGATAAATCCTTCTCATGGTTAGGATAAATCTGACCACTTGGCGACCCTGTTTAATGCTGAGGTCCGTGGATTTCCTGCTGATTTTAGTGATGACTTTTCTAGATTTTTCGTCAACCTACAGCTGGTCTGAACGACAACTTCATGACCTAAATCAAGAAGCGCGTGTCTTTTTCGGAAGACTTTACTTCCTTTTAATGATAGAATTGATTCATCGTGTAGATCCATCTCTTCTTTTCTTTCATCGGGTAAAACAGTTTAGTTTAGTTCAAAGCAAAAGTATTTTCAGTTATTTGTTACAAATATATGTGACATATGTTTAAAATAACTTGGTAAATTTTCCCACACTTGGCTTTTTATTTTTCTTTTTATCGTCCTCTATTCCATTTTAAATGAATTTTAACATTTTAGTTTGTTTCTCAATTTATGTCCTTTCCGAGGTAACAATAATTTCGGTGTTAAAACCTAGTTTTATCGTTCATAAATATGTATAAACATGATTTGAATTCATTTAATTGAAAAATTTTACTAGAATTGGGTAGTCAGTATATAAGACTAGTGCTGTTCTTTTTTATCAGAGAGCACTAGATTCTAATACAACTACTGCTTTACTAGTATTTTAATGGTAACCAAGTGTTTAATAAAAATTTTTAAAATCCGAAAGAATTTAACCCCTTCCCACACTTAAGATCTTGCAATGCCCTCATTTGCAAGAAATCAGTAACAATTTAAATTATTGAGGGTGATTTGTGTGAAAATGATTAAATTTTTACCAAAGTTTCCAAATATATTGGCGTTTGTTTGCTGAATGATAAATGGTGCACGTCATTTGTTCATTCCGTCTTGTTGTTATTTCACATATATTTTGCATCATTGTCGTCAAAATTACTTGCTTTTGCTGAACTTAATGCCAGTCTTTGAAAATGCGTTGTTTTACCCTGTTGTGTACATAAGATAAACTGCAAACATATATACATATTTTTGAAGTTTGGTTTATTACCCCACATTCAAAAATTATTAAAATCTAAGAATAAAAGTTAGATAATTATAAAAATGATTACAATATTAATAAAAGTATTAAACATATCAATAATTACAAATTACAAAATAATAAAAAAAATAAAAAAAATAAACTAAGGATGATATTGGTACCAATAGGGGTTCCACGCATAACCATAAGTGCTATAGAATGCTTCGGCAGGGTCATACGTAGGATATGGTGGCTGCATCTCTATCGACCAAGGAGGGAAGACGGGTTTCGGTGTAGGAATATAGTTTCTACCTATATGTTGGCAATGCGCTATGATCTGGTTCTGATGAACTTGCCAATCTTCAAATGCTCTCTGTCTAGCATTTTCGTATTCCTGAGAAGCTATAAACCTATGCATTTCTTGCATCTGGTTCCCCCCTCCTACATTACCTTGTTCCTGGTTTCTCTCTACCTGTGGATGTCTACCATTGTATCGTACTGCGGCGTTATTTCGCCGCTTCAAAACTTTCGCACCATGGTATACATTTAAACCTATAGTGTCGCGGGGTTCCGGCTCTTCTACTAATAATCCCCCCCGACTTATATCCACACCGAGATATTCACCAATCAAAGTAATAAAAATACCACCTCCTATTATGCTATGTGGACGCATCCCCCGAACCATAGCTGATAAATAATAACCCACACAATATGGTATACTTACAGCGCTGTGTGGGTCTCGAATACACATATGGTAAAACAAATCTTGTTCATTTACCTTTTCTTTGTTTTTACCCCTTTGTGTAATCGAATTAGCTAAAAACCTATGTATTACTCTTAATTCGGCTCTATCTATATCCAAATAAGAGTAGTTTCCCCCTTTGAAACGGTGGTGGCTTGTCATTTGACTCCACACACCGTGTGTATCAAAATTCTCATCTATTTTCCTACCGTTTAGTATCAATCCTCTACAATCGGCAGACGCTAATTCCTCAGGCGTGTATATACGTAAAGCCTGAGCCATGTCCAGTAAAGACATGTGGCGCATCGAACCGCCTAACAAAAATCTAATAAAAGAACGATCGGTTAAACTAGCTACCCGATCATTCAACTCTATACTACATAACAACTCTTCACACCATACTTTATATACAGGTCTGCGTATGGTGAATAAACATATCCAGTCATTAAAAGAAGAATTACCATACCTCTGTACCAGTAATTCCCTAATTGGCCCGGCCAATTCTACAGCTTCCAAGGGTCCCCATTCTATGACCCTCGGTACCTCAACAACCTTGGAATGAAGAGTATGCAAACCCCGTTGATATTTTGGATAATCTATCCAAAGTCTGTCAAATCTCAGGTTCGGGTGCAACTGTTCCAAGTGCATATCTGAAAAGGTCATGACTGGATGAGGTACATCCTGCTTGTAGTAGTTATCTACCTCCTGTTGTTCCAAGTTCTCAGCAGGAGCATGACGGGCTTGGGATGAAGATTCACCCCTTTCATTCTGCAAAACACATCAAACACAAATTTTGTGCATCCAAATATGCATTAGTGTCAGCAAAATCATCAATCAAAATAATTACAATGACATTATCAATTTACATCAAACTTAAGCTTATTTTCACATTTTTATCAAATCTACACTTTTTCAAATAAGCATATACGAAAATTTTCGCCAAGTTCATAAACATTCAACTCAAATAACATGTCAAAATAATCATTACTAGCAAATAAACAAGTCTCAAATGGCATTATCTTTCAAAAATCAAGTTCATGAATTTTGGACTTGAAAAAGTCCACTTTAATTCTCAAAATCATGTTTAGGCTCAAAGTTTGGATCATTTAACTACCTAGACATGTTACACTACTCAATTTAGCAACAATTCATGACAAAAATCGGCCATAACCTGTTTATATCAAAAAGCCCCAAATTGCTCAAGAACACAAACCCTAGATTATTCAAAATTTGAAGTTTAAGGCTTCTAATCATGTTAAACAGCATCAATCTAGGTTATACAAGCATAATACATAAACAATTTAAGTCTAATTACACTAAAAAGCATCAAAATCAAATTGGGTAAAAATTAGCTCAAGAACACTAAAATTCGAATTAAATGGTGTTTAGGTGTAGAAATTTACCGTTTTTCTTGAGTAGTTCCTAGATATCATCCTTCTCAACATGATTTTAGCAAAAAATTTGGTGATTAACGGTTAAAAATTGAGATTTTTGGAGTGTTTTTGGGTGTATTTTCGGGTTCTTTTTCGAGCTGTATTTGGGTGTTTTTGTGTGGGGGAGGTAAACTGATCGAGCAGCTCTTTTATTTTTTTTCTGGGTTTTGGACCCTCCGCGAGTCGCGGAGGTTTGCACTGCAAACTCCGCGAGTCGCGGAGTTTACCTTTTTTTTTTTTTTTTTTTTTTTTTTTTTTTATTATAATCTTTAACTTATAAAACAATTAAGAAATTAATTTTAAAATTTTGTTTCCCTTGTTATTTAGGACGAGGTCGTTTCGGATCGATGTCCTAGTCCGTCCCTCGACAAAATTTTAAAATTTGTCTTTTTGTAGCGATTGTTTTAAAAGCTTAGATTTTTGGATTTTTTTAATGTTTTTGGCATACTTTAAATCAATAAGATTAAAAATAATGATAATAAAAGTTCTCGTCCCTTCCTCGGGTAAAGCAATTTCGGTTCAAAGACCTAGTCTTCAACTTACGACGAATTTTAAAAATCATATTCTTAACTTAATGAGATAAAGTAAATTTTTGTTTTTAAATTCACACAACATAAATATAAAATTCAAAATTAAAATTAAAAATTCACACCAAACTCAAAATTTAAAATGCATAAAATTAAAATTCATATTTTAAAAATTAAAAATTCACACCAAACTTATATTAATTTTTCAAATATTTACAATTTTAAAAATATTGTTTTTACAAAGTTTACAATATTAATTTAAGATTTAAATATTAATTTTTAAAAACATGGTAAAAATAAAATTGAAAATCTTTTTGTCTTTTTATCCCACTTTAATCAATCAAATATTATCAAAAATATGCGCCCCTCTTTTCGGTAAAGTAATTTCGGTTCCAAGACCTAATTTAACTCATGACGAAGTTTTGAAATATTTTGGGTTGATTGATTAAAGATATTTATACCTTAAGAATAAACGTTAAATTTCGCAGTGATGTAATAAATTTTTGAACAATATCAATAATTTCGGTCGCCAAACCTAATTTTATTTAATACCAATTTAATACTTTTTAGCGAACAAATTAGCGTTTATTATCAAAAGGTTAAAAATAAAAATAAAAACTGTACAAACATACCTGTGAAATAGATTTCTTAGTTATATGATCTATTATATTCATAAGATAGTCGGTTTAATTGGTTTTCCATGGCTGCATAGGCGTAACCTCGAGCATTCATTGTCTTTTCTTCTAAACATATGAACGGTCCGTCTCTGCATAAAGTAACAAATTCGGTATTTGAATAGGTTTGATTATTTGAACATTTACCTCCATGTGACCATTTCCCGCATTTGTGACATTTTTCTAGGTGTCGTGCTCTTCTTTTTGCTGCGGATTTTGATTTTCCTTTACCAAATTGTAACTTATTATCTTCGCATCTGGATCCTTTTCTAACTCCGTCCATTCTTTCTCTGATTACTGATACTAATTCACTCGGTAGTATGTCATTATTTCTTTTAGTGATCAAAGCGTGTAGCATTAGACCATGGTTTAGTTCACAGGCAGTCTTCATTTTGTAAAAACCTAAAAAAAATAAAAATTCAGAATGGGGGGAGAAGACTAGTTCTTTAGGGTCTG
This sequence comes from Rutidosis leptorrhynchoides, assembly GCF_046630445.1. Classification (NCBI taxonomy): domain Eukaryota; kingdom Viridiplantae; phylum Streptophyta; class Magnoliopsida; order Asterales; family Asteraceae; genus Rutidosis; species Rutidosis leptorrhynchoides. The sequence continues at coordinate 48,588,107 of NC_092337.1, read as the reverse complement.
CTAGGGAAAGACCATACGTGTTCCATTTTCGAGAACTACACGAAAACAGACAATCTAACTCTAACAGAAATACATATTATCCTTCAAAGACTTGATTCTCCCCACACTTAGTTAGCTGTGGTGTCGAAATTGTGATTAACTTCGTTGTCGACTTCCATCGGACCATGTATGTAATGTTTAACTCTGTGACCATTAACTTTAAATTCAATCCCATTTGAATTTATTAATTCTATCGTTCCGTATGGGAAAACTCTTTTGACTATGAATGGTCCAGACCATCTTGATTTCAATTTTCCAGGAAATAGCTTGAATCGTGAATTGAAAAGAAGAACTCTGTCTCCTTCTTTGAATTCTTTTGATCCTCTGATTATTTTATCATGCCATTTCTTCGTTCTTTCTTTATAGATTAACGAATTTTCGTATGCTTCATGTCTTAATTCTTCTAATTCGTTTAGTTGACTTAATCGTAGACGTCCGGCTTCATGTAAATCAAGGTTACATGTCTTCAAAGCCCAAAATGCTTTGTGTTCAATTTCTACTGGAAGATGACATGCTTTTCCATACACAAGTCTAAAAGGTGTGGTTCCAATTGGAGTCTTGTAGGCTGTTCTAAAAGCCCAGAGTGCATCCTCCAATTTAATGGACCATTCCTTCGGATTTGATCCTACGGTTTTCTCTAGAATACGTTTTAAGGCTCGGTTGGTATTTTCAACTTGTCCACTTGTTTGTGGATGATATGCGGTGGAGATTTTATGAGTTACTCCATATCTTTTAAGAACTTTCTCAAGTTGATTATTACAGAAATGAGTACCCCGATCACTTATTAAAGCTTTCGGTGTTCCAAACCTTGCAAAAAGACGTTTTAAAAAGTTGACTACAACTCGTGCATCGTTAATTGGGAGAGCTTGTGCTTCCGCCCATTTAGATACATAATCAATGGCTACGAGTATATATAAATTATTATGAGATTTTGGAAATGGACCCATAAAGTCAATACCCCAAATGTCAAATACTTCACATACTTGGATGACATTTTGTGGCATTTCATCACGTTGACTTATTCTTCCGGCCCTTTGACATGCATCACAGGATTTGCAAAGAAGGTGTGCGTCTTTGTAAATTGTAGGCCAATAGAATCCAGCTTCATAAACTTTTCTTGCTGTTAGTTGAGGCCCATAATGCCCTCCTGTTGGTCCTGTGTGACAATGGTTTAAAATTTTACTAGCTTCATCTCCAAATACACATCGGCTTATTATTCCATCGGGACAACTTTTAAACAGATGTGGATCTTCCCAGAAATAGTGTTTTATATCACTGAAGAATTTCTTTCGTCTTTGGTACGATAATCCTTTTTCAAGGAATCCACAAACTAAGTAGTTTGCATAGTCTGCAAACCATGGGATTTCTTTATAATCTATCTTCAATAGATATTCATCAGGAAAGTTGTCTTGTATGGCCGATTCATTCAGAACTTCTAATTCGGGATTTTCAAGACGAGAAAGATGATCAGCGGCGAGATTTTCTGCTCCTTTTTTATCTCGGATTTCAATATCAAACTCTTGTAAGAGTAAGATCCAACGGATTAATCTTGGTTTAGCATCTTGTTTTGAAAATAGGTATCTAAGAGCAGAATGGTCGGTATAGACCACCGTTTTTGCTAGAACGAGATATGATCGAAATTTGTCAAAAGCAAAGACAATAGCAAGGAGTTCTTTTTCAGTAGTTGTATAGTTCGTTTGTGCTCCTTGTAATGTCTTACTAGCATAATATATAGGTTGAAATCGTTTTTCAATCCTTTGTCCTAAAACGGCTCCCATTGCAAAATCACTTGCATCGCACATTAGTTCAAATGGTAGATTCCAATTTGGTGTTATCATGATCGGTGCATTAGTGAGTTTTTCTTTAAGAATATTAAAAGATTTGATACACTCATCTGAAAAGATGAATGGCGCATCCTTTTCTAGGAGTTTATTCATAGGAGTGGCAATTTTAGAAAAATCTTTTATGAAACGTCGGTAAAAACCGGCATGCCCTAGAAAACTCCTAACTCCTCTAACATTGGTGGGATGTGGAAGTTTAGCAATTACATCTACTTTAGCTCTATCCACTTCAATTCCTTCTTTTGAAATTTTATGTCCAAGAACGATGCCTTCTTTAACCATGAAATGGCATTTCTCCCAATTAAGTACTAGATTTGATTTTTCGCATCTAATTAGCATTCGTTCCAGATTTACTAGACATGATTTAAATGTATCACCGAAGACTGAAAAGTCATCCATGAATACTTCCATGCATTCTTCTATCATGTCGTGAAAAATTGCCATCATACACCTTTGAAAGGTTGCAGGGGCGTTACAAAGTCCAAATGGCATGCGTTTGTAAGCAAAAGTACCATAAGGGCACGTGAATGTGGTTTTCTCTTGGTCCTCGGGTGCTATTGGAATTTGAAAATATCCGGAAAATCCATCTAGAAAACAATAGTAACTATTTCCGGCTAATCTTTCCAACATTTGATCTATGAAAGGTAAGGGAAAGTGATCTTTTCTGGTGGCGTCATTTAATTTTCTATAATCAATACATACACGCCATCCTGTTACAGTCCTAGTAGGAATAAGCTCATTTTTCTCATTTGTAATGACAGTCATACCACCCTTCTTAGGCACGCATTGAACTGGGCTTACCCATGGACTATCAGAGATTGGATATATCAAACCTGCATCTAGCAGCTTAATAATTTCTTTCTTAACTACATCTTGCATATTAGGATTTAGTCTTCGTTGGCGTTGCACATACGTTTTATGACCTTCTTCCATAAGGATTTTATGTGTGCAATACGAAGGACTTATTCCTTTAATATCATGAATCTTCCATGCAATGGCTGGTTTATGAGCTTTCAACACAGAAATGAGTTGTGATTTCTCATTTTCAGTAAGAGAAGACGATATTATTACAGGTAATTCAGATTCACCATGTAAATAAGCGTATTCCAAATGGTTTGGAAGTGGCTTTAACTCTAATTTCGGAGGTTCTTCTATCGATGATTTATATCGATATCTGTCTTCTTCTTTTAGCATTTGAATTTCTTCTGTTGTTGGTTCATATCCATTAGCTATAAGTGTAGCTAACATTTCAGCTTCATCAATTGGTTCATTACCTTCTCCTAAAGAACATTCTCCTGTTCCTTGTAATTCTGGAAATTCTTTTAATAATTCTGCATGTGCATCTATAGTTTGAATATAATAACATGTATCATCTGCAGATTGTGGTTGTTGCATGGCTCTATCAACTGAAAAAGTAACACTCTCATCCTCTATACTTAGGGTCAGTTTCTTACCGAACACGTCTATCATTGCTTTAGCCGTGTTTAAGAATGGTCTTCCTAATATGAGAGGAACTTGAGAATCTTCTTCCATGTCCAAAACAACAAAATCTACTGGAAATACTAAAGTACCAACTTTAACTAGCATGTTCTCCATTATCCCTCTAGGATATTTTATTGATCTATCGGCTAGTTGTATGCTTATTCTGGTTGGTTTTAATTCTCCAAGGTCTAGTTTAGCGTATAGTGAATACGGCATTAGATTTATACTAGCACCTAAGTCTGCCAATGCTTCTATTGAACTAAGACTACCCAGAAAACATGGAATTGTGAAACTTCCTGGATCAGATAGTTTTTCTGGTATCTTATTCAACAGCACTGCTGAACAATTAGCATTCATAGTAACAGCCGAGAGTTCTTCCATTTTCTTTCTATTCGTGATTAGATCTTTCAAGAATTTAGCATACCTAGGCATTCCTGAAATCACATCAATGAAAGGAAGATTTACATTTATCTGTTTAAACATATCCAAGAATTTGGATTGCTCGGCTTCAAGTTTCTCTTTCTTCATTTTACTCGGGTAAGGAAGTGGTGGTTGGTATGGTTTAACATAAGGTTTAGCCTTAACTGTGTTATCTTCATTAACCTTTTCAACTACCGGTTCTTTTTCCTTATCTTGATCAGGTTGTGGTTCTTGTGGAGTAGGAATAGTTTCATCAGAAGTTACAGGTATTTCAGGTGGTTTAAGTGTTGTACCACTTCTTGTGGTAATAGCTTTAGCTGTTTCATTCCGGGGGTTAGCATTTGTATCACTAGGTAAACTTCCCGGTTTTCTTTCACCTATTAACCTTGCTAGGTTACTTACTTCTTGTTCCAGATTTTGAATAGAAGCTTGTTGATTTCTAAATGCTTGAGCATTTTGTTCATTGGTTTGTTTTTGAGATGTGAAAAACTGCGTTTGAGTTTCAACTAGTTTCGTCATCATATCTTCTAAATTCGGCTTTTTATCATCGGTTTGTTGTGGTGGTTTGTTTTGAAAATTCGGTCTTTGCTGATTGTAAGTATTATTGGATACTTGTTGATTGCTAGGACCTTGTTGGTTGTTGTATGGAATATTTCGGTTATAATTCTGGTTTTGATTGTAAATTGGTCTTGGCGGTTGATAATTATTCTGATAATTATTTCCAGGCCTTTGGTTTATGTATGAAATATTCTCTCTTTGTTCCATTGTTAATTCAATACTGAGACAATCTTTTGTCAAATGTGGTCCTCCACACTGCTCACAACTAATTCGTATAGCATGAATATCTTTAGTCATCTTTTCCATTCGTCTTTCGAAAACATCTATCTTTGCCGAAATGGAATCTAAGTCATGGCTAGAATCGGCTCTAGCTGCTTTAGATGATCTAATGATGTCTTTTTCTTGGTGCCACTCATGTGAGTGGGAAGCAGTATTATCAATAATTTTGTAAGCATCAGTTTCGGTTTTCTTCATAATAGAACCACCAGCTGCTATATCTATGTCTTTTCTTGTAGTGATGTCGCATCCTTGGTAGAATATTTGTACTATTTGACAGGTGTCTAAACCATGTTGCGGACATCCTCTTAACAACTTTCCATATCTTGTCCATGCCTCATATAGAGTTTCATTTGGTTTCTGTGTGAACGTAACAATTTCTGCTTGAAGTCTTACGGCTTTAGATGCAGGAAAAAATTGTTTAAGAAATTTGTCAATTAAAACGTCCCATGTATCGATCGCCCCTTCAGGTAACGATTCCAACCAATCTTTGGCTTCTCCCTTTAAAGTCCAGGGAAATAACATGAGATATATCTGTTCATCCTCCACTTCTCGGATTTTAAATAGTGTGCAGATCCTATTAAAGGTACGTAGATGTTCATTTGGATCTTCCTTCGGCGCACCACTAAATTGGCATTGATTAGTCACCATGTGTAGAATTTGTCCTTTGATTTCATAATCTGGCGCATTAATGTCTGGATGAGTAATTGCGTGACCTTGGCCAGTGCGTTTAGCTCTCATTCGGTCTTCCATACTTAAAGGTTCCAGATTCTCCATAATTGAATTTGTTGAATCGGTATCACTAGATGATTCTGATTTAATGGTTCGTTCCTCAACAATCTCTGTTTGAATGATTGGTGGTTCCGGAGGAAAGTTTAATGGTTCAGGATCTATGAACCGTTCCTGAATATTTTCTGGATTCTCAATTGTGAGGTCGGGTTCAAAAAATGGATTATCGGTATTTTGAACTGAAGTACTTGGTCGACTGGATGACGATTCTAAAGAAAAATCAACGGCGGTTATATTTGTTAAACGATGTCTTGATCGAGTTACAGGTGGTGAACGTACAAAAGGTGATGAACGTCTTGCTCGGTGCATTCACAGAATATCCTATTAGTTTTTAAAAGGAAAGAAAAATTATAATAAGTTATCCAATCAATAGACTTTTCTGATTTTGCCCACGTTTCGAATAGCCAAAAGATGCAGCAGAGGGGCAGGATTCGTTTGGTCTCAATATAATTGAGGACTGTTTGGCTCCAATAACCCGGTCCACGTACAAATCCAACTATTACTACGAACCAGAAAATTTTGATGTCTATTAATTTAACCACTTAAAATAAATTTTCGTAATTTTAAGAAATTTAGATAAGAAGTAGAATAAAATTCTAAGTCCTAAAAACTAGAATGGCGAGAAATAAGAGAGAAAAAGAGTTCGTCGAAAAAGGTCGAAAAAGAAAAAAATATGGTTGAAAAATAAAAGGTGACGGAAAAATAAAAGAAACTTATAAAAACTTAAAAATACTTAACTAATTTAACCTTATTACTACAACTAACTTAAAATTATAATCGCAAATTGAAATTACTAATTGGAATGATAATTGATACATAGTAAAAGGTCTAAAAATATTAAAGCTTACAGGAAAAACTAAGTCCCAAATGGAAATAACTTAAAAAGAAACTAAAACTTAAAAAGGCGTCGCAAAATTCTAAAGCACCTAAATCTTAGTCTAAAGAAAAAGCACTTAAGGAATTCTACGGCAAAGCCTAAAAATATAGGAGTAAAAATAACTATAGCAAAAACTAAGTTTAAAATTAATTATGAGTTAAAAATATAAATATTACGCTACAACGATTAAAAAGGGACAAAATATAAAAATATACAAAAAATTGTAAAAAGTACAATTTTTATAAAAATATTATTTTATATTATTTATTTTACTAAACTATTAATTTTACAATTTAATAAAAAATTAATTAATACTAAATACATAAATATAAAGTAAAAAGTAAAAATAAAACTAAAATTAATAATAATAATAATATTTAGGTTTTAATAATAATAATAATTAAAAATAACCCGTGATTAGGGTTTTTGTCCGTGTGTCAGAGGGTCTCCGCGAGTCGCGGCAAATAAAGAGGAAAACCCTGCAAGTCGCGGGGTTCAGGAATTCAGTTGACAGCTTTGTCTTTTTACGCGTTTTTCTTTTTATTTTTTTTTTCTTTTTATTTTGTTTTCTGTTTTTTTAATTAAATAAAAGATATTAAAATTAAAACTTATATTTTTATAAACTAAAATAAAAATAAAGAAACTTATAAAACTTAAATATTTAACAAAATCTTAAAAATGCTTATATTTTTGTTTTTTATATTTTTGAATAATTAAAACGTATTTCTACAAAAGCAAATTTTTAATAAAAGTAACTAAAAATCTTGTTTTTTTCTTTTTTTTTATATTAGCGTTGCGCTTCCGGCTTTTAAGAGTTAATCCCCGGCAGCGGCGCCAAAAATACTTGATGTGCAGCGGGGTAGTATATAAAATAGTTATTATTTTACTAGAAAATACTATTAAATACGATACAATTTTACACAAGATATTTATTTATTTATAGAATGGATATACTTAAACCTTACTACAACACTTATAGGCAGTGTACCTAATCGTACAGTAGTGTAGTTTTTAGTAAGTCCGGTTCGTTCCACAGGGAAATCTTTAAGCAAAGCTCAACGCTATATTAGTTTACTTTTATAAAAATACAAATATATATATAAGTGATATTATTATTATAAAGGGGGGTTTTTACCGTTTAATGACCGGTTTGTCGATTTTAAAACTTTAGTCGCAGTTAAAACCTAATGTAAAATATAAAATAAATACAAGACTTAAATTAAAACGTAAAGTAAATAACGATAATGAAATTGCGAATAAAAATGCGATAAAATAAAATTACGATAATTAAAAGGTACGATAATTAAAAGTGCGATAAAATAAAATAACAATAAATAAAAGTGCGATAATTAGAAGTGCAATTAAATATAAAATAAAGGAAATTAAATATGAAATAAAAGAATTATGCTTATTTAAACTTCCGTAATCATGATGTTTGACGTGTTGATTTTAGTTTTATGCCCATGGGTTAATTGTCCTTTGTCCTGGATTATTCAATATGTCCGTCTGGTTTTTGTCCATAACAGTCCATCAGTCATAAATATAAATTGCAAGTGTCCTTGTCAAATTATTATTATACCCGAAGATAAATATTCCAACTAATTGGGGATTCGAATTGTAACAAGGTTTTAATACTTTGTTTAATGAATACACCAGGTTATCGACTGCGTGTAAACCAAGGTTTTACTACTTTGTTAACAATTACACCAATTACCCTTGAATGTAATTTCACCCCTGTTTTGATTATTCTAGTGGCTATTAATCCATTCCCGTGTCCGGTTAAATGAACGATTATTCGTACATATAAATACCCCGCCCATCGTGTCCGATCGAGTGTATATGGTAATTTATAGGGACGCCCAATTGTAAATCTTTATATTAACATTAACAAACTTTCATTTAGTTAAACAAATATAAAGCCCATTAATAGCCCATAGTCTAGTTTCCACAAGTGTCGTTCTTTTGTCCAAACCCCAATTATGGTACAAAGCCCAATTACCCAATTTTAGTAATTAGCCCAACATCATGATTACTTCGTTTTAAATAAGCATAATAATAACTTAGCTACGAGACATTAATGTAAAAAGGTTGAACATAACTTACAATGATTAAAAATAGCGTAGCGTTACACGGACAGAATTTCGACTTACACTCTTACAACATTCGCTAACATACCCTTATTATTAGAATTATAATTAAAATTAAAATATAAATTATAAATATAAATATATTTACGTATGAAGAGGAAGAGAAAAAAGATGATAAATTCGATCAGAATTCGGTTGGCTTTATAGCCAGAAGTGAAATTTGGGGCTCCGCGACTCGCGGCCAAATACCCTTAAAACTCCGCGAGTCGCGGAGAGGTATTTACAGTTTACACCCTTAGAGTTTCCTGCTGCCGACGGTTTTAAATATATATATATAATATATATATAATTAATATAATTAATTATATATTATATTATATTTATATATATAGTTAACTTGTAATTTTTAGTCCGTTGCGTCGAGCGTTAAGAGTTGACTCTGGTCCCGGTTCCGGATTTTCGAACGTCCTCGCGTACAATTTAATATCTTGTACTTTGCGTTTTGAATCTTGTACTCTTGTGATTTCGAGACGTTTCTTATTAATAATTGGAACCTTTTTGATTGTCTTTTGTTCTTTTGAGCTTTTTGGTCGTTTGCGTCTTCAATTCGTCGAATCTGTCTTTTGTCTTCACCTTTTATTATTTAAACGAATATCACTTGTAAATAGAACAATTGCAACTAAAAGCTTGTCTTTCTTTAGGAATAATGCTATGAAATATATGTTCGTTTTTAGCATTATCAGACACACTGAAAACTTTATGGTTAAAAAGTTGCATGACGTACACACTTGCTCACGCACACAAATTATGAGAAACAATAAACATGCTACTAAAAAGGTGTTGGGTAGTATTCTTATGGATTCGTTCAAGGCTGCTAATCGAGAGTATAAACCAAAAGATATACGTGATGATGTAGCTAATCGGTTTAGAGTGAGCGTATCATACAATCAAGCATGGAGGGCCAAGTGTCAAGCAATAGAGATGTTACGTGGCAGTAGTGATGACTCCTTTAGAATGCTTCCCATTTACCTTCATAACCTTAAGATCCACAACCCGGGGACCATCACCAATTTGGTTACCGATAAAGAAAATAAATTTGTGATGTGTTACATGTCCATTGGAGTAGTTGTAAGTAAATATATATTAGCAAAAACCACCTTTTAATAGGTACACCATACGCAAAGGCGCAAGGGTCACCTTGCGCCAACGAATACGCAAGGACGCAATAAAAACCTTGCGCCTGGCATTAAAGACGCAAGGACGCAAGGCTTTACTTGCGCTTCGTGGGCGCAAGACAGAAGAGTGTTCCTTGCGCCTTGCGTATGGTGTATGAGGTCTTTATTAATAATATTTGATTTACTGTGAAAATTTCATGCAGATTCGATCATTTGTGCAACATGTCCGCCCGATAATCATCGTCGATGCTGCACATTTAAAGGGTGAGTACCTGGGTACTAATTTAGTTGCTGTTGCGATGGATGGCAATAATGGAATTTTGCCATTGGCTTATGGAATTGGTGAAGGCGAGACAAACAGTGTTTGGTCATGGTTTTTTGGTAACCTAAGAGATCATTTAATGAGTTATGGTTTGGTTGATCGTATGTCAGAGATTACTTTTATTTCTGATCGTGCTGCTTCAATAGCACACGGCATTGCAAACGTGTTTCCGGAAGCGTTTCACGCTCATTGTGCACGTCATTTATTCATGAACATCAAAACTAAATCCAACAAGATGAAATTCTTCGACTGGCACTTTTGGAAAATGGTTAAGGCGTACCGTGCGTCGGATTTTCATGATCATCTAGATGTATTTCGAAGGAGATTGAAAGCGTCTTATAAAGTTCTATGTGAGGATGGTATCAATAGATGGTCCAGAAGTCAATCTACTCATATTAGGTATTCATACCTTACAAGCAACAGTGTAGAGTCTATAAACTCTCTATCAAGACATGCTCGTAAACTACCCGTTTGCATGTTGTTCGAATTTTTTCGTTGTTCAATACAGGATTGGTATTTCAAACATCACAACAAATCAGTTAGTCTTACTTCACCGGTTACTCCATATGTTGAACGTAAGCTAGCTAAGAGGACGGACAAATCAAGAAGATGGCGAGCATTTCCATCGACAAATGATCTAATAGAGGTACATGATGGACGAAAAAATGGGTTGGTTAATCTACAAGATAGAACTTGTTCATGTAGTCAATGGCAATTATCAGGCATACCCTGCGGTCATGTGATTGCATCAGCACGACACTTCGGAGTGGAGGATATTAGTTGTTATGTATCACATTGGTTCAGCACTCAAACATACATAAATACGTATTCCGAACACATTCTTCCTCTCCCCCATCGGTCTGAATGGTCGGATCCGGGTCCCGGGATTTTGCAACTTGTACACCCCCCAGTTCTAAAGAAAAGACAACCTGGACGTCCTAAAGGTAAAAAACGCATTCCTTCAAAAGGTGAAGAAACTTCAAAAAAAGTAAGAACTTGTAGTCGTTGCAAAGAACCAGGTCATTCTCGATCAACATGCCCAGCTGCTTATGACCGAACAGGTGAATCAACTTCTCAACGGGCAAGAAACACAACCTCAAAGGCGAAAGAGACAGTCGAACCATCTCAAGCTTATCAATCTCAGTTTTATCCAACGTACAATTTAGGTAGTAATTAGTTCCTAGAATACGTTTATTTTCAGGAACAAATTAAGGTGTGATGTCTTCCATTGTTGTAATATTTTTTAATTAGTATTTTATGATGTGGTTTCGTGTGTTACTTCATATGTTATAATATTGAATGCACAAGCTAGTGTTACAAGAATAATAAAAATGTTGTGGCGCAAGGTCGCAAGATGAACCTTGCGTATGTTTCAAAAATAGGCGCAAGGACGCAAGAAGCACCTTGCGCCTGCTTAATAAAAAGGCGCAAAGATGCAAGAAACACCTTGCGCCTGCTGCTAAATACGAGGCGCAAGGCCGCAAGAAGGACCTTGCGTCTACGGCTATTACGGGACGCAAGGTCACAAGGTCTGATTACACACCTTTGCGCCTTCAAAAATACAGTTACGGACCTGTTCACAGTTTACAACATTTACAGTTTTATACACCAATTACATAATTAACTACAGTTTTCAAAATAAAACCTCAGTTACCAACTTTTGCTTTCTCTTTTGGTGGGGGTTCCTGGGTATCAAAGCGTGCACGAAAGAAGGTCTTGGCCATTCTCACTCTGTAGTCTTCTGCGGCCTTTTTAGGATCTCCAATGTTTGGGATTTCATCCCACCCAAAGATCACCCTCTCCATATGGATGCAGACCCAAACACCACAGTCCCCATTACTTGGTGTGCAACAAAAATTATATATCATTTTCGACATAGAAATGGAGTAATCGAACGGAGATAGTTGAAAGGAAACACTTACCTGTTCTTGTGACATCTTGATCACGTTTTTTGTCGGTTTTTTTTCTCTTCCTTTTTCTCAATCGTGGTGGTGATGGTGATGCTAATGGAGGCGGTGATGGTAATGGTGGTGAGATGTACTGATGGCGGTGGTGCTGGCGATGGTGGTGGTGGTGGTGGTGATGTGGTGAGTCTCAGAAGAAAGGTCGCAAGGGTAGACGGGTCGCAAGGGAGTCGCAAGTGCAAGGTTCTTTGTAATCGCCGTCGGTCGCAAAGTGGTCGCAAGAGCTGAGTGTCGGGGTGTGTGTGTGTATGTGGTGTATGATTTCTATATTTGACCTAATTTTTTAACACAAGGACGCAAGGCGCAAGGACGCAAGTCGCAAGGTCGCAAGGTCTCTTGCGCCTTGCGCGGGCATTTTGTCAAGGTTTTTTTTTTTGGGTACCAGCTCAGAAAAGTCCAAAAAATGGGTATTTTGGTGATTGACCCATCATATTATCAACCAAGGCCCAATAATAAAAAGAATAAACCAACCCACTCCTTACATAGTTAAATAGTTGTTGATATAGATATAGCCAATGTGAAATGGGTTATCATAAACTATTTCACCTGAACTGGTGATTGTGTACGCCATATAAACTCCAACAAAAACCATTTCAATCATTCAATATACATAAGCTTAAAACAAATGTGCTGCCTGCAATCAAGCAAATGAAACCCATATATTATTATATAAAAGTGCTCAAATATGAACATTAATCTAAATTATCTTGTACTAATTTAATACTACTAAATTGGAATAACAAATGCACAGATTGAAAGAAGTGACATAGACAAGAAGTTAAAAGAACCCCTACCATACTCGCACCAGAAACTATCTGTTAGGTGGTACTTACGCATCTTCAATCTTCAATTACTTATAAGACCACCCCCTATGGTTAGTTACCCGCCCATTACCCGCTCATTACCCGTAACTAACCATAGGCACCACTTAGTTACCCGCGTTAGTTACCCGCTTTCACCATAGATTTAACGGAAGAGTTATAGGAATTGCGGGTCCCAGTGCTTTTTATTGTTAGACTTGATGCTTTATTGCTTGTACGTTGTATATTAAGAGGAGTATTGTTTTAGCTATGATAGGGAGTGTTTAGTTATGAGTTAGTTATAGGATATTTGTGTTGATGTGGCGCTGATGTGGAAGGTTAAGAGGATGAATAGTTTAGTTACGATAGGGAGTGGCCTAATTATAATCGACCCTCATCTAACAATAAACACGTGTCCAAATAAGGTTAAATCTATTACCAAAATGGGACCCAAATTAACCTTAATTGGAAAGACCCATAAATGTTTGTAGGTCCATAAAGTGCAATAGACTGAAACATTTGGGCCCAGCCCAACATTATATAATCAACAGCAGACAATACTGTTTAGTATGATTATAGTATATTTCTAACTAAATTTCTCTACAAGCTATAAATTCCACTGCCTTTTTATGCTAAAGTTGTTCCAGTTGTACCAAAAAAAAAAAAAAAAAAAAAAAAAACACCTGAAGTTATTCATGTCTACTCGTAGGAGAGCTTCTACGAACTCAGAACATGAACTCGATAATCTCATGTTAAAATTACAAGCATTGCTACCCGCTTCAAGTTCTAGCCGCAATAATAAAAGGGTACGTTTTTAAAATTTGTCTATAGTTTAAGTTTACTAGCACATAATAACTTGATATTCAAAAATAATGCTAGTTATATGTTAAAGCTAACTAGCATTAGTATTATGAAAAAGGTACCAATAACAAAGATTATTCAAGAGACGTGCAATTACATTAAGAGCTTGAGAACACAAGGGGATACTTTAGGAGAAAGAGTATCTGAATTACTAGATTCGATGGAAAAAAACGGCGTTGATGTTAATAGCATCAAAGATCTTCTGCAGCAATAGTGTGTCGGTTTATCGATGTGTTGAGTCGAGCATATACATTGTGTATTTGCCTTATTATCAGGTTATTACGATACCATGTGTAGTTGGACTTAATCAGACTGATATTAGCCTCTTATTTAAATAATCAAAAGTTATTACTAATATAAATATAAATATCTATGTGGTGTTTAATCTGTCTTTTCCAATAGATGAACTATAACAACATAATCCTTCATTTCTGAAATAAAAAAGAACAGCATTACAAACACTAATTAATAATGGTATAAGAATACATATAATAGATTTAATCAGCAAAGAAAACCTCGACAAAAACAAAATGTACTACAAACATTAACAAATAATATATTAAGAATACCACTAAGGGAAAAATTGGTTTAAAAGTCAACAAGCGACCTTCAGTAAAAAAGTCTAATACCCAAATGCTCCTCAAGGTACACAGAAGATAGGCATATGACACTATTATTTACTCCGTATCATGATTCTCTCGTTAAGAGTTATTTACTAGCAGCAAACAGCCAACACCCAGTAACATCGCAGCCAAAAACAAAAATAAAAAACATTTGTAATCGAACCTAAAACAGATGTATAATAGTAAAACAGATAGTTAAAGATTTGAGTGCTTAATTATTGGGAAAGGTGGATTTGATTGATTATTTTAACTCCGGCATTCGTGCAAACCCGATCAGAATTTGGAATCTCGAGGGCGTAAAACAATCGATCAGATTAATATACTCAATTAGATTGAGTGATTATTATATGAAATGATTGAACTCTGATGATGATCGGAATTCAATCGGGAAATGAGTTAACTGTGATTTGAGGAGTAATTTTGGCATAGTAAGTACTAGACTTTGAGAGCCCGTGCGTTGCACGAATGGTTCTAATTACACTAATTATAAAAAAAGAAGATAATGATGACAATATCAAATGAACTTTGAAAATAAAACATCAGTAGATAATTAAATAAACAATGTTTTTCAATCCATCAAATGCATTGAAGTTTTTGTATCATTGTGCTAAACATAAATATAGACAGAAATAACGCTATTTGTGTGGATGAAATAAACATAATATGACTTTGTTTTTTTGTTTTACACAAAAAACATAGATTAAGACTACTAATTTCGACATTAGCAAAACACAAAACACTTGACCAACAGTAGCAAAATTATATGTAAGCGCATCAACAAAAGTTTCATAAGTGAAACATTGTTTTACACAATTCACAAATATTAAGGCTATTAATTCCGACATGTTTATTTTTTATCTTGCAAATATATGTAAAACTGCTGATTTTCTTTTTTAGATAAGAGGACTGCACCCTGAAAAAATTCATTAGAAGTTAAAAAAGAGTACAACTACAACGGGAATACCCGAGGAGTTGAACTTATTGAACAACCACGACACTTGTACAATGACAATTATCATAACACTAAACAAAAAATAAAAACAACCCTAAGCTAAGCAAGGGCTAATGTACATCCCAATTCCACATTTGGTTTATAACATGACTAATGACAATAATAATATGATACATGAAATAAGCTACTCGATATATTAAAAATCCAGAATAAAAAAAGTAGTCTCGAATCATTGAAATGCTTGTATCAGTTTTGCCACCCTTAGCTGACTCATTACTCAAACACCTCGTATAATCAGACACATCCAACATCAACCATAAACCCTCCACATTCTCATTCCCAATATAACAACTAAAGGCTCGTTGATTTTTAAGAGTCCAAGTAACAATAGAAACCAACAGAATTTTGAGGACAAGAAGAAACAAAATAGCAGCACGTGTACCTTTTGATGTAGTATATACCATCCAAACCCATCTCACCATCTTCGACCAGGGAATGTCTTGAAAACCTATCACATGCACAAAGTCATAAAGTAACTGCAAATTGAATTTAACATTTGTAGTCTTACCACCTAGAACCTCATATTCTCTATGTAATCCAAGGGCCCCACTAATACACAACATAGCTCATAAGAACAAACATACCTCTGTTCACCATGAAACGTTGACTTTTAAAAGTCAATATTTTGAGCACCACTTAAATACATAAATAAATATTGAAACATATTTGGGATATGAAGGCAGCTCCATCAAACCATTTTAACGCCATTATTTTTATCAGCACACCACAATCTAATCAGCATATTATTACCCCTCAAACCACATAGGATTAAAAAATAGTGAAAATACCAATATTATGTAGATTGATCCTCTGCATACAAAATTGCAATAACACCATGGCTTGGTAGATAATACGATCATAATAGCAGCCCAGCAACCAATAAACTATAACTACTTGTTGACCTTTAAAAGTGAAAAAATAGTCTTTAGTGGAAAATCGCAGCTCCAAACTAACAGAATTCAGGTTGCAGTCTTCTAGTCTTCATGACACGCTGATAAAGCTTCATTCGACTTCCACCAGTAAGCAAATAATTTAAAATTAAGTTGAAAAGCCCGTTATCGACTCCTATGAGAGAATGTCTAAAGCTACCTCAAGATCAAAACTATAGGGAAATCTCCTTTCAATAGTATAAAGAGATAAATAGATTTGAAACACATAATATGGAGTGTGAAGCTACAATTACCTCAAGATAGTATTTCCATTGTAACGTTAGTCGCGAATGAAGTCAACCCATACCACACGTACACCACACATGTACGACAACCCTGTAGCAAGTTTAACATGACGTTAGTGTATTAAATAACCCAACATGCTACTACTAAATCAGCAACTGCTACAAAACATTTAATGAAAATTGCATATCTTTACTCAAAACAATCATATCATTACTATTTTCATTCATAACCATAATTTTTTATACTATATTAATGATCCATTTAAACCTCACCACCATTTTGAGCAGAATAATTTAAATCTTTTATATCCTTAATAACTAAACTCATTTGGTCACCATTAGCATTCAAAACACTTATCTTTTCCCACTCATAAACATATTTTGCCTTGAGAACTTTGACCCATTGATTCTCAAATAATATAAGACACCCCATAAAACTAAATAAGTCAGCATCCCAAATAAAATTGCTCACAGTAGGATAAAAAATCATATCCCCGTTTTGACTCGTTGACTTTGTAAAGTCAAAATAGCAGCAAAGAACCAAAAAGAAACGCCTTGATTCTTAGCAACAGAGAAGTCCTTTAACTTACTAACCTGGTATCTTCTTTGGATATGAAGGCAGATCCAACCATAAATACTATTACCCTTATCTTCGATAATATTCCAAATATCTTTAAGTAAGCTTTGATTTTGTGGATCATGACTACCATTCAGCACATAAGAAAACCAACTATGTTGAGGTATAAATAAACCATAATTAAGAACATTATGATGGTAGCCAGATTGCAGCTCGCGGTAGACATAAATAACCAAATAATATGAACAGTGAATACCACATCATTGCAGATTATGAACAACAACCCTAGAAATAAGTATTAGCCGTATATTATTATTATTATTATAGAATAGATATCATTGACTTTGTAATTAGCATAAATATATGATCACATATCCACTCCATAATTAGTGGTATTGTTTGATAGGATTGATATACTTATCTTGTATGTAAACGTGTATATATACACACATGTATTGATCAATGAGATCACGAATTGCATTCTTTCATGGTATCAGTTTAGGTGCCGATATTATTTTCTCACAAATCCCCTTCTTCAATCTTCTCTCTCAAAACACTTCTCACAATCAATCAATCAATGGCCGCAAACAACCAAATCCACCTGCCACGACTGTCAACAACATCCGAAACTTCATTCCCATCGTTCTTGAGATGGAAAACGGGTTGTATGAATCTTGGGCAGAATTGTTCAAGATCCATTGTCGAGCTTTTTTAGTTATTGATCACATCATTCCTGACACTACCACTGATGCTTCTGTTACCGGTTCTACATTTGATACTACCACTCCTGTCACACCACCGAATCCTGCTCTATGGGATCGGATTGATGCTATTGTGCTTCAATGGATATATGGGACTATATCCAAGAATCTGTTTCGCACAGTTATGAAGACCAACTCAACCGCTCAACAAGCTTAGGATCGGTTGAAGAATCTTTTTCATGATAATCGCAATTCGCGACATGTTTACCTGCTACATAAATTCCATAACACCAAACTTGATAGCTTCTCTAATGTTTCTGATTATTGTGAAGAACTTAAAGTTCTAGCCGATCAATTATCTAATGTTGGACCTGCAATTGAAGAAGATCATCTTGTGTTACAAATGGTTACCGGTTGAGCCCTGCTTATGAACAAGTCGCTGCACAGATCACTCATATGGATAAGCTTCCAAGCTTTTATGTTGCTCGATCCAAATTAACACTAGAAGAAAGTCGTAAAGAAAAACAATCGTCGGCCAATTCAAGTGTTACGGATACTGCTCTCGTCGCTACCACCACACTTTCGAACCCTAAATCTGCTCAGCCGACAAATTCAACCAATACCGGACGTGGTTCCGGCAATTATCAACGAGGTCGTTCATCGAATCGTGGTGGTTATGGTGGTCGGAGTAACAATTATCGGGGCAGGGGTCGTTCGTTTTCAGGTGCGAGTTATTCTGGTTCTGCTCCGTACAATCCCAACTGGTAGCAATCGGCTTGGCAACAGAACAACTACAACCCATGGGCTTATCAACAGAATTGGGCTCCCGCCCCTTGCCCTTATCCAACTACAAATTGGCCAAGACCCACTCACGTTAATGGACAAGCTGGCTTGTTGGGTCCTAGGCCCAATACTCCATCCTATGCACCATCTGCTTCTTCTAGCGTACCCACAGACATCGAATCGGCCATGTACACAATGAGTATGAATCCGCCTGAGGACAATAATTGGTATTTGGACACGGGAGCCTCATCATACATGACCGGGTCACAAGGTACACTCATGTCTTTTGTTCATTCAAGTTATCCTAAATATATTTTAGTCGAGAATGGCAATCGTATCCCAATTAATTTGTTCGGTCACACCTCTATACCTACACCTAATAAACCTTTACTTCTATCTAATATCCTTTTTGCACCTCAATTAGTTAAAAATCTAATCTCTGTCCGTCGTTTAACAACTGATAATAATATTTCTATTTCATTTGACCCTTTTGGTTTTACTGTGAAGGACTATCCGAAGGGGACCACCATCCTTAGATGCAATAGTACCGGGGACCTATATCCACTCCACTCTTCCATGTTGCACCAACTCAACTCACCTTCCGCTTTTATTGCTTTGTCTCAAGATTTGTGGCATCATCGCCTAGGTCATCCGGGTGGTGATGTTTTGAAATCTCTTAGAAATAAACGTTCAATTACTTGTAATTTGAACTCTAGTAATAAGATTTGTCAATCATGTGTTTTTGGCAAACAAACTCGGTTACCATTTTATGCATCGAATTCTTTTACTTTTTCTCCTTTTGAAATAATACATAGTGATTTATGGACTTCTCCTATTGTTAGTAGTAGTGGACATCAATATTATGTTCTTTTCCTTGATAATTATACAAACTTTCTATGGACATACCCCATTGGACACAAGTCACAAGTTTTCCAAATATTTCAATCTTTTCACACCTTTATACATACTCAATTTGGTGTTAAAATTAAACAATTGCAATGTGATAATGGAACGGAGTATAACAATAGATTATTTCACAATTTTTGTACCACAAATGGCATGACATTCCGTTTCTCTTGCCCTTACACTTAGTCTCAAAACGAAAAAGCCGAAAGAAAAATTCGAGCCATTAATAATATAATGCATACTCTTTTATCTCACTCTTCCGTTCCTCCCCGTTTTTGGCATCATGCTCTTGAGATGGCCACTTATCTTATAAACATTCTCCCAACCAAACTTCTTCAACACATCTTCCCCACTCAAAGGCTATATAACCGTATCCCCTCATACACTGACCTACGCGTGTTTGGTTGTCTATGCTATCCTCTTTTTCCACCTACTAAAATAAACAAACTTGAATCTCGATCCACTCCTTGTGTTTTCTTGGGTTATCCTTCTAATCATCGGGGCTACAAATGCTACGATTTATCCACTCGAAAAATAATTATTTCTAGACACGTAATTTTCGATGAAACTACATTCCCTTTCTCCAAAATAAACCCCACCACTCCATCACAATACTCTTTCTGTACTGATGATATTAACCTTCAACACCACCATACGATACTTACATCTACTCCTCCTACTGGGCCTTCTACGACAAGCCCATCTCCTAACTCACCAACTAGTCCACTTTCTACCAACACTATTCCTAACCTCACCAGTCCACTTAGCCCAGCAAATTCTGAAAATGCCAGTCCACTTCCTACCACTATTTCTACGCCTATTTCTAGTTCTATTCCTACTGATGTGCCAATCACCCATAATACAATTGATCCTACTACTACTACAACTACAAGTCCTTCTTCTACTACCTCACCTACTTCAAATACAAGTCCAATTAATTCTCCTACACATACGAGTCCTAATCTATCTACCTCTTCTGATTCCAATGCACAACCGACTATGCCTCCTCCAGCTCCCATTCGAACTGTTGTCACACGTAGTATGTCGGGTATCGTTAAACCTAATGTTCCTTTTATTCTAACCGCCACCACCTCTCTTTCTCCACTACCTAAAAACCCGAAAGAAGCCTTATCCGACCCAAATTGGAAACGTGCCATGACCGACGAATATATAGCTTTAATGAATAATAATACATGGGTGCTTGTACCACGTTTGCCTAATATGCAGGTTATTAGATCTATGTGGATTTTCAGGCACAAAACCAAGTCGGATGGAACATTTGAGAGATATAAAGCTCGCCTCGTCGGTGACGGGCGATCTCAACACCTTGGTATCGATTGTCATGAAACATTTAGTCTCGTTGTCAAACCGGCAACGATACGCATGGTCCTTAGTATTGCTGTTTCTAAGTCATGGCCAATTCATCAACTAGACGTTAAAAACGCGTTTTTACATGGCAATCTCCATGAAACTGTCTACATGCATCAGCCTATGGGGTTTAGGGACTCGAGGTATCCGGATCATGTTTGTCTTTTATGAAATGTCCCGTTCTTATTGATTAAAAACGTTCCATATTAATTGATTTCGTTGCGAGGTTTTGACCTCTATATGAGACGTTTTTCAAAGACTGCATTCATTTTTAAAACAA
This sequence comes from Rutidosis leptorrhynchoides, assembly GCF_046630445.1. Taxonomy (NCBI): domain Eukaryota; kingdom Viridiplantae; phylum Streptophyta; class Magnoliopsida; order Asterales; family Asteraceae; genus Rutidosis; species Rutidosis leptorrhynchoides. Next base: position 48,567,192 of record NC_092337.1, on the reverse strand, counting down.
ACCATAATCTTTATTTCATAAATAAAGGTTTAAAAAGCTTTACGTAGATTATCAAATAATGATAATCTAAAATATCCTGTTTACACACGACCATTACATAATGGTTTACAATACAAATATGTTACATCGAAATCAGTTTCTTGAATGCAGTTTTTACACAATATCATACAAACATGGACTCCAAATCTTGTCCTTATTTTAGTATGCAACAGCGGAAGCTCTTAATATTCACCTGAGAATAAACATGCTTTAAACGTCAACAAAAATGTTGGTGAGTTATAGGTTTAACCTATATATATCAAATCGTAACAATAGACCACAAGATTTCATATTTCAATACACATCCCATACATAGAGATAAAAATCATTCATATGGTGAACACCTGGTAACCGACATTAACAAGATGCATATATAAGAATATCCCCATCATTCCGGGACACCCTTCGGATATGATATAAATTTCGAAGTACTAAAACATCCGGTACTTTGGATGGGGTTTGTTAGGCCCAATAGATCTATCTTTAGGATTCGCGTCAATTAGGGTGTCTGTTCCCTAATTCTTAGATTACCAGACTTAATAAAAAGGGGCATATTCGATTTTGATAATTCAACCATAGAATGTAGTTTCACGTACTTGTGTCTATTTTGTAAATCATTTATAAAACCTGCATGTATTCTCATCCCAAAAATATTAGATTTTAAAAGTGGGACTATAACTCACTTTCACAGATTTTTACTTCGTCGGGAAGTAAGACTTGGCCACTGGTTGATTCACGAACCTATAACAATATATACATATATATCAAAGTATGTTCAAAATATATTTACAACACTTTTAATATATTTTGATGTTTTAAGTTTATTAAGTCAGCTGTCCTCGTTAGTAACTTACAACTAGTTGTCCACAGTTAGATGTACAGAAATAAATCGATAAATATTATCTTGAATCAATCCACGACCCAGTGTATACGTATCTCAGTATTGATCACAACTCAAACTATATATATTTTGAAATCAACCTCAACCCCGTATAGCTAACTCCAACATTCACATATGGAGTGTCTATGGTTGTTCCGAAATATATATAGATGTATCGACATGATAGGTCGAAACATTGTATACGTGTCTATGGTATCTCAAGATTACATAATATACAATACAAGTTGATTAAGTTATGGTTGGAATAGATTTGTTACCAATTTTCACGTAGCTAAAATGAGAAAAATTATCCAATCTTGTTTTACCCATAACTTCTTCATTTTAAATCCGTTTTGAGTGAATCAAATTGCTATGGTTTCATATTGAACTCTATTTTATGAATCTAAACAGAAAAAGTATAGGTTTATAGTCGGAAAAATAAGTTACAAGTCGTTTTTGTAAAGGTAGTCATTTCAGTCGAAAGAACGACGTCTAGATGACCATTTTAGAAAACATACTTCCACTTTGAGTTTAACCATAATTTTTGGATATAGTTTCATGTTCATAATAAAAATCATTTTCTCATAATAACAACTTTTAAATCAAAGTTTATCATAGTTTTTAATTAACTAACCCAAAACAGCCCGCGGTGTTACTACGACGGCGTAAATCCGGTTTTACGGTGTTTTTCGTGTTTCCAGGTTTTAAATCATTAAGTTAGCATATCATATAGATATAGAACATGTGTTTAGTTGATTTTAAAAGTCAAGTTAGAAGGATTAACTTTTGTTTGCGAACAAGTTTAGAATTAACTAAACTATGTTCTAGTGATTACAAGTTTAAACCTTCGAATAAGATAGCTTTATATATATGAATCGAATGATGTTATGAACATCATTACTACCTTAAGTTCCTTGGATAAACCTACTGGAAAAGAAAAAAATGGATCTAGCTTCAACGGATCCTTGGATGGCTCGAAGTTCTTGAAGCAGAATCATGACACGAAAACAAGTTCAAGTAAGATCATCACTTGAAATAAGATTGTTATAGTTATAGAAATTGAACCAAAGTTTGAATATGATTATTACCTTGTATTAGAATGATAACCTACTGTAAGAAACAAAGATTTCTTGAGGTTGGATGATCACTTTACAAGATTGGAAGTGAGCTAGCAAACTTGAAAGTATTCTTGATTTAATGTAACTAGAACTTGTAGAATATATGAAGAACGCTTAGAACTTGAAGATAGAACTTGAGAGAGATCAATTAGATGAAGAAAATTAAAGAATGAAAGTGTTTGTAGGTGTTTTTGGTCGTTGGTGTATGGATTAGATATAAAGGATATGTAATTTTATTTTCATGTAAATAAGTCATGAATGATTACTCATATTTTTGTAATTTTATGAGATATTTCATGCTAGTTGCCAAATGATGGTTCCCACATGTATTAGGTGACTCACATGGGCTGCTAAGAGCTGATCATTGGAGTGTATATACCAATAGTACATACATCTAAAAGCTGTGTATTGTACGAGTACGAATACGGGTGCATACGAGTAGAATTGTTGATGAAACTGAACGAGGATGTAATTGTAAGCATTTTTGTTAAGTAGAAGTATTTTGATAAGTGTATTGAAGTCTTTCAAAAGTGTATAAATACATATTAAAACACTACATGTATATACATTTTAACTGAGTCGTTAAGTCATCGTTAGTTGTTACATGTAAGTGTTGTTTTGAAACCTTTAGGTTAACGATCTTGTTAAATGTTGTTAACCCAATATTTATAATATCAAATGAGATTTTAAATTATTATATTATCATGATATTATCATGTATGAATATCTCTTAATATGATATATATACATTAAATGTCTTTACAACGATAATCGTTACATATATGTATCGTTTAAATATCATTAAGTTAGTAGTCTTGTTTTTACATATGTAGTTCATTGTTAATATACTTAATGATATGTTTACTTATCATAGTATCATGTTAACTATATATATATCCATATATATGTCATCATAGAGTTTTTACAAGTTTTAACGTTCGTGAATCACCGGTCAACTTGGGTGGTCAATTGTCTATATGAAACATATTTCAATTAATCAAGTCTTAATAAGTTTGATTGCTTAACATGTTGGAAATATTTAATCATGTAAATATCAATCTCAATTAATATATATAAACATGGAAAAGTTCGGGTCACTACATTTTAAAGCGCTCTTTATACGGTTTGAAGCAAGCACCTCGCACTTGGTATCAACGTTTTGCTGATTTCTCATCCACCATCGGCTTCACTCATAGCAAGTGTGATCATTCACTTTTTATCTACCACCACGGCCATGATATTGCCTATCTCTTGTTATATGTTGATGACATTGTGCTCACCACCTCTAGTCATTATTTACGAAAGAGGCTTATGCATTTATTATCACATGAGTTTGCTATGAAAGATTTGGGCCCGTTACACTCCTTCTTGGGCATTTCGGTTGTTAGAACATCGCATGGTCTTTTCTTGACTCAACAAGCATATGCCAATGTTATCATAACACGCTCTGGTCTTACCAAATGCAACCCCGTGTCCACACCCGTTGATACCATCGGCAAAATTAGTTCCAAAAAGGGTCGTCCATATGCCAACATTACTCAATATCGGAGTTTAGCGGGTGAGCTCCAATATCTAACCTTTACCCTACCCGATATCTCCTATGCAGTTCAGCAAGTGTGTCTACATATGCATGATCCTAAGGAAGTACACATGGATGCATTGAAGCGTATTATTAGATATATAAAAGGCACATCCGAGGTCGGTATTTACATTACCAAGTCAACGTCGACTGACTTACTAGCATACACCGATGCAGATTGGGGCGGTTGTCCCGACACTAGGCGTTCCACTTCTGGTTATTGTGTTTACTATGGTGATAACCTGATTTCTTGGTCTTCTAAACGACAATCCACGTTATCTAGGTCTAGTACTGAAGCCGAGTATAGGGGTGTAGCGAATGTTGTAGTCGAATCTTGTTGGTTACGTAATCTGCTTCTTGAACTTCATTGTCCCACTTCGAAGGCTACTTTGGTTTATTGTGACAATATTAGCGCTATTTATTTATCCGGCAATCCGGTTCAGCATCAACGTACAAAACACGTTGAAATTGATATCCATTTTGTTCGCGAGAAGGTGGCGAAAGGTCAAGTTCGTGTTCTACATGTGCCCACTCGTTATCAGATTGCAGACATATTTACAAAGGTTCTGCCACGTCTTTTGTTTACCGATTTTAGATCCAGCCTTCGCATCGGGAAACTCGACGCTTCGACTGCGAGGGAGTATTAGCCGTATATTATTATTATTATAGAATAGATATCATTGACTTTGTAATTAGCATAAATATATGATCACATATCCACTCCATAATTAGTGGTATTGTTTGTTAGGATTGATATACTTACCTTGTATGTAAACGTGTATATATACACACATGTATTGATCAATGAGATCACGAATTGCATTCTTTCAATAAGGCGGGTCGAGTGTTTGCGGGGTTGTCAAATATAAATACTTTGTCAAAAAAAACCAACTCACATTAAAAGAAGGACGTTCGAGTGCTTGCGGGGTTGTCAAATATGTTGTCTGCAAAAAAAAAAAAAAAAAAAAAAAAAACATTTTGAACATGAGAAAAACATAAATGAGAACATGACCAAATGATAAGAATCTTAAAGCAGTTCCATATAAATACTTCAGAGCAAAGAAAAATTATAAATAAACTCTATACATTAAAAATCGAAAAAAGAACCACTTGTGTTGAACCATAAAAAAGATCAATCACCTTTGTGTGCAGGAGTAAAGTATAGTCATTTGTAAGTTTCAGCTATAAACAACCACCTGTCTTGTAAGCTCAACAACATGTGCAAGGGCTAGTAATCCACCTAATCTCAAAAAACGTAAAATCAACAAACGGGTATTAATTCAATAAGTGTAAAAATAACGATACACAATAGATGATTATTGTTTCGATATTTGTTAAAGCCGATTTTCAATACACATAAATCTATATAAGTTTCAGAAAATTAAGTATGGTCTATTAAATACATTTTCACCTCTTTGAATTTATTATTGGTAAAAAAGTTGGAAAAGTTACTACAAATCTATATCTATATCCAGGGGCGGACCTATATGGTCAGGACCGGTAGCACGTGCAACCATTGAAAAACGAGATCTAGTAGAATTTTTTTTTGAGGTTTTAACTAGTGACACCAGTGGATAGCGTACATTTTTTTCGAGTGATACCATTGAGCAACCGGGGTCAAAGACTCAAAGTTATGTTCAAACAGTAAAAAAAAAATCGAAGTTATGTTTTAATGGAGATTTAAGGTTGGAGGGTGAAGTTCGAGTATATTGAAGAAGATGACAACCAAAAACAAATGAATGGTTAGGATGTGGTCCACGTAGTTTGGATTTTTTGGTATTCTTTCACCACACCCCATATAGTTGTTCCAATATTACATATTAACCCTTAAACTTTTTTATTTATTATGAAAAAAATGAATGATAATTTTATGAAATTGGAGACTTAAACTTTTTAGCCATATCTTTTATTTTCATACAATTTGTTTTTAAAAAAATATTACAGAGTACCGACTATTTATTTTTAATAGAACTTTATCACTATTATATTTTATTTTCTGTTTCAAGATAAGATACTTACTTTATAGAAGATTTGTCTTTTATTTCTCACCAAATCATATATAATGATATGAAATAAAAGTTATGAAAACAACATAACTAAAAAAGATAACTAAGATTAAAGTTATATAGAATTAAGATAACTACTTCATTGTAATTTTTATTTTAAACCACAACACCTCCATTAACTCTACAACTGATTTAATTGGATTACTCTTGTACTGCTAAGTATTTGTTTTTTTTTTTTTTTTTTTTTTTTTTTTTTTTTGGTAAAAAAAAAAAAATGATAAAATGAAACGTTAATGTTTACAATATAAAAATATCATTTTTTAAGACAAACAAGTATATTGCATTTGTATAAGATATTTACAGCGAAACAACATCATAGAGGGTCATATAGACCCATAAACGACCTATACACAATTAGATAAAATTATCATTTTTTTGTCAAATTTATAAAAATTAATATTTCCTTTGGTTAGAAGAAATCATATTAAAAGTAGCTTTTAATATAGAATTGTTTAACGACACCCTAAGAATTTTCGTTAACACGGTTAAAAGTGTTGTACTCAGTATAGTTTTACAATTGATTAACAATCAATTTAAAAGTAACAATTAACCGCTATGTACAATATATTTTAGTGGGTTAACGACATCCGTTGGTGTTGTCATTAGAAAAATACTTTAATATATATTGTTTCTTATTTTTATTGACTATAGATGATTTTGCTATTATATTAACGTTGCTATGTGTTATTTTTGTAGTCAAAATCCTTTAGTAAAATTTTTGCCCCCCGTACAAACAAAATTCGGTATCGGCCACCTGATATAAGCCATTTAGTAAGAAAATTTTTCGACTTATAACCAGTGACACCAGTGACTTTCATTCCTAGATCCGCCACTGTCTATATCTATCTATATATTTATATATATCTTTATAAAGATCGAGTTCCATGGGAGTAAATGTGATTTACCTCATGTTAATAAATGATAGTAAAATGTTACATTAATTATCAAAAGCTTTGAGTTTCTCATCATTTATTTACATATCTACTAAATGTAATCAAATTTTTAGTCGTTTTAGATACTAGAAGAAGTCGTATTTGCTAAGGAAGAAAAGGGTAAAGTGAGACAAATTTGAGGGAGAAAAAGTGTAACTATTTAGGGGTAAAACAAGTGTATTTTGAGGGAGAAAAAGTGTAACTATTTAGGGGTAAAACAAGTGTATTAAGAGTAAATTTAGGTGATTAAAGTGCAACTTACCAATTTAATATATAATCAATAAATAAAACTCACCCAATTTTTTAACGGGATTTATCTCTTTTTTCGCCGCAAGTTAGTTTTCCCCGTCATCACCGTTCAACTCGAAATAATTTTACGAATAAAACGCAACTAATTATATTCGAAACGGAGTTTGTTTTAAGGAATAATTTTTGAATAGATTATATATATAATAAGCAAAATCAACAAAATATATTAAGTGGATAGCTAGAGGAAGTGAGAGTTCCTAAGTTTATAGTGAAATAGACCTGGGTTTGAGTCTTCCTACCCCATTTCTTTCCTTTTTTCCACAATTTTTATCTTAGTTCTTACCATTAGGTATATTTGTTTTCCTTATGGAGAGTTAAAGAAAACACTATAATGCATCATGGTGTTATTATTTGATTTTGATATAAACAAAGAAGAGAAAGAATCGGTAAAAAGAACGTTACTTTCATAAATACGTAGACATTTTATACATAAATATCGTCTGATACAATAAATAGGTACCAAACAACGTATATTCAAATGTAACCGCCGCAACGCGCGGTCCGAACTATTTCTAGTTATAACCATTCATCACTTACATTTGTATAAGTAACGTAACTTTCATTAAAATCTAGATCCTCTAAAGTCCCTCATTAACTATTTATTACGTAGTATTTATATACAATTGAAGAAATCATTTTCACAATGGTTGGTATAAAATGTGACAAACTCTAAAATTATTGTTTCACATGAAATATTTTATGATATGTAGACTTTTCGAAAGAAAAAAATATTTTATGATATGTACACTTTTCGAAAGAAAAAATATTTGATACAACATAAATTATTATTCAGTTTGTCCGAGTATGATTTAAGGTAAGTTGTTGACTTTGAGTTTCATATATGAAGCTAAAAATGGAATTCTGCTTTGTTTTGTGAGTAAATCGATCACTACTCATCGAGACATCTTTTGCATGTGGCAGAAATTCATAGCAAATGCTATAATATTTTTTCGCTATTTGGATTTGTTTACATCACTTTATTCAAGCTTAGGCAACAATTAGTCAAACAAATTAATAATGGTTGTTGATAATTTACAGAGCAAGAAAGGGAAAGGTCTTTTTAATGAATGAAATGAATATGAAGGTGGGAAAAATTCTCTGCTAAGTGGTAATTGTTGTTTGGTTTTTAATATGAATTTGAGTAAGTTTTTAATTTGGGTTTAATTTTGATTTAGTTGACACATTAGTTAAAATATGTTAAATTTCATGATTTATGATGGTGAAATTGGTAGTAGAAATGAAGTTTAAAGGGACGAAAATACGAAGTACATGTGATTGTTTTTCATCATCATCATCATGCGAATAAGATAATGTGCACTCTAATTATTGAATTTTTATCCGTCGCCTGAACGTTCAATATATTACAGTGTCACTTTATATAATGCTATTGGGTGCATAGAAAACTATCATGTTTTGTATATATATTTTATCTTCTTTGATTGTTGTTTACATTTCAATTATAAATGTGGCTTTTATTTATAATTTATTTTATTGTTAGGATATGAGTATGTTATGTTTAATCTTCTTTTTTTGTTGTAATTTGTACATATTGAACACGACCAATAAATTTAGCAGTTTAAGTCCTTTATGAAATTTATACTCAAAACCTTTATCCTTTAACCGTTTTGGCCTACACATGATTTTTGTGTGACTATTTTCGTTTGCTACTTGGTTTTACATGAACTTGAAATGGCTTAATTGTTTGACAATGCAACTTTAAAATAATGAAAGAAGTATATATATGCATATTAACAATATTATGGACTTCATAAAGGATCTTAGCCGACTCGATTACGAAACCATTTGAACTATGGGTATCAAAACATTAAAATTTAGAACAAAACGTGCAACGCACGGGCATTGAACACTAGTTGATTCAATAAGTGAAAAAATAAAATTCAAAATTAATACTGTTAAATACCTTAGGAAACATAGGGATAGCTATACCCGTATTACTTGAATCCGATAATTGTACGTAATCGATTAACTGATTTTTGCTTTCTTATTGACCCGTATCTATCGACTTAAATGTTAATCATTACAAAAACTACAATTAAATAGGAGGCACAAAAAATTATTGTTCACCATGATTAAAAATGCTACACTTATAATCAGATGAGCACTATTTTTTCCTATTCTAACCGCTGGCATACATCTAATTGTGTATTTACTACTTATTTGGTAATGGGTCAAACACTTGGATCGTATTGTTTGGGTTGTATCGAACATCCTGAAAATTCATTAACATTATCAATATCACACTGAATATTACTTTGATCCTACAATGAAAGAATAGATATTACTTTGATACATAAGTGGCAGCAAGGGAAGGCCTATGTAATATGTTTAACTCTAGCCATACCAATTGACACATGTTTCAGGTAATTAAAATAACTAATTTTATTTGAAAATTAGTTAATATTAAGCTAACACGAAGATTAAATTCTGCACAGTACCATGAATCTCTAAGATGAACACTGTCTGCCCTTCCAATGGTGAATACGACATTATGAAGTAGGTGTCTCATGTGCATTTATTCTCCTATTTGAAAATAAATAAATAGAAAATTACCGCTATAGTAACCCCGTTCCTGCAAAAGGCTGAGAAATGTTTAAGATGTTTACTGCAGGTCCACGATGTACCTAACCACACAATGTTTGGTGTCCTCCATTTTTGAATCTATAGCAAGAGAATTGTGATGATAAACACCGACTTCCGGTAGATTTTTTCTTTTTGTAATCTTTTGATACCTCTATGATTCAAAGTTAACAGAATAATTAATTAAGTCATGATAATATCAATAAAAATGAAAACCACATATGTCTAACCTTCAGGTTCATATGATTTGAAATCGAATCTGTGAATACTTGATCTCACCTGAGCAAAGGCCCTTAGTTGCTATCCTCGAGTTGCATTTGGACTTTATGGTACAGTTAGTTGCTTTTAGTTGCATTAGTTATAGTTTGCTATATCTGCATAAACCTCTGAAAAGCCCTTGTTTAAGTATTTATTGTCAACTAGTGAAATGACCCGTGAAATCACGGGTTTGTTTAAACGAAACAGTTTAATGATAGATATTGAGTGAGTGAACGTAAATGCTAAATATTTAGATTTATGACCCGTGGAACAACATAGTCCGACTAAGAAGCTCGTCAGCTGAACATTTCATCAAACACCTAAAATGCATATTTAACAATCAACATCCAATCATAAGAGATAATATTGGTTGTCGTTTTATTTTAAAAGTCTAAATCAAAATATAAATGTATAATTGGTTTCCTTCTGCCTAACTTTTATAGCTTTTCGTACTCAATTCAAAATAATTAATAAAAATAATTTAAAACTATTTAATTTTAATAATTAAAATAATTATTAATTAGATTTAATAATAATAATTAATTAATAAGATTTAATTTCAATTCAAAATTATTTAGATTAATGACATCACTCACCATGCTTTGATTTTTTTCTTTTTCTTTTTGATTTTTTTTAACAAATGAATTAGTCTAATAATGACATCATCATTTTAGCAATATAATAGAAACTATAGATGGTCATGCATTTATGTGGTTGAGCTTAACAGGTAGTTCGACATAAACATAAAGCCCATGTAAGAGCCTCCAAACTATAAGTAAAAAGAAAACATACAGTAAAAACCTATAAAGAAAAGATAAGAATTTGAACAAAAACCAAATTGACCCAGAATAACAACTCGTGCAGGTCTCCGTTAAGCTCACCAGAACGCGTATAATCAAAATTGTCAGTTACACAACCTGATTATGAAAAATGATTTCATGGATGATGTTTCAGTATAACAACATACCCGAATTCTCTTAATACATTGCCTTGGTAGTTATAATATATCTTTTGGGAAAGAAAATAGTTTGGGTATGTAAAAAAGTAGAAAATGAACCGAGTAACTAACCTGATTCACGTACTTATCGACAAACGATGACGGAATTAAATATCAGTCAACACCTATCAATAAGGCTCATATCGGTCAACAGATATATAGATAAATAAGACAAAGCTGGCTAAAGATGTGCTCATACGACACGAGTAATCCAACTGGTGCAGGGTATAAGTCTCCTGATGTGAGTAGAGATGCATAGCTATTTGTGTCTGAGGACATTGATCGATTTGGTACAGAATCACCTGACCCAAATAAATCACATTGATCGAATGGAGATTACAACATCAGATTTAAAAAATATATTAGTAGTACCAAATAAATCACAGAATCACCTGACCCAAATAAATCACATTGATCGAATGGAGATTCAACATCAAACGTACCAAATAAAAATTTATTAGTAGTACTTATTAGTAATGAATCACATTGATCGAATGGAGATTACAACATCAGATCGTAAACAGCCTCTGTAGATGCAAACAAACAAACATATATAATATATATATATATATATATATATATATATATATATATATATATATATATATATATATATATATATATATATATATATATATATATATATATATATATATGATAAACCTCAATTAATCATGCTATTTAAAAAGAAACATAAATAACAACACAATTGAAAATACATATGGTAATACAAATCAATTAAACATACCTGAAACCTTTTTAGAAACCGTCGATGAATTCGATGAAACACTACTGCAATGCTTTTTGTAAATAAGTGAAGATGATGAATTAATCGATATATATTCAATTTTAAATGATGAAATCGTTTAATTGAGTGACGAACAAAGCCTGATTTGTTCAAACCCTAGAAATCGGCACTTTCGGAAACCTTAGATGACGATGAATTGTAGAGTCATTATTTTAGGGTTCGTAAAATTGTAGTATGGATACCATTCGGTTAGTAAAATTGTATGGAATAATTCTGTTGTATGGAATTAGAATTTTTCTGATGAATCGAAGAAGAAAACGACTGATAGAGTGCTGAAGCGAAAGAGGAATGTGTGATTTTTTGTTCCGTTTTTCTTTTCTTTTTAATCACAGTTACTGAAAGGGACACGTGGCGTTTGTTTAGGGTAGTTAAGGTGGATTGATCCCACTAATGGTTGATTAACATGTGGATTACCTTAATTAATGGGTGATTAGTTGAGTGACACCTAGGATTAACCCTTGTGCATTATATGATGTAATAGATACAATACTTGAGCTTGTTGAAATGAATGAGACAAAGGGTTTATGTATAGGTGGGAAAGTTTGTTAGAGAAATTACTAACATGGCATACGTCCTTTTCAAAATTGTAACAATCTGGCGTTACAAACTTTTCTAAATTCATGGGTTGACGTGGCACAGACACATATAATGTTTAGCTAGGGATGTCAATGGATCGGATATGGATCGGATGATGCCATATCCACATCCATATCCATTTAATTTTTCCTCATCCATATCCATATCCATATCCATTTAATTTATGTTCATCCATCCATATCCATGGATTAAGCGGGTTAATGGATATTCATTGGATATCAAATAAAATGTTAATCTAATGACGATTTTATCAATTTAATATAGATTATAACAAATATAAATATTTAATCTTTATGTTTTTGATTTGTTACACATGTTTTGATTGTAATTTGTCACCAATTGTAATTTAATTGAGAAAAATACGTTATAAAGTAAATATACGTTTAAACTAATCTAAATATGTAACTTTGAATATTGTTAGTGAAGATTTAATAAATGTGACTATCACAATCCTTATTTTCGTTAATAATTTAAGAATTTGTAGGTTATATGTATATGTATATCGATGTGTAGATGTATATCCATATATTTTAGTACGTATATATGTATATATAGATGTATTTCGGGTGATAATGGATATATCCGTGGATGAAAAATTGTCATCCATATCCGATCCACGAAATATTTAGATTATCCATATCCATATCCGTTGATCGTCCATTTACATCATCCATATCCATTATAAATGGATCGGATCGAGCGGATGTCCACGGATTAAACATCCATTGTCATCCCTATGTTTAGCACTGCATCTCAGCCAGGGGCGAAGCCAGAAATTCAAGATAAGGGGGGCTCAAATTATTTATAAATCGTAACTTATAACAAAGGGAACGTGGTCATATCTTTTGAACGATAGTGCCGATAAAATATTATATGTTACAGAAACAAATCATAACAATTACGGAGTTTTTTTCAAACATTAAATCATCCCAAACTAATATAACTTGAAATAAATTTAGTGAATAATAATAGTTAAACTTTGGTTGTTGAGGGTGGCTAAGCACCATCCTGTCCCCCTTGTCTCCGCCACTGATCTCAGCCAAAAATAAAAAAACGTTTATTCACTTTTTGAAGGAATTAAGTGAACATCAACGTGTAGGGAATAAAAAAAATACAAGTTATTATTCATGGAACGGAAATGTAACACTAATCTTAATACAACTAATACAACTTTTTTTTTTTTTTCACCAAAGGGCCATTGGTCCAGCGTTATCGAGGTGATCCCTTCAACCTATAGGTTGGGGGTTCGAGTCATGTATGGGTGTGTGTTTGCCTTTCAAAAAAAGAATGCAATTTTTTTTTTTTTACTTTGTATCCATCTAACAGATTCTTCCTTCACTCACTTATATGAAGCCGCAATACATCAAATCAGAAAGGAAAAAAAAAGTGTAATTTTTCCCTGTGGCTGCTCTGGCCATCGTTTCATAACGTTTAGCCCTGCATCGCTTTACGGCTTTACCATTACTCATTCGTTTATACAGAAATGAGCAAATGAGTACTACTCTAGTAATTAACTACTGATCTAATGGTGAATTTTTCCCTGTTCTTTTACATGTCAATAGTTGATTCAACTATTAATCAAAAAACCCAACCAAACTATTTAATTATGAGTTAAAACTCAATAATTTATAACTTAATCAGCAATAACAGGATTAAAATTTCCAAATAAAACTATTAAATATAAAAAATATCCATTTATATACTAAACAAATCATTTATGAGTAGTGGTATACTAGTTTCAATCAAATTCACTAATATTGTCTTCTCCAGCCTAAAGTCCTAAACTAGTACTACTAACATGTATTTATGACGATTTCCTTCATATGATTCATAATAATACCTAAATGCAAAAAATTACCAAATAATTTCAAAAACCGAGTAATAATCATACAATTTATATCATACAACAAGATACTAAGCTGAAATTGTTAGATAATATCGTAACAGATTTATATAACGATATTGTTTAATAGGTAAAAGATATAGATACATATACATTGAATACCGTGTGGAGACAGGTATATAATTGCGAATATTGTTGGTGATTTTAGCATGATCCAATGTCATTTTAGTTGATTGGATTGCTAAGTTGAAAGTGCTCGAACCATTGAAACGCTACACGGATTTGGGGAGTGTGGAGTACACGTTCGTAAAGTGTAAAATGGTTTGAGGTTATAATAGTGAGCTTGGAAATAATGTTTGGAACATTAGAAATGCGAAACGGGACTTGCAAGACCAAACATACCGAACCACATCGCGTAAAACTGCCGCATTAATGAACTTCTGTATATGAATGAATGCACTTAGATATGTTGGCCATTACATTTGATAATGAAATTCTGTATATGAATGAATGCATGGGATACACTTGCATATTGATCAAATGTTTAACATGGAATTTGATGTCGGAATGAACATATTATTTTATTAATAATATGGAATAAATTGGTGGCCACATAGTGGAATCTGTTAACGATAAGCAGATTTGTTCATGATGGTTAAGTTATAATTGGTTAAATTATGGGACTAAAAAAATATCAATGGAACAACATGAAGAGTTGTGATCATGATTGCATGTATATTAGAATGATTTAATACATGGTTTAAAAACATGGTTTATAATATGTATGCATGTTGACACATAGAAACTAGTTAAATGTTGTGTCTTGAATTTATTTCATATTTGAAGTGAATGTGTTGATACAATTTTGCATAGATATGTGATGTCAATAAAAGAAATGTGTTAATATATTCTTTGGAAATTGACATGGAAACCCCCATGGTTGCTTATATATTCTTTGAATATTGGCATGGACAACCCCTATGGTTGTGGATATTATGATTGTTGGTAACAATTGTTAGGCTACTTAACGAGTGTAATAATCCATTGGAAAAATGTCATAAGACAATATGATATGATTGTGAAGTGACTGTTTTGTTACCAAATAAATGACCATGAAATCTTTATTATTGGTGAGGGATGTCCATTAATCATTTGATGGTTTATCAAATGATACAAGTTAGTGAAACATATATATTTGATATGGAACAAGGATGAGATGTTGTTTAATTGTTTCTAAATACCGGTATGCTATGGAAATTGGCGGCATGGTGTATGTGATTACATCAAGTGACCAATGTATCATGGTGATATAAAGATTAAGCATAATCTAGTGGAATTCATTGTGATGGGATTTAAGTATTTCAATACTTGTAAAAACCAACCATGGACTATGGTTTAGTTCACAATGTGAATCCTTGAAGCATATTAAATTATATTGAGTTTGCTATTGATCATTGAGATTATACATCCACAAGTTGTTGAATTTTACACTTGGTATAGATGAGGTATCTTGGATCAAAAATGTTGATGTTGAGATTATGGATATCATAAACTAGTTGTCATTACTTCTTGGTTTTAGAAGTAGAAGTGGATTGGCTAAGATATGTTTATAATTACTTCTTGGTTTTAGAAGTGGATTGACTAAGATATGTTTATAATTATCAAGGGTGTATAAATTATATGTTTACATTGATGACTTGTGAAAAGTGGACATATGCAAGGTGATCGGTCCTTATTTGACACGATCGTTTACGCTTAATTACGTAAAATTAATCATATGTGAGTGAAAAAGGAGATACTTTGATATGGTTTTGTGTTTTACAGGAAAGAAAAGATATTGGTGTGAAATGTGGTAGAAAACAGCGGTTAAAGGTGAGTTGCGGGAAAGAATGAAGAGATCAAAAAATGACCCAGGAATTAACACTGGCGTAAAATACGCCAGTTGGGGCGTAAAATACGCCACATCTCAGGTCCGTTCAGAGCAAAAGTCATTTTCTGGTGTAAAAATACGCCCAAGTTGAGCTAACACTGGCATAAAATATGCCAGGTATGGCGTAAAATATGCCCATACAAAAAAACTGGTGCCGAGAAATACGAATTTTAGCTTTGTGACCAAGTTATCCAACCTCTATATAAAGGGAGCATTAGGGTTACGAAAAACACACTTTTTCCATCAGTTTTTGCAGCAGAGATCACTCCCAAATACATCAAAACACTCCCAAATCAGCATTGCTCAAGGATTCAATCTAGGATTAAGTGTTGTGCATCCGGCAATCTTCAAGAATCTCCATGATCATCATCACCAACATGCTTGGCTAGTCTTCTTAACTTTATCCTTTCTATGAACAATTAAAATATGTATGATTTCATTCAAGATTTTGTGATTTGTGATGTTTTAATACTTATGGATTATGATATTGTGAACCAAATCAATTGTTGATTAATGCAAGTTCTATGTTTTGTTATTGCAAGTTAAATTATTGTGATTTAATAGTGTGTTCTTGATCCAACTTAGTGTTAATTATTAGATTAGGGATAAAGACATATTGTCTAGGTTACATAGTTTAATCCCAAGATAATAGAAGTAATGAACTTAAGAACTCTTGTCTATGAGATTTGATCAACATTTGGTAAACATAACACTTGTTTGAAGGAATACATGTTAGATTGGGACTGTGAAAGGATAAAGGCTTTACTCTCATTGCTTACATCCCAATACACTCAATTGCACTCTAGTTTAAGTTTTAAGTTTTAATATTAGTTAATTAATCTTAGTAGTTTTTAGTTAAACAAAGAAACCAATCCTGAAATTGCTTGTTAGTTTACCATAACATCCCGTGGAACGAATCCTGCTTACCCTATCTAAAGTAGAGTAATTAGGCTATTTTTGACCGGCCCTTCGACACCGATCACAAGGACTAATCAATCAATTGGTTTGAGTACTCACAAGTTTCTTATGGTAAAATAAGGACTTGGTAAATCCTTGGTTTAAAGGATTGCAAAGAAAAGGAAATTGGTTGAAGTCATAATGAATAAGATTGAAAGTTCATGGTGATCCCTAGTTGTGGGATGTGATGTAATATGACTAAGGCATGTATTTGAACAAGTGAAAGTCTAGACACTTATGCCTTAGACAAACATTTTTTCTTGGGTTTATCACGAATGAAGTGATGTATATGGATTTTGTTGGGTCACAACAAAATTTGACTAAATCACTTGAGAAAAGCATTAGCCGGTAGTGCACACAAGTTGGCTAATGTTGAGGGATTGAAGTCCATTTAGATCTTCCATAGTGGGATACCCAATTCCCTTCTAGTACAACGCTAGGAGCTGAATTCAATGAGGAAAGCCTACTATATGAAGATTGGAACACATTTAATATATGATCCCAAAGTATGTGTTTGGACCCGTGAGATAAAGAAGGTTGAAGTTAAATACTTCTTAATAGTTTTCTTAAAAAATTGCATCGCGGGAGCAAGATTATAAGAAACTACCTATGTGAACATGAGGTTAAGCCGCCTCAAGAAAGCTTGGGACTTAACTTTTGATATGTTCATGAGAGGATTGGGACACAAGGCTTATAATAGTGTCGGGTCAATTGTAGAAAGTATGGAACTAGTGTGTATATTATCGACGGGTTTTCAAATGAATTGATGGGTTCAAACTATTAGAGCACCCTGATTTTCGAATTCTTGCACGTGTAATATACTATGTGTAAATTCAATCCATGTGACATTTACACTTATGCACTAGTTATCTGTTTGTGTAAGACCCGAGTATTCGTAGTGTACATATGTGTATATAAGTGTATTGTGCGGTACTTGAATCGGGGTTTGGTTGTATATATTTTAAAAGGCAAAAGAAGCTGGACTGGGAGGGTTGCGCGCCGCGCGGCCTAGTGGCGCGCCGCGCCATCTGTCTGTGACAGAATCCTCTTTTCCTTTTAATTAGACAATTGGAGGGCATTTTGGTCAATTCACTTTGGAGCCCGAATTTAATACCTTGGATCAGTTTTGGAGCTTCATTCACTCCACTTCCAACAACCTTATCCTCTCAAATTCAATTTCTAGTGAGAGAGTGCATCTTTGAGTGAGAAAGCTTCATTAGAGCTTGAAGGAGGATGAATCGGGTCTTGGTGCAAGTTCTAAAGTCGTTCATCTAGTCGATAGCTACGTGGTGATTGTGTTGGTAAGTTATAAAACCCAATTTCCTACTTTAATTGCATTAGGGGTTAGGGTTTGGGTTATTAAGACTCATAAAACCCATTGCTAGTAAATTAGGGGTTTCTTGGGGAATTTGGGTCATGAAGACTCAAGGATGACCAATTAGGGTTTTCAAAGTGTTAAATTAGATTATGAACCTAAATTGGTTAGTTTATGTACTAGAACACCTTAATGATATGTGAATGGGTGTTATTTGGGTTTGGATGACCCAAATGGGTGTGTTGACCTTGAAATGGGTCAAATGGGTCTTTAATGACCTAAGTGGCCTTGCATGTATGAAAACGAGTTAACTTCGTGGTTAAAAGTGTGTTAATACCTTAATTGGCTAAAGTTAGGGTTTTTGGTGAAGTTAACCCATTATTAGGGTTAAAGGTGCAAAATGGGTCGGGATTGCACTTAGGGTCAAAAGACTCTAGATTGTTAAGTGAGTTGCTTGACCGACTTGAGTTGTGAATTGATTATGTGCTAAAATGGAATAGGTACGTTACATTGACGTTGCAAGTGCGGTTATCTTACATGAAGACTTCGAGGTGAGTGGAATAATTATATGCGTATGTATATAATGTATCTATTTGTTGTAGCGTGAAAGGTGTAGTGTCGAGGTGTTAAGACACCACGTTTCACGTGAAGAGTGTAGCATCGAGGTGTTAAGATGCCACTCGGGTGTAGCATCGAGGTGTTAAGATGCCACCTAGGAGTGTAGTGTCGAGGTGTTAAGACACCACTCCGTAAAATAATGAGTGAAGCATCGAGGTGTTAAGATGCCACTCGGGGTGAAGTGCCGAGGTGTTAAGGTGCCACCCTAGGGGTTAGTGGTGCGAGGTGTTAAGTGCCCTAACGGATGTTATGAACACCGATGGCGTTTTCGCGAGCGCCGTTCCCTTGTACTGTTGGTTAACCATGGTTATTTGTGTTGTAAGCATATTATATTATTCGAGTTATATTTATATGCGGTTGTTATGCTAGCTTGTGGTATTGGAGATTTATAGCTTGATATTGCGACGATAAGCTAATGTTGTTTGCTAGCATGTTTGCGGTTGTGTAAGTGTATGCAAGTAGGTATGATTATATATGTATTCGTATAATTATTGCATTCACTAAGCTTTGCTTACCCTCTCGTTGTTTACCATTTTATAGGTTCGGTTTTGGACAAGGGTAAGGGCATCGTTTTGGACTAGAGATCCCGCTTGATGCTAGGGGACGCTTTTGGCTTTAGTAGCTCTTGGAGTTTGACCGATAGTTGGGTAGTTTAATCCCAAACGCCATGCTCATTGTGTAGTTTGGAACTTAAACTTTTGGTGGTCGAAACTCGTACATTTGTATTAAACTCGTAAAACGGCCGATGTGGGCCCCGCTTGTAAAACTTTAATTTTATGTTTGAAACATGTTAGTTTTACATATTTGGTAGTATGGTAAAAAGCGTTTTGTCTAAAAGTGCCGGGAACTAGTCAATCTTTTCGCGGTTAAAAAGTCCCGGGGACAGCCAGATATGGCGCGGCGCGCCGATGGTCTGCAACAGAATTTTTTTTTTTATTTCGTATTTTCACAAGGTTTTGTCGGGTGTTGGTTTGGGTTGTTACAAGTAGTATCAGAGCATGGTCTAAGGGATTTAGGTGACTTGAGATAGGCGCCTAGACTTAGACTTTTTGTGTGCGCGTTTATGCGGGACTTGTAGGACTTTGGGTCGGATCGGGATTGGTTTGTGCATAGGTTTATGTAAACTAATCATGTGCTATTTGTTATGTATGTTTAGCGAGCATCGAGCGAGATGGACGTTGTACTAGCAAGTTAATGCGACGTGCTCGCGTAACAATGATTAGCTACCATTGTTACGGGCGCAAATCGTGTCGAACGAGCAATGTACGACGATTGTTGAGCAAGATGGGTAGTGTGGTGTATATGTATATACTTATGTGTTAAATCCTTTTCGTCTCGTTGTTTAATCTATTCCGTCTTATAGAATGAAGATGAGAAACGGGCATGATATCAACGGCGGAGGTACTAGTGAAGAAGTCGAGTTTACGGCCAAGGTTGAGGCCATTTTGAAAAGGCATCATGAAGCTTTTCTCGAGGACGTTAAGAAGATGTTCCTAGATACGATTGACGAGCAATTAGTCAATGTGGTAAGGGAGCAAGTTAAGGCCGTTCTTCGCGAAGATAATGTGGGAAGACGGGACTTTTTCTATAAGAATTTCAAGGACTCTCAACCTCCCTCTTTTGATGGTGAAAGAGATCCTCTTAAGAGCGCCCGTTGGATCTCCGATATGGAGGGGGCCTTCCGTACGTGTGAATGTCCTCTCGATAAGAGGACAAGGTACGGGTGTAGTATGTTGAGGGGCGATGCCAAGTTGTGGTGGGACGCAAAGCTCCAGGTTTATGGTGAAGAGCAATGCATGGAATTCACTTGGGATGAATTCAAGTCCGAATTTTTCAAGGAATACCGAACTTCGGCCGATCTTACTAGGCTTAAGGACGAGTTACGTTCCTTGAGGCAAGGGTCGATGGATTTGAACACTCTCAAATCCGTGTTTTTGTCCAAGACCCAATTTTGCCCGGAGTACGTCGGGAATGATAAAATGTTGAAGGAAGATTTCTATCGAACCTTGAACGACAACTATCAAGATAAGATTAGTGTGAATGTAGTGAAAAGCTTTGATGAGTTGTTTGACATGGCCAAAGGTTTCGAGTCGCTCATCTTAAGAAAGAGTGGTTTTACTTTTGGCAAGAGAAAAAGTGAAGGTTCGAGCTATTCAAACTTTTCGAACAAAAAGAACAAGAAAAGTTCCGAAAGTGTCAATAGCGTGAGGAAGGGCGCTTCCGGTGGTTTTACTTTTACGTGCTATAATTGTGGGCAAGCGGGTCATATGGCTCGTGATTGTCCAAAACCATCTTCCGGAAACAAGCTCACTTGTTTTAATTGCGGTAAAGAAGGGCATAAGAAGCCGGAGTGTCCCGATTTTCGCAACGATAATGTTAAGCGTCTAGAGAAGGCGGCGGGTACGGCTAGGGGTCGCAACTATTTGATGACCAATGATGAGGCCAAGCAATCCAATGAAGTCGTCTCAGGTACTTTCATAGTTAACTCTAATCCGGCACGGATACTTTTTGATAGTGGGGCTAATTTGTCCTTTGTGTCGCCTCGATTTGTGCCTAAATTAAATAAACCGCTAGTTAAGTTAAGTCATCCGGTAGAAGTTGAAATAGCGGATGGCAAGACGGCGCTAGTGGTTGAGGTGTGTAAGAATTGTAATGTTGTATTTGGTTCCGAAATGTTTAAGATCGATCTTATTCCGATGACTTTGGGTGATTTTGATATTGTTATTGGTATGGATTGGCTCGATCTTAATAGAGCCGATATTGCATGCCATGATAAATTCATTCGGGTGAAGACCCCAAGTGGGGGAGAGTTAATTATTCATGGTGATAAGCGAAGGAGACCGGTGCCGATATGCACTTTTGCACGGGCACGTCGTTTTGTTGTTACCGGTGGCATGGCTTTCCTTGCTCATGTTGTTGATACTCGCAATGAGCCACCACCTATTCGTGAAATTCCGGTTGTTAGTGAATTCGAAGACGTCTTTCCGGACAAATTACCGGGTGTTCCGGCGGAAAGACAAGTTGAGTTTCGTATTGAGTTGGTTCCGGGAGCTACTCCCATTGCTAAAACTCCTTATCGTTTAGCACCAACGGAAATGCAAGAGTTGTTAAATCAAACCCAAGAGTTGCTCGAGAAGGGTTTTATTCGACCGAGTGCTTCGCCATGGGGCGCTCCGGTGTTATTTGTGAAGAAGAAAGATGGTAGTATGCGTATGTGCATTGATTACCGTGAGTTGAATAAAGTGACGATCAAGAATCGTTATCCGTTACCTAGGATCGACGATTTGTTTGATCAACTTCAAGGTGCAACGTATTTCTCTAAAATCGACCTACGGTCCGGCTATCACCAAATGCGGGTCCGTGAGGAAGATATTGAGAAAACGGCTTTTCGAACGCGTTATGGGCATTTTGAGTTTGTGGTAATGCCTTTTGGTCTTACGAATGCACCGGCGGCATTCATGGATCTTATGAACCGAGTGTGCCAACCTATGTTGGACAAGTCGGTAATAGTGTTCATTGACGACATACTAGTCTACTCGAAAAGTATGAACGAACATGAACATCATTTGCGTGAAGTATTGAAGACGCTACGAAAGGAGAAGTTGTATGCAAAGTTCTCCAAATGTGAATTTTGGCAAAGGGAAGTTCAATTCCTTGGTCATATCGTGAACGAAAATGGTATTCAAGTAGATCCGGGGAAGATCGAAACGGTGAAGAGTTGGGGATGATCGACTACGCCTACTGTAATGACCCGAAAATTTGCGACTAAATTTAAACTTAATCTTTAAAGGATTAATGATTTCGACACGATAAACAAAGTCTGTAAAACTGAATCTCAAAATTTTTGAACTATTCAAGTACCCTTCGATTTTCTCAACGATTCGCGAACAATTATATGTAAATAGATACATATATATACTATAACTTGAAAACGTAACAAAGTTTTCATTGCATAATACCGTACATTAAACTTATTGGTTTATATATCTAATTGAATATATATGATTTCAAGTTATTTAGTAAACGATAGTAACATTCGATTATTGATTTGATTGATATTTAGATAAGTTAACTAAAACGTTTAAGATGAACCAGTAAAACACTAATTTGATAAAGTATTTTCAAATTGCTACAGTACCCAAAATGCTACAGTATTTTCGAAAATCACTATTTGCTACAGTAAAATTGACTTTGCTACAGTGAATTGCTACAGTAAAAATTGACTTTGCTACAGTAACTTTGCTACAGTAAACCACTATTTTAAAAATGTATTTTAACAAATAGTGAGACGATGATTTATAGAAGTAAATGACCAAAATACTCGAAAGTTTAAGATATACTTTGAGTGGTATAGTTTAGGAATAATTTAAGGCTATATTTTAACAAAGGTACGAGTCACGAAATGTAAAATGCAAGTTTTCTCAGCGTACGAAAGGACATTCGAGAAACCGGAACCGGGACATAAGTCAAGTAACAACGTACGACTTATCGGAACAAAAGTTACAAGTTAACTATGCACGTAAATATAATATAATATATAAATAATTATATAAATTAAATATAATATATATTATATTTAAATATGTCGACAAACTAAAATACAAAACAATGTGAGCTGTCCCTGGTCCTCATGCGAGTCGCATGGCCAGAAGGCCATTTCCATGCGAGTCGCATGACTCCAGATTTCAGGCCAGGTTCTATAAATTGCAGTTTTTGGCTCGAGATAATCACACACATACACAAATATAGATATACTCCGTAATATTATTTATTATTATTATTATTATTATTATTATTATTATTATTAATAAGATTATTATTAATCTTATTATTTTTATTATTAATGTTATTATTTTTGCGATACAAAAATAATAATGTACATAAAATATTACGACGGAGTGCTGTCCAAGTAATTTTCAAAACGTGTTTCCAAGCGAGCTAGAGCTAAGGAAAATATGGGTTATTGCCAAGGAAATTATGGGTAATGTTCGAGGGTATTTTTGTGAATCAAACCTCGTGTTTATCATCTCCGATGCGTCTACGTGCTTTTCTACAATATTGTATATCAATATTAAATAGTGAGTTCATTTGATCCCTTTTTACATATATTTTTGGGCTGAGAATACATGCGCAGTTTTATAAACTGTTTTACTAAATGGATACAAATACTAAAACTGATTTTGTGTGAGTTTCATATGATCCCTTTTACTCAATATATTTTGGGCTGAGAATACATGCGACTGTTTATAAAAACTGAAAATACTAGATTTATATGCGTGAGTTTCATTGATCTTTTTTTTAATTGCTTTTGCAATATATATTTTTGGGCTGAGAATACATGCAATTTATTTTAAACGCAATGGATACAAGTACATACTAAATTCTACACTGAGTTTGAACCGAAAATCCCTTAGCTTTGGTAACTGTTAACTGCCAGTTATAAGAACTGGTGGGCGCGAGTAGTAGTATATGGATCCATAGGGCTTGACATCCCCGTCCGAGCTAGAGCGCTAGCCTTTTAACGGACGTATGCTATTTGATAAGCGTACACGTTGGTTTGCGTGTATTATTAAGATGATTATACAAAGGGTACAAATTATATAAGCGTTAAAGTTTAGTTACCAGGGTGCTCTGTTATGTAGAATCTATTGATAAACGTTTCTGGATTAAACAACTGAAATCTTGTGATCCACCTTTATATACAGATTTTGAGCAACATTAAAACTATGAACTCACCAACCTTTGTGTTGACACTTGTTAGCATGTTTATTCTCAGGTTTCCTAGAAGTCTTCCGCTGTTTGCTTAGATGTTAAACAAGCTATGTGCATGGAGTCTTGCATGACATATTTTTCAAGGAGACGTTGCATTTACCAAATCATCACCATGTATCTTATTTTGACTGCATTGTCAACAGAAATGATGTTGTAAACTATTATTTATGGTGATTGTCTATATGTAGAAATCATCAGATGTCGAAAACCTTTGATTTAAATATTCATTTATGGTGTGCCTTTTCAAAAGAATGCAATGTTTACAAAACGTATCATATAGAGGTCAAATACCTCGCAATGAAATCAATGAATGACGTGTTCGTCCATATGGATTTGGAGCGATCGTCACACCTACAGAAATCCGAAGTTTTCTCGGATTGGCCGGTTATTATCGTCGGTTTATCCAAGACTTTTCTAAGATTGCTTCTCCATTGACGAAGTTGACAAGAAAGAATGCTAGGTTCAATTGGGAGAACGAGCAAGAAATTGCTTTTCAATTGTTAAAAGAGAAGTTGTGTCAAGCTCCGGTGTTAGTGTTGCCGGAAGGTGTTGAAGACATGGTGGTTTATTGTGATGCTTCCTTAAATGGTCTCGGGTGTGTTCTAATGCAAAGAGGTAAGGTCATCGCTTATGCCTCTCGACAATTAAAGGAACATGAAACGAGGTATCCGACTCATGATCTTGAGTTGGCAGCGGTAGTGCATGCATTAAAAATTTGGCGCCATTACTTGTATGGTGTCAAGTGTACGATTTATTCGGATCATAAGAGTTTGAAACATCTCTTTAATCAACGAGATTTGAATTATCGCCAACGTAGGTGGATGGATGTGGTGAAAGACTACGATTGTGAAATACTTTATCATCCGGGTAAGGCGAATGTGGTCGCGGATGCGTTGAGTCGAAAGAGTCGACATCCGGCGATAAAAGTGGGGTCGTTACGTTTGATTATTACCAACGATTTTCTTGAAAAGCTTGGTGAGATTCAAATAGAGGCTTATGTTCACAACAAGCATACGGAGCGAATCGTGGGCCAATCGGAGTTTATTACTATGGGTCCGCGTGGGTTGTTGTCCTTTCAAGGAAGGGTGTGGGTGCCTAAGATGGGTGATTACCGACGGGTGCTACTTGATGAAGCACATAAGTCAAAATATTCCATTCATCCGGGCGCGACGAAAATGTACCTTGACTTGAAGAAAGATTATTGGTGGCCGGGCATGAAGCGTGATGTTGTGAAGTATGTTGAGCAATGCGTCACGTGTTTGCAAGTAAAAGCCGAACACCAAAAACCGTATGGTAAATTGCAACCGTTAGAAATCCCGAAATGGAAATGGGAGCACATTACCATTGATTTCATTACAAAGTTACCTAAAACGGCGAGAACCCAATTCGATTCGATTTGGGTTATAGTTGACCGATTGACAAAAAACGCTTTGTTTCTTCCCATTAAAGAAGCGATATCGTCGGAGACCTTGGCTAAGTTGTTTATCAAGGAAGTGGTCTCTCGACATGGGGTTCCTATATCTATTATCTCGGACCGAGATACCCGTTTTACATCTCGATTTTGGGAAAAGTTTCATGAAGATATGGGTACGCAATTGAAGTTGAGCACGGCGTATCATCCTCAAACAGACGGTCAAACCGAACGTACGAACCAAACTCTAGAAGATATGTTACGGGCGTGCATTATTGATTTTGGTGGTAGTTGGGACGAGCATTTGCCTTTGGTGGAATTCTCGTACAATAATAGTTATCATACTAGTATCGGGATGCCACCGTATGAGATGCTCTATGGGCGTAGATGTCGAACTCCCGTTTGTTGGGGAGAAGTGGGTCAACGAGAGATCGGGAGTACCGATTTGGTTTTGGAGACGAACAACAAGATTGATATTATTCGGGAACATTTGAAGAAGGCTCAAGATAGGCAAAAGTCGTATGCCGACAAACGTAGGCGAACGATCGAATTCCAAGAAGGCGATATGGTGATGCTTAAGGTTTCGCCATGGAAGGGTATTATTCGATTTCGAAAACGGGGAAAGTTAGCTCCTCGGTTTATTGGGCCATTCAAGGTTTTAGCTCGTGTTGGTGAAGTTGCATATCGATTGGAATTACCCGAAGAGCTTGCGGGGATCCATAATACATTTCATGTTTCCCACCTCCGTAAGTGTCTTATGGATGATTCCTCATGGATGCCTTTAGACGAGATCGAGCTAAACAACAAGTTAGAATATGTCGAGGAACCGATTGCTATCCTTGACGAGAAGGTGAAAATGTTGAGAAATAAAGAGGTGAAAACTTTCAAGGTTCAATGGCGACGAAGTAAAGGTTTCGAGTTCACTTGGGAACCCGAAGAGTTCGTGTTGGTTTATCTTCCCTCGTGTCATGCGGCTTGGATTGCGAGGACGCAATCCGAATAAGTGGGGGAGAGTTGTAAGACCCGAGTATTCGTAGTGTACATATGTGTATATAAGTGTATTGTGCGGTACTTGAATCGGGGTTTGGTTGTATATATTTTAAAAGGCAAAAGAAGCTGGACTGGGAGGGTTGCGCGCCGCGCGGCCTAGTGGCGCGCCGCGCCATCTGTCTGTGACAGAATCCTCTTTTCCTTTTAATTAGACAATTGGAGGGCATTTTGGTCAATTCACTTTGGAGCCCGAATTTAATACCTTGGATCAGTTTTGGAGCTTCATTCACTCCACTTCCAACAACCTTATCCTCTCAAATTCAATTTCTAGTGAGAGAGTGCATCTTTGAGTGAGAAAGCTTCATTAGAGCTTGAAGGAGGTTGAATCGGGTCTTGGTGCAAGTTCTAAAGTCGTTCATCTAGTCGATAGCTACGTGGTGATTGTGTTGGTAAGTTATAAAACCCAATTTCCTACTTTAATTGCATTAGGGGTTAGGGTTTGGGTTATTAAGACTCATAAAACCCATTGCTAGTAAATTAGGGGTTTCTTGGGGAATTTGGGTCATGAAGACTCAAGGATGACCAATTAGGGTTTTCAAAGTGTTAAATTAGATTATGAACCTAAATTGGTTAGTTTATGTACTAGAACACCTTAATGATATGTGAATGGGTGTTATTTGGGTTTGGATGACCCAAATGGGTGTGTTGACCTTGAAATGGGTCAAATGGGTCTTTAATGACCTAAGTGGCCTTGCATGTATGAAAACGAGTTAACTTCGTGGTTAAAAGTGTGTTAATACCTTAATTGGCTAAAGTTAGGGTTTTTGGTGAAGTTAACCCATTATTAGGGTTAAAGGTGCAAAATGGGTCGGGATTGCACTTAGGGTCAAAAGACTCTAGATTGTTAAGTGAGTTGCTTGACCGACTTGAGTTGTGAATTGATTATGTGCTAAAATGGAATAGGTACGTTACATTGACGTTGCAAGTGCGGTTATCTTACACAAAGACTTCGAGGTGAGTGGAATAATTATATGCGTATGTATATAATGTATCTATTTGTTGTAGCGTGAAAGGTGTAGTGTCGAGGTGTTAAGACACCATGTTTCACGTGAAGAGTGTAGCATCGAGGTGTTAAGATGCCACTCGGGTGTAGCATCGAGGTGTTAAGATGCCACCTAGGAGTGTAGTGTCGAGGTGTTAAGACACCACTCCGTAAAATAATGAGTGAAGCATCGAGGTGTTAAGATGCCACTCGGGGTGAAGTGCCGAGGTGTTAAGGTGCCACCCTAGGGGTTAGTGGTGCGAGGTGTTAAGTGCCCTAACGGATGTTATGAACACCGATGGCGTTTTCGCGAGCGCCGTTCCCTTGTACTGTTGGTTAACCATGGTTATTTGTTTTGTAAGCATATTATATTATTCGAGTTATATTTATATGCGGTTGTTATGCTAGCTTGTGGTATTGGAGATTTATAGCTTGATATTGCGACGATAAGCTAATGTTGTTTGCTAGCATGTTTGCGGTTGTGTAAGTGTATGCAAGTAGGTATGATTATATATGTATTCGTATAATTATTGCATTCACTAAGCTTTGCTTACCCTCTCGTTGTTTACCATTTTATAGGTTCGGTTTTGGACAAGGGTAAGGGCATCGTTTTGGACTAGAGATCCCGCTTGATGCTAGGGGACGCTTTTGGCTTTAGTAGCTCTTGGAGTTTGACCGATAGTTGGGTAGTTTAATCCCAAACGCCATGCTCATTGTGTAGTTTGGAACTTAAACTTTTGGTGGTCGAAACTCGTACATTTGTATTAAACTCGTAAAACGGCCGATGTGGGCCCCGCTTGTAAAACTTTAATTTTATGTTTGAAACATGTTAGTTTTACATATTTGGTAGTATGGTAAAAAGCGTTTTGTCTAAAAGTGCCGGGAACTAGTCAATCTTTTCGCAGTTAAAAAGTCCCGGGGACAGCCAGATATGGCGCGGCGCGCAGGCCATATGGCGCGGCGCGCCGATGGTCTGCAACAGAAATTTTTTTTTTATTTCGTATTTTCACAAGGTTTTGTCGGGTGTTGGTTTGGGTTGTTACAGTTTGTTAGTATTTTAGTAATCAAGGATCATACTAAAATTGGGGGGGGGGGGGGGAATGTTGGTGATTTTAGCATGATCCAACGTCATTTTAGTTGATTGGATTGCTAAGTTGAAAGTGCTCGAACTATTGAAACGCTACACGGATTTGGAGAGTGTGGAGTACACGTTCGTAAAGTGTAAAATGGTTTAAGGTTATAATAGTGATCTTGAAAATAATGTTTGGAACATTAGAAATGCGAAACGGGACTTGCAAGACCATACGTACCGAACCACATCGCGTAAAACTGCAGCAGCCAGGCTGCAACATTAAGCCGCGGCGCGGCTGGGAGAGGTGTGGCGCGCCTTAAGGCGATGTGTCCAGGTCAAGGGTGTTGCTTGCTGTTAGTGCTTGTGCCTTTGTTAAGCCGCGGTGCGGGTCCCTAGGCCGCAGCGTGGCTTAACACATGGACGCTGAAAAGGTGCCATTTTTACCCAAAAGGTGCATTTGATCCCCAAACGTTATGAGGTTGTTGCAGGACATTTATGAACGGTTTTTTCATGTATTTGGACTTGTTTAAGCACAAATACATGGGTGTGACATTCCAAGCATTATGTGGGTTCATATGAAAAGGTGTGACTCTTCAAAGACACCTTTTGACCCATTATAAATATATGGATTCATTTCCATATGAAAGGTTAGACACTTTACACAATGTTCCAGATTTTGAACATGTCTAACACACTTTCAACACAAAACTTCCAGATTTATGCAATCTACAATTGCAAGGAACAATTATCTTTTAGTCAAGACGATTGTTCATACTAGTCTTATCCTAATAGTGATTTCGTGTAACTCGCGACCAAGTGGGTCGAAATACTCTATTAAGAAAGTGTTCACACGATTCTAGTATCAATCCGGTTATTGATTCTTTACCAACTAATTCGTATTTTCCAACAAATATGAGGCTGATCGCAGCCGTTAACCGTAATCATTATCGATATATCTCCGGTAACCGGTTAGCATGATGGTAATGAACCTTTTTGTGTTCTACTATGGGCCAGTCCATGTTTAGAATAGCCCACGTTATGTAAATCAGAGCCCGTTTAAATACTTTAATTTGCTTTGTAAATTACTTCATTATATATTATATTTTCAAATAATGATTCAAATTAAAATTTAAATAAAAACAACATAACAAAATAATATTAATATTATTATTTTATATTACTAACTAGTGAAATAACTCGTGGAATCACGGGTTTGTTTAAATGAAACAGTTTAACGATGTGTTTTATGTAATAAGTGAACGTAAATGCTAAAGTCATTTAGTTTAATGACCCGTGAAACCACATATTCCGACTAAGAAACTTGTCATTGTTTTTATAAGACAAAATTTCATTCCTCGTCCCTGAACTTTACATCAAATTTGACTCCTCGTTCTTTTTCTTTTTTTTGTGCATCCCTCGTCCCTAATGTATCACAATTCTACATCCATCTTCCTTTTTAGGGACGATGGATGTAGAATTGACAGAAAGAAAAAGGACGAGGAGTCAAGAAAAAGGACGAGGGATGTAGAATTGTGATACATTAGGGACGAGGGATGTAAAAAAAAAAAGGATGCGGAAT
This sequence comes from Rutidosis leptorrhynchoides, assembly GCF_046630445.1. Classification (NCBI taxonomy): domain Eukaryota; kingdom Viridiplantae; phylum Streptophyta; class Magnoliopsida; order Asterales; family Asteraceae; genus Rutidosis; species Rutidosis leptorrhynchoides. Next base: position 48,536,482 of record NC_092337.1, on the reverse strand, counting down.
CAAATTTGATGTAAAGTTCAGGTGCGAGGAATGAAATTTTGTCTTTTTATAAACATATTGATATACTTAACTTAGTCAGAATAAATGAACTACACTTATTCTTCCACCACTTACTTTCAATTTTGATCACAATTATTATTTTTTCTTATCATAAAATTTACATTACAACATTTTATTGAGGCATGTATTTCGCATACATATGTAACGTAATTAATCCCGTAAAAAAACCTATATTTGAATAATAATAATAATAATAATAATAATAATAATAATAATAATAATAATAATAATAATAATAATAATAATAATAATACTCCCTCCGTCCGACTACAAGCAAGCATAAATAATTGCCTAGATGAGTTTATATGTTTAAAGTGGGCTTATATGATATTGATAATGCTAAAAACGAACATATATTTTATAGCATTATCCTTCCAATATGTAAAGCTTTTAGTTACTATTGTTCTATTTTTATGTAATAATAGTTTAAATAAATAAGTGCGAAGACGAAAGACAAAAATGACGATTTGAAGATGCAAATGACCAAAAAGCTCAAATGTACAAGATACAATCCAAGTGGTTCAATTTATTGATGAATAATGTCTAAAAATGACAAGAGTACAAGCCGCGAAACGCAAAGTATAAGATATCTAAGCATACGAAAAAGCGTTTGAAAATCCGGAACCGAGACATGAACCAATTATCAACGTCGACTCAACGGAGCTAAAATTATAAGTTAACTATGCTCAAGAATATAATATAATATTTAAATAATTCATAATAAGAATAATAATAAATAATAAAAAGTTGTTAATTGAGCATAGTTAAAGGATCATAAGTGAAAGTATTTCAATCAATAATTCAATTCAGTGAATTGAATTATCGTTAGCTACCTTTCCAGCTAACTTTCCACCTTGCTACAGTAATTCATTTTGCCTATAAAATGGAATTCACGGAGGCACCAATAGATACACCTTCACCTCTTCATACTCTTTCTTTCTTTCTTATGTAATTTATATTTTTATTTATAATATAAAGTTTAATTTAAGATTAATAATAATTGGGTTATTGTAAGATATGTTTTACGGGTTTTAAAGTCGAAACTCTGTCCGTGTAACGCTACGCGATTAATCACCACTGTAAGCTATGTTCTTCCTTTTTAAATTAATGTATCGTAACTAAGTTATTATTATGCTTATTTGAGCCGAAGTAATAGTGATGTTGGACTAAATATTAAGATGGGGTTATTTTTTGTACCATAATTGGGGTTTAGACAAAAGACCGACACTTGTAGAAATTGGACTATTGACTATTAATAGATGGGGGTATTGTCTAATTGAGTGACAACTCATTGGAGTCTGTCGAACCTATCTTCAAATTAATTAACCTAATAATTAATAATGATTATGGTTGTCCTATTTAGTGACGTTCATATGGAATCTGTTATAATCATTTAATTAATCAATTGGGTTGGGTAATTGATTATTCATTCTGATCAAGTGGATGAATTAATATTCATAAACTAATTAAAACAGGGGTGGATTACATACAGTGATAACTGGTGTAATTGTTGACAGAAGTGATAACTGCGTCACAGTTTAAATCCTTAATCAGTTGGAATATTTGACTTCGGGTAAAAGGGTAATTTGACGAGGACACTCGCACTTTATATTTATGACCGATGGACTATTATGGACAAAAACCAGATAGACGTATCAAATAAACTAGGACAAAGGACAATTAACCCATGGTAATAAATTAAAATCAAAACGTCAAACATCATGATTACGGAAGTTTAAATAAGCATAATTTCTTTATTTTATATCTCATCGTACTTTCATTTATCGTCATTTTATTTATCGTACTTTAAATTATCGCACTTTTATTTTTACGCTTTATTTATATTTTTAATTATTGCACTTTTATTTTTTGTCATTTACTTTACTCTTTAAAATAAGTTATATTTATATTTAATATTTTGCATTAGGTTTTAACTGTGATATAAGTTTCAAAATTGACAAACCAGTCATTAAACGGTAAATCCCCCCAAAGTTACCTATAATTACTATATATTACTAAATCTAGTTTAACTACTTAATTAACTAATTTGACCTAGTAAGACACCCAATAATAGTGTCCACGGAACGACCTCCCGGACTTTACCTTAGCTATATTATTACACGATAGGTATACTTGCCTTTTGTGTTTTAGTTTAATTTAGGTGATTTCCTGTAGTAAATAAATATAAAACTGATAGCCGTTTCATACACACCCTCTAGAACACATCAAGTTTTTGGCGCCGCTGCCGGGGACACTTTTTGTGTCTTCACGGGGTATTTAAGTTTTTTTTTAGTTTTTGACTGATTAAAGATATATTAATTTAAATATAATAATTTAATAAATATAATAATAATATAATAATATTAAAACAAAATATAATAATATAATAATAATTTTGAATCAAATTTGAATCGTAAAGTTTTAAAAAGTCGTATTTATTAAATACTTCAGGGGTATAGTATGTAACTTATAATTAATAATTTCTATCATGTCGCTTTCATGTGAATAGTAAATTAATTAATTTCGTTTCATTTACTATTTAATGAATAGTAAATGAATTAAAAAAATAATTAAATAGTTTTTGCATTTCTATTTTTTAAGTTAAAAAAAATAAAAAAATATAAAATAATAATAATAATAAAAAATCTCGTTTTAAAAAAAAAATTTGAAAAAATTAAAAAAAAAAGATTATTTAAAAAAAAATATAAAACGTAAAAAAATAAAATAAAATAATAATTTAAAAAATAAAAAAAATTATTAATTTCGTAAAAAAAAGAAAAATTTTTTTAAAAAAATATTAAAATCGTTAAAAAAAAATTTTAAAAATAAAAAAAAAATTTATTAAAAATTTTTTTAAAAAAAATTAATTAATAAAATATATTTTTAAGATTTTGTCTATAAAATTAATTTTTTTTTTAAAAGTTTTATTACCTTTAAATTTTTAGACTCTAGTCACATTTTTAGTATTAACTTTAGTTTTGCCATAATTATTTTTATACTTTTAGATTTTTAGGCTTTGCCGTAAAATCCCTTAAGTGTTTTTTCTTTAGACTAAGATTTATGTGCCTTAAAATTTTGCGACGCCGTGTTAAAATTTTAGTATCCTTTTAAGTAATTCCCGTTTTTCGTTTAGAATCCCTTTTTAATTTTCGACGCGCTACAATTTTCTTATTTTTCGACCTTTTATTTTTCGACATTTTTCAACGCGCTCTTTTTCTTTCTTATTTCTGGACGCTCTAGTTTTTAGGACATAGATTTTTATTTCAAAATTTCGTCGAAAAATTGTTTTAAGTGGTTAAATTGATAGACATCCAAAATTTTCTGGTTCGTAGTAATAGTTGAATTTGTTAGTGGCGAGTTGTGGGCTTCCGATTTAAAGGGTCCTGGCTACCTGCTGCATCTATTGGCTATTCGAAACGTGAGCAAAATCAGAAAAGTCTATTAATTTGATAACTTATATAATTTTTATAACTAATAGGATATTCAGTGAATGCACCGAGCAAAACGTTCACCAGCTGTAACTCGATCAAGACATCTAGCCAATATTGTCGCCATTGATTTTTCTTTAGAATCGTCATCCAGTCTACCAAGTACTCCAATTCAAATTTCCGATAATCCATTTTTTGAACCCGACCTCACAATTGAGAATCCGGAGAATATTCAGGGACAATTCAGAGATCCTGAACCACTAATCATTCCTCCTGAACCACAAGTCACTCATCCAGAGATTGTCGAGGAAGAAACCATTAAATCAGAATCCCTTAGTGATTCAGATTCAACAAATTCAATCATGAAAAATCTGGAACCTTTAAGTATGGAAGACCGAATGAGAGCTAAACGCACTGGCCAAGGTCACGCAATTACTCAACCAGACATTAATGCGCCAGATTATGAAATCAAAGGACAAATCCTACACATGGTAACTAATCAATGCCAATATAGTGGTACGCTGAAGGAAGATCCAAACGAACATCTTCGAACCTTTAATAGGATCTGTACTCTATTTAAAATTCGAGAAGTGGAGGATGAACAAATCTATCTCATGTTATTTTCCTGGACTTTAAAGGAAGAAGCCAAAGATTGGTTAGAATCGTTACCTGAAGGGGCGATTGATACATGGGACGTTTTAGTTGAAAAATTTCTTAAACAATTTTTTCTGGCATCTAAAGCCGTGAGACTTCAAAGAGAAATTGTTACGTTCGCGCAAAAGCCAAATGAAACATTATATGAGGCATGGACAAGATTTAGAAAGTTGTTGAGAGGATGTCCGCAATATGGTTTAGACACTTATCAAATAGTACAAATATTCTACCAAGGATGCGACATTGCTACACGAAAAGACATCGACATAACAGCTGGTGGTTCCATTATGAAGAAAACCGCTACCGAAGCTCACAAGATAATTGATAATACAGCCTCCCACTCGTATGAGTGGCACCAAGAAAAAGATATCTTTCATTCATCTAAAGCGGCTAGAGCTGATTCTAGCCATGACTTTGATTCCGTTTCCGCAAAAATAGATGCTTTCGAGAGACGAATGAAAAAGATGAATAAAGATATTCACGCAATACGAATTAGTTGTGAAAAGTGTGGAGGACCACACTTAACGAAAGATATTCACATTGAGCAAACGATGGAACAACGTGAGAATGTTTCCTACATGAACCAAAGGCCGGGAAATAATTATCAAAATAATTATCAACCACCAAGGCTAAACTTCAATCGAAATCAAAACATTCTTTACAATCTAAATGGACCCAACAATAACTCGTACAACTAACAAGGTCCGAATAACCAACCAACTCAAAACAACACTTTCAATCAACAAAGACCTGGCTTGTATAAACCACCACAACAAACCGAAGAGAAAAAGTCAAATCTAGAAGAAATGATGGCAAAGCTAATGGAATCTCAAACCCAAACAAATGAGAGGTTTGATCAGTCATTAAGAACTCAACAAACTTCCATTTTGAATCTAGAAAAACATGTAGGTACTCTTGCTAGCATAATGAGTGAGAGGGAACAAGAAAAGCTACCGAGTAATACTGAAGTAAATCCTCGGAATGAAAATGTTAATATGGTGTCAACAAATTCTGAAAAACCATCACCAGAAGATGGGAAGGTTTTTGATGTGAGTAACAATGAAGAAGTTACAACACCACCACCACCACCCGAGTATGTAAAGCCAGTGGTGGCACCATACAGACCACCCATCCCGTTTCCAAAAAAAGGAGTTGAGTATGAGCAAGTAATAGGTAATAAAGTTTGTGATACATCTGAAAAGAAGAAGAAGAATAAGAAAGTGCAAGAAACAAAAACCGTAAAAGTAAACCCGGTAAAGACAGTTCCACCGAAACTTCCACCCAGGTTGGGTGATTCGGGTGAATTTATTGTTCCTTTTCTACTTAGTGATTGTGTCACGTATGATGCACTAGCAGATTTAGGTGCAAGTGTGAGTGTTATGCCTCTTTCATTATATAAGAGATTAGGAGTAGGTGAGTTAAGTCCAACGGAAATGAGTGTTCGACTCTTTGATCAAACCATTAGGCACCCAGTTGAAATTGCTGACAACCTACCCATTCAAGTGGGTAATTTAACCTTTCTAGTCGAATTTATTGTCATTGACATAGAAGAGGACCCAAACATTCCTCTAATTTTAGGTCGACCATTCTTAGCATCCACCGGGGCGTTATTTAATGTAAGAGAGGGTAGAATGACACTTAGTGATGGTGACAAATCAGTCACCTTTGTGATTCGAAAGGCTAAATCTCCACCAACCAAAACCGTTGAACCAACAAAAACGATTGGTAAGAACCATATTGTTTTACCAACTCCAACGGTAGTGCTTAACAATAATAAAACGCCTAAGTGTGGGGAAGATGAAGTAACACCTAATGATGACCTGATAACAAAGAACCCCGTTGTTGATGCGAAATTAAATGACCCCGTTATTAATAGTTCAATGAAGAAACTTATTAAACGGATTCGCGATGCTAGAATAAAGGGGAACTTTAAGTTATGTAACAGGTTAGTATCCAATCTATTGCCTAAAGAAAAGGCAAAACTAGTTGAATTTGTGGATATTACACAGGAATCCGACCAATGGCTTAAAGCAAAAGTCAAATATATGCAAGTTGATTATGGTCCAAGAGAAATTGACAATGAAGTTAATCACAAATTTGACACCACAGCTACCTAAGTGTGGGGAGATTCAAATGTTCTAAAAAAAAAACGTTGTCTAGAGTTAGTTGTTCTGTTCTCGTGTAGTTCCGAGAATGGAATCCGATTGCTCTTTTCCACTAGCAGACACTAAAGAACTAGTTTTCTCCCTCCATTCTGAATTTTTGTTTTATAGGTTTTGTATGAAATTAATATGCTTTTTAAATTTAAGTTTTGTGTGAATTTAAAAACAAAATTTACTTTATTTCATTAAGTTTAAAAAATGATTTCTAAAATTCATCGTAAGTTGAAGACTAGGTCATGGAACCGAAATTGCTTTACCCGAGGGCGGGGCGAAAAATTCGTTATCATTATTTTTAATTTTATTGATCATATTATACCAAAAAAAAAAAATTAAAAAAACCCAAAAATCTTTGCTTTTAAAACAATCGCTTTAAAAACGACAAATTTTAAATTTTATCGAGGGACGGACTAGGTAAACATACCGAAACTACCTAAAGTAAAAGGAAACAAAATTTTAAAAAATTATTCATTTAAATTGTTTTAATAAATAAAGGTTTTATAATATATATATATATATATATATATATATATATATATATATATATATATATATATATATATATATATATATATATATATATATGTTTGCAGTTTATCTTATGTACAAAACAGGGTTAAACAAAGCACTTTCAAAGACTGACATTAAGTTCAGCAAAAGCTACTAATTTTGACGACAAGACGCAAAATATCAAATGTGATATAAAATAATATGTTTGCAAACTCGGTATTTTTAATCACTTTTCTACACTAATCACCCTCATGAATTTATAATTATAGTCTGATTTCATGCAAATGAGGGCATTGCAAGATCTCAAGTGTGGGGAAGAGTTATAAATTCTCTCGGGTTTACACTTAGTTTAATTGCCAAATTTTGTGAAAATTTGAAAATTTTTCAACTAAATGAATTCAAAATCATGTTTATACATATTTATGAACGATAAAACTAGGTGATACTACCGAAATTATTGTTACCTCGAAGAGGACATAAATGGAGAAACAACCCAAAACACTTGAATTCATTTAAAATGGAATAGAGGAGAATAAAAAAGCAAAGAAAGAAATAAATAAAAGCCGAGTGTGGGAAGAATTCACCAAGTTCTTTAAAACATATACTCCCTCCGTCCCGGATTAATTGTCCAGTATTCCTTTTTGGGACGTCCCAGATTAATTGTCCACTTCTAAATATGGAAAGTAAATTTGATAAAGTTTACTATATTGTCCCTAATGAATTAATTAAATTACAAAGGTGAGAGAGATTTCTAATTAATTAGTTGAGGGTAAAACAGTAAAGTAAGAAAAAAGTATAGAAAAAGTACAGTGTGATAATGACATTTCTTAAACTGTGTGTTTTTTGTCTGGGGACAATTAATCTGGGACGGAGGGAGTATCACATATCTGTACAAGCTTATTGCAGGTACTTTTGTTTTGGACTAAACTAATCAGTTTTACCCGATTTACTGTAATATATTCGAAAGAAAGATGGATCTACACGATGAATCAATTCCATCATTAAAAGGAAGTAAAGTCTTCCGAAAAAGACACGCGCTTCTTGATTTAGGTCAAGAAGTTGTCGTCCAGACCAGCTGTAGTTGACGAAAAATCAAGAAAAGTCATCTCTAAAATCAGCAGGAAATCCACGGACCTCAGCATCAAACAGGGTCGCCATGTGGTCAGACTTATCCTAACCATGAGAGGATCTGTCTCATAAAATGGGGAGGCGCCGTGCAAATTAGCTTGATAAGACTAATGAATCAGACCCCCAGAAAGGATAATCTCCTTAAAGATTAAAAATCAGCATTTAGGCCTGATATTACTCAATCCTTGAGATTGACCTTAATGATTGAGAATTATAAACTCATGGAATTCGATAATATCTAAACTCGAGCTTGAACGAGAAAATATTTTGATCAAATTAAAACCGATTTGTTTTCTGAAAACCTATTTTCAATGCGTTCATTACCATTGAACGTAAAATCCTGAGAATTCATCAGAATTCATTAGGTCACCTGAACCAAATCGGGTGTCAACCATAAGAACGGTGGTTGCATAGCATGGTCGGAGACAGGACCTTGTGCCAGGCCAAAAAATCATAGGGTGATCTTTACTATTGCTCCTACAAAGGATAGTAACTACATCCGACACGTTTTAGACCATGAACAAAAGCATGTCATTAGACATTTCCTTAACAGTTTCTTATTCATCGCTTTCCTTTACAACCGGACGGTAGTTTGTCAAAAGGTAATATACGGAACAAGTAAACTAGATGTGTGCTTTCCGATACAGGGATAACAGTGGATTACATGAACCTAAAAGTTTTTAGCCAAAATATTGATCCACAAATATATTTTGCAACACCAATGGTGGGTCAAATCAGAAAACTTATCGAGGGTAAAAGCTAGATTCAATTTTTAAAAGATCAAATGTTTTCATAAAGATCCAATTTCCTTAAAGGATCTAAATTTTCATAGTCATGTGGGACTGTAAACCACATTGTTACTATTATTGTTTATACCACCGTATCAAAATCACTGATGTATAAAGTGTGAGAATAAAAAAGTGATTCGAGTGAAGTGTGATTTAATTTCAAGTTCTGTATTGCTTGAGGACAAGCAACGCTCACGTGTGGGGATATTTGATAATGCTAAAAACGAACATATATTTCATAGCATTATCCTTCCAATATGTAAAGCTTTTAGTTACTATTGTTCTATTTTTATGTAATAACCGTTTAAATAAATAAGTGCGAAGACGAAAGACAAAAATGACGATTTGAAGGCGCAAATGACCAAAAAGCTCAAATGTACAAGATACAATCCAAGTGGTTCAATTTATTGATGAATAATGTCTAAAAATGACAAGAGTACAAGCCGCGAAACGCAAAGTACAAGATATCTAAGCATACGAAAAAGCGTTTGAAAATCTGGAACCGAGACATGAACCAATTATCAACGTACGACTCAACGGAGCTAAAATTATAAGTTAACTATGCTCAAGAATATAATATAATATTTAAATAATTCATAATAAGAATAATAATAAATAATAAAAAGTTGTTAATTGAGCATAGTTAAAGGATCATAAGTGAAAGTATTTCAATCAATAATTCAATTCAGTGAATTGAATTATCGTTAGCTACCTTTCCAGCTAACTTTCCACCTTGCTACAGTAATTCATTTTGCCTATAAAATGGAATTCACGGAGGCACCAATAGATACACCTTCACCTCTTCATACTCTTTCTTTCTTTCTTATGTAATTTATATTTATATTTATAATATTAAGTTTAATTTAAGATTAATAATAATTGGGTTATTGTAAGATATGTTTTACGGGTTTTAAAGTCGAAACTCTGTCCGTGTAACGCTACGCGATTAATCACCACTGTAAGCTATGTTCTTCCTTTTTAAATTAATGTATCGTAACTAAGTTATTATTATGCTTATTTGAGCCGAAGTAATCGTGATGTTGGACTAAATATTAAGATGGGGTTATTGGATTTTGTACCATAATTGGGGTTTGGACAAAAGACCGACACTTGTGGAAATTAGACTATTGACTATTAATAGATAGGGGGTATTGTCTAATTGAGTGACAACTCATTGGAGTCTGTCAAACATATCTTCAAATTAATTAACCTAATAATTAATAATGATTATGGTTGTCCTATTTAGTAACGTTTATATGGAATCTGTTATAATCATTTAATTAATCAATTGGGTTGGGTAATTGATTATTCATTCTGATCAAGTGGATAAATTAATATTCATAAACTAATTAAAACAGGGGTGGATTACATACAGTGATAACGGGTGTAATTGTTGACAGAAGTGATAACTGCGTCACAGTTTAAATCCTTAATCAGTTGGAATATTTGACTTCGGGTATAAGGGTAATTTGACGAGGACACTCGCACTTTATATTTATGACCGATGGACTATTATGGACAAAAACCAGATAGACGTATCAAATAAACTAGGACAAAGGACAATTAACCCATGGTAATAAATTAAAATCAAAACGTCAAACATCATGATTACGGAAGTTTAAATAAGCATAATTCCTTTATTTTATATCTCATCGTACTTTCATTTATCGTCATTTTATTTATCGTACTTTAAATTATCGCACTTTTATTTTTACGCTTTATTTATATTTTTAATTATTGCACTTTTATTTGTTGTCATTTACTTTACTCTTTAAAATAAGTTATATTTATATTTAATATTTTGCATTAGGTTTTAACTGTGATATAAGTCTCAAAATCGACAAACCGGTCATTAAACGGTAAATCCCCCCAAAGTTACCTATGATTACTATATATTACTAAATCTAGTTTAACTACTTAATTAACTAATTTGACCTAGTATGACACCCAATAATAGTGTCCACGGATCGACCTCCCGGACTTTACCTTAGCTATATTATTACACGATAGGTATACTTGCCTTTTGTGTTTTAGTTTAATTTAGGTGATTTCCTGTAGTAAATAAATATAAAACTGATAGCCGTTTCATACACACCCTCTAGAACACATCAGATATAATCATATTTAAGTGGGTAAATATGTTATTATTAAAGTTAAGAAGGTATATATATGATAAAAACTATTAAAAATAATAATAAAATATTTAATTAATGTTAATGAGATCATCAAGATTGCTTAGATTTTTTTCTTTTTATTTTTGATTTTTTCTTAACAAAGGAAATAACATAATAATAACATTATCATTATAGAATTTTTAATAGAAACTATAGATAATAAAAACTTTTTTATTGACAATCCTAATGGTTGGCAATAAGAAGCTTCGCCATTCTTCAATTGTTTGTACAGTTAAGTCAGTCATTTACTTTCTAAATATAATTTCTCATAACCAAATCAATGTACTACTATTTATGCTAATTTTTATTCTTAAAGACAACTTTAAAATTATAATCAGAACGTCTTAATAATAATTCTCTTTGTTCACTCCGTCTTGAAATAAAGTATTTTTACTCAATAATATAAAAAAATATCAATTAATAATAAGAATAACAATAAGTATCAATATAAACATGTTATATATGAGATGTGATATTATTACATATTAGTATTTTATACTATGTATATGGTTAAAAGCAGTGTTGTAAAAGTTGGCCGACTCGGCCGATGCGTCGTTTTTTTGGGTTCTCCGTCCCATTTTTTCTGAAAACGACTCAAATGACGGTCAGAGCTAAAAGTTCGGTCAAAGTCTGTCAAAGACGGCCAAAGTTGGTCAAAAACGGTCAAAGTCAGTCAAATTTTCGTCAAGATCTGATATATTTTAAAATTAGGGTTTGTTTTCATTTTTTAGGCCGCTCTTTTCTCTGCGTCCTTTCTAATTATGTACTCGGTAACATTAATTGAGTTTGAAGTTCTACTGTTTTTAAATTCAAGTTCTTATTTAAGAAATTTATGGTACATGATCAACTATTATATATATATATATATATATATATATATATATATATATATATATATATATATATATATATATATATATATATATATATATATATATATTAAGAAATTATTAATAAAGTCAACGTTGGTCAACGACCGATGCATCCCCGACGCGTCCCCCGACTAGGCCGACGCGTCCTTTTTAGGTCTCGACCGATGCGTCCCAGACTCGCGACTTTAAAACCTTGGTTAAAAGTATAAAATTTTACCGAAAGATTTATTTTTGATATTTTTGAAAAGAAAAATAAACTATGAATTTTTTTTGTACTACTTTCTATTGTATTAATCTAATGATTTAAAAATGTCTACTATGAAACTGTAATAAATTATTATAAATTTCACTAACATCATTTTCCTCAGTAATATATTATTCATATCACTTGATTGATTGAAACATAAAATGAATGATTGATTTGGACAAATGAAAATAAATTGTGAAGATATATCATTAAACCAAAGTAGTACGTAACATTTAGTAAACCTTAAATGAAAATCTCTAACAACAAACGAGAGAACAAACGAGTAAATGAATAGGATTTTTTCTATTCAGACTATTTAAGGAAGAGAATTAATTTCTATCAACTGTATGCGGCCTAACAGGAATATTCTGTGACTTTTTTTTGACTATTTTCCCTAGTTAACTCAAGATATATATTCGGCCTAACCAGAATATTTTGTGATTAAGTAAATGATTAAAATGGGTGTATGTTGTGACAACCCGAAAATTTTTGACCAAATTTAAACTTTATCTTTAAATGATTTAATGTTTTTGACACGATAAGCAAAGTCTGTAATGTTGAGTCACGAAAGTTTTGGAACTATATTCATGTAATCAATTATTCTTTGACTGTTCTCGATGATTCACGAACAATATATATATAACTTAATGTGCATATATATATATATATATATATATATATATATATATATATATATATATATATATATATATATATGATTTCAAGTTATTTAGTAAACGATAGTAATATTCGATTATTGATTCGATTAATATTTAGATAAGTTAACTAAAACGTTTAAGATGAACCAGTAAAACACTAATTTGGTACAGTATTTTCGAATTGCTACAGTACCCGAAAAGCTACAGTGTTTTTGAAAATCACTATTTGCTACAGTAAAAAAACTTTGCTACAGTAACTTGCTACAGTGAAACACTATTTCAAAATGAAAATGTATATATGTATATGCATATACTACGAGACGATGATTTATAGAAGCAAATAATCAAAACACTTAATTGATTAAAGCTACACTTCGAGTGACATAGTTTATCAATGATTAAGTTTAATTTTTGATAAACGTACACGTCGCGTAACGAAAAGTACTAGTTTTCTAAGCGTACGAAAATGCATTCGAGAAACCGGAACCGGGACATAAGTCGAGTGACAACGTACGAGTCAACGGACCAAAAATTACAAGTCAACTATGCACGTGAATATAATATATAATTAATTACATAAATTAAATATATTATATATAATTAAATAATATGTCGACAAGCTACACGATAAATCAATTGTGAGCTGTAATCTAGTCCCATGCGATCGCATGGGAATGTGGCTTGATAGCCATGCGATCGCATGGCTATGGAATCCAGGAAAGATCTATAAAGCGAGCTCGTTTCTCATTTCTCTGATCACTCTATCTCTAAATCTCTCAACTCTCTGTATATATTTATAATTAATATTATTATTATTATTATTATTATTATTATATTATTATTATTATTATTATTATTATTATTATTATTATTATTATTATTAAGATTAATATTATTATTAATCGTATTATTATTATTTAGTAGTATGAGTATTATTCTTAGTAGTATACATAAAATACTACGACGAGGTCATGAGCGAGTTATTTCAAAACGGGTTTTGCGAGCGGGATAGAGCTAAGGAAACTATGGTTTGTAGCTATGGAGGTTATAGGTAATGTTCATGAGTATTGTTCGCAAGTAAAACCTAGTGTTTATCATCTCCGTTGCATCTACGTACTTTCCTACAATATTGAATCACAATATTGATACGTGAGCATTCATATCTTATCTTTTATATATTAATAGTGTATCCATGTCTAGTGCTCGAGTATATATGTTTATGCATGTTTGTATGCTTTAATTTTGTCGTTAGATAGTTTATGATGAATCACGAATTTGATACATATGCTACTGATATAAAGTATATGATATGCATGTTTTTGGAAAGCTGGCGAAAAGTTATTAACTTTTCATTTAGAAATCGTGTGATTTCGATGAATGGATTAAAAGATATGGTCAACTGAATTATGATTAACATTAATTGAAATTGCTTTTGAATCTTCAATTGATATTTAAACAACTTGTTTATAAGATTGATAAATTGGATTTTCAAATATTACTAATCGTGTAAATGAATTTCTATATAAGACACGTTTTGTTTTGTTGATCAATTGTCAAAGTTGACTGTCTTATCATGTTTTAAAGCTTTATAAACACTATAATCTGATTTTACAAGTATTGGAAAACTATATGAAATAATAAAACATGTTTGATTGCCATGATAATTCAAATATAATATAGCTCCAGAAATAAATAATATTTTGTGTTTGATAAACTATAATTTCGTTCAATTATCAAGACTTATACTATGTTAATAAACATGTATAGATTTAAAGATCATAGTGGGTCAGTTTGACTTTTGAGATGACTTTTGTTAACTTTTGCATGTCGGTCTCGAGCATTAGGATTGTGATACACTATGACCTAATCTAGCTTATTAGACATGTATTGACCAACATATGTTCTCTAGGTTGAGATCTACGTTTAATTTTGCATTCCGAGTTTCGGTCACATTTCAGTGAATGACCTTATGTGCTGCTAAGGTAAGTTTCATTTGCTCCCTTTTTAATTGCTTTTGCAATCTATATTTTGGGCTGAGAATACATGCACTTTATTTTAAACGTAATGGATACAAGTACATACTAAATTCTACACCGATTTTGAACCGAAAATCCCTTAGCTTTGGTAACTAGTAACTGCCAGTTACAAGAACTGGCGGGCGCGAGTAGTAGTATATGGGTCCATAGGGCTTGATATCCCCGTCCGAGCTAGAGCACTAGCCTTTTAACGGACATATGCTATTTGAGAAGCGTACACGTTGGTTTGCGTGTTTTATTAAGATGATTATACAAAGGGTATAAATTATATATACGTTAAGTTTAGTTACCAGGGTGCTCAATTTCGTAGAGTATTTTGATAAACGTTACTGGATGAAACAACTGAAAACTTGTGATTCACTTTTATATACAGATTATGCGCAACATTAAAACTATGAACTCACCAACCTTTGTGTTGACACTTTTAAGCATGTTTATTATCGGGTTCCTAGAAGTCTTCCGTTGTTTGCTTATACGTTATACAAGCTATGTGCATGGAGTCATACATGCTTTATTCAAGAAAACTTTGCATTCACAAAATCATCACCATGTATCTTATTTTGACTGCATTGTCAACGGATGTAGTATTGTAAACTATTATATACGGTGATTGTCTATACGTAGAAATCATCAGACGTCAAAAACCTTGGATTTATATATTCATTTATGGTATGCCTTTTCAAAAGAATGCAATGTTTACAAAACATATCATATAGAGGTCAAAACCTCACTATGAAATCAATGAATGATGTATTCGTCCAAGTGGATTTGGACGGGTCATCACATATGTGATTGTTTTCGTGATTGTTTTCAAGATATAAGTAAATGATTAAAATGGGTGTATGTGACATAATGCACTTTATAGGAGTCTATATTGGTCAAAAAACCAAAAGGTTCATGGAATTCTTATCAATTCGAGCGATCCAACTAAAGCTCCCGTTAGGGTTAAAAATTAAAAAAGAAAAGGCTAATACAATATGCCGAGATGAGTAATTTTTCCAGATTCGTCAAGTACATTTGACATTGTATTCTTTGGTCTCCATTCGGTTTCTTATGGTTTGTATTAGATGGTTTATAATCTCCTTTATAGGAGTGTAGATTGGTTATCCTATTGTTTGTTTTTATGCTTTTTTTGTCGGGTTGTTCGTTGTCCCTTTTGGTTCTTGATTTTGTTTTAGATTTTGTCTGTTGGAGATAATTAGGTAATCGGTTTCTCACATCGGAAATGGAAAGAAACAAATTTGTGTTTATAAGCCTAGGGGAACCACCTTCTACTACCAATTGATGGTGGACATTTATCGTAGTGTCATATGAAACATTTGCACAGATATATATGATTAGTGGAGTAGCTACCATATGATTTCATTTTGATACTTTGTTACTAATATGTTTGACTCCTAGTGCATTATTTTACGAAATTTGTGTCTCTTAGTACAATACTTTGATACATTGACATATTTGGTATTTTTGATATATCTATTTGTACTTTTCTTTGAAAATAAGTCTATTTTAAAAATAAATTTTGGTTGAAATAAGTTTTTACATGTCATACTATACTCCTATATTTGTTATATCCGCTCACTGAGCTTTGACTCAGTCGTATTCTATTTTTCTTTCTTATACAGCAGGTGATCAAGTGAGCTTTGAGATCGAGGGAAGAGTGTAAAGTTGAAATGGACTTAGCAACATTGCCTTTGAGTTTTTAAAACTTTAGTACTTTTGGTTTTATGTCGTTTAACTTTAGCTTTGGCTATCGTTTGACTTTGAATAAGATTAACGCCCTTTTATCCTTTAAGTTCATTTTGTATCGATTTATTAGGCTTTGTATGATATGGACGTTACAGAGATGGAGTTGAACGTGTCTACCGATTAAGGGGGTGATTGTTGAAGATAATTGGATAATCAATGACCCACATCAGAAATGGAAAGAGACAAATGTGTGATTGTGTGATGACCCGAAAAATTTCGACTTATTTAAACCAATTCTCTATACGATTTTTTATTTTGACACGTTAAACAAAGTCTGTTAGATTGAGTCTCAAAATTTTAGAACTGTTTCATATATACAATTACCTTTGACTACTCTCGACGATTCATGAACAATTATATGTATGTATATATATATATATATATATATATATATATATATATATATATATATATATATATATATATATATATATATATATATATATATATATGTACAAGTAAAAACGAATTTCCTACAGTAAAACACTATTTGCTATAGTAAACACTATTTGCTGCAGTAACACTATTTGATGTCAACGAACTAGCAAACAAAACGGATAAGGCGGCCATGCGATCGCATGGCAAAAACACTGAAAACTCATGCGATCGCATGGGGTACTGTAGCAGGCCAGAATCCTATAAAAGCTCGAGCTGGTTTCCAGTTTCTTTCCAATTCATTCCTCCGTATTATTTATTATATTTATATTATTATTATTATTATTATTATTATTATTATTATTATTATTATTATTATTATAATAATTATTATTATTAAGATTAATATTATTATTAATCTTATTATTATTAGTAGTATTAATATTATACATAAAATACTACGACGAGGTCTTGAGCGTATCACTTTCAAAATGGTTTTTCGAGCGGGATAGAACTAAGGAAATTATGGGTTATTGCCAAGGAGGTTATGGGTAATGTTCGGGGGTATATTTAACCTAGTGTTTATCATCTCCGTTTCGTCTACGTACTTTTCTGAAATATTGAATCACAATATTGATACGTAAGTATTTATATTTTATCTTTTATAAATTAATAGTGTATACATGTCTAGTGCCCGAGTATATATATTTATACATGCTTGTATACTAAATTTCGTCGTTAAACAGTTTATAATAGATCACGAATTAAATACATATATTACTGGTAAAAGGTATATGATATACATGTTTTTGAAAAGCTGGCGAAAAATTAATAACTTTTCATTTAGATATCGAATAGTTTCGATGAACGGATTAAAAGATATGATCAACTGAATTATAATTGACGTTAATTGGAATTGCTTTTGAAAATGCAATTAATATTTAAACAACTTGTCTGTAAGATTGATAAATTGGATTTTTGAATATTACCAACCGAGTAAATGAATCCTTATATAAGGCACGTCTCGTTTTGTTAAACTATGGTCAAAATTGACTTTTTGAAACAACTTTGGATAACTTTTGTATGTCAATCTCGAGCATTAGGATTGTGATACACTATGACCTGACCTAGCATGATAGACATTTATTGACCAACATATGTTCTCTAGGTTGAGATCTACGGTTATTTGGTAATCCGAGTTTCGGTCACATTTTGGTGAACGACTTTATATGCTGCTAAGGTGAGTTTCATTTGCTCCATTTTTAATTGCTGTTGCAATATATATTTTTGGGCTGAGAATATATGCAATTTATTTTAAACGCAATGGATACAAGTACATACTAAATTCTACACCGAGTTTGAACCGAGAATCCCTTAGCTTTGGTAACTAGTAACTGCCGGTTATAGGAACTGGTGGGCGTGAATAGTTGTATATGGATCCATAGGGCTTGACATTCCCGTCTGTTCCAGGTATAGAAACCCTAGCCTGAACTATAAAACAGACGTATGCTATTTGAGTTTAGTACATGTTGGTTTGCGTGTATTGTACATGTTGGTTGCATGTATGTTAAAACATGGGTACTTATTATAACGTTAAAGCTTAGTTACCAGGGTGCTCAATCTTGTAGAATATTTTGATAAACGTTTCTGGATGAAACAACTGAAATCTTGTGATCCACCTTTATGTACAGATTATGCAAAACATTAAAACTATGAACTCACCAACCTTTGTGTTGACACTTGTTAGCATGTTTATTCTCAGGTTCCCTAGAAGTCTTCCGCTGATTGCTTATATGTTATACAAGCTATGTGCATGGAGTCTTACATGGCATATTCTTTAAGGAAACGTTGCATTCACCAAATCATCACTATGTATCTTATTTTGACTGCATTGTCAACGGAAGCACTATTGTAAACTATTATTTACGGTGATTGTCTATATGTAGAAATCATCAGATGTCGAAAACCTTTGATTTAAATATTCATTTATGGTGTGCCTTTTCAAAAGAATGCAATGTTTACAAAACGTATCATATAGAGGTCAAATACCTCGCAATGAAATCGATGAATGACGTGTTCCTCCATATGGATTTGGAGCGATCGTCACAGATTGTAAGCTTACGGAAACCTCCTTCTACTACCATTTGTTTTAGAGTGCTAGGGAACTCATGAGCTTATGTTGTTGGGCCTAAAGCGATCATACATAATCGTGAACTCTCATATGGGTGTTTGTTTTTGTCGAGCTCGTTAGTTGCATTTTAGATTGTTCATTTTTAGGAGTTCCATTCTTTTGATGAAATTTTCTGTTTGGTAAAAGTATCTTTTTTTCGTCAAAGAAATAATAATGATGGACTTTAATGGGTATACATGACGCATTTGATTAATTATAACGAGTATATGTGATATTATCCATTTTAAGTGAGTAAATTCGTGATTTTAAAAAGCGGATATACCATAAAATAGAATCCCTAAATTAAACTAATACATTTATTGCATTGCACTACTTTGTTAGTACTTGGTAACTACTGTAGTAATATTCCGTATCAGTTACAAATGCCCACCTTATAATAAAACCTCTAAATTAAAATAAGACGGAGTAATATTTATTCGGGCACTACTATGTTAGTACTTGGTAACTATTAATACCTTCCTATCACATACAAATATCCACCTTACAATTTTAAATTGTCTTACTAGTTACTACAGATATCCTTTTTTTTTTGAAAGCAATGAACATATATATTACACTAAGGATGTATACAAATATACAAATATGTTGTCACGCAACAAGCATGACAGATCACATGAAAGTAAGCTAAAAAGGAAGCAATACAACATCATCAAACAAAACACTAGAATAAGCCAAACTATACACAATTGTAAATGGTTGCACTAACTATGCTAATTACAAAGAGCAGCCTGATTATTTTACAAATAAGCAGGTGGAAATACCAACCATTATCACCAATCTAGCTAGCTTCTTCATTTTTGCACGAATCGATATCGATTTCATATAATCAATAATAAATAATATGTTTTATTGCAAGTATATAAGAGATTTTATTGGTAATAAAATTAGTCAATAATTAATACTTTATTATCAATTAAAATAAACACTTTAACTGTAACAAAAAAGAATAACATATAATTTCGAGGCCTAAATGACCGTCAATACTGTATGTTGAAATTGTCAATATTGTTTTAACTGGTAAAATTTTTGTTGGAAATCTAGTAAGTTACAAGGAAGAGGAAATTGACAAGTCGAATGAAGATGGTAACAAGTTCGCGCTTCGAGAGGAAGAAGATATTGGAGGTTTTGACAACGGTACCGGGTTATTTGAAGTGGATCGGAAGCTTGGTTTTTTTGAAAGTCTTGAAAAGGAAGGATCGCTTCCTACTCCCGTGCCGGGTATTAGGATTGGTAACGATAATGTTTCATCTTATGCGATTGAGAATCGGGGAGGCAAGAAATTTAATCGTTTGAAGGTTGATGGTGTGGTTGTTAAGCCGATCATAAAGACTCGGAAAGGTAAATGTAAAGGTAAAGGTAAAGCGGTTGACGGGTAGTTTTTTGAGCGGTTTTTGGTTCGTTTCCATGTTAGTAGTTTTTGGTTTGATTTGGATATTGTGTGTTGTGGTTGTTTGGTTGTGCCACATGTGCGTTTTAGTATTACGGTTGTTCAAGGCTCGGGTTTAGTTAATTTAGGCTCTTTATTTAGTTTTAGCGATCGTTTTCTTCTTCCGAGCCTAGGTTTGCATTTGGATCGATTGTACTTTGTTCGTCTTTTTCATCAATTGATGATAAGACTTGATTTTATGTTATCGTTATTTTAGCCAAAAAAAAAAAAAAAAAAAGAAAAAAAAAATCTAGTAAGTTACAAAAGAATACAAAATTACATTGAGCGACTTTGCCAAATATTTCAACAAAAAACAACGCATCCTCTAAACTTAACGAAATTATCAATATTCTATACTAGTTATCTTTGAACTTTTGATCATATCTATGGATGTGTGAAAGATTAATAAATAAATACATGGACAAAAAGAATCCACCTCCTACCCCAACCTCGATTCATGCTGCCAACTTTTAATTAAATATATCGATCGTACACACACATACTATATTACTATATACATTTAATTATTATTAATTAATAAATATTGTTAAATTTAATTGTGCATGAAAAGATGCTAGTGATAAAAATAAATCAACACACGTGCGTCCAGTTTCCCAACTCCTTTCGTCTAAAATTTATTTAATAGTGATTATGTTTGTATTTTTGTATGCAATTAGAAATCGGTCGGTCAGCAACTAATTTGGATAGCGATTCAAGGAGGTATTCCGGTTAAAGAGGTGTTTTTTTATAGGAATTGTTTAAGGGCCGGCTCGGATGACTGTGGGTGGTGTGGGGATTTCATTGAATCGATAGATCACCTCCTCTTACATTACGCATGGTCACACAACGTTTGTGTTACTTTGTTCAAGTGGTGGGATGTGAATTGGGTTATGCCTTCGTCTATTTTGGAATTCTCCCTTGATTGTTGCAATTGATTGGGTATAAAGGCTTCTAAGTATTGGAGCTTGATAGGCCCGGCTACGTATTGGGCGATATGGATTGCTAGAAATGATGCAATGTTTAATGGGATTTACTCGTGTTGGGCCGGGGTGGTGATTCACATTAAGTGTAAGGTGTTCCAATGGCTAGTGGAGGCAAATTTATGCAAAAGTCATCAATTTTATATATGGGCTTCTCATCCTTGGATGCTAATGTGAAGAATGGTGGATGCTTCTACTGGGTTCTCTATGTCATTTTAGTTTTTTGTACAGGAGCTTTCATATGGCATATGTAATGGTTTCATGGATTTTTACTTTTAGTATGGGTAGAGCATGTGGATAATCCTAATGTAAATCCATATTGTTCCTTTTTGTATATTTCAGTTTTTCACTTTTTCGTGAAAAATTGTTTATCTATTTAATTCCTTGTTTTTTGCCAAAAAAAAAAAAAAAAATTCAGCAACTAATTTAAAGATACAAATAATTAAAGGAAATTAAACCCCACAGTTAATGTTGGGCGTATCTACCTA
Organism: Rutidosis leptorrhynchoides; assembly: GCF_046630445.1. Lineage (NCBI taxonomy): Eukaryota > Viridiplantae > Streptophyta > Magnoliopsida > Asterales > Asteraceae > Rutidosis > Rutidosis leptorrhynchoides. The sequence continues at coordinate 48,514,558 of NC_092337.1, read as the reverse complement.
ACAAATTAATCATCTGTACATGTTTCTTTTTGAAAAAAAAAACACTAAATCATATAATGTATCTCTCCCAAATTTTCAACATGACAGTAGGACGATGTAAGGTTCATGTATAATGGGTAATATTGCTAACGAGAGAGTAACTTCCAAGTCGAGTAAGATCGGGACATCAACTTCCGTTTCGTGTGAAGATCGAGTCACTTCGTTTATCTTTTTTAACTTCCCAGAAACATGGGTTCGGGTTGATTGTTGGAGACTTTTCGTGCAATACGGTAATGTTAATGACGTGTATTTAGCGAGAAAACGTTTATCGAGTGGGCAACGATTTGGTTTCGTAAGGTTTAAAGGAGTTAGCGATGTTGAACAATTCGTTAAAGTTTTAAACACGATTCGAATTAATGGATGGTGGCTTCGGGTCTACAAAGCGTTGGAGAGGAAAAAGCGTTCGGTATCAGATATTGGTGCTGATAACTCGAACCTAGACAAGGTGGCGGAGCCGCTGGTTGCATCTAAGAGTTGGAGTTTTTCATCGGGTGCGAGGCAGGATGGGAGGAGTTTCGTGGACATAATTACTGGAGGAAATGCTTCGCCGTTCAATTCTGTGAACCATTTTCCTGAACTTCGGCAGAAAAATAGCAGCACCAATAAGCGTCATGGGTTTTCTAATCCAATTGAAATAAAAGTTGATGGTAAGATCCTCGTGTTTAACATTCCCGAATCGGTTAACAATTACAACTTTGTTTTTAGCTATAACAAGGATCGATACACATGGACATTGATTGACCATGTTAGCTCATCTTCTGGGCCTCTCAATGGTGACGACAAGTTCACGAATTTAGACTCGAAATCGAATTCAAATGGTTCTTTGAGGGGGGATGGGTTATCAGGTCACAAATCCAAGATTGAAGGAGATTTCCCTAATATTACTCCATTTGGACGTAAGATTTCGTCTCACGTCGATGATGGATCAGTAACAATCGAGTCCATTGGTGGTGAAAATGGAAAGGAGTCGGTGGTCAGAGATAGTCTCATCGGAAATCCGGCGATGAACGAGAGTGTAATCATCGATAGCCCGAAGCTAGAGGGAGAGCATGAGTCTAATTGCGTCGATTCTTATGTCCGTTGCTCGAATTCCAATTTTGGTTGTGATAGTGACAAAACTGATGGCGGTTGTATCAAAAAAGTAACGCGTGAAGAAAAGCAAGTTTTGGATTCCAAGGATTCCTTGGAAATTAAATATAAAGATTTTCATAATTTGGTGGAGACTTCAAGTAATAATATTGCCGTTAGCAAAATGGAAGAGGAAACAAAAAAGGTTTGTGACTTTTCATGTGAGGATGATGTTAAAAAAAGTGAAAATTCAAATTGCAGCTATCATGAGTTTTCATGTGATGACCATGTTGGAAAAAGTGAAAATATAAAAGGGAGCATGCGTGACTTTTCATCTCGGTTTACTCTTAACAATGTGAGTAATCACATGGATTCTGAAATTGAACCACTACATGGCCAATCTAATGATGTTTCGTCTCCCCATCCCTGCTGTTCCCAAAATCATCAACAAACCGGGCCTGTAAATCATACTGGACCAGTTCCTCATGTTGGGCCAGAATCTCCACATGAAATTGCTAGGGACAATCAGGTCCTAAACGGGCTGGACCTGGGTTCAAATGAAGGTGAAATGGGTGACCCTAGCCCAATAGGAAATGGTCATGCTGTCCTGCAGGACGTTCCCCTCTGTCCTGATTTTACCACGGTAGCTCGGTTTCGTGTTAAAAGGAAAAAAGTTCCTCCCTTGATCAAAAGTCATTTTATTAAGCATGTATGGGGTAGGAATAATATGAAGCGTAACCGACGTCGAAATAATTTTCGGTGGCACGATAGATATTTTCTCGAGAATATGATGAATGATTCGGAAGAGGATTTTTGTTGTTGCTCGTGTTGCTCTTCTTGCGCGTCATCGGACTCGGAATCATAGTTTTTTAGTGGTCGAGTTGCGTCGTGTCCTCGTGTTTGTGAGTCTACTTTAGTTTCGAGCCTTTGTGTGTGCGTCCTTTTTATGCGGTTATGTGTTGGTTCGTGTATTGACTAGCTCCTTGCTAGTTTATTTTCGTGTACTATTTTGTTTTATTAATAAAATATCTTGCCTTTCAAAAAAAAAAAAAAAAAAAAAAACTAAATCATATAAAACTCATCAACTATCATCGAAAAGATAAAGTCACGAAACAATTACAACTAAAGACACCAACGCTACACAACAAAACTAACTCTAGCAATATAAACCACTACACTAAACCAAACACCAAACGGGACCTACGGATCTAGGTTTCGTAGTCACTGGTGTCACTAGTTAAAAATTCAAAAAAATTACACTATCCAGTGGTGTTACACACAAAAAATTACACTATCTAGTGGTATCACTGTTAAAAAACCCAAAAAATTTCACTGCATCGCATATTTCAGTGGTAGCATGTGTTACCACTGGATACAATATACATCTGCCCTTGCCTACGCTATCAAAAAGAGCAAAACATCCGGCAACTTATAATAAAAAAAAAAAACACCACCACCATACGACTCAAAGACGCAACACGAACAAAGAAAAAAACACCCGCAACAAGTCAAATCTCCTCTACATTACAGCTCCCCACCTCCTCCCCATGAACTTTTTGGACCTTAGGCTTTTTTTTCCCTTTACCATTGGACCCACACTCGAACTAAGCAAGTTCCCTTCAACTCAAATATCTTTGTGGTCATTCCTAGCCTCATCAAAAAATTACAAAATTACCCGACAACGGACCAAAGTCATCACCTTTGAGATTATCCACCGAAGTACCAACCTTGTCACGATTATCCAATACCGATCCGGAAAGAATTTCCAATGACAGAGCAATAACTCCTCGCTCTTCTAACCCTCGGACTAAACGAACCCTCGGCACAACCTGTTTAGCAAGTGAAGCCCCACCGAACCCCGAAGACGAGCTACCATCCTTAGCCAAAACACTACCCGATCCTATTTACTTCTACGAATAACGTTTGTATCGAGTCCCCGACATCAATGTCAACAACATTGTCGTGTAAATTTATCTCACTCGACTTGTTATTTCTGTTCTTATCTGCACCCGTCTTTTTTCCAACATCACCAAGGTTAATAACAGGATCGTCAATAGTATCCTGAATCGAAAACTGAACATCCAAACCTGATTGATCGTCAAACAACTTCATTTTTCCTTTATCTGTAGTGACCCGAACTTTTCCATGTTTATATATATTAAATGAAATTGATAATTACATGATTAAGTGTTTCCAACATGTTAAGCAATCAAACTTGTTAAGACTTAATTAATTGAAATAGGTTTTATATAGACAATTAACCACCCAAGTTGACCGGCGATTCACGAACGTTAAAACTTGTAAAAACTATATGATGATATATATATATATATATATATATATATATATATATATATATATATATATATATATATATATATATATATAGTTAACATGTTATTATGATAGGTAAGTATCTCATTAAGTATTTTAACAATGGGTTATATACATAGAAATGAGACTATTGAATTAAGAAACTCGAAAACGATATATATAATGATTATCGTTATAACAACGTCTTACTAATTACATATGAATCATATTAAGATATTGATACACTATATAAACATGATAAATGATAAGTAAACATATCATTAAGTGTATTAACAATGAACTTCATATGTAAAAACAGGACTACTAACTTAATGATTTCGAAACGAGACATATATGTAACGGTTATCGTTGTAACGACATTTAACTGTATATATATCATACTAAGATATATTAATATATCATGATATCATGATAAAGTAATAATTTAACATCTCTTTAGATATAATAAACAATGGGTTAACAACATTTAACAAGATCGTTAACCTAAAGGTTTCAAAACAACACTTACATGTAACGACTAACGATGACTTAACGACTCAGTTAAAGTGTATATACATGTAGTGTTTTAATATGAATTTTTACACTTTTGAAAGACTTAAAAACACTTATCAAAGTACTTCTACTTAACAAAAATGCTTACAATTACATCCTCGTTCATTTTCATCAATAATTCTACTCGTATGCACCTGTATTCGTACTCGTACAATACCCAGCTTCTAAATGTATTTACTATTGGTATATACACTCCAATGATCAGCTCTTAGCAGCCCTTGTGAGTCACCTAACACATGTGGAAACCATCATTTAACATCTAGCAAGAAATATCTAACAAAAAAACAAACTAATGGAGCCTATATTGACTCATACATTCACGTGAATGAGGAACCAAAAACACACTTTCATTTTCAATTTTCATGCATCAAACTACTCTCTCTCAAGTGTTCTTCCATTGTTCTAAGTGTTTTTCATCATCTTCAACAAAATCTAGCTCAATCTAGTTCATAAATCCATACATAAATCAAGATACAAAACAACTACTCAAGAACACACGAACAACACTTCCAAGTTTGCTAGCTTGCTTTCAATCTTGCAAATCCATTTCAAGTGATCATCCAACCTCAAGAAATCTTCCTTATTTACAGTAAGATATCTCTCTAATACAAGTTAGTACTCATATTCAAACTTTGATTCAATTTCTATAACTATAACAATCTTATTTCGAGTGGAAATCTTACTTGAACTTGTTTTCGTGTCATGATTTTGCTTCAAGAACTTTCAAGCCATCCAAGGATCCTTTGAAGGTAGATCTATTTTTCTCATTTCCAGTAGGTTTATCCACAAAACCTGAGGTAGTAATGATGTTCATAACATCATTCGATTCATATATATAAAACTATCTTGTTCGAAGGTTTAAATTTGTAATCACTAGAACATAGTTTAGTTAATTCTAAACTTGTTCGCAAACAAAAGTTAATCCTTCTAACTTGACTTTTAAAATCAACTAAACACATGTTCTATATCTATATGATATTGTGATGACCCGAAAAATTTCTGACCAAATTTAAACTTAATCTTTGTATCATTAACATTTCCGACACGATAAGCAAAGTCTGTAAAACTGAATCTCAAAATTTTTGAACTACTTTTATATATTTAAATACCCTTCGGTTATTTTCGACGATTCGCGAACAATTATATGTAAATAGATACATATATACTATAACTTGAAAAGGTAACAATGTATTAATTATTTGATACCGTACATTAAACTTATTGGTTTAAATATCTATTTGAATATATATGATAAGTTGAAATATTTATTATTAAAATTTATTTATAAATAACTTCCAATGTGTATTTAAAAACTGATTTATGTATATTAAAAAGATATATACATATATATAATTTCAAGTTATTTAGTAAACGATAGTAACATTTTCAAATTGCTACAGTACCCAAAATGCTACAGTGTTTTCGAAAATCACTATTTGCTACAGTGAAATTGACTTTGCTACAGTGAATTGCTACAGTAAAAATTGACTAACTTTGGTACAGTAGTATAGTTTATAGCAAAGTAACTTTGGTACAGTAGTATAGTTTATGGATGATTTAAGACTAAATTTTGACAAAGGTACGATTCACGAAACGTAAAGTACAAGTTTTCTCAGTATACGATAGGACGTTCGAAAAATCGAAACCGGGACATAAGTCGAGTGACGACGTACGACTTATCGGAACGAAAATTACAAGTCAACTATGCACGTGAATTTAATATAATATATAATTAATTATTTAAATTATATATATTATATATAATATATATAAATATGTCGACAGAATGAAAACAAAACAGATTGGGTGCCAAACAGCTGGCCATGCGATCGCATGGCACTAACCCACATTACCCATGCGATCGCATGGGATCAAGATTCAGGAAACATTATAAAACGCGATCGAGTTCTGGCATTTGACACACACACATACCTCCCTCTGTATTTATTTTATTAATATTTATATTATTATTATTATTATTATTATTATTATTATTATTATTATTATTATTATTATTATTATTATTATTAAAATTAATATTAAGATTAACATTATTATTAATCTTATTATTATTAGTATTATACATAAAATACTACGACGGAGTGCTGTTCGAGTAATTTAAAAACGGGTTTTACGAGCGGGGCAGAGTTAAGGAAATTATGGGTTATTGCCAAGGAGGTTATGGGTAATATTCATGGGTATTATTTGCAAGTCAAACCTAGTGTTATCATCTCCGTTACATCTACGTACTTTTCTACAATATTGAATCTCAATATTGATATGTTGAGATCTACGGTTATTTGGTAATCCGTGTTTCGATCACATTTTGGTGAACGACTTTATATGCTGCTAAGGTGAGTTTCATATGATCCCTTTTACTCAATATATTTTTGGGCTGAGAATACATGCGACTGTTTATAAATACTGAAAATACTAGATTTATATGCGTGAGTTTCATTGATCCCTTTTTAATTGCTTTTGCAATATATATTTTTGGGCTGAGAATACATGCACTTTATTTTAAACACAATGGATACAAGTACATACTAAATTCTACACTGAGTTTGAACCGAAAATCCCTTAGCTTTGGTAACTAGTAACTGCCAGTTATAAGAACTGGTGGGCGCGAGTAGTAGTATATGGATCCATAGGGCTTGATATCCCCGTCCGAGCTAGAGCACTAGCCTTTTAACGGATGTATGCTATTTGAGAAGTGTACACGTTGGTTTGCGTGTATTATTAAGATGATTATACAAAGGGTACAAATTATATATACGTTAAGTTTAGTTACCAGGGTACTCAATCTTGTAGAATATTTTGATAAACGTTTCTGGATGAAACAACTGAAATCTTGTGATCCACCTTTATATACAGATTATACGAAACATTAAAACTATGAACTCACCAACCTTTGTGTTGACACTTGTTAGCATGTTTATTCTCAGGTTCCCTAGAAGTCTTCCGCTGTTTGCTTATATGTTAGACAAGCTATGTGCGTGGAGTTATACATAGCATATTTTTCAAGGAAACGTTGCATTCACCAAATCATCACCATGTATCTTATTTTGACTGCATTGTCAATGGAAGTACTATTGTAAACTATTATTTACAGTGATTGTCTATATGTAGAAATCATCAGATGTCAAAAACCTTTGATTTAAATATTCATTTATGGTGTGACTTTTCAAAAGAATGCAATGTTTACAAAACGTATCATATAGAGGTCAAATACCTCGCAATGAAATCAATGAATGACGTATTGTCCATATGGATTTGGAGCGATCGTCACAGTTGGTATCAGAGCGTTGGTCCTAGCGAACCAGGTCTTGCATGAATGTGTCTAACTGATAGTTGTTAAGATGCATTAGTAAGTCTGGACTTCGACCGTGTCTGCATGTTAAAAGTTTTGCTTATCATTTTTTTTGTCGGAAATTACCTGCTTATCATTGCTAGTCTAGACATGTTTTACTGCATTGATTGCATGAATAGTGTATAGACAAAATTCATATTTTAGCGTATCTGTTACTGTAAACTTTTCCTGACATCTTCCGAAAATTTCTCCGTGATTTATGGAATTTGGTATTATAAATACATATGTAAATTATGTATTGAAGAATACCAAACTAAATTCTATAATCTAATTCATATAAAAAAAAATCATCTCCCTAATTATACAAGATGGATCCCGTATCTAGTTCAAATTCCTTAAACTCTGACAGCTATTCCGATATGGATATTCACCTGAATTCCGAAGACAGTGTAACCGGAATGGATCAACCAATTAGCCATCATCTATTCTGGATGAATTGGGGATGGGTTCGTAGCCTACTTAACTATTGGAGACAAGAAGAAGGCGATCCCTTCCATCCACCACATTGCCCTCTTGGCGAAGAACCTGAAGCACTTACCGGCGAACCTGTTCGTAATACCATTTTCTCTATCATCTCCAGAATATCTCGTCATGATCATATACTCTCTCAAATTCTGGATCTTATTCATCCGCTCGTCCGAACCGCCAATCATCTCGGTGTAATAGAAGAAGTCAACGAGCTTCGCGCTCGGGTAGTGGCTTTGGAGAATACGGTGCAAAGGTTACAAGCACCAGCAGAATCTCCAGCATCAACAGTACCACCGACAATAACACCAACAGTACCATTACCACCACCAACAACATCCGCATCGCAAACCTCAACTTCACAATCTGTTCCACGAGCATCAACGTCATACGCACCGTAGTTACCAAGAAATACCAGCAACAATAACCGATGAAGTATTAACTTATTTCCCCTGAAGAAATTTTATGTATATTTAATATATATGAATTTTGAAATCAAAATAAATCTTTTCGTACTAAGCTATTACGTGTGAATCTTAACTGGTAGGTACTACTCGGTTAGTTCATATTACTAATATGCAATGATGTACATCCTTCCTTAACAACTTAACCATTGTTAACTACAATCTCTGTTTCAACTTAATGAATTCCATTTCATAATAAACCAAGTGTATTATTCAATTACATAATTGATTTTACATTTTCATTTTCGATGTACTCGAAACTTTCCAGAAAACATCATATGTGCCTTGTAAGGTTCACAAAGATTCCACAAGCACCAACATCCTTCACCGAGGAATAAGAATAAATAATGAAGTATCGATTACAATAGCGAAATACTCCGCAAAGATTATGTAATCTTTAATGTTTTAGAGATTAATCATTTATAAGTCAAGCCGAAAATTAAATGAGCTTAATATGATATTAACTCATTAAATCTGTGTTACATCTGAAGAAAATATACATACATATATTTTCATAAGGACGGTAATAAAAAAAAAATCTTTTGTACAAAGTATTACTTGTGAAATCTTTAACGGGTAGGTAATTCCCGGAAAATATATAAGTTCACAATTAATATGTTATACTGTACATTCTTCAACTTTGATTCAAAAATTATTAACTATGCTCACAGCGATATACAATCGTTTCCATACAAATTCAATTACATATTCTAATATTGACGGATCAGAATCCAAGTCAAGATTTAACGAGTGACATCATTCTTAGATCTCTACATCTTTTAAAGCTATATTTTGACTTCAAAAATGTGAAAGATCCTTTAGCATTGTTATTACTGAAAATAACCTTGCAATTTCTTTTCAAAGTATCCAGTATTATCAACCGTTCAACCAGTCAACGATGACCTTTCAGACTTGTAACTTTGGCATATACGTTTTTGTTATCAGGGAATCTTTCATGTTCCACCACATTAGCAGTAAATTTACCAACAACTTCATTGATCTTTGACCTTCCGAAAAATCCTTATACTCATTGAAACCGTATCATGTACTCATCCACATCTTATAACTGCAATTGCCATACCAACTATCGGGAATTAGCAATCACTATTTTGAATCTCGCAGCATTTTCTACGACAACGGTTATATATAGATAACATCGATCTTCTAGACTTACAGATTTCGAATGTGAAGTTTCCGAAAAACACCCCAAACTACGAAACTAGTTCTCCGAATTTTAGAAAAATGTTGATGAAGCAGCAAAAACTGTAAACAACCTTAACAGTCAAAAGTTTGATGATAAAGAATAGTATGGTGGTAAAGCTGAGAAAAAGAGAAAGTTTGGAACTGGAAAACGGATTGAGCAAAGTATGAAAGAGGCTGTGGATAAATCACAAGGACGAAACCTGTCTTCAAAGAATCCAAATGATTCAGTATCTGCTGAAGCCATTAACGAATACCTTGCTTCCGAATCTAAACCCTTGCGGACAATATTCTTCATCATCCTCTGATATTAGAAATTCTAAGATATCATCGTATCTTTCATTATAAATATTCTCCATATTTCTGGAGAGAATTTCATAATCATTCTTATCAAAAATCAATTTTCTCTTTACGATATCTGTGTTACACCATAAAAGAAACTATTTTAGTTTCTAAATTCTGAAACTTTCAAGTTTAAAATATAAATGTTTTGAAGTAATGTTAGGAATTGAAGCATGAGTTAATATAATATAATGACACTTGATCAACGTGATTATATTACAGTAAGTCATGCTGAGTTTCTAATGGAACGTGATAAAGGTTCACATATCATACCCTCATCATGAACCATGTTACATAACTCTTTCATTCTATATAATCTCTAAAAATATCAAGAAAATATTTTCTTAATGATTCGGTCTTTTTCGAGGTATTCAGGTAATTTGACAAGTCAGATTGTGCTATTACCATTTCTTTCTTAGAACATTAGTTATGTTCATCTGAAACTTCATACCTACGAATTCTGGACCATTATCCGCTTGACTTAAGGCCGGGAAGAGAAAACGAAAGCATGAAGCTCCGAAATATAATGGAGAACATAAAGCCCGATAACAACCCCGAAATTACAAACCGTGTATATCAATGCGTATAGCAATATAAAGACACGGGAGAATGAAAAACACTATAACCCCAAGGTAATAGTAGAAGAAAATAACTTCCTCTGGTGGCAGATGAAAAAGAAGAATGAAGGATACGATAGCCAGGAAAATATCAAGAATCAGAACTGGATTAAGCATTTTCACAATCTATTGGGATGTATGAAATAAGAAAGAAGATTATAGGAGTGGTGAAAATAAATGAAACGGAAGAGGTCAATTTATAGCGAAATATCAGACATAACAATCAAGGCGGATTACGCATTTAATCAAAGAAAATCCTAATTTCTACAAATTCCGAAGAATCAAATCTTATTTATATTATGAAGATTTTCTATTCATTAAATTCCGGAAATCAATCGTAACTACGTCAAAAGCTAAGACGATCTCTATTCTTTCATTTCACTTTATTACGATAACTTCCCTCATACGCTTCGAGTAATTGAATTATTTTATCCATATTATTTAACGGTGATAAAACTCTATTTATCAACACATATACGGCATGAAAACATTTTTATTGTTTGTCATGACGACCTCACTCAAATTTCGGGACGAAATTTCTTTAACGGGTAGGTACTGTGATGACCCGAAAAATTTCTGACCAAATTTAAACTTAATCTTTGTATCATTAACATTTCCGACACGATAAGCAAAGTCTGTAAAACTGAATCTCAAAATTTTTGAACTACTTTTATATATTTAAATACCCTTCGGTTATTTTCGACGATTCGCGAACAATTATATGTAAATAGATACATATATACTATAACTTGAAAAGGTAACAATGTATTAATTATTTGATACCGTACATTAAACTTATTGGTTTAAATATCTATTTGAATATATATGATAAGTTGAAATATTTATTATTAAAATTTATTTATAAATAACTTCCAATGTGTATTTAAAAACTGATTTATGTATATTAAAAAGATATATACATATATATAATTTCAAGTTATTTAGTAAACGATAGTAACATTTTCAAATTGCTACAGTACCCAAAATGCTACAGTGTTTTCAAAAATCACTATTTGCTACAGTGAAATTGACTTTGCTACAGTGAATTGCTACAGTAAAAATTGACTAACTTTGGTACAGTAGTATAGTTTATAGCAAAGTAACTTTGGTACAGTAGTATAGTTTATGGATGATTTAAGACTAAATTTTGACAAAGGTACGATTCACGAAACGTAAAGTACAAGTTTTCTCAGTATACGATAGGACGTTCGAAAAATCGAAACCGGGACATAAGTCGAGTGACGACGTACGACTTATCGGAACGAAAATTACAAGTCAACTATGCACGTGAATTTAATATAATATATAATTAATTATTTAAATTATATATATTATATATAATATATATAAATATGTCGACAGAATGAAAACAAAACAGATTGGGTGCCAAACAGCTGGCCATGCGATCGCATGGCACTAACCCACATTACCCATGCGATCGCATGGGATCAAGATTCAGGAAACATTATAAAACGCGATCGAGTTCTGGCATTTGACACACACACATACCTCCCTCTGTATTTATTTTATTAATATTTATATTATTATTATTATTATTATTATTATTATTATTATTATTATTATTATTATTATTAAAATTAATATTAAGATTAACATTATTATTAATCTTATTATTATTAGTATTATACATAAAATACTACGACCGAGTGCTGTTCGAGTAATTTAAAAACGGGTTTTACGAGCGGGGCAGAGTTAAGGAAATTATGGGTTATTGCCAAGGAGGTTATGGGTAATATTCATGGGTATTATTTGCAAGTCAAACCTAGTGTTATCATCTCCGTTACATCTACGTACTTTTCTACAATATTGAATCTCAATATTGATATGTTGAGATCTACGGTTATTTGGTAATCCGTGTTTCGATCACATTTTGGTGAACGACTTTATATGCTGCTAAGGTGAGTTTCATATGATCCCTTTTACTCAATATATTTTTGGGCTGAGAATACATGCGACTGTTTATAAATACTGAAAATACTAGATTTATATGCGTGAGTTTCATTGATCCCTTTTTAATTGCTTTTGCAATATATATTTTTGGGCTGAGAATACATGCACTTTATTTTAAACACAATGGATACAAGTACATACTAAATTCTACACTGAGTTTGAACCGAAAATCCCTTAGCTTTGGTAACTAGTAACTGCCAGTTATAAGAACTGGTGGGCGCGAGTAGTAGTATATGGATCCATAGGGCTTGATATCCCCGTCCGAGCTAGAGCACTAGCCTTTTAACGGATGTATGCTATTTGAGAAGCGTACACGTTGGTTTGCGTGTATTATTAAGATGATTATACAAAGGGTACAAATTATATATACGTTAAGTTTAGTTACCAGGGTACTCAATCTTGTAGAATATTTTGATAAACGTTTCTGGATGAAACAACTGAAATCTTGTGATCCACCTTTATATACAGATTATACGAAACATTAAAACTATGAACTCACCAACCTTTGTGTTGACACTTGTTAGCATGTTTATTCTCAGGTTCCCTAGAAGTCTTCCGCTGTTTGCTTATATGTTAGACAAGCTATGTGCGTGGAGTTATACATAGCATATTTTTCAAGGAAACGTTGCATTCACCAAATCATCACCATGTATCTTATTTTGACTGCATTGTCAATGGAAGTACTATTGTAAACTATTATTTACAGTGATTGTCTATATGTAGAAATCATCAGATGTCGAAAACCTTTGATTTAAATATTCATTTATGGTGTGCCTTTTCAAAAGAATGAAATGTTTACAAAACGTATCATATAGAGGTCAAATACCTCGCAATGAAATCAATGAATGACGTATTGTCCATATGGATTTGGAGCGATCGTCACAGATATGCTAACTTAATGATTTAAAATCTGAAAACACGAAAAACACCGTAAAACCGGATATACGCCGTCGTTGTAACACCGTAGGCTGTTTTGGGTTAGTTAATTAAAAACTATGATAAACTTTGATTTAAAAGTTGTTATTTTGGGAAAATGATTTTTATTATGAACATGAAACTATATCCAAAAATCATGGTTAAACTCAAACTGGAAGTATGTTTTCCAAAATGGTCATCTAGACGTCGTTCTTTCGACTGAAATGACTATCTTCAAAAAAATGACTTGTAACCTGTATTTCCGACTATAAACTTATAATTTTTCTGTTTAGATTCATAAACGTAAGATCAATATGAAACCATAGCAACTTGAATCACTCAAAACGGATTTAAAACGAAGAAGTTATGGGTAAAACAAGATTGGATAATTTTGCTTGTTGTAGCTACGTGAAATTTGTAACAAATCTAAACAAATCATATCCTAGCTAACTTATATTGTATTATAAATGTATTCTAATATATTATGTAATCTTGGGATACCATAGACACGTATGCAAATGTTTTGACATATCATATCGACCCATGTATATATATTATTTGGAACAACTATAGACACTCTATATGCAGTAATGATTGAGTTAGCTATACAGGGTTGAGGTTGATTCCAAAAGTATATATACTTTGAGTTGTGATCTAGCCTGAGACGTGTATACACTGGGTCGTTGATTGATTCAAGATAATATATATTGCTTTATTTTCTGTACATCTAACTGTGGACAACTAGTTGTAGGTTACTAACGAGGACAGCTGACTTAATATACTCAAATCATTAAAACGTAATAAAAATGTTGTAAATATATTTTGAACATACTTTGATATATATATATATATATGTAAATATTTGTTATAGGTTCGTGAATCGACCAGTGGCCAAGTCTTACTTCCTTACGAAGTAAAAATCTGTGAAAGTGAGTTATAGTCCCACTTTTAAAATCTAATATTTTGGAATGAGAATACATGCAATTTTATAAATGTTTTACGAAATAGACACAAGTAAATGGAACTACATTATATGGGTGAATGATCGAAGCCGAATATGCCCATTTTTTCTTGGTAGCCTAAGAATTAGTAAACCGATCTACTAATTGACGCGAATCCTAAAGATAGATCTATTGGGCCTAACGAACCCCATCCAAAGTACCGGATGCTTTAGTACTTCGAATTTGTTTTTATCATGTCCGAAGGATTTTCCGGAATGATAGGGGATATTCTTATATGCATCTTGTTAATGTCGGTTACCAGGTGTTCACCATATGAATGATTTTTATTTCTATGTATGGGATGTATATTGAAATATAAAATCTTGTGGTCTATTATTACAATTTGATAAATATATAGGTTAAACCTATAACTCACCAACATTTTTGTTGACGTTTAAAGCATGTTTATTCTCAGGTGATTATTAAGAGCTTCCGCTGTTGCATGCTAATATATGGACAAGATTTGGTGTCAGCATGCTTATATAATATTGTTTAAAACTGCATTCGGGATTTATTTTGTTGTAACATATTAATATTGTAAACCAATATGTATTGGTAGTGTGTAGGTGTGATATTTTTAGATTATTATTTCTGGATAATCTAGGTGGTGTCTTCTTAACCTTGTCGATAAAATAATGATTATGGTTTGTTTTAAAAATGAATGCAGTCTTTGAAAAACGTCTCATATAGAGGTCAAAATCTAGCAACGAAATCAATTAATATGGAACGTTTATAATCAATATGAACGGGACATTTCATTATCTTTGTTACTTGATAACAAACTGGTCTCGTAATTTTTCACCACATCTTCATATGTCGAAGCATCCGCCAAAACTGTAGGAGTAACAACTTCTTTATCATAAGAAACCACCCCATTTCCATAAATAACCTGACTGCAAACGTCAACCTCCACTGACCCAAAATTTGATACCCGATGAACGAAGGTTAGGATAATTCTTTTTAGCCAAACCGACATAATCCTGATGACCAATAAACCTTTCAATCCTCAATCCAGTCGACACCACAAATCTATTAGTCGACTCCATCAACGTTTGATCAAACCCGTCGAATAAAAATATATGTAAACCATAAGTGTCCGATAATTCTGAAACCCAAACGGTACATTTTGCAAATTCTGACCCCTTCAATTCACATCAACTTACTCCACATCTCGCATTTGAGGATCTAACAAACACAAATAACGAACCCACGGTTCCCAACGTAGATGTAGACTTGAACACGGTTACAACCTCACCAAACAATTCACCTATAACTGTGGCATTCTCTTTTGAAATGCATTTAATCGGAACCCCCGAAATTTTTAATCACGAAAAGCTGTGAAATGAATTAGCCAACTCCGAGAATGAGGAAATCTTAATAAACACGTTCGAACTAGAATTGATGATGTTATTAAAGATAGTACCATCACCGCATGTACATACACATGTACATCTGAGATGCTTTTATTCAGAAAATTTATTACATAACTAGTATAATTATATTATATAATTTATAATTTATAATTATAAAGAGTTTTAGTAACATGTCCCTCTATATCATACGTTATGACTATGTCAAAGAATTATTATGCGTGAAAATTGTATTTGAAATTGATTAATGTACTATGAATCTATGATATCTACCTTTTATGAGTGTTTATGAGTGTGATAAGTACAATTCAGATAATTAAAAATTGTTGAGATTGCATCTTAACGTATATCGATCATTTGAGTAAACGTTAACAAAACTTTTTTGAAAAATACTTTTTATAGTTACATGATCAAACCAAAATCGTAATGATTAAATATATTTCGGATTTGAGTGCTTGATTTGTGGAAAAGAGTGGATCAAATGTTTTAACTCCAATAATTGTGCGAACCCTGATTTGAAATCTGGATTTCAAGGGCGAAAACAATCGAGGGGATTAACCTTATTCGATTGGAATCGAATAAGTTAATATGTTAGAGTGGAGATTAATTTCGATATCAACCAGAATCTTTATTGGAATTGTATTGTCAGCTGGAGAGATGTTACTGTAATTAATTTGGGCAGAGTAACATTAATGCATCCAGTGTTCTTGAATGAATGATCTTGTCCGCGTATTTATAGATATTATAAGGGAATGATGACATGGCACATGTCCCTTTCATGGGTATAACAAACTTCGCTAATCCCAAGGGTTGACGTGGCACTTGTCCCTTTCATAGGAATAACAAACAGATCCTAACAAACTTTCCTAGATTCGTGGGCTGACGTGGCATGCAGCTTGTTTGTGTATTTGCTCCGGGATCATGTGTTTGTTCCGGGATGGTATACTTGTTCGGGACAACGTGCTTATTCCGGGATGGTGTGCTTGTTCCGGGACAACGTGCTTGTCCCAGGACCAGACACCTAAATTAGAAAGACATGGAAATCCCGAGAGTGTGGCAGATCCGGCTAGAGTGTAACGGATGTGTGTCTTGCTCTCGCCTAGACAGAAGGGGTTTCATCTGATATTTATTTCAAGTGTTTCTTCTCGGTAGTGTTATGACCGGGTAAGATTGTGGACGGTTTATAGGTATCTTTGTAAAGGTTGTCGGGTGCCTGACATTCGTAATCCAGCAGGCCTTTTTATGTGATGATATGGTTCTTGGTTTCTCAATGTCTTTGCATCCGACTAGGTGATGTCGGTAACTTGCTCATTCATTCAGGCTAGCCTTTGTCCGGTATGAACCCTCGCGGATGCATGCATAAGTAACCTTCTGATCAAGTTACTAAGGTGAGGACGGGAAGATGTTATTTGAAATGTCCCGTTCATATTGATTATAAACGTACCATATTAATTGATTTCGTCGCGAGGTTTTAACCTCTATATGAGACGTTTTTCAAAGACTGCATTCATTTTTAAAACAACCATAACCTTTTTTTATCGATAAAGGTTTAAAAAGCATTACGTAGATTATCAAATAATGATAATCTAAAATATACCGTTTACACACAACCATTACATAATGGTTTACAATAAGAATATATTACATCAAAAATAAGTTTCTTGAATGCATTTTTTACATAATATCATACAAGCATGGACTTCAAATCTTGTCCTTATTTTAGTATGCAACAGCGGAAGCTCTTAATAATCACCTGAGAATAAACATGCTTAAAACGTCAACAAAAATGTTGGTGAGTTATAGGTTTAACCTATATATTATCAAATCATAATAATAGACCACAAGATTTCATATTTCAATATACATCCCATACATAGAGATAAAATTCATTCATATGGTGAACACCTGGTAACTGACATTAACAAGATGCATGTAAGAATATCCCCTATCATTCCGAGAAATCCTTCGGACATGATAAAAACGAATTCGAAGTACTAAAGCATCCAGTACTTTGGATGAGGTTCGTTAGGCCCAATAGATCTATCTTTAGGATTCGCGTCAATTAGTAGATCGGTTTACTAATTCTTAGGCTACCAAGCAAAAGGGGCATATTCGGCTTCGATCATTCACCCATATAATGTAGTTTCAATTACTTGTGTCTATTTCGTAAAACATTTATAAAACTGCATGTATTCTCATCCCAAAATATTAGATTTTAAAAGTGGGACTATAACTCACTTTCACATATTTTTACTTCGTCGGGAAGTAAGACTTGGCCACTGGTCGATTCACGAACCTATAACAAATATGTACATATATATCAAAGTATGTTCAAAATATATTTACAACACTTTTAATACATTTTGATGTTTTAAGTTTATTAAGTCAGCTGTCCTCGTTAGTAACCTACAACTAGTTGTCCACAGTTAGATGTACAGAAATAAATCGATATATATTATCTTGAATCAATCCACGACCCAGTGTATACACATCTCAGGCTAGATCACAACTCAAAGTATATATATTTTTGGAATCAACCTCAACCCTGTATAGCTAACTCCAACATTACTGCATATAGAGTGTCTATGGTTGTTCCAAATAATATATATACATGGGTCGATATGATATGTCAAAACATTTGCATATGTGTCTATGGTGTCTCAAGATTACATAATATATTAGAATACATGTATAATACAATATAAGTTAGCTAGGATATGATTTGTATAGAATTGTTAATATTTCCCGTAGCTACAAAAATCAAAAAATATCCAATCTTGTTTTACCCATAACTTCTTCATTTTAAATCCGTTTTGAGTGAATCAAATTGCTATGGTTTCATATTGAACTCTATTTTATGAATCAAAACAGAAAAAGTTTAGGTTTATAGTGTAAAATATAAGTTACAAGTCGTTTTTGTAAGAGGTAGTCATTTCAGTCGAAAGAACGACGTCTTAATGACCATTTTGAAAAACATACTTCCACTTTGAGTTTAACCATGATTTTTGGTTATAGTTTCATGTTCATAAGAAAAATCATTTCCCAGAAGAACCAACTTTTAAATCAAAGTTTATCATAGTTTTTAATTATCAAACCCAAAACAGCCCGCGGTGTTACTACGACGGCGTATGTCCGATTTTACGGTGTTTTTCGTGTTTCCATGTTTTAAATCATTAAGTTAGCATATCATATAGATATAGAACACGTGTTTAGTTGATTTTAAAATTCAAGTTAGAAGGATTATGTGATGACCCGAAAAATTTCTGACCAAATTTAAACTTAATCTTTGTATCATTAACATTTCCGACACGATAAGCAAAGTCTGTAAAACTGAATCTCAAAATTTTTGAACTACTTTTATATATTTAAATACCCTTCGGTTATTTTCGACGATTCGCGAACAATTATATGTAAATAGATACATATATACTATAACTTGAAAAGGTAACAATGTATTAATTATTTGATACCGTACATTAAACTTATTGGTTTAAATATCTATTTGAATATATATGATAAGTTGAAATATTTATTATTAAAATTTATTTATAAATAACTTCCAATGTGTATTTAAAAACTGATTTATGTATATTAAAAAGATATATACATATATATAATTTCAAGTTATTTAGTAAACGATAGTAACATTTTCAAATTGCTACAGTACCCAAAATGCTACAGTGTTTTCGAAAATCACTATTTGCTACAGTGAAATTGACTTTGCTACAGTGAATTGCTACAGTAAAAATTGACTAACTTTGGTACAGTAGTATAGTTTATAGCAAAGTAACTTTGGTACAGTAGTATAGTTTATGGATGATTTAAGACTAAATTTTGACAAAGGTACGATTCACGAAACGTAAAGTACAAGTTTTCTCAGTATACGATAGGACGTTCGAAAAATCGAAACCGGGACATAAGTCGAGTGACGACGTACGACTTATCGGAACGAAAATTACAAGTCAACTATGCACGTGAATTTAATATAATATATAATTAATTATTTAAATTATATATATTATATATAATATATATAAATATGTCGACAGAATGAAAACAAAACAGATTGGGTGCCAAACAGCTGGCCATGCGATCGCATGGCACTAACCCACATTACCCATGCGATCGCATGGGATCAAGATTCAGGAAACATTATAAAACGCGATCGAGTTCTGGCATTTGACACACACACATACCTCCCTCTGTATTTATTTTATTAATATTTATATTATTATTATTATTATTATTATTATTATTATTATTATTATTATTAAAATTAATATTAAGATTAACATTATTATTAATCTTATTATTATTAGTATTATACATAAAATACTACGACGGAGTGCTGTTCGAGTAATTTAAAAACGGGTTTTACGAGCGGGGCAGAGTTAAGGAAATTATGGGTTATTGCCAAGGAGGTTATGGGTAATATTCATGGGTATTATTTGCAAGTCAAACCTAGTGTTATCATCTCCGTTACATCTACGTACTTTTCTACAATATTGAATCTCAATATTGATATGTTGAGATCTACGGTTATTTGGTAATCCGTGTTTCGATCACATTTTGGTGAACGACTTTATATGCTGCTAAGGTGAGTTTCATATGATCCCTTTTACTCAATATATTTTTGGGCTGAGAATACATGCGACTGTTTATAAATACTGAAAATACTAGATTTATATGCGTGAGTTTCATTGATCCCTTTTTAATTGCTTTTGCAATATATATTTTTGGGCTGAGAATACATGCACTTTATTTTAAACACAATGGATACAAGTACATACTAAATTCTACACTGAGTTTGAACCGAAAATCCCTTAGCTTTGGTAACTAGTAACTGCCAGTTATAAGAACTGGTGGGCGCGAGTAGTAGTATATGGATCCATAGGGCTTGATATCCCCGTCCGAGCTAGAGCACTAGCCTTTTAACGGATGTATGCTATTTGAGAAGCGTACACGTTGGTTTGCGTGTATTATTAAGATGATTATACAAAGGGTACAAATTATATATACGTTAAGTTTAGTTACCAGGGTGCTCAATCTTGTAGAATATTTTGATAAACGTTTCTGGATGAAACAACTGAAATCTTGTGATCCACCTTTATATACAGATTATACGAAACATTAAAACTATGAACTCACCAACCTTTGTGTTGACACTTGTTAGCATGTTTATTCTCAGGTTCCCTAGAAGTCTTCCGCTGTTTGCTTATATGTTAGACAAGCTATGTGCGTGGAGTTATACATAGCATATTTTTCAAGGAAACGTTGCATTCACCAAATCATCACCATGTATCTTATTTTGACTGCATTGTCAATGGAAGTACTATTGTAAACTATTATTTACAGTGATTGTCTATATGTAGAAATCATCAGATGTCGAAAACCTTTGATTTAAATATTCATTTATGGTGTGCCTTTTCAAAAGAATGCAATGTTTACAAAACGTATCATATAGAGGTCAAATACCTCGCAATGAAATCAATGAATGACGTATTGTCCATATGGATTTGGAGCGATCGTCACAGATTAACTTTTGTTTGCGAACAAGTTTAGAATTAACTAAACTATGTTCTAGTGATTTCAAGTTTAAACCTTCGAATAAGATAGCTTTATATGCATGAATTGAATGATGTTATGAATATCATTACTACCTCAAGTTTTGTGGATAAACTTACTGGAAAAGATACAAATGGATCTAGCTTTAAAGGATCTTGGATGGCTTGAAAGTTCTTGAAGTAGAATCATGACACGAAAACAAGTTCAAGTAAGATTTCCACTCGAAATAAGATTGTTATAGTTATAGAAATTGAATTAAAGTTTGAATATGAGTATTACCTTGTATTAGAAAGATATCTTACTGTAAATAAGAAAGATTTCTTGAGGTTGGATGATCACTCTACAAGATTGGAAGTAAGCTAGCAAACTTGGAAGTATTCTTGATTTTATGAAACTAGAACTTGTAGAATTTATGAAGAACACTTAGAACTTGAAGATAGAACTTGAGAGAGATCAATTAGATGAAGAAAATTGAAGAATGAAAGTGTTTGTAGGTGTTTTTGGTCGTTGGTGTATGGATTAGATATAAAGGATATGTAATTTTGTTTTCATGTAAATAAGTCATGAATGATTACTCATATTTTTGTAATTTTATGAGATATTTCATGCTAGTTGCCAAATGATGGTTCCCACATGTGTTAGGTGACTCACATGGGCTGCTAAGAGCTGATCATTGGAGTGTATATACCAATAGTACATACATCTAAAAGCTGTGTATTGTACGAGTACGAATACGGGTGCATACGAGTAGAATTGTTGATGAAACTGAACGAGGATGTAATTGTAAGCATTTTTGTTAAGTAGAAGTATTTTGATAAGTGTCTTGAAGTCTTTCAAAAGTGTATGAATACATATTAAAACACTAGATGTATATACATTTTAACTGAGTCGTTAAGTCATCGTTAGTCGTTACATGTAAATGTTGATTTGAAACCTTTAAGTTAACAATCTTGTTAAATGTTGTTAACTCAATTTTTATTATATCTAATGAGATGTTAAATTATTATATTATCATGATATTATGATATATTAATATATCTTAATATGATATATATACATTTAAATGTCGTTACAACGATAATCGTTACATATATGTCTCGTTTCAAAATCATTAAGTTAGTAGTCTTGTTTTTACATATGTAGTTCATTGTTAATATACTTAATGATATGTTTACTTATCATAATATCATGTTAACTATATATATATATATATATATATATATATATATATATATATATATATATATATATATATCCATATATATGTCATCATATAGTTTTTACAAGTTTTTAACGTTCATGAATCACCGGTCAACTTGGGTGGTCAATTGTCTATATGAAACCTATTTTAATTAATCAAGTCTTAACAAGTTTGATTGCTTAACATGTTGGAAACACTTAATCATGTAAATAACAATTTCATTTAATATAAATATAAACATGGAAAAGTTCGGGTCACTACATTATTTTCCCGTGATGGCTCACGCCGGTTACATTCTTGCCAGAATGCTGTTAAAAGTGTGCCCTTCTGAGACGGATCTTTATGCGTATCTTCATTACATATATGTACAAGATCATAATCAGCACAACTACAATAAGAGAATAAGTATGATTGTATAAGTGCGAAGTTATTAACCCCAGTGAGTGACTTTATGGTTTGAAGCTTGAGAATTTACATAGGAGATTTAAGTTCAATCATCTTAGACTACAAACTTCACTCTTATGTAACATCGGCTGATTAATTTATTAATGTAAATATTCAATTGTGCCGCTATTTTGTAACTCTCGAATGCAGTCTTACATAAAAATAAGGTTTTTTTTTTTTCAGTGTCTACCCCATGTCACTACTTTTACCCCCTCTGTAGTTGGGTTCAAGTTCTGTCACTGATCCCACCA
Source organism: Rutidosis leptorrhynchoides (assembly GCF_046630445.1). Classification (NCBI taxonomy): domain Eukaryota; kingdom Viridiplantae; phylum Streptophyta; class Magnoliopsida; order Asterales; family Asteraceae; genus Rutidosis; species Rutidosis leptorrhynchoides. The sequence continues at coordinate 48,491,389 of NC_092337.1, read as the reverse complement.
CCCGAGGTTATCTTAGGAATTACACGAACCGAGTTCGCATCACACCTTGAGAGGTTTATGGTTGTGATACCAACTTAAACGACCTCATAGTTTAAGTTTCCCCAACGGCCTTACCTGGAGGCCATGCTTGTGTTGGGGGAGTTAGTCACCAATGGCCGGATCCGAACACCAAACCCGTCATTCGTTACAAGGGAGCAGGTGGAGACTGATCATAGCCAATTGTTATGTCTTACAGTTAGATTTTTGCACACTAACCTTGTTTTTATTTCATACAACAGAGATGGATTTTAGCACTGCCATGACGTTTGGTGATCTCGAGGAGATCGACTTTGAGAGTGTGTCAGTGAATCTGGCTGGTGAGCAGGATATTATTCCACAAAACTTGGAGCAGAACTTCGGCGATGGGGCCGACTTAATCCTCCCTTCTGCGACTGTCACTGAAGAGCAGTCGATTGTAAAGAGGAAGATTAAAGATCTTCCTCAACTTCGGTTGAAGAAGGCCAAAGGTAACTTACCTGTTCCGACATGCCAGTCTTATTCTTATTATGATATGCATTTTGTGCTTATTTTTTCTTAATTCTTGCAGGTGTCACTGAATCTTCTGCTGGTAGTGGATGTAACAACCCTCACTTTTTGACTTCTAAATTTACTGAATTAACCCTAGGGTTATCTGCCTGACTATATGTATTAAGGGTTGTTATATACAATTAAATATTGACCGAATAGTAATTTTTAGTCAACAATGTACGCTTAAATAAATAATATATAATTAATTTATATAATTTGACATAATTTAACTAAGTATATAAACTTTGTATCACTTTTATTATTTAGTTAATATATTATATATTTAACTATATAATAAATCCAATTATATATATAAATGTAATAATATTTACAAACTTACTAAAACTATAGTTTAATAATTAAAATCATAATTATTATTAAAAATACAAAATACCGAATTATTTATTATTTTTATGCAAAATTTGTGTTTATTAATTAAATAAAAAAAATATTGACAAATATTCTTGGAAAAGCACTAAATAAATTTTTTATTTATATAAAAAAAAATCCTTAAAATAAATGAATTTAAAAAAATAAAAAAATAAAATACTTTAAATTAAAAATTATAATGGAAAAACTACTTTTATTATTTTATTTTGTGCATTATCCCATGACCTAACATTTAATACTTTTGAATTTTAAAATCTCATTAAAAATTAAAATATTTCTTTTTCTTTTAATTATTTTATTCTTTTTACCTAATTTTTTCAAGTATAAATACCCCTCATTTCTCATTCAAACTCACACCAAAATTTCTCTCATTCTCTCTTTGAAGAATTACTACTAGTAAGTATTCTTTTCTTACTTTTTACTTTTTACTTTTTACTTTTTACTTTTTACTTCAGTTTATTAATTTTTTTTACCAAAACATGTAAATAATGTTATAAATTATATGCAATTAAAAATAAAATAAATAACATGTTATAATTAGTAATATATGTTACTAAAAATTATAAAAGTATTTTTATGAATTAATATATAGGAATTATAATTAAAATCGAATTAATGAATATATATGTATATACGCACCTAACGTGAAGGTTATAATTAAAGATAGCGTACAAAGACTACAAACATCATCGCTACTTGTGGCCTAGGGTGATCCTTGTTACCATTATGGGACGCTTGTGGATCTCGAATGCCAAGACTTAGATTCTGGTCAAGAGATCCTGGGCCACTCGGTAACAATAGATCATTCGAGTGACTTGCATGTTAGCAACGAAGTTTAGGCGAGATTGTACAACATCTTTGTTAAGAATTATAACACGAACATTTTTAAACTAGAAGCTTACTATAAATGGAAGCTTTCCATAAATAGTAAGTTTCCAAAAATAGAAACTTTTGAGAAATAGGAACTTTTCTCGAAAACCGTCACTGTCAATATAGTTGCTATATTAATAAACATACTTTATGTCAGTTAGACATTAACTAATCAAACGTTATACCTCTAGGTTGATATCCAGATCACTTACTTGCTTTACTTTCCTTCTTGCGTGGAATACTTCAACTGCTATTTAAGGTGAATTCATAGCCCCTCTTTATTGCTAGCAAACTTACTTACTTTACTTGGGGTGAGACACATGCTGTTTTGAATTTTTACAATTTAGACACAAGTACCAAACTGTTAAACTATGCTATACCCGGCTATGTCCGACTAAGTCCCTACAGTGATATTTTTAATTGCTGCTGCATGCTTAATTATTGGGGGTAGGCCTATCGGGAGTAACGTCCAAGATACATTTGACTAAGTCTTTGTATTACTTGATAATGAAATTAAACCGATAAGGACAGACACAACTTGTCATGGGGCAAACTTGAACGTTTAGTCTAAATATCACGCTTTGGCATAACTTTTTGATCCTGCGGGAGATTAACTTTACAAACTAAATCTTGTGGTCTAAAACAACGGTCAAAATTTTGTTAAACCTATGAACTTCACTTAACCTTTTGGTTGACACTTTAGCATGTTTTGTCTCAGGTGCTGTTTGATTCAAGCTTACTTATCTACTGCTTATGTGATGCTACTTGGACATAGGATCAAGAGATTATCGCATTTATTACTATTGCATTTAAACATTTGCTTTACTCCTTTGTAACGACATTTCATTTTCCGCTGCGTACTCCATAAAGTTTAACTTTCTCATTTAGTATTGTTCTCGTTATTATAATATGTTGGTATATTTTGATATTAAGTCACATTTCACCCAGGCCCTAACTGGGGGGTGTGATAGATTGGTATCAGAGCATAACCAGGCTGTTATAGAGAACCAGGATTGCATTTTTATGTGTGCCTTATGTGTTAGCTAGGGTGCCTTAGCAATCTAGGAAACTATAACCTTTCCTGCCTTAGACTTAAAGCACTTAGGATTACCTTATAATCTTAACAACCTTGCTTTGATAATCTTGGCTTAAAATGCTAATCAAAGTCTCTTTCCTAATGTTAGAATGTCTAATTTTCATCAAGCGAACAAAATGACTCTTTTCAAGCCGACTAAAGAAGATACTAAATGGTCTTCCACTGAAAGACCAGCCCAAAGTCCACCTTATGGCTTTGGTGGTCCTCGTTCACCAAACTATAGTCCGGATACTTTACCTAATTCCCCCGATCACTACCCGACCCCGAAAACTGAAGACAAGGGGAAACGTCCTGAGGAAACTAGTCCGTCAAGGAAAAGAGTTCGATCTCCTTCTTATGACGATGCTGCTAAGTATGAGATCATGAGCCTGCGAAAAGATACCGAGAGAAACTTGGAAGGTTTGCTTCGACACGTGGCGAGAATGGAGGTTCGTATGGATGAGAAGGATCGCGAAATTAAGAAACTCTTGGAGGTAAACACGGAGTTAAAGAAAGAGATAAAGTTGGTAAAGTATGAGGAAGAACGTAACACCCGTTGGGGAAAGCAATCACTTGCTCATCTCAAGGAGAATGTTGATTTCTGGTTGGATATGGAAAGAAATCGAGTCAATAAGCAGCTTACTCTAAAGGGGTACGATAACAACGCAGTCAACAGCCGCGTTACCAACCTCTACGATAACCTCGAGTATCTTTATGAGAAGCAAAAGGCGAGGAACGAGAAAGTTGATGAGTTTATGAAGAAGGTGGAGGATGAGAAGAAGAAATATGAAGATTACTTCAATCTTAATATTTCCTAGATTACTTTTCCAATTCCTTGTCTATGTAAAGGCTATGCCTTAAACTATTTCTATTTCCGAATCATGTAATAAAGGCTTATTTAATGCCACGTTCTAATAATATAAAGTGTTTTATTAATATCATGCGATATCAATACTTTATTTTATTCATACTTGTGATTGCTCAAACTTATAACTTGTTAAACTTATCAAACATATGTTCACTTTTATGTAGTGACATCATGGTTCGTTCAGCTGCACCTACCGTTAACAACGTTGTGTTAACTACTGAACAATTCCAACAGTTAATTGCTGCTGCCCAAGGAAACGCCCAAGCTAATCATGCTAATACTCAACCGAAACCTTGTTCCTACAAGGATTTTTCAAACTGTCATCCTCCTGCATTTAAGGGAACTGAGGAAGCTGTCGAACTAGTTCGTTGGTTCGAAAAGATGGAATCCATTTTTCGTATTTGCAACTGTGGTGATGAAGATCAAGTGAAGTATGCCACTAGCTCATTGGGTGGTAATGCTTTAACTTGGTGGACTGCTCATGCCAAGTCCGTAGGAATTGATAATGCTAATGCAATTCCATGGGACGAACTCAAAAGCATGATGGTCAACAAATTCTGCCCAAGGAGTCAAGTTCAGAAACTTGAAGCTGAGTTGGGAACTCAAGGTCAAGGGTACTGACATTGAGAACTATACCAACCGTTATCTGGAGCTTTCTACTCTATGTCCTGAGATGTTTCCTACTGAAGCTAGGAAGATTGAGTGGTATATTGAAGGTCTTCCCGAGGATGTACAAGGGAATGTTATTGCTGCTGAGAAGGTTACTCTGGATGCTGTGATCCTCATGGCAGAAAATCTGATGTTAGCCAAGAGAAGAAGAGCGTCGGCTAATAAGCAGGTTGAAACCAAGGGTAATGATGGTAAAAGGAAGTTTGAGCCATCTCAAGGTTCGGCTCAGAATGATAATAAGAAGCCTGCGGATAACACAAGGTCGAATTATAAGGGTACTTATCCTTTTTGTATTCGTTGTGAGATGTATCACCCGGGGAAGTGTACTGCGGTCTGTGCGTTATGTAAGAAAGTGGGACACTTTTTACTTTTTACTTTTTACTTCAGTTTATTATTTTTTTTACCAAAACATGTAAATAATGTTATAAATTATATGCAATTAAAAATAAAATAAATAAAATGTTATAATTAGTAATATATGTTACTAAAAATTATAAAAGTATTTTTATGAATTAATATATAGGAATTATAATTAAAATCGAATTAATGAATATATATGTATATACGCACCTAACGTGAAGGTTATAATTAAAGATAGCGTACAAAGACTACAAACATCACTGCTACTTGTGGTTTAGGGTGATCCTTGTTACCATTATGGGACGCTTGTGGATCTCGAATGCCAAGACTTAGATTCTGGTCAAGAGATCCTCGGCCACTCGGTAACAATAGATCATTCGAGTGACTTGCATGTTAGCAACGAAGTTTGGGCGAGATTGTACAACATCTTTGTTAAGAATTATAACCCGAACATTTTTAAACTAGAAGCTTACTATAAGTGGAAGCTTTCCATAAATAGTAAGTTTCAAAAAATAGAAACTTTTGAGAAATAGGAACTTTTCTGAAAAACCGTCACTGTCAATATAGTTAATATATTAATAAACATACTTTATGTCAGTTAGACATTAACTAATCAAACGTTATACCTCTAGGTTGATATCCATATCACTTACTTGCTTTACTTTCCTTCTTGCGTGGAATACTTCAACTGCTATTTAAGGTGAATTCATAGCCCCTCTTTATTGCTAGCAAACTTACTTACTTTACTTGGGGTGAGACACATGCTGTTTTGACTTTTTACAATTTAGACACAAGTACCAAACTGTTAAACTATGCTATACCCGGCTATGTCCGACTAAGTCCCTACAGTGATATTTGTAATTGCTGCTGCATGCTTAATTATTAGGGGTAGGCCTATTTGGAGTAACGTCCCCGATACATTTGACTAAGTCTTTGTATTACTTAATAATGAAATTAAACCGACAAGGACAGACACAAGTTGTCATGGGGCAAACTTGAACGTTTAGTCTAAATATCACGCTTTGGCATAACTTTTTGATCCTGCGGGAGATCAACTTTACAAACTAAATCTTGTGGTCTAAAACAACGGTCAAACTTTTGTTAAACCTATGAACTTCACTCAACCTTTTGGTTGACACTTTAGCATGTTTTGTCTCAGGTGCTGTTTGATTCAAGCTTACTTATCTACTGCTTATGTGATGCTACTTGGACATAGGATCAAGAGATTATCGCATTTATTACTGATATGGTAGTGGAGGGGTATAAAATACTATTAATTTTTAGCAGGAAAATACTATTAAATACGATACAATTTTACACAAGATATTTATTTATTTAGAGAATGGATATACTTAAACCTTGCTACAACACTTATAGGCAGTGTACCTAATCGTACAGTAGTGTAGTTTTTAGTAAGTCCGGTTCGTTCCACAGGGAAAATCTTTAAACAAAGCTTAACGCTATATTAGTTTACTTTTATAAAAATACAAATATATATATAAGTAATATTATTATTATAAAGGGGGGTTTTTACCGTTTAATGACCGGTTTGTCGATTTTAAAACTTTAGTCGCAGTTAAAACCAAATGTAAAATAATAAATAAATACAAGACTTAATTTAAAGCATAAAGTAAATAACGATAATGAAATTGCGATTAATAAAAGTGCGAATAAATAAACTTGCGATAATTAAAAAGTACGATAATTAAAAGTGCAATTAAATACAATAACAATAAAAATGCGATAATTAGAAGTGCAATTAAATATAAAATAAAGGAAATTAAATATGAAATAAAAGAATTATGCTTATTTAAACTTCCGTAATCATGATGGTTGACGTGTTGATTTTAGTTTTATGCCCATGGGTTAATTGTCCTTTGTCCTGGATTATTTAATATGTCCGTCTGGTTTTTGTCCATAACAGTCCATCAGTCATAAATATAAAGTGCGAGTGTCCTCGTCAAATTATCCTTATACCCGAAGTTAAATATTCCAACTAATTGGGGACTTAAACTGTAACAAGATTTTAATACTTTGTTTAATAATTACACCAGGATGTCGACTGAGTGTAACCCAAGGTTTTAATATTTTGTTATCAATTATACCAAGTGTCCTTGTACATAATTTCACCCCTGTTTTAATTATTCTAGTGGCTATTAATCCATTCCCATGTCCAGTTAAATGAACGATTATTCTGTAGCGACCCGACAAAATCGTCATTGACGGCGCCGTCTACTTAGGTCCCGTTACGTGGTCATAAGTCTTTAAAACAACGTTTGACCAAAAGATATGTCGCATTCATTTCAAATGTAAAGATTGTTCAAAGTTTACAAGAATAGTTCCACCACAAGTTACGTTACAAAGTTATAAGTACAAATGAAACTTATGCGACACAATTTAAAAGTAGCCAAAAGACGCTCCATGTATGCATATATACTCGACATCCAATGCAAGTATCAAAATAATGAGCGGAAGCATGTATCATGTATCGTTCAAGGACCTGAGAAAAACATAGAAATCTGTCAACGAAAACATTGGTGAAATCATAGGTTTGAGTAAGTAAGTACAAGTGAACCACAAGATTTGCAACAATGAAATAATAGTTAACCATTCCAAAAGTTTGTTTCACGAGCACCCAATTATCAATGCTTAACATTCCTTCCATTGAACCCCATCACTTAGTGCTAGAACATACACTGTTTCTCGAAAATATATTTCATTCGTAAACGGTAGCGAACCGTTTGAATGAGGGTTTGTCAAACCCATATGGATCCATACAACATAAGTTCTCGCTTACACCCGGCAAGTGTAACTAATGATAATCGAATTGAGGATTTTGTTCTAAACTCGTATGTAGAATGTTTGTTTTCCTGTACTTGTGTTCACTTAGTAAAAGAAATGTTTATGTTTTCTCATCCCAAATGTAAGTTCAAAAAGAGTAAAAGTGGGACTATGATCTCACCTTGAGTGCACGAGTAGTAAAGTACTTCAACAAGTAAACGTGTGCAAAGAACAATGCTAGTCTTGACCTAAACAATAGGTTGTATCAATAACGGTAAACACGATAGGTCAAAGATGTTCAATTAGTCCTATGGCTCGTTAAGACTCGATCATAGTAGCATGTGAATTAAATTGTCATGTTTCATGCAAGGTACAAGTATAAAAACATGTTAGAACGATTGCACAAATATTTGGTTAAGTTTGATTAAAAGTCAACTTAGGCCGGGTCAAAGTCAACGAAAAAGTCAACACGTTCGGGTCGGGTCCCGAACTATTTTTCTGAGGTTTTTAATCATATATGAGCATGTTAGAACAAGTTACATGTGAATCGGAGGTCCATAGTATAGCAAACATTTTCCGTAAAATGACCAACGAAGACAGTGGCCTGCCAGGGTATCTGGACGGCTTCCAGATTGTCTGGACGGCGTCCAGCTTTGAAGGCTGGGATGGCGTCCAAATAGCTGGATGGCGTCCAGCTTTGAAGTCTGGGACAGCGTCCAAGTTTCTGGACGGCGTCCAGATTGGTATTCCAGTCTGATGCAGTAAGCTTCTAAGTACACGAACCAAAAACCAAATAAACACAATTTATGATCCGCAAACAATCAAGTCAAGTATTTTATACCGTTGGGAAGGTAATTTGACGAGGAAGACAACTAAACACATTTCACCAATCAATCTACCTATTATAATAACCAAAACCGCATCTAATGCTCAACATTAATCGCATACAAGTTCATAAATGCAGTTCAATGATTCGGGCAACCAATTTACATGAATGATATGCCGTTTCGAAGGTAATCAAGCATACAATCCAACTAAACACTTACCAATAACATTTCATAGCATTTGATGCATCAAAAGTTCATATTAAGCCTATCAAACCCTAATCAAAATCTCAAAGATTAAACTAACCCATTTCAAGTGTTCATGCTAGTTACACCAAATAACAAGATCGAGCATACAAATTACATACACGACATCACAATGAGCCATAGACACTAACTAACACCATTTCAAGTCAAAAACACGAATTTAGAGAAATCTAGAGTTTTAGAAATGTTACCCAAACGAGATGAAGTTGGTACCAAAATGACGAGGATGAAGAGAGGATCACGAATATGTAATTTATTTTGTTGTAAGCCTCCTAGATCGGATTTAGATGATGATTGAATGAATTTGGTAAATAGGTGTGTGTTCTTGCTAGAGAGAAAGAGAGAGATGGAGATGATAATGAATGGGTGAAAGGGGTTTGACCCTTTGACCTAGTCAAGGGTTTGATCCCTTGTCAAGTTTAGTCCCTCAACTTTCGTTCGGGTGCGTGAATTACCTAAAAGAGATAATTTAAAACGCGTATTAACGGGAGATGTTATAAACATATAACGGAGTTTAAATTAGTATAACGGAAAAGTAATTGGAAAAAGGCGGGATGTTACATTACCTACTCCTTAAAAGAAATTTCGTCCCGAAATTTAAGTAGGCGTAGTAGTCGTTGTTTCTTCCTCGAGATCTTGCGTTTCCGAATTCACGAATAGATGAGGATACTTCCTTTGCATTTGATCTTGTCTTTCCCAAGTAAACTCGGGTCCCCTTTTGGCGTTCCAACAGACTTTAACAATCGGGATTCGGCTTTGTTTCAATGTCTTGACGGAGGTGTCCACAATTTCAACCGGTTCCTTCACAAAATGAAGTTTGTCATCAATAGTAAGTTCCTCGAGAGGGATGACGATATCGGGTTCGGCAAGACACTTTTTCAAGTTAGATACATGGAAGGTAGGATGAACGGAGCTCAATTGAGGTGGAAGATCTAAACGATAAGCAACGGTTCCAATACGCTCCAAGAGTTCGAAAGGACCAATATACCTTGGATTCAGCTTCCCGCGTTTCCCAAAACGGATTACACCTTTCCAAGGCGCGACTTTTAACATTACTCGGTCACCGACTTGAAATTCAAGATCGTTGCATCGTTTGTCGGTATAGCTCTTTTGACGACTTCGGGCCGTCCTAAGCCTATCTCGGATTTGAACGATTTTTTCAGTGGTTTCGTGAATGAGTTTGGGTCCGGTGATTTGCACGTCACCTACCTCGGCCCAACAAAGAGGTGAACGACATTTTCAGCCATATAGCGCTTCAAAAGGTGCGGCTTTAATACTCGCGTGATAACTATTGTTGTAAGAGAACTCGGCGAGAGGTAAGTGCTTGTCCCAAGCTTTTCCGAAATCAACCACGCAAGCTCGTAACATGTCCTCTAAGGTTTGAATTGTACGTTCGCTTTGTCCATCGGTTTGAGGATGATATGCGGTGCTCATGTCTAAACGCGTTCCCAACGCTTCTTGTAAAGTACGCCAAAATATAGAAACGAAACGGCCATCTCGGTCGGAGATAATCGATAAAGGTACACCGTGTCGGGCTACGATCTCCTTAATGTAAAGTTGTGCAAGCTTCTCCATTTTGTCCGTTTCTTTCATGGCAAGGAAGTGTGCGGATTTGGTGAGACGGTCAACAATAACCCAAATGGTATCATAACCGCCCGTCGTTTTTGGTAGTTTGGTGATAAAATCCATCGTTATTCTTTCCCACTTCCATTGCGGGATCTCGGGTTGTTGAAGTAGTCCGGACGGTCTTTGGTGTTCGGCTTTGACTTTGGAACATGTCAAACACTTGGAAACATAAGTAGCTATGTCCCTTTTGATGTTCGGCCACCAATATTGTTGTTTAAGGTCGTGGTACATCTTATTGGCGCCCGGGTGAATCGAGTATCGTGACTTATGGGCTTCATCTAAAATAAGGCTTCGTAGGTCCCCATAACTAGGCACCCAAATCCTCCCGGCGAAATATCGGAGTCCGGTTTCTTTAACTTCTAATCGAGAGGTGAGGACGTTCAAGTGTTCGAAAGAGATGTTTTCATCCTTGAGAGCTTCGTCTTGGGCTACACGAATTTGACTATTGAGGTTGGTGTGAATGGTGATGTTTAAAGCTCGGACACGAAGAGGCACCGCTCTTTCTTTTCGACTTAAGGCATCGGCTACTACGTTTGCCTTCCCGGGATGGTAACGAAGCTCGCAATCGTAATCGTTCAAAGTTTCAATCCACCGTCGTTGTCTCATGTTTAGTTGCTTTTGATCGCAGATGTGTTGAAGGCTTTTGTGATCGGTGAAGATAGTACTTTTGGTTCCATAAAGATAGTGTCTCCACATTTTAAGTGCGAAGACAACGGCTCTGAGTTCGAGATCATGTGTCGTATAGTTTCGTTCATGAATTTTGAGTTGTCGAGAAGCATAAGCAATGACTTTCGTTCGTTGCATCAATACACACCCAAAACCATGTTTCGAGGCATTGCAATATACAACAAAGTCATCATTGCCTTCGGGAAGCGACAAGATAGGAGCGGTGGTTAACTTTGTTTTCAATATTTGAAATGCGGATTCTTGTTCGGTCGCCCAAATGAATTTCTTTCCCTTGTGAGTTAATGCGGTTAGAGGACGTGCAACCAAAGAGAAGTTTTCGATGAATCTACGATAGTACCCGGCGAGACCCAAGAATTGACGAATGTGAGTAGGAGTAGTAGGAGTCTCCCATTTACTAATGGCTTCGATTTTTGTTGGATCGACTTTAATACCTTGGTCACTTACAACATGACCAAGAAATTGAACTTCCTTCAACCAAAATTCACACTTGGAGAATTTGGCATAAAGTCGTTCTTGTCTCAAGAGTTCAAGCACAAGTCGGAGATGTTGTTCGTGCTCTTCTTCATTTTTAGAATAGATCAATATGTCATCGATGAACACAATAACGAATTTATCGAGATACGGTTTGCACACGGGGTTCATAAGATCCATGAACACCGCCGGTGCGTTAGTGAGACCAAATGACATGACAAGGAATTCATAACTACCATAAGGAGTCCGGAAAGCGGTTTTGGAGACATCTTCCCCCTTAACCCTTAATTGATGATAACCCGAGCGGAGATCGATATTTGAATATACACAAGACCCTTGTAATTGATCAAAGAGGTCATCGATGCGAGGAAGAGGATATCGGTTCTTAACCGTCAATTTGTTTAGTTTACGATAGTCAATGCACATTCGTAGGGATCCGTCTTTCTTTTTAACAAACAAAATCGGAGCGCCCCAAGGTGAATGGCTAGGTTGGATAAAACCACGATCAAGTAGTTCTTGGATTTGACTTTGCAATTCTTGCATTTCGGATGGAACGAGTCTATACGGGGCACGTGCTACGGGTGCGGCTCCCGGAATAAGATCGATTTGGAATTCTACCGGCCGATGAGGTGGAAGACCCGGCAATTCGTCGGGAAATACATCGGAAAAGTCACTAACAATTTGCACATCATCGATATGTTTCTCATCGGACTCGACTTTCTTAACGTGGGCAAGGATCGCAAAACAACCCTTACGGAGTAGTTTTCTAACTTTAAGGCACGAAATGAGGTTGAGTCTGGTGCAACTCTTATCGCCATAAACAATCAAAGGTTCACCATTCTCGATAGGAATTCGGATTGCGTTAAGATCACAAAGGATGTGAGATTTCATTTTGGCTAGCTAATTCATACCGATTATTACATCGAAGCTACCTAGTTCCATAGGTATCAAGTCGATTTCAAACTCATTACCCAAAATGTTTAACGTACACCCCCGGTAATATGTGTCGGCACTCAATAGTTTTCCCGTTAGCCACTTCAATGGTATAAGTGGTATCTAATGGAAGAGGTGGAGTGCTAAAAGAATGAGTCAAAGTCTTGGATACAAAACTCTTATCGGCACCCGAATCGAATAAACAAGTAACATAAGTGTTTGTTGAGAAGAAACGTACCCGTGACTAGTTCAGCGTCATCCCAGGCTTCCTCGGTGTTGATGTTGAAAGCTCGGCCGCGCGTGTTGGGGTTATCTTTCCTCTTCGGGCATGCATTTCTATAATGGCCCGTTTGGCGACATTCATAACAAGTGCCCGTTTTTGGTGCATTGGGCCACTTTCGAGCGACGGGAGTGACACTTTTACAATCGTTGGCCTTATGACCAATTCCTTGGCACCGATGGCAAATTAGCTTACTACATTCGCCAAAATGATGTTTGTTGCATTTGTTGCAAAGAGGTAGATTTCCGGCATAACCCCTCTTGCCGTCGGAGGTGAAAGATTTCTTGGCAAAGTGGTTGTTGCTTGATTGGGGAGCTTCCCATTTTCTTTTGTTGCCGCTCGATTTATCCTCGGCCTTAGGTGCCGGAACTACGATTTCGTCAACCGTTTCTATCAATTTGCGGGCCATGTTCAAAGCTTCTTGATGATTAGTGGGTTTGGATGACATTACTCCGTGTTTGATACTCTTTGGAAGACCATCCATGTAAAGTTCAACCCTTAAAGCTTCGGGGTTCACAAGATTTGGGCACATCAAGGCTAGTTCGGAAAATCGTTGATTATAAGCCTTGAGGTCATTTCCGATCGCCTTTAAAGTTCTTAGCTCTTGTTCGAGCCTTCGGGTTTCTTCACGAGGGAAATATTCGACAATCATCTTTTCCCTCAAGTCGGCCCAAGAGAGGGCGTGAGCTTCATCGGTACCCACCGATTGTACATAAGTATTCCACCATGTAAGAGCGACACCGGCGAAGGTGTGAATGGAGTATTTGACCTTGTCTTGGTCCCGACAACCGCTTATGCTAAAGACGGCTTCCGTTTGCTCAAACCATCGGGTGAGCACGACCGGTCCCCCGGTTCCATCAAAAGTGTGAGGTTTGCACCCCATGAAAGCCTTATAGGAGCATCCCTCGTTTGAGTTACCGGCTCCATTGTTGTTGTTGTTGTTGTTGTTGTTGTTGTTGTGGTTGTTATTATTATTGTTGTTGTTGTTAGATGAGTGACCGGCCATGGCCGCATCTACGGCGGTAGCTATCATCCGTTCGAGAGCTTGTTCAGGAGTTTCATTGCGGCGTACACGACGAGGAGCCATTGTTCCTTTAAGACACAAGAATATCATTGATTAGTATTCTCAATAATACTAACCGTGATATAGAATAAAGATAAAGAGAAGTTTTTCCTCGACTCGCCTTAAATTCTTTATGTCATAATGTCGGAACGTTCATATGAGTCACCGTAATATAATCCCGGAAATTATATTACCCTGATTCATATGTGCATTCGACATCATTTCATATAGTCAAGGTGGCGTGTCAATCAAATTAAACAACGTGAGATTAAGATGAACTAAGAGTAGATATGAGTAGAAGCGTTCGAGTATAAATGCACAAATAGTCAAGTAATTCCTACTTCAAGTCTATATGCCGGTTGTAGTCTAGACTCACCAATGTACCCTATGACTCGAGGTTGACACCAATGAACTCTAAATCCCTACAACCTACGCTCTGATACCATCTGTAGCGACCCGACAAAATCGTCATTGACGGCGCCGTCTACTTAGGTCCCGTTACGTGGTCATTAGTCTTTAAAACAACGTTTGACCAAAAGATATGTCGCATTCATTTCAAATGTAAAGATTGTTCAAAGTTTACAAGAATAGTTCCACCACAAATTACGTTACAAAGTTATAAGTACAAATGAAACTTATGCGACACAATTTAAAAGTAGCCAAAAGACGCTCCATGTATGCATATATACTCGACATCTAATGCAAGTATCAAAATAATGAGCGGAAGCATGTATCATGTATCGTTCAAGGACCTGAGAAAAACATAGAAATCTGTCAACGAAAACGTTGGTGAAATCATAGGTTTGAGTAAGTAAGTACAAGTGAACCACAAGATTTGCAACAATGAAATAATAGTTAACCATTCTAAAAGTTTGTTTCACGAGCACCCAATTATCAATGCTTAACATTCCTTCCATTGAACCCCATCACTTAGTGCTAGAACATACACTGTTTCTCGAAAATATATTTCATTCGTAAACGGTAGCGAACCGTTTGAATGAGGGTTTGTCAAACCCATATGGATCCATACAACATAAGTTCTCGCTTACACCCGGCAAGTGTAACTAATGATAATCGAATTGAGGATTTTGTTCTAAACTCGTATGTAGAATGTTTGTTTTCCTGTACTTGTGTTCACTTAGTAAAAGAAATGTTTATGTTTTCTCATCCCAAATGTAAGTTCAAAAAGAGTAAAAGTGGGACTATGATCTCACCTTGAGTGCACGAGTAGTAAAGTACTTCAACAAGTAAACGTGTGCAAAGAACAATGCTAGTCTTGACCTAAACAATAGGTTGTATCAATAACGGTAAACACGATAGGTCAAAGATGTTCAATTAGTCCTATGGCTCGTTAAGACTCGATCATAGCAGCATGTGAATTAAATTGTCATGTTTCACGCAAGGTACAAGTATAAAAACATGTTAGAACGATTGCACAAATATTTGGTTAAGTTTGATTAAAAGTCAACTTAGGCCGGGTCAAAGTCAACGAAAAAGTCAACACGTTCGGGTCGGGTCCCGAACTATTTTTCTGAGGTTTTTAATCATATATGAGCATGTTAGAACAAGTTACATGTGAATCGGAGGTCCATAGCATAGCAAACATTTTCCGTAAAATGACCAACGAAGACAGTGGCCTGCCAGGGTATCTGGACGGCGTCCAGATTGTCTGGACGGCGTCCAGCTTTGAAGGCTGGGACGGCGTCCAAATAGCTGGACGACGTCCAGCTTTGAAGTCTGGGACGGCGTCCAAGTTTCTGGACGGCGTCCAGATTGGTATTCCAGTCTGATGCAGTAAGCTTCTAAGTACACGAACCAAAAACCAAATAAACACAATTTATGATCCGCAAACAATCAAGTCAAGTATTTTATACCGTTGGGAAGGTAATTTGACGAGGAAGACAACTAAACACATTTCACTAATCAATCTACCTATTATAACAACCAAAACCGCATCTAATGCTCAACATTAATCGCATACAAGTTCATAAATGCAGTTCAATGATTCGGGCAACCAATTTACATGAATGATATGCCGTTTAGAAGGTAATCAAGCATACAATCCAACTAAACACTTACCAATAACATTTCATAGCATTTGATGCATCAAAAGGTCATATTAAGCCTATCAAACCCTAATCAAAATCTCAAAGATTAAACTAACCCATTTCAAGTGTTCATGCTAGTTACACCAAATAACAAGATCGAGCATACAAATTACATACACGACATCACAATGAGCCATAGACACTAACTAACACCATTTCAAGTCAAAAACACGAATTTAGAGAAATCTAGAGTTTTAGAAATGTTACCCAAACGAGATGAAGTTGGTACCAAAATGACGAGGATGAAGAGAGGATCACGAATATGTAATTTATTTTGTTGTAAGCCTCCTAGATCGGATTTAGATGATGATTGAATGAATTTGGTAAATGGGTGTGTGTTCTTGCTAGAGAGAAAGAGAGAGATGGAGATGATAATGAATGGGTGAAAGGGGTTTGACCCTTTGACCTAGTCAAGGGTTTGATCCCTTGTCAAGTTTAGTCCCTCAAATTTCGTTCGGGTGCGTGAATTACCTAAACGAGATAATTTAAAACGCGTATTAACGGGAGATGTTATAAACATATAACGGAGTTTAAATTAGTATAACGGAAAAGTAATTGGAAAAAGGCGGGATGTTACATATTCGTACATATAAATACCCCGCCCATCGTGTCCGATCGAGTGTATATGGTAATTTATAGGGACGCCCAATTGTAAATCTTTATATTAACATTAACAAACTATCATTTAGTTAAACAAATATAAAGCCCATTAATAGCCCATAGTCTAATTTCCACAAGTGTCGTTCTTTTGTCCAAACCCCAATTATGGTACAAAGTCCAATTACCCAATTTTAATAATTAGCTCAACATCATGATTACTTCGGATTAAATAAGCATAATAATAACTTAGCTACGAGACATTAAATTAAAAAGGTTGAATATAACTTACAATGATTAAAAATAGCGTAGCGTTACACGGACAGAATTTCGACTTACACCCTTACAACATTCGCTAACATACCCTTATTATTAAAATTAAAATTAAATTAAAATTAAAATTAAAATTAAAATATAAATATAAATATATACGTTTAGATAGATGGATGGATATATATGTTATTTTTGCGATCAGAATTCTTTTGCTTTTATAGGGAGTTTCAGTTTTTGGGTCTCCGCGACTCGCGGCATTTTTGCTCTTCAAACTCCGCGAGTCGCGGAGTTTGAAATTCCAGCTCACTCCAAATTGGATCTTAGTCTGCCGACGGTTTATTATATAATATAATATATATATAATTTATATAATTAATTATATATTATATTATATTTATATACATAGTTAACTTGTAATTTTTAGTTCGTTGCGTCGAGCGTTGAGAGTTGACTCTGGTCCCGGTTCCGGATTTTCGAACGTCCTTGCGTACAATTTAATATCTTGTACTTTGCGTTTTGAATCTTGTACTCTTGTAATTTCGAGACGTTTCTTATCAATAATTGGAACCTCTTTGATTGTATTTTGTACTTTTGAGCTTTTTGGTCGTTTGCGTCTTCAATTCGTCGAATCTGTCTTTTGTCTTCACCTTTTATTATTTAAACGAATATCACTTGTAAATAGAACAATTGCAACTAAAAGCTTGTCTTTCTTGAGGAATAATGCTATGAAATATATGTTCGTTTTTAGCATTATCAAATATTCCCACACTTGAGCGTTGCTTGTCCTCAAGCAATATAGTCTAGAATCACTTCTTTATTCTTCACACTTTGTACACCAGTGATTTCTATACGGCGGTATAAACAATGGTAGTAACGATATGGTTTACAGTCCCACATGACTATAAAATTTAGATCCATTAAGAAAATTGGATCTTTATGAAAACATTTGATCTTTTGAAAATTAAATCTAGTTTTTTACCCTAGATAAGTTTTTCGGAATAACCCTTCACCGGTGTTTGCAAATTCTTTTTGTGGGTTTGGTGGGTTTCAGATTTGAAAATTTTAGCTCAAAACTTATGGTTTTGTGTCACCCACTCGCTATCCTTGTATTTGGAAAGCAACACGTCCAGTTTACTTGTCCCGTATATTACCTTTCGGTAAATTACCATCCGGTTGTAAAGGAAAGCGTTGAACAAGCAACTGTTAAGGCAATGTCCCCTGACATGCTTTTAATTATGGTCTATAACGTGTCGGACGCAATTACTATCCTTGGTAGGAGCAATAGTAAAGCTCACCCTTATAATTTTTCGGTCTGGCACAAGGTCCTGTCCTTGACCATGCTATGCAACCACCGTTCTTACGGTTGACACCCGATTTGGTTCAGGTGACCTAATGAATTCCATTCGAATTCCTAGGATTTTACGTTCAATGGTAATGAACGCATTGAAAATGGGGTTTTAGAAAACAAATCGGTTTGTAATTTTGATCAAAATATTTTCTCGTTCAAGCTCGAGTTTAGATATCATCGAATTCCATGAGTTTGAATTCTCAATCTTTAAGGTCAATCTCTAGGATTGAGTAATATCAGGCTTAAAAGCTGATTTTTGATCTTTTAAGGAGATTATCCTTTCTGGGGATCTGATTCATTAGTCTTATCCAGCTAATTTGCATGGTGCCCCCCATTGTACGAGATAAATCCTTCTCATGGTTAGGATAAATCTGACCACTTGGCGACCCTGTTTAATGCTGAGGTCCGTGGATTTCCTGCTGATTTTAGTGATGCTTTTCTAGGTTTTTCGTCAACCTACAGCTGGTCTGGACGACAACTTCATGACCTAAATCAAGAAGCGCGTTTCTTTCTCGGAAGACTTTACTTCCTTTTAATGATGGAATTAATTCATCGTGTAGATCCATCTCTTCTTTTCTTTCATTGGGTAAAACAGTTTAGTTTAGTCCAAAGCAAAAGTATTTTCAGTTATTTGTTACAGAAATATGTGACATGTGTTTAAGATAACTTGGTAATTTTTTCCACACTTGGCTTTTATTTTCCTTTTTATTGTCCTCTATTCCATTTTAAATGAATTTTAACATTTTGGTTTGTTTCTCAATTTATGTCCTTTTCGAGGTAACAATAATTTCGGTGTTAAAACCTAGTTTTATCGTTCATAAATATGTATAAACATGATTTTGAGTTCATTTAATTGAAAATTTTGAAAATTTTTACTAGAATTGGGTAGTCAG
Source organism: Rutidosis leptorrhynchoides (assembly GCF_046630445.1). Lineage (NCBI taxonomy): Eukaryota > Viridiplantae > Streptophyta > Magnoliopsida > Asterales > Asteraceae > Rutidosis > Rutidosis leptorrhynchoides. The sequence goes on along the minus strand of NC_092337.1, from coordinate 48,472,439 downwards.
TATATAACACTAGGGCTGTTCTTTATCATCAGAGAGCACTAGATTCTAATACAACTACTACTTTACTAGTATTTCTAATGGTAACCAAGTGTATAAAGTAAAAATTTTAAAATCCGAAAGAATTTAACCCCTTCCCACACTTAAGATCTTGCAATGCCCTCATTTGCAAGAAATCAGTAACAATTTAAATTATTGAGGGTGATTTGTGTGAAAATGATTAAATTTTACCAAAGTTTCCAAACATATTTGTGTTTGCTTGCTGAATGATAAATGGTGCATATCATTTGTTCATTCCGTCTTATTGTTATTTCACATATATTTTGCATCTTGTCGTCAAAATTAGTTGCTTTTGCTGAACTTAATGCCAGTCTTTGAAAATGAGTTGTTTTACCCTGTTGTGTACATAAGATAAACTGCAAACGTATATACATATTTTTGAAGTTTGGTATATTACCCCACATTCAAAAATTATTAAAATCTAAGAATAAAAGTTAGAAAATTATAAAAACTATTACAATATTAACATAAGTATTAAACGTATCAACATTACAAATTACAAAATAAATAAAACTAAGTAGACTAGGGATGATACTGATACCAGTAGGGGTTCCATGCATAACCATAGGTGCTATAAAATGCTTCAGCAGGGTTATACGTAGGATACGGTGGTTGCATCTCTATAGACCAGGGAGGGAATATGGGCTTTGGAGTAGGAATATAGTTTCTACCTATATGTTGGCAATAAGCTATGATTTGGTTTTGATGAACTTGCCAATCTTCAAATGCTCTATGTCTAGCATTTTCGTACTCCTGTGAAGCTATAAACCTTTGCATTTCTTGCATTTCATTTCCCCCTCCTACATTACCTTGCTGTTGGTTTCTCTCAACCTGTGGATGTCTACCATGGTATTGTACTGCGGTATTATTTCGCCTCTTCAAAACTTTCGCACCATGGTATACATTTAAACCTATTGTATCGCGGGGTTCTGGTTCTTCGACTAATAATCCCCCCCGACTTATATCCACACCGAGATATTCAACAATCAAAGTAATAAATATACCACCTCCTATTATGCTATGCGGTCTCATCCCCTAACCATAGCTGATAAATAATAACCCACACAATAAGGTATACTTACAGCGCTTTGTGGGTCTCGAATACACATATGGTAAAACAAATCCTGTTCATTTACCTTTTCCTTGTTCTTACCTCTTTGTGTAATCGAATTAGCTAAAAACCTATGAATTACTCTTAATTCAGCTCTATCTATATCCAAATAAGAGTAATTTCCCCCTTTGAATCGGTGATGGCTTGTCATTTGACTCCATACACCATGTGTATCAAAATTTTCATCTATCTTTCTACCATTTAGTATCAACCCTCTACAATCGGCAGATGCTAACTCCTCAGGCGTATATATACGTAAAGCCTGAGCCATGTCTAGTAAAGACATGTGGCGCATCGAACCTCCTAACAAAAATCTAATAAAAGATCGATCGGTTAAACTAGCTACCCGATCATTTAATTCTATACTACACAACAATTCTTCACACCATATTTTATATACAGGTCTACGCATGGTGAATAAACGTACCCAGTCGTTAAAAGTAGAATTACCATACCTCTGTGCAAGTAATTCCCTAATTGGCCCGGCCAATTCTACAGCTTCTAATGGTCCCCATTCTATGACCCTAGGTACCTCAACAACTTTAGAATGAAGAGTATGCAAACCCCTTTGGTATTTTGGATAATCTATCCAAAGTCTGTCAAATCTCAGGTTCGGGTGCAAATCTTCCAAGTGCATATCAGAAAATGTCATGACTGGATGAGGTATATCTTGTTTGTAGTAGTTATCCACCTCCTGTTGTTTCGCATTCTCAGCGGGAGCATTGCGAGCTTGGGATGAAGATTCACCCCTTTCAGTCTGCAAAACACATCAAACACAATTTTTGTGCATCCAAATATGCATTAGTGTCAGCAAAATCATCAATTAAAATAATTACAATGACATGATCAATTTATATCAAATTTAAGCTCATTTTCACATTTTTATCAAATCTACACTTTTTCAAATAAGCATATACGAAAATGTTCGCCAAGTTCATAAGCATTTAACTCAAATAACATGTCAAAATAATCATTACTAGCAATTAAACAAGTTTCAAATGGCATTATCTCTCAAAAATCAAGTTCATGAATTTTAGACTTGAAAAAGTCCACTTTAATTCTCAAAATCATGTTTAGGCTCAAAGTTTGGATCATTTAACTACCTAAACATGTTACACTACTTAATTTAGCAACAATTCATGACAAAAATTGGCCATAACCTGTTTATATCAAAAAGCTCCAAATTTGCTCAAGAACACAAACCCTAGATTACTCAAAATTTGAAGTTTAAGGCTTCTAATCATGTTAAATAGTATCAATCTAGGTTATACAAGCATAATACATAAATAATTTAAGCATAATTACACTAAAAAGCATCAAAATCAAATTGGGGAAAAAATTGCTCAAGAACACTAATTTTCGGATTAAATGGTGTTTAGGTGTAGAAATTTACCGTTTTTCTTGAGTAATTCCTTGATAGCATCATTCTCAACATGATTTTAGTAAAAGATTTGATGATTAACGGTCAAAAATTGTGAATTTGGGGGTGTTTTCTCGTGTATTTTCGGGTTTTATTTTCGCAGTATTTGTTTTTGTGGTGTGTGGACTGATCAGTTCTGCGTTTTATTTTTTTTCTGATTTTTGGTCCCTCCGCGAGTCGCGGGGTTTTTACCCTTCAAACTCCGCGAGTCGCGGAGTTTGTATATATATATATATATATTTTTTTAACATCTTATACTAATTAAAACAATTAAGTAATTAATTTTAAAATTTTGTTTCCCTTGTTATTTAGGACGAGGTCGTTTCGGATCAATGTCCTAGTCCGTCCTTCGACAAAATTTTAAAATTTGTCAAATCAAAGCGCGGTTTTTAAAAGTAAAGATTTTTGGGGTTTTTTTTAATGTTTTTGGCTTACTTTAATTCAATAAGATTAAAAATAATGATAATAAAAGTTCTCGTCCCTCCCTCGGGTAAAGCAATTTCGGTTCAAAGACCTAGTCTTCAACTCACGACGAATTTTTTAAAAATCATATTTTTAACTTAATGAGATAAAGTAAATTTTTGTTTTTAAATTCACACCAAACTTAAAATAAAAATACATAAAATTCAAAATTAATATTAAAAATTCACACCAAACTTAAAATTTAAAATGCATAAAAATAAAATTCATATTTTAAAAATTAAAAATTCACACCAAACTTAATTTAAAAATTCATATTATAAATTCACACCAAACTTATATTAATTTTTCAAATATTTACAATTTTAAATATATTGATTTTACAAAGTTTACAATATTAATTTAAGATTTATATATTAATTTTAAAAACATGGTAAAAATAAAATTAAAAATCTTTTTGGCTTTTTATCCCACTTTAATCAATCAAATATTATCAAAAATATGCGCCCCTTTTTTCGGTAAAGTAATTTCGGTTCCAAGACCTAATTTAACTCATGACGAATTTTTGAAATATTTTGGGTTGATTGATTAAAGATATTTATACCTTAAGAATAAACGTTAAATTTCACAGTGATGTAACAAATTTTTGAATGATATCAATAATTTCGGTCGCCAAACCTAATTGTATTCAATACCAATTTAATACTTTATAGCGAACAAATTAGCGTTTATTATCAAAAGGTTAAAAAAAATAAAAAAAAATAAAAACTGTACAAACATACCTGTGAAATAGATTTCTTAGTTATATGATCTATCCCATTCATAAGATAGTCGGTTTAATTGGTTTTCCATGGCTACATAGGCGTAACCTCGAGCATTCAGTGTTTTTTTCTTCTAAACATACGAACGGTCCGTCTCTGCATAAAGTAACAAATTTGGTATTTGAATAGGTTTGATTATTTGAACATTTACCTCCATGTGACCATTTTCCGCATTTGTGACATCGTTCTAGGTGTCGTGCTCTTCTTTTCGCTGCGGATTTTGATTTTCCTTTACCAAATTGTAACTTATTATCTTCGCATCTGGATTCTTTTCTAACTCCGTCCAATCTTTCTCTGATTACTGATACTATTTCACTCGGTAGTGTGTCATTATTACGTTTAGTGATCAAAGCGTGTAGCATTAGACCATGGTTTAGTTCACAGGCAGTCTTCATTTTGTAAAAACCTAAAAAAAATAAAAATTCAGAATGGGGGGAGAAGACTAGTTCTTTAGGGTCTGCTAGGGAAAGACCATTCGGGTTCCATTTTCGAGAACTACACGAAAACAGACAATCTAACTCTAACAGAAATACATATTATCCTTTAAAGACTTGATTCTCCCCACACTTAGTTAGCTGTGGTGTCGAAATTATGATTAACTTCGTTGTCGAATTCCATCGGACTATCTATGTAGTGTTTAACTCTGTGACCATTAACTTTAAATTCAATCCCATTTGAATTTATCAATTCTACTGTTCCGTATGGAAAAACTCTTTTAACTATGAATGGTCCAGACCATCTTGATTTCAATTTTCCAGGAAATAGCGTGAATCGTGAATTGAAAAGAAGAACTCTGTCTCCTTCTTTAAATTCTTTTGAACTTCTGATTCTTTTATCATGCCATTTCTTCGTTCTTTCTTTATAGATTAACGAATTTTCGTATGCTTCATGTCTTAATTCTTCTAATTCATTTAGTTGACTTAATCGTAGACGTCCGGCTTCATGTAAATCAAGATTACATGTCTTCAAAGCCCAAAATGCTTTGTATTCAATTTCTACTGGAAGATGACATGCTTTTCCATAAACAAGTCTAAAAGGTGTGGTTCCAATTGGAGTTTTGTAGGCTGTTCTAAAAGCCCAGAGTGCATCCTCCAATTTAATGGACCATTCCTTCGGATTTGATCCTACGGTTTTCTCTAGAATACGTTTTAAAGCTCGGTTGGTATTTTCAACTTGTCCACTTGTTTGTGGATGATATGCGGTGGAGATTTTATGAGTTACTCCATATCTTTTAAGAACTTTCTCAAGTTGATTATTACAGAAATTAGTACCCCGATCACTTATTAAAGCTTTCGGTGTTCCAAACCTTGCAAAAAGACGTTTTAAAAAGTTGACTACAACTCGTGCATCATTAGTTGGGAGAGCTTGTGCTTCCGCCCATTTAGATATATAATCAATGGCTACGAGTATATATAGATTATTATGAGATTTTGGAAATGGACCCATAAAGTCAATACCCCAAATGTCAAATACTTCACATACTTGGATGACATTTTATGGCATTTCATCACGTTGACTTATTTTTCCGGCCCTTTGACAAGCATCACAGGATTTGCAAAGAAGGTGTGCGTCTTTGTAAATTGTAGGCCAATAGAATCCAGCATCATAAACTTTTCTTGCTGTTAGTTGAGGCCCATAATGCCCTCCTGTTGGTCCTGTGTGACAATGGTTTAAAATTTTACTGGCTTCATCTCCAAATACACATCGGCGTATTATTCCATCGGGACAACTTTTGAACAAATGTGGATCTTCCCAGAAATAGTGTTTTATATCACTGAAGAATTTCTTTCGTTTTTGGTACGATAATCCTTTTTCAAGGAATCCACATACTAAATAGTTTGCATAGTCTGCAAACCATGGGATTTCATTATAATCTATCTTTAATAGATATTCATCAGGAAAGTTGTCTTGTATGGCCGATTCATTTAGAACTTCTAATTCGGGATTTTCAAGACGAGAAAGATGATCAGCGGCGAGATTTTCTGCTCCTCTTTTATCTCGGATTTCAATATCAAACTCTTGTAAGAGTAAGATCCAACGGATTAATCTTGGTTTAGCATCTTGTTTTGAAAATAGGTATCTAAGAGCAGAATGGTCGGTATAAACCACCGTTTTTGCTAGAACGAGATATGATCGAAATTTGTCAAAAGCAAAGACAATAGCAAGGAGTTATTTTTCAGTAGTTGTATAGTTCGTTTGTGCTCCTTGTAACGTCTTACTAGCATAATATATAGGTTGAAATCGTTTTTCAATCCTTTGTCCTAAAACGGTTCCCATTGCAAAATCACTTGCATCGCACATTAGTTCAAATGGTAGATTCCAATTTGGTGTTATCATGATCGGCGCATTAGTGAGTTTCTCTTTAAGAATATTAAAAGATTTGATACACTCATCTGAAAAGATGAATGGAGCATCCTTTTCTAGGAGTTTATTCATAGGAGTGGCAATTTTAGAAAAATCTTTTATGAAACGTCGGTAAAAACCGGCATGCCCTAGAAAACTCCTAACTCCTCTAACATTGGTGGGATGTGGAAGTTTAGCAATTACATCTACTTTAGCTCTATCCACTTCAATTCCTTCTTTTGAAATTTTATGACCAAGAATGATGCCTTCTTTAACCATAAAATGGCATTTCTCCCAATTAAGAACTAGATTTGATTGTTCGCATCTAATAAGCATTCGTTCCAGATTAACTAGACATAATTCAAATGTATCACCGAAGACTGAAAAGTCATCCATGAAAACTTCCATGCATTCTTCTATCATGTCATGAAAAATCGCCATCATACACCTTTGAAAGGTTGCAGGGGCGTTACAAAGTCCAAATGGCATGCGTTTGTAAGCAAAAGTACCATAAGGGCACGTGAATGTGGTTTTCTCTTGGTCCTCAGGTGCTATTGGAATTTGAAAATATCCGGAAAATCCATCTAGAAAACAATAGTAACTATTTCTGGCTAATCTTTCCAACATTTGATCTATAAAAGGTAAGGGAAAGTGATCTTTTCTGGTGGCGTCATTTAATTTTCTATAATCAATACACACAAGCCATCCTGTTACAGTCCTAGTAGGAATAAGCTCATTTTTCTCATTTGTAATGACAGTCATGCCACCCTTCTTAGGCACGCATTGAACTGGGCTTACCCATGGACTATCAGAAATTGGATATATCAAACCTGCATCTAGCAGTTTAATAATTTCTTTTTTAACTACATCTTGTATATTAGGATTTAGTCTTCGTTGGCGTTGCACGTACGTTTTATGACCTTCTTCCATAAGGATTTTATGTGTGCAATACGAAGGACTTATTCCTTTAATATCATGAATCTTCCATGCAATGGCTGGTTTATGAGCTTTCAACACAGAAATGAGTTGTGATTTCTCATTTTCAGTAAGAGAAGACGATATTATTACAGGTAATTCAGATTCACCATGTAAATAAGCGTATTCCAAATGGTTTGGAAGTGGCTTTAACTCTAATTTCGGAGGTTCTTCTATCGATGATTTATACCGATATCTGTCTTCTTCTTTTAGCATTTGAATTTCTTCTGTTGTTGGTTCATATTCATTAGCTATAAGTGTAGCTAACATTTCAGCTCCATCAATTGGTTCATTACCTTCTCCTAAAGAACATTCTCCTGTTCCTTGTAATTCTGGAAATTCTTCTAATAATTCTGCATGTGCATCTATAGTTTGAATATAATAACATGTATCATCTGCAGATTGTGGTTGTTGCATTGCTCTATCAACTGAAAAGGTAACACTCTCGTCCTCTATACTTAGGGTCAATTTCTTACCTAACACGTCTATCATTGCTTTAGCTGTGTTTAAGAATGGTCTTCCTAATATGAGAGGAACTTGAGAATCTTCTTCCATGTCCAGAACAACAAAATCTACTGGAAATACTAAAGTACCAACTTTAACTAGCATGTTCTCCATTATCCCTCTAGGATATTTTATTGATCTATCGGCTAGTTGTATGCTTATTCTGGTTGGTTTCAATTCTCCAAGATCTAGTTTAGCGTATAGTGAATACGGCATTAGATTTATACTAGCACCTAAGTCTGCCAATGCTTCTATTGAACTAAGACTACCCAGAAAACATGGAATCGTGAAACTTCCTGGATCAGATAGTTTTTCTGGTATCTTATTCAACAGCACTGCTGAACAATTAGCATTCATGGTAACAGCCGAGAGTTCTTCCATTTTCTTTCTATTTGAGATTAGATCTTTCAAGAATTTAGCATATCTAGGCATTCCTGAAATCACATCAATGAAAGGAAGATTTACATTTATCAGTTTAAACATATCCAAGAATTTGGATTGCTCGGCTTCAAGTTTCTCTTTCTTCATTTTACTCGGGTAAGGAAGTGGTGGTTGGTATGGTTTAACATAAGGTTTAGCCTTAACTGTGTTATCTTCATTAACCTTTTCAACTACCGGTTCTTTTTCCTTATCTTGATTAGGTTGTGGTTCTTGTGGAGTAGGAATAGCTTCATCAGAAGTTACAAGTATTTCAGGTGGTTTAAGTGTTGTACCACTTCTTGTGGTAATGGCTTTAGCTGTTTCATTCCGGGGGTTAGCATTTGTATCACTAGGTAGACTTCCCGGTTTTCTTTCACCTATTAACCTTGCTAGGTTACTTACTTCTTGTTCCAAATTTTGAATAGAAGCTTGTTGATTTCTAAATGCTTGAGCATTTTGTTCATTAGTTTGTTTCTGAGATGTGAAAAACTGCGTTTAAGTTTCAACTAGCTTCGTCATCATATCTTCTAAATTCGACTTTTTATCATCAGTTTGTTGTGGTGGTTTGTTTTGAAAATTAGATCTTTGCTGGTTGTAAGTATTGTTGGATACTTGTTGATTGCTAGGACCTTGTTGGTTGTTGTATGGAATATTTCGGTTATAGTTCTGGTTTTGATTGTAAATCGGTCTTGGCGGTTGATAATTATTCTGATAATTATTTCCAGGCCTTTGGTTTATGTATGAAATATTCTCTCTTTGTTCCTTTGTTAATTCAATACCGAGACAATCTTTTGTCAAATGTGGTCCTCCACACTGCTCACAACTAATTCGTATTGAGTGAATATCTTTAGTCATCTTTTCCATTCGTCTCTCCACAGCATCTATCTTTGCGGAAATGGAATCTAAGTCATGGCTAGAATCGGCTCTAGCTGTTTTAGATGATCTAACGATATCTTTTTCTTGGTGCCACTCATGTGAGTGGGAAGCAGTGTTATCAATAATTTTGTAAGCATCAGTTTCGGTTTTCTTCATAATAGAACCACCAGCTGCTATATCTATGTCTTTCCTTGTAGTGATGTCGCATCCTTAGTAGAATATTTGTACTATTTGACAGGTGTCTAAACCATGTTGCGGACATCCTCTTAACAACTTTCCAAATCTAGTCCACGCCTCATATAGAGTTTCATTCGGCTTCTGTGTGAACGTAACAATTTCTCCTTGAAGTCTTACGGCTTTAGATGCAGGAAAGAATTGTTTAAGAAATTTTTCAACTAAAACGTCCCATGTATCAATCGCCCCTTCAGGTAATGATTCCAACCAATCTTTGGCTTCTCCCTTTAAAGTCCAGGGAAATAACATGAGATATATCTGTTCATCCTCCACTTCTTGGATTTTAAATAGTGTGCAGATCCTATTAAAGGTACGTAGATGTTCATTTGGATCTTCCTTCGGCGCACCACTAAATTGGCATTGATTAGTCACCATGTGTAGAATTTGTCCTTTGATTTCATAATCTGGCGCATTAATGTCTGGATGAGTAATTGCGTGACCTTGGCCAGTGCGTTTAGCCCTCATTCGGTCTTCCATACTTAAAGGTTCCATATTCTCCATAATTGAATTTGTTGAATCGGAATCACTAGAGGATTCTGATTTAATGGTTCGTTCCTCAACAATCTCTGTTTGAATGATTGGTGGTTCCGGAGGAAAGTTTAGTGGTTCAGGATCTATGAATCGTCCCTGAATATTCTCCGGATTCTCAATTGTGAGGTCGGGTTCAAAAAATGGATTATCGGAAATTTGAACTGGAGTACTTGGTCGACTGGATGACGATTCTAAAGAAAAATCAACGGCGGTAATATTTGCTAAATGTCTTGATCTAGTTACAGGTGGTGAACGTACAAAAGGTGGTGAACGTCTTGCTCGGTGCATTCACTGAATATCCTATTAGTTTTTAAAAGGAAAGAAAAATTATAATAAGTTATCCAATCAATAGACTTTTCTGATTTTGCCCACGTTTCGAATAGCCAAAAGATGCAGCAGAGGGGCAGGATTCGTTTATTCTCAATATAATTGAGGACTGTTTGGCTCCAATAACCCGGTCCACGTACAAATCCAACTATTACTACGAACCAGAAAATTTTGATGTCTATCAATTTAACCACTTAAAATAAATTTTCGTAATTTTAAGAAATTTAGATAAGAAGTAGAATAAAAATCTATGTCCTAAAACTAGAATAGCGAGAAATAAGAAAGAAAAAGAGTGTGTCGAAAAAGGTCGAAAAAGAAAAATGGTTGAAAAATAAAAGGTGACGGAAAAATAAAAGAAACTTATAACACTTAAAAACACTTGACTAACCTAACCTTATTACTACAACTAACTTAAAATTATAATCGCAAATTGAGATTACTAATTGGAATGATAATTGATACATAGGTAAAAGTCGTCTAAAAATATTAAAGCTTACAAGAAAAACTATATCCCAAATGGAAATAACTTAAAAAGAAACTAAAACTTAAAAAAGGCGTCGCAAAATTCTAAAGTACTTAAATCTTAGTCTAAAGAAAAAGCACTTAAGGAATTCTACGGCAAAGCCTAAAAATCTAGAAGTAAAAATAACTATGGCAAAAACTAAGTTTAAAACTAAATATGAGCTAAAAATACAAATATTACGCTAAAACGATTAAAAAGGGACAAAATATAAAAATATACAAAAAGTTGTAAAAAGTACAATTTTTATAAAAATATTATTTTTATATTATTTATTTTATAAAACTATTAATTTTATATTTTAATTAAACTAATTTAACTAAATATATAAATTAAATAAAAAGAAACTTAAAATAAAACTAATTATAATAATAATAATTAATTAGGGTTAATAATAATAATAATAATTAAGAATTACTCCGTAATTAATGCTGATTAGGGTTCCTGTGTGGCGTGTCAGATTGTCTCCGCGAGTTGCGGTATTCCAAGCAGCAAACTCCGCGAGTCGCGGGATTCCAAAATTCAACTCTAGTACAGTTTTTAATTCGACGTTTTTTTTTAAATAAAAACAAAATACTTAAATAAAACTTATATAAAAATAAATAAACTTTATAAAACTTAAATATTTAACAAAATCTTAAAAATACTTATATTTTTGTTTTTCTTTTTATATTTTCGAATAATTAAAAACGTATTTTTATAAAAACGAATTTTAATAAAAGTAAACTAAATTTTTTTTTTCTTTAGCGTTGCGCTTCCGGCTTTTAAGCTAGATTGTTCCCCGGCAGCGGCGCCAAAAATAACTTTGATATGGTAGCGGAGGGGTATAAAATACTATTAAATTTTAGCAGGAAAATACTATTAAATACGATACAATTTTACACAAGATATTTATTTATTTAGAGAATGGATATACTTAAACCTTGCTACAACACTTATAGGCAGTGTACCTAATCGTACAGTAGTGTAGTTTTTAGTAAGTCCGATTCGTTCCACAGGGAAAATCTTTAAACAAAGCTTAACGCTATATTAGTTTACTTTTATAAAAATACAAATATATATATATAAGTAATATTATTATTATAAAGGGGGGTTTTTACCGTTTAATGACCGGTTTGTCGATTTTAAAACTTTAGTCGCAGTTAAAACCAAATGTAAAATAATAAATAAATACAAGACTTAATTTAAAGCGTAAAGTAAATAACGATAATGAAATTGCGATTAATAAAAGTGCGATAAAATAAACTTGCGATAATTAAAAAGTACGATAATTAAAAGTGCAATTAAATACAATAACAATAAAAATGCGATAATTAGAAGTGCAATTAAATATAAAATAAAGGAAATTAAATATGAAATAAAAGAATTATGCTTATTTAAACTTCCGTAATTATGATGGTTGACGTGTTGATTTTAGTTTTATGCCCATGGGTTAATTGTCCTTTGTCCTGGATTATTTAATATGTCCGTCTGGTTTTTGTCCATAACAGTCCATCAGTCATAAATATAAAGTGCGAGTGTCCTCGTCAAATTATTCTTATACCCGAAGTTAAATATTCCAACTAATTGGGGACTTAAACTGTAACAAGATTTTAATACTTTGTTTAATAATTACACCAGGATGTCGACTGAGTGTAACCCAAGGTTTTAATATTTTGTTATCAATTATACCAAGTGTCCTTGTACATAATTTCACCCCTGTTTTAATTATTCTAGTGGCTATTAATCCATTCCCGTGTCCAGTTAAATGAACGATTATTCGTACATATAAATACCCCGCCCATCGTGTCCGATCGAGTGTATATGGTAATTTATAGGGACGCCCAATTGTAAATCTTTATATTAACATTAACAAACTATCATTTAGTTAAACAAATATAAAGCCCATTAATAGCCCATAGTCTAATTTCCACAAGTGTCGTTCTTTTGTCCAAACCCCAATTATGGTACAAAGCCCAATTACCCAATTTTAATAATTAGCCCAACATGATGATTACTTCGGATTAAATAAGCATAATAATAACTTAGCTACGAGACATTAAATTAAAAAGGTTTAACATAACTTACAATGATTAAAAATAGCGTAGCGTTACACGGACAGAATTTCGACTTACACCCTTACAACATTCGCTAACATACCCTTATTATTAAAATTAAAATTAAAATTAAAATTAAAATATAAATATAAATATATACGTTTAGATAGATGGATGGATATATATGTTATTTTTGCGATCAGAATTCGTTTGCTTTTATAGGGAGTTTCAGTTTTTGGGTCTCCGCGACTCGCGACATTTTTGCTCTTCAAACTCCGCGAGTCGCGGAGTTTGAAATTCCAGCTCACTCCAAATTGGATCTTAGTCTGCCGACGGTTTATTATATAATATAATATATATATAATTTATATAATTAATTATATATTATATTATATTTATATACATAGTTAACTTGTAATTTTTAGTCCGTTGCGTCGAGCGTTGAGAGTTGACTCTGGTCCCGTTCCGGATTTTCGAACGTCCTTGCGTACAATTTAATATCTTGTACTTTGCGTTTTAAATCTTGTACTCTTGTAATTTCGAGACGTTTCTTATCAATAATTGGAACCTCTTTGATTGTATTTTGTACTTTTGAGCTTTTTGGTCGTTTGCGTCTTCAATTCGTCGAATCTGTCTTTTGTCTTCACCTTTTATTATTTAAACGAATATCACTTGTAAATAGAACAATTGCAACTAAAAGCTTGTCTTTCTTGAGGAATAATGCTATGAAATATATGTTCGTTTTTAGCATTATCAATTACTATTGCATTTAAATATTTACTTTACTCCTTTGTAACGACATTTCATTTTCCGCTGCGTACTCCATAAAGTTTAACTTTCTCATTTAGTATTGTTCTCGTTATTATAATATGTTGGTATATTTTGATATTAAGTCACATTTCGCCCAGGCCCTAACTGGGGGGTGTGATATGGGACTACCGTGACAGAGCCTATTCAGCTGGAGGGGAACGAGGAGGGTGACCACTATACAATGGAAAGCTTTGATGACATTCACTTTAATGTCCCTGTTGGTGATGACATTATTCGTGCTTTCTCTCAGCTGGATATTGATTATCACTATTGCATGAGTGCTCTAGAGAAGGGGTCCTCTTCAACCCTTCGTCAGGTGGTTTCTTTCCTTTCGGTTGATGATGCGAAGGTTGCACGTGCTTGGGCAATCGTGACGCTGAACACTTTCCTGCTGGACGGCTTCACCCGTGATGAGGAGGCGGCTAAGGCCCGGGAAGCGATGGGTGACTTGGAGAGCCAGCTGAAGGCTGCCAAGGATGAGCTTGCCCGGGTAGTGGCGGAGAAGGAGGAGAAGGATAAAGAAATATCCTCCGCCATCCTTGTGAAGGATACAGCTGTGGCTAGGAATGGCAATGGATCAGATATGGATCGGGTAATGCCATATCCACATCCATATCTATTTAATTTTTGTTCATCCATATCCGTATCCATATCCATTTAGTTTTATTTCATCCATCCATATCCATATCCAATGGATTAAGTGGGTTAATGGATATCCATTGGATTTTCAGTAAAATATTAATCTAATAAAGATTTTAAAAATTAACTACAGATTATAACAAATTTGAATGTATATCTTTGATTTGTTACACATGTTTTGATTGAAATTTGTCGCCGAGTGTGACTTCATTTGAGCAAAATACGTTACAATGTAAGTAAATGTATATTTAAACTAATATAAATATGCAATGTTTAATATTATTAGTATGAGTTTAATAATTGTAACTTTTATAATCCTTATTTTTTCTATTAATTTTAAAATATACAAGTTATATGCATATGTATTTCGATATATTGATGTATATGCCTATGTGTTAGTAAGTATATATGTATGTATATATGTATTTCGGGTGGTAATGGATATATCCATGGATGACAAATTGTCATCCATATCTGATCCACGAAATAATTAGATCATCCATATCCATATCCATTTATCATCCATTTAGATCATCCATATCCATTATAAATGGATCGGATCGGATGGATAACCATGGATGGAACATCCATTGCCATCCTTAGCTGTGGCAGAGTGTAAGCGGCTGCAGGTTGCCATGCCTTCTGTGCTGAAGAAGGCCATCAATTTCAGCACTGTGAAGGTGCCTTTTGAGGCTTATCTGCAGAGTTTTAGGGCGACCAACTTCACTCGTGTCGTGCGGTTGATGCAAAAGCATCATGTTGGAGGGGTCGTCTCATTACACCAGGATATTGCCAGGAGCTCCAGGCTGCTCAACAAGCATTGGCGGAGATCCGGTTTGGTAGTTTTGAGGATCTCTGTGCCGCCAAAGGTACAACTGTGCACCAGTTATTAGCTTTTGAGTTTTAATATCTTGTATCTTACATTGTTGCATATATTTTGATGTATTCTGTAATGAACACTTATGTAAATGTAATGAAGTTTTTTGTTTGATGTATGCTGTCGTTTGATGTATGCTGTCGTTTGATGATTTTTCTTTTAGTCGAACTAGTTCGTGTCTTCGTATGTAGGTCTAGACTACATTTGTATTAGTTTTGACGTGTACACTGTGCAGTCACATGTGTTTATGTCATATACTCATTGGCCGTTTATCAATATAAACTTGTACTCACGAGGGCTAGACAATCACCTCTTGGGGGGGGGGGTACAAAATAACTCGCATGGGGCTTATCTGGATGTTGGAATCCGTCTGCCACTAGCCGGTAATTATTATGTGAACAACATTGTAAATAACATAACGATTAAGTTATTGTAAACGGTAAAATTCTTTTATTCATCTTAAAAAGGAAAGACATACAGAGATTCTTTATTTGAAAAGAAAAACATAAATATCAAGATAATCATGATTGAACTGATCAGTTTCAACCAGGATATCCACCTAAACTTTAGTGTGGCGTTTAGCCACTTTTGTGTCCCTTAACCGGTATCCCATCTTGGTTGGAGCTCTCGCAACTTTCTGGCCGAGAACGTTTTAGTGCTGGATTGAAAGGTTCAGTTGCTTCATGCATATTGATAAATTGTTCCTCCCATTCTGGCCAACAATGCCAGTCGGAACTCCCCTGCCCAATCTTGTAGGTGGTGATTGGGTTTTTTCTAGTAGAGCGTGTCAGTGGAGAGAAGTAAGTTAGCCTTTTAAGAACGGACACGCATTTTTCTTCCAGGATGTGCGGCGCCTTGGACGTTCTGGTGTTTCGACTAGCTTGAGTGCTTTCTTCTCCCGGGAAGGGGTTTCGGGTAGATTCGACCGTTGCGACGCCTTGCCGGGTTAGAAATTTAAGCAATCCGTGAGCAGTGGAAGCTATTGCACCAAACTTCCTGAAGAACTTTCTTCCCAATATCACATTTGTGGCGGTCACAGATTTAACGACGTAAAAGTCAATGATCTCACTACGGAGGTAGGATTGGGCGCCTACCGTGACCGTTGCCTTGAGTTTGCCCATGGGTTCTTCAGTGGAACCCGTAAACCCGGAGATGATAGCGTTGGACTGCCTCATTTTTCTTTCAACACATTTTGGGAGTTGGGAAAGGCAATGGGCATACAAGACATCAACCTCACTCCCAGTGTCGGTGTACATTTCATTGACCCAAAAACCGTCTATCAAACCGTTAATCACTACCGGTTCCTCCCGAGAGTATCGTGCCGATAGTTTTAGGAACGTGATTGCGGCATCTTTTCAGGAGCTACGTGAAACGAGCTCAACCTTCTCAATGCTGATCATATTGATGACGACCTTGTCTTTCATTTTCTCACGCTTCTTGCCGTCTTCCTATAACGACCCAACCCGTTATATTAAGAAAAACGTACACTTTTTTTTTTTAAATTATAACATGTCGTCATATCCAACAAATCATCACGTCACAATTAATTGTTACGTGTTCAAAAGGCGCAAACGACATAATTAAAAGTTTACATCAACATCAAGTTCAATGACCCATTTTACAATTCCCAAAAATATAAGTTTTGACCAATTAGTTTAAGTTCCAAACATCACTATAGCATGGGTTTGGGGTTAAACTACCCAAACATTAGGTCGAACTTCCAAAAGCAATCCACAAGGCACTAAAGGGGAAAAGCCTAGTCCACAACTTTACCCTTACCACGATCCGCGCCCGCATCTAAAAATGTAAACAATGAGAGGGTAAGCTAAAGCTTAGTGAGTAGAATAAATATATACATGCATATACAATTTACATACTCGCATCCACGACATCATATAATGCATATAATCGCATATCACCTCATAACAAAAGCTAGTATCGTCAAATCGTATAACTAGCAACATCATTAGCATAATAATCATGATAATAATGAAATGCTAAACATCAACAAGTATAAACCATGGTTAACCAAAGTCACAAGGGAATGACCTCACGAACAAGTCATCGGTGTTCATAACAACCGTTAGCGCCCAAAAATGGCTATGGTATGCTAACCCCGAGGTGTTCCAAAAACGGCTATGGTATCACCCCAAGTGCACGAAAAATGACTATCGCAACACTTAATCAACGTGTGAGTAAAACACGGCTATTACTCACAACCATGTGCACAAACACGGCTATGTGCACAATTAACACGGGCAAATAAATCATATACATACACACATAAATATTCCACTCACCTTATCGTCTTTGTGAGATTTCCAACAACAAACTTGCAAACCTTCAAAGCAAGTCACCTAATACAATTAATGCCCAATTAATACACATAACAAGTTGGACTATTTACCAACTAACATCACTAGTGCATTTATGACCCAAAAGGGTATTTATGACCCATTTGCACTAGAATCACCCAACAAGGTCAAAGTCCACAACTAATCACTAAAAGCTAGTGACTAAAGTCCAATAACACCAACTAACACAAAGATAGGGTATTTTCATACCCAATTTAACCCACCAGGTCAAACTTACTCATTTGACCCATTTCAAGTCAACCATGGACCCCAATAACAAAACTTTCACTAACACATAAGTGTGTTAGTGATTGAATAACACAATTAACCCTACAACTTCAAATTTCATGGCTAAACCCTAGATTACAAACCTTAGGGTTTCCATACATCAAGTTCACCCCAAATACGCCCATTTAACCCTAAAATGGATCTTACAACAAAACCCATAACCAATCACTAGTCATAAATCAATTAAGAGTTGAAACTCGGAATTAACACTTACCACTACTACCAAAATGTAGCTAGAGACGTAGTGAACAACTTTAATACTTGGACTCGAACAAGATTTGGTCTCCTTCTTCCCCAAAATGAGCTTTCTCTCTCTAAAACCCTAACTTACTCTCTAGAATGAAAGTGTGTAGGTGAAAGAGTAAGAAATGAGATAAGGTTGAGCTTTGGATCAGTTCTTATGGCCTCAAACCGTCCACAATGTGAAAAGACTAAAACACCCCCAAAAGTGAGCATTAAATTCGAATTTAATACTGGATCTTGGCACGCGTCGCGTTTCGCGACACCCTATCGTGGTTCACGATGACCAAGACGCGACACAACCACCTAAAACGCGATAATCTGGTTAGGGATTGGGGTATTCGAGATGTCGCGTTTCAGACATATCTGTCACATACCGCGACATACCAGAACGCGATAAACCCCCTTTATACGTGACAAATTACCAGTAAGCTCCCAAAGTAAAATCTTAAACCATTTAACAACACATGTGACCAAGTATATACATTCTAAAGGTCAAATACGTACCTTTGGGCTTTGTAAGGCGTTCCATGCGACGTTACTAGGAAAAACGGGTGTTACAACTCTCCCCCACTTGAATCGGAGCGCGTCCTTGCGATCCAAGCCGCATGACAAGCCGGAAGATACATCGAAACAAACTCTTCGGGTTCTCACGTAAACTCGGAACCCTTTCGATGTCGCCATTTCACTTTGTAAGTTCTAACTTTTTTGTTTCGCAACATCTTCACTTTCTCATCTAGTATTGCAATCGGTTCTTCAAAATACTCCAACTTGTTGTTCAACACAATTGCATTTAAAGGAACCCACGCCGACTCATCCGCTAGACACTTACGAAGATGGGAAACATGAAATTTGTTATGGATCCCCGCAAGTTCTTCGGGCAACTCCAACCGATACGCCACTTCACCAACACGAGCTAAAATTCGGAAAGGTCCAATAAACCGAGGAGCAAGTTTCCCTCATTTTCGAAATCGTATAATACCTTTCCATGGCGAAACCTTAAGCATCACCATATCACCTTCTTCGAATTTGATCGGTCGCCTACGTTTATCCGCATAAGACTTTTGTCTATCATGCGCCGCTTTCAAACGAGCCCGAATCATTTCGATCTTACCACTTGTCTCTAATACCAAGTCGGGGCTCCCGACTTCCTTTTAACCCACTTCACCCCAACAAATCGGGGTTCGACACCTTCTACCATATAATATCACGTATGGTGGCATTCCAATACTAGTATGAAAACTATTATTGTACGAGAATTCCACCAATGGTAAATGTTCGTCCCAACTACCTCCAAAATCAATCACACACGCCCGTAACATGTCTTCCAAGGTTTTATTAGTACGTTCGGTTTGACCATCCATTTGAGGATGATACGCCATGCTCATGTTCAACCTTGTACCCATGTCTTCATGAAACTTTTTCCAAAACCGAGATGTAAAACGGGTGTCTCGATCCGAAACAATAGACACGGGAACTCCATGTCTCGCTACCACTTCCCTAAGAAACAACTTTGAAAGTGCCCCGACGTAATCGCTTCACGAATCGAAAGGAATAAGGCGCTCTTCGTCAATCGATCGACAATCACCTAAATAGTATCATATTGGGTCCTCGCCATCTTTGGCAACTTTGTAATAAAGTCCAAGGTAATATGCTCCCACTTCCACTTCGGGATTTCTAAATGTTGTAACTTACCATAAGGTTTTTGATGTTCGGCTTTTACTTACAAACACATAACGCATTGTTCAACATACTTAACCACATCGCGTTTCATTCCGGGACACCAATACTCTTTCTTTAAATCAAGTTACATTTTCGTTGCAATCGGATGAATGGAATACTTTGACTTGTGCGCTTCATAAAGAAGCACCTTTCAATAATCCCCCATCTTTGGCACCCACACTTTATTTTGAAAGGATAACAACCCGTGAGGGCCCAATTGAATAGACTCCGTTTGTCCCTTGATTCTTTCCTCATGCTTGTTATTAACAAAAGCTTCGATTTGTATCTCTCCAAGCTTTACAAGAAAATCGTTAGTAATAGTCATGCGTAACGATCCTACTCGTATCGCCGGATGTTGAATCTTTTGACTCAACGCATCCGCGACCACGTTCGCCTTACCCGGATGGTAAAGTATTTCGCAATCATAATCCTTTACCACATCCATCCACCTACGTTGACGATAGTTCAAATCTCATTGATTAAAAAGACGTTTCAAACTCTTGTGATCCGAATAAATCGTACACTTGACACCATACAAGTAATGGCGCCAAATTTTCAAAGCATGAACCACCGCCGCTAATTCGAGATCATGCGTCGGGTAGTTCTTTTTGTGTTCCTTTAATTGCCTAGAGGCGTAAACGATAACTTTACCCCGTTGCATTAGAACACACCCGATCCCATTTAATGAGGCATCATAATCTACACCTTCCAGCAACACCAAAATCGGAGCTTGACACAATTTCTCTTTCAACAATTAGAAAGCGATCTCTTGCTCATTTTCCTAACTAAACCTCGCATTCTTCCTTGTCAACTTTGTTAATGGGTAGGCGATCTTAGAAAAGTCTTGGATAAACCGACGATAATAACCGGCCAATCTGAGAAAACTTCAGATTTTCGTAGGTGTAGTCGGTTGTCCCCAACTCTTTACCGTCTCTATCTTCCCCGAATCTACTTGAATGGCTTCTTTATTCACAATATGGCCAAGGAATTGCACTTCCCTTAGCTAAAATTCACACTTGAAGAATTTAGCATACAACTTCTCCTTTCTCAACGTCTTCAACACCTCGCGCAAACGGTGTTCATGTTCCTTCATACTCTTGGAATAGAAAAGTATGCCTTCAATGAACACAATTACCGACTTGTCCAACATAGGTTGGCACACTCGGTTCATAAGGTCCATGAATGCCGTAGGTGCATTCGTAAGACCGAAGGGCATAACTACAAATTGAAAATGCCCGTAACGAGTTTGAAAAGCCGTTTTCTCAATATCTTCTTCACGGATCCACATTTGATGATAACCGGACCGTAAGTCAATTTTAGAAAAGTAAGTCGCGCCTTGGAGTTGGTCAAATAAATCGTCAATCCGAGGTAATGGATAACGATTTTTGGTCGTCACTTTGTTCAACTCTCGATAGTCAATGCACATCCGCATACTACCATCTTTCTTCTTCACGAACAATACTGGAGCGCCTCATGGCGAAGCACTCGGTGTTATAAAACCCTTTTCTAGAAACTCTTGGGTTTGGTTCATCAATTCTTGCATTTCCGTTGGTGCTAATCGATAAGGCGTCTTAGCAATGGGATTAGATCCCGGAATCAACTCAATGCGAAATTCAACTTGTCTTTCCACCAAAACACCCGGTAACTCATCTGGAAACACATCTTCAAATTTGCTAACCACCGAAATTTCACGAATAGATGGTGGCTCTTCGCGAGTATCAACTACCTGGGCAAGAAAGACCATGCCACCACTATTAAGGAAACGACGCGCCCATTCATAAGTGCATAATGGTACTAGTCTCCTTCGCTTATCGCCATGAATAATTAACTCTCCCCCACTTGGGGCCTTTACACGAATAAACTTTTCATGGCATGCAATATCAGCTCTATAACGATCGAGCCAATCCATACCCACAACAATATCTAACTCACCCAAAGTCATCGGGATAAGATCGATTTTAAAGGTTTCGGCACCAAACACAACATCACAATCTTTACACACATCAACCCCTAGCACTGTCTTACCATCCGCTATTTCAACTTCTACCGGATGACTTAACTTAGTTAGCGGTTTATTAAGCTTAGACACAAATTGGGGAGACACAAACGATAAATTAGCACCGCTATCAAATAGTATCCTTGTCGGATTAGAATTAACCATGAAAGTATCTGAGATAACTTCATTGGATTGTTTGACTTCATCGTTGGTCATCAAGTAGTTTCTTCCCCTAGCCGTACCCGCCGCCTTCTCAAGCTTCTTCACTTGGTTACCTAACAACTCGGGACATTCCGACTTTCGATGTCCAGCTTTTTGACAATTAAAGCACGTGACCGTCTTACTCAAACACTCGCGGGAGTAATGACCCTTCTTCCCACAACTATAACACGTAGGTGAAAAACTACTCGAACCCCCCTTTTTCACACTTCCGACGCTTTTGGACACACCCTTGCTTTTCTTGTTGGAGAAACTAGATGCTTCAAATTTTCTTTTACTCGACCCATAACCAACCGGACACGGAGCTTGCGCTTCAAACCCTTTCGCAACCGCCAAGAGCTTAGCAAAAGTCTCAACATGACCAATACTAATCTTACCCTTCAAATCATCTCTAAGGGTCGCATGAAAATCTTCCATCAACAATTGGTCATTCCCCACACACTCGGGGCAAAAACGCGCTTTGGCGAGAAAGTTGGTTTTAAGAGTGTTTAGGTCCAAAGACCCTTGACGCATGTTTCTTAACTCGTTGCGCAATTTAGAAAGATCCGCTTGCGTACGATATTCAAGGTAAAACTATTTCTTGAACTCCTCCCAAGACAACCCTACAAAAGCAGCGTCACCCACCATGTCAATTTTACAATCAAGCCAATCTTTTGCATGGCCCCTCAACAAACTAGTGGCGAGCCTTGTCTTTTTTTCGGGTGGGCACTCGCTAGTGCGAAAACAACCTTCCACATCGGAGATCCAAGCCGTACTTTTCATGGGGTCGGGATTCCCGAAAAAGTGAGGAGGCTTAGTTGCCATAAAGTTTTTATAGCTGAACACCATTTCTCCCCTATTTTGAGGTCTAGGAAACCTCCTTTCAACTTCTTCTTTCACGGCATTGGCCATTTGTTCTCGAATCAAATCGACCACATGTTCCGAAATCGACTCTTCGAGTATTTATTTAACTTTTCGGGAGAAAACCGAGACGTAGATTTCTAGAGCGGCCTCTATTTTGGTGGTCATCTCATCTTCTTCCACATGTTGAGTACCACCACCGTTGTTTGTCTCCGTTCCATTTCTCATCTTCATTCTAAAGATCGAAATGGATTAGACATTACCAACAAAAACAATACATATATTTATTCATATACATATTTCCGCACGTCACACCTAGCTCAATACTTGTCGCACGTCCTTGCTTGACTTGACTTGCAACCGTAATAGTGGTCGCGAATCACTATTATGTTCGCACGTCGTGCCACGCTCAAACGTACCACAACCATCTTGCTCGATGTTCAAAATAATAGAGCACGATTAGTAACATCATAACATTAGCATCGTTAGTCCACCTATTCACCGAAGCACTGAACAAAACTTGTACTAACCCGTAGTCCTACAAGTCCTGCATATAAAATAGCAACACAAAAGTCTAAGTCTAGGCGCCTATCTCAAGTCACCTAAATCCCTTAGACCATGCTCTGTTACCACTTGTAACGACCCATCCCGTTATATTAAAAAAAACGTACACCTTTTTTTTTTAAATTATAACATGTAGTCATATCCAACAAACCATCACATCATAATTAATTTTTACGTGTTCAAAAGGCGTATACGACATAATTAAAAGTTTACATCAACATCGGGTTCAATGACCCATTTTACAATTTCCAAAAATATAAGTTTTGACCAATTAGTTTAAGTTCCAAACATCACTAGAGCATGAGTTTGGGGTTAAACTACCCAAACATTAGGTCGAACTTCCAAAATCAATCCACAAGGCACTAAAGGGGAAAGCCTAGTCCACAACTTTACCCTTGCCACGATCCGCGCCCGCATCTTCTAATGACCCAACCCGTTATCTTAAAAAAAACGTACACCTTTTTTTTTTAAATTATAACATGTCGTCATATCCAACAAACCATCACATCACAATTAATTGTTACATGTTCAAAAGGTGCATACGACATAATTAAAAGTTTACATCAACATCGGGTTCAATGACCCATTTTACAATTCCCAAAAGTATAAGTTTCGACCAATTAGTTTAAGTTCCAAACATCACTAGAGCATGAGTTTGGGGTTAAACTACCCAAACATTAGGTCGAACTTCCAAAAGCAATCCATAAGGCACTAAAGGGGAAAGCCTAGTCCACAACTTTACCCTTGCCACGATCCGCGCCCGCATCTAAAAAATAACGAGAGGGTAAGCTAAAGCTTAGTGAGTAGAATAAATATATACATGCATATACAATTTACCTACTCGCATCCACGACATCATATAGTGCATATAATCGCATATCATCTCATAACAAAAGCTAGTATCGTCAAATCGTACAATTAGCAACATCATTAGCATAATAATCATGATAATAATGAAATGCTAAACATCAACAAGTATAAACCATGGTTAACCAAAGTTACAAGGGAATGACCTCGCGAACAAGTCATCGGTGTTCATAACGACCGTTAGTGCCCAAAAACGGCTATGGTTTGCTAACCCCGAGGTGTCCCAAAAACGGCTATAGTATCGCCCCCAAGTGCACGAAAAACGGCTATCGCAACACTTAATCAACGTGTGAGTAAAACACGACTATTACTCACAACCATGTGCACAAACACGGCTATGTGCACAATTAACACGGGCAAATAAATCATATACATACATACATAAATATTCCACTCACCTTATCGTCTTTGTGAGATTTCCAACAACAAACTTGCAAACCTTCAAAGCAAGTCACCTAATACAATTAATGCCCAATTAATACACATAATAAGTTGAACTATTTACAAACTAACCTCACTAGTGCATTTATGACCCAAAAGGGTATTTATGATCCATTTGCACTAGAATCACCCAACAAGGTTAAAGTCCACAACTAATCACTAAAAGCTAGTGACTAAAGTCCAATAACACCAACTAACACAAAGATATGGTATTTTCATATCCAATTTAACCCACTAGGTCAAACTTACCTATTTGACCCATTTCAAGTCAACCATGAACCCCAATAACAAAACTTTCACTAATACATAAGTGTGTTGGTAATTCAACAACACAATTAACCTTACAACTTCAAATTTCATGGCTAAACCCTAGATTACAAACCTTAAGGTTTCCATACATCAAGTTCACCCCAAATTCGCCCATTTAACCCTAAAATGGGTCTTACAACAAAACCCATAACCAATCACTAGTCATAAATCAATTAAGAGTTAAAACTCGGAATTAACACTTACCACTACTACCAAAACGTAGCTAGAGACATAGTGAACAACTTTAATACTTGGACTCGGACAAGATTTGGTCTCCTTCTTTCCCAAAATGAGCTTTCTCTCTCGAAAACCCTAACTATCTCTCTAGAATGAAAGTGTGTAGGTGAAAGAGTAAGAAATGAGATAAGGTTGAGCTTTGGATCAGTTTTTATGGCCTCAAACCGTCCACAATGTGAAAAGACTAAAACACCCCCAAAAGTGAGCATTAAATTCGAATTTAATACCAGATCTGGGCACGCATCGCGTTTCGCGACACCCTGTCGCGGTTCGCGATGACCAAGACGCGACACAACCACCTAAAATGCGATAATTTGGTCAGGGATTAGGGTATTCGAGATGTCGCGTTTCAGACATATATGTCGTGTACCGCGACATTCCAGAACGTGATAAACCTCCTTTATACGCGACAGATTACCAGTAAGCTCCCAAACTAAAATCTTAAACCATTTAACAACACATGTGACCAAGTATATACATTCTAAAGGTTAAATATGTACCTTTGGGATTTGTAAGGCATTCCATGCGATGTAACTAGGAAAAACGGGTGTTACACTTCCTTTTGTCAGCTGAATGTTTTGTTGGGATCAACTTTTTTGAACTTCCGTCCCTGCAGCAAGTGATTAAGCTCATCGGCCTTGATTTTTGCAATGATCTCATGCATTAACGCTTTACATTCATCAGTGTCATGACCGTTATCTTTGTGGAATTCACAGTATTTGTCTGATTTTTTACCTTCTCGTTTTTCCAACGGTGCCGGAGGAGTGAATTTGTCTTTCACCGGCAACGTTAACAGTTTTTCCCTTTTCATATGGCCTCCGGCTGCCCTTGTCATGCCTGTGACTTTCATGACTTTTGTCGTGGCTGTAATGGCTTCTGTGATGGCTGTCACTGCATTGGCTACCGTCATGACGGTGTCTGCTATCGCTTCTCCTATCATCGTCTCGCTTCTTATCGTCTCGGTGATACCCGACTTGCCTTTCTCACCCGAAATGCTGGTATTACCTTACTACTGTCACAACATCCGCGAATGTACTTGGGATGTTCCATCAAAGTTCGGTGACAAGAGACGGGTGTGCTTCTTTATCTAGGCATGTCATGAACCCGGAATTCTGTTGTGATTCCGGGAGCCCTAGGATTTTTTGGCACTCCAACATGTATCTTGTGATGAAGCTTTCAATTTTCTCCCCCCGATACATTGGTATTTCATGGGCATACGGGTGTGTAAACGTGTGCAGGCGAAGATTTTGATATTGCATGAGAAACTTCTCCCGTAGGTCTGCGAAGCATGTGATGCCATTTGGTGGCAGTTTAGCGAACCATTCTCTGGACGAAGCAGACTGCATGACAGTCGGAAAGAGATGGCATGCTACCTCATCACTCCAATGTTGGGTTTTCATGGCACCCTTAAAGATTTGCAGGAAATCATCCGGGTTGGTAGTACCATTGTACACCCCCAAAGTGACCGGTATGACGATGTTAGCGGGAAGAATGCAGCCGGCGATATAACGACCCGTCCTAATCCATCTGGACGAACACATTACATTTGGTTACATCGCAAGGTACTTGACCTCTATATGATACATTTTACAAACATTGCATTCATTTTTAAAAGACAAACTTTCATTACATCAAAAGTTGACGGCATGCATACCATTTCATAATATATCCAACTATAATTGACTTAGTAAAAATCTTGATGAACTCGATGACTCGAATGCAACATCTTTTGAAATATGTCATGAATGACTCCAAGTAATATCTTTAAAATGAGCAAATGCACAGCGGAAGATTTCCTTAATACCTGAGAATAAACATGCTTTCAAGTGTCAACAAAAAGGTTGGTGAGTTCATTAGTTTATCATAATCAATCATTTCAATATTTTAATAGACCACAAGATTTTCATTCTTTCCATAAATATACTTCTCATATCAGGCATTTCGCAAACTGCATAGAGATAAAAATCATTCATATGGTGAACACCTGGTAACCGACCTTAACAAGATGCATATAGAATATCCCCTATCATTCCGAGACTCCCTTCGGACATGATAAATTCGATGTACTAAAGCATCCGGTACTTTGGATGGGGCTTGTTGGGCCCAATAGATCTATCTTTAGGATTCGCGTCAATTAGGGTGTCTGTTCCCTAATTCTTAGATTACCAGACTAAAAAGGGGCATATTCGGTTTAATAATCCAGCCATAGAATGTAGTTTTAAGTACTTGTGTCTATTTCGTAAAACAGTTATAAAAGCAGCGCATGTATTCTCAGTCCCAAAAATATATATTGCAAAAGCATTTAAAAAGGGAGCAAATGAAACTCACTCTACTGTATTTTGTAGTAAAAATACATATGACGACATTGAACAATGCAGGGTTGGCCTTGGATTCACAAACCTATATCATGTGTATATATATTAATACACATATTTGCAATCGAACAATTTTTATATGTGATTTTATTGGTTATATCATATTCATATTAGTAGTATATATATATATATGTTTCATATATTTATTTTGTATATAAAAATATAAATTTTGTTATGTTATATGTATTAAATATATATATATATATATATATATATATATATATATATATATATATATATATATATATATATATATATATATATATATATATATATATATATATATATATATATATATATCATTCGTTTGTTAATGAAGATAGTAATTAAAATAATATCAAGTATGATAATAATTATAATACTTAAGATTTCTAAGAAAAGTAGTAATGTTAATAATTCTATTAGTGATGATAATAATAATATTAACGATAATAACTATAAAAAAATTAAATTTTATTGTTAATGATAGTTATGATAATGATTTTAGTAATTACATAATAATAATACTCATGAAAATATAACTAATAATACTCGTTTTAATGATAATACCATATATTTGCATTTTATATTTTTACTAGTAATTAACTTAACCACATTAATAGTAATAACCATGTTGATATTGATAATCTTTTTAGTAATATAAATAATATTAATAATAACATTTATATTAATAACATCGATAGTAATGATAATAACATTAGTACATATAATGATAATACTAATTTTAATGGTACTAATAATAAATTCAGCATGATAGTTATAATAATACTTATCTTAACAATAATACTAATAATAACAATAACTAATCATAACAACAACAATAATAATAATAATAATAATAATAATAATAATAATAATAATAATAATAATAATAATAATATTAATAATCATAATAAATATAATAATAATCATAATAATGGATAATAAAAGATTATACCCTTTAATAGCTTTCCTAAAAAAAATCGCCTCAAACCAGGATTGAACTCGAAACCTCTCGTTAACCCAACACCCATACAAACCAACACGCTGCTGCTTATATTTCTGTTTTATTTTATAACTTAAATGTATTTAAGCCTTTTTCTGTGTTCTTCATCTTCTTAAAAAGATTTCGACCAGAGGACCTTCCATAATTCATCAAACGAATTTTTAAACAAGAGTTAAGAGATTGAAATTTATTTATAACGATCTGTTTTGTAAAATTAATTCAATAGACACACAAATAAAAAAAATATATAAAAAATTAAAAAAATTAAAAGAGACAGCAGCTCTTCGTCGCTGTTGTAAAAAAAAATGTGATTTCAACTTGTGGATCGTTTTAGACAAAAGTTTCTTCATGAAGTAGATAGAAAATCGTTGTTAAAAACTTCCTGAATCATTAATTGGTCCAGAAACATAAACACAAGTTCGAATTTCTCTATGAACAAATTTCTTGACTTTTTATTTTGAAACTTTGACCTCAAAATTCGAATTCGTTAAAAGGAATTGGGACCTAAAATTTTACAGTAAGATTTTTTAGGGGATTCCTAACACAATAGCATTTATAGATTTTGAAAAATAATTTGAATTCGAGCTGTTGCCAAAAAGGAACAAGAATAGAGAAGAAAGAGCTTTATTTCATTATTTCTCTTTTTAATTTCTAATTGTAGTTGTGAATTAGCTGTATATACAGATGGGGATCGAATAATTGAAGATAGTACCATGATAGGATCGATTTTTGCTTCGTATTGAAAATTGAGGTCGATGGAATATTGAGCAGGAGGGAAAAAGAGGAAAAAAAATATAATTCAATATCTAATTCCAACAACTCGGTACGAATTTGATTCTCATATCTCACAGATTTCGACCAAAAGCTTTAATCAGGAATCAGATCACAGAAAGTAAAGAGGAAGGATAGTGACTTCAAACAAACTTTGTACATATATGTGTTAAATTTTTAGTGAATATATATAAATGCTAAATTTATTAAGATTAATAATAATACATATTATTAATAATTATAGTGATAATTCTAATAGATAATAATAATGATAAAAATTGTAATAATGATATTATTAGTGATAATACTCATAAATATTATTATTTTCTAATAACTATTATAATAATGATAATAGTAATAATTTGAAATATTAAAAATAATAATTTTAATTATAATGGTAGTAATAATATTTACTAATATTAATCATAATACCTAAAATTATAATTTTACTACTTGTTATAATGGTATTAATAATTATAACCATAATATCAATAATAATAATAATATAATAAATCAAATGTATCAAACTTCATATTATAACTTTAATGATATTAATAGTACTGGTGTTTTAATGTTAATAATAATAATAATAATAATATAATAACTATAATTAAACTTGTAATTATATATATAAATTTTACCATTTTATTACTTATGTAATGTTTACTAATTGTAAAAATATATAATTAAGTATTTACACTATATGTCTATATATAATAAGAATACATATACATATACATAGAATCATATATATATATATATATATATATATATATATATATATATATATATATATATATATATATATATATATATATATATATATATATATATAATAGTTACACTTTTATATTTTTATTCTGAAATACATCCTGATAATTATTTTCAAAAATCATATACACTTATATATAGTTTTATCATTAATAATCACTTTATTACCTTTTGTTTTATTTTACATATTCAATTTTAAATATTTATATTTTATGACTTTCTAATTGTTATTTATACTCACATTCATCTATATATATAGGTTTATTTACAATCAATTGTTTGTGAATCGTCGGGGTAATGTCAAAGGTCAAATGCATTCATGAAAGAAATAATTCAAACACTTTGGGGACTCGGTTTAATAGACTTTGCTTATTGTGTCAGAATCTTATAAAGATCAAGTTTAAATTTGGTCGGAATTTTCGGGTCGTCACAGTACCTACCCGTTAAAGAAATTTCGTCCCAAAATTTGATTGGGATGGTCATGGATGACAATAAGTATGTTTCTATGACGCCTTCGAGCTGAAAATTAAGGTTTTATCATCATCGAGTAATATAGACAAAACAATTTGATTTTGTGAAGAGTACGAGTGAAGCTATCATAAAATAGGGGAATGAGGAATATAAGTTTCGTCATAACTTTTGAAGTTGTCTTGGTTGAATTCCGAAATTCAAGGGATTTAAAGAAAATCTTCGAAATCTAAAAGATTTGATTCTTCGGCGAGTAAAGAAATTATGATCTCTATAATTAAATACGGTGATCTGCCTCGATTACTCTGTCTGATATTTCCATTATAAATTAAACTTTTCCGTTCCATTATATTCACCATTCCTATACTTTCTTTCTTAGTGTATACATCCAAAAGATTGTGAAAATGCTTAATCCCGTTCTAATCCTTGATATTTTTCCTAATTATCATTTCTGTCATCCTTCTTTTCAATCTTCCACCAGAAAAATCTGTTTACTTCTGCTATTACCTTGGGGTGATACTATTCTTAATTTTACCGTGTCTTTATATTTCTATTCGTATTAATATCCACGGTTGGTAACCTCCGTGTTGTTATTGGGCTTTATATTTTCTCTTATATTTTGGAGCTCTTTGCCTTTTTACTCTCTTTTCGATCTCTAGTAAGGTGAGCAATGGTCCAGAATTCGTAAGTATGGAGTTTCGAATGAACTTCATGTCCTAAACAAGAAAGAAAGTAATATCACGATTTGATTTGTCAAATTACCAGAATCACTGAGAATAGAACTATCAAGAATATACTTTCTTGATATGTTTAGAAGTTAAGCAGAATGAAAGAGTTATGTAACATGGCACACGATGACGTTATGATCTGTGAATCATCACGTCCCATTAGAAACTCAGCATGACTTACTGTAATATAATCACGTTGATCAAGTGTCATTATATTATACTAACTCATGCTTCAGTTCCCAACACTACTTCAATAACATTCATATTTATAAACTCGAAGGTTTTCAGAAAATAGAAACTAAACAGTTTCCTTTATGATGAAATACAGATAGTGCGAAGAGATAATTGATATCGGACAAGAATATTTATGATGATATCTTCAGAAATATTTGAGGACATTAATAATGAAAGATACGATAATATCTTAGAATTTTAGAATCAAATTGTGGTGAAGAAATTCATTCGCGATGATTTAGAGCAATTAAGGAGCAAGGTATTCGCTAAAGATTTCATCAGAAACAGAATCATCAGGATTCTTTATGTACAAGTTTAGTCCTTGTGATTTGTTCAGAGTCTCCTTCATGGTTTGCTCAATTCGTTTTCCAGTTCCAACATTTCTGTGTTTTGCCAACATACAATTCTTTATCATCAAACTTTTGACTGTTAAGGTCGTTGTCAGTTTTTGCTGCGTCATTCAGCTTTTTCAACATTCAGAGTATTGATTCATAGACTGGGTGCTTTTCAGAATTTCAAACTGGAGGATCATAATTTTAAGAGATAAAGGTTATGTGTATACATATATCTGTTGATGTAGACATGCTGCGAGATTTCAAAATACTGATTGCTAATCCCCGATAATTGATGTGGTAACTCTCGTTATAAGATGTGGATGAGTATATGAATGGGGTTTAACGAACAAAAATAATGGTTCTTCGGAGAGACTTAAGCCAATGAGTAATGAAGTTGCTGGTAAGTTTACTGCTAATGTGGCGGAATATAAACGGTTCTCCGGTAATGATGATGAAAGGCAACTTATATAATCAAGGTTATAATAAGGCTAATCCGAATGAAAAATTGAAGTTGATTTGCTGAAGCTGTGACAAAATTGGCTAATTTAAAAAAGAATTGTAATGTTATTTTCGGTAATAACAATGCCAAATGAGCTTGTACAGATACGTGTTAAACGTTTACTCAGGTTCCGAGAGTTTTCAGGTGTATAACTATATGCATAAATCTTTCCTTCCATAGATGAAGTGTGGTTGGTTCATCCTCTCGATTGAGGTGTTTTCAAGAATTATGAAAGGTTTGAACGCAGATTGTAGTCGTCAATATACAAATGAGGTTTAAGATGAAATCAAGTGGCAAACTTGAAGAAAGGTTTAGTTTCATATGTTATAATCAATATTTTAATTCATTTTAATTGTCCAATGTCATTAGTCCATAGTTAGGAGTCCACAATTAGTAGTTCAACAATTCATATATAGTTTAATATATAATATTCGAATTAATTAATACATGTCGTGACCCGTTATATACATGTCTCAGACTCGATCACAACTCAAAGTATATATATTATTGTAGAATCAACCTCAACCCTGTATAGCTAACTCAAACATTACTGCATATAGAGTGTCTATGGTTATTCCAAATAATATATATAGATGCGTCGATATGATATGTCAAAACCTTGTATACGTGTCCCAATATTTAAAGTGCGTAAAATAAATAACAGAAATTAAATGACAATAAATAAAATTGCGAGAATTAAAATTGCGATAAATAAATTGCGATAAATAAAATGTAATACGGAATTAACAGTTAGCTAAGAACAGTTAGCTAGGATTTTTGTTAGCGTGGTTTCTTAACAAAATTACTCATAGTTAATTTGTTTGTTTCTAACAAATTTTATTTTGTCCAATGTTTTCTTCATTATGCCACTTGTTGAATTCTGATAGGTCAAAATCCAAATATAAAATTGACTGAAAATGGTTATTCTGCGGTGAATGGATACGTATATCTGTGGATTAAGTAGGATAGTAAATGACCGTTGAATCAGATTCAAAGAATATACAGTATAACTTATTAAAGTGAAATCTAAATATTCCTCGGGTATAACCTACCCGTTAAAATATTTTCACCATTAACAGTTTATACAAAAGAATTTTTGATTACTATCTTTATGAAAATATACATACATATATATTTTCTTCAGATGTAATCATGCATTTAATGAGTTAATATGATATTAAACTCATTTGGTTTTCGGTTGGAATTAGAATGAATAATCTCTAAATCTTTAGAGATTACATAATCGTCATAAAGAACGAAGACAATTGATGTAGAACGATACGTAGAACGATGATTATACTCGAGGTACAAAATGAGATGTTGAGACATGGATTGTTGATGGTACTGTTAGTGCCGGTGATGTTGTTGAAGCTGGTAAATTTTGCACCATATTCTCCAAATTGATTACTCGAGCGCGAAGCTCGTTGACTTCTTCCATTACTCCAGGATGATTGTCGATCGGAACGAGCAGATGAATAAGGTTTAGAATTTGTGAGATAGTATATAATCATGACAAGATATTCGGGAAATGAGGGTGAAAATGGTGTTTCGGATTGGTTCGCCGGTGAGCGCTTTAGGTTCATCGCCAACAGGTGAATTTGGTTGATGGAAAGAATCGCATTCTTCTCGTTTCCATTAATTAGGTCGACTACGAACTCAGCCCCAATTCATCCAGAATTGATGATGGATGATTGGTTAATCCATTCCAGTTACACTGCTTTCGGAGTTCGAGTGGAAATCCATATCGGAATAGCTGTCGGAAATCCGAGGAATTCGAACTGGTGGAGGGATCCATCTCGTACGATCAGATGAAAGATTTTCGATATGAAATAGATTATAGGCTGTAAATTAGCACCCTGCAATACATGATTTACATATGCATATATAATACTAAAATTCCATAAGTTACGGAGGAATCTACGGAAGCTGTCAGGAAAAGTCTATAGTAACAGATACGCTTAAGATATGAATTTTGTCTATATACTATCGATGCACTAAATGTAGTAAGACGTGTCTAGACTTAAGATGATAAGCAGGTAATTTTCGACACGAAATGATAAGCAAAACTTTTGACATGCAGACACGGTCGAAGTCCAGACCCACTAATGCATCTAAACAACTATCAGTTAGACACACTAATGCAAGACCTGGTTCGCTAAGACCAGCGCTCTGATACCACCTATAACGACCCGTCCTAATCCATCTAGACGAATACATTACATTTGGTTACATCGCGAGGTACTTGACCTCTATATGATACATTTTACAAACATTGCATTCGTTTTTACAAGTCAAAATTTCATTACATCAAAAGTTGATGGCATGCATACCATTTCATAATATATCCAACTATAATTGACTTAGTAAAAATCTTAATGAACTCGACGACTCGAATTCAACGTCTTTTGAAATATGTCATGAATGACTCCAAGTAATATCTTTAAAATGAGCAAATGCACAGCGGAAGATTTCCTTAATACCTGAGAATAAACATGCTTTCAAGTGTCAACCAAAAGGTTGGTGAGTTCATTAGTTTATCATAATCAATCATTTCAATATTTTAATAGACCACAAGATTTTCATTCTTTCCATAAATATACTTCTCATATCAGGCATTTCGCAAACTGCATAGAGATAAAAATCATTCATATGGTGAACACCTGGTAAATGACCTAAACAAGATGCATATAGAATATCCCCTATCATTCCGGGACTCCCTTCGAACATGATAAATTCGAAGTACTAAAGCATCCGGTACTTTGGATGGGGCTTGTTGGGCCCAATAGATCTATCTTTAGGATTCGGGTCAATTAGGGTGTCTGTTCCCTAATTCTTAGATTACCAGACTAAAAAGGGGCATATTCAGTTTAATAATCCAGCCATAGAATGTAGTTTTAAGTACTTGTGTCTATTTCGTAAAACAGTTATAAAAGCAGCGCATGTATTCTCAGTTCCAAAAATATATATTGCAAAAGCATTTAAAAAGGGAACAAATGAAACTCACTCTACTATATTTTGTAGTAAAAATACATATGATGACATTGAACAATGCATGGTTGGCCTTGGATTCACAAACCTATATCATGTGTATATATATTAATACACATATTTGCAATCGAACAATTTTTATATGTGATTTTATTGGTTATATCATATTCATATTAGTAGTGTATATATATATATATATATATATATATATATATATATATATATATATATATATATATATATATATATGTATATATATATATATATATATGTTTCATATATTCATTTTGTATATAAAAATATAAATTTTGTTATGTTATATGTATTAAATATATTTATATTGTAAGACCCGAATAATTGAAGTGTACACATGTGTATATAAGTGTATTGTGCGGTACTCGAATCGGGGTTTGGTTGTATATATTTTAAAAAGGCAAAAGGAGCTGGACTGGGAGAGTTGCGCGCCGCGCGGCCTGGTGGCGCGCCGCGCCATCTTTCTGTGACAGATTCTCTCTTTCTTTTAAATTAGATATTTTGAGGGTATTTTGGTAAAATCACTTGGAGGCCGGATTTAATGCCTTAGATCAGTTTTGGGGAGTTCATTTACTCCTTCCACAACTACCAACACTTATCCAAATCAATTCTAGAGAGAGAGTGGCTTTTAGTGAGGGAAACCCCATTTTGGAGAAGAAGAAGAAGGTTTCTTGCTTAAGTCCAAGCATTAAAGTTGTTCGCCTTCCCTCTAGCTTCGTTGTGATAGTTGTGGTATGCTCTAATCTTAATTTCTTTGTTTAATTTGATTTAGGGCTAGGGTTTGGGGTGAAGATGAACATAAAACCCATTTTGTTAGTGTTTTGGGTGTTCTAGGGTAATTTGAGTCATGTAGACTCAATATTGGGTTAACTAGCGTTTGGAAGAGTTAATTGTTGTTAGAGAACCCTAATTAGCTAGTAAAATTGCTAGAACACCATGATTTATGTAAATGGGTGTAAATGGGTTAGTGGTTGACCCAAAATGGGTAGGTTGACTTTGAAAGTGTCAAATGGGTCAAAATGAACCTAAGCTAATTAATATGTGTGGTTGAAGCCTAAAACTAGTGTTAAAATGTGTAATGAACCTACTTTGGTTAATGATAGGGTTTTGTGATGAGTTAACCCGATTTTAGGGTTAAGGGTGCAAATGGGTCGGATTTGCACCATGGGTCAAATTAACACTAGGAGTGAGCTTTAGAGTGTTGACCAACTCGAGTTGTGATTTTGATATTGTGATAAATGTAATAGGTGCGTTACATTGAAGTGTTCAAGCTCGGTTATCTTTCACCAAGAGATTTTGAGGTGAGTGGAATAATTATGCATTCGTGTATATGGCGTGTTTATTTGTGGGTGTTATGGTATGAACCATCGAGCCGGTAGTACCATAGCATGTGTGTAAATTGATGTGAACCACGAGCCGGTAGTATCGAGTGTGAACCACGAGCCGGTAGCACTATAAAATAATTGATGTGAACCACGAACCGGTAGCATCGAGTGTGAACCACGAGCCGGTAGCACTATAAACAAAGTGTGAACCACTAGCTGGTAGCACTATAAACGAGTGAGACTCAATGCGTATGGTGTGAACCACGAGCCGGTAGCACCATAGCGTCATGGTTAACCATATTAAGATTTGTTGATATTTAGCATGCTAAATTATTTATGGTTGTGTTGAGTATATGCTAACTCGGTTATGTTATTGTATGACTCGTTAAGTGTTTGAGGTTGATGACATGCTTTTGTGTTACACGTTTCGTACGAGGTATCTTGTGTTGTGATTGCAAATAGATGGGCGATATATATGTATGTGTAATTATTGCATTCACTAAGCTTTGCTTACCCTCTCGTTGTTTACCACTTTTATAGGTTCGGTGTTGGACAAGGGTAAGGGCATCGTTTTGGACTAGGGATCCCGCTTGTTGCTAAGGGACGCTTTTGGTTTTAGTAGCTCTCGGAGTTTGACCGATAGTCGGGTAGTTTAATCCCAAACGCCATGCTCATTGTGTAGTTTGGAACTTAAACTTTTTGGTGGTCGAAACTCCTAAATTGTACTAAACTTGTAATTTGGGTCGTGTGGGGCCCGCTTGTAAAACTTTAATTTTATGTTTGAAACATGTTAGTTTTACATATTTGGTTGTATGGTAAAAAGCGTTTTGTCTAAAAGTGCCGGGAACTAGTCAATCTTTTCGCGGTTAAAAGTCCCGGGGACAGCCAGATATGGCGCGGCGCGCGGGCCATATGGCGCGGCGCGCCGATGGTCTGCAACAGAAAATTTTTTTTATTTCGTATTTTCACAAGGTTTTGTCGGGTGTTGGTTTGGGTTGTTACAAGTGGTATTAGAGCATGGTCTAAGGGATTTAGGTGACTTGAGATAGGCGCCTAGACTTAGACTTTTGTGTGCGTGATTATGCGGGACTTGTAGGACTTTGGGTCGGATCGGAATGATTAGTGCATAGGTTTATGTGAACTAATCATGCACTATTTGTTTGTGTTGTGTTTAGCAATCATCAAGTGAGATGGACGTTGTACTAGCGAGTTAGCGCGACGTGCTCGCGTAGTAATGACTAGCTACCATTACTACGGGTGCAAATCGGGTCAAACAAGCAATGTACGACGATTGTTGAGCGAGATGGGGTAGTGAGGCGTATATGTATGTAATTGTGTATATTTGCCCTTTCGTTTCGTGGTTTAAGCTAATTCGTTTTATAGAATGAAGACGAGAAACGGTCCCGATCACGATAACGGAAGTACAAGTGAAGACGCCGAGTTCTCGACCAAGGTCGAGGCCGTCTTTAAGAAGTTGAAATCGGATTTTCTTGCGGACGTTCGAAAGGTCTTCCAAGAGTCGGTCGATGGGCAAGTGACCGAAATGATAAACGAACGAATGAAGGCCACTATTGAAGAGGCCCTTGATGCTAGAAACATTTATCCTCGAGGTGAAGGGGGTGATGGAAAGAGAGACTTCCACTACAAAAATTTTAAGGATACTCAACCTCCGACGTTTAATGGGGTGAGGGATCCGTTGAAAAGTACTTGTTGGATTTCGGACATCGAGGGGGCCTTCCGTACCGCGGAGTGTCCTCCCGAGAAGAAGACGAGGTTTGGGTCTAGCATGTTACGTGAAGAGGGCAAGTTGTGGTGGGATGATAAAATCAATTTGTATGGCGAAGAGCAATGCATGGACTTGACATGGGAGGAGTTCAAGAAAGAGTTTTTCAAGGAATACCGAACTTCATCCGATCTTGATCGAATCCGGGACGAGTTGCATCATTTGCAACAAGGTTCCATGGATTTAGTTACCCTCAAGTCTACATTCTTGGCAAAGACTCGTTTTTGCCCGGAGTATGTGGGTGATGATCATAAGCTTATGAAAGATTTTTATCGTACCTTGAATGCCGACTACAAGAGCAAGATTAGCCGGGGTATGGCTAAGACTTTTGATGAATTGTTTGAGTTGGCTCGGGGTTTTGAGCCGGAGGTGCCTAGGAAGAGTGATTTTACTTTTTTGAAAAGGAAGTTTGAAGGATCGAGCCATTCGAATTTTTCAAACAAGAAGTCCAAAAGAGGCGCCGAGAGCGTTAATAGTGCGAAGAAGGGTGGTTCTGGGAGTTTTGGACCCACTTGCTTTAATTGTAATCAAAGAGGGCACATGGCTCGCGAATGTCCTAAGGCGTCGACCAAGATTACTTGCTTTAATTGCGGCAAAGAGGGGCATAAGAAGCCGGAGTGTCCCGACTTGCGAAATGATAATGTGAAAAGGTTGGAGAGGGCGGCGGGTACGGCTAGGGGTCGCAACTATTTGATGACTAATGATGAAGCCAAACAATCGAACGAAATTGTCTCAGGTACTTTTATGGTTAATTCTAATCCGGCGAGAATTCTTTTTGATAGCGGTGCAAATTTGTCGTTTGTTTCTCCTAAATTTGTGCCTAAACTTGATAGACCGTTAGCTAAGTTAAGTCGTCCGGTAGAAGTCGAAATAGCGGACGGCAAGACGGTGCTAGTGGTTGATGTGTGTAGGAATTGTGATGTTGTTTTTGGTGCCGAAACTTTTAAAATTAATCTCATTCCAATGACCTTGGGCGATTTTGATATTGTCGTTGGTATGGATTGGCTCGATCATTACAGAGCCGATATTGCATGCCATGACAAGTTTATTTGTGTTAAGG
The DNA here is from genome assembly GCF_046630445.1 of Rutidosis leptorrhynchoides. Classification (NCBI taxonomy): domain Eukaryota; kingdom Viridiplantae; phylum Streptophyta; class Magnoliopsida; order Asterales; family Asteraceae; genus Rutidosis; species Rutidosis leptorrhynchoides. The sequence continues at coordinate 48,433,086 of NC_092337.1, read as the reverse complement.
CCCCAAGTGGGGGAGAAATGATTATTCATGGTGATAAGAGAAGAAGAACGGTGCCGATATGCACTTTTGCATGGGCGCGTCGTTCCGTTGTTACCGGTGGCATGGCTTTCCTTGCTCATGTTGTTGATACTCGTAATGAGCCACCACCTATTCGTGAAATTCCGGTAGTTAATGAGTTTGAAGACGTTTTTCCGGATGAGTTACCGGGTGTTCCGGCGGAAAGACAAGTTGAGTTTCGCATTGAGTTGGTTCCGGGGGCTACCCCCATCGCTAAAACTCCTTATCGTTTAGCACCAACGGAAATGCAAGAGTTGTTGAATCAAATTCAAGAGTTGCTTGAGAAAGGTTTTATCCGACCGAGTGCTTCGCCGTGGGGCGCTCCGGTCTTATTCGTGAAGAAGAAAGATGGTAGTATGCGTATGTGCATCGATTACCGTGAGTTAAATAAAGTGACGATCAAGAATCGTTATCCGTTACCTAGGATTGACGATTTGTTTGATCAACTTCAAGGCGCGACGTATTTATCTAAGATCGACCTACGGTTCGGCTATCATCAAATGCGGGTCCGTGAGGAAGACATTGAGAAAACGGCTTTCCGAACGCGTTATGGGCATTATGAGTTTGTGGTTATGCCTTTTGGTCTTACGAATGCACCGGCGGCATTCATGGATCTTATGAACCGGGTGTGCCAACCTATGTTGGACAAGTCGGTCATTGTGTTCATTGACGACATACTAGTCTACTCGAAAAGTATGCACGAACATGAACGTCACTTGCGTGAAGTTTTGAAGACATTAAGAAAGGAGAAGTTGTATGCAAAATTCTCTAAATGTGAATTTTGGCTAAGAGAGGTCCAATTTCTTGGCCATATTGTGAACGAAGGCGGTATCCAAGTGGATCCTGGGAAGATTGAGACGGTGAAGAGTTGGGGACGACCGACTACGCCTACGGAAATCCGGAGTTTTCTCGGGTTGGCCGGTTATTATCGTCGGTTTATCCAAGATTTTTCTAAGATCGCTTCTTCGTTGACGAAATTGACAAGGAAGAATGCGAAGTTTGTTTGGGAGAACGAGCAACAAATTGCTTTTCAATTGTTAAAAGAGAAGTTATGTCAGGCTCCGGTGTTAGTGTTACCGGAAGGTGTCGAAGATATGGTAGTTTATTGTGATGCTTCCTTAAATGGGCTCGGGTGTGTTCTTATGCAAAGGGGTAAAGTCATTGCTTATGCCTCTCGACAATTAAAGGAGCACGAGACGAGGTACCCAACTCACGATTTAGAGATGGCGGCGGTTGTGCATGCGTTGAAAATTTGGCGCCATTACTTGTATGGTGTCAAGTGTACGATATATTCGGATCATAAAAATTTGAAACATCTTTTCACTCAAAGAGATTTGAATTATCGTCAACGTAGGTGGATGGATGTGGTGAAGGACTATGATTGTGAGATACTTTATCATCCGGGTAAGGCGAATGTGGTCGCGGATGCGTTAAGTCGAAAGACTCAACATCCGGCGATACGTGTAGCATCGTTACGTTTGGTTATCACTAACGACTTTCTTGAAAAGATGGGTGAAGATCAAATAGAGGCTTATGTTCACAATAAGCATGCGGAGCGAATTGTGGGCCAATCGGAATTCATTACTATGGGCCTGCGGGGTTTATTGTCGTTTCAAGGAAGGGTGTGGGTGCCTAAGATGGGTGATTACCGACGGGTGCTACTTGACGAGGCACATAAGTCAAAATATTCTATTCATCCGGGCACGACAAAAATGTATCACGACTTGAAGAAAGACTATTGGTGGCCGGGCATGAAACGCGATGTTGTGAAATATGTTGAACGATGTGTTACTTGCTTGCAAGTTAAAGCCGAGCACCAAAAGCCGTATGGTAAGTTGCAACCGTTAGAGATCCCGAAGTGGAAATGGGAGCACATTACCATGGATTTCATCACTAAGTTACCTAAGACGGCGAGGACTCAATATGATTCGATTTGGGTTATAGTTGATCGGTTGACGAAAAGCGCTTTGTTTCTTCCCATTAAAGAAGCAATATCGTCGGAGACCTTGGCTAAGTTGTTTATCAAGGAAGTGGTCGCTCGTCATGGGGTTCCTATATCTATTATCTCGGATCGAGATACCCGTTTTACATCTCGATTTTGGGAAAAGTTTCATGAAGATATGGGTACGCAATTGAAGTTGAGCACGGCGTATCATCCTCAAACGGACGGTCAAACCGAACGTACGAACCAAACTCTAGAAGATATGTTACGGGCGTGCATTATTGATTTTGGTGGTAGTTGGGACGAGCATTTGCCTTTGGTGGAATTCTCGTACAATAATAGTTATCATACTAGTATCGGGATGCCACCGTATGAGATGCTCTATGGGCGTAGATGTCGAACTCCCGTTTGTTGGGGAGAAGTGGGTCAACGAGAGATCGGGAGTACCGATTTGGTTTTGGAGACGAACAATGAAAGGACACGTTCATATACATTATAAACGATTCACAATAGTTGATTACATTGCGAGGTATTTGACCTCTATATGATACATTTTACAAACATTGCATTCGTTTTTAAAAGACAAACTTTCTTTACATCGAAAATTGACAGGCATGCATACCATTTCATAATATCCACTATCCAACTATAAATTGATTTAATAATAATCTTTGATGAACTCAATGACTCGAATGCAACGTTCTTCGAAATATGCTATGAAAGACTCCAAGTAATATCTTTAAAATGAGCAAATGCACAGCGGAAGATTTCTTTAACACCTGAGAATAAACATGCTTTAAAGTGTCAATCAAAAGGTTCGTGAGTTCATTAGTTTATCATAATCATTTATTTCCATCATTTTAATAGACCACAAGAATTTCATTTACAGTTCTCATAAATATACGTCCCATGCATAGAGACAAAAATAATCATTCATATGGTGAACACCTGGTAACCGACATTAACTAGATACATATAAGAATATCCCCTATCATTCCGGGATTCTCCTTCGGACATGATATAAATTTCGTAGTACTAAAGCATCCGGTACTTTGGATGGGGTTTGTTAGGCCCAATAGATCTATCTTTAGGATTCGCGTCAATTAGGGTGTCTGTTCCCTAATTCTTAGATTAACAGACTTTAATAAAAAGGGGCATATTCGATTTCGATAATTCAACCATAGAATGTAGTTTCAATTACTTGTGTCTATTTCGTCAAACATTTATAAAAGCGCATGTATTCTCAGTCCCAAAAATATAAAGGGTAAAAAGGTAAATGAAACTCACCATACTGTATTTCGTAGTAAAAATACATATAACGTCATTGAACAAGTGCAAGGTTGGCCTCGGATTCACGAACCTAAATTAATTATATATATTTATGTGTTGGTCAATATTTGTCTAACAAATTAGGTCAAGTCATAGTGTACCACAATTCTAATGCTCGAGACTAATATGCAAAAGTCAACAAAAGTAAATTTGACTCAAAATAATTTCCAAAAATTTATACATGATTAATATATAGTTTAAATATCGTCGTTTTATATTTTTAAATATTTTTAAAAGATTTATTAGAGTAAATAATATAATTTATTTATTAATAAATAAAATTTTATATTAAATTTATATAATAAAATATACTTTTATATATATTAAGTAATAAAATTTATAGGGTTCATTTAATATCATAAAGATAATATGATAGGTATTATTAAAGTAAGTTATTACACGTAGTAAAATATGTTGGTATCACATATTTATTTGATAAAATAATATCTATAATGATAGTAAGTAAAAGTTGTATTATTTTGTAATAATAATTATTATTATAAAAATATCAATATTTATAATTACTAAGATGACATTATGATAAAACGATAATTCTAATTATGATAACTTTAATATTTACGATAATTTTTAATATTATCTTTAAAATAATAATTCTATTTAAAATAATAACAATAATAATATTTTTATCGTAACAATGACATTTCTATTAAAATGATAATTTTTGTTAAAATGATAGTTTTAATACTAACGATACTTTTAATAATAATAGTAATGATAAAAAATAATAAGAACGATAATTTTATCTAAATCAATATCTTATAATATTTTAATTTCATCATGATACTCTTACTCATTATTTCCTAATCGTTTCGTTTAATAGCTTTTAATCGTCTTTTATATCGTGTTCATAATAATGATAATAATAGTAATCAAAATAATTAAGTGTTACAAATATTTTTTTAGTTACACTAATATTAATAATGATAGTTACTATAACATTACTAACGATAATACTAATAATTATCTTAATGATAATATAGTAATAATAATAATAATAACAATAACAATAACCATTTTTAAATAATGATATATATTAATAATGATAATAATAATAATAATAATAATAATACTAATAATAATAATAATAATAATAATAATAATAATAATAATAATAATAATAATAATAATAATAATAATAATTGGATAATAATAATAATACTAATTATAACTTTAACGATAATAACGATAGTAATAATAAAAAAAATAACAATTTTTAATGATAAATCCCCTTTTATTGATAAAGATAATAATAAGATAAAACTGGAACGACGATAAAAACGACGATAATAATAATCATTTTTAAATAAAATATCGAAAATTCAATTGATTATAACTTCTAATCCGTTCATCGAAACCATTCGATATCTAAAGGAAAAGTTCTTAATTTTTCGCTAGCTTTCCAAGGACATGCATATCTTATACCTTATCTCAACCGCAAGAGTAACTAATTCAAGATTCAACCTAACATGTCTAAGGGCAATATCAAAAGTACAAGCATGCATAATCCTAAATACTCGAGCACTAGTCAGGGATACACTATTAGTATGTAAAAGTTAAATTATGAGTACTCACGTATCAATATTGAGATTCAATATTGCAGGAAAGGTACGTAGACGCAACGGAAATGATAAACACTATATTGACCTCACGAGCATACCCATGAACCATACTCAATCACCTCCATAGCTATAACCCATAATTTCCTTAATCCTATCCTACTCGAAAAACAATTTCGAAATCACTCGGACAGCACTCCGTCGTAATATTTTATGTATACTAATAATATCTTGAAATAATACGGAGTAAATATATATATGTAAATCGATTGAGAGAGTTTAGAGAAAAATATTTTCAAGTTTCTATGAAATAATGAAACCTATTGAATTCTATTTATAATAAATTTTTGAATTATTAAAGTATGAATTATTAAACTGAATTATTAAAGTGAATTATTAAAGTATGAATTATTAAAGTGAATTATTAAAGTATGGATTATTAAAGTAAATTATTAAAGTATGAATTATTAAAGTGAATTATTAAAGTTAAAGTAAAGTAAAAATAAAGTAAAGGTAAAGTTTAAGTATAGTAAAAGTATAAAACTATGTACGTATAATACGCGTATAAATATATATAATATTAATTTAAATCGTTATATATATATATATATAATTAAATAAAATATAAATATCGTTATCTTTATCATTCTAGTTAAGTAATGAATTGTCAAAAGTGGTTCTAGATATTTATAAAAGTTATATACGTTTTAATAATAAAGTTCTTTTTAAACTGAAAATGTTTTTGTACGTTTGAAACTAAATAGATCAATCGAGTCTTTATGAGATTCAATCTTCCACTATCATTTGTCTAGTTCTCAATGATTGACAATTTGTTCTTATTTATAAATCACTTTACCATTTATTGTTAAAATGGAAAGATTTCTCAAATCAATGTGGGCCTTTCAACAGAGACTTGTAATCATAATTTAATATATCTGATAATTCAATCATTTGATCTTATCTTCTAATTCCATTGATAAACATTTTGAAACAGATACAATCATGTAAAGTATTTAATCTAATATTTTGTTTACGTTTCAATTTATAATATATATACACATATACATATATAATCATATTCGTTTAATGGTTCGTGAATCGTTGGAACTTGGTCGAGGTTGAATGAATGTATGAACATAGTTTAAAATTCTTGAAATTTAACTTAACAAATATTACTTATCGTGTCGGAAACATATAAAGATTAAAGTTTAAATTTGGTTGGAAATTTCCGGGTTGTCACAGTACCTACCCGTTAAAGAAATTTCGTCCCGAAATTTGAGTGGAAAAGGTCGTGAATGATAATAAGTATGTTTTCATGATGCATACGGGCTGAAAATTAGAGTTTTATCATCAGCGAATAATTTGGATAAACAATCCATTTATATGAAGAGTACGAATGAAGCTAACATAGAAGAGTGAAATGAGTAAGTGTAGATTCATCTTATCATTTGACGTAGATATGATTGATTCCCAGATTTCAATGGATTTGAAGAAAATCTTCTTAATAAGATTTGACTATCCGGTAATCAAGGGAATTAGGATCCGCTTTAAATGCGATCGTCCATTTTAATTGTTCTGTCGGAGATTTTCTTATAAATTCACCTCCTTCGTTTCCTTACAGCTCACACCTCCTGTTGATGCATTTTATGCAAGTCCCTAGACATCTACCCACGTCCATTGCAGGTACAACAGTTTACAGGCCACCATGATTGCTCGTTATTTTCCTATCCGTGTTTGTATGTGGTTACAGGAACTGCAGGAACGAGATTTAGATGTTTGACTATATTAGACTTAGTCAGACGTACGAGTAAAGCCTCACTAGTACGGCTGACAGGCTCATACGCACGGTTGATGCTGAGCTAAGTCACAATTACAGCCTAAATGAGAAGACACGAGTGAGTGATCACCCGTACGGCTGATGAAGCCAACTCGTACGTGTGATGAATGAATCGTATGGGTGAGTCAACAGTCGGGGTATATAAAGTCTTATGTTCTTCATTTTAGGTTAAGCCTCTCATTTGTTACACACACTCAGATCTAGTGAGCTTCTCCGATTCTCTCTCAGTCCAAATCACCCAGGTGGTGAATAATAGTTCTAGGTGTTGATCTAATCACACTTGATTTAGTTATGGTTTGACTAAATTAATCAAAAAAAAAACTTAACCTATTCACTAGAGGGTTTGATTCACTTATTCCGTCATTGTGTAAGTTAAATCTGTTGATTTCTAAGTTCCTAGTCATGTTTCATCACCTTCTATTCTTTCCCCCTCAACTCATATTTTAAAGTATTCATCAATATGCTCCATCCAGTTCTGATTCTCGATATACTTCTAACTTTCATATCGGTCATTCTTCTTTTTCATCTACCGCCGGAAAAATCTATTTACTTCTACTATACTCTTGGGTTTATAGTGTTTCTAGTTCTCCCGTGTCTTTATATTGCTATATGCATCGATATATATGGTTTATAATTTCTGGTTTGTCGTTGGGCTTTATATGTTCCCTTATATTTCAAAGTCTCTACTTCTGTCTTCTATAATCATTATCATTCACAGTTAATGCTCTTTTTATTTGCTGCAATTTATACCCCAATTTCTATTTCGGAGTTTTGTCCTTTCGTTTCTTCTTCTTGCGATTAAGCACCGCTTGTAATGGTCCAGAATTCACAGATATAAATTTCAAAATGAACATTGTTAATGTTCTAGGAAGGAAATTGTGATGGCACGATCTTGACTTGTCAAATTACTAGAATACCTTGGAAAAGGCCGAATCATCAAGAAATATTTTCTTGATATTTTAGAGGTTAAATAGAATACAAGAGTCGTATAACATGGCACATGATGATGTTATGATCTGTGAATCATCACGTTCCATTTAGAAACTCAGCATGACTTACTGTAATATAATCACATTGATCAAGTGTCATTATATTATACTAATTCATGCTTTAGTTCCCAACACTACTTTAAAATATTCCTATTTTAAACTTGAATGTTTCAGAATTTAGAAACTAAAATAGTTTCTTTTATGATGTAATACAGATAGCGCGAAGAGGTAAATGATTTCAAATAAGAAAAATTAAGAAAATATCTTCAGAAATATGGAGGATATTTATAATGAAAGATATGATGATATTTTAGAATTTCTAATATTAGAGGATGATGAAGAATATTGTCCGCAGGGGTTTAGAGTCAGGAGCAAGGTATTCGTTAATGACTTCAGCAGGTACTGAATCATTTGGATCCTTTGAAGTCAGGTTCAGTCTTTGTAATTTGTCCACAACCTCCTTCCTACTTTTCTCAATCCGTTTTTCAGTTTCAAAACTTCTATTTTTCTGCACTTTGCCAGCACACTTCATCATTATTATCCAGCTTTTAACGTTTAAAGTCGTTTATAGTTTTTGCTGCTTCATCAGCATTTTTTTTCCATTTTCGGAGAACCAATTCGTAGTTCGGAGTGTTTTTCAGAAACTTCACATTCAAATTAAGTCCAGAAGATAGACGTTATATATATACACATATAACTGTTGGCGTAGACATGCTGCGAGATTTCAAAATACTGATTGCTAATTCCCAATGATTCGTATGGCAATTCTCATTACAAGATGCGAATGAGTAAATGATGGGGTTTCAATGAATAATTATAATGACTTTTTGGAGAGGCTAAAGTCAAAGGGTAATGAAGTTGTTGGTACATCTGTTAATAATGTGGTGGAATGTAAAAGGTTCCCTGGTAACGATGGTGTATATCTCAAGGTTATAATAAGGTTAGTCTAACTGAAAAGTCGAAGTTGACTTGCTGGAGCTGTGACAAAACTGGCTACTTTGAATAGGAGTCACAAAGTTATTTTTGCTAATAAATGCCAAAGAATCTGACGCGCATACGTTGTTTAAACTTTTACTTTGGTTTTAAGAGTTTTTCGGGTACATAACTGTGGGTAACATGTGGTTGGATCATCATCTCGATTGCTCATCATTCGAAGTGTCTTCAGAAATTTTTGAAGGGTTTGAACACAGATTGTAATCGTTAATATACATTTGATGTTCTAACACAGTTTTGAAGTCAAAATATAGCTTGTGAAAGATGTAAGGATCTAAGAGTGATGATTTTGGTCATATCTCAAGTTGAATATTGAGATTTCAAAATCAGAATATGTAATTAAATTTTGAATGAGTATGGTTGTTTTGATTTCTATAAACGAATGTATATTGTTGTGAAAGTAGGGAGTATAATGGATGATTTGCTGAATCAGATTCGAAGAATGTAACATATTAATTGTGAATTTATATATCTCTCAGGTATTACCTACCCGTTAAAAAAAAATTTCACAATTAATATTTTGTACAAAAGAATTTTATTACAGTCTTTATGAAAATATATATATGTATATTTTTTTCAGATGTAACATAAATTTAATGAGTTAATATTAAATTAAACTCATTTGATTTACGGTTGAAACTAGAATTGAATAATCCCTAAAGGCTTTAAAAAGTACATAACTTTTACGCAGTATTTCTTTAATGACATTGAAATTATGAATCAATACTTCGTTATGTGTTGATGTATGATGTTCGGTTCGTGGAATTCTTGTGAATTTCGCAAAGTACGAATGATGTTATCTGAAAAGTTTCGGGTACATCGATGATGAAAGTGTAAAATCAAATATATACTTGATTTATTATGAATTGGAATTTGTTGAGTTACGACAGAGATTGTAGTTAACGCTGGTTAAGTTGAGGCCGAAGGACGTACATTATTGCATATTTGTATTATGAATTAACCGAGTAGTTAAGATTCACACTCAATAGCTTAGCACGGAAAGATTTATTTCAAAAAAATATATATATATATATATATATATATATATATATATATATATATATATATATATATATATATATATATATATATATATATATATATATATATAATATACATATAATTTCTTCAGAGGGAATGAGTTAATTCTTCATAACTCGTTGATACAATATACACGTTATTGATTCGTAATGATGTCCACAGTGATTCTTGAACTGACGGAGTTTGTGATGTTATCGGTGTTGTTGATTCGGATGTTGACTGTACTGACGATGCTGGTAACGCTGACGGTACTGTTGATGCTGTTGGTAAAGCAAGTTTAGCTTGTTAATCACACACCATTTTTGTCAGGGTTTCTACTCTTCCTTCTATCATTTTGGTTCGCTTAACTGATTTATGGTTAGGGCTAGATTAGATAATCTCTAAGACTTTAGAGATTACATAATCGCCGCGGAAATGTTTCTCCAATGAAGTTATGAATTAATACTTCGTCAGTTATTGTTGTTGGTACTCCTTGGTATCTATGGTGCGTATGACGTTGATGCTCGTGGGACAGATTGTGAAGTTGAGGTTTACGACGCGGTTGTGGTTGAAGGTGGTATTGGTACTGTTGGCGTTGATGATGGTGGTACTGGTTATGCTGTTGATGCTGCTGCTGGTGTTTGTAATCTCTGCATCATATTCTCCAAAGCCACTACCCGAGCGCGAAGCTCGTTGACTTCTTCTATTACACTGGGGTGATTGTCGGTTCGGACGAGCGGATAAATAAAATCTAAAATTTGATGTAATATATAATCGTGACGAGATACTCTGGAAATGAGCGAGAAAATGGTGTTTCGGACAGGTTCGCCGGTAAGTGCTTCAGGTTCTTCGTCAAGAGGGCAATGTGGTGGATGGAAGGGATCACCTTCTTCTTGACTCCAATGATTGAGGAGGCTACGAACCCATCCCCAATTCATCCAGAATAGGTGATGACTAATTGGTTGATCTATTCCGGTCACACAGCTTTCGGAGCTTGAATGGGATTCCATTTTGGAATCTGAGTGACTTGAACTGATGACGAATTCCATTTCGTACGATTGGATAAAGGATTTTTTTTTTCCCGATATGAAATGATTTTGGCTAACGGATGGTATTCTAATTACATACAATATATATATATATATATATATATATATATATATATATATATATATATATATATATATATATAGATCAAAAGATTTCGTAGATTACGGAGGACTTTGTGGGATATGTCAGGCAAAGTTTAAAGTAACAGATACGATAAGATATGATTTAGCAGATATGATTTAGCAGATATGCTAAGATATGAATTTTTGTCTATACATTATTCATGCAATCAATGCAGCAAGACGTGTCGTAGACTAAAAATGATAAGCAGGTAATTTTCTGAGGATGATAAGTAGTTAATTTTCGACACAAAATGATAAGCAAAACTTTTGACATGCAGACACGGTCGAAGTCCAGACTCACTAATGCATCCTATCGACTTATCAGTTAGACACACTAATGCAGACCTGGTTCGCTAAGACCACCGCTCTGATACCAACTGAAAGGACCCGTTCATATACATTATAAACGATTCACAATAGTTGATTACATTGCGAGGTATTTGACCTCTATATGATACATTTTACAAACATTGCATTCGTTTTTAAAAGACAAACTTTCTTTACATCGAAAATTGACAGGCATGCATACCATTTCATAATATCCACTATCCAACTATAAATTGATTTAATAATAATCTTTGATGAACTCAATGACTCGAATGCAACGTTCTTCGAAATATGCTATGAAAGACTCCAAGTAATATCTTTAAAATGAGCAAATGCACAGCGGAAGATTTCTTTAACACCTGAGAATAAACATGCTTTAAAGTGTCAATCAAAAGGTTCGTGAGTTCATTAGTTTATCATAATCATTTATTTCCATCATTTTAATAGACCACAAGAATTTCATTTACAGTTCTCATAAATATACGTCCCATGCATAGAGACAAAAATAATCATTCATATGGTGAACACCTGGTAACCGACATTAACTAGATACATATAAGAATATCCCCTATCATTCCGGGATTCTCCTTCGGACATGATATAAATTTCGTAGTACTAAAGCATCCGGTACTTTGGATGGGGTTTGTTAGGCCCAATAGATCTATCTTTAGGATTCGCGTCAATTAGGGTGTCTGTTCCCTAATTCTTAGATTACCAGACTTTAATAAAAAGGGGCATATTCGATTTCGATAATTCAACCATAGAATGTAGTTTCAATTACTTGTGTCTATTTCGTCAAACATTTATAAAAGCGCATGTATTCTCAGTCCCAAAAATATAAAGGGTAAAAAGGCAAATGAAACTCACCATACTGTATTTCGTAGTAAAAATACATATAACGTCATTGAACAAGTGCAAGGTTGGCCTCGGATTCACGAACCTAAATTAATTATATATATTTATGTGTTGGTCAATATTTGTCTAACAAATTAGGTCAAGTCATAGTGTACCACAATTCTAATGCTCGAGACTAATATGCAAAAGTCAACAAAAGTAAATTTGACTCAAAATAATTTCCAAAAATCTATACATGATTAATATATAGTTTAAATATCGTCGTTTTATATTTTTAAATATTTTTAAAAGATTTATTAGAGTAAATAATATAATTTATTTATTAATAAATAAAATTTTATATAATAAAATATACTTTTATATATATTAAGTAATAAAATTTATAGGGTTCATTTAATATCATAAAGATAATATGATAGGTATTATTAAAGTAAGTTATTACACGTAGTAAAATATGTTGGTATCACATATTTATTTGATAAAATAATATCTATAATGATAGTAAGTAAAAGTTGTATTATTTTGTAATAATAATTATTATTATAAAAATATCAATATTTATAATTACTAAGATGACATTATGATAAAACGATAATTCTAATTATGATAACTTTAATATTTACGATAATTTTTAATATTATCTTTAAAATAATAATTCTATTTAAAATAATAACAATAATAATATTTTTATCGTAACAATGACATTTCTATTAAAATGATAATTTTTGTTAAAATGATAGTTTTAATACTAACGATACTTTTAATAATAATAGTAATGATAAAAAATAATAAGAACGATAATTTTATCTAAATCAATATCTTATAATATTTTAATTTCATCATGATACTCTTACTCATTATTTCCTAATCGTTTCGTTTAATAGCTTTTAATCGTCTTTTATATCGTGTTCATAATAATGATAATAATAGTAATCAAAATAATTAAGTGTTACAAATATTTTTTTAGTTACACTAATATTAATAATGATAGTTACTATAACATTACTAACAATAATACTAATAATTATCTTAATGATAATATAGTAATAATAATAATAATAACAATAACAATAACCATTTTTAAATAATGATATATATTAATAATGATAATAATAATAATAATAATAATACTAATAATAATAATAATAATAATAATAATAATAATAATAATAATAATAATAATAATAATAATAATAATAATAATAATAATAATAATTGGATAATAATAATAATACTAATTATAACTTTAACGATAATAACGATAGTAATAATAAAAAAAATAACAATTTTTAATGATAAATCCCCTTTTATTGATAAAGATAATAATAAGATAAAACTGGAACGACGATAAAAACGACGATAATAATAATCATTTTTAAATAAAATATCGAAAATTCAATTGATTATAACTTCTAATCCGTTCATCGAAACCATTCGATATCTAAAGGAAAAGTTCTTAATTTTTCGCTAGCTTTCCAAGGACATGCATATCTTATACCTTATCTCAACCGCAAGAGTAACTAATTCAAGATTCAACCTAACCTGTCTAAGGGCAATATCAAAAGTACAAGCATGCATAATCCTAAATACTCGAGCACTAGTCAGGGATACACTATTAGTATGTAAAAGTTAAATTATGAGTACTCACGTATCAATATTGAGATTCAATATTGCAGGAAAGGTACGTAGACGCAACGGAAATGATAAACACTATATTGACCTCACGAGCATACCCATGAACCATACTCAATCACCTCCATAGCTATAACCCATAATTTCCTTAATCCTATCCTACTCGAAAAACAATTTCGAAATCACTCGGACAGCACTCCGTCGTAATATTTTATGTATACTAATAATATCTTGAAATAATACGGAGTAAATATATATATGTAAATCGATTGAGAGAGTTTAGAGAAAAATATTTTCAAGTTTCTATGAAATAATGAAACCTATTGAATTCTATTTATAATAAATTTTTGAATTATTAAAGTATGAATTATTAAACTGAATTATTAAAGTGAATTATTAAAGTATGAATTATTAAAGTGAATTATTAAAGTATGGATTATTAAAGTAAATTATTAAAGTATGAATTATTAAAGTGAATTATTAAAGTTAAAGTAAAGTAAAAATAAAGTAAAGGTAAAGTTTAAGTATAGTAAAAGTATAAAACTATGTACGTATAATACGCGTATAAATATATATAATATTAATTTAAATCGTTATATATATATATATATAATTAAATAAAATATAAATATCGTTATCTTTATCATTCTAGTTAAGTAATGAATTGTCAAAAGTGGTTCTAGATATTTATAAAAGTTATATACGTTTTAATAATAAAGTTCTTTTTAAACTGAAAATGTTTTTGTACGTTTGAAACTAAATAGATCAATCGAGTCTTTATGAGATTCAATCTTCCACTATCATTTGTCTAGTTCTCAATGATTGACAATTTGTTCTTATTTATAAATCACTTTACCATTTATTGTTAAAATGGAAAGATTTCTCAAATCAATGTGGGCCTTTCAACAGAGACTTGTAATCATAATTTAATATATCTGATAATTCAATCATTTGATCTTATCTTCTAATTCCATTGATAAACATTTTGAAACAGATACAATCATGTAAAGTATTTAATCTAATATTTTGTTTACGTTTCAATTTATAATATATATACACATATACATATATAATCATATTCGTTTAATGGTTCGTGAATCGTTGGAACTTGGTCGAGGTTGAATGAATGTATGAACATAGTTTAAAATTCTTGAAATTTAACTTAACAAATATTACTTATCGTGTCGGAAACATATAAAGATTAAAGTTTAAATTTGGTTGGAAATTTCCGGGTTGTCACAAACAACAAGGTTGATATTATTCGGGAACATTTGAAGAAGGCTCAAGATAGGCAAAAGTCGTATGCCGACAAACGTAGGCGAACAATCGAATTTCAAGAAGGCGACATGGTGATGCTTAAAGTTTCGCCATGGAAGGGTATTATTCGATTTCGAAAACGGGGAAAGTTAGCTCCTCGGTTTATTGGGCCATTCAAGGTTTTAGCTCGTGTTGGCGAAGTTGCATATCGATTGGAATTACCCGAAGAGCTTGCGGGGATCCATAATACATTCCATGTTTCCCACCTCCGTAAGTGTCTTGCGGATGATTCCTTATGGATGCCTTTAGACGAGATCGAGCTAAACAACAAGTTGGAATATGTCGAAGAACCGGTCGCCATACTCGATGAGAAAGTTAAGAGGTTGAGACATAAAGAAGTGAGGACTTTTAAAGTCCAATGGCGGCGTAGCAAGGGTTCCGAGTTCACTTGGGAACCCGAAGAGTTCGTGTTAGTGTATCTTCCCGCTTGTCATGCGGCTTGGATTGCGAGGGCGCAATCCGAATAAGTGGGGGAGAGTTGTAAGACCCGAAAAATTGAAGTGTACACATGTGTATATAAGTGTATTGTGCGGTACTCGAATCGGGGTTTGGTTGTATATATTTTAAAAAGGCAAAAGGAGCTGGACTGGGAGAGTTGCGCGCCGCGCGGCCTGGTGGCGCGCCGCGCCATCTGTCTGTGACAGATTCTCTCTTTCTTTTAAATTAGATATTTTGAGGGTATTTTGGTAAAATCACTTGGAGGCCGGATTTAATGCCTTAGATCAGTTTTGGGGAGTTCATTTACTCCTTCCACAACTACCAACACTTATCCAAATCAATTCTAGAGAGAGAGTGGCTTTTAGTGAGGGAAACCCCATTTTGGAGAAGAAGAAGAAGGTTTCTTGCTTAAGTCCAAGCATTAAAGTTGTTCGCCTTCCCTCTAGCTTCGTTGTGATAGTTGTGGTATGCTCTAATCTTAATTTCTTTGTTTAATTTGATTTAGGGCTAGGGTTTGGGGTGAAGATGAACATAAAACCCATTTTGTTAGTGTTTTGGGTGTTCTAGGGTAATTTGAGTCATGTAGACTCAATATTGGGTTAACTAGGGTTTGGAAGAGTTAATTGTTGTTAGAGAACCCTAATTAGCTAGTAAAATTGCTAGAACACCATGATTTATGTAAATGGGTGTAAATGGGTTAGTGGTTGACCCAAAATGGGTAGGTTGACTTTGAAAGTGTCAAATGGGTCAAAATGAACCTAAGCTAATTAATATGTGTGGTTGAAGCCTAAAACTAGTGTTAAAATGTGTAATGAACCTACTTTGGTTAATGATAGGGTTTTGTGATGAGTTAACCCGATTTTAGGGTTAAGGGTGCAAATGGGTCGAATTTGCACCATGGGTCAAATTAACACTAGGAGTGAGCTTTAGAGTGTTGACCAACTCGAGTTGTGATTTTGATATTGTGATAAATGTAATAGGTGCGTTACATTGAAGTGTTCAAGCTCGGTTATCTTTCACCAAGAGATTTTGAGGTGAGTGGAATAAATATGCATTCGTGTATATGGCGTGTTTATTTGTGGGTGTTATGGTATGAACCATCGAGCCGGTAGTACCATAGCATGTGTGTAAATTGATGTGAACCACGAGCCGGTAGCATCGAGTGTGAACCACGAGCCGGTAGCACTATAAAATAATTGATGTGAACCACGAGCCGGTAGCATCGAGTGTGAACCACGAGCCGGTAGCACTATAAACAAAGTGTGAACCACGAGCCGGTAGCACTATAAACGAGTGAGACTCAATGCGTATGGTGTGAACCACGAGCCGGTAGCACCATAGCGTCATGGTTAACCATATTAAGATTTGTTGATATTTAGCATGCTAAATTATTTATGGTTGTGTTGAGTATATGCTAACTCGGTTATGTTATTGTATGACTCGTTAAGTGTTTGAGGTTGATGACATGCTTTTGTGTTACACGTTTCGTACGAGGTATCTTGTGTTGTGATTGCAAATAGATGGGCGATATATATGTATGTGTAATTATTGCATTCACTAAGCTTTGCTTACCCTCTCGTTGTTTACCACTTTTATAGGTTCGGTGTTGGACAAGGGTAAGGGCATCGTTTTGGACTAGGGATCCCGCTTGTTGCTAAGGGACGCTTTTGGTTTTAGTAGCTCTCGGAGTTTGACCGATAGTCGGGTAGTTTAATCCCAAACGCCATGCTTATTGTGTAGTTTGGAACTTAAACTTTTTGGTGGTCGAAACTCCTAAATTGTACTAAACTTGTAATTTGGGTCGTGTGGGCCCCGCTTGTAAAACTTTAATTTTATGTTTGAAACATGTTAGTTTTACATATTTGGTTGTATGGTAAAAAGCGTTTTGTCTAAAAGTGTCGGGAACTAGTCAATCTTTTCGCGGTTAAAAGTCCCGGGGACAGCCAGATATGGCGCGGCGCGCCGATGGTCTGCAACAGAAAAAATTTTTTATTTCGTATTTTCACAAGGTTTTGTCGGGTGTTGGTTTGGGTCGTTACATATATATACATAAGTATGTATGTATATATATATATATATATATATATATATATATATATATATATATATATATATATATATATATATATATATATATATATATCATTTGTTTGTTAATGAAGATAGTAATTAAAATAATATCAAGTATGATAATAATTATAATACTTAAGATTTCTAAGAAAAGAAGTAATGTTAATAATTCTATTAGTGATGATAATAATAATATTAACGATAATAACTATAAAAATATTAAATTTTATTGTTAATAATAGTTATGATAATGATTTTAGTAATTACATAATAATAATACTCATGACAATATAACTAATAATACTTGTTTTAATGATAATACCATATATTTGCATTTTATATTTTTACTTGTAATTAACTTAACCACATTAATAGTAATAACCATGTTGATATTGATAATCGTTTTAGTAATAAAAATTGTAATATTAATAATTACATTTATATTAATAACATCGATAGTAATGATAATAACATTAGTAAATATAATGATAATACTAATTTTAATGGTACTAATAATAAATTCAGCATGATAGTTATAATAATACTTATCTTAACAATAATACTAATAATAACAATAACTAATCATAACAACAACAATAATAATAATAATAATAATAATAATAATAATAATAATAATAATAATAATAATAATAATAATAATAATAATAATAATAATAATAATAATAATAATAATAATAATAATAATAATAATAAATATAATAATAATCATAATAATGGATAATAAAAGATTATACCCTTTAATAGCTTTCCTAAAAAAAATCGCCTCAAACCAGGATTGAACTCGAGACCTCTCGTTAACCCAACACCCATACATACCAACACGCTGCTGCTTATGTTTCTGTTTTATTTTATAACTTAAATGTATTTAAGCCTTTTTCTGTGTTCTTCATCTTCTTAAAAAGATTTCGACCAGAGGACCTTCCATAATTCATCAAACGAATTTTTAAACAAGAGTTAAGAGATTGAAATTTATTTATAACGATCTGTTTTGTAAAATTAATTCAACAGACACAAAAATAAAAAAATATATAAAAAAATAAAAAAAATAAAAGAGACAACAGCTCTTCGTTGCTGTTGTAAAAAAAAATGTGATTTCAACTTGTGGATCGTTTTAGACAAAAGTTTCTTCATGAAGTAGATAGAAAATCATTCTTAAAAACTTCATGAATCATTAATTGGTCCAGAAACATAAACACAAGTTCAAATTTCTCTATGAACAAATTTGTTGACTTTTTATTTTGAAACTTTGACCTCAAAATTCGAATTCGTTAAAAGGAATTGGGATCTAAAATTTTGCAGTAAGATTGTTTAGGGGATTCCTAACACAATAGAATTTATAGATTTTGAAAAATAATTTGAATTCGAGCTGTTGCCAAAAAGGAACAAGAACATAGAAGAAAGAGCTTTATTTCATTATTTCTCTTTTTAATTTCGAATTGTAGTTGTGAATTAGCTGAATATACAGATGAGGATCGAATAATTTAAGATAGTACCATGATAGGATCGATTTTTGTTTCGTAATGAAAATTGAGGTCGATGGAATATTGAGCAGGAGGGAAAAAGAGGAAAAAAAATATAATTCAATATCTAATTCCAACAACTCTGTACGAATTTGATTCTCATATCTCACAGATTTTGACCAAAAGCTTTAATCAGGAATCAGATCACAGAAAGTAAAGAGGAAGGATAGTTACTTCAAACAAACTTTGTACATATCTGTGTTAAATTTTTAGTGAATATATATAAATGCTAAATTTATTAAGATTAATAATAATACATATTATTAATAACTATAGTGATAATTCTAATAGATAATAATAATGGTAAAAATTGTAATAATGATATTATTAATGATAATACTCATAAATATTATTATTTTCTAATAACTATAATAATAATAATAATAATAATGATAATAGTAATAATTTGAAATATTAAAAATAATAATTTTAATTATAATGGTAGTAATAATATTTACTAATATTAATCATAATACCTAAAATTATAATTTTACTACTTGTTATAATGGTATTAATAATTATAACCATAATATCAATAATAATAATAATAATAATAATAATAACAATAATAATAATAATAATAATAATAATAATAATAATAATAAATCAAATGCATCAAATTTCATATTATAACTTTAATGATATAAATAGTACTGGTGTTTTTAATGTTAATAATAATAATGATATAATAACTATAATTAAACTTGTAATTATATATATAAATTTTACCATTTTATTACTTAAGTAATGTTTACTAATTGTAAAATATATAATTAAGTATTTACACTATATGTCTATATATAATAAGAATACATATACATAGAATCATATATATATATATATATATATATATATATATATATATATATATATATATATATATATATATATATATATATAGTTACACTTTTATATTTTTATTCTGAAATACATCCTGATAATTATTTTCAAAAATCATATACACTTATATATAGTTTTATCTTTAATAATCACTTTATTACCTTATGTTTTATTTTACATATTCAATTTTAAAGATTTATATTTTATGACTTTCTAATTATTATTTATACTCACATTCATCTATATATACAGGTTTATTTACAATCAATTGTTTGTGAATCGTCGGGGTAATGTTAAAGATCAAATGCATTCATGAAAGAAATAATTCAAACACTTTGGGGACTCGGTTTAATAGACTTTGCTTATCGTGTCAGAATCTTATAAAGATCAAGTTTAAATTTGGTCGGAATTTCCGGGTCGTCACAGGCGATTTGTTTGCAAAGCTTTTGGCTGGTTGCCGACATCTCAACCGGCCACTTTGCTTTATTGCCGGTGATCTGAGCAAACAGATTCTCAAGTGAATTGCCCTGGACGGCAGGTTGTGATAGAAAATGATTGTACGCCGGTGGTGCAGCCTGCACAAGGAGCTCAGTTAGCCATGCGTTTGTGGCATCCTTGGTGACACCGTCACTTCCTGTGCCGATATTTGGCAGGGGACTGGTCTTCAGGATATCAAGATTTTACAACTGTTGTCTTCATGCTAGATTGGTACTGTCGCTTAACGTGGCCTTTAGTCTTTCGATTACTTGTTTTTAGACGTCAGCTGAGATCATCTTGGGGATCATTTCGGTGTCATCACGAGATGACCCGACTTCGCTCGAACCCCCGGTTTTGAGACCAGAGATGCTGAGATTCAATCTTCGCCCACTAGCTGGTGATTCCTCCTGTGTGTCCTCGTCGCCATCGGAAACATTCATCTCGTCGCCTGATGTGTCACCAGAGTGAATGTGAGCGATTGATTGCTTTTGGGGTTGAGGTGGTTCCACCGTTGACGAGCTTTCTTTGTTTAAAGGTGGTGGAACATCATCGGACGTTCCTTTCTTACTTGCCGTTTCGCTGCCTGGTTTCACTGTGTTGTTCGTACCTTTAAGTGGCCCCATTTGATCAAACAAAGATCGTAATGATTAAATAGATTTTGGATGTGAGTGCTTGATTTGTGAAAAGAGTGGATCGAATGTTTTAACTCCAATAATTGTGCGAACCCTGATTTGAAATCTGGATTTCAAGGGCGTAAAATAATCGAGGGGATTAACCTTATTCGATTGAAATCGAATAAGTTAATATCTTAGAGTGGAGATTAACTCCGATATCGACCAGAATCTTTATCAGAATTGTATTGTCAGCTGGAGAGATGTTACCGTATTTAATTTGGGCAGAGTAACATTAATGCATCCAGTGTTCTTGAATGAATGATCTTGTCCGCGTATTTATAGATGTTATGAGGGAATAGTGACGTGGCACATGTCCCTTTCATGGTTATAACAAACTTCGCTAATCCCAAGGGTTGACGTGACACCTGTCCCTTTCATAGGAATAAAAAACAGATCCTAACAAACTTTCCTAGATTCGTGGGCCGATGTGGCGTGCAGCTTGTTTGTGTATTTACTCTGGGATCATGTGTTTGTTCCGGGATGGTATACTTGTTCCGGGATAGCATGCTTGTTCCGGGATGGTGTGCTTGTTCCGGGACAACGTGCTTGTCCCAGGACCAGACACCTAAACTAGGAAGACATGGAAATCCCGAGAGTGTGGCAGATCCGGCTAGAGTGTAATGGATGAGTGTCTTGCTCTCGCCTAGACAGAAGGGGTTTCATCTGATATTTATTTCAAGTGTTTCTTTTCGGTAGTGTTATGACCGGGTAAGATTGTGGACGGTTTATATGTATCTTTGTAAAGGTTGTAGGGTGCCTGACATTCGTGATCCAGCAGGCCTTTTTATGTGATGATATGGTTCTTGGTTTCTCAATGTCTTTGCATCCGGCTAGGTGATGTCGGTAACTTGCTCATTCATTTAGGCTAGCCTTTGTCCGGTATAAACCCTCGCGGATGCATGCATAAGTAACCTTCTGATCAAGTTACTAAGGTGAGGACGGGAAGATGTTATTTGCCCGTGATGGCTCACACCGGTTACATTCTTGCCTGAATGCTGTTAAAAGTGTGCCCTTCTGAGACGGATCTTTATTCGTATCATCATTACATATATGTACAAGATCATAATCAGCACAACTACAATAAGAGAAATAAGTATGATTGTATAAGTGCGAAGTTATTAACCCCAGTGAGTAACTTTATGGTTTAAAGCTTGAGAATTTACATAGGAGATTTAAGTTCAATCATCTTAGACTACAAACTTCACTCTTATGCAACATCGACTGATTAATTTATTAATGTAAATATTCGATTGTGCCGCTATTTTGTAACTCTCGAATGCAGTCTTACTTAAAAATAAGGTTTTTTTTTTCAGTGTCTACCCCATGTCACTACTTTTACCCCCTCTGTAGTTGGGTTCAAGTTCCGCCACTGATCCCACCACCCGAGGTTATCTTAGGAATTACATGAACCGAGTTCGCATCACACCTTGAGAGGCCTATGGCTGTGATACCAACTTAAACGACCCTAAATCGGCTCCAAGAGATGTACGAGTCATGTGTCCGTCAAAACCCGAGAGACAATCGTCCCTCATAAGCTAAAGCAGTGGACAAACCGGGTATCTCCATGTTTCAACCAAAACTCACAGCGGAAGATATTAGTTAGCCTACTAATTTAAGCTTATAAAGGACTCAAATTTTCATTATATATCCGATGTACTAATTATACATCACTTAAAGCGTTTAAATAAAACGATTATCAAAATGTCAATTAGATGCTTTGAATCACGCGAAATTTAAACCATTCAAAACGCTTAGTTATTCAGTTTTATCAAAAGTTTCGCTTAATTTAGTCTTTAATGTATATTAAAGGATAACAAAAATCGATTTGTCACTAACAAGTTGATTGAAATTGCCACATCTAATCGATTTAGTTAACCATCTTCTGATGATCAGCAAACATTATATTCAAATTTCTAAAGACCAATACTAAATGTAGTCTCGTTCTTCCCATTCGAATAACGACACCATAATTATGGTGTCATTTTATGGTGGCATTTAGTGTTTCATGATTTAGCGAGATGGAGTAAAGATGTTAGATCAATGATGGTAAACTTTTTTTTCTTCTGTTTTTTTTCGATATATGACATATGTATATAGGTATTATTAGTAAAATTATTAAAATTTCAGTCTTTTATGTTTACATAAGCAATGTTATGTCTTTAGAAATAGCTGATGTGACGCTGGATAGTTTAGTTCTTTTAATCTTCCATCTGAATGAATCATGCAGTGGTTTAACATTGTTTATTGAAAAAAAAAAAAAACTCAAAATTCTTAAGGTAACGTAGGTATTTAAATAGTACAAAGCTCACAAGTATCTCCCATGCACTTGTCCATCTTTCTTATCCTAGATTTCAAATTCACTCCATTTTGTTTCTTCGAATATTTCCGTTTTCATATCAGACAAGAAACAAACAAAAAACATGTCTACTAGAAGATCTAGATCAAGACAGTCAACGGCTTCAAGAATTAGTGACGATCAAATCAATGATCTTGTTTCAAAGTTGCAGCAGCTTCTTCCAGAAATACGAACTCGTCGCTCAGACAAGGTATTGATCGTATAGACCTACATGTCCATAATTATATATTCTAGCTTTTGAACATAGTAAAAATTAGAGATGTGTTTAGAGATGTCCTGAATCAAAAGAGTCCGACAAACATGAATTTCAACAAATTATCATGTGGGTCATTGAATTTGTGTTTTGGTTTGAATACAAACATTCTTACATATCTTACCGTTTAATGACAAACTTAATGGCTATCGTCGCTATTTATTGATTCCATATACATTAGTGTATGTAATAATATATTTTAGGAAATGATAATTTTGAAGATAGTTCATTTACCATGATCATAACTCATGTAGTCATAAGTTCAAATATATACTAGCATATATGATCTATGCCTTTAATAGAGATTCATTAACGTACATCTTTAAATTAGTAAATAAGTATAAACTATTTAAACTAAGGCTATTGAATTGAACATCCAGGTATCGGCGTCAAAAGTTCTACAAGAAACGTGCAACTACATCAGAAACTTGCATCGAGAGGTTGATGATTTAAGTGAAAGACTCTCTGAGTTGCTCGAAAACACTGATTCGAGTCAAGCTTCTATCATTAGGAGTTTACTTACGCAATAGTTAGACGTTCATGTTTTACACTATAAATTACCAATAATTAAACACTGATTCGTATTGTGTACTATCATATACAAAACGACTTAGTTGAGAGTTAATTAACTTAATCATGTAATAAATGAGATTAGTATTTAGACAACTTTATGAAGGAACCAGAGTTTTATTTGTTTATACTCGTATTTATTTCACTTCTGTTTGTTTCTTTGAACCTAGCTAGAATATTAAAGTTGAAACTTATTTTAGAAAGTCGTCTGACAAAAGTAGTTGTTTAAGATATATAAAATACAAGAATCTTATGAAATTTGTGATGGACTCAGATCCCATCACTTGACACTGAATTCAAGTCCATCTACGATTCTTTGATATTTCGTCAATTGTGTGTATACATACATATATACGTATAGTTATTTTATTATTTTAATATTTATAGTATATTATTAACGAGTTAGGATGTTCACTCATTGTAACAGAATAATATATATTTTTTTATATATATCAAATTAATTTCATAAATTAAATAATAATAATCAATTGTTGAATAAAACAATGAAACAATAAATAATTACATGTATCTAAAAATGATTTTAAAAGTTAACTTCATCTTGTTTACATTATCAACTAACCTTTTGCTAAATTCAATAGAGAAAAAGGAAGTAAAAATATAGAAAATATTAGAATATTAATGTATACTATTCGCTTGGTATAAAAAAGAAGAAACATACCACAAATTGTGATATGATCCAGCGGTTGGTGGCCTGCCTCCTTTAAGGGAGGTCATGAGTTCGACACACGTTGACTACATATTAACTCACAATTTCATCTCTGCCATGAAGTTCCACCCATGACACCTTTCTCACATCGCGTTGGGGTGGGGGGTGGGGGGGGGGGGGGGGGGTAAAGGGGAGGGGGTTTTACCGTCCATGCTCGGTATAGAATTGATGCGGGTTTTCTCCTGAACACGCAGTTGGGGGCGGGTATATCTGTTTAGGAGATGAACGCGTGAGTGGTTAAGTCCCTGAGTGATCCTAATAGTTGCCCTAAAAAAAATATTAAGGTAGATAAAAAATTTGTTACTATTCACGTAGTTTTATCTAATGAGAATGTGCCTACACATTAGGGCTATTTTTGTTAAGTAATTTTAATACTATTTAAATATTTTATCTTATTTTTAATTAATTTTAAAAAATATCAGTAACATCGTTCTCTAAAAATTAAATTCTATCAAGATGTTACGTATGTGTGGCACTAGCATTGAAGATAAATAATAACTTTATAGTTTACACTAATATTTTTTATTAGATATATATTCTATATCGAAATAAAAATGAAAGTATATGATCGATTTGTAGTTTTCACCTTTAAAAATTTCAAGAAAATGGCAAGTTTTACCGGTTCAGCCGGTAACCGGTCACATTTTGATTACACTAACACACATTTTAAAAGTTTGTGACACATAATAATATTTTTTTTTGAACTACAATTTTGGCATCGAATACTCTCATTTGCCACCCACATATCCTTTAGGAAGAAACTCCTCGCTTCCAACGCGCAAAGCGTACCCGGAATACTTTAGGTTAACTGCTTGGCCCGCACAGATTGAAGGATACCAGAGACACAACCTTGGAGAAAACTCCTCCCTCAAGATTTGAACATGCACCTATTTTTTCAAGGATACGAGCCCACGAACAACTGTAGCTTTTTACCACTCAACCAATAGTTCAGTGGTACATAATAATATTTTTGGATGTATATAGTCTATATCGGAACAATTGGAATTATATAACTTGATTTATAGCCTTAACCTTTTTTATTGAATGATTATTGAATATTAGTAATATTAGTAATATTAATATATAGCACTTAAAGATATACTGTAAATCGCAACGAACAGAATCAATGTGTAAAACTGGGCTTAATTCACATGCTTATGGGTACAAGTGGGCTTGGGTCTGCATTCTGGCTTGGCTATAGCCCAATAAAGTTCAGTTAGCCCAAAACAAAGTAACAATGGTTGGCCAACCTAGTTCAGTCCCAAGTGCTATCAACTTCTAGTATAAAGCCCAAAAACCTGAAAAGAGGCTCATAAATATTTTCTTTGCAAAAATAAAAAGTAAATAAAATGTTAAGCTTTATATGATTTTCTCTAATTACTATATATATACTAAATGGTGTAAAGTTTAGGCAATTTGAAACAAGTGGCATTTTCCGTTTTTTTTTTCCTTCCATTTTTTTTCCCTCTTTTCCATTTTCATGGTAAGGACTTAATATGTTAACAATATAAAACACAAGGACCAACAATGTAAAACTAAGATTTTAAATATTTATTCTATATGCTTTTAGATATTTTTTATAATTATAAAAAAAAGTTTCTATCTACTTAATTTTATAATAAAAGTAAGGTTCAATTTATTTGCTTTATATTTATAATTTTTACCTTTAAATTTTTAGTTTTTCCAACTTTCTTAAGAATGTCGTTAATGTACATCAATAAAGGTAACATATACAACTATTATTGACTTTTGTTTGACGATTACTCTTTATTACAATGACTGTAGGCACTTTAGTGAAAACTTTTGTGTCTGGTGATAAAAAAATATTTTTCTGATACATGTTTGTTTATTATTGATTAAGAAATGTATTTGAATTATGTGTATTTAATTGGTTTGTATTTAAAAAATTAAATCAGGTATTTGGTCTGCGCAGTGAAGCGTGGACCTGCTAAACTAGTTTGTTATATATTCAAATATGTCTACTGTTGGTGGAACATAAGCTACTATGGAAGGAGAGCTCGCCCTTTTTTTAAAAAAAAGAAAAATAATTTACACAACAAATTTTTTTTTACTAAAATATATGGGGTTTCTAGTGTTTACTCATTGTGTTACTAATTTACCCCCTCTATGGACTATGGTCGGGTTCAAGTTTCACCATAACTTAAAGTAATTTAATGACAGGGAAAATCACCTTAATACCCTTTTTATAATTTGATACAATAAATAATATGTCTTAAAATTTTGTTTCAAAACGAATCACTCGAATCATTCTATCAAAATCATTTTAGGACACGATTCATCCTTCTTTGTGTTTTTTTAACATAATTCATAGTGATTGTAATTTTTGACACGGGACATCCTCGTGTCTATCGACATTAACTTCTATTCGTTAAAAAGGATAACATGATAGGCATGTACGGACATTATGTTATAACTTGTACCATCCATGTTTTAACTAGAATATATAACTAATTATAATAAAATCATCAAATTGTAACACATTAAAATTATACCTTAACTATATGTACTATAAGATTAATGTATAGTTTTAATCAAATTTTCAATTTTGATAGTGAATTTAGGATCAAAATGAGTATGTTGGTGGGGACAACCTGACCAGTGGCGAGGTGATATCGACCAAAAAGTCACATTTTTAACCCCAATATTAAGCCCTAGAACAATAAAGATTCAAACTTTCTAGGCAAAATTATTGCTTTTTCGGTTGATTTTGTAGATTAAGTAATTACGAAGGCGATGCAAAAAAAATCAAGTAAAACGGAGCTAAAACGAAGATTCTAGAGCGAAAACGGTGAAAGACAAGAAATCAAGTTTACGATCCAGGAAATTCAGCTGACCAGGCAAGCCAAACGGCTTGCCTGGCTCAAAAACAGCCTGCCAAACGGGTCAGACAAACGGCCCCTGCAAACGGGCTGGCCTGGCAAACGGCCCCTGTAAACGGCCTGCCAAACGGCTTAGGCAAAATCCAAGTCTATTTAAAGGGCTTTCTCCATCCATTTCAACACACACTCAATTTGTAATTCATTTTATATTTTCAAGCTTTTAGTTAGTTTTTAGTAGTAGTTAGCTTAGCTTTTATTTTCCGGAGGATATCCCGGCGAGTCCCTGCGATCTAGGGCAGATTTCTTCGGCCTTTTCAGGTTTTTATCCGAAACGCTTGTCTTTCGTATTAAACATGTGTTCTTACTTTTTATGTTTAATAATGCGTTCCGATATTACCATGATAGCTTAATTAATCTGTATGTTGCCATGATAGAAGTTTGGGTTAGCGTAATTATGTTAATTTAGTACGATTACTGTTGTGATACTGAAATAGGAAGTCTGATAGATTTGTATGCTATAATCTTAATGATTGACCAACCTAGGTTGTGATCAGGACTTGTCCACCTATATGAAATTAGCTACTTCATAGGATTAAGACCCCTGGTTATACTGTATCTGAAGATTCTATGAACTTGGTATGGCCGGAGTTCCCGAGAGGCAATTAATGTTCTTTTAGGACACAGAACTTAGGAATTGAGACATGAATGACCTAGTATGACTATTGACTGTTTCGAAGAGACTTTTTAGGAGCTGTTAAGATCTAGTTAGTACCTTCACTGTGTGACCCAAGCCTATTGCATGTTCTTGTTTGATTGTTGCCTTAGGACTTAGTCATATCAACTGTTTAGGTATTTATTAGGTTTCTATCTGCTTCACAATCAGTATATCAACTATAATGCTGTATAATATTTGAATTGATATGATCTCATTAGTATGATGGAATGGTTGTTAGTTTTCACTTAAGGTTTTGCCAACTTAAACTGACGGACTCCTTCCGTTTGTGATCAGTGTTCAATCAACACGGCACGTTGTTATTCAGTTAACTAAACTGATAACGAGGGTTAGGACTAGAGCTCAACTCGCTAATAAACCTAGTGCTTTACCGAGGATAACCTCCAAGGTATAGCTACCTTTCAATTATACAACCAAATGACATACTTCTCACTACTCAAAGAGAACTCCAAGAGTTCAGAGACAAGTAGGTCTGTGTAATTGTGAAAGGACCCATTCATATACATTATAAACGATTCACAATAGTTGATTACATCGCGAGGTATTTGACCTCTATATGATACATTTTACAAACATTGCATTCGTTTTTAAAAGACAAACTTTCTTTACAACGAAAGTTGACGGCATGCACACCATTTCATAATACATCCAACTATAATTGGCTTAATAATAATCTTGATGAACTCAATGACTCGAATGCAACATCTTTCAAAATATGCCATGAATGACTCCAAGTAATATCCTTAATATGAGCTAATGCACAGCGGAAGATTTTTTTAATACCTGAGAATAAACATGCTTTAAAGTGTCAACCAAAAGGTTGGTGAGTTCATAGGTTTATTATAACAATCATTTCAATATATTAATAGACCACAAGATTTCCGTTTATAAATATGTGTACACCCGCAAGTGTATAAAAGTATTCTATAAGTTGTAGGCACCCGGTAACAAGCCTTAACGTTCATATTTTACCCTCTGAAGTACACCAGATCAGGTGTGTTTAAAATAACCTCGAAGTACTAAAGCATCCCATAGTCAGGACGGGGTTTGTCAGGCCCAATAGATCTATCTTTAAGATTCGCGCCTACCGTACATAGACAAGTAGTTTAATGTTACCAAGCTAAGGGTATATTTCTGGTTTAAACCCACGTAGAATTAGTTTTAGTACTTGTGCCTATTTCGTAAAACATTTATAAAAACATTGCATGTATTCTCAGTCCCAAAAATATATATAAAAGGGAGCAAATGAAACTCACCATACTGTATTTTGCAGTAAAAATACATATAACGTCATTTAACAAGTGCAAGGTTGGCCTCGGATTCACGAACGTATCAATATTGAGATTCAATATTGCAGGAAAGTACGTAGACGCAACGGAGATGATAAACACTAGATTGACCTCACGAGCATACCCATGAACCATACCCATCACCTTCATAGCTATAACCCATAATTTCCTTAGCTTCGACTCATTCAAAAAAACTATTTTGAAATCACTCGGACAGCACTCCGTCGTAATATTTTATGTATACTAATAATATCTTGAAATAATACAGAGCAAATATATATATATATATATATATATATATATATATATATATATATATATATATATATATATATATATATATATATATATATTAAGTTTCTATGAAATAATGAAACCTATTGAATTCTATTTATAATAGATTTTTGAATTATTAAAGTGAATTATTAAAGTATGAATTATTAAAGTGAATTATTAAAGTATGAATTATTAAAGTGAATTATTAAAGTATGAATTATTAAAGTATGAATTATTAAAGCGAATTATTAAAGTATGAATTATTAAAGCGAATTATTAAAGTATGAATTATTAAAGCGAATTATTAAAGTATGAATTATTAAAGTGAATTATTAAAGTATGAATTATTAAAGTGAATTATTAAAGTATGAATTATTAAAGTGAATTATTAAAGTTAAAGTAAAGTAAAAGTAAAGTAAAGGTAAAGTTAAAGTATAGTAAAAGTATAAAAACTATGTATGTATAATACGCGTATAAATATATATAATATTAATTTAAATCATTATATCTATTTAATGAAATAAAATATAAATATCGTTATATTTATTATACTGGTTAAGTAATGAGTTGTCAAAAGTGATTCTAGATATTTATAAAAGTTATATACGTTTTAATAATAAAGTTCTTTTTAAACTGAAAACGTCTTTGTACGTTTGAAAATAGATTAATAGAATATTATGGAAACCAATTCTCCGCTAACTTTTGTCTAACTTTCGTAAATGACACTTTTTGTTTTTATTTATAAATAGCTTTATAAATTATTCTGAATATCGTTAAGAGGAATAGATTTTCTCAAATCATAGTGGACCTCTCAACAGAGACTTGTAATCATAATTCAATGTTTCAGATAATTCAATCATTTAATATATATATTTTTGTAATTTTATCGAAAATCATATTGAAACAAATACGTTCGTGTAAAGTATTATACGTTTAATACTTTATTAATATTCTCAATTTATAATTTATATATATATATATATATATATATATATATATATATATATATATATATATATATATATATATATATATATATATATATATATATATACAAATACATATCTATTTATATATAACGGTTCGTAAATCGTCAGAATTGGTTCGAGGTTATAATGAATGTATGAACACAGTTTATAATTCTTGAGATTTAAGTTAACAAACTTTGCTTATCGTGTCGGAATAATATAAAGATTAAAGTTTAAATTTGGTCGGAAATTTTCGGGTCGTCACAGTACCTACCCTTTAAAGAAATTTCGTCCCCGAAATTTGATAGAAGTCGTCATAACTAACAATGAGAATGTTATTATAACGATTATAGAGTTTTATCATGTTCAAGAAGCATGGATAAAATAATTCGATTACTCGAAGCGTGTGAGTGAAGTTATCGTAAATGAATGAAATAAGATAATAGTGATTCGTCGTATCTTTTGACGTCATCACGATTGATCTCCGAAAAGAAAATCTTTGTAATCTATATTGGATTTGATTATTCGGCGATTAAGGAAATTATGATCCTCTTCGAATTAATGCGATAATCCATTTTGATTTCTCTGTCGGATATTTCACTATAAATCCACCTCCTTTGTTTTCTTACAACTCACACCTTCTCAACTCATATTTTAAAGTATTTGTCAATATGCTTCATCCAGTGCTGATTCTTGATATACTCCTCACTTTCATATCTGTCGCACTTCTTTTTCATTTGCCTCCGGAAGAATCTATTTACTTCTACTATACTCTTGGTTTTATAGTGTTTTTAGTTCTCCCGTGTCTTTATATTGCTATATGCATTGATATATACAGTTTGTGATTTCTGGGTTGTTGTTGGGTTTTATATCTTCCCTTATATTTCAAAGTCCTTGCTTCTTCTATAATCATTGTCATCCACAGTTAATGCTCTCTTCTATTTGCTATGATTTATACTCCCATTTCTAGTTCGGAGCTTTGTCCGTTCGTTTCTTCTTCTTGCGATTAAGCACCGCTTGTAATGGTCCAGAATTCGCAGATATAAATTTCGGAATGAACATTGTTAATGTTCTAGGAAGGAAATTGTAATGGCACGATCTTGACTTGTCAAATTACCAGAATACCTCGGAAAAGGCCGAATCATCAAGAAATATTTTCTTGATATTTAGAGATCAAAGAGAATACAAGAGTCGTGTAACATAGCACACGATGACGTTATGATCTGTGAATCATCATGTTCCATTTAGAAACTCAGCATGAATTACTGTAATATAATCACGTTGATCAAGTGTCATTATATTATACTAACTCATGCTTCAGCTCCCAACACTTCTTCAAGAATATTCCTATTTTAAACTCAAATGTTTCAGAATTTAGAAACTAAAATAGTTTCTTTTATGATATAATACAGATAGCGCGAAGAGGTAAATGATTTCAGATAAGAATAATTATAAAAATATCTTCAGAAGTATGGATGATATTTATAATGAAACGATGATATCTTAGAATGTCTAATATCAGAGGATGATGAAGGATATTATCCGCAGGGGTTTAGTTAATGACTTCAGCAAGTACTGAATCATTTGGATTCTTTGAAGGCAGGTTCAGCCTTTGTGATTTGTCCACAGCCTCCTTCATACTTTGCTCAATCCGTTTTCCAGTTCAGAAGCTTCTCTTTTTCTGAGCTTTGCCAATATACTATCCTTTATCATACTTTTTACTGTTAAGGTCATTTACAGTTTTTGCTGCTTCATCAGCATTTTTCAAAATTTCGAGAACTGGTTCGCAGTTTAGGGTGTTTTTCAGAAATTTCTCATTCAAAGAATGTAAGTCTTGGAGGTAGACGTTGTGTGTATATGTAATTGTTGATGTAGACATGCTGCGAGGTTTCAAAATACTGATTGCTGATTCTCAATAATTGGTATGGCAATTCTTGTTATAAGGTACGAATGAGTATATGATAGGGTTTCGATAATTATAATGATTTTTTTTTGGAAAGTTAAAGATCAGTGAAGTTGTTGGTAAGTTTATTGCTAATGTGGTGAATATAAACGATTCCTCGGTAACGTTGGCGAAAGGACAATGTATCTATCGAGGTTATAATAAGAATGTTTTGATTGAGAAGTCGAAGTTGACTTGCTGGAGCTGTGACAAAACTGTCTATTTTGAAACGGAATTGAAAAGTTATTTTAGCTAGTAAATGCCAAAGGGTCTAACACGGATACGTGTCGAACTATGACTTGGGTTTTGAGAGTTTTTCAGGTGTATAACTGTGGGTAACATATGGTTGGATCATCATCTCGATTGTTCCTTAGTTGAAGTGTCTTCAGGAATTTCGAAGGGTTTGAGCACATATTGTAATCGTTAATACATATGATGTTCTAACACAGTTTTGAAGTCAAAGTATAGCTTTGAAAGATATAGGAATCTAAGAGTGATGATACTGGTTATATTTCGAATTGAATTATGCGATTTCAAAATCAGAATATGTAATTGAATTTGAATGAGTATGATTGTTTTGATTTATATGAAAGAATGGATATTGTTGTGAAAGTAGGGAGTATAGTTGATGATTGCTGAATCAGTTTCGAAAAATGTAATGTATTAATTGTGAATTTATATATCTCTCGGGTATTACCTACCCGTTAAACAAAAATTTCACAATTAATATTTTGTACAAAAGAAGTCTATTACAGTCTTTATGAAAATATATGTGTATATTTTTTTTAGATGTAATATAGATTTAATGAGTTAATATTAAATTAAACTCATTTGTTTTATGGTTGAAACTAGAATTGAGTAATCCCTAAAACTTTATAAATTGCATAAGTATTTCTTCAATAATATTGAAATTATGAATCATTACTTTGTTATTTGTTGGTTTTCGTGAAATTCTTGTGAACTTCGCAAGGTACGAATGATGTTATTTGAAAATTTTCGAGTACATCGATGATGAAAGTGTAAAAACAAACATATATTCGAATAATACACTTGATTTATTATGAATTGGAATTTTATTGAATTGAGACAGAGATTGTAATTAACGATGGTTAAGTTGCGGACGAAGGACGTACATCATTGCATATTTGTAATATGAATTAACTGAGTAGTTAAGATTCACACATAATAGCTTAGTACGGGAAGATTTATTATGGTTTAAAAAATTTATACATATAAAATATACATATAAATCTTTCGATTGGAAATGAGTTAATACTTCATAACTCGTTGATATAATATATTTGTTGTTGATTCGTAATGATGTCCACAATGATTCTTGAACTGACAGAGTATGTGATGTTACAGGTGCTGTTGATTCTGACGATACTGACGGCACTGACTTTGTTGATGATGCTACGGTCCTGTTAATGCTGTTGGTAAAACAATTCTAGCTTGTAAATCGTACACAATTTTCAATCAAAGTTTCTACTCTACCATCTCCGTTCACTCATCCGATTTACGGTCAGAATTAAATAATCTCTAAGATTTTGGAGATTACATAACTGCCGTAGAGATATCTCTTCAATGAAGTTTATGAATTAATACTTCATCGTTTGTTGTTGTTGATATTCCTGGATATTTACAGGGCGTATGACGTTGATGTTTGAGATACAGATTGTGATGTTGCGGTGTGGGATGTGGATGTTGTTGTTGGTGGTGGTGATGGTACTGTTGGTGTTGCTGATGGTGGTACTGTTTATGCTGCTGGTGCTGGTGTTTGTAACCTTTGCACCATATTCTCCAAAGCCACTACCCGAGCGCGAAGCTCTTTGACTTCTTCTATTACACCGGGGTGATTGTCGGTTCGGACGAGCGGATAAATAAAATCTAGAATTTGGTGTAGTATGTAATCGTGACGAGATACTCTAGAAATAAGAGAGAAAATGGTGTTTCGGATAGGTTCATCGGTAAGTGCTTCAGGTTCTTCGCCAAGAGGGCAATGTGGTGGTTGAAGGGATCACCTTCTTCTTGTCTCCAATGATTAAGGAGGATACAAACCCATCCACAATTCATCCAGAATAGATGATGACTAATTGGTTGATCCATTCCGGTCACACTGCTTTCGGAACTTGAGTGGGATTCCATTTCAGAATCCGAGGGACTTGAACTAATGACGAATTCCATTTAGTACGATTGAATAAAGAATTTTTTGATATGAAATGATTTTCCGGCTATCGGGTGGTATTCTAATTATATAGAGCAAAAGGTTTCGTAGATTACGGAGGAATTTACGGAATATGTCAGGCAAAGTTTACAGTAACAGATACGCTAAGATATGAATTTTGTCTATACACTATTCATGCAATCAATGCAATAAGATGTGTCTAGACTAAGAATGATATGCAGGTAATTTTCGACAAAAATGATGAGCAAAACTTTTGACATGCAGACACGGTCGAAGTCCAGACTCACTAATGCATCTTAACGACTATCAGTTAGACACACTAATGCAGACCTGGTTCGCTAAGACCACCGCTCTAATACCAACTGAAAGGACCCGTTCATATACATTATAAATGATTTACAATAGTTGATTACATCGCGAGGTATTTGACCTCTATATGATACATTTTACAAACATTGCATTCGTTTTTAAAAGACAAACTTTCTTTACAACGAAAGTTGACGGCATGCACACCATTTCATAATACATCCAACTATAATTGGCTTAATAATAATCTTGATGAACTCAATGACTCGAATGCAACGTCTTTCAAAATATGCCATGAATGACTCCAAGTAATATCCTTAAAATGAGCTAATGCACAGCGGGAGATTTTTTTAATACCTGAGAATAAACATGCTTTAAAGTGTCAACCAAAAGGTTGGTGAGTTCATAGGTTTATCATAACAATCATTTCAATATATTAATAGACCACAAGATTTCCGTTTATAAATATATGTACACTCGCAAGTGTATAAAAGTATTCTATAAGTTGTAGGCACCCAGTAACAAGCCTTAACGTTCATGTTTTACCCTCTGAAGTACACCAGATCAGGTGTGTTTAAAATAACCTCGAAGTACTAAAGCATCCCATAGTCAGGACGGGGTTTGTCAGGCCCAATAGATCTATCTTTAAGATTCGCGCCTACCGTACATAGACAAGTAGTTTAATGTTACCAAGCTAAGGGTATATTTCTGGTTTAAACCCACGTAGAATTAGTTTTAGTACTTGTGCCTATTTCGTAAAACATTTATAAAAACAGCGCATGTATTCTCAGTCCCAAAAATATATATAAAAGGGAGCAAATGAAACTCACCATACTGTATTTCGCAGTAAAAATACATATAACGTCATTTAAGAAGTGCAAGGTTGGCCTCGGATTCACGAACGTATCAATATTGAGATTCAATATTGCAGGAAAGTACGTAGACGCAACGGAGATGATAAACACTAGATTGACCTCACGAGCATACCCATGAACCATACCCATCACCTTCATAGCTATAACCCATAATTTCCTTAGCTTCGACTCATTCAAAAAAACTATTTTGAAATCACTCGGACAGCACTCCGTCGTAATATTTTATGTATACTAATAATATCTTGAAATAATACAGAGCAATATATATATATATATATATATATATATATATATATATATATATATATATATATATATATATATATATATATATATATATATATATATATATAAATCGATTGAGAGAGTTTAGAGAAATATATTTTTAAATTTCTATGAAATAATGAAACCTATTGAATTCTATTTATAATAGATTTTTGAATTATTAAAGTGAATTATTAAAGTATGAATTATTAAAGTGAATTATTAAAGTATGAATTATTAAAGTGAATTATTAAAGTATAAATTATTAAAGTGAATTATTAAAGTATGAATTATTAAAGTGAATTATTAAAGTATGAATTATTAAAGTGAATTATTAAAGTATGAATTATTAAAGTGAATTATTAAAGTATGAATTATTAAAGTGAATTATTAAAGTATGAATTATTAAAGTGAATTATTAAAGTTAAAGTAAAATAAAAGTAAAGTAAAGGTAAAGTTAAAGTATAGTAAAAGTATAAAAACTATGTATGTATAATACGCGTATAAATATATATAATATTAATTTAAATCGTTATATATATTTAATAAAATAAAATATAAATATCGTTATATTTATTATACTGGTTAAGTAATGAGTTGTCAAAAGTGATTCTAGATATTTATAAAAGTTATATACGTTTTAATAATAAAGTTCTTTTTAAACTGAAAACGTCTTTGTACGTTTGAAAATAGATTAATAGAATATTATGAAAACCAATTCTCCACTAACTTTTGTCTAACTTTCGTAAATGACACTTTTTATTTTTATTTATAAATAGCTTTACAAATTATTCTGAATATCGTTAAGAGGAATAGATTTTCTCAAATCATAGTGGACCTCTCAACAGAGACTTGTAATCATAATTCAATGTTTTTGATAATTCAATCATTTAATATATATATATATTTTTAATTTTGTCGAAAATCATATTGAAACAAATACGTTCGTGTAAAGTATTATACGTTTAATACTTTATTAATATTCTCAAGTTATAATATATATATACATATACATATCTATTTATATATAACGGTTCGTGAATCGTCGGAATTTGGTCGAGGTTATAATGAATGTATGAACACAGTTTAAAATTCTTGAGATTTAACTTAACAAACTTTGCTTATCGTGTCGGAATAATATAAAGATTAAAGTTTAAATTTGGTCGGAAATTTCCGGGTCGTCACAAATTGGCTCATCCAACCAGATCTACATCATTCCAAGCATAGTCTTAACATAAGCATAATTACCTTTTCCTAACCCAATACTGATATCTTGGTTAACATTTCCCTGATCTGCATACTTCGGATATCCTTCCACTTATTTACTTTTTCGCATATAGAACTTTTATCTTAAACCAACTACTATCCTTTATCTAGGTAATTTAACTAAAAGACAATTATCCACTTGATCTTCAATTCGTTAATCCACAAAAAAACACGACACTAGGTTAACTTACACATTCTACACCATAGAAAGTACAAGTAAATTTAGGCCCCGCGCAATATAAATAAACAAAACCACTGTGTGCTACCTTGATCAACTGAACAGGACGTCCTGCGGCCTAACGACACCGCACGAATTAAACCGTCCATTTCGGCCGTATCTTTGTAGTGACATCACGAGCCTAGGTAGTGACTCGTGGTGTCACGGGACACTTCTAGTTTAAAAAATATTAGTAGAAAATACCCTATAAATTGTATAAGACACCACTAAATGCAACTGGAAGACCCCATATCTTTTTCGAATTTATAGTTTTTTATTTAAAATGTATGGGACACCACTATATTTAACTACTCGGACCCAATATATTCTCCGAACTTGTAGTTTTTGAAAGTAAACAACCACTAAAATAATATTCAAATATAAATATAATTAGGACTCAAAAAAAAATTTGAAGACCCCGTTGAGTTTGCATCCTAGAATCGCCACTGACCCTGACCATGTTTTTGGATATCGAAAATTACCTCAACCAGATCTCCACACATGTTACGTATTACATGTTACGTATTTTTTTTCTTCAGAATATTTGATTTTGAAACATATCTCTCAACTTCAATCATCTGCGGCCAACTTATCTTTTCCTTCCTCTCTCTCACTAGGGATGACAATGGATGTTCGATCCATTGGATATCCATCCAATTCAATTCATTTAAATGGATATCGATAATCTAAATGGATGTTAAATGGATATGGATATGGATGATCTAAATGGATGCTAAATGGATATGGATGTGAATATGGATGATGTGAAAATTTAGTGGATCGGGTATGGATGATGTGAAAATTTAGTGGATTGGGTATGGATGATAATTTTTCATCTATGGATATATCCATTTACCATCTGAAATACAT
Organism: Rutidosis leptorrhynchoides; assembly: GCF_046630445.1. Classification (NCBI taxonomy): domain Eukaryota; kingdom Viridiplantae; phylum Streptophyta; class Magnoliopsida; order Asterales; family Asteraceae; genus Rutidosis; species Rutidosis leptorrhynchoides. The sequence goes on along the minus strand of NC_092337.1, from coordinate 48,394,062 downwards.
ATATACATATTTACTTAAATATATGTGTTTACATTTACATAGTCTTATATATGTACACTATAAACTACTAAAAATATTATTGAAAATATATATTGTGATGATACAACTATGTGAATAGTATTAAATTCGTATCTCTTACATATATTACATATTATTGTTAAAAATACTTTGATGATTTCATTTATAATAGGAATATTTTTGGAAAAACTTAACATCCAAACGGACATTCGTTTACCTGCTTCATCTAACGGATATGGATATGGATGGATGATATATATTTAAATGGATACGGATATGGATATGGATATAGGCTCACCCGATCCATATCCGGTCCATTGTCATCCCTATCTCTCATTATTCTTTATATCACAATTAACCACCCAAAACAGCTACTTAGTTAAGTAACAACTACTTCCAAATCGACAAACACAGACACAAAGTCTATTTTTTAATAAAGCCACGAAATAGCTCAAAGCCCTTTGTATCTTAGTTAATTACGCTATCTGCGATCAACAAGTTTGTTCAGTGGTCACGTCGTAATGTAGTAAGTTTTGTGGATGAAGGATTGTTTGGCTGAAATCCTCGCCGCTTTAATCACCACATGTATATCATAATCATCAACACTTAATCCAACGCTCCACCATCAAATCCACCATTAACCAACTATTCAAACCAAAGTCATCATTGTTGTTGGAGATAGGGTGGTCTATATGTTGAACTTTTTGGATGTATATATATATATGTGTGTTTTTAAAGGGTGTTAGGGTCCGTTCTCACTCTATTCTCCTCTCCCGTATTGAAAAAGAAGACTTCTTATTAGTTGAAGCTTGTATTGAAGTACTGTTTCCATATTCAGGTTATGGAGTCACGTCGGTCGATTGGCAGAGGGCCTTGGGTCACTACTCCCAAGGGCCTCAAACTTCTAGAACGTTAGCTTGTTTCTAGCAAACGCCTTTGACCCCTCCCAGAGTTAGAAAATTCAATCAGTGTCGTCTTAAATTTCTTGACTTGTAGCTCTAAAGAGTCCTGCATGGAGTCTGTTTAGAGCTACTTGGTTGAAAGGTTCATTGACAACTTAAGATAATTTGTAAGATTAATTAGATTATGGGAAAGAGTGAATTACTTCTATACAACTAAAAGCGGGGAGTGCTTCATAAGAGCACGATCAAATTTAGATGAATATATAGTTGTGATGCCCCGTCCAAAACCTCTATGGTACGGATCATCAACAACAGGTCCATTAAACGGTATAACACTACATGTTGTTTCAAACAAGGTTTTGCATTCATAAAAAGATAACGTTTTTCCAACAACAAATGTTTAACAAGAGTAACGTGCTTCTATGAATAGAAAGCATTAACAATAGTACGTGACACTTAGGTCATTACAAAACCATGGTTCGAAAATAACATAAGTAGTGAATGCAAAGTAAAAAGTCCATGACTAGGAGACATCTCTAACAATGCAGCGGAAGTCTAACACAGCAAGTCTATTACAGTGGAAGCAATAAAAGTCTTAGTTACCTGAGAATAAAACATGCTAAAAGGTCAATACGAATGTTGGTGAGCTATAGTTTTATTGTAAACAATAATGTAATGTAGACCACGAGATTTTGTATTCAAAATAGTATGAAAAGTATATGCTTAATCGTTGGCGCTTGGTAACTAACTTAACAAGGAAATATAATGTATCACCCCCTAAAAGTACACTTGGCAAGTGCGTTAAAACAGACGAAGTATTAAACACCCGTTAAATGCTAGCGCGACTAGCCCGAGTGGGAATGTCAAGCCCTATGGATCCATATCTAAGATTCGCGTTCACCGATTCATAAACTAATGACTAAACGTTACCGAGTTAAGGGAAAAATTTGTGCTGTTATGTCACCCACACATATATAAAGTTAAAGTACTCGTGTCTAGTATGTAAAACATAAAAAACGCATGTATTCTCAGTCCCAAAAATAGTTAAAGTAAAAAGAGAGCTATAACTCACAGTGAATGTGCGGTAAAGTTGATACGAAAATGTAAGCAAGTAGTAAGTCATTCAACCTAAGTCAATGGTTACTAAGTCAGTAAATCGTCCCAAAAAGTTTAAAAGTAAGTAAGTTAAGTCTTAAGTATCATCATTATCATCATACGTAAAAGATAAAGTAAGTTTTCAACAAGAATAGTGGTCGAAACGAAAGGCTGAATTCGAGCAGCCGCTATGACCTCTACACAAATTAAAATGATGCGTGGCCAGTGGCTAAGGCTCCATTTGTGAGTCCTCTCACGACTATCCAATATTCAGATCCTAACTCGATGTCGTTTGACCGTGGCGACGGTCAAAGCGCGAGTAGGTCAGAAATTTCAGCACCTCGTTACGAATGCGTAGTGAACTTCGGAAGACTATAAATCCTAAACCGTATATCGGATTTAGGTGAGTCTTAAACGAAAAGTCATCTACACATCCCGAAGTTTCTGAAAATCAATTTTCTAGAAGCTCCAGGCATCATATCAGACGCTAAAAAACAGATACAAGTTCTCCGGTGGGTTTCTTGGTGTTTGATGCTTATCACGGTTCTCATCCTTGATGAAAATAAGCCTCAAGTGTACAACTCCTTAATATTTTAGCATCATTTTGACCAAGTTTTAACCATAAACACACAATGTCAAGACTAAGAAAAGAAGTACAACTCACTTAAGAGTTTTAGAAGGATGATGAACCAAAGTTACATCAAGTTCTTAGTTTCGACACAAGTACAAGTCCTATTTGAAATTTAAAGCTACAAACTTGGATTCAAACCAAATAAGCACGACCTTAAGTTATAGAACTTAGATCTTAGCTAAATATTGAAGACCTTAGGCTAGAAAGTCTAGATCTTGTGTTCTAGGTGAAACCCTAAGTTATAGAACTTAGACTTCCAACTTCTACAAAACCTTAAGTTATAAAACTTAGATTTTTACAAAGTAGGATGAATATAAGCTAATGAGCTTTTGTTTTAATAATTTAGATGACCATAAGTTACATAACTTAGATCAAACTTAGATGAGTGAAAGTTATAAGCTAGAAAGCTTAAACTTTCTTGTTCTTGAACATTCAAAGTTAGACTTTGGTTACAAGATGTATGAGATCAAAGTTAACAAGTAATCTTTGACCAAGGAAACATATATAAATCAAAATACATAAGAACAAGAAATAAATTTAAATCTAGTAATAAACAAGTTCAAGCTTGGATTCTTTACATAAAGAGATATCAAGTTAGAAGCTTGAATCTTCATAAAATAAACTTTAAGTTTCCAATACTTGAACAAAAGAAGATGTTAAAGTTTTTGAACTTTAGATCCTTACAAGTTTTCATGTAGAACCAAAAGCTATAAAGCTTTGATCCTTGTTCTTGCTTCTTCATCATACAAGAGATTGAAGCTTGCAAGATAGTATAAGGATTCAAGTTACAAAAACTAAAATCCAAGAACATTAAAGATGATGACGATTTCGATTTTAGAAAGAAAGAAAGAAAAGAAATAAGTTTCAAAACTTACAAATAGGAGAGAATTCTAGAGTGAGAATGTAGAGAGAAGTGTGTGTTTGAGAAAAATGAATGAAGTGTGTATTTAACAAAGAAAGAAAAGAAAAAAAATAAATATAAGAATGGTGATGGGGTGTGCCAAAACCGACAGCATCATGGGGGTGGGTGGTGTGGTCCATGGTGGTGGTACAATGGTGATGTTGGCTAGCATGCTTGAATGAGGTTAAAACATGTAAGGAAGGTACACAAGCATGCATGCATTTTGTCTTAATTCCTAAATGGGTTTTGTCTTTAGTTAAATGGGTTAACCAACCCATTAACTAGCCCACTAAAACTAGCCCATTAACTTGAGTAGGTTGGGCCATGGAAGTCCTAGTCCATTATGGTGATTTGTCCATTAAGACTAACTAGTGTGCATTAGTAAAACACTAAGCGTAATTAAGCAATCAACAAGCGAAGTAATTGTCATTAAGAATTAACAATTAGGATTAAGTAGTCATAACAATCCAATTATGACCAAAGTTTATCGTGAAATGTCCCGTTCATATTGATTATAAACGTTCCATATTAATTGATTTCGTTGCGAGGTTCTGACCTCTATATGAGACGTTTTTCAAAGACTGCATTCATTTTTAAAACAACCATAACCTTTATTTTATCAATAAAGGTTTCAAAAGTATTACGTAGATTATCAAATAATGATAATCTAAAATATACTGTTTACACATGACCATTACATAATGGTTTACAATAGAAATATATTACATCGATATATGTTTCTTGAATGCAGTTTTTACATAATATCATACAAACATGGACTCCAAATCTTGTCCTTATTTTAGTATGCAACAGCGGAAGCTCTTAATATTCACCTGAGAATAAATATGCTTTAAACGTCAACAAAAATGTTGGTGAGTTATAGGTTTAACCTATATATATCAAATCGTAACAATAGACCACAAGATTTCATATTTCAATATACATCCCATACATAGAGATAAAAATCATTCATATGGTGAACACCTGGTAACCGACATTAACAAGATGCATATATAAGAATATCCCCATCATTCTGGGACACCCTTCGGATATGATATAAATTTCGAAGTACTAATGCATCCGGTACTTTGGATGGGGTTTGTTAGGCCCAATAGATCTATCTTTAGGATTCGCGTCAATTAGGGTGTCTGTTCCCTAATTCTTAGATTACCAGACTTAATAAAAAGGGGCATATTCGATTTCGATAATTCAACCATAGAATGTAGTTTCATGTACTTGTGTCTATTTTGTAAATCATTTATAAAACCTGCATGTATTCTCATCCCAAAAATATTAGATTTTAAAAGTGGGACTATAACTCACTTTCACAGATTTTTACTTCGTCGAGAAGTAAGACTTGGCCACTGGTCGATTCACGAACCTATAACAAATATGTACATATATATCAAAGTATATTCAAAATATATTTACAACACTTTTAATACATTTTGATGTTTTAAGTTTATTAAGTCAGCTGTCCTCGTTAGTAACCTACAACTAGTTGTCCAACGTTAGATGTACAGAAAAAAATTGATATATATTATCTTGAATCAATCCACGACCCGGTGTATACACGTCTCAGGCTAGATCACAACTCAAAGTATATATATTTTTGGAATCAACCTCAACCCTGTATAGCTAACTCCCTCATTACTACATATAGAGTGTCTATGGTTGTTCCAAATAATATATACACATGGGTCGATATGATATGTCAAAACATTTGCATACGTGTCTATGGTATCCCAAGATTACATAATATATTAGAATACATGTATAATACAATATAAGTTAGCTAGGATATGATTAATATAGATTTGTTACCAATTTTCAAGTTGCTACAACAAGAAAAATTATCCAATCTTGTTTTACCCATAACTTCTTCATTTTAAATCCGTTTTGAGTGAATCAAATTGATATGGTTTCATATTGAACTCTATTTTATGAATCTAAACAGAAAAAGTATAGGTTTATAGTCGGAAATATAAGTTACAAGTCGATTTTGTAAAGGTAGTCATTTCAGTCGAAAGAACGACGTCTAGATGACCATTTTAGAAAACATACTTCCACTTTGAGTTTAACCATGATTTTTGGATATAGTTTCATGTTCATAAGAAAAATTATTTTCCCAGAAGAACAACTTTTAAATCAAAGTTTATCATAGTTTTTAATTAACTAACCCAAAACAGCCCGCGGTGTTACTACGACGGCGTATGTCCGGTTTTACAGTGTTCTTCGTGTTTCCAGGTTTTAAATCATTAAGTTAGCATATAATATAGATATAGAACATGTGTTTAGTTGATTTTAAAAGTCAAGTTATAAGGATTAACTTTTGTTTGCGAACAAGTTTAGAATTAACTAAACTATCTTCTAGTAATTACAAGTTTAAACATTCGAATAAGATAGCTTTATATGTATGAATCGAATGATGTTATGAACATCATTACTACCTCAAGTTTTCTGGATAAAGCTACTGGAAATGAGAAAAATGGATCTAGCTTCAAAGGATCCTTGGATGGCTTGAAATTTCTTGAAGCAGAATCATGACACGAAAACAAGTTCAAGTAAGATTTCCACTCGAAATAAGATTGTTATAGTTATAGAAATTGAATAAAAGTTTGAATATGAGTATTACCTTGTATTAGAAAGATATATTACTGTAAATAATAAAGATTTCTTGAGGTTAGATGATCACTCTACAAGATTGGAAGTAAGCTAGCAAACTTGGAAGTATTCTTGATTTTATGAAACTAGAACTTGTAGAATTTATGAAGAACACTTAGAACTTGAAGATAGAACTTGAGAGAGATCAATTAGATGAAGAAAATTGAAGAATGAAAGTGTTTGTAGGTGTTTTTGGTCGTTGGTGTATGGATTAGATATAAAGGATATGTAATTTTGTTTCCATGTAAATAAGTCATGAATGATTACTCATATTTTTGTAATTTTATGAGATATTTCATGCTAGTTGCCAAATGATGGTTCCCACATGTGTTAGGTGACTCACATGGGCTGCTAAGAGCTGATCATTGGAGTGTATATACCAATAGTACATACATCTAAAAGCTGTGTATTGTACGAGTACGAATACGAGTGCATACGAGTAGAATTGTTGATGAAACTGAACGAGAATGTAATTGTAAGCATTTTTGTTAAGTAGAAGTATTTTGATAAGTGTCTTGAAGTCTTTCAAAAGTGTATGAATACATATTAAAACACTACATGTATATACATTTTAACTGAGTCGTTAAGTCATCGTTAGTCGTTACATGTAAGTGTTGTTTAAAACCTTTAGGTTAACGATCTTGTTAAATGTTGTTAACCTAATGTTTATAATATCAAATGAGATTTTAAATTATTATATTATCATGATAATATGATGTATGAATATCTCTTAATATGATATATATACATTAAATGTCGTTACAACGATAATCGTTACATATATGTCTCGTTTCAAAATCATTAAGTTAGTAGTCTTGTTTTTACATTTGTAGTTCATTGTTAATATACTTAATGATATGTTTACTTATCATAATATCATGTTAACTATATATATCCATATATATGTCATCATATAGTTTTTACAAGTTTTAACGTTCGTGAATCGCCGGTCAACTTGGGTGGTCAATTGTCTATATGAAACCTATTTCAATTAATCAAGTCTTAACAAGTTTGATTGCTTAACATGTTGGAAACATTTAATCATGTAAATATCAATTTCATTTAATATATAAAAACATGGAAAAGTTCGGGTCACTACATATCATGTACCAAGTACGTATCTCGTTCTAAACGACTAGTGACACTAACGGTCATAAGTGCATTCGAGGATCAAGTTAAGTGATTAAGAACTTAATAACACGTTTTAAGATATTAACGAAAGTAATTAACATGGATAATGATCCCAGAATATTATCTAGCTCAGTACGCACATATACGCATATTCGTGCAAGTGTAAAGTATAAATATAAGTCGAAAAAGTCGGGTCGTTTAATTATCCACCTGTTAAAGAAAATTTTGTCCCGAAATTTTAAGCGGAGGTAGACGGTAGTGTCGGGAAGAGGTGAGGATACTTCTGCATCATCTGATCCTCTCGTTCCCAAGTAAACTCAAGTCCTCGTTTAGCATTCCAACGGACTCAGAGGATTGGAATCTTGCTTTGCTTCAAGGTCTTGACCTCGCGGTCCATGACCTCAACAGGTTCTTCCACGAAGTGGAGCTTGTCGTCAATCGTAAGCTCATCAAGGGGTATGACAAGTTCTGGTTCGGTAAGATACTTCTTCAGGTTTGATACGTGGAAAGTGGGATGAACAGAACTTAATTGAGTCGGAAGATCTAAACGATAAGCAATGGGTCCAACACGCTCTAAGATTTTAAAAGGACCAATATATCGCGGATTTAGCTTTCCACGCTTTTCGAAACGGATTACACCTTTCCAAGGTGCGACTTTTAACATTACACGGTCACCCACTTGGAATTCGAGATCCTTACGTCTAATGTCGGCAAAGCTCTTTTGACGATTACGGGCAGTCTTGAGCCTTTCTTGGATTTGAACGATCTTCTCGGTTGTTTCATGGATGAGTTCGGGTCCGGTGATTTGATTTTCTTATCATCTACTTCGGCCCAACAAATAGGAGAATGACATTTACGGCCATATAAAGCTTCGAAAGGTGCAACATTAATACTCGAATGGTAACTATTGTTGTAAGAGAATTCGGCTAAAGGAAAATGCTTTTCCCAAGCTTTTCCGAAATCAATAACACAAGCTCGTAACATGTCTTCCAAGGTTTGAATCGTGCGTTCGCTTTGTTCGTCGGTTTGTGGGTGATATGCGGTACTCATGTCAAGACGTGTAAGCAAGGCTTCTTGTAAGGAATGCCAAAATCTAGAAGCGAAACGGGCATCTCGGTCAGAAATAATTGATAGGGGTACACCGTGACGGGATACAATTTCCTTTATGTACAGTTGTGCAAGTTTGTCCATTGTATCGGTTTCTTTCATGGCTAGGAAGTGAGCGGATTTGGTGAGACGGTCATTAGTAACCCATATGGTATCATAACCGCCTACCGTTTTTGGTAGTTTCATGATGAAGTCCATCGTTATCCTTTCCCACTTCCATTGTGGGATTTCGGGTTGTTGAAGTAACCCAGATGGCCTTTGATGTTCGGCTTTGACTTTGGAACAAGTTAAGCACTTTCCGACATAAGTAGCAATGTTCTTTTTAATGTTCGGCCACCAATATTGTTCTTTGAGATAGTGGTACATCTTACCGGCCCCTGGATGAATCGAATACCTTGACTTATGGGCTTCGTCTAGAATAAGGCTTCGTAAATCCCCATAACTAGGCACCCAAATTCTTCTGGCGAAATATCGGAGTCCGGTTTTCTTAACCTCGAATCGAGAGACGAGAATGTTCAAGCGTTCGTGAGAAATATTTTCATCTTTGAGAGCCTCATCTTGGGCTACACGGATTTGGCTATTGAGATTTGTGTGGATGGTGATGTTTAAGGCTCGGACACGAAGAGGTACTATTCTTTCCTTTCGGCTTAAGGCATCGGCTACTACATTTGCCTTCCCGGGATGGTAACGAAGTTCACAATCGTAATCGTTCAATGTTTCGATCCACCGTCGTTGCCTCATATTCAGTTGTTTTTGATCGAAAATGTGTTGGAGGCTTTTGTGGTCAGTGAAGATGGTACTTTTAGTTCCGTAAAGATAGTGTCTCCATAATTTGAGTGCAAAGACTACGGCTCCAAGTTCGAGATCGTGTGTCGTGTAGTTTCGTTCGTGAATTTTCAATTGTCGAGAGGCATAATCAATAGCTTTCTTTCGTTGCATCAATACACACCCAAAACCATGTTTCGAGGCATCGCAATATACAATAAAGTCATCATTGCCTTCGGGAAGAGATAAGATAGGAGCGGTAGTTAACTTTTTCTTTAAGGTTTGAAACGCCGTCTCTTGTTCGGCCGCCCAAACGAATTTCTTTCCTTTGTGAGTTAATGCGGTTAAAGGACGTGCAATCAAAGAGAAACCTTCGATGAATCTATGATAATAACCGGTGTGGCCTAAAAATTGACGAATATGAGTAGGGGTAGTGGGGGTTTCCCACTTGCTAATGGCTTCGATTTTTGCGGGATCGACTTTAATACCTTGATCTCTTACAACATGACCAAGAAATTGAACTTCCTTTAACCAAAATTCATACTTGGAGAATTTGGCATAGAGTTGTTCTTGTCTCAAGAGTTAAAGCACGAGTCGAAGGTGTTGTTCGTGTTCTTCTTCGCTTTTTGAATAGATTAAGATATTATCTATGAATACGATAATGAATTTGTCTAGGTACGGCTTGCACACGCGGTTCATAAGATCCATGAATACAGCAGGTGCGTTAGTTAAACCAAATGGCATCACAAGAAACTCATAATGACCATAACGAGTTCGGAACGCAGTCTTAGGGACATCACCCTCAACTGGTGATAACCTGATCACAAATTAATCTTGGAGTAAATGATTGATCCTTGTAGTTGATTGAATAGATCATCAATCCTGGGAAGGGGATACCGGTTCTTGATTGTCAACTTGTTTAGTTCGCAATAATTGATACACATACAAAAAGATCTGTCCTTCTTCTTTACGAACAAAACGGGAGCGCCCCAAGGCGAAGAACTTGGTCGAATAAATCCGCGGTCTAGCAATTCTTATAGTTGACTCTGCAACTCTTGCATTTTAGTTGGTGCAAGTCGATAAGGTGCACGAGCTACAGGTGCAGCTCCCTGCACTAGATCAATATGAAACTCCATTGATCGCGGTGGGGGTAATCCTGGAAACTCTTCTGAAAAAACTTCATGGAATTCGTTTACAATCGGTACATCCTTCATGCTTTTCTCCTCAGTTTCCAACTTCTTCACATGTGCCAAAATAGCAAAACGTCCTTTTCTCATGAACTTCTGTGCCTTCATACAACTAATTAGGTTCAGCTTTGGGCAACATCTCTTCATGTAAACTATTAATGGCACAACATTCTCGCGAGGTATACGAATAATCTTCTCTCCACAGACAACTTCTGCTTTTACCTTAGACAGCCAGTCCATGCCGACTGTCACGTCAAAGCTCCCCAACTTAATGGGTATGAAATCAATCTTAAAATCCACACCAGCTAAGTTTATTATACTTCCGCGACAAATTTGATCAGCTTTCTCAAATTTCCCATTAGCTACCTCAACAAGATATTTCTCATCCAAAGGAACTAATTACCAATCTAACTTATAGCAAAAGTGTCTACACATATAACTCCTATCGGCACCAGTATCAAACAAGACAGAAGCTAATAGTTTATTAACAGTGAATGTACCTGTAACCAAGTCAGGATCCTCACGGGCATCTCTGGCGTTCATGTTAAAGACTCTTCCACGTGCAGGCCCGCCATCCTTCTTCTTGTTAGAACATTCATTCTTGAAATGACCCTGTTGGCCGCACTCGAAGCACTTACTTGTCAGTTTCGGATTTGCTTTCACAGCTGGAGTGTTGATCCTACAATCCTTGCCAATGTGTCCCGTCCTCTTACATTTCTCACACACCACATTGCAGTACCCAGTATGATGCTTATAGCATCTCTTGCACTGAGGAAGGTTACCTTTGTAGTTAGGGTTCCTCCCCTCATTATTTCCCCTAGAGTTCTCATGCCTCTTGACTGGATTCTGATCAATACCTTTACACTTGTTTCCATCCCATTTGTTTCCATCCCATTTGTGCTTCCCATTACTTGCTCCAGACCCTAATTACACCTTCTCTGGCTCTTGGCGGATAAACTGATCCATCAAGGTGTGCGCCATGCACATAGCTTCCTGGACAGCCCCTGGTTTTGAAGAAGTGACATTCCCCTGGATGTCTTTAGGAAGTCTCCACAGATACCGCTCCAACCGTTTGTACTCAGGAGTAACCATTGTGGGGCACATTAAGGCTAGCTCCAAGAATCTCCGATCATAACCATCAAGGTCAGTTCCTAAGACCTTCAATTCCCAAAATTCTGTCTCCATCTTCTGAATTTCAGTTCTGGGGCAGTATTCCTCTATCATAGCCCTCTTGAACTCTTCCCATGGTATGGCAAATGCTTCATCAATTCCCTGGGCCTGGGCAAACGTGTTCCACCATGTCAAAGCGCCATCCGACAGCGTACAGGATGCGTACTTAGTCATGTTCGCGTCGGAGCAGTTACTAACCCGAAATATCGATTCTAACTTTTCAAACCATCTTGTTAACCCAACTGGTCCTTCCGTTCCACTAAAATTTTGTGGCTTGCAACCCTGAAGTTCTTTGTAAGTGCACCCATTCTGAACATTTTGGTTAGCCCTCGGGGCTTGTGCAGGGCTGGCATTCGCCATAGCTATGGCCACTCGAGCAACCACCATTTCCTCAATTTGCGCTGCAGTGGGTATTCCTCTTGGACCTCTCCTTGCTGCCATTGATCTTCCAAACAAAATTTTGACTTAAGTCAAAATCCATTATTCAATAATTAATAATGCTATGGTAATATGCTAATCAATTATTCAATCAACACAATACATGTTAACTAAGTATGGCAAACTAGTCACAGATATCATGAAACCAACATACAATAAGTTAAAGAAAACGTCTACAATTAATCAAACAACATTAAGTTCCATTCATAATAAGAAAAGTTGCATACAACTTCATAAGTTTCCGTACAATACTCGAATAAAATCATGAAACTACTAATGGAAATACATAATGAAATCTAGTACATAAGTCCTATGGAGATGGTGGATAAATGACGTCCATCAGGTGGGACACCTGGTCCTCGAGCTCAGTCACCCGGGCACGTAGAGCACACACTTCCCTCATCAGCTCCTCGATGGTGGGAGGTGCCGGTGGGGCAGGTGGTGCAGGTGGTGTAGATGGTGCAGGTGGTGCAGATGTAGCACTAGAAGTAGATGGCACAGTACGGGCTACTTTACGCACAAATGGATCAGCGGGTATCGGCACAACCCGCTTACGAGCGGTGATCCTAACCAACTGTCCCTGCGCATTCACGAACGACTTGCCTCCATTTACCCCGGGAATAACGGTACCATCGTAGTGGTAACGCTTCTTCGGCGGGTAGAGGGTAGCGGTACAGGCTCCTCCTCAGTGTCCTCCTCAGAATCCTCTTCGGGATCCTCCTCACTGGTCTCGTCTGATGATGAACTGTCTGAGTCGTCTGAAGGTGGTGCTGGTGCATCATGTGCGGGAGAATATGTCCGGCCGGTGGTCATGATCTGATGTCTGCCAGGTGGAATCGACACAACCCGCCCGTCGACGGTGTGTCTGACCCAGTGTCCACGTTCGTTAAGAAATGGACAGCCCCCGTTTATCCCAGGGATCACTGTACCATCGGAATGATACTGTGGCCCCGGGAAACTAGGGCTGGGTGGAGCTAGGATCTCCTCGGGATCCTCATCACTGTCAGAGATGACCATCAGGTTAGGCGAGTGACTGCTATCCCCAGAAGACGAGTCACCAGAGTCGTCAGAGGGTAGTGGTGACGGAATAGGTGAGTCAGCAACAACAGTCGGCAAAGTAGCAGACGAGTCCGAATCACTCTCCAAGTTAATAATCATAGGCGGTATGTCCAACATCTGAACAAGGAAAAATAACTTTTTCCATGTCAATAAGACATATAGCAAGCATGTAATCAGGCATAAATACAACAGTAGCCTAGATCATCTACAGCAGTACATAGCATGGCAATAGTAGTATCATACATCAGTATCGCGCAATCAAAAGCAGATAGTAGTAGCATGCAGTAGTGGGAATAAACAGTAGCATACGGCAATAACATATAGCAGTAATAGTAAGCTGTAGCATGTAGTAGTTATGCAGAAACAAGTAAACGATCAAGTTGTAGATTAGTCCTATTAGTGAATCCTAATCGACTCGGTCAAGACACACTAATGCAACCTAATTCCCTACAACCAATGCTCTGATACCAAATGTGATGCCCCATCCAAAACCTCTATGGTACGGATCATCATCAACAGGTCCATGACACGGTAAAACACTACATGCTGTTTAAAACAAGGTTTTGCATTCATAAAAAGATAACATTTTTCCAACGACAAATGTTTAACAAGAGTAACATACTTCTACGAATAGAAAGCATTAACAATAGTACGTGACACTTAGGTCATTACAAAACCATGGTTCAAAAATAACATAAGTAGTGAATGCAAAGTAAAAAGTCCATGACTAGGAGACATCTCTAACAATCCAGCGGAAGTCTAACACAGCAAGTCTATTACAGCGGAAGCAATAAATGTCTTAGTTACCTGAGAATAAAACATGCTAAAAGGTCAACACGAATGTTGGTGAACTATAGTTTTATTGTAAACAATAATGTAATGTAGACCACGAGATTTTGTATTTCAAAACAGTATGAAAAGTATATGCTTAACCGTGAGCACTTAGTAACTAACTTAACAAGGAAATATAATGTATCACCCCCTAAAAGTACACTTGGCGAGTGCGTTAAAACAGACGAAGTATTAAATACCCGTTAAATGCTAGCGCGACTAGCCCGAGTGGGGATGTCAAACCCTATGGATCCATATCTAAGATTCGCATTCACCGGTTCATAAACCAATGACTAAACGTTACCGAGCTAAGGGGAAAATTTGTGCCGTTATGTCACCCACACATATATAAAGTTAAAGTACTAGTGTCTAGTATGTAAAACATAAAAAGCGCATGTATTCTCAGTCCCAAAAATAGTTAAAGTAAAAAGGGAGCTATAACTCACAGTGAATGTCCGGTAAAGTCGATACGAAAATGTAAGCAAGTAGTAAGTCAGTCCAAAAGGTCCTCATCCTAAGTCAATGGTTACCAAGTTAGTAAATTGTCCCAAAAAGTTTAAAAGTAAGTAAGTTAAGTCTTAAGTATCATCATTATCATCATACGTAAAAGATAAAGTAGATTTTCAACAATAATAGAGGTCGAAACGAAAGGCTGAATTCGAGCAGCCGCTATGACCTCTACACAAACTAAAATGACACGAGGCTAGTGGCCAAGGCTCCATTTATGAGTCCTCTCCCTGCTTTCTGAAATTCAGATCGTAACTCGATGTCGTTTGACCGTGGCGACGGTCAAAAAGCGAGTAGGTTAGAAATTTCTGTAATGACCCGAACTTTTCCATGTTTATATATATTAATTGAGATTGATTTTTACATGACTAAATGTTTCCAATGTGTTAAGCAATCAAACTTTTTAAGACTTGATTAAATGAAATAAGTTTCATATAGACAATTGATCACCCAAGTTGACCGGCGATTCACGAACGTTACAAATTTGTAAAAACTACATGTTGTGGTATATATATATATATATATATATATATATATATATATATATATATATATATATATATATATATATATATATGGTTGACATGAGATTATGATGAGTAAGTATCTCACTAAGTATATTAACAATGTGTGATATACATAAGAAATGAGATTACTAAGTTAAGAAACTCGAAATGATATATATAACGATTATCGTTATGATAACGTCTACTAAATACATATGTATCATATTAAGATATTGATACACTACATTTAACATGATAAAATAATATTTAAATATATCATTAAGTGTGTTAACAATGAACTACATATGTAAAAACAAGACTACTAACTCAAGAATTACGAAACGAGACTTATATGTAACGATTATCGTTGTAACGATATTTTAATGTATATATCATATTAAGAAATATTCATACATCATAATATCATGATAATATAATAATTTAACATCTCATTTGATATAATAAATATTGGGTTAACAACATTAATTGAGATCGTTAACTTAAAGGTTTCAAAACAACACTTACATGTAACGACTAACGAAGACTTAACGACTCCATTAGAATGTATATACATGTTGTGTTTTGATATGTATTCTTACACTTTTGAAAGACTTCAAGACACATATCAAAGTACTTCTACTTAACAAAAATGCTTATAATTACATCCTGCATGATATTGTGTAAACACTGCAGTCTTTGAAAAACGTCTCATATAGAGGTTATGGTTGTTTTAAAAATGAATGCAGTCTTTGAAAAACGTCTCATATAGAGGTCAAAACCTCGCAACGAAATCAATTAATATGGAACGTTTATAATCCATATGAACGGGACATTTCAGTTGGTATCCGAGCGTTGGTCTTAGAGAACCAGAAAATTTGCATTAGTGTGTCTTATCGAGTTTGTTAGGATGCATTAGTGAGTCTGGACTTCGACCGTGTTTTCTTTAAAAATGATTGCTTAACATTTTTGTTGGAAACTGTATATTATTAACATGTAAATATTATGTGATATATTAATCTCTTAACATGTTTGATATTGTGTGATAGATGTATACCTCTAGCACAAATCCCATTGACTCACCTAATAATAACGAAGAGTCGAATATATATTGGCAAGATTCACAAGTTCCCGAAGAACCGGAAGAAGAGGAAACGGAACCGGAAGAAGAGGAACCGGAAGAAGAGGAACCGGAAGAAGAAGAGGTTCCGGAGGGGGGAATAGTAGGAACCACAGAAAACCGGTCAAATAAAAGAAAATCCTCAACCAATGGACCAAAGTTAATAATGGTCAATGGTGTTTCCGCTAAGGAAGCAAAATATTGGGAAAATTTCCAATTTTCCGATGAATCGGATCCTGATGATGATTCCGATGATGTTATAGAAATTACCCCGACCTAATTTAATGAGGCAAAAGAAAATAATAAGGGAAAAGGCATCAAAATAGAGAAATCTGATTCCGACCCCGATGAACTTTATATGTACCGTCAACACCCATATTTTCAATATCGTGACAATAACCCGGGAACCTCTAAACTACCAGGTTTTTCTAAACCAATGTGGAAAACAACGGCTCGTATTAGAGGAACATCATATATCCCTAGAAAATTAGGAAAAAGAACCTAGTCCGAAGAAGAAGAAACCAGTGATTCAGATTAGAAGGGTGTGAGCATGTTGTGTAATAAATGTATTGTAGTGTGCTTGTACTTTTATGTTCTATGTAAAAATTGCTTGTATTGTTTGTTATTACGAATCTAATCCTTGTCTATTTTACAATATAAAAACAAAATGGACATTAAGGGTAGACAACCGAATATTTTAGAAGACCTACCAGAGGATATGATTGAGGAAATCTTGTCTAGAGTCGGTCAGAATTCATCAGCACATTTAGTTATCGCGAAATTAACTTGTCAAACATTTGAAAGACTTTCCAGAAATGCCTTAGTTTATAAAAGGCTTTCCTTTGATAGGTGGGGTATATCACATTGGGGAGACTTTAAGTTACGCCGTGTTTTCTTTAAAGCGTTAAATGCGAGGAACCCAAATGCAATTTTACGCTACGGGTTAAGAACCTATTTTGACTCAACATATCCCAACATAGGATTTCGTGAATTAGAAAACATAAAGAAGCATGTTATGCTTACGGGTTAGTGATATTCACTTCTTACCAAAGTGAGAAAAAGAACATCGAATTGCAGCTTTTAAATAAAACTTTCCCACAAGTGACGGATTCAGTAGTTGGGGTGAGAAACAAGGTTTTTAGATTATTACGGGGCTGTTGGACATTACGAAACCCTCGTCCTTTTGACGACATTACAACATGCTGCCTAGCCAATGGTCATAACGGTTATTTTCCACAAGACCAAGGATGGGAAGTCGTCTTAGTAAAACCAGAATGCATGACTTGTTTATGGACTTATGAATTACGTGTCTTTATTTCCTTTGCTGAACAACTTGCGTATTATCTGGATTTATCTTCAAAACTGTCCTGTATCATAGTGTACTATATTTCATGTTATATGTAATATAGTGAAGTTGTAAGTTTGAAGAATATTTGTATGTGATATATTATTATAATCAATTTTTCATATGGAATTGTAGTAGTTGAATTGTATATTAGCTACTAAGTATGAACTTAACGGATAGGTAGTACCCGAATTTAAACTTATAAAACGCTAATATGAAGAAAAAGCTTTTATAAATGAGTTCATATTATGCTACGAGATACTATTGACTACTCTTAATATTCTGTATGATTAAGTTGTTTCATTTAACTATTTTGAAGGAAATGGCACCGACTACTCGACACACCTTGAATATGAGCGAAGAGGAATTTCGTGCCTTTTTTGCTTCAAACATAACCGCAGTATAGGCCGAGCTACATACCAACAATAACTCTGAATCTAGCAATACAGCTAATGGCGCAAAAAATCGTGTAGGATGCTCCTACAAGGAATTCACTGCCTGCAAACCTTCAGAATTTGATGGGACCGAAGGACCAATCGGATTGAAACGGTGGACCGAGAAAGTTGAATCGGTGTTTGCCATAAGTAAGTGTGCTGAAGGAGACAAAATGAAGTACGCTACGCATACCTTCACAGGTATTGCATTAACATGGTGGAATACCTATCTAGAGCAAGTGGGACAAGATGCTGCTTACGCACTACCGTGGTCAGCATTCAAGCACTTGATGAACGAGAAGTACCATTCCAGAACCGAGGTCAATAAGCTCAAGTCAGAACTTAGAGGGTTACGAACACAGGGATTTGATATTACTTCGTACGAAATACGATTCACAAAATTGTGCCTATTGTGTCCGAGAGCGTTCGAAGATGAGGAAGAGAAGATCGATGCGTTTGTGAAAGGGTTACCGGAGAGAATACAAGAAGATATAAGTTCACACGAGCCTGCCTCCATACAAAAGGCATGTAGAATGGCTCACAAACTAGTGAACCAGATTGAGGGAAGAATTAAAGAACAGGTGGCCGAAGAGGCCAATGTGAAGCTAGTCAAAAGAAAGTGGGAGGAAAACGGTGATAAGAGTCACCAATACAACAACAACTATCCCAACAATCGCAACATCAATCGCAACTACAACAAACGGCACAACCACAACAACAACAACTACAACAATCAACCCAACAACAATAACAACCGCAACAACAACAACAATCAGAAGCAGCTATGCCAAAGGTGTGAAAAGTATCACTCAGGGTTCTGCACCAAATTTTGCAACAAGTGTAAAACAAATGGTCATAGCGCGGCGAAGTGTGAGGTCTACGGACCAGGGGTTAACAGAACGAAAGGAACAAATGGTGTCGGAACGAGTAATGGCGGAGCAAGTAGTGTCGGAGCAAGTTATGCCAATGTAGTTTGTTATAAATATGGAAAACCTGGCCACGTTATTAGAAATTGCCCGAACCAGGAGAACACGAATGGACAAGGCCGCGGAAGAGTTTTCAATATTAATGCGTGATATTGCTCTAAACATACATATTATTCGACGCAATATCAGTTATATTTCATCAGCTTTTATCATTTACGAAGACATTCAACGTATAATATTCAAGAAAAACGACAAAAGTGGACAAGAGCTTGTTATTTGAAGATTCGACGATAAAACGATAGTTTTAACCAGATTTATATCAAGAAACGTTTATCCGAATGAAAGTACAAGATAGATGAAGAAAAGAGTTCAAATGTAAAGTGCCAAGTCAGTACACGTCAATACGAGGTCATCAAAGAACAAACGAAAAAAGAAAAATAAAGAAAACTGCTTTTACTCTTACACGAATAGTGTAGGTCTACACGAATCGTGTAGAATATTTGTTCTTACACGAATAGTGTAGCCATACACGAATCGTGTAATGTTAGGCCGAATTAATCATTTTGTCAGACATGGGCGGCTGGCTTTTGAAGCTTTAAAACAATTCTTTTTCATAGTGCTGTAGCAAATGGATAGCACTTTTGACTCAACAACTACTTCACAATATCAATGTTAAATACGGAGTACGTTCAGAAGATTAGAGACACATATATTACAACACACACAGAGAATACACAAGTTTACATAATAATTACTATAGTTAAAATATATTGTCAATTTTATTACGCTGTAAAAATAGTTTCAAGTATTAAGGGAGTATTGTTCGTGATAAAGGGTGTTATTGTACGCGTGAAAGGGGTGTTATTATTGTAATTTTTCTACCGTTTGAAGTTAATGCAAGTGAAGATATTTTAGTAAGTTTACTCTGTTAAAATTAGCGTTGTTATTATGTTTGCATATCTATATTTTTATGTCTACCCTAGTGTAATGAATAGCTAAATTTCCCTAGTGTTTGCTTAAATGTAGAGCCCCTAGTGAAATGGATTGTTACCATCTGTAAAAGTTAAAATGTAACTTTAGTATTTTTAATATTGAGCCTAGTTAAAAAGAACCATTTTTATGTAATTAGGTATTTAACCCTTGCCACTTAATTTATTAAATTCAAATAACGAAAGTTATTTTTATTTACATAAATTAAGCTTCAACATTAAAAGTGATCTAGACGAATTTATGGATAATTTATTAACACCAATTTAGAAATAAACTTCGGTGGTTTGGGTGATATCAATAAATTACATGACAGTGAAATTATAAAAAGGGAAACCGTTATAATTTGGGTATTGGCGAAGGTCAAAACTAGGCTAGGTCTCAATTTAAATACTTGGGGAATAGTAGCTTTCTAAAAAGAATCCGATGAAAATTAGATTTTAATTAGTTAAGTTGTAACCTTATGTTTATTCGAGAGAAAAATGTAAAGTTTGATACTAGAACATTTTAATAGGGCGTAAAACTTAAAACAATCCATGGACCTAGGGGTGACACAATTAAGTAAACACTCCCATTTATCTTATTTATATTTGTTATAAAAGTATTATTATTATTATTATTTACGATTTACTATTTTAAAATATAAGAAAAATACATAAAAACATTTACTTTTCGTAACAGTTAAGTGTCACATATTTTTACACATACACGAATCGTGTATGGTCACACGAATCGTGTAAGGTTAAAACGCGGCTACAGTACAGCTAGGTTAAAATTAGGGTTTTTGTTATTTAATTATATTTATATTTAGGTTATTAGTTATTTTAATTATTATAATTAAGTTATTTAGTTTTAGTTATTTAAAATACTTAAAATACATGTTTTAATCCTAAAATTAGTATTAATTATTATAAGTTTATAAATTGTAACTAGTTTATAATTAATAAATTAATTAATTTCCTTTTAATTTGTATTAGTTTTATTAAAAAATGTCATTTAGTTAATTTAATTAAGTTTATATAATAATTGCTTAAAACAAAATTCTAAATATATAGTTTCATAAAAAATTACTATTTTACTAATTACCATTTAATAATATAATTATTGCATCATAATTAGTATAATTTCATTTAGTACCTTTTTAAGTTAATTTTTGTAATCTTGTAATTTCATTTAGTAATTTAGTTTAAGTTATTTTCTTTTACTGTTACTATAAATGCCTAATCCAAAACCTCCTTTAATTAAGTTTGACATCAAAGACTATTAAAAACCATTAAACACTCCATCTCCCTGTGGAACGAATCGGATTTACCAACAAACTAAACTACACGGATAGGACTAGTTGCCTATATATATGTGTGAAATCAACCTAAAATCTATAAAATACCACATATACAATAAATCAATTCGTGTAACAAAACAACTCAAATCCGTTCATAAATAAAGGTTACGATTCAGCACATCAACTTTTTGGCGCCGCTGCCGGGGACTTGGCAGTTAAATAAATAGATAATTTTTCTGATTCGTAGTAGTAGTTGGATTTGTACGTGGACCGGGTTGTTGGATCACCAATTTTATTGGTCAATAGAAGGATCCTGCCCCTCTGCTACATCTTTTGGCTATTCAAAACGTGGGCAAAATCAGAAGGAAAATCTGTTTGTTTAAGGGTTTTTATCATTGTTTTTATGTTATTCGATCCTCTCGAGGAAATTCATTTCCAAGAAAGTTCAAAGTTTTTGAATAAATCCTTTAATTCTTTGTACAATTTCCCAAATTGTATGATCCGTTCAATCCTAAACTCGTTAAACTTAATCCGGAACCTCAAAGAATTAATAAAGGACAAAAACAACAAAAAGAAATAGGAAGTACTAGTAATTTTAAAACACCGAAAAAAAAAAAAAAAAAAAGAGAAACAAGTAGGTAACCCTAGATAAACCTTTAGTGAAGTGATCTCATAATAGAAATTAATGTATGAACTTACGTTCCTCCAACGCTGAATTAACTCCCTCACATCCTGAACCCGAAAGAAAATTCCACGAACGCTTAAGAGCTCAAGAAGTAGAATCTCTTGCTAAAAATTTAGAGTCACTTTTCTTAGAATCCGACTCTGAACCAATAATTCAACCAATCATAGAGCCGATTATTAAAGAAGAAGAAGAAATGGCTGATACAAATCAAACGATGGAAGCATTAATGAAGGCCACAAGAAAAGGTCAAGGCCACGCAATCATCCAACCCACGATGAGTGATGGCTTTGAAATAAAAGGTCAATTTTTACACATGGTAACTAATACATGTCAATTCGGTGGAGCCCCAAATGAGGATGCTAACGAGCATCTTCGTAAGTTTGTAAGCATTTGCAAGCTTTTCAAAATCAAAGATGTCACCGATGAAGTTGCATGTTTAAAAATCTTTCCATGGTCATTAAAAGATGATGCAAGAGATTGGCTAGACTCATTACCAGAAGGTTATATTGAAAACTGGAATGATATGATGGATAAATTTTTGTCAGAATTCTTTCCTGCTTTAAAAGCAGCAAAATTACAAAGTGACATAAATCACTTTAAACAAAAGCCTAATGAAACTCTTTATGAAGCTTGGACCCAATTCAATAAAATGCTTCGAATATGTCCTCAACACGGGTTGAATACATTCCAAAAGGTCCAAATATTCTATAAAGGAGTCAATGTGGCAACTAGAAAAGATATAGATGTTGCAGCCGGAGGTTCGATCATGAAGAAAACACCTGAAGACGCTCACACAATCATTGCTGATTTAGCTTCCCATTCTCATAATTGGCATCAAGAAATAGAATTTTCTAGATCATCAAATGTTGCTAGTATTGAAAGCAATGATGAAATTGCTTCTTTAAAAGTTCAAATAGCAAATCAAGCAAGGCAAATCGAGAAAGTAACCAAGGAAATGCATGCTATCAGAGTAGGATGTGAACTGTGCCAAGGTCCCCATCTTACTAGAGATTGTGATCAAAGTACAATGGAAGAACAAGCAAATTTCTTAGGATACTTACGAAAAGGTGAAATGAACTTCAGTGATTTTCCAGCTATAGAAGCAAACAACCAAAAATATCCTCCTATAAACAGCTATCAAGTAGGAGGACCTTCAGGATCAAATAATAATAACTATCAAAATAATAATAACTATCAAGGAGGAAATCCAGGTTACCAAAATAACCTGAATTTCCCAAATCAAAATCAAAGAAATCCGCCACCAGGTTATAATAACCGAAATCAACCTCAACGAAATTATCAAAATAATTTTCAACACACACAACCACTAGCATTCAATCAACCACAACCATTAGCAATTATGCAACCTCAACCTGAGAGGAAATCTGGTTTAGAAGATCTCTTAAGAGATTTTATGGTTAAGCACGAGCAAAATGCAGAGCTCCAAACTCAGCAAATCCGAAATCAACAAGCCACAATACAAAACTTAGAAAGGGATGTTGGAAGGATATCACAGTTACTATCAGAGAGACCACCAGGTACTCTCCCCTCAAATACTCAAGTGAATCCCAACAATCCCCAAACAAGGAACGAGCATGTAAATGCTATAACTACTAGAAGTGGCTTAACTACTAAACCGGAGACTCTTAAGTCCCCGGAAGTTTCTTTATCTCCTTCTGTTTTACAAATACCGGTTGATGAAAATGAGCAAGTTGATAAAGAACAAGAGAAAGATGATCCACCTGAGGTCATACCAAAGAAAAGTGAAGAACCACCAGTAAAGGTGCATAAGGAACCTATTCCTTACCCGAAAGCATTAAAGAAAGACAGACTCGCAAGGCGGTATGAGAAATTTGCGGACATGATTAAGCAAATTAGCATTAACATGCCACTCGCGGAGGTTCTTAGGGATATGCCCAATTACGGGAAGTTTTTAAAGGATCTCATATCCTCGAAGGGTAAATACCACGACGTTTCTGCCACATTCCTCCATGAGGAATGTTCGGCCATCTTAAAGAAACAAAATGTACCTCCAAAATTAGGAGACCCTGGTAGTTTTATCATACCATGTATGATGGGTGATTCGGTAGTGTACGATGCACTAGCCGACCTAGGTGCAAGTGTTAACTTAATGCCTTACTCATTATATTTAAAACTTGACTTAGGAGACTTAAAACCAACCCGGATGGGTATTCGATTAGCAAACCAATCATTTGATACTCCCATAGGTATAGCCGAGGATATACTTGTAAAAGTTGGCTCACTTATCTTTCCCGTCGACTTTGTTATTCTAGAAATGCAAGAGGACACAAAAGTTCCTATCATTTTAGGACGTCCTTTCCTAAACACTAAAGATGCTATCATTAATGTCCAAAAAGAACAATTGAGTCTAGGTGTGGGAAACGAGAGAATAATTTGTCACATTGACAAAGCCATGAAAAGACCCACTTCTACCGATGACTCTTGTTTTCAAATTGATGTTATAGATCTTTGTGTCGAGAATGAATTGAAGGAGCTACTTGAAATTGATATCCCGGGGTTAGCCCCGATAAGTGAGAATGAATACTTCAATATTGATAAAGATTTTGATGAGTTGTTGAAGGTGGTCAAGGATGACGAGACCATAATAGAAGAAATTCCCATGGAAGAGGAATCATTTGAGGAAATCAAAAATGAAGATAGATTTCGTATAAAAAATTCCTTAGAAGAACCACCCGTACTAGAGCTTAAAGAGCTACCCAAACACTTGGAGTATGCTTATCTCGAAGGTACATCTAAATTACCAGTAATTATTGCTTCACATCTTTCAGATAATGAGAAGGATAAGCTAATTTCTGTATTAAAAACCCATAAAAAGGCTATAGCCTGGAAAACAACCGACATTCCGGGAATAAACCCGTCTTATTGTACACATAAAATTCTCCTTGAGAATGACTACAAACCCGTAGTACAAAGACAACGCAGGCTAAATCCCAACATGAAAGAGGTTGTAAAAAAGGAGGTCGTCAAGCTTCTTGACGCCGGGTTAATCTACCCCATCTCCGATAGTCCATGGGTTAGTCCAGTACAAGTACTACCCAAAAAGGGGGGTACAACCGTTATATTAAATGAAAAGGACGAACTCGTCCCAACTAGAACAGTTACCGGCTGGAGAGTCTGTATTGATTACAGACGTCTAAATGATGCCACTAGAAAGGATCATTTCCCGTTACCTTTTATTGATCAAATGCTTGAACGATTAGCGGGAAAAGAATATTATTGCTTTTTAGACGGTTTCTCCGGTTACTTCCAAATTCCAATTGATCCCAACGACCAAGAAAAGACCACATTCACTTGTCCTTTCGGTACCTTTGCCTATCGCCGTATGCCGTTTGGTTTATGCAATGCACCCGGAACCTTTCAAAGGTGCATGATGGCAATCTTTGATGATATGGTAGAGGATTGTATGGAAGTCTTCATGGATGACTTTTCCGTGTTTGGAGACTCCTTTGAATCGTGTCTTTTCAATCTAGAACGTATGCTTATCCGATGTGAGAAAGCAAACTTGGTCCTAAATTGGGAAAAATGCCACTTCATGGTGAAGGAGGGCATTGTACTTGGTCACAAAATATCTCGTGCAGGAATAGAGGTAGATAAAGCTAAAATTGAAGTTATCTCTAAGCTACCTAAACCATCAAATGTTAAAGCAATTAGAAGCTTTCTTGGTCACGCAGGATTCTATAGGCGATTTTTCAAAGATTTTTCTAAAATCGCCCGCCCATTGACCAAGCTTCTTGAAAAGGATGCTCCATTTGACTTTGACACTAATTGCGAGAATGCATTCTCGATTCTTAAGTCAAAACTCACACAAGCTCCCATTATGGTATCTCCAGATTGGAGTATGCCATTTGAGCTAATGTGCGACGCAAGCGACCATGCTTTAGGTGCTGTTTTAGGACAACGTCCCGATAATCATTTTCTTCCGATTTATTATGCAAGTAAAATTCTAACGGGAGCCCAAATTAATTATACCACCACGGAAAAAGAACTCCTAGCGGTTGTTTATGCATTTGATAAATTTCGGTCATATTTGGTGTTGTCCAAGACCATTGTTTACACGGACCATTCGGCACTTAGGTATTTATTCTCGAAACTAGATGCAAAACATCGTCTCATACGTTGGGTTCTTTTACTTCAAGAATTTGACATTGAGATACGTGACAAGAAAGGAGCTGAGAATCTAGCTGCCGATCATTTATCCCGACTTGAAAACCCCGAATTAGATAAACTTGATGACACAATCATCAAGGACACATTTCCTGACGAATCTCTAATGAGGGTTGAAAAAGAATCTGAAATCCCATGGTTTGCCCATTTTGCAAACTATCTTGCTTCAGGCATTCTACAAAAAGGACTTACTTATCAGCAAAAGAAGAAATTTTTTGCGGATTTAAAATCTTATTTCTGGGAATACCCAGACCTATTTCGTGTTGGTGCGGATCAAATAATTCGCCGTTGTGTGTACGGACAAGAAGCTCAACAAATTCTTGAGCATTGCCATCAAGGGCCAACCGGCGGTCATTTCGGACCAAACCACACTGCAAGAAAAATCCTTGAATCGGGCTTTTATTGGCCCACGATCTTTAAAGATGCCCATGATTTCGTTCGGACTTGTAACGCATGCCAACGAACGGGTAACATCACGAAAAAGGATGAGATGCCTCAGACCGGCATCCAAGTTTGTGAAATCTTTGACATTTGGGGAATCGATTTCATGGGATCCTTTCCAAGTTCACATAAGTGCAAGTACATACTAGTAGCCGTTGACTATGTATCCAAGTGGGCTGAAGTAAAAACTTTGCCTACAAATGATGCTAGGGTGGTGGTAAACTTCTTGAAAAATCTCTTCTCACGCTTTGGGATCCCAAAAGCACTCATATCCGACCGAGGAACACATTTTACCAACAACCTTCTTGAAAAGGTGTTGAAGAAGTATGGCGTAACTCATCGTTTCTCTACTCCGTACCACCCGCAAACAAGTGGTCAAGTGGAGAACACGAATCGTGCCTTAAAACGCATACTTGAGAAGACGGTTAATAACAACCCTAAAATCTGGCAGCGCAAGTTAGATGACGCGTTGTGGGCTTTTAGGACTGCGTATAAAACACCAATAGGTACCACACCATTTAGACTTGTATACGGTAAAGCGTGTCATCTACCTGTTAAAGTTGAACACAAGGCGTACTGGGCTATGAGAGAATGTAATACTGACCTTGTACAAGCCGGAGAAAATAGGTTATCACAACTTAACGAACTAGATGAATTGAGATTACAAGCCTACGAAAATTCTAAAACATATAAAGAAAAAACTAAAGTATG
Organism: Rutidosis leptorrhynchoides; assembly: GCF_046630445.1. NCBI lineage: Eukaryota > Viridiplantae > Streptophyta > Magnoliopsida > Asterales > Asteraceae > Rutidosis > Rutidosis leptorrhynchoides. The sequence goes on along the minus strand of NC_092337.1, from coordinate 48,367,016 downwards.
GCACGATGCACGATTAAAAAAGAAAGAATTTGAACAAGGGGATAAAGTATTGGTATTCCAATCACGTTTTAAGTTTTCACCTGGTAAACTTAGATCCCGATGGAATGGGCCATATATAATAAAACAGTTTTTTCCATCTGAATATGCAGAGTTGTATGGTAAAGACGGTGGAACTTTCAAAGTGAACGGACACAGACTAAAGTTATACTTTGAAGAAATCAATACTACGGAAAGAGACGAAACCACCTTCTACCCTAAGGACAAATAAATTCAGGGTAACTCTAAGGTTTTAAACTCCATTCTTGATTTTTATTCTTATCTTTAAGAGTGGGGTTAGATTGGTCTTTCCCTAGCAGACCCTAAAGAACTAGTCTTCTCCCTCCATTCTACCTTTTTAATTTCTTTTGGTTTGTTTTTATTGTTTATTTTCAAGATGCGAGGTCAATATATCTACAACCACTTCATTTTAATGTGCGATAAGATTTTACCAAGAGATGTGGTGTTAGATATTAAGAAAAGATGCGATGCGACTAGAAAAGGAGAAAGACAAGATTATAATGAGAAAAATTATGGAAAAGGCAAATCAAAATGCGCTAAAAGGCGTCGGGCACGTCAATTGGGTAAATGTGAAAAATGTGGAAAACCAGCTCACTCAGGAGATTGCCCAAAGAACCAAACGGACTCTAATTTCGAGTACGTAACTTTATGCCGAGAAGGGCCTTTCAAATGTTTAGAAGAAAACCTCTTAAACCCACGAGTTTACGCCTACGAGGCAATGGGAAGCGAAATTTCGCGACTCGACTACGAAGCGAGTCAACGTGGGTTCACTATCTAATTCTTTTTCTCGTCGATTGTATGTATGTGCATATTTTATTTTTATTTTTTATTTTGTGTGTATTTTGGTTTATATTTGTTTGCAGTGAGTTTTATAAAAAGGTCTACTATTTAAAATTGATTAAACTTGAATTTAACCTGTTTTCATTGAAAACGATAATGTTAAAGTGTTAAAACTGAATTATTGTTGTTCAAATTGCACGAAATTAATTGTTAAATTTTTAAGATATCATTTAAATAGTAAATCACGAAAACAAAATAAAAAAAAAATTCTTTCTACTAAATTGAGGTGAAACGCCTTGAGTTTAACTTGTTTCTTTGAAAATGAAAATGTTAGGTTTCACAACTGAATTTTCATTCTTCAAAATTGTACAGAGTATTTGTTAAATTCTAAAAGTCTATAGTAGATTGCAAAAATATACTCTTTTATCAATAACCGTAAAAATATATAACTTGTAAATCTTTGTCGTGGATAATGATAGGTTTGACAACCGAAATTAATCTCTACCTAGACGATAGGAAACAAAGTTTTAAGTTTGAAAATTAGTTGATTTAAGGGTATATAACAAAAATAGAGTGAATTTTTATTTATTTAATTTTTATTTTTCATGTACTTGTTTTTATTTTATTTATTTTCGATAAAATTATAAAAACTTTAAACTTTTAATTAATTGAATTTTATAAATTGAAATTAAAAATTTATAAACGGATTAAGATCAGGTGTAAAAACCGAATTTCCGTTACAAATATAAATTTTTAAAAAGATATTTTAAATTCAATTGATTTTAAGTTAAATAAAAATAGAGTGTATTTTACATTGTGTAATTTTAATTTTTTATGTACTTGTTCTAAAATTAAAAATGTTAATATTTTTAACACAAAAATAGAGTGTTTTTATTTTATTTTTGAATTTGTTTTCAGAAAAACATTAAAAACTTTAACTATTAATGAATTGAATTTTATAAATTTATTTTTAAGATTTATAAACGGATTAAGATCAGGTGTAAAAACCGAATTTCCGTTACAAATATAAATCTATAAAAGAGATTTTAAATTTAATTAATTATAAGTTATATATATAAAAAAAAAAAAAAAATGCAGCTGAAATTAAGCCTTACACGAATCGTGTAGTGGTACACGATTCGTGTAAGACCAAAAATACTGAACATATCAGTCGATCAGCAGACTGCTTCTCACACTCTATCCCTCCCCAATTTTTTTTTCTGTGACGAGAGCTCAACCCCAAAAACCCCAAAATCGCACCAAATCATTAAATTAACACTCTCAATCTCCTCTAATTCTTCAATCTTTCATCATGCCAAGAGTGGTAAGGATTTTTAACCCATTTTAATTAGTGTTCTTCAAGTTTTTCAAAATTTTTCTTTATAGCATTAATCCGAATTATATGCATGTTTTGTTGATTTTTGCTTGATTATTGCTATATCTATGTTGTTAGTAAGGTAATAAACCCGATTAGCATAAGAAATTGATGTTTAATTGGTGATTGAAAATTAGGGTTTATACAAAATTGGGGAAAATTGAGAAATTGAAACTGAGGTGTGTTAATTTGGTTGTAATTAGTTGTTTTTGAGTGTTTTGTTAGTAGATAGAACTTGTGAACATGATTTTGATTGATTGATTGTGTGATTTTTAATTTTAGCCTAAATTTGTTAAGTTTTGTCATTTCTATGAATCAAGTATGCGTTTTAATGATGTTAAGGATGATTTAGAAGCTGAGATACGCGCAATGTGATTGAATTGAATTAGATATGCTTAGAAAAATTGAGTGTTTTCACTTATGAGTTAGACTTTTTATATGAAACTTGATTTTTGAATTATGATTTGTGGTTTGTTTCTGCTTTGTTTTGAATTATAGAACTAAATCTCACAAGTTTGTTGAATTAAATTGATTAAGGTGGTGTTGAAAACAAGTTGTTTGTTGAAGTTAAAATCTTTGCTAACATTTACACATCCTATTGGGATGATTTCCTTGTTTTTAAAATGTTATGCAGGGACCAATTAGAATGAGGGCAGTTAACCAACAAGAGGAAGTTACGCCCGAAATGGAACAACAACTCTTGCAACTACACCCGATTCTACATTTCCCTATAGAATTAAGCCAAAGGGTACAAAAAGTTAAGGATTTACTTACTCTGGTAAATCGAACAATCAATCAAGTTTGCATTGTTGATTGGACTCCCCTAGGTCCCCCAGTTAATTTAGATACACAGATAAGGGATATTTTAACCCAAAGCTACACGGATGAATTTGGGGTAATTAGGTATTTTAATGACTGGGAGAGATTGTTTGGTTTGACTGCTCCTGTATATAGGGATTTGTGTTTAGAATTTTACTCTACTGTTATGATGAATATCTGCCCCGCAACTGTCCAAGATACTAGTTTCCTACAATTCCGACTGGGTGGGGTTGATAGAGTAATGTCCCTAGGCGACATAACTATGGCCTTAGGGATTTATGAGGGTGATGATATGATTGCTCCAGGTTTTTGGGAATTTATATTTACAGGAGCTAGGTATTCAGGAGATTATGATTCTGTCAGCGTCTGGCGAACTTTTTCCGGAAGGAATTCATATACAGCAGGACGAGAATCATACCTTAAGATCCAAGATATTCGCTATCGATTAATTCATAAATTTATAGCGAACACGATTAACCAAAGGGCATTCCTTACTACAGATAGGATTAATTATGTCGACCTTTGGTATTTGGATGTTATTAGAGATAGGGAAACTAATATTAGTATACCCTATGGAGTGGCCTACTTTTTGGCCAATGTAGGTAAGGGTGCTCGAGGAGACAGTGACATGTCGGGGGGTCACTATATCACATGTTTGGCATCCTGGTTCGATATCAACCCAAACGACTTCGCACCTCCAATCCAACCGATAAATCAACAGGTTCGTACCTTAGGATTGGATGTGTATAGAACAGCTAAAGCTATACGGGTGAGGGCTGGGGTGATTAGTTTAAGGCCACAGGAAGTTGCGCCTCAGGAACCGATGGAAGAGGATGCCGAATCCGAGAGGGAAGCCAGGAGGAGACGACGAGATACAGATCAGGCTAGCTCGTCTCATACAGGTACTTCTGATTTTGATATGCTCCAAAATTCGTTTAACTCATTGAGTTTAGATGTACGTAATTCGTACCAAAACTGGGGAGTAAGATCAGAAGACCAATATACGGCCTTATCTCGGCAATTAGGGGACATTAGGCATACTCAATTAGACATTAGGCAGACCCAATTAGATCAATATAGTATGCTGTCCAACATCCGATATGATCAGAGGGGAATAGGAAATCAATTAGAGTGGGCGCACCAACAGGCATATTTATACGCGTCTAACCCACAATCATACGCACCCTCAGCCTTTCCATCATATCCCCCATGGCAGTCACCCAATGACCCTCTACCTCCAGCCTATGACCATAACGCCGCCATTGCCGCGAGTCAGGATGCATATAGGCGTTTCTACGAGGAACAACGCCTAAACGAGCAGCGGCAACGACAGCAGCAGGAGGAGGGCGAACGAGGAGGCCCATATTGGAGCCCATTTGATTAGTTCTAGTTCTATTATTTTGAACATTTACATTTTTATTTTTATGGTTTGTAATAACATAATTTTTTGGTGTGTATTGAAACTTATTATGTTTTTATTTTTTATATATTAGCAAGAAAATATAGTGTGGGGTAAAAAAATGTGTTGTACGATTGAATTAAAACCCCATATTTTGTGTGTTTTTAACATGGTTTTGACAGGTACAGACGAAAATGCAATTAGACGAAACGAAACATCAAATTACATTGTGATACAAACATTGGATATGATCATAGGTAAAACTATTTGAAAATCCAAATCGGTTAACAAAGGAAGTTCCAAATACTCTACACTTTTTGTCCTCTCAAATTTATACATTATTATCTGATTTTATGTAATGAGGGCATTACATAATCTTAAGTGTGGGGTGGGAATATATAAATTCTCGAGAACTAATAAGTTATTGGTTTTTATGAAAATTTGAAAATTTTTAAACAAATGTATCTAATCAATTTTTAAGGTAACTACGAGCAATTAAAGATCAGGTGTAAAAACCGAAATTGTTGTCTCCATACATTAAAAATACATAAGTTTATTTGTTTAAAACTTATAAAAGAAAACCATTTATAACAAGAATTTATAAATCCTTATATTGAGAACCATTTATCACATGTTTCTTTGAAGTTTATTGCAGATATCATTGCTACAGAATGTATAAACCTGAATATTCCATTATCACGAGTAATAGAGGATGAATCGGATCCATCCCGTAAGGAAGTAAAGTCTTCCGAAATGACACACTTGCTAACTTATGTTAGAAGATGTAGTCCAGAACAGCTGTAGGTTGACGAAAAATCTTGAAAAGTCATCTCTATCATCGGCTGGAAATCCACCTAACCTCAGCATCAAACAGGGTTTTTGGTGGTCAGACTTATCCTAACCATGAGATGGATCTGTCTCGTACAATGGAGGGGCACAATGCAAATTAGCTTTTAAGACTAATGAATCTAATCCCCAGATGGATGATCTCCGTAAAGATTAACTGCATCTATGTTTGACCGCGGTCAACATACATATGCTATAACAAATTGAGGTGTGCAAACTCATGGTTCACCGATGATATTTGGACACGATATAATTTTGTTCTAAAACTTATGCTATTTTATGAATTATATTTGTGTAAAACTATTTTTGGACATTTGGCTTCAAGTTCCATGATACTACAATCATGGGGGCGAATAGCTTGCTAATCGTCGACTGAGACTTCGGTTTTCAGTTACCCTCAACTGGAATTTGAGGTTAAAACCGGAAAACGTGTCTAGTGTAAAAACTAGCATGACATTTTATAAAATCATAAAACGTTTTCACAAGGTCCAATTTTCCCTAAGGATCCAAATTTTTAAACCTTAATCACGAGTTTCATGTTTGTTTCTGTTGTCAGAATTTCATTTCGTGTGGTGTGCGTGTGATCCAATAAATACTGTGTTGTGTAATATATTTCATATAGCGTGTGTTTCATTTCGTGTAGTGTGTGTTGTGTGATCTAAATGTTCGATAAGAAAGATATATAATGTGCTAACTCTGTTAAAAGATGTAATTGCTTGAGGACAAGCAACGTTCTAGTGTGGGGTATTTTGATATTGCTCTAAACATACATATTATTCGACGCAATATCAGGTATATTTCATCAGCTTTTATCATTTACGAAGACATTCAACGTATAATATTCAAGAAAAATGACAAAAGTGGACAAGAGCTTGTTATTTGAAGATTCGACGATAAAACGATAGTTTTAACCAGATTTATATCAAGAAACGTTTATCCGAATGAAAGTACAAGATAGATGAAGAAAAGAGTTCAAATGTAAAGTGCCAAGTCAGTACACGTCAATACGAGGTCATCAAAGAACAAACGAAAAAAGAAAAATAAAGAAAGCTGCTTTTACTCTTACACGAATAGTGTAGGTCTACACGAATCGTGTAGAATATTTGTTCTTACACGAATAGTGTAGCCATACACGAATCGTGTAATGTTAGGCCGAATTAATCATTTTGTCAGACATGGGCGGCTGGCTTTTGAAGCTTTAAAACAATTCTTTTCATAGTGCTGTAGCAAATGGATAGCACTTTTGACTCAACAACTACTTCACAATATCAATGTTAAATACGGAGTACGTTCAGAAGATTAGAGACACATATATTACAACACACACAGAGAATACACAAGTTTACATAATAATTACTATAGTTAAAATATATTGTCAATTTTATTACGCTGTAAAAATAGTTTCAATTATTAAGGGAGTATTGTTCGTGATAAAGGGTGTTATTGTACGCGTGAAAGGGGTGTTATTATTGTAATTTTTCTACCGTTTGAAGTTAATGCAAGTGAAGATATTTTAGTAAGTTTACTCTGTTAAAATTAGCGTTGTTATTATGTTTGCATATCTATATTTTTATGTCTACCCTAGTGTAATGAATAGCTAAATTTCCCTAGTGTTTGCTTAAATGTAGAGCCCCTAGTGAAATGGATTGTTACCATCTGTAAAAGTTAAAATGTAACTTTAGTATTTTTAATATTGAGCCTAGTTAAAATGAACCATTTTTATGTAATTAGGTATTTAACCCTTGCCACTTAATTTATTAAATTCAAATAACGAAAGTTATTTTTATTTACATAAATTAAGCTTCAACATTAAAAGTGATCTAGACGAATTTATGGATAATTTATTAACACCAATTTAGAAATAAACTTCGGTGGTTTGGGTGATATCAATAAACTACATGACAGTGAAATTATAAAAAGGGAAACCGTTATAATTTGGGTATTGGCGAAGGTCAAAACTAGGCTAGGTCTCAATTTAAATACTTGGGGAATAGTAGCTTTCTAAAAAGAATCCGATGAAAATTAGATTTTATTTAGTTAAGTTGTAACCTTATGTTTATTCGAGAGAAAAATGTAAAGTTTGATACTAGAACATTTTAATAGGGCGTAAAACTTAAAACAATCCATGGACCTAGGGGTGACACAATTAAGTAAACACTCCCATTTATCTTATTTATATTTGTTATAAAAGTATTATTATTATTATTATTTACGATTTACTATTTTAAAATATAAGAAAAATACATAAAAACATTTACTTTTCGTAACAGTTAAGTGTCACATATTTTTACACATACACGAATCGTGTATGGTCACACGAATCGTGTAAGGCTAAAACGCGGCTACAGTACAGCTAGGTTAAAATTAGGGTTTTTGTTATTTAATTATATTTATATTTAGGTTATTAGTTATTTTAATTATTATAATTAAGTTATTTAGTTTTAGTTATTTAAAATACTTAAAATACATGTTTTAATCCTAAAATTAGTATTAATTATTATAAGTTTATAAATTGTAACTAGTTTATAATTAATAAATTAATTAATTTCCTTTTAATTTGTATTAGTTTTATTAAAAAATGTCATTTAGTTAATTTAATTAAGTTTATATAATAATTGCTTAAAACAAAATTCTAAATATATAGTTTCATAAAAAATTACTATTTTACTAATTACCATTTAATAATATAATTATTGCATCATAATTAGTATAATTTCATTTAGTACCTTTTTAAGTTAATTTTTGTAATCTTGTAATTTCATTTAGTAATTTAGTTTAAGTTATTTTCTTTTACTGTTACTATAAATGCCTAATCCAAAACCTCCTTTAATTAAGTTTGACATCAAAGACTATTAAAAACCATTAAACACTCCATCTCCCTGTGGAACGAATCGGATTTACCAACAAACTAAACTACACGGATAGGACTAGTTGCCTATATATATGTGTGAAATCAACCTAAAATCTATAAAATACCACATATACAATAAATCAATTCGTGTAACAAAACAACTCAAATCCGTTCATAAATAAAGGTTACGATTCAGCACATCAATGCGGCAGAGGCACAGGAAGACCCGGAACTTGTTACGGGTACGTTTCTTATTGACAATAAATCTGCTTACGTTTTATTTGATTCGGGTGTGGATAGAAGCTATATGAGTAGAGATTTTTGTTCTAAATTAAGTTGTCCATTGATGCCGTTGGATAGTAAATTTTTACTCGAATTAGAAAACGGTAAATTAATTTCAGCAGATTATATATGCCGGAATCGAGAAATTAAACTGGGTAGCGAAATATTTAAGATTGATTTGATACCAGTAGAGTTAGGGAGTTTTGATGTTATAGTTGGCATGGACTGGCTGAAGTAGATGAAAGCAGAGATCGTATGTTACAAAAATGCAATTCACATTGTACGAGAAGAAGGAGAACCCTTAATGGTGTACGGAGAAAAGGGAACATGAAGCTACATCTTATTAGTAATTTGAAGGCACAAAAACTAATAAGAAAAGGTTGCTATGCTGTTCTAGCACACGTCGAGAAAGTACAAATTGAAGAAAAGAGCATCAATGATGTTCCCGTCGCAAAAGAATTTCCCGATGTATTTCCGAAAGAATTACCGGGACTACCTCCACATCGATCTGTTGAATTTCAAATAGATCTTGTACCAGGAGCTGCACCAATAGCTCATGCTCCTTACAGACTCACACCCATCGAGATGAAAGAACTGCAAAGCCAACTGCAAGAACTATTAGAACGTGGTTTTATTCGACCAAACACATCACCATGGGGAGCTCCTGTTTTGTTTGTCAAGAAGAAGGATGGTACATTTAGGTTGTGTATTGACTACAGAGAGTTGAATAAACTTACCATCAAAAACCGTTATCCACTGCCGAGAATTGAGGACTTATTTGATCAACTACAAGGCTCCTCGATTTATTCGAAAATCGATTTACGTTCTGGATATCATCAAATGCGAGTAAAGGAGGATGATATTCCAAAAACTGCTTTTAGGACGCGTTATGGTCATTATGAGTTTATGGTTATGCCGTTTGGATTGACTAACGCACCAGCTGAGTTCATGGACCTTATGAACAGAGTGTGTGGGCCATATCTTGACAAGTTTGTCATTGTTTTCATCGATGACATACTTATTTACTCAAAGAATGATCAAGAGCACGAAGAACATTTGAGAAAAGTGCTAGAAGTATTGAGGAAAGAAAAACTGTACGCTAAGTTTTCAAAGTGTGCATTTTGGTTGGAAGAAGTTCAATTCCTTAGTCACATAGTGAATAAAGAAGGTATCCAGGTGGACCTGACAAAGATCAAAACCGTTGAAAAGTAGGAAACCCCAAAAACTCCGAAGCATATACGTCAATTTTTAGGATTGGCTGGTTACTACAGAAGATTCATCCAAGATTTCTCCAAAATAGCAAAACCCTTAACTGCATTAACGCATAAATGGAAGAAATTTGAATGGAAGGATGAACAAGAGAAGGCGTTTCAGTTATTGAAGAAAAAGATAACTACGGCGCCTATATTATCATTGCCTGAAGGGAATGATGATTTTGTGATTTATTGTGACGCATCAAAGCAAGGTCTCGGTTGTGTATTAATGCAATGAACGAAGGTGATTGCTTATGCATCTAGACAATTGAAGATTCACGAGCAAAATTATACGACTCACGATTTGGAATTGGGTGCTGTTGTTTTTGCATTAAAGACTTGGAGGCATTATTTATATGGGGTCAAAAGTATTATATATACCGACCACAAAAGTCTCCAACATATATTTAATCAGAAGCAACTGAATATGAGACAACGCAGGTGGATTGAACTGTTGAATGATTATGATTTTGAGATTCGATACCACCCTGGGAAGGCGAATGTGGTAGCTGACGCTTTAAGTAGAAAGGACAGAGAACCTATACGGGTAAAAGCTATGAATATAATTATTCGTACTAACCTTACTACTCAAATAAAGGAGGCGCAACAGGGGGTTGTAAAAGAAGGAAAGTTGAAGAATGAGATACCCAAAGGATCAGAGAAACATCTTAATATTCGGGAAGACGGAACCCGATATAGGGCTGATAGAATTTGGGTACCAAGGTTTGGAGATGTGAGAGAAATGGTACTTAAGGAAGCACATAAAACCAGATATTCAATACATCCCGGAGCGGGGAAGATGTATAAGGATCTCAAGAAACACTTTTGGTGGCCGGGTATGAAAGCCGATATTGCTAAATATGTAGGAGAATGTTTGACGTGTTCTAAGGTCAAAGCTGAACATCAGAAACCATCAGGTCTACTACAACAACCTGAAATCCCGGAATGGAAATGGGAAAACATTACCATGGATTTCATTACTAAATTGCCAAGGACTGCAAGTGGTTATGATACTATTTGGGTAATAGTTGATCGTCTCACCAAGTCAGCACACTTCCTGTCAATGAGAGAAGATGATAAAATGGAGAAGTTGGCGCGATTGTATTTGAAGGAGGTTGTCTCCAGACATGGAATACCCGTATCTATTATCTCTGATAGGGATGGTAGATTTGTTTCAAGATTCTAGCAGACGTTGCAACAAGCATTGGGGACTCGTCTAGACATGAGTACTGCCTATCATCCACAAATTGATGGGCAGAGCGAAAGGACGATACAAACGCTTGAATACATGCTACGAGCATGTGTTATTGATTTTGGAAACAGTTGGGATCGACACCTACCGTTAGCAGAATTTTCCTACAACAACAGTTATCATTCTAGTATTGAGATGGCGCCGTTTGAGGCACTTTATGGTAGAAAGTGCAGGTCTCCGATTTGTTGGAATGAAGTGGGGGATAGACAGATTACGGGTCCGGAGATAATACAAGAAACTACCGAGAAAATCATCCAAATTCAACAACGATTGAAAACCGCCTAGAGTCGACAAAAGAGCTACGCGAACAGTAAAAGAAAAGATATAGAGTTTGAAATTGGAGAAATGGTCATGCTTAAGGTTTCACCTTGGAAAGGCGTTGTTCGATTTGGTAAACGGGGGAAACTAAATCCAAGGTACATTGGACCATTCAAGATTATAGATCGTGTCGGACCAGTAGCTTACCAACTGGAGCTACCTCAACAACTCGCGGCTGTACATAACACTTTCCACGTCTCAAATTTGAAGAAATGTTTTGCTAAAGAAGATCTCACTATTCCGTTGGATGAAATCCAAATCAATGAAAAACTTCAATTCATTGAAGAACCCGTCGAAATAATGGATCGTGAGGTTAAGAGACTTAAGCAAAACAAGATACCGATTGTTAAGGTTCGATGGAATGCTCGTAGAGGACCCAAGTTCACCTGGGAGCATGAAGATCAGATGAAGAAGAAATACCCGCATCTATTTCCAGAAGATTCGTCAACACCTTCAACAGTTTAAAATTTCGGGACGAAATTTATTTAACGGGTAGGTACTGTAGTGTCCCGAACTTTTTCATGTTTATATATATTAATTAAGATTGATATTTACATGACTAAATGTTTCCAATGTGTTAAGCAATCAAACTTGTTAAGACTTGATTAAATGAAATAAGTTTCATATAGACAATTGATCACCCAAGTTGACCGACGATTCACGAACGTTACAAATTTGTAAAAACTACATGTTGTGGTATATATAGACATATATATATATATGTTGACATGAGATTATGATGAGTAAGTATCTCACTAAGTATATTAACAATGTGTGATATACATAAGAAATGAGATTACTAAGTTAAGAAACTCGAAATGATATATATAACGATTATCGTTATGATAACGTCTACTAAATACATATGTATCATATTAAGATATTGATACACTATATTTTACATGATAAAATTATATTTAAATATATCATTAAGTGTGTTAACAATGAACTACATATGTAAAAACAAGACTACTAACTCAAGAATTACGAAACGAGACTTATATGTAACGATTATCGTTGTAACGATATTTTAATGTATATATCATATTAAGAGATATTCATACATCATAATATCATGATAACATAATAATTTAACATCTCATTTGATATAATAAACATTGGGTTAACAACATTAATTAAGATCGTTAACTTAAAGGTTTCAAAACAACACTTACATGTAACGACTAACGAAGACTTAACGACTCCATTAGAATGTATATGCATGTTGTGTTTTGATATGTATTCTTACACTTTTGAAAGACTTCAATACATATATCAAAGTACTTATACTTAACAAAAATGCTTACAATTACATCCTCGTTCAGTTTCATCAACAATTCTACTCGTATGCACCCGTATTCGTACTCGTACAATACACAGCTTTTATATGTATGTACTATTGGTATATACACTCCAATGATCAGCTCTTAGCAGCCCATGTAAGTCACCTAACATATGTGGGAACCATCATTTGGCAACTAGCATGAAATATCTCATAAAATTACAAAAATATTAGTAATCATTCATGACTTATTTACATGAAAACAAAATTACATATCCTTTATATCTAATCCATATACCAACGACCAAAAACACCTACAAACACTTTCATTCTTCAATTTTATTCATCTAATTGATCTCTCTCAAGTTCCATCTTCAAGTTCTAAGTGTTCTTCATAAATTCCATAAGTATAGTTTCATAAAAATCAAGAATACTTCCAAGTTTGCAAGTCTACTTTCAAGCTTTCTAATTCATTCCAAGTAATCATCTAAGATCAAGGAACCTTTGTTATTTACAGTAGGTTATCTTTCTAATTTAAGGTCATATTCCTATTCAAACTTTGATTCAATTTCTACAACTATAACAATCTTATTTCGAGTGAAAATCTTACTTGAACTGTTTTCGTGTCATGATTCTGCTTCAAGAACTTTCAACCCATCCAAGGATCCTTTGAAGTTAGATCCATTTTTCTCATTTCCAGTAGTTTTATCCAGAAAACTTGAGGTAGTAATGATGTTCATAACATCATTCGATTCATGCATATAAAGCTATCTTATTCGAAGGTTTAAACTTGTAATCACTAGAACATAGTTTATTTAATTCTAAAATTTCGCAAACAAAATTTAATCCTTCTAACTTGACTTTCAAAATCAACTAAACACATGTTCTATATCTATATGATATGCTAACTTAATGATTTAAAACCTGGAAACACGATGAACACCATAAAATCGGATATACGCCGTCGTAGTGAAACCGGGTGCTGTTTTGGTTTGGATAATTAAAAACTATGATAAACTTTGATTTAAAAGTTGTTCTTCTAGGAAAATGATTTTTCATATGAACATGAAACTATATCCAAAAATCTTGGTTAAACTCAAAGTGAAAGTATGTTTTTCAAAATGGTCATCAAGATGTCGTTCTTTCGACGGAAATGACTACCTCTTTAGTAATTGACATGTAACTTAAATTTCTGACTATAAACCTATACTTTTTATATTTGGATTCTTAAATTACAGTTCAATATGAAACCATAGCAATTTGATTCACTCAAAACGGATTTAAAATGAAGAAGTTATGGGTAAAACAAGATTGGATATTTTTTTTTATCTTTTTAGCTACGGGAAATGTTTAACAAATCTATACAAATCATATCCTAGCTAACTTATATTGTATTATACATGTATTCTAATACATTATGTAATCTTAGGATACCATAGACACGTATGCAAATGTTTTGACATATCATATCGACCCATGTATATATATTATTTGGAACAACCATAGACACTCTATATGCAGTAATGTTGGAGTTAGCTATACAGGGTTGAGGTTGATTCCAAAAATATATATACTTTGAGTTGTGATCTAGCCTGAGATGTGTATACACTGGGTCGTGGATTGATTCACGATAATATATATTGATTTATTTCTGTACATCTAACTGTGGATAACTAGTTGTAGGTTATTAACGAGGACAGCTGACTTAATACACTCAAATCTTTAAAACATAATAAAAATGGTTGTAATTATATTTTGATCATACTTTGATATATATGTACATATTTGTATAGGTTCGTGAATCGATCCGTGGCCAAGTCTTATTTCCGAGGAAGGAAATATCTGTGAAAGTGAGTTATAGTCCCACTTTTAAAATCTAATATTTTTGGGATGAGAATACATGCAGGTTTTATAAATGATTTACAAAATAGACACAAGTACGTGAAACTACATTCTATGGTTGAATTATCAAAATCGAATATGCCCCTTTTTATTAAGTCTGGTAATCTAAGAATTAAGGAACAGACACCCTAATTGACTCGAATCCTAAAGATAGATCTATTGGTCCTAACATACCCCATCCAAAGTACCTGATGCTTTAGTACTTCAAAATTTATATCATATCCGAAGGGTGTCCCGGAGTGATGGGGATATTCTTATATATGCATCATGTTAATGTCGGTTACCAGGTGTTCACCATATGAATGATTTTTATCTCTATGTATGGGATGTGTATTGAAATATGAAATCTTGTGGTCTATTGTTACGATTTGATATATATAGGTTAAACCTATAACTCACTAACATTTTTGTTGACGTTTAAAGCATGTTTATTCTCAGGTGAATACTAAGAGCTTCCGTTGTTGCATACTAAAATAAGGACAAGATTTGGAGTCCATGTTTGTATGATATTTTGTAAAAACTGCATTCAAGAAACATATGTCGATGTAATATATTTCTATTGTAAACCATTATGATAATGGTCATGTGTAAACAGTATATTTTAGATTATCATTATTTGATAATCTATGTAATGCTTTTAAAACCTTTATTGAAAAAATGAAGGTTATGGTTGTTTTAAAAATGAATGCAGTCTTTGAAAAACGTCTCATATAGAGGTCAAAACCTCGCAACGAAATCAATTAATATGGAACGTTTATAATCAATATGAACGGGATATTTCAATTTCAGCACCTCGTTACCAAGGCATAGTGAACTTCGGAAGACTATAAATCCTAAACCGTATATCGGATTTAGGCGAGTCTCAACCGAAGAGTCATCTACACATCCCGAACTTTCTGGAAATCAATTTTCCAGAAGCTCCAGGAGTCAGATCAGACCCTGAAAAACAGATACAAGTGCTCCGGTGGGTTTCTTGGTGTTTGATGCTTATCACGGTTCTCATCCTTGATACGTATAAGCCTCAAGTGTACAACTCCTTGATGTTTTAGCATCATTTTGACCAAGTTTTAACCATCAACACACAATGTCAAGACTAAGAAAAAAAGTACAACTCACTTAAGAGTTTTAGAAGGATGATGAACCAAAGTTACATCAAGTTCTTAGTTTCGACACAACTACAAGTCCTATTTGAAATTTAAAGCTACAAACTTGGATTCAAACCAAACAAGCAAGTCCTTAAGTTATAGAACTTAGATCTTAGCTAAATATTGAAGACCTTAGGCTAGAAAGTCTAGATCTTGTGTTCTAATGTAACGACCCAACCCGTTATCCAACTAATTACGCAATTTTTTTTTATATAACAGAAGGGTGAACGGCGCGCAACCCTAGTTGTGCGCGACGCGCACATGGCCTGACAGCCCGCTGTCTAAAATTTCCATTTTTTGATTAAAGATCTCCCACTTCCCGACACTTTTAGACTAAACGCTTTTCACAACATATTATAATATGTAAAACTAACACGTTTCAATAATAAAACAAGTTTTATGACACCAGGCCCACATCGGCCGTTTTACGACTTTCGTACAAAATACAAGTTTTTGACTACATGAGTTTAAGTTCTAAACACAACTACGAGCATGATGTTTGGGGATAAACTACCCAATCCTAAGTCGAAATCGAAAGTAATCCAAGCCAGCATCAAAAGGGGAAATCATCTAAATCCCGAGCAAACCCTTTCCACGTCCACCTCCGAACCTATAAATGTAAACAATGATAGGGTAAGCTAATGCTTAGTGAATGCAATACTTATATGCATACATACATAATTCAATCACTTGCATACACCTACACAAACAACACAATATCATTAGCAAACCGCAATAAACGAATAATCAACATACAATGCTAATAAAAACTTACACAACCCAACATACACAATGTCGACATTCGACTCGATAGTGGCCGACGAAGAGTGGTAGGTCAAAATCGTTAACCACTCACCACCCATCGCAACGCATACGTGGCCGACGAAGAGCGGTAGGTCAAAATCATTAACCACTCACCACTACGCACCATGAAGCCGACGAAAAGTGCAACCGAAATGTTAACACTTACCTCAATCACAAGGATGACAGACGAAAAGCGAAACCGCTTATCATCCTACGATAAGAAAGGATGGCAGACGAAAAGTGAAACCGCTTACCATCCTACGATAAGTGGCCAACGAAGAGCGAATTCCCAAACGGATAACACTCACCATGTAACAACCTCGCTTTGGGCCTAGTAGAAATGACACATTTACCCTTATATGTTAGTATTGTGATTTTAATAATTATGTGTTTTTTAATTATTGTGTATGGGATAATGTGCGTTTTGTGGCAAGGGTCATAGAACATATTTCCTTTTGTGAATTGGACATAGAATGAATAAGTTATTAAAGTTTTTGGGTTTCAGATAACTGGTAAATACCCGTGTGTTATACGGAGTAGGGTTTCCTCATAATGAAGAAACCCAATTTAGTTATAAGCCTGTACGTTCCTTCACTTGCTAATTTTAGCAATAACCTAAACCCTAAACACACTTTTGTTCTCTAAATCCTAAAATTAACAAGTGTAAATCAAAGCGAGAGATTGTGTGTATCAAACTCTCTATCATTTCAGCATCAAAACAAGGTAAGCTTATTTGATTTTGAAGAATTAAAATGTGTTCTTAGTGGGTTTATCAAAATGACTTTTTTAATGCTTGATTCTTGCCTTGAATGTGTTTGTTATTCTTGTTTGTGGTTAGAAATAGATTATATATGTGTTATATAGTGTTCATGGGTCATTTGATTGATCAAAACAAGCAAAAATCGAGTTTTAGGGTCAAAAAATGTAAAAACAGCGAGCTGGAGCTGTTCTACAGCTCCCACACATTTGACAGCTCAACCACGCGGTTGAGCACACTTTTGAGGGCTCAACCACGCGGTTGAGGGTGTGACGACCCGTGAATTTCCGACTAAATTTAAACTTCATCTTTATATGATTTCGATACGATAAGCAAAGTATGTTAGGTTGAGTCTCAAAAATTTTGAATTGTTATCATATATGCAAATACCCTTCGACTATTCCCGACGATTCACAAATCACTATTTGTAAATAGATACATATATTTATATGTGTATATATATATATATATATATATTAATTATTATAAATATTATATGAGTTAATTAATAATGTAAATAAAATAATATATGATATTAAAATAAAACTATATATATATATATATATATATATATATATATATATATATATATATATATATATATATATATATATATATATATATATATATATATATATATATATATATATATATATATATATATATAAGGTATATTGAATGTATAATTATATGGTTTCGAATTTATTTTCATAAACAATAACAACACTTGTTTGTCGGTCGATCGCTATTAAGCAAGTTAAATACAGATTTATGTGATTTTAAAATAAACGGTGATCCGAAAATGGGTTTTATAAATTATAGGATTATTAATAATACATTTAGAAGTTATTTGATAAATTTTAAAACTTTTTATATTTTACTTAGGATTGAGAGTTAATAACTAATTTAATTATTTTAAATAGTTAATGAACAAATTTTATACCATAATGACTGGGATAAATATAGATAATTATTGTAAAAATTTGATATTTTTCTGAACACTTTTATCCGTCACTGAATTACAACAGAGCACGAAATCCAGTCCGTGAAATAAAAGTTAATCTAATAGTAAATGGTTGCTAACATTATCACACATTTATATTTTTAAATTATATTATAATTGCTATTTGGAATCACTATACTTGTCTGATTTCACTTTCTGTTTCATTTCACTTTCAATTCCCGTGTTTTAAGATGTTAACCTTTGAGATACAATGAATGATACGTAGCAACTTATTGCATATACTGTGGATGGCTACTATGCATTACTTTCACTTTAGCATATTCTAATATTATTATATATACAAATAGATAGATGATATATCCGTGCATATACAATTGTGCACCTTCACCACTAGTCAAACACCAAACCCACTTCAACAAATAACAACCACCATCATCCTTGCACTTTCCTTCACAATCGACTTACTTGTTGCTACTGTTGTCGTTACTGTTAAAGCAAGAACACCACAAACCACTTTCAAATTTTACTATTCGATTCCCTTTTTGCTCGATGAAGAATCAACAACACCAACCACCATCGAGAATATCACCGGAACCACCACGACAATCAACACCTTCCATCATTCACGTCACCATCACAATCACCCTTCGTCTTCAACGAAACAAACAATCACCACAGAGAACCACCATGTCCATCACCGCTACTATATATATATATATATATATATATATATATATATATATATATATATATATATATATATATATATATATATATATATATATATATATATATATATATATATATATATATATATATATATATATATATATATATATATATCCCTTCTCCTTATGTTTAACCGTGATCGAATCAACACCATCCATCACCAATCGCTACTTGTTCCCTGGCAATCATCACCACCACATCGCCACCCTATCCGCCACCATCCTCCACAACCCTACAACCCATATAGTCACCCTATAAACCACTTTAGACCACCATCAAGTTATCAACGTCTGTTTGTTTCTGTCTTGCAGCCCCACCACCACGAAACCCCATGGAAAACGCTACTATTATTATCCTTTTATCCTGTTTGTTCGAACTGCATGATGAGCTACGGATGCTACTATGCTCTCCATCTGTTTTCTGTTTACAATGGGTGCAAACCACCACCCTAACACCATCACCATACACATATCAACGATCACCTCGCCACAACTTACTTTCTTCTTCTTCTTTGAAAATCATCAAACCACCGTCACATCTAACAAGGAATAAAACTATGATCATCAACGACCTGCAATTCATATATTCTTTTCTTCTACTATGATCAAACACCACAAACCCCCTTTATTTTTATTTACTGCTCGTTACTAATCACCATATTCAATTTACAAACCACCAACATCTATGTCACTGTTTTGTTTCAAGTAGCACCCACAGCCACCATTAATTTTCTTCATCAAAAACCTGCAACCAACCCACAATCACGTGAACCACCATCATCTAACCCTATCATACCATTGAATAAACTAAATATTACTGCAGTTGCTATATATGTTTCTGTTGTATACGAACCCACTCGAACCACCATAGACTCACCATACCACGCAGCTACTGCTACTGTTCCGTTATATATTTTTGTTTCAATAAAAAAAAAACCACCAACACAACCGTCAATTGTTGAATACTACCGCTATTCCTATCTATTTCCGTTTTTAATTATAATGACAAGAATGATCAGAAGAATGATTTAATCATAACGACAAGGATGGTGATAGGCGATATTAAATTAATGAGGATGAATATATCACGCAACTGCCTTTCTCTTTTTGTCGGCCATTACTGTATTGTAATTGCAACTGTGTACGTTTCTATATGTATTGATGGGATTGGGCCGATTGATTGTTGGGTGAGCTAGTCGTGATCTAATACATATTCTGCTGTTGGGCCGCTTTAATATTTTTAGTTGGTTTGCAAATGGATTTTGTTGGGCTAACTATGTTGGACCATTTAGATGTAATTAGGAGATGATTAATTTACTAAATTATGATCATGATAACGATCTCTTCGATAATTCGAAAATGAACATGATAAATAATATCAATAATAATACATGAAATAATAATCGAATGACGATTTAAGTTGATAATAATCTAGTGATGATATCGGGTAGAGATTTTGGTGTCGAGAAAGATAGTTTAAGTTATGATGATGATTTTTGAAATGTCCCGTTCATATTGATTATAAACGTTCCATATTAATTGATTTCGTCGCGAGGTTTTGACCTCTATATGAGACGTTTTTCAAAGACTGCATTCATTTCTAAAACAACCAAAACCTTTATTTTATCGATAAAGGTTTAAAAAGCATTACGTAGATTATCAAATAATGATAATCTAAAATATACCGTTTACACACGACCATTACATAATGGTTTACAATAAGAATATATTACATCAAAAATAAGTTTCTTGAATGCAGTTTTTACATAATATCATACAAGCATGGACTCCAAATCTTGTCCTTATTTTAGTATGCAACAACGAAAGCTCTTAATAATCACCTGAGAATAAACATGCTTAAAACGTCAACAAAAATGTTGGTGAGTTATAGGTATATCCTATATATTATCAAATCATAATAATAGACCACAAGATTTCATATTTCAATATACATCCCATACATAGAGATAAAATTCATTCATATGGTGAACACCTGGTAATCGACATTAACAAGATGTATATAAGAATATCCCCTATCATTCCTGGAAATCCTTCGAACATGATAAAAATGAATTCGAAGTACTAAAGCATCCGGTACTTTGGATGGGGTTCGTTAGGCCTAATAGATCTATCTTTAGGATTCGCGTCAATTAGTAGATCGATTTACTAATTCTTAGATTACCAAGCAAAAGGGGCATATTCGGCTTCGATCATTCACCCATATAATGTAGTTTCAATTACTTGTGTCTATTTCGTAAAACATTTATAAAACTGCATGTATTCTCATCCCAAAATATTAGATTTTTAAAAGTGGTACTATAACTCACTTTCACAGATTTTTACTTCGTTGGGAAGTACGACTTGGCCACTGGTCGATTCACGAACCTATAACAAATATGTACATATATATCAAAGTATGTTCAAAATATATTTACAACATTTTTAATACGTTTTACTGTTTTAAATTTATTAAGTCAGCTGTCCTCGTTGGTAACCTACAACTAGTTGTCCACAGTTAGATGTACAGAAATAAATCGATATATATTATCTTGAATCAATCCACGACCCAGTGTATACACGTCTCAGGCTAGATCACAACTCAAAGTATATATATTTTTGGAATCAACCTCAACCATGTATAGCTAACTCCAACATTACTGCATATATAGTGTCTATGGTTGTTCCAAATAATATATATACATGGGTCGATATGATATGTCAAAACATTTGCATACGTGTCTATGGTATCCCAAGATTACATTAGAATACATGTATAATACAATATAAGTTAGCTAGGATATGATTTGTATAGAATTGTTACAATATTTCCCGTAGCTACAACAATCAAAAAATATCCAATCTTGTTTTACCCATAACTTATTCGTTTTAAATCCGATTTGAGTGAATCAAATTTCTATGGTTTCATATTGAACTCTATTTTATGAATCTAAACATAATAAGTATATGTTTATAGTCAGAAAAATAAGTTACAAGTCATTTTTGTAAAGGTAGTCATTTCAGTCGAAAGAACGACGTCTAGATGACCATTTTGGAAAACATACTTCCACTTTGAGTTTAACCATGATTTTTGGATATAGTTTCATGTTCATAAGAAAAATCATTTTCTCAGAAGAACAACTTTTAAATCAAAATTTATCATAGTTTTTAATTAACTAACCCAAAACAGCCCGCGGTGTTACTACGACGGCGTATATACGGTTTTATGGTGTTTTTCGTGTTTTCCTATTTTAAATCATTAAGTTAGCATATCATATAGATATAGAACATGTGTTTAGTTGATTTTAAAATTCAAGTTAGAAGGATTAACTTTTGTTTGCGAACAAGTTTAGAATTAACTAAACTATGTTCTAGTGATTACATGTTCAAATCTTCGAATAAGATAGTTTTATATGTATGAATCGAATGATGTTATGAACATAATTACTACCTCAAGTTTAGTAGGTAAACCTACTGGAAGTGACAAGAAATGATGTAGCTTCAAAGGATCTTGGATGGCTTGAAAGTTCTTGAAGTAGAATCATGACACGAAAACAAGTTCAAGTAAGATTATCACTCGAATTAAGATAGTTATAGTTATAGGAATTGAATTAAAGTTTATATAAGAGTATTACCTTGATTTAGAATGATATCTTACTGTAAACAACAAGGATTTCTTGAGGTTGGATGATCACTTTACAAGATTGGAAGTGAGCTAGTAAACTTGGAAGTATTCTTGATTTTATGAAACTAGAACTTGTAGAATTTATGAAGAACACTTAGAACTTGAAGATGGAACTTGAGAGAGATCAATTAGATGGAGAAAACTAAAGAATGAAAGTATTTGTAGGTGTTTTTGGTCGTTGGTATATGGATTAGATATAAAGGATATGTAATTTTGTTTTCATGTAAATAAGTCATGAATGATTACTAATATTTTTGTAATTTTTTAAGATATTTCATGCTAGTTGATAAACGATGGTTCCCACATGTGTTAGGTGACTCACATGGACTGCTAAGAGCTGATCATTGGAGTGTATATACCAATAGTACATACATTTAGAAGCTGTGTATTATACGAGTACGAATACGGGTGCATACGAGTAGAATTGTTGATGAAACTGAACGAAGATGTAATTGTAAGCATTTTTGTTAAGTAGAAGTATTTTGATAAGTGTCTTGAAGTCTTTCAAAATTGTATGAATACATATAAAAACACTACATGTATATACATTTTAACTGAGTCGTTAAGTCATCGTTAGTCGTTACATGTAAATGTTGTTTTGAAACCTTTAGGTTAACGATCTTGTTAAATGTTGTTAACCCATTGATGTGATAAAACCGACCTTTAAATTTTACAACTAAACTAGCTTAATAAATATTATCACACTACGGACAACTGGTCCCGATCGTGCAGCAATAGATACTGGCAAGTCAAGTTCGTTCCGCAGGGAGAAGCGTATTCAAGAATCTAACAACAATTAATTATACTTTTAAGTGGGTTTTAATTGGTTTTTGGTTTTGGATATAATTAACTAAAATAAAGATTACAATAAATAAAAACAATAATAAAGTGTATTTACTTAGATTTCGTCCCCCTCGTTGATATGAATCATAGACAATTCATAATCAATTTATTATGGATTGTTGTTAAGTCCGATTACAATATTATATAGTATATAACTTAATGAAAACCTCACGATTTCATAAAGTCTCGAATTACTAAGATTCAACTTAACTTTCGCTAATCTCGTCTTAACAAAGCAAACTATACCCGATCATTCGAATTGTGATTCAACCTAGTTTTAACTTTCGCTAAAACCTAAATCGTAACGGTTCCCCTTTTTTACAATTTCACGACTATGTAATATAAATATCACCCAATCACCAAATCCATATTCTTATATTTTTGTTAGAAATATAATCCTACGTTTTGTCTAGATCACAAATAGTGTTGAAGCATATTTTATATATCACTAATTTAACTTTCGTTAAACGATTCAATAAACTATGTGACGGGGATTAAGTATTAAATTTATATAATAATGGATCTTTTGATTGAACACAATATCTAAAATGATCTAAATAACATCTTAACTAACTAAATTCAATCTAATTTTCATTGGATCTTATTTTAGATAGTTAACTATACTCCGATTATCTAAATTGAGACCTAGTCTAGTTTTGACTTTCGCCAAAACTTAAATCGTAACGGTTTCCCTTTTTACAATTTCACGATTATATAAACTATAATATTACCCAAACCACCGAATCTTATTTCTAAATTGGTGTCAATAATTTATCCATAAGTTCGTCTAAATCACTTTTAGTGTTAAAGCATAATCTATATCAATAAAAATAACTTTCGCTATTTTTATCTAATAAATTAAATGATAGGGTTAAATATCTAATTATATAACAATGGTTCTTTCAACTAGGCACAATATTAAAGATAATCTAAGTTACATTTTAGTATTCTAAATGATAACAATTCATAATCGAGGGGTTCTACATCTAAGCAAACACGAGAGTAAACTAACTAATCATAATAATGGTACGTGAATAAAAATAATAATACATAAACATAAACATAATAATAAGTAACAATGACAATAATAAAAATGAAAGTAACAAACTTACAAAAGGTCTTCAATTTAATGATTACAAATGGTAGAAAATGGAAATGAAAGCACCCGTACACTCGAATAATAATACCCTTAATCACGAACAATACACCCTTAATATTGAAACTATCCTAATTTTTGAACTTAAAATGAATACGGAATGATACAGAAATAATTGATACAGAGTAATAAATAAAGAGAGTAGCTTGAAAATAATGATTTTTTTGATGTGTCTTCCTAACTCTCTGCTTTCTATCTCTGTATCCTCCTTTCAACCGGTGCAAACCTCTTTCTATATAATCTCAAATCATGAGATTTAAGATTAAATTAATTACTATTATATTTTATATTTATTATTATATGTTAAACTGCATCTGAATCTGAGATGTTTTCTTGGTCCAGCCGAAAATAGCAAATTTTATATCATAAAGTGTACCGCCCCATGTGAACTTGGAATCTAAATTTGGTCTAAAAACTACGCGTTTCGCGTAGATAGGTAGGCATTTCGCGTAAGGAATCTTCATGAAAGTTGTAGATTTTTGAGTTACGGACGTCTGGACACCTGATTCGTCTTTTTTCGAGTCCGTATGATTTAGTTATGATTTTTTTCGTGCATGCGCGCTGATTTCGTGATTTCGATCATTTTAACTTGTAGTCTTGAGGCACGATGTTGTAGTCTTTTGTTGCTCATTAGAAATCTTCATTTTATCTTTATTTTGATCTTTATATCATTAAAAATCCATAATAATACTTCATTCGACGCTTTGGACATTTTAACCAATTACAAACCTGAAAACTACTCGAAAACACATAAAATCATAACATTTGGGACTGATATTGCGACTAAGAATATGCATTAATTGAGCAATATCAAATTACCCTACACTTGATCGTTGCTTGTCCTCAAGCAATAACAACTTTTTAATAGACTCGGAATACTACACAATTTTCCATATCAATCATTCGTCACACACACAAACCACACGAAACGAAAACACACGCTTTATGAAATGACTTGAAAACACCACATGATATTTATTGGATCACACACACACCACACGAAATGAAATTCTGACAACAGAAATGAAGTTGAAATTTCGTGATTAAAGTCTCACGAAAAGTTAAACATTTGGATCCTTAGGGAAAATTGGACCTTGTGAAAACGTTTTATAATTTTTTTAAAATGTCATGCTAGTTTTTATACTAGACACGTTTTCCGGTTTTAACCTCAAATTCCGGTTGAGGGTAACTGAAAACCAAAGTCTCAGTCGGCGATTAGCAAGCTATCCGCCCTCATGATTGAAGTATCATGGAACTTGAAACCGAATGTCCTAAAAATGGTTTTACACAATATAGTTCATAAAATAGCATAAGTTTTAGAAGAAACTTATATCATGTCCAAATATCATCGGTGAACCATGAGTTTGCACACCTCAATTTGTTATGGCATATGTATGTTGACCGTGGTCAAACATAGATGCGGTTGATCTTTACGGAGATCATCCATCTAGGGATTAGATTTATTAGTCTTAAAAGCTAATTTGCAATGTGCCCCCCATTGTACGAGACAGATCCATCTCATGGTTAGGATTAGTCTGACTACCAAAAACCCTGTTTGATGTTGAGGTGAGGTGGATTTCCAGCCGATGATAGAGATGACTTTTCAAGATTTTTCATCAACCTACAGCTGTTCTGGACTACATCTTCTAACATAGGTTAGCAAGTGTGTCATTTTGGAAGACTTTACTTCCTTAAGGGATGGACTTGATTCATCCTTTATTACTCGTATCAATGGGATATTCAGGTTTATACATTCCAAAGCAATGATATCTGCAATAACTTCATAAAAACATGTGATAAATGGTTTTAAACATATAGGTTTATAAATTCTGTTATACTTGGTTTTCTTTTATAGGTTTTAATCAAATAAACTTATGTATTTTTAATGTATGGAGACAATAATTTTGGTTTTTTTTGACACCTAATCTTTAATTGCTCGTAATTACCTTAAAAATTGACTAGATATATTTGTTTAAAAATTTTCAAAATTTTTCGTAAAAACCACCAAGTTATAAGTTCTCGAGAATTTATATATTCCCACCCCACACTTAAGATTATGTAATGCCCTCATTACATAAAATCAGATTAAATGTATAAATTTGAGAGGGCAAAAAGTGTAAAGTATTTAGAACTTCCTTTATTAAGCAATTGGAGATCGTAAAATGCTTATCGTATGAATATATCCAATCTCTTTATCACAATATAAATCTGGTGTTTCGTTATGTCGATTGCATCATCATCATAAGTACCTGTCAACAAACATGTTAATCACACACAAGATGGGGTTGTACTTCAATAGTACAAAAATTTTACCCCACACTTAAAATTTTTGTGTCTTTTTTAAACAAAAGCATAATAAATTAAAAACACACCATAAAAAAATTATTATTATTATTTTTATGTAACTGTAAGTAATTAGAATTTTAAAATATCATTTATAAAATTTATGTTTCTTTTAGGTAACGAAAATTTCGGCTATTATGCATAATCTTTATCAGTTCATAAATTTTAAAATTCAATTTTTAAAATTTAATGTATAAAAAAAAATTAAATATTATTTTTTTAGATTTTTAAAAATCACACAAATTTAATAAGAATTAAATGCACTCTATTTTTTTTTTACTTTTAATATTATAAATCACATAATGAATAAAAGGCACACAAAACATGATTTTTTTCAACAAGTCGTTTTCTCGACTCGACCCAACACTTTATTGCCTAGTGGGGTCAAATTTCTCTATATTTATCGAACGACATGTAAAATCTGTAGAGAAAGTTCCACGAATTAGAAGTGTGAGCCATTCATTTATATCTCGAGTGGTATATAATATATCAGATAAATCTTTTTTCAGTTGACCGAAAAAAGATGACTCAACCCGAGAGTCAATGCACAACTCTTCTCTAAGTGTGGTTTGCAATAAAAATTTTATTCTCCTAGGTGGATCATGCCCAAATGGATCATCTTTCAAGGTATTCCAAGTGTTAACCTCTTGAGGATATACGAATTCAACATGAGAAGGTGACTCCTCAAGTGATTTTAATATATTAAACTCCTCATCCTCAATGATCCCTGATGATTTCATCAACTTGACCTCCTCATTATCATAATTATACCCGAGTGAATTATTATAAACTGAAAAGTTCTCGGGTGTATGAATAACCAGTTCTACCACTTCGACCTCGAAATTAGAATCCTCATAATTATTCTTTCCATTCACTAAATATTCATTTTGACTTATCCTATTTATATACTTCATAGAGGTTTCATATTCTTTTAATTCAATAGGTTCCTGTGAATTTATTTTTACAATTTCGATTTGCACCTTGTCCTCCTGTTTAACTGTTTGTTCATTTGGAACCTGTAAAATAGGGTTAGGATAACAATATGAAGACTCAACCGATGAAACATTTGATTGTCTTTCCGAAAGAATAGTAAACAAATGCTTCATTTCTCTTTCTAGATTTTGAATAGATGTTTGATTTTGTTGCCATTGTTGATTTAGTAATTCCCTAGTTTCGGTTTGACTTTTAATAAAGCTCATCATAATATTTTGAAAGTCATACGAGTAATTTTCTTCATTTTGAGTTTGTTGAAAATTTTGTGGCATTTGGTTAGAAAATTGGTATTGTTGATAATTTTGTGGGGAATCGTAATAAGGTTAGTTTGGATAACAAAAATCTGGATTCGAGTTATTCTCTTGATATTCATTCCATATATAGTTCATGGGTTCATAACTCTCCATTTGATCCATGGAAATATGATAATCACATTCCCAAGTCAAATGGTAACCTCCATAATTTTTACAAATATATGTAGTTTCAACCCTATTAAACATAGATGAATCGCACCAATTATCATCAAAACTTGTTTGAGAGTATTGATTAAATTGTTGGGCATTAAAAAGATTTTTCATGGTCATATTCTCAAAATCATCCATATTACAGTATGACTGGAACCTAGTTGAAATTTAAAAAGAACAAAGAGAAAAATAAAATAGAACTTTCGTAGGAAAATAAATCCCGACGAAAGGATCAAATAACTAAAGTAATTAAATTTCTGAATGAACAATTTCTCCCCGGCAGCGGCGCCAAAAAGTTGATGTGATAAAACCGACCTTTAAATTTTACACCTAAACTAGCTTAATAAATATTATCACACTACGGGCAACTGGTCCCGATCGTGCAGCAATAGATACTGGCAAGTCAAGTTCGTTCCACAGGGAGAAGCGTATTCAAGAATCTAACAACAATTAATTATACTTTTAAGTGGGTTTTAATTGGTTTTTGGTTTTGGATATAATTAACTAAAATAAAAATTATAATAAATAAAAACAATAATAAAGTGTATTTACTTAGATTTCGTCCCCCTCGTTGATATGAATCATAGACAATTCATAATCAATTTATTATGAATTGTTGTTAAGTCCGATTACAATATTATATAGTATATAACTTAATGAAAACCTCACGATTTCATAAAGTCTCGATTTACTAAGATTCAACTTAATTTTCGCTAATCTCATCTTAACAAAGCAAACTATACCCGATCATTCGAATTGTGATTCAACCTAGTTTTAACTTTCGCTAAAACCTAAATCGTAATGGTTCCCCTTTTTTACAATTTCACGACTATGTAAATATAAATATCACCCAATCACCAAATCCATATTCCTATATTTTTGTTAGAAATATAATCCTACGTTTTGTCTAGATCACAAATAGTGTTGAAGCATATTTTATATATCACCAATTTAACTTTCGCTAAACGATTCAATAAACTATGTGACGGAGATTAAGTATTAAATTTATATAATAATGGATCTTTTGATTGAACACAATATCTAAAATGATCTAAATAACATCTTAACTAACTAAATTCAATCTAATTTTCATTGGATCTTATTTTAGATAGTTAACTATACCTCGATTATCTAAATTGAGACCTAGTCTAGTTTTGACTTTCGCCAAAACTTAAATCGTAACGGTTTCCCTTTTTACAATTTTACGATTATATAAACTATAATATTACCCAAACCACCGAATCTTATTTCTAAATTGGTGTCAATAATTTATCCATAAGTTCTTCTAAATCACTTTTAGTGTTAAAGCATAATCTATATATCAATAAAAATAACTTTCGCTATTTTTATCTAATAAATTAAGTGATAGGGTTAAATATCTAATTATATAACAATGGTTCTTTCAACTAGGCACAATATTAAAGATAATCTAAGTTACATTTTAGTATTCTAAATGATAACAATCCATAATCGAGGGGTTCTACATCTAAGCAAACACGAGAGTAAACTAGCTAATCATAATAATGGTACGGGAATAAAAATAATAATACATAAACATAAACATAATAATAAGTAACAATGACAATAATAAAAATGAAAGTAACAAACTTACAAAAGGTCTTCAATTTAATGATTACAAATGGTAGAAAATGGAAATGAAAGCACCCGTACACTCGAATAATAATACCCTTAATCACGAACAATACACCCTTAATATTGAAACTATCCTAATTCTTGAACTTAAAATGAATACGGAATGATACAGAAATAATTGATACAGAGTAATAAATAAAGATAGTAGCTTGAAAATAATGATTTTTTTGATGTGTGTTCCTAACTCTCTGCTTTCTATCTCTGTATCCTCCTTTCAACCGGTGCAAACCTCTTTCTATATAATCTCAAATCATGAGATTTAAGATTAAATTAATTACTATTATATTTTATATTTATTATTATATGTTAAACTGTATCTGAATCTGAGATGTTTTCTTGGTCTAGCCGAAAGTAGCAAATTTTATATCATAAAGTGTACCGCCCCATGTGAACTTGGAATCTAAATCTGGTCGAAAAACTACGCATTTCACGTAGATAGGTACGCGTTTCGCGTAAGTCATCTTCATGAAAGTTGTAGAATTTTGAGTTACGGACGTCTGGACACCTGATTCGCCTTTTTTCGAGTCCGTATGATTTAGTTATGATTTGTTTCGTGTAGGCGCGCTGATTTCGTGATTTCGATCATTTTAACTTGTAGTCTTGAGGCGCGATGTTGTAGTCTTTTGTTGCTCATTATAAATCTTCATTTTATCTTTATTTTGATCTTTATATCATTGAAAATCCATAATAACACTTCATTCGACGCTTTGGACATTTTAACCAATTACAAACCTGAAAACTACTCGGAAACACATAAAATCATAACATTTGGGACTGATATTGTGACTAAGAATATGCATTAATTGAGCAATATCACCCACTGTTTATTATATCTAAAGAGATGTTAAATTATTACATTATCATGATATTATGATATATTAATATATCTTAGTATGATATATATACAGTTAAATGTTGTTACAACGATAATCGTTACATATATGTCTCGTTTCAAAATTCTTAAGTTAGTAGTCTTGTTTTACATATGTAGTTCATTGTTAATATACATAATGACATGTTTAATTATCATTTATCATAATTAAACCTAGTGTAACAATATCTTAATATGATTCATATGTAATTAGTAAGACGTTGTTATAACGATAATCGTTATATATATCGTTTCGAGTTTCTTAATTCAATAAACACAATTTTATGTATATAACTCATTGTTAAAATACCTAATGAGATACTTACTTATCATAATATCATGTTAATTATATATATAATCATATATATGTCATCATATAGTTTTTACAAGTTTTAACGTTCATGAATCACCGGTCAACTTGGGTGGTCAATTGTCTATATGAAACCTATTTCAATTAATCAAGTCTTAACAAGTTTGATTGCTTAATATGTTAGAAACACTTAATCGTGTAAATATCAATTTCATTT
The DNA here is from genome assembly GCF_046630445.1 of Rutidosis leptorrhynchoides. Lineage (NCBI taxonomy): Eukaryota > Viridiplantae > Streptophyta > Magnoliopsida > Asterales > Asteraceae > Rutidosis > Rutidosis leptorrhynchoides. The sequence goes on along the minus strand of NC_092337.1, from coordinate 48,335,670 downwards.
AATATATATAAACATGGAAAAGTTCGGGTCACTACAGTACCTACCCGTTAAATAAATTTCGTCCCGATATTTTAAGCAGTTGGAGGTATTGACGTATCTTCTGGAAATAAGTGCGGGTATTTCTTCTTCATATGATCTTCTCTTTACCAGGTGAACTCGGGTCCTCTACGAGCATTCCATCGAACCTTAACAATTGGTATCTTGTTTTGTTTAAGTCTTTTAACCTCACGATCCATTATTTCAACGGGTTCTTCGATGAATTGAAGTTTTTCGTTGATTTGGATTTCTTCTAACAGAATAGTGAGATCTTCTTTAGCAAAATATTTCTTCAAATTCGAGAGGTGGAAAGTGTTATGTACAGCCGCGAGTTGTTGAGGTAACTCAAGTCGGTAAGCTACGGGTCTGACACGATCAATAATCTTGAATGGTCCAATATACCTTGGATTTAATTTTCCTCATTTACCGAATCGAACAACGCCTTTCCAAGGTGCAACCTTAAGCATGACCATCTCTCCAATTTCAAATTCTATTTCTTTTCTTTTTATGTCAGCGTAGCTCTTTTGTCGACTTTGGGCGATTTTCAACCGTTGTTGAATTTGGATGATCTTCTCGGTAGTTTCTTGTATTATCTCCGGACCCGTAATCTGTCTATCCCCCACTTCACTCCAACAAATTGGAGACCTGCACTTTCTACCATAAAGTGCTTCAAACGACGCCATCTCAATGCTTGAATTGTAGCTGTTGTTGTAGGAAAATTCTGCTAATGGTAGATGTCGATCCCAACTGTTTCTGAAATCAATAACACATGCTCGTAGCATGTCTTCAAGCGTTTGTATCGTCCTTTCGCTCTGCCCATCAGTTTGTGGATGATAGGCAGTACTCATGTCTAGACGAGTTCCTAATACTTGCTGTAAAGTCTGCCAGAATCTTGAAATAAATCTGCCATCCCTATCAGATATAATAGAGATTGGTATTCCGTGTCTGGAGACGACTTCCTTCAAATACAGTCGTGCTAACTTCTCCATCTTGTCATCTTCTCTTATTGGCAGGAAGTGTGCTGATTTGGTGAGACGATCAACTATTACCCAAATAGTATCAAAAACACTTGCAGTCCTTGGCAATTTAGTGATGAAATCCATGGTAATGTTTTTCCATTTCCATTCTGGGATTTCGGGTTGTTGAAGTAGACCTGATGGTTTCTGATGCTCCGCTTTGACCTTAGAACACGTCAAACATTCTGCTACGTATTTAGCAACATCGGCTTTCATACCTGGCCACCAAAAATGTTTCTTGAGATCCTTGTACATCTTCCCCGTTCCAGGATGTATTGAGTATCTGGTTTTATGAGCTTCTCTAAGTACCATTTCTCTCATATCTCCAAATTTTGGTACCCAAATTCTTTCAGCCCTATACCGGGTTCCGTCTTCCTGAATATTAAGATGCTTCTCCGATCCTTTGGGTATTTCATCCTTTAAATTTCTCTCTTTTAAAACTCCTTGTTGCGCCTCTTTTATTTGAGTAGTAAGGTTAGTGTGAATCGTTATATTCATAGCTTTTACTCGAATGGGTTCTCTGTCCTTTCTGCTCAAGGCGTCGGCTACCACATTTGCCTTCCCCGGGTGGTAACGAATCTCAAAGTTGTAATCATTCAACAATTCAATCCACCTACGCTGCCTCATATTCAGTTGTTTCTGATTAAATATGTGTTGAAGACTTTTGTGGTCGGTATATATAATACTTTTGACCCCATATAAGTAGTGTGATGTTATGCGAGGTGTATATGAAATAGCTTATATTTTACTAGGAAAAACTATTAAATACGTTACAATTTTATACAAGATATTTATTATTTATTTACAGATGGGATATACCTAAACCTTGCTACAACACTATAGGCAGTGTACCTAATCGTAGAGTAGTATAGTTTTTAGTAAGTCCGGTTCGTTCCACAGGGAGCGAGCTTATTGTACACTATATTTTAATTAACTATATTTGTACAAAATATTTATAATTATATATAATAATATATAAAAGGGGGTTTACCGTTTAATGACCGGTTTGTTGATTTTAAAACTTTAGTCACAGTTAAAACCTAATGTAAAATATTAAATAAATAAAAGACTTAATTTAAAGCATAAAATAAATAACGATAATGAAATTACAATAAATAAAAGTGCGATGAAATAAAATTGCGATAATTAAAAATGTGATAATTAGAAGTGCAATTAAATATGAAAATAAAGGAATTATGCTTATTTAAACTTCCGTAATCATGATGTTTGACGTGTTGATTTTATTTTATTCCCATGGGTTAATTGTTCTTTGTCCTGGATTATTCAATATGTCCGTCTGGTTTTTGTCCATAACAGTCCATCAGTCATAAATATAAAGTGCGAGTGTCCTCGTCAAATTATCCTTATACCCGAAGTCAAATATTCCAACTAATTGGGGACTTAAACTGTAACAAGGTCTTAATACTTTGTTTAATAATTACACCAGGATATCGACTGAGTGTAACCCAATGTTTTAATACTTTGTCATCAATTATGCCAAGTGTCCTTGTACATAATTTCACCCCTTTTTAATAATTCTAGTGACTATTAATTCATTCCCGTGTCCGGTTAAATGAACGATTATTCATACATATAAATATCCCGCCCATCGTGTCCGATTTGAGTGTATATGGTTATTTATAAGTACGTCTAATTGTAAATCTTTATATTAAAATTAACAAACTATCATTTAGTTAAACAAATATAAAGCCCATTAATAGCCCATAGTCTAATTTCAACAAGTGTCGTTCTTTTGTCCAAACCTCAATTATGGTACAAAATCTAATTACCCAATTTTAATATTTTTAGCCCAACATCATGATTACTTCGTCTTAAATAAGCATAATAATAACTTAAGTACGAGACATCAATTTAAAAAGGAGAACATAGCTTACATTGATTATTTATCGCATAGTGTTACACGGACAGAGCTTCGACTTTAAAACCCGTAAAATAACCTTTACATAACCCAAACTAATCTAATATAAAACTACCCTATACTATAATATATATATATATATATATATATATATATATATATATATATATATATATATATATATATATATATATATATATATATATATATATATATATATATATATTTATTATTATTAGAGGAGTATTATTATTATTATGTTTAAAACTCGTTGAATAAGCTGGCTATTTATAGGACCTGACTAACTTTTTCGGGCCATGCGATCGCATGGGATATGTGCCTTCTGGCCATGCGATCGCATGGTGTCTGGCACCAGCTCACATTCATTTGTTTTTTAGTCTGCCGACACTATTTAATATAATATAAAATATATAAATAATTTATATAATTATTTAAATATTATATTATATTCTTGTGCATAGTAGACTTGTAATTTTTGGTCCGTTGCGTCGGGCGTTGATAGTTGGCTCAGGTCCCGATTTCGGATTTTTGAACGTCCTTTCGTATAATTTAATATCTTGTACTTTGCGTTCCGCAACTTGTACTTTTGTCATTTTTAGACGTTTCTCATCAATAAATTGAACCACTTGGATTGTATCTTGTACATTTGAGCTTTTTGGTCATTTGCGTCTTCAAATCGTCATTTTCGCCTTTTGTCTTCGCACTTATTTAATATAAACGATTACAACTTAAAATAGGATAATTACAACTAAATAATTTACATATTGGGAGGATATTGCTACTAAATATATGTTCATTTGGAGCACTATCAAATATCCCCACACTTGAACGTTGCTTGTCCTCAAGCAATACAGAACTTGAAATTAAATCACACGAATCACTTCTTTATTCTTCACACTTTATACATTAGTGATTTTGATACGGTGGTATAAACAATGATAGTAACGATGTGGTTTACAGTCCCACATGACTATAAAAATTTAGATCCTTAAGGAAATTGGATCTTTATGAAAACATTTGATCTTTTGAAAATTCATTCTAGCTTTTACCCTAGATAAGTTTTCCGGAATACCCCTTCACCGGTGTTTGCAAAATGTTTTTATGGGTTTTGTAGGTTTCAGATTTGAAAATTTTAACTCAAAAGTTATGGTTTTGTGTCACCCACTTGCTAACCTTGTATTGGGAAAGCAACACGTCCAGTATACTTGTCCCGTATATTACCTTTCGGCAAACTACCGTCCGGTTGTAAAGGAAAGCGATGAACAAGAAACAGTTAAGGCAATGTCTAATGACATGCATTTGTTCATGGTCTAAAACGTGTCGGATGCAATTACTATCCTTTGTAGGAGCAATAGTAAAGATCACCCTATAATTTTTTTCGGTCTGGCACAAGGTCCTGTCTTCGACCATGCTATGTAACCACCGTTCTTACGGTTGACACCCGAATTGGTTCAGGTGACCTAATGAATTCTAGGTGAATTCCTAAGATTTTACGTTCAATGGTAATGAACGCATTAAAAATGGGTTTTCAGAAAACAAATCGGTTTTAATTTGATCAAAATATTTTCTCGTTCAAGCTCGAGTTTAGATATCATCGAATTCCATGAGTTTGTAATTCTCAATCTTTAAGGTCAATCTCTAGGATTGAGTAATATCAGTCTTAAAAGCTGATTTTTAATCTTTAAGGAGATTATCCTTTCTGGAGATCTGATTCATTAGTCTTATCAAGCTAATTTGCACGGCGCCCTCCCCATTTTACAAGACAGATCCTCTCATGGTTAGGATAAGTCTGACCACTTGGCGACCCTGTTTGATGCTGAGGTCCGTGGATTTCCTGCTGATTTTAGAGATGACTTTTCTAGATTTTTCGTCAACCTACAGCTGATCTGGACGACAACTTCTTGACTAAATCAAGAAGCGCGTGTCTTTTTCGGAAGACTTTACTTCCATTTAATGATGGAATTGATTCATCGTGTAGATCCATCTTTTCTTTTATCTTTATTATAATATTGCGAGTAAAACAGTCAATTTAGTCCAAAACAAAAGCACCTGCAATAACTTTATAGAAACATGTGATAGATAGTTTTTTTTAATTGAATAACTTGGTACATTCTCCCCACACTTAGTTTCTTTCTTTGCCTTTTTATTCTCCTTTATTCCATTTTAAATGAATTCAAGTGTTTTAGGGTGTTTCTCAATTTTATGTCCTTTCCGAGGTAATGATAATTTCGGTATTAACACCTAGTTTTCATCGTTCATAAATATGTATAAACATGATTTTGAATTCATTTAGTTGAAAATTTTTCAAATTTTCACAAAATTTGGCCATTAAACCAAGTGTAAACCTGAGAGAATTTATAACCCTTCCCCACACTTGAGATCATGCAATGCCCTCATTTGCATGAAATCAGACTCTAATTATAAATTCATGAGGGTGATTAGTGCAGAAAAGTAGTTAAAGATACCCAGTTTTGTAATTACAAAGCTCGTCGAATGATAGATGGCGAGCCTCATCGTTCATCCCTTCTTGTTTTATCACACATGTTTTTTTTTTCCTTCAAAAACGGCTGATTTTCTGAGCTGTTTGTTAATATTTGAAAATGCATCTTTTACCCTTACTTATTATGCATGTTTATTAACGAGTTATGCACTAACCCGAACCCCTAATTTAACGTTAAGTGGGGTTAGACTTCCCCACACTTAGCTAACGATATGTGAAGTCGGTAGAATATGTTTCACGAATTAGAATAGTGAGCCAGTTATTTACATCTCGGGTGGTGTATAATATATCAATGGGTTTAAAGTTTAGAACTACTCGATCGTCACTACTTAATTCTTTTTTAAGTGTAGCTTTTAGTAAATGGATACGTCTCTTTTCTGGTTCTTGGTCAAATGGATCGATATACACCGACATACATATTTCTATAGGGTGGACAATTCCTAACATTTCCTTTCGTTCATTTTCGGGATCAAGGTTTTCACCTCTATTACCCAATTGGGTGAAATTCGAGGTGTCAATATCTATTACAGCTTGTAGTTCATCTTTGGTAGATGACTCGTCTATTGAGAATATTGGGTTGGAAGGTTGTGGAATGGTGAATTTCGGGATCGAAGCAAATTCTTCTTCATTAATGGTACTTATTGGTCTCACCATTTTGGTCTCGGGGGTAAAATTTTCAACGTTATCGTTTTCCCAAGAGTACCAATTTGTCACCCTTACTTCTTCTTCATTCATTGATGGATCGATGATTTTGTCGGTAGAGGCTAATGTGTCGATATGTTGTGAAATTGGTAAAAATGAATAAAAAGTATCATCGAGATAATTGGTGATTTCGGAGCTCTCGAATTCATCAAAATTCGATGATATGAGATTTTTTTGTACATGACTCCTCAGATCAACAGGTGCGTAATCTGATAGAGTTTCAACTTTCCTATTTACAAACTCTCTCATTTGTTCATTTTGAGCTTCAATTTCTTCGAGTTTGATTTTCATATAATCTAAAGAATTTTCAGACACATAATTTTTCTCATCTTCTGGTTGTGGAGTTTGGAAATATTCTTGGGAATAATCCCAATTTGAATTGTATTCTTCATAATCGTTCCCTTCAGGTTCCATGGGTTCATAATTTTCCATAGGAACGTAATAATAACATTCCCATGTTGAGTGATAATCTCCACAGATTTCACAACCAGTTATTGTTTCGTCATTCGTGATCCAAGATTGACCGAACGAATTTTCATCAACACCCGTTTGAGAGTATTGATTAAATTGATTTCGGATGTCATAAAGAGTTTCCAAAATATTCTCAAGATTTTCCATAATGCGCTTATTACCAAATTTTAGCTACAATGTGGTGCATTTACTTAATTATCCTATTAGTTATAAAAATAAAAATTATATAAGTTATCAAATTAATAGACTTTTCTGCTTTTGCCCACGTTTCGAATAGCCAATAGATGCAGCAGGGAACCAGAACCCTTTAAATCGAAAGCTCACAACTCAGCCACTAACAAATCCAACTATTACTACGAAGCAGAAAATTTGGATGTCTATCAATTTAACCGCTTAAAATAATTTTTCGTTTTTGAAATTTTAGAGAAGAAATAGAAAATTCTATGTCCTAAAAACTAGATCGTCGAGAAATAAGAAAGAAAAAGAAGTGCGTCGAAAAACATCAAAAAATAAAAATGTCGAAAAATAATAGGCGTTGAAAAATAAAAATAAGAAAGTAGCGCGTCTAAACTTAAAAAGAAACTAAAAACTAAGAATTAAAAGTTGCGTCTAAAAATATTAAAGCTTAAAAGGAATACTATATCCCAAAATGACAATAATTTAAAAAGGTACTAAAATTTATAAACAGCGTCACAAAATTCTAAAGCACCTAAGTCTTAGTCTAAAGAAAAAGCACTTCAGGGATTTTACGGCAAAGCCTAAAAATCTAGAAATAAAAATAACTATGGTAAAAACTATATTAAAACTAAATACGAGCAAAAAAAATACAAATATTACACTAAAACAAATAAAAAGTTACAAAATATAAAAATAAACTTAAAGTTGTAAAAAGTACAATTTTTATAAAAATATTATTTTTATATTATTTATTTTATAAAAGTATTAGTTTTATAATTTATTAAAACTAATTAAACTAAAAATACAAATTAATTAAATAAAACTAAAACAAATTAATTAAATAAACTAACCTAATTAGGGTTATAATAATAATAATTATAAATTAATTAAAACCCTAAACTGTCGGCTGAGGTTACCAGGCCTGTCAACTCAAGCCATGCGATCGCATGGTTTGGAAGTTAAAATCGCATGCGATCGCATGAGGTAGGGTTTCGGGCCAAGAGCTGGGCTGCTACAGTGTTCGGGCCCGAGAGTTTTTATTTAATTTTTTTTATATTGTTTTTCTAAAAATGATATACAAATATATTTATAAAATAAAGTGTTTCGCCAAATCCCCGGCAGCGGCGCCAAAAACTTGATGTTATGAGAGGTGTATATGAAATAGCTTATATTTTACTAGGAAAAACTATTAAATACGTTACAATTTTATACAAGATATTTATTATTTATTTACAGATGGGATATACCTAAACCTTGCTACAACACTATAGGCAGTGTACCTAATCGTAGAGTAATATAGTTTTTAGTAAGTCCGGTTCGTTCCACAGAGAGCGGGCTTATTGTACACTATATTTTAATTAACTATATTTGTACAAAATATTTATAATTATATATAATAATATATAAAAGGGGGTTTACCTTTTAATGACCAGTTTGTCGATTTTAAAACTTTAGTCGCAGTTAAAACCTAATGTAAAATATTAAATAAATAAAAGACTTAATTTAAAGCATAAAATAAATAACGATAATGAAATTGCAATAAATAAAAGTGCGATGAAATAAAATTGCGATAATTAAAAATGTGATAATTAGAAGTGCAATTAAATATGAAAATAAAGGAATTATACTTATTTAAACTTCCGTAATCATGATGTTTGACGTGTTGATTTTATTTTATTCCCATGGGTTAATTGTTCTTTGTCCTGGATTATTCAATATGTCCGTCTGGTTTTTGTCCATAACAGTCCATCAGTCATAAATATAAAGTGTGAGTGTCCTCGTCAAATTATCCTTATACCCAAAGTCAAATATTCCAACTAATTGGGGACTTAAACTGTAACAAGGTATTAATACTTTGTTTAATAATTACACCAGGATATCGACTGAGTATAACCCAAGGTTTTAATACTTTGTCATCAATTATGCCAAGTGTCCTTGTACATAATTTCACCCCTTTTTAATAATTCTAGTGACTATTAATTCATTCCCGTGTCCGGTTAAATGAACGATTATTCATACATATAAATATCCCACCCATCGTGTCCGATTTGAGTGTATATGGTTATTTATAGGTACGTCCAATTGTAAATCTTTATATTAAAATTAACAAACTATCATTTAGTTAAACAAATATAGAGCCCATTAATAGCCCATAGTCTAATTTCCACAAGTGTCGTTCTTTTGTCCAAACCCCAATTATGGTACAAAATCCAATTACCCAATTTTAATATTTTTAGCCCAACATCATGATTACTTCGTCTTAAATAAGCATAATAATAACTTAAGTACGAGACATCAATTTAAAAAGGAGAACATAGCTTACATTGATTATTTATCGCGTAGTGTTACACGGACAGAGCTTCGACTTTAAAACCCGTAAAATAACCTTTACATAACCCAAACTAATCTAATATAAAACTACCCTATACTATTTTATATATATATTTATTATTATTATTATTATTAGAGGAGTATTATTATTATTATGTTTAAAACTCGTCGAATAAGCTGGCTATTTATAGGACTTGACCAACTTTTTCGGGCCATGCGATCGCATGGGATATGTGCCTTCTGGCCATGCGATCGCATGGTGTCTGGCACCAGCTCACATTCATTTATTTTTTAGTCTACTGACACTATTTAATATAATATAAAATATATAAATAATTTATATAATTATTTAAATATTATATTATATTCTTGTGCATAGTAGACTTGTAATTTTTGGTCCGTTGCGTCGGGCGTTGATAGTTGGCTCAGGTCCCGGTTTCGGATTTTTGAACGTCCTTTCGTATAATTTAATATCTTGTACTTTGCGTTCCGCAACTTGTACTTTTGTCATTTTTAGACGTTTTTCATCAATAAATTGAACCACTTGGATTGTATCTTGTACATTTGAGCTTTTTGGTCATTTGCGTCTTCAAATCGTCGTTTTCGCCTTTTGTTTTTGCACTTATTTAATATAAACGATTACAACTTAAAATAGGACAATTACAACTAAATAATTTACATATTGGGAGGATATTGCTACTAAAAATATGTTCATTTGGAGCACTATCAAGTGCCTCCAAGTCTTTAATGCAAAAACAACCGCGCCTAATTCCAAATCATGCGTCGTATAATTCTGTTCGTGAATCTTCAATTGTCTAGACGCATAAGCAATTACTTTCGTTCGTTGCATTAATACACAACCGAGAACTTGCTTTGAGGCGTCACAATATATCACAAAATCATCATTCCCTTCAGGTAATGACAATATAGGTGCCGTAGTTAACTTTTTCTTTAATAATTGAAACGCTTTCTCTTGTTCATCTTTCCATTAAAATTTCTTCCCTTTATGCGTTAATGCAGTCAAGGGTTTTGCTATTCTGGAAAAGTCTTGGATGAACCTTCGGTAGTAACCAGTTGGTCCTAAAAACTAACGTATGTGTTTCGGAGTTTTTGGGATTTCCCACTTTTCAACGGTTTCAATCTTTGCTGGATCCACCTGAATACCTTCTTTGTTCACTATGTGATCGAGGAATTGAACTTCTTCCAACCAAAATGCACACTTTGAAAACTTAGCGTACAGTTTTTCTTTTCTCAGCAACTCTAGCACTTTTCTCAGAATGTTCTTCGTGCTCTTGATCATTCTTCGAGTAAATAAGTATGTCATCGATAAAAACAATGACAAACTTGTCAAGATATGGCTCACACACTCGGTTCATGAGGTTCATGAACACAGCTGGTGTGATGACCCTGGAAATTCCGACCAAATTTAAACTTTAATCTTTATATAATTTCGACACAATAAGCAAAGTTTGTAATATTGAGTCTCAAAAAGTTTTAGAACTATACTCATGTAATCAATTACCCTTTGACTGTTCTCGACGATTCACGAATATTTGTTTGTAAATAAATATACATATGTATATATATAAATGTAAGTATATATAATAAATTGAAATTATAAAATATAATATAAATATTAGAATTAAATATGTAAAATAATATACAAAGTAATTAAGTTACTGTTAAAATGATTATACATATGTTATTATGAATTTATATATGATTTCTATTAAATATATAAATATTAACTATTCAGTAAATGTTATCATAGAATATAATATTACATAAATAATAAATGATATTATATTAAATTGATTGCAAGTTGAATATAATTGTTATATTAATATTATTAACATTACTTTCATTATTAGTATTATTATTCATATTAATATTAATATTTGTGTCATTAATATATATATATATATATATATATATATATATATATATATATATATATATATATATATATATATATATATATATATATATATATATATATATATATATATATATATATATATATATGTGAAATTTGATAAGGTATAAGTTGTTATATTATTATTAGTATCATTAAAAATATTATTATTATCATGTGATTATATTACAGTAAGTCATGCTGAGTTTCTAATGGGATGTGATGATAAATTATATCTAAAGAGATGTTAAATTATTACATTATCATGATATTATGATATATTAATATATCTTAGTATGATATATATATACAGTTAAATGTTGTTACAACGATAATCGTTACATATATGTCTCGTTTCGAAATTCTTAAGTTAGTAGTCTTGTTTTACATATGTAGTTCATTGTTAATATACAAAATGACATGTTTACTTATCATTTATCATGATTAAACATAGTGTAACAATATCTTAATATGATTCATATGTAATTAGTAAGACGTTGTTATAACGATAATCGTTATATATATCATTTCGAGTTTCTTAATTCAATAAACACAATTTTATGTATATAACTCATTAATAAAATACCTAATGAGATACTTACTTATTATAAAATCATGTTAATTATATATATAATCATATATATGTCATCATATAGTTTTTACAAGTTTTAACGTTCGTGAATCACCGGTCAACTTGGGTGGTCAATTGTCTATATGAAACCTATTTCAATTAATCAAGTCTTAACAAGTTTGATTGCTTAACATGTTGGAAACACTTAATAATGTAAATATCAATTTCATTTAATATATATAAACATGGAAAAGTTCGGGTCACTACAATTTTGGCGGGAAATGATGATTGTTTAGGATTAAGGTATGAATAAGATATTGATGATGATACATAATGATGGTGATGACAGTTTATATGAATATGATCATGGTTCGATGACTCGTAATTGATTAGAAAATAATGATGATGAAATGATAAGTGTTTGACGAATACGAAATAGTTAACCTTGCCGGTTAATACTAAAACAAATCGTTGGTTCGATGGTTTAAGTTGTTATCGGGTTAGCGGGACGTCGCGGGTTTAAACTCGGACTTGGGCATTTTTTTAAGGGCTACTCCTTTGAGGTAGTTATTATTAATACTCTTATTATTATTATTTCATTATTATTATTATCGTTATTATTATTATTATTATTATTATTATTATTTATTATGGATTGCTATTAAGTAATTATTATTATTACTAATATTAGAAAATAGATTTTTAGTATAATTAATATTATTATTACTATTAAAATATATAGTATTACTATGATTAATATGACTATTAAAATTGCTATTTAAAATCATCAGTTTTATTGAAAGTACCATTATTACTTAAAATATTATTTTTATGAAAACTAACTTTTTTATTTTATCATTATTATTTTTATTAATTAAAATTATTATTATTACTAACATTACTTTTATTATTAGTATTATTATCAAAGCTATTAATATCAGTATCATTACTAAATCTAATTACTTTTAGTATTATTATTATTATCATAAAAAGATACAAATTTTTATTTATTATTATTGATATTATTTTACCAAATAAATAACTATATAAGTGTATATTTAAAACATATCACTTAACAACATTAATATTTTCATACTAAATAATAATTATTTATCTAATGTATATAAAATAAAGTATAGTTAATTTAGTTATTAATGAAACATACAAGTTACAAACATAACAATTAATAATAAAATATAAACTTGTTCGATTACGATTATATGTTTCCATATATATAATTGATATAGGTTCGTGAATCCGAGGCCAACCATGCATTGTTCAGTTAAGTCGAACGAATATTTTTACTACAAAATATTGTAGAGCGAGTTTCATTTGCCTTTTTACGCTTTATATTTTTGGGCTGAGAATACATGCGCTATTTTTATAACTGTTTTACGAAATAGACACAAGTAATTGAAACTACATTATATGGGTGAATGATCGAAGCCGAATATGCCCCTTTTGCTTGGTAACCTAAGAATTAGTAAACCGATCTACTAATTGATGCGAATTCTAAAGATAGATCTATTGGGCCTAACGAACCCCATCCAAAGTACCGGATGCTTTAGTACTTCGATGTTGTTTTATAATGTCCGAAGGATTTCCCGGAATGATAGGGGATATTCTTATATGCATCTTGTTAATGTCGGTTACCAGGTGTTCACCATATGAATGATTTTTGTCTCTATGCATGGGACGTATATTTATGAGAACTGGAAATGAAATTCTTGTGGTCTATTAAAATGATAAAAATGAATGATTATGATAAACTAATGAACTCATCAATCTTTTGGTTGACATTTTAAAGCATGTTTATTCTCAGGTATGAAAGAAATCTTCCGCTTTGCATTTGCTCATATTAGAGATATTACTTGGAGTCATTTATGACATATTTCAAAAGATGTTGCATTCGAGTTGTTGAGTTCATCAAGATTATTACTAAGTCAATTATAGTTGGATATATTATGAAATGGTATGCATGTCGTCAACTTTCGGTGTAAAGATAATATGTCTTTTAAAAACGAATACAATGTTTGTAAAATGTATCATATAGAGGTCAAGTACCTCGCGATGTAACCAAATGTAATGTATTCGTCCAGATAGATTAGGATGGGTCCCTTCAGAGGGCTCAACCGCACATTTGAGGTCTCAGCCGTGCTAGTGAGCAGTGGTCAGCTTTTGGTAAAATTGAAAAGGGTGTAACTTTCAAACCGTAACTCCGTTTTTGACGAATAAACTATCGTTGGAATTGTCTTGAGGTTTAGTTTCTAATGATAAGGTTTTAAAACACTAAATAAAACTTTAGGTTGGGTGTAAAAATCTGGAATTGCAACTGTGCTGCTGTACTTGCTCAACCGTGCGTCTGAGGCACTCACTCGTGCGAGTGAAGTGTCCATTCACATAAGTGAGACACTAAACATGTGAGTAGGTTTTTTAATCACTAGTATAAGTGATAGGTCAGTCGTACGAGTGAGGATACTCACCCGTACGAGTGAGCATAGTCAGTCGCACGAGTGAGACCTCATTCGTGCGAGTGACAGTGATTGTATGTTTGGGTCAAGTGCAATTATGACCCATTTATTGTATTGCTGTAATATTTATTATAATGGGTAATTTGATTGAAAAGTGTTCTAACTAGAGAACTGATATTCTCAGGTGATAAACGGAAAGGTAAAGGCTCAGTGATATAAGACAACTGAGTACTTGTGCTTCCAGGTGAGTGGGACTATCTTTATGAATGTGATTATATAGTGACAAGTATAGTGATATGTGCCATTCTTATGACTAGACTGTGTAGGAGTCTTTGACCAGTGATGTGACTATATGTGATTATTTGCGTACCCAGTGCCAACGTCGATGGGTGTAATTCTGACGTGACGTCGATGGGTGTAATTCCGACGTAAGAGGTCGATTGTGTTTACCTTATTTGGGGTAATAGAATTGGGTCCAAGCGTTACTGATTAGTGGTATAGTATGAATGATGAGTGCGTCACGTCTGGAAGACTATACCAGTGATTCAGTAGTGTGGGCTATCAGTATATTCTAGCTTGATCAGCGATGGGTTACCGGTCCTCTTGTTTATGGCCTTTAGTGATCTAGTGACCAGTGCCTTTAAGCTATGCTTGATGCTTGTAGTGATGTCCACCTAGATATTACCATTCACTTAGCGTTATGCTAATTCCCCCACAATGTTTTGCCCTGCAGGTATAGATTAGCAGCTTTTGGTGGGTTTTTCAAGCAAGTGAAGATGTTTGACACAGTGATTGATTATGATGTTTTGTAATAAATAATATGGTCAAATAGTTTGTATTAATTAAGTAACACCGGTGATTTTGTGTAATACAACTTTATACGTGACTAATATATGTATGTAACTTCCGTTATGTATTTAAAAAAAATATGGGGTGTTAAAACTTGGTATCAGAGCATAGGTTTGGAAGCATGTACACGTGAGTGACATGTTCCTAAACCCCTTGTGGTGTCAAACATACAAGTGGGGGAAAGGGATAAGTGAATGTAAGTGTTATATGATTAGATAATTGTGGTTAGTGATAGGTACTAACGGATTATCATCTAAGCTTTTGTGAGATGTTGTGATAAGACAGGTATGGCTGATCAATCAAACCCCGCAGAAGCCCCTATGACCCCGAGAGATGTTGGAGCCTTGCTTGATGATTTTGTGGGTGTGTCTAATCAGCCCGGAGCATCGTATCCAACTACATCACAAGATAAGGATCGGTATATTAGGCAATT
Source organism: Rutidosis leptorrhynchoides (assembly GCF_046630445.1). NCBI lineage: Eukaryota > Viridiplantae > Streptophyta > Magnoliopsida > Asterales > Asteraceae > Rutidosis > Rutidosis leptorrhynchoides. The sequence continues at coordinate 48,320,298 of NC_092337.1, read as the reverse complement.
ACAGGATGAAGTTCAAGAGTTACGAGGGAAAATGATTGATATGGTACAACAGCAAGTGCCATCAGTTCCAGTTGTATTGGGAGCCAATAACCAGAATACACCTTTAGGTTTTTCCAGTGCTACCTTATATATCTGGACCTTAGAGATTTGTACCACAGTTACCTCCAGACCCATTTCTCTACCCAAACCAACCATCCTTGGTTTGTCCATATTCAGTTCTAAATAATCCAGTGACAAGTGAATCATCTCATACTCAACAGTTTTTAAGTATGTTACCTCCAGGACATGGAAATATGGTTAGAGGTACGATTTCTTCGTTCCAGACTCCAGTGATAAATGAAACCTATAAAAATGATGAAAAATTTGAAAGTAGCAACCAGAAAAAGAAGAAAGGTAAACTAAAGGTAACAACTAAGAAAGACAAGAATAGTAATAATAAAAAAAGGGATAATCCTTCCAAGGTGAATCTAGTGTAGGAACTAAACCGAAAAAGTGGTGTAGACAGTGTAAAATTCATCATGTTGGATAATTTTCGGTAGCGACACGACGGTGTCTTCGTTGTGGGGCAATAGGGCATGATTCTAAAGTTTGTTCGTATACAGATGGTGTTTGTTGGAATTGTCAGTTAGGAGGTCATCAAGCGAGGCAATGTCCATATGCGAAAAGATCTAGTGTTGAGGTGGGGTCAGGGGCAAGGGTAGGTGTGGAATCAATTGGGAGATCGTCTACATCATCTTCTGGGCAGAAGAGAAAGTGTTCTCCTACTTTTCAAGGTACGTTTTGATATATAGGTGTACCATTTGATTGTGAACAAATGCATATATATGTTTGTTATATATATTGTGCTCAACCAAGAATAGTTGTGACGTGATTGCTTCTTCCTAACAAGGTAGAAGTAGCCAGTGGTTTGACGGCTTTAGTCACAACAGTTGTGTCTGTAGCTACTAGTGACATTATTGGGATTTATTCCCTTTTATTGGTTAACATGCTTTATGTGATTGCCATGATTAGTGAGAATTATTGGTTGTGTATTGCATATGCATATGATACCGCATATCTGTTATATTCGACTAAATATAGTGATATGCATGATTCGTTAAGACTACGTAGGGCTTATATAAAATACATTTCTTTTACTTGATTTATCGGGACACCCGTAGTGGCCCGTGGGAATTAGGGTTGAATAGTAGTCCACCTGTGAGTATGATGATGGACTTGAACCCTGTGTTCTGTTGGCATTATATGTGATTTGCTTGTATGTGAATCATGAACGAACTGTTAAGTGTGATATTAGCCCTGTTATTTTAATATGCATGATTAGACTGGTGATGTAAGATTCGTAGTGATACCTTAAGGAATTGTTTCCTTTCCTGTACCCTTACGAATTTTATTGCGACCCTTAGAAGTGGGTGTGGGTGGTGCCCCTTATGTTGTGTCTTTAGAAAATAGTGAAATTGTTGACTTGAATGGGGATATGTACCCGATTCGTGTCATGACTTGGAATAAGAGTGCATTGCTAGACTATGTTTGAAATGGTGATTAGTATATCATTAGGATGAAATGGTTTACCTAGATATATTCCTATGTATAGATGATTATGTGTACCATGATAAGGTGTAAACCATATAGGAGCTTCCTTAACGAGTAACTCAGAATAAGGGTATGATTTAGTGAAATATACTCGCGTCTGGCCAACGGAAGTATATTATAGTAAATCGTACAGGAATTCTGGGAAGTTGAAGGAAATTTAGTTGACTTGAATCATACGTGCACCGTGAAATGACTGTTGGACAATGAATTGTTCGCGTATATTATGACTAGCCTAGACAATTTTACCGAATTAAAGATGTGTTTTAGGGACATAAGTACAGATTTTTGGGAAATATAGTGAATTCTGTTGCCATTGCTTTAAATTTTGAAGGAATTTAACTGTGTAAAAAGTTAAACCTGATAATAAATACGTGAATTTGATCGTATCGAGTGACATAAGGACATAATTTGGTACCTTGACTGATAAGTGACTATGGAAATTGTGAGCACTAGTGATTAGTGATATGTGCTTAGATTGTGCCTTGTAGTCTGTGTCTAGTGTAAATGACTGCATGTGACTAGTTATACACCCAGTGCTCACGACGATGGTGAATTCTGTCGTTGAATTGAAGTCGATGATGAATACCAACGTAAGATATCAACTTTTCCATTATTAGTGTTGGGAAGTGTGTTGATTGTGTACCGCGACCAGATGGTGATGCATGAACTATATATGCGTCTAGAGATTAGTGTGATGTTGTGCTTTGACTGTAGAGCAAATCGCTCATTTGTGTCAACTACATTTTGTGCTAAGTTAAATGTGCATGTTGGTGAAATAAATGAACCTTCAGTGTCGAAGTGGGTGACTGTAGGATTATTCCAGTCTCAAAGTGTGTGTCTGGAATTATTATTGACATTGAGGGTAGTCTTTTCCCTGTGACTTGTCTAGTGATGCCTATACCAAGCTCTGATGTAGAGTTAGGCATGAATTGGCTTAGTGACCATAAGGCCAGTATTAAATGCCATAGGAAGATTATCTCTTTTCGGTGACTGGTGAAAAGGGTAGTGGCTTGTAGTGATTGCGGCGGGTTCCGTTGTCCATTAATTTTGATGATGAAAGCTCAGAAATCTTTGGCCAAGAAATGTGATTCTTTCTTAGCTTAGGTGATCGTTGTAAAGAAGGAATGATGGTACACTCGAATGTGTATAAATTATAGTGAATTAAATAAAAGAACAGTAAAGAATAAGTATCCGCTTACTAGGATAGAAGACTTATTTAATCAGCTTCAGGAAGTTTCATTCTTTTTGAAAATAAATATGTGCGTGGGATATTCCTAGGTTCGTGTTGCTGAATCTGACATTCCTAAGATTTCATTTCATATTCAATATGATCATTATAAGTTCTTAGTGATTCTGTTCGGGTTAACCAACACTCTAACAAATTTCATGGATCTCATGCATAGGATGTGTAAACCGTTTTTGGATAAGTTTGTTATCATGCTTATTGATGACATCTTAGTGTACTTCAAAACCAAATCCGAGCATGCTGAGCATTTAAGATGAGTGTTAGAACTCCTAAGACGTGAACAATTGTGTGAAAGAAAATAAAATAAAGGTAAGAGTTTTGATTATGTGAAGTTCAAATTTTTGGGTCATGTTATATGTGATGAAGGTATTTGATAATGCTAAAAACGAACATATATTTCATAGCATTATTCCTCAAGAAAGACAAGCTTTTAGTTGCAATTGTCCAATTTACAAGTGATTCTCGTTTAAATAATAAAAAGATGAAGACAAAAGACAGATTCGACGAATTGAAGACGCAAACGACCAAAAAGCTCAAAAGTACAAAAGACAATCAAAGAGGTTCCAATTATCGATAAGAAACGTCTCAAAATTACAAGAGTACAAGATTCATAACGCAAAGTACAAGATATTAAATTGTACGCAAGGACGTTCGAAAATCCTGAACCGGGACCAGAGTCAACTCTCAACGCTCGACGCAACGGACTAAAAATTACAAGTTAACTATGTATATAAATATAATATAATATATAATTAATTCTTAAAATTAATATATATATATATATATTATAATATATTTATAAATCATCGGCAAACAAAGAGCCAAAGCTGGGTGAGCTGTAATTTCAAACTCCGCGAGTTGCGGAGTTTGAAGGCAAAAAATTACGCGACTCGCGGAGTCCCCCTGGACGAAAATTCCTATAAAAGCCAGCGAATTCTGATCGTAAAAATATCCTAAAAAATCTCTCTTTCTCTATATGTATACATAAATATTTATATTTATATTTTAATTTTAATTTTAATTTTAATTTTAATTTTAATCCTAATAATAAGGGTATGTTAGCGAATGTTGTAAGGGTGTAATTCGAAATTCTGTCCGTGTAACGCTACGCTATTTTTAATCATCGTAAGTTATGTTCAACCTTTTTACATTAATGTCTCGTAGCTAAGTTATTATTATGCTTATTTAAAACGAAGTAATCATGATGTTGGGCTAATTACTAAAATTGGGTAATTGGGCTTTGTACCATAATTGGGGTTTGGACAAAAGAACGACACTTGCGGAAATTAGACTATGGGCTATTAATGGGCTTTATATTTGTTTAACTAAATGATAGTTTGTTAATGTTAATATAAAGATTTACAATTGGACGTCCCTATAAATAACCATATACACTCGATCGGACACGATGGGCGGGGTATTTATATGTACGAATAATCGTTCATTTAACTGGACACGGGAATGGATTAATAGTCACTAGAATTATTAAAACAGGGGTGAAATTATGTACAAGGACACTTGGCATAATTGATAACAAAGTATTAAAACCTTGGGTTACACTCAGTCGACATCCTGGTGTAATTATTAAACAAAGTATTAAAATCTTGTTACAGTTTAAGTCCCCAATTAGTTGGAATATTTAACTTCGGGTATAAGGATAATTTGACGAGGACACTCGCACTTTATATTTATGACTGATGGACTGTTATGGACAAAAACCAGACGGACATATTAAATAATCCAGGACAAAGGACAATTAACCCATGGGCATAAAACTAAAATCAACACGTCAAACATCATGATTACGGAAGTTTAAATAAGCATAATTCTTTTATTTCATATTTAATTTCCTTTATTTTATATTTAATTGCACTTCTAATTATCGCACTTTTATTTATTGTTATTGTATTTAATTGCACTTTTAATTATCGTACTTTTTAATTATCGCAAGTTTATTTTATCGCACTTTTATTTATCGCAATTTCATTATCGTTATTTACTTTACGCTTTAAATTAAGTCTTTTATTTATTTAATATTTTACATTTTGTTTTAACTGCAACTAAAGTTTTTAAAATCGACAAACCGGTCATTAAACGGTAAAAACCCCCCTTTATAATAATAATATTACTTATATATATATATTTGTATTTTTATAAAATAAAACTAATATAGCGTTAAGCTTTGTGAAAAAGATTCCCTGTGGAACGAATCGGACTTACTAAAAACTACACTACTGTACGATTAGGTACACTGCCTATAAGTGTTGTAGCAAGGTTTAAGTATATCCATTCAATAAATAAATAAATATCTTGTGTAAAATTGTATCGTATTTAATAGTATTTCCTAGTAAAATTTAAGCTATTTTATATACACCTCACATAACATCAAGCATTTTTGGCGCCGCTGCCGGGGAACTCATTTTCTAGCTTAAAAGCCGGAAGCGCAACGCTAATATAAAGAAAAAAAAAGATTTTTATTTTTAGTTTGCTTTTGTAAAAATACGTTTTAAATATTCGAAAACATAAAAAGAAAACAAAAATATAAATATTTTTAAGAGTTTGTTAAATATTTAAGTTTTATAAAGTTTCTTTATTTTTATTTTATAAAAAAAATATAAGTTTTATTTAAATATTTTGTTTTTATTAAAACATAAAAAAAAACCGAAAAAATATATATATATAAATCTAGTTTTAAGATTTTTATTTATAAAATTATAAAGTATTTTATTTCTATTTTAGTTTTTTAAGATAAGTTTTATTTAAATTATATAAATATATTAATTAAATTAAAAACAGAAAAAAAAAATAATTACGTCGAAAACTGAAACGAAATAGCCTGTCATCTGAAATTTCGATCTCCGCGACTCGCGGAGTTGGTTGCCAGGTGGAGCCGCAACTCACGAAGTTCTCCCTGACGCGCCTGACAGAACCCTAATCAGCATTTATTACAGAGTAATTATTATTATTAATTTTTAATTAAACCCTAATTAGTTTTGTTAATTTATTATTAAGTTTAGTTTATTTATTTAATTTGTATATTTAGTTTATTTAGTTTAATTAAATTGTAAAATTAATAGTTTTAATAAATAAATAATATAAAAATAATATTTTTATAAAAATTGTACTTTTTACAACTTTTAGTGTATTTTTATATTTTGTCCATTTTTAATTGTTTTAGCGTAATATTTGTATTTTTCGCTCATATTTAGTTTTAAACATAAGTTTTTGCCATAGTATTTTTACTTCTAGATTTTTAGGCTTTGCCGTAAAATCCCTTAAGTGCTTTTTCTTTAGACTAAGATTTAAGTGCTTTAGAATTTTGCGACGCCTTTTTAAGTTTTAGTTTCTTTTTAAGTTATTTCCATTTGGGATATAGTTTTACTTGTAAGCTTTAATATTTTTAGACGCCTTTTACCTATGTATCAATTATCATTCCAATTAGTAATCTCAATTTGCGATTATAATTTTAAGTTAGTGATAGTAATAAGGTTGGGTTAGTCGAGTGTTTTTAAGTTTTATAAGTCACTCTTTTTCTTTTTCATTTTTCGACGCCTTTTTCAATTTTTTTTTCTTTTTCGACCTTTTTCGACGCGCTCTTTTTCTTTCTTATTTCTCGCTATTCTATTTTTTAGGACATAGATTTTTATTCTACTTCTTATCTAAATTTCTTAAAATTACGAAAATTTATTTTAAGTGGTTAAATTGATAGACATCAAAATTTTCTGGTTCGTAGTAATAGTTGGATTTGTACGTGGACCGGGTTATTGGAGCCAAACAGTCCTCAATTATATTGAGACCAAACGAATCCTGCCCCTCTGCTGCTGAAAGGACCGCTACTAATCCATCCGGACGAAGTCCTCAACATTTGGTCCCATTGCGATGATCGACTCCAAATAATGTCCTTAAAATGAACATATGCACAGCGGAAGACTTAATTCGTACCTGAGAATAACATGCTTTAAAAGTCAACATAAAGTTGGTGAGATATATAGGTTTGATGCTAGCAGCGTAATAACTATGGACCACAAGATTTCATATATATAAACATAATACACTCGCAAGTGTATGTAAAAGTAGTTGAGCACTTGGTAACCATACTTAACATTTAAATCATCGCAGCATATTCTTAAATAATCGCTACACCGTACCAAGTGTAGTATACAGAAACGAAGTACTGTGCAACCGTTGAAAACTGGTCGCCCAGCCCGGTTGGTGTTGTCAGGCCCGATAGATCTATCAACAGGATTCGCGTTTACGTTCCTCATGTAAATATTCGCTACCAAGTATAAAGAAATATGCCATGGTACAACTCAACATAGAATTTATTTTTGATCACTTGTGTCCATAACGTAAATCATAAAATGCATGTATTCTCATCCCAAAATATTTAGAGTTTAAAAGGGACTATATACTCACCATACTGTATTTTGTCGTAAAAATACATATAACATCATTGAACACGTATGAGGTTGGCCTTGGATTCACGAACCTATATTATTCATTTATATATTAAAATGTATATTGGAAGTCACATAATTTCATTTATTAATACATGTTATATATGTATTTATGGTTATATAAGATTTACACTAAATTTTCATTTAAAGTCATATATTTATATTATACCTTAAATTATGTGTTATATATATATCTAAAATAATTCTTGCAGTTATATTAATATCTATATCTATTAGTATTATTTTAAAAATACATAATTTGTTATATGTAACTATACGATAATACTAATTTTTAATAAAATAATAGATTCTAAAGAAAATATTAATATTTTTAGTACTAAAGATAGTAATAATAATAATAATAATACTTATAATAATAACAATTATACAAATAATAATTGTACTACTAATGATAATGAGTTTAATAATAACATCACTAATAATCATATTAGTAATTTTTAATGACAAAACTAGTAACGATAATAATATTAGCGATATTAATAATTATTTTATAAATCTTAGTATAGAATAATAATACTAATTACTAATAATAGCAATTAATAATAATAATAATAATAATAATAATAATAATAATAATAATAATAATAATAATAATAATAATAATAATAATAATAATAATAATAATAATAACAAAATGGAATGCTACCTTTAAGGAGTTTTTAAAAAAAAAATATTTCTGCCTTGAACGGGACTTGAACCCGTGACCCCTTGCTAAACCACTTACACCCCAAGCCACTCGTCTGTCTCTGTATATCTGATTAATCCTCCTATCCAAATTTACTTAACCCCGTATCACTGTATCCCTTCTCCTTTATTTTTTTCCAAATCGATCAGAGACCAGAAAATAGTATCCCCATCAAACGTTAATTTTAATACTTGTGATTAACTAACATCTACTCGTAATTACGACTTCAGATTAAGCAGAAAAGAAAAAAATATATATATCAGCAATACCTGCTGTTTCTGTGTCACGGAAAAAAAAAACAAGAACATTTAAATAAATTTCGATTTTTAAAAAGTTTCAGCTTAATGTTATAACACAACTTGTTTTTCAAATTACTCCTAGAATCTATAAAAATTATCAATTGAACTCAAATGGAAACAGAATTTTCGAATTTACTTGAAGAACAACTGTTGACTTTTACATTTTTAAACTTTGACTCTTGAATTCGTATTCAATAATAAGAATTGGAAGCTGAGATTTTAGAGAAAGTTTGCATAAACGATTCCTAACACAACTGCACTCTTAGATTTTAAAGATTGATTCGTTTTCGAATTAAGAGCAAAAATATTATACGAGCAGGGATAAAAGAAAAAAAACAAAAAAAAACTTCATAGGTGATTATCTGTATCAGTTTGATGATGAACGGTTATTTATAGCTGGTAACAAAATTCGATCCAATGGATTTAACTGAAGACAAGAAATCACGAGGGTACAGAAAAATATGGATGATAGTGATAGGAAAAAAAAACAGATATTACGTGATATATATATATTTTATTTTATTTTCATCTGTTTATAACACATGCGTATACAGTATTTATATTTGTATCTGTGCTGAATTTTTGTATTTATCATTATATCTATAGCTGTATTATATATATATATATATATATATATATATATATATATATATATATATATATATATATATATGTATATATATACCTACGTATATATATACCTATGTATATATATACCTACGTATATATACCTACGTATATATATATATATATATACATATATATATATACATATATATATGTGTGTGTGTGTATTTGTATCTAACTACATCGACTATAATATATATATATATATATATATATATATATATATATATATATATATATATATATATATATATATAAGGAAACCTAATAATATTAATTTTTCAAACATTAATATTCAAAATTAATTTTAATAGTAATAACATTAACAATTCCAATAATAATAACTATTAATAATAATACGATAATATATATTATAAAAATGATAATGTTAATATTTGTTATGGATAATAATAATGGTTTGCATTATTTTCATAATGATACATATAATAATAATAATGACAATAATAATATTAGTAATAGTAATAATAACTTAACTGTATCCAATTTCATAATCTTTATATTATATATAGTAATAGTATTTATATTGATATTAATACAAGTAATGATAATTTTAATATAGTAATTATAATTTATCTTGTAATTGCATCGATAACTATAATAAACTTATATTTAAGCAAAATACGTTCATGTAAAGTATTATATATCTAATACACATAATTGTTCGTGAATCGCCAGACATGGTCAAAGGGTAATTGATTAACTGAATAAAGATTTCAAACTTTCTAGACTCAAAATTACAGATTTTGCTTATCGTGGCGGAAATATATATAAAGATTGAGGTTTAAATTTGGTCGGAAATTTCCGGGTCATTACAGTACCTACCCGTTAAAGAAATTTCGTCCCCAAAATTTGATAGAGGTCGTCATGGATAACAATAAGAATGTTCCCATGACTAATATGAGGTGATAATGGAGTTTTATCATTATTGAGTAATGTAGATAAAACCATTCGATCATGTGAAGCGTACGAGTGAAGCTATCACAAAAGAGTGAAATGAGTAGATAAATATATTTGTTTCAACCGATGACGTAGTTACTCTTAACTTCCGGGATTTAAGGAATTTAAAGAAAATCTTACATAACAAGATTTGGTGTTTCGACGATTTAGGAAATCAGGATCTTCTTTGATTTAATGCGGCAATCTGTTTCGATTTTTCTGTCGGCTACTTCACTATAAATCTATCCCTTCGTTTTCCTTATTTTTCACAACTCACATCTTCTATTCTTTCTTCCTCAATTTATACCTTAAAGCATTCGCCAATATGCTCCATCCTATTCTAATCCTTGATATCCTCCTAATTTTCACATCTGTCATTCTTCTTTTTCATCTACCACTAGAAGAATCTATTTACTTCTACTATACTCTTGTGTTTATAGTGTTTCTAGTTCTCTCGTGTCTTTATATTGCTGTATGCATTGATATACATGGTTTGTAGCTTCTGGGTGGTTGTTGGGTTTTATATCTTCCCTTATATTTCGAATCTCTTTGCCTTTTTATTCTCCTCTCGATTTCTAGTAAAGCGAGTAATGGTCCAGAATTTGTATATATGAAGTTTTGGATGAACATGGTTAATGTTCTAAGAAAGAAATAGTAATGGAATGATTTTGATTTGTCAAATTACCAGAATATCCTGGAAAAGACCGAGTCATCAAGAAATATCTTTCTTGATATTTTTAGAAATTGAATAGAATGTAAGAGCCGTGTAACATGGCATATGATGACGGTACTGTGAATCATCACATTCCATTAGAAACTCAACATGACTTACCGTAATATAATGACGTTGATCAAGTGTCATTATATTATACTAATTAATGCATCAGTTCCCAACATCACTTCAAAACATTCATATTTTAAACTTGAAGGTTTCATAATTTAGAAATAAAATAGTTTCTTTTATGATGTAGTACCGATAGAGCGGAGAGATAATTAATATCGGACGAGAGTATTTTTAAGATATCTTTAGAAGTATTGAAGATATTTTCAATGAAAGATACGATAATATCTTGAAATTTCTAATATCGAAGGATGATGATGAAGATTTACCCGTAAGGGTTTAGATTCAGAAGTAAGGTGTTCGTTAAAGATTTCATCAGATACAGAATCATCTGGATTCTTTGAATATAGGGTTTGATCCTTGTATTTGTTCTTTGTTTCCTTCATGGTGTGCTCAATTCGATTTTTAGTACCAAATTTTCTATCGAGCGTTCCTAATACTTCCTTCTTTATTATCAACTTTTAACCATTAAGACCATCTACAACATGCTGCTTCATCAGCATTTTCAAAGTTAACGGATCCGGATCATCGGTTGTCAAACCAAGGTGGTTTTAGGAGAATTATGTTTTTAGATGATTAAACGCTGATGGTAATATGGTGGAATATAAAAGGTTCTCTGGTAACAATAAATGAGTGCGCATATATATCAAAGTTATAATAAGGTTGTTTTGAATGAAGAGTCGAAATCAACTTGCTGAAGCTGTGACAAAATTTGGCAAATTTGGAAAGGAATTGCAAAGTTATTCTGGGTAATAATAACGCCAAAGGATCTAGCACAGGCATGTGTTAAACGTTTACTCAGGTTCTGAGAGTTTTCAAGTGCGTAACTATATGCATCAATCTCTTCTTACATAGATGAAGTGCGGTTGGTTCATCCTCTCGATTGAGGTGTTTTCAAGAATCATGAAAGGTTTGAACGCGGATTGTAATCGTTAAGATACATTTGAGGTTTAAGATGAAATCAAGTGGCAAACTTGAAGAATTGTTTAGTTTCATATGTTATAATCAATATTTTAATTCATTTTAATTGTCCAAAGTTAGCAGTCCAAGAGTCCAATAGTCCAATAGTTCACATATAGTTTAATATATAATATTCGAATTAATTAATACGTATCGTGACCCGTGTACCGGTCTCAGTATTGATCACAACTCAAACTATATATATATTTTGGAATCAACCTCAACCCTGTATAGCCAACTCTAACATTCACATATAGAGTGTCTATGGTTGTTCCAAGATAGATATATAGATGGGTCAATATGATATGTCGAAACCTTGTATACGTGTCCCGTTATTTAAAGTGCGTAAAATAAATAAATGTATATCATGACCCGTGTACAACGTATTGTCTCAGAATTAATCCGACGTATTGTATACATGTGTCCCGATTTAGAGTGCATAAAATAAAATAACAGAAATTAAATGACGATAAATAAAATTGCGATAATTTAAATTGCGATAATTAAAATGTAATACAGAATTAACAGTTAGCTGGGAACAGTTAGCTAGGAACAGTTAGCGTGGGTTCTTAACAAAATTCATCATAGTTAATTTGTTTGTTTCTAACACTTTTTATTTTGTCCAATGTTTTCTTCGTTATGCCACTTGTTGGATTCTGATAGGTCAAAATCCAAATTTGAAATTTGAATGGAAATGGTTATTCTGTGGTGAACGGATATGTATATCGGTGGTTGTAAGTAGAATAGTAAATAACCGTTGAATCATATTCGAAGAATGTACAGTGTAACTTATTAATGTGAAATCTAAATATCCCTCGGGTACTACCTACCCGTTAAAATATTTTCATCATTAACAGTTTGTACGAAAGAATTTTTAATTACAATCTTTATGAAAATATACTTGCATATATATTCTCTTCGGATGTAATCATGGGTTTAATGAGTCAATAAAATATTAAACTCATTTGATTTATTGTTATTACTAGATTACATGATCTCTAAAACATTAGAGATTACATAATCACCATGTCGAACGAAAATAAAGGAGGTAGAACGATACGTAAAGCGATGATAATCGATATAGAACGATATGTAGAACGAAGATCATCCTCGATGTTCAGATGGTGATATTGAGGCGTGTGATGTTGATATCCGAGGTACAGATTGTGATGTTGAGGCTTATGATGCGGTTGTGATTGGGGTGATAAGGGTACTGTCGACGTTGATGATGGTGGTACAGATTATGCTGCCGGTGCTGCTGCTGGTGTTTGCAACCTTCGCACCATATTCTCTAAAGCCACTATCCGAGCGCGAAGCTCGTTGACTTCTTCTATTATACCGGGATGATTGATGGTTGGAGTGAGCGAATGAACAAGATCTGAAATATGGAATAGTATATAATCGTGACGAGATACTCTAGAAATGAGAGAGAGAATAGTCTCTCGAACAGGTTCGCCGGTAAGTGCTTCAGGTTCGTCGCCAAGAGGGCAATTTGGTGGATGGAAAGGATCTTCGATGTGAAATGATTTTCAGATATCGAATGATATTCTAACTATATAGAATATCTATATATATAATCCTAAAGATTTTGTAGACTACAGAGGAATTTACGGCATATGTCAGGCAAGTCTACAGATGCGCTAAGATATGAATTATCAGATACGCTGAGATATGAATTTTGTCTATATACTATCAATGCAGTAAATGCAGTAAGACGTGTCTAGACTTATGAATGATAACCAGACAATTCCTTAAGGATGATAAGTTGATGTTTTTTTTGACTAGAAATGATAAGCAAAACTTTTGACATGTAGACACGGTCGAAGTCCAGACTCACTAATGTATCCTAACAACTTATCAGTTAGACACACTAATACAGGCCTGGTTCGCTAAAACCACCGCTCTGATACCAACTGAAAGGACCGCTACTAATCCATCCGGACGAAGTCCTCAACATTTAGTCCCATTGCGATGATCGACTCCAAATAATGTCCTTAAAATGAACATATGCACAGCAGAAGACTTAATTCGTACCTGAGAATAACATGCTTTAAAAGTCAACATAAAGTTGGTGAGATATATAGGTTTGATGCTAGCAGCGTAATAACTATGGACCACAAGATTTCATATATATAAACATAATACACTCGCAAGTGTATGTAAAAGTAGTTGAGCACTTGGTAACCATACTTAACATTTAAATCATCGCAGTATATTCTTAAATAATCGCTACACCGTACCAAGTGTAGTATACAGAAACGAAGTACTGTGCAACCGTTGAAAACTGGTCGTCCAGCCCGGTTGGGGTTGTCAGGCCCGATAGATCTATCAACAGGATTCGCGTTTACGTTCCTCATGTAAATATTCGCTACCAAGTATAAAGAAATATGCCATGGTACAACTCAACATAGAATTTATTTTTGATCACTTGTGTCCATAACGTAAATCATAAAATGCATGTATTCTCATCCCAAAATATTTAGAGTTTAAAAGGGACTATATACTCACCATACTGTATTTTGTCGTAAAAATACATATAACATCATTGAACACGTATGAGGCTGGCCTTGGATTCACGAACCTATATTATTCATTTATATATTAAAACGTATATTGGAAGTCACATAATTTCATTTATTAATACATGTTATATATGTATTTATGGTTATATAAGATTTACACTAAATTTTCATTTAAAGTCATATATTTATATTATACCTTAAATTATGTGTTATATATATATCTAAAATAATTCTTGTAGTTATATTAATATCTATTAGTATTATTTTAAAAATACATAATTTGTTATATGTAACTATACGATAATACTAATTTTTAATAAAATAATAGATTCTAAAGAAAATATTAATATTTTTAGTACTAAAGATAGTAATAATATTAATAATACTTATAATAATAACAATTATACAAATAATAATTGTACTACTAATGATAATGAGTTTAATAATAACATCATTAATAATCATATTAGTAATTTTTAATGACAAAACTAGTAACGATAATAATATTAGCGATATTAATAATTATTTTATAAATCTTAGTATAGAATAATAATACTAATTACTAATAATAGCAATTAATAATAATAATAATAATAATAATAATAATAATAATAATAATAATAATAATAATAATAATAATAATAATAATAATAATAATAATAATAATAATAATAATAATAATAATAACAACAAAATGGAATGCTACCTTTAAGGAGTTTTTCAAAAAAAAATATTTCTGCCTTGAACGGGACTTGAACCCGTGACCCCTTGCTAAACCACTTACACCCCAAGCCACTCGTCTATCTCTGTATATCTGATTAATCCTCCTATCCAAATTTACTTAACCCCGTATCACTGTATCCCTTCTCCTTTATTTTTTTCCAAATCGATCAGAGACCAGAAAATAGTATCCCCATCAAACGTTAATTTTAATACTTGTCATTAACTGACATCTACTCGTAATTACGACTTCAGATTAAGCAGAAAAGAAAAAAATATATATATATCAGCAATACCTGCTGTTTCTGTGTCAAGGAAAAAAAAACAAGAACATTTAAATAAATTTCGATTTTTAAAAAGTTTCAGCTTAATGTTATAACACAACTTGTTTTTCAAATTACTCCTAGAATCTATAAAAATTATCAATTGAACTCAAATGGAAACAGAATTTTCGAATTTACTTGAAGAACAACTGTTGACTTTTACATTTTTAAACTTTGACTCTTGAATTCGTATTCAATAATAAGAATTGGAAGCTGAGATTTTAGAGAAAGTTTGCATAAACGATTCCTAACACAACTGCACTCTTAGATTTTAAAGATTGATTCGTTTTCGAATTAAGAGCAAAAATATTATACGAGCAGGGATAAAAGAAAAAAAAAATAAAAAAAACTTCATAGGCGATTATCTGTATCAGTTTGATGATGAACGGTTATTTATAGCTGGTAACAAAATTCGATCCAATGGATTTAACTGAAGACAGGAAATCACGAGGGTACAGAAAAATATGGATGATAGTGATAGGAAAAAAAACAGATATTACGTGATATATATATATATTTTATTTTATTTTCATCTGTTTATAACACATGAGTATACAGTATTTATATTTGTATTTGTACTGAATTTTTGTATTTATCATTATATCTATAGCTGTATTATATATATATATATATATATATATATATATATATATATATATATATATATATATATATATATATATATATATATATATATATATATATATATATATATATATATATATATATATATATATATATATATATATGTGTGTGTGTGTGTGTGTGTGTGTGTATTTGTATCTAACTACATCGACTATTATATATATATATATATATATATATATATATATATATATATATATATATATATATATATATATATATGGAAACCTAATAATATTAATTTTTCAAACATTAATATTCAAAATTAATTTTAATAGTAATAACATTAACAATTCCAATAATAATAACTATTAATAATAATACGATAATATATATTATAAAAATGATAATGTTAATATTTGTTATGGATAATAATAATGGTTTGCAATATTTTCATAATGATACATATAATAATAATAATGGCAATAATAATATTAGTAATAGTAATAATAACTTAACTGTATCCAATTTCATAATCTTTATATTATATATAGTAATAGTATTTATATTGATATTAATACAAGTAATGATAATTTTAATATAGTAATTATAATTTATCTTTTATTTGCATCGATAACTATAATAAACTTATATTTAAGCAAAATACGTTCATGTAAAGTATTATATATCTAATACACATAATTGTTCGTGAATCGCCAGACATGGTCAAAGGGTAATTGATTAACTGAATAAAGATTTCAAACTTTCTAGACTCAAAATTACAGATTTTGCTTATCGTGTCGGAAATATATATAAAGATTGAGGTTTAAATTTGGTCGGAAATTTCCGGGTCATTACAGCTGCATCTTTTGGCTATTCGAAACTTGGGCAAAATCAGAAAAGTCTATTAATTGGATAACTTATATAATTTTTCTTTCCTTTTAAAAACTAATAGGATATTCAGTGAATGCACCGAGCAAGACGTTCACCACCTTTTGTACGTTCACCACCTGTAACTAGATCAAGACATTTAGCAAATATTACCGCCGTTGATTTTTCTTTAGAATCGTCATCCAGTCGACCAAGTACTCCAATTCAAATTTCCGATAATCCATTTTTTGAACCCGACCTCACAATTGAGAATCCGGAGAATATTCAGGGACAATTCATAGATCCTGAACCATTAAATTTTCCTCTGGAACCACCAATCATTCAAACAGAGATTGTTGAGGAACGAACCATTAAATCAGAATCCTCTAGTGATTCTGATTCAACAAATTCAATTATGGAAGTAATGGAACCTTTAAGTATGGAAGACCGAATGAGAGCTAAACGCACTGGCCAAGGTCACGCAATTACTCATCCAGACATTAATGCGCCAGATTATGAAATCAAAGGACAAATTCTACACATGGTGACTAATCAATGCCAATTTAGTGGTGCACTGAAGGAAGATCCAAATGAACATCTTCGTACCTTTAATAGGATCTGCACACTATTTAAAATGAGAGAAGTTGAGGATGAACAGATATATCTCATGTTATTTCCCTGGACTTTAAAGGGAGAAGCCAAATATTGGTTGGAATCGTTACCTGAAGGGGCAATTGATACATGGGATGTTTTAGTTGAAAAATTTCTTAAACAATTCTTTCCAGCATCTAAAGCCGTAAGACTTCAAGGAGAAATTGTTACGTTTACACAGAAACCGAATGAAACTTTATATGAGGCGTGGACAAGATTTGGAAATTATTAAGAGGATGTCCGCAACATGGTTTAGACACCTGTCAAATAGTACAAATATTCTACCAAGGATGCGACATCACTACAAGAAAAGACATAGATATAGCAGCTGG
This sequence comes from Rutidosis leptorrhynchoides, assembly GCF_046630445.1. Taxonomy (NCBI): domain Eukaryota; kingdom Viridiplantae; phylum Streptophyta; class Magnoliopsida; order Asterales; family Asteraceae; genus Rutidosis; species Rutidosis leptorrhynchoides. The sequence goes on along the minus strand of NC_092337.1, from coordinate 48,302,612 downwards.
TGGTTCTATTATGAAGAAAATCGAAACTGATGCTTACAAAATTATTGATAACACTGCTTCCCACTCACATGAATGGCACCAAGAAAAAGATATCGTTAGATCATCTAAAGCAGCTAGAGCCGATTCTAGCCATGACTTAGATTCCATTTCTGCAAAGATAGATGCTGTCGAGAGACGAATGGAAAAGATGACTAAGGATATACACTCAATACGAATTAGTTGTGAGCAGTGTGGAGGACCACATTTGACAAAAGATTGTCTCAGTATTGAACTAACAATGGAACAAAGAGAGAATGTTTCATATCTAAACCAAAGGCCTGGAAATAATTATCAGAATAATTATCAACCGCCAAGACCGATCTACAATCAAAACCATAATTATAATCAAAATATTCCATACAACAACCAACAAGGTCCTAGCAATCAACAAGTATCCAACAATACTTATAACCAGCAAAGACCTAATTTTCAAAACAAATCACCAACCGATGATAAAAAGCCAAATTTAGAAGATATGATGACGAAGCTAGTTGAAACTCAAACGCAGTTTTTCACATCTCAGAAACAAACCAATGAACAAAATGCTCAAGCATTTAGAAATCAACAAGCTTCTATTCAAAACTTAGAACAAGAAGTAAGTAACCTAGCAAGGTTAATAGGTGAAAGAAAACCGGGAAGTTTACCTAGTGATACAAATGCAAACCCCCGGAATGAAACAGCTAAAGCCATTACCACAAGAAGTGGTACAACACTTAAACCACCTGAAATACCTGTAACTTCTGATGAAGCTATTCCTACTCCACAAGAACCACAACCTGATCAAGATAAGGAAAAAGAACCGGTAGTTGAAAAGGTTAATGAAGATAACACAGTTAAGGATAAACCTTATGTTAAACCATACCAACCACCACTTCCTTACCCCGAGTAAAATGAAAAAAGAGAAACTTGAAGCCGAGCAATCCAAATTCTTAGATATGTTTAAACAAATAAATGTAAATCTTCCTTTCATTGATGTGATTTCAGGAATGCCTAGATATGCTAAATTTCTGAAAAATCTAATCTCGAATAGAAAGAAAATGGAAGAACTCTCGGCTGTTACTATAAATGCTAATTGTTCAGCAGTGCTGTTGAATAAGATACCTGAAAAACTATCTGATCCAGGAAGTTTCACAATTCCATGTTTTCTGGGTAGTCTTAGTTCAATAGAAGCATTGGCAGACTTAGGTGCTAGTATAAGTTTAATGCCGTATTCACTATACGCTAAACTAGACCTTGGAGAATTGAAACCAACAAGAATAAGCATACAACTAGCCGATCGATCAATAAAATATCCTAGAGGGATAATGGAGAACATGCTAGTTAAAGTTGGTACTTTAGTATTTCCAGTAGATTTTGTTGTTCTGGACATGGAAGAAGATTCTCAAGTTCCTTTCATATTAGGAAGACCATTCTTAAACACTGCTAAAGCAATGATAGACGTGTTTGGTAAAAAATTGACCCTAAGTATAGAGGACGAGAGTGTTACCTTTTCAGTTGATAGAGCAATGCAACAACCACAATCTGCAGATGATACATGCTATTATATTCAAACCATAGATTCACATGCAGAATTGTTAGAAGAATTTCCAGAATTACAAGGAACAGGAGAATGTTCTTTAGGAGAAGGAACTGAATCAATTGATGAAGTTGAAATGTTAGCTACACTAATAGCCAATGGATATGAACCAATAACAGAAGAAATTCAAATACTAAAAAAAGAAGACAGATATCGATATAAATTATCGATAGAAGAACCTCCGACATTAGAGTTAAAGCCACTTCCAAACCATTTAGAATACGTTTATTTACATGGTGAATCTGAATTACCTGTAATAATATCGTCTTCTCTTACTAAAAATGAGAAATCACAACTCATTTCTGTGTTGAAAGCTCATAAACCAGCCATTGCATGGAAGATTCATGATATTAAAGGAATAAGTCCTTCGTATTGCACACATAAAATCCTTATGGAAGAAGGTCATAAAACGTATGTGCAACGCCAACGAAGACTAAATCCGAATATGCAAGATGTTGTTAAAAAGAAATTATTAAACTGCTAGATGCAGGTTTAATTTATCCAATTTCTGATAGTCCATGGGTAAGCCCAGTTCAATGCGTACCTAAGAAGGGTGGCATGACTGTCATTACAAATGAGAAAAATGAGCTTATTCCTACTAGGACTGTAACAGGATGGCGTGTATGTATTGATTATTGAAAATTAAATGACGCCACCAGAAAAGATCACTTTCCCTTACCTTTCATTGATCAAATGTTGGAAAGGCTAGCCGGAAACAGTTACTATTGTTTTCTAGATGGATTTTCTGGATATTTTCAAATTCCAATAGCACCCAAGGACCAAGAGAAAACCACATTCACGTGCCCTTATGGTACTTTTGCTTACAAACGCATGCCATTTGGACTTTGCAACGCCCCCGCAACCTTTCAAAGGTGTATGATGGCGATTTTTCACGACATGATAGAAGAATGCATGGAAGTTTTCATGGATGACTTTTCAGTCTTCGGTGATACATTTGAATCATGTTTAGCTAATCTTGAACGAATGCTGATTAGATGCGAACAATCAAATCTAGTACTTAATTGGGAGAAATGCCATTTCATGGTTAAAGAAGGCATTGTTCTTGGACATAAAATCTCAAAGGAAGGAATTGAAGTGGATAGAGCTAAAGTAGATGTAATTGCTAAACTTCCACATCCCACCAATGTTAGAGGAGTTAGGAGTTTTCTAGGGCATGCCGGTTTTTACCGACGTTTCATAAAAGATTTTTCTAAAATTGCCACTCCTATGAATAAACTCCTAGAAAAGGATGCTCCATTCATCTTTTCAGATGAATGCATCAAATCTTTTAATAATTCTTAAAGAGAAACTCACTAATGCGCCGATCATGATAACACCAAATTGGAATCTACCGTTTGATCTAATGTGCGATGCAAGTGATTTTGAAATGGGAGCCGTTTTAGGACAAAGGATTGAAAAAAGATTTCAACCTATATATTATGCCAGTAAGACGTTACAAGGAGCACAAATGAATTACACAACTACTGAAAAAGAACTCCTTGCTATTGTCTTTGCTTTTGACAAATTTCGTTCATATCTCGTTCTAGCAAAAACGGTGGTCTATACTGACCATTCTGCTCTTAGATACCTATTTTCGAAACAAGATGCTAAACCAAGATTAATCCATTGGATCTTGCTCTTACAAGAGTTCGATATTGAAATCCGAGATAAAAGAGGAGCAGAAAATCTCGTCGCTGATCATCTTTCTCGTCTTGAAAATCCCGAATTAGAAGTTCTAAATGAATCTGCTATACAAGACAACTTTCCTGATGAATATCTATTGAAGATAGATTATAATGAAATTCCATGGTTTGCAGACTATGCAAACTACTTAGTATGTGGATTCCTTGAAAAGGGATTATCGTACCAAAAACGAAAGAAATTCTTCAGTGATATAAAACACTATTTCTGGGAAGATCCACATTTGTTTAAAAGTTGTCCAGATGGAATAATACGCCGATGTGTATTCAGAGATGAAGCTAGTAAAATCTTAAACCATTGTCACACAGGACCAACAGGAGGGCACTATGGACCTCAACTAACAGCAAGAAAAGTTTATGATGCTGGATTCTATTGGCCTACAATTTACAAAGCCGCACACCTTCTTTGCAAATCCTGTGATGCTTGTCAAAGGGCCGGAAAAATAAGTCAACGTGATGAAATGCCACAAAATGTCATTCAAGTATGTGAAGTATTTGACATTTGGGGTATTGACTTTATGGGTCCATTTCCAAAATCTCATAATAATCTCTATATTCTCGTAGCCATTGATTATGTATCAAAATGGGCGGAAGCACAAGCTCTCCCAACTAACGATGCACGAGTTGTAGTCAACTTTTTAAAACGTCTTTTTGCAAGGTTTGGAACACCGAAAGCTTTAATAAGTGATCGGGGAACTCATTTCTGTAATAATCAACTTGATAAAGTTCTTAAAAGATATGGAGTAACTCATAAAATCTCCACTGCTTATCATCCACAAACAAGTGGACAAGTTGAAAATACCAACCGAGCTTTAAAACGTATTCTAGAAAAAACCGTAGGATCAAATTCGAAGGAATGGTCCATTAAATTGGAGGATGCACTCTGGGCTTTTAGAACAGCCTACAAAACTCTAATTGGAACCACACCTTTTAGACTTGTTTATGGAAAAGCATGTCATCTTCTAGTAGAAATTGAACACAAAGCATTTTGGGCTTTGAAGACATGTAATCTTGATTTACATGAAGCTGGACGTCTACGGTTAAGTCAATTAAACGAATTAGAAGAATTAAGACAAGAAGCATACGAAAATTCGTTGATATATAAGGAAAGAACGAAGAAATGGCATGATAAAAGAATCAGAAGTTCAAAAGAATTCAAAGAAGGAGACAGAGTTCTTCTTTTCAATTCACGATTCAAGCTATTTCCTGGAAAATTGAAATCAAGATGGTCTGGACCATTCATAGTCAAAAGAGTTTTCCCATATAGAACAGTAGAGTTAATAAATTCAAATGGGATTGAATTTAAAGTTAATGGTCACAGAGTTAAACATTACATAGATAGTCCGATGGAAGTTGACAACGAAGTTAATCACAATTTCGATACCACAGCTAACTAAGTGTGGGGAGAATCAAGTCTTTAAAGGATAATATGTATTTCTGTTAGAGTTAGAATTTCTGTTTTCGTGTAGTTCTCGAAAATGGAACCCGAATGGTCTTTCCCTAGCAGACCCTAAAGAACTAGTCTTCTCCCCCCATTCTGAATTTTTATTTTTTTTAGGTTTTTACGAAATGAAGACTACCTGTGAACTAAACCATGGTCTAATGCTACACGCTTTGATCACTAAACGTAATAATGACACACTTCCGAGTGAAATAGTATCAGTAATCAGAGAAAGATTGGACGGAGTAAGAAAAGAATCCAGATGCGAAGATAATAAGTTACAATTTGGTAAAGGAAAATCAAAATCTGCAGCGAAAAGAAGAGCACGACACCTAGAAAGATGTCACAAATGCGGAAAATGGTCACATGGAGGTAAATGTTCAAATAATCAAACCTATTCAAACACCGAATTTGTTACTTTATGCAGAGACAGACCGTTCATATGTTTAGAAGAAAAAACACTGAATGCTCGAGGTTACGCCTATGTAGCCATGGAAAATCAATTAAACCGACTATCTTATGAATGGGATAGGTCATATCACTAAGAATACTATCTCACAGGTAAGTCTGTACAGATTTTATTTTTTATTTTCATTTTTAACCTTATGATAATAAACGCTAATTTGTTCGCTATAAAGTATTAAATTGGTATTCAATAAAATTAGGTTTGGTGACCGAAATTATTGATATCATACAAAAATTTATTACATCACTGCGAAATTTAACGTTTATTCTTAAGGTATAAATATCTTTAATCAATCAACCCAAAATATTTCAAAAATTCGTCATGAGTTAAATTAGGTCATGGAACCGAAATTACTTTACCGAAAAGAGGGGCGTATATTTTTGATAATATTTGATTGATTAAAGTGGGATAAAAGCCAAAAAGATTTTTAATTTTATTTTTTTACCATGTTTTTAAAATTAATATATAAATATTAAATTAATATTTTGAACTTTGTAAAATCAATATATTTAAGTTTGTCAATATTTGAAAAAATTAATATTTTTAAGTTTGTATGTATAACAACAAAATTAAATATAAGTTTGGTGTGAATTTATAATATGAATTTTTAATTAAGTTTGGCGTGAATTTAAAATTTTATGCATTTTAAATTTAAGTTTGGTGTGAATTTAAAAACAAAAATTGACTTTATTTCGCTAAGTTAAAAATATGATTTTTAAAATTCGTCGTAAGTTGAAGACTAGGTCTTTGAACCGAAATTGCTTTACCCGAGGGAGGGACGAGAACTTTTATTATTATTATTTTTAATCTTATTGAATTAAAGTATGTCAAAAACATTAAAAAAACCCAAAAAAAAAAAATCTTTGCTTTTAAAACCGCGCTTTAAATAGACAAATTTTAAAATTTTATCGAAGGACGGACTAGGACATCGATCCGAAACGACCTCATCCTAAAACAAAGGAAAACAAAATTTTAAATTTATTTTATATTTTTTATAAGTTAAGGATTATTAAAAAAAAAAGCACCGCGACTCGCGGAGTTTGCAATGGCCAAATGCCGCGACTCGCGGAGGATGTAAAATACACAAAAAAATAAAAGGGGCCGAACAGATCAGTATGCACACACCACACCCACAAATAACTGCGAAAAACACCCGAAAAATCACACAAAAAATCGAATTTTTTCACCAAAAATCATCAAATCTTTTACTAAAATCATGTTGAGAAGGATGCTATCAAGGAATTACTCAAGAAAAACGGTAAATTTCTACACCTAAATACCATTTAATCCGAAAATTAGTGTTCTTGAGTAATTTTATACCCAATTCGATTTTGATGCTTTTTAGTGTAATTATGCTTAAATTGCTTGTGTATTATGCTTGTATAACCTAGATTGATGCTATTTAACATGATTAGAAGCCTTAAACTTCAAATTTTGAGTAATCTAGGGTTTGTGTTCTTGAGCAATTTGGGGCTTTTTGATATAAACAGGTTATGGCCGATTTTTGTAATGAATTGTTGCTAAATTAAGTAGTGTAACATATTTAGGTAGTTAAATGATCCAAACTTTGAGCCTAAACATGATTTTGAGAATTAAAGTGGACTTTTTCAAGTCTAAAATTCATGAACTTGATTTTTAAGAGATAATGCCATTTGAAACTTGTTTAATTGCTAGTAATGATTATTTTGACATGTTATGTGAGTTGAATGCTTATGAACTTGGCGAACATTTTCGTATATGCTTATTTGAAAAAGTGTAGATTTGATAAAAATATGAAAATGAGCTTAAATTTGATATAAATTGAACATGTCATTGTAATTATTTTGATTGATGATTTTGCTGACACTAATGCATATTTGGATGCACAAAAATTGTGTTTGATGTGTTTTGCAGACTGAATGGGGTGAATCTTCATCCCAAGCTCGCAATGCTCCTCCTGAGAATACGGAACAACAGGATGTTGATAGCTATTATAAACAAGATATACCTCATCCAGTTATGATATTTTCAAATATGCACTTGGAAGAGTTGCACCCGAACTTGAGATTTGACAGACGTTGGATAGATTATCCAAAATACCAAAGGGGCTTGCATACTCCTCATTCTAAAGTTGTTGAAGTACCTAGGGTAATAGAATGGGGACCATTAGAAGCTGTAGAATTGGCCGGGCCAATTAGAGAATTACTTACACAGAGGTATGGTAATTCTACTTTTAACGATTGGGTACAATTATTCAGCATGCGTAGACCTGTATATAAAGTATGGTGTGAAGAATTATTGTGTAGTATAGAAACAAATGATCGGGTAATTAGTTTAACCGATCGATCTTTTATTAGATTTTTGTTAGGAGGTTCGATGCGCCACATGTCTCTACTAGACATGGCTCAGGCTTTATGTATATATACGCCTGAGGAGTTAGCATCTCCCGATTGTAGAGGGTTGATATTGAACGGTAGGAAAATTGATGAAAATTTTGATACGCATGGTGTATGGAGTCAAATGACTAGCCATCACCGATTTAAAGGGGGAAATTACTCTTATTTGGATATAGATAGAGCAGAGTTAAGAGTAATTCATAGGTTTTTAGCCAATTCGATTACACAACGAGGTAAGAATAAGGAAAAGGTAAATGAACAGGATTTGTTTTACCACATGTGTATTCGAGACCCACAAAGCACTGTAAGTATACCTTATTGTATGGGTTATTATTTATCAGCTATGGTTAGGGGGATGAGACTGCATAGCATAATAGGAGGTGGTATATTTATTACTTTGATTGCTGAATATCTCGGTGTGGATATAAGTCGGGGGGGGGGGGGGGCGGGGGGATTATTAGTCGAAGAACCAGAACCCCGCGATACAATAGGTTTAAATGTATACCATGGTGCGAAGGTTTTGAAGAGGCGAAATAACGCCGCAGTACAATACCATGGTAGACATCCACAGGTTGAGAGAAACCAACAGCCAGGTAATGTGGGAGGGGGAAATGAAATGACAGAAATGCAAAGGTTTATAGCTTCACAAGAGTATGAAAATGCTAGACATCGAGCATTTGAAGATTGGCAAGTTCATCAAAATCAAATCATAGCTCATTGCCAACATTTAGGTAGAAACTATATTCCTACTCAATCGCCCGTATTTCCTCCCTGGTCTATAGAGATCCAACCACCGTATCCTACGTATAACCCAGCCGAAGCATTCTATAACACATACGGTTATGCATGGAACCCCTACTGGTATCAGTATCATCCCTAGTCTACTTAGTTTTATTTATTTTATTATTTGTAATGTTAATACATTTAATACTTATGTTAATATTGTAATAGTTTTTTATAATTTTCTAACTTTTATAATTAGATTTTAATAATTTTTGAATGTGGGGTAATATACCAAACTTCAAAAATATGTATATATGTTTGCAGTTTATCTTATGTACACAACAGGGTAAAACAACGCATTTTCAAAGACTGGCATTAAGTTCAGCAAAAACAACTAATTTTGACGACAAGATGCAAAATATATGTGAAATAACAACAAGACGGAATGAACAAATGATGTGCACCATTTATCATTCAACACAAACAACAATATGTTTGGAAACTTTGGTAAAATTTAATCATTTCTACGCTAATCACCCTCAATAATTTAAATTGTTACTGATTTCTTGCAAATGAGGGCATTGCAAAATCTTAAGTGTGGGAAGGGGTTAAATTCTTTCGGATTTTAAAAATTTTTATCTTAAACACTTGGTTACCATTAAAAATACTAGTAAAGTAGTAGTTGTATGAGAATCTAGTGCTCTATGATAATAAAGAACAGCCCTAGTCTTATATACTGACTACCCAATTCTAGTAAAAATTTTCAATTAAATGAACTCAAAATCATGTTTATACATATTTATGAACGATAAAACTAGGTGTTAACACCGAAATTATTGTTACCTTGGAAAGGACATAAATTGAGAAACAAACCAAAATGTTAGAATTCATTTAAAATGGAATAGAGGACAATAAAAAGGAAAATAAAAGCCAAGTGTGGGAAAATTTACCAAGTTATTTTAAACATATGTCACATATTTCTGTAACAAATAACTGAAAATACTTTTGCTTTGGACTAAACTAAACTGTTTTACCCGATGAAAGAAAAGAAGAGATGGATCTACACAATGAATTAATTCCATCATTAAAAGGAAGTAAAGTCTTCCGAAAAAGAAACGCGCTTCTTGATTTAGGTCAGGAAGTTGTCGTCCAGACCAGCTGTAGGTTGATGAAAAATCTAGAAAAGTCATCTCTAAAATCAGCAGGAAATCCACGGATCTCAGCATAAAACAGGGTCGCCAAGTGGTCAGATTTATACTAACCATGAGAAGGATTTATCTCGTACAATGGGGGGGGCACCGTGCAAATTAACTTGATAAGACTAATGAATCAGATCCCCAGAAAGGATAATCTCCTTAAAGATTAAAAATCAGCTTATAAGCCTGATATTACTCAATCCTTGAGATTGACCTTAAAGATTGAGAATTCAAACTCATGGAATTCAATTGAAATGTCCCGTTCTTATTAATTAAAAACGTTCCATATTAATTGATTTCGTTGCGAGGTTTTGACCTCTATATGAGATATTTTTCAAAGACTGCATTCATTTTAAAACAAACCATAACCTTTATTTCATAAATAAAGGTTTAAAAACCTTTACGTAGATTATCAAATAATGATAATCTAAAATATCCTGTTTACACACGACCATTACATAATGGTTTACAATACAAATATGTTACAACAAAATAAGTTTCTTGAATGCAGTTTTTACACAATATCATACAAGCATGGACTCCAAATCTCGTCCTTATTTAAGTATGCGATAGCGGAAGCTCTTAATAATCACCTGAGAATAAACATGCTTAAAACGTCAACAAAAATGTTGGTGAGTTATAGGTTTAACCTATATATATCAAATCATAATAATAGACCACAAGATTTCATATTTCAATACACATCCCATACATAGAGATAAAAATCATTCATATGGTGAACACCTGGTAACCGACATTAACAAGATGCATATATAAGAATATCCCCATCATTCCGGGACACCCTTCGGATATGATATAAATTTCGAAGTACTAAAGCATCCGGTACTTTGGATGGGGTTTGTTAGGCCCAATAGATCTATCTTTAGGATTCGCGTCAATTAGGGTGTCTGTTCCCTAATTCTTAGATTACCAGACTTAATAAAAAGGGGCATATTCGATTTCGATAATTCAACCATAGAATGTAGTTTCACGTACTTGTGTCTATTTTGTAAATCATTTATAAAACCTGCATGTATTCTCATCCCAAAAATATTAGATTTTAAAAGTGGGACTATAACTCACTTTCACAGATTTTTACTTCGTCGGGAAGTAAGACTTGGCCACTGGTTGATTCACGAACCTATAACAATATATACATATATATCAAAGTATATTCAAAATATATTTACAACACTTTTAATATATTTTGATGTTTTAAGTTTATTAAGTCAGCTGTCCTCGTTAGTAACCTACAACTAGTTGTCCACAATTAGATGTACAGAAATAAATCGATAAATATTATCTTGAATCAATCCACGACCCAGTGTATACGTATCTCAGTATTGATCACAACTCAAACTATATATATTTTGGAATCAACCTCAACCCTGTATAGCTAACTCCAACATTCACATATAGAGTGTCTATGGTTGTTCCGAAATATATATAGATGTGTCGACATGATAGGTCGAAACATTCTATACGTGTCTATGGTATCTCAAGATTACATAATATACAATACAAGTTGATTAAGTTATGGTTGGAATAGATTTGTTACCAATTTTCACGTAGCTAAAATGAGAAAAATTATCCAATCTTGTTTTACCCATAACTTCTTCATTTTAAATCCGTTTTGAATGAATCAAATTGCTATGGTTTCATATTGAACTCTATTTTATGAATCTAAACATAAAAAGTATAGGTTTATAGTCAGAAAAATAAGTTACAAGTCGTTTTTGTAAAGGTAGTCATTTCAGTCGAAAGAACGACGTCTAGATGACCATTTTAGAAAACATACTTCCACTTTGAGTTTAACCATAATTTTTGGATATAGTTTCATGTTCATAATAAAAATCATCTTCTCAGAATAACAACTTTTAAATCAAAGTTTATCATAGTTTTTAATTAACTAACCCAAAACAGCCCTCGGTGTTACTACGACGGCGTAAATCCGGTTTTACGGTGTTTTTCGTGTTTCCAGGTTTTAAATCATTAAGTTAGCATATCATATAGATATAGAACATGTGTTTAGTTGATTTTAAAAGTCAAGTTAGAAGGATTAACTTTTGTTTGCGAACAAGTTTAGAATTAACTAAACTATGTTCTAGTGATTACAAGTTTAAACCTTCGAATAAGATAGCTTTATATGTATGAATTGAATGATGTTATGAACATAATTACTACCTTAAGTTCCTTGGATAAACCTACTGGAAAAGAGAAAAATGGATCTAGCTTCAACGGATCCTTGGATGGCTCGAAGTTCTTGAAGCAGAATCATGACACGAAAACAAGTTCAAGTAAGATCATCACTTGAAATAAGATTGTTATAGTTATAGAAATTGAACCAAAGTTTGAATATGATTATTACCTTGTATTAGAATGATAACCTACTGTAAGAAACAAAGATTTCTTGAGGTTGGATGATCACCTTACAAGATTGGAAATGAGCTAGCAAACTTGAAAGTATTCTTGATTTTATGTAACTAGAACTTGTAAAATATATGAAGAACACTTAGAACTTGAAGATAGAACTTGAGAGAGATCAATTAGATGAATAAAATTGAAGAATGAAAGTGTTTGTAGGTGTTTTTGGTCGTTGGTGTATGGATTAGATATAAAGGATATGTAATTTTGTTTTCATGTAAATAAGTCATGAATGATTACTCATATTTTTGTAATTTTATGAGATATTTCATGCTAGTTGCCAAATGATGGTTCCCACATGTGTTAGGTGACTCACATGGGCTGCTAAGAGCTGATCATTGGAGTGTATATACCAATAGTACATACATCTAAAAGCTGTGTATTGTACGAGTACGAATACGGGTGCATACGAGTAGAATTGTTGATGAAACTGAACGAGGATGTAATTGTAAGCATTTTTGTTAAGTAGAAGTATTTTGATAAGTGTATTGAAGTCTTTCAAAAGTGTATAAATACATATTAAAACACTACATGTATATACATTTTAACTGAGTCGTTAAGTCATCGTTAGTCGTTACATGTAAGTGTTGTTTTGAAACCTTTAGGTTAACGATCTTGTTAAATGTTGTTAACCCAATGTTTATAATATCAAATGAGATTTTAAATTATTATATTATCATGATATTATGATATATTAATATATCTTAATATGATATATATATTCATTTAAATGTCGTTACAACGATAATCGTTACATATATGTCTCGTTTCGAAATCCTTAAGTTAGTAGTCTTGTTTATATGTATGTAACTCATTATTAATATACTTATGGAGATACTTACTTATCATAATCTCATGTTAACCATATGTATATCCATATATATATCGTCATGTCATTTTTACAAGTTTTAACGTTCGTGAATCGCCGGTCAACTTGGGTGGTCAATTGTCTATATGAAACATATTTCAATTAATCAAGTCTTAACAAGTTTAATTGCTTAACATGTTGGAAACATTTAATCATGTAAATATCAATATCAATTAATATATATAAACATGGAAAAGTTCGGGTCACTACAGTACCTACCCGTTAAATAAATTTCGTCCCGAAATTTTAAGCTGTTGAAGGTGTTGACGAATCTTCTGGAAATAGATGCGGGTATTTCTTCTTCATCTGATCTTCACGCTCCCAGGTGAACTCGGGTCCTCTACGAGCATTCCATCGAACCTTAACAATTGGTATCTTGTTTTGCTTAAGCCTTTTAACCTCACGATCCATTATTTCGACGGGTTCTTCGATGAATTGGAGTTTTTCGTTGATTTGGATTTCATCTAACGGAATAGTGAGATCTTCTTTAGCAAAACATTTCTTCAAATTCGAGACGTGGAAAGTGTTATGTACAGCCGTGAGTTGTTGAGGTAACTCAAGTCGGTAAGCTACTGGTCCGACACGATCAATAATCTTGAATGGTCCAATATACCTTGGATTTAATTTCCCTCGTTTACCAAATCGAACAACGCCTTTCCAAGGTGCAACTTTAAGCATGACCATCTCTCCAATTTCAAATTCTATATCTTTTCATTTAATGTCAGCGTAGCTCTTTTGTCGACTTTGGGCGGTTTTCAACCGTTGTTGAATTTGGATGATCTTCTCGGTAGTTTCTTGTATAATCTCCGGACCCGTAATCTGTCTATCCCCCACTTCACTCCAACAAATCGGAGACCTGCACTTTCTACCATAAAGTGCTTCAAACGGCGCCATCTCAATGCTTGAATGGTAGCTGTTGTTGTAGGAAAATTCTGCTAACGGTAGATGTCGATCCCAACTGTTTTCGAAATCAATAACACATGCTCGTAGCATGTCTTCAAGCGTTTGTATCGTCCTTTCGCTCTGCCCATCAGTTTGTGGATGATAGGCAGTACTCATGTCTAGACGAGTTCCTAATGCTTGCTGTAATGTCTGCCAGAATCTTGAAATAAATCTGCCATCCCTATCAGAGATAATAGAGATTGGTATTCCATGTCTGGAGATGACTTCCTTCAAATACAGTCGTGCTAACTTCTCCATCTTGTCATCTTCTCTTATTGGCAGGAAGTGTGCTGATTTGGTGAGACGATCAACTATTACCCAAATAGTATCAAAACCACTTGCAGTCCTTGGCAATTTAGTGATGAAATCCATGGTAATGTTTTCCCATTTCCATTCTGGGATTTTGGGTTGTTGAAGTAGACCTGATGGTTTCTGATGCTCAGCTTTGACCTTAGAACACGTCAAACATTCTCCTACGTATTTAGCAACATCGTCTTTCATACCCGGCCACCAAAAATGTTTCTTGAGATCCTTGTACATCTTCCCCGTTCCAGGATGTATTGAGTATCTGGTTTTATGAGCTTCTCTAAGTACCATTTCTCTCATATCTCCAAATTTTGGTACCCAAATCCTTTCAGCCCTATACCGGGTTCCGTCTTCCCGAATATTAAGATGTTTCTCCGATCCTTTGGGTATTTCATCCTTTAAATTTCCCTCTTTTAAAACTCCTTGTTGCGCCTCCTTTATTTGAGTAGTAAGGTTATTGTGAATCATTATATTCATAGATTTTACTCGAATGGGTTCTCTGTCCTTCCTGCTCAAGGCATCGGCTACCACATTTGCCTTCCCCGGGTGGTAACGAATCTCAAAGTCGTAATCATTCAACAATTCAATCCACCTACGCTGCCTCATATTCAGTTGTTTCTGATTAAATATGTGTTGAAGACTTTTGTGGTCGGTATATATAATACTTTTGACCCCATATAAGTAGTGCCTCCAAGTCTTTAATGCAAAAACAACCGCTCCTAATTCCAAATCATGCGTCGTATAATTTTGTTCATGAATCTTCAATTGTCTAGACGCATAAGCAATCACCTTCGTTCGTTGCATTAATACACAACCGAGACCTTGCTTTGATGCGTCACAATAAATCACAAAATCATCATTCCCTTCAGGCAATGACAATATAGGTGCCGTAGTTAGCTTTTTCTTCAATAACTGAAACGCTTTCTCTTGTTCATCATTCCATTCAAATTTCTTCCCTTTATGTGTTAATGCAGTCAAGGGTTTTGCTATTCTGGAAAAATCTTGGATGAACCTTCTGTAGTAACCAGCTAGTCCTAAAAACTGGCGTATATGTTTCGGAGTTTTCGGGGTTTCCCACTTTTCAACAGTTTCTATCTTTGCCGGATCCACCTTAATACCTTCTTTGTTCACTATGTGACCGAGGAATTGAACTTCTTCCAACCAAAATGCACACTTTGAAAACTTAGCGTACAATTCTTCCTTCCTCAATACTTCTAACACCTTTCTCAAATGTTCACCGTGTTCTTGGTCATTCTTTGAGTAAATAAGTATGTCATCAATGAAAACAATGACAAACTTGTCAAGGTATGGTCCACACACTCGGTTCATAAGGTCCATGAACACTGCTGGTGCATTAGTTAAACCAAACGGCATGACCATAAACTCGTAATGACCGTAACGTGTTCTGAAAGAAGTCTTTGGAATATCATCTTCTTTCACCCGCATTTGATGATACCCGGAACGTAAGTCAATCTTTGAATAAACAGACGAGCCTTGTAGTTGATCAAATAAGTCGTCAATTCTGGGTAGTGGGTAGCGGTTCTTGATGGTAAGTTTGTTCAACTCTCGGTAGTCGATACACAACCTGAATGTACCATCTTTCTTCTTGACAAACAAAACAGGAGCTCCCCACGGTGATGTGCTTGGTCGAATGAAACCACGCTCTAAAAGTTCTTGTAATTGGCTTTGCAGTTCTTTCATCTCGCTGGGTACGAGTCTGTAAGGAGCACGAGCTATTGGTGCAGCTCCTGGTACAAGATCTATTTGAAATTCAACGGATCGATGTGGGGGTAATCCCGGTAATTCTTTCGGAAATACATCGGGAAATTCTTTTGCAATGGGAACATCATTGATGCTCTTTTCTTCAGTTTGTACTTTCTCGACGTGTGCTAGAACAGCATAGCAACCTTTTCTTATTAGTTTTTGTGCCTTCAAATTACTAATAAGATGTAGCTTCGTGTTGCCCTTTTCTCCGTACACCATTAAGGGTTTTCCTTTTTCTCGTATAATGCGAATTGCATTTTTGTAACAAACGATCTCTGCTTTCACTTCTTTCAGCCAGTCCATACCGATTATCACATCAAAACTCCCTAACTCTACTGGTATCAAATCAATCTTAAATGTTTCGCTAACCAGTTTAATTTCTCGATTCCGACATATATTATCTGCTGAAATTAATTTACCATTTGCTAATTCGAGTAAAAATTTACTATCCAAAGGCGTCAATGGACAACTTAATTTAGCACAAAAATCTCTACTCATATAGCTTCTATCCGCACCCGAATCAAATAAAACGTAAGCAGATTTATTGTCAATAAGAAACGTACCCGTAACAAGCTCCGGGTCTTCTTGTGCCTCTGCCGCATTAATATTGAAAACTCTTCCGCGGCCTTGTCCATTCGTGTTCTCCTGGTTCAGGCAATTTCTAATAATGTGGCCCGGTTTTCCACATTTATAACAAACTACATTGGCATAACTTGCTCCGACACTACTTGCTCCGCCATTACTCGTTCCGACACCATTTGTTCCTTTCGTTCTATTAACCCCTGGTCCGTAGACCTCACACTTCGCCGCGCTATGACCATTTCTTTTACACTTGTTGCAAAATTTGGTGCAGAACCCCGAGTGATACTTTTCACACCTTTGGCATAGCTGCTTCTGATTGTTGTTGTTGTTGCGGTTATTATTGTTGTTGAGATGATTGTTGTAGTTGCTGTTGCTGTTGTTGTTGTTGTTGTTGGGCCGTTTGTTGTAGTTGCGATTGATGTTGCGATTGTTGGGATAATTGTTGCGATTGCTGTTGTTGTTGTATTGGTGATTCTTATCACCGTTTTCCTCCCACTTTCTTTTGACTTGCTTCACATTGGCCTCTTCAGCAGTCTGTTCTTTAATTCTTTCTTCAATCTGGTTCACTAGTTTGTGAGCCATTCTACATGCCTGTTGTATGGAGGCGGGCTCGTGTGAACTTATATTTTCTTGGATTCTTTCCGGTAATCCTTTCACAAACGCGTCGATCTTCTCTTCCTCATCTTCGAATGCTCCCGGACACAATAGGCACAATTCTGTGAATCGTATTTCGTACGTGGTAATATCAAATCCTTGGGTTCGTAACCCTCTAAGTTCTGTCTTGAGCTTATTGACCTCGGTTCTGGGACGGTACTTCTCGTTCATCAAGTGCCTGAATGCTGACCACGGTAGTGCGTACGCATCGTCTTGTCCCACTTGATCTAGATAGGTATTCCACCATGTTAACGCAGAACCTGTGAAGGTATGCGTAGCGTACTTCACTTTGTCCTCTTCAGTACACTTACTTATGGCAAACACCGATTCGACCTTCTCGGTCCACCGTTTCAATCCGATCGGTCCTTCAGTTCCATCAAATTCCAAAGGTTTGCAGGCAGTGAATTCTTTGTAGGTGCATCCTACACGATTTCCTGTACTGCTAGATCCAAGGTTATTGTTGGTATGTAGCGCAGCCTGTACTGCGGCTATGTTTGAAGCTAGAAAAGTACGGAATTCCTCTTCATTCATATTCACGGTGTGTCGAGTAGTCGGTGCCATTTCCTTCAAAATAGTCAAATGGAACAAGTTAATCATACAGAATATTAAGAGTAGTTAATAGTATTTCGTAGCATAATATGAACTCATTTATAAAAGCTTTTTCTTCATATTAGCGTTTTATGAGTTTAAATTCGGGTAGTACCTACCCGTTAAGTTCATACTTAGTAGCTAATATACAATTCAACTACTACAATTCTATATGAAAAACTGATTATAATAATATTTTGCGTTCAAACTTTTTCACAATATTTTACAAACTTACAATACCGCTTATTTTACATATAGCATGAAATATAGCACACAATAAATTTGATACAAGATGGTTGTGAAGATAATTCTAGCTAGTACACAAGTCGTTCAGCAAAGGCAATAAAGACACGTAATTCATACGTCCAGAAACAAGTCATGCATTCTGGTTTTACTAGGATTACTTCCCATCCTTGGTTTTGTGGAACATAACCGTTATGGCCGTTGATAAGACAGTGTGTTGTAACGTCGTCAAAGGGACGAGGGTTACGTAATGTCCAACAGTCCCGTAACAATCTAAAAACCTCATTTCTTACCCCAATTACCGACTCCGTCACTTGTGGAAACGTTTTGTTTAATAGTTGTAGCCCGATGTTCTTGTTCTCGCTTTGGTGAGAAGCGAACATTACTAATCCGTAAGCATAACATGCTTCTTTATGTTGCATGTTAGCCGCTTTTTCTAAATCACGAAGTCCAATATTCGGATATATTGAGTCAAAATAATTTCTTAACCCGTTGCGTAAAATAGCATTTGGGTTCCCCGCAATATATGCGTCAAAGTAAACACATCGTAACTTATGGGTTTCCCAATGTGATATCCCCCATCTTTCAAACGAAAGTCTCTTATAAACCAAGACATTCTTGGAACGTTCTTCGAATGTCTTACAAACTGATCTCGCCTTAAATAGTTGTGCCGAGGAATTCTGACCGACTCTAGACGAATACATGTCTCCGGGTAGGTCTCTTAAAATATTGGGTTGTCTATCCATTTTGTGTTTTTAAACTGTAAAATAGACAAGAGTTAGATTCATAAAAAAAATACTTATTAATACAAGCAATTTTTACATATATCATAAAGCATAAGCACACTATATTACACCACACGAATACAACTATCTTATTCCGACTCGCTCGTTTCTTCTTCTTCTTCGGTTTTGGTTCGTTTTGCCAAGTTTCTAGGGATATATGATGTTCCCCTAATACGAGCCGTAATTTTCCACATTGGTTTAGAAAAACCTGGTGGTTTAGAGGTTCCCGGGTCATTGTTACAACTTAAGGACTTCGGGGGTTGACGATACATATAAAGTTCATCGGGGTTGGAATTAGATTTCTCTATTTTTATGCCCTTTCCCTTATTATTTTCTTTTGCCTTTTTAAATTCAGTTGGGGTAATTTCTATAACATCATCGGAATTCTCGTCGGAATCCGATTCATCGGAGAATTGATAATCCTCCCAATATTTTGCTTCCTTGGCGGAAACACCATTGACCATAATTAACCTTGGTCGGTTGGTTGAGGATTTTCTTTTACTTAACCGTTTTATTATTTTCCCCACCGGTTCTATTTCTTCATCCGGTTCCGATTCTTCTTCCGGTTCCGATTCTTCTTCCGGTTCCGACTCTTCTTCCGGTTCCGACTCTTCTTCCGGTTCCTCTTCTTCCGGTTCCAATTTACATTTGACTCTTCATTATTATTAGGTGAGTCAATGGGACTTGTTCTAGAGGTAGACATCTATCACATAATATCAAACGCGTTAAGAGATTAATATATCACATAATATTCACATGTTAAAAATATATAGTTTCCAACAAAATTTGTTAAGCAATCATTTTTCAACTAAACACGGTCGAAGTCCAGACTCACTAATGCATCCTAACAAACTCGATAAGACACACTAATGCAAAATTCTGGTTCTCTAAGACCAACGCTCGGATACCAACTGAAATGTCCCGTTCTTATTAATTAAAAACGTTCCATATTAATTGATTTCGTTGCGAGGTTTTGACCTCTATATGAGACATTTTTCAAAGACTGCATTCATTTTAAAACAAACCATAACCTTTATTTCATAAATAAAGGTTTAAAAACCTTTACGTAGATTATCAAATAATGATAATCTAAAATATCCTGTTTACACACGACCATTACATAATGGTTTACAATACAAATATGTTACAACAAAATAAGTTTCTTGAATGCAGTTTTTACACAATATCATACAAGCATGGACTCCAAATCTCGTCCTTATTTAAGTATGCGATAGCGGAAGCTCTTAATAATCACCTGAGAATAAACATGCTTAAAACGTCAACAAAAATGTTGGTGAGTTATAGGTTTAACCTATATATATCAAATCATAATAATAGACCACAAGATTTCATATTTCAATACACATCCCATACATAGAGATAAAAATCATTCATATGGTGAACACCTGGTAACCGACATTAACAAGATGCATATATAAGAATATCCCCATCATTCCGGGACACCCTTCGGATATGATATAAATTTTGAAGTACTAAAGCATCCGGTACTTTGGATGGGGTTTGTTAGGCCCAATAGATCTATCTTTAGGATTCGCGTCAATTAGGGTGTCTGTTCCCTAATTCTTAGATTACCAGACTTAATAAAAAGGGGCATATTCGATTTCGATAATTCAACCATAGAATGTAGTTTCACGTACTTGTGTCTATTTTGTAAATCATTTATAAAACCTGCATGTATTCTCATCCCAAAAATATTAGATTTTAAAAGTGGGACTATAACTCACTTTCACAGATTTTTACTTCGTCGGGAAGTAAGACTTGGCCACTGGTTGATTCACGAACCTATAACAATATATACATATATATCAAAGTATGTTCAAAATATATTTACAACACTTTTAATATATTTTGATGTTTTAAGTTTATTAAGTCAGCTGTCCTCGTTAGTAACCTACAACTAGTTGTCCACAATTAGATGTACAGAAATAAATCGATAAATATTATCTTGAATCAATCCACGACCCAGTGTATACGTATCTCAGTATTGATCACAACTCAAACTATATATATTTTGGAATCAACCTCAACCCTGTATAGCTAACTCCAACATTCACATATAGAGTGTCTATGGTTGTTCCGAAATATATATAGATGTGTCGACATGATAGGTCGAAACATTGTATACGTGTCTATGGTATCTCAAGATTACATAATATACAATACAAGTTGATTAAGTTATGGTTGGAATAGATTTGTTACCAATTTTCACGTAGCTAAAATGAGAAAAATTATCCAATCTTGTTTTACCCATAACTTCTTCATTTTAAATCCGTTTTGAATGAATCAAATTGCTATGGTTTCATATTGAACTCTATTTTATGAATCTAAACAGAAAAAGTATAGGTTTATAGTTAGAAAAATAAGTTACAAGTCATTTTTGTAAAGGTAGTCATTTCAGTCGAAAGAACGACGTCTAGATGACCATTTTAGAAAACATACTTCCACTTTGAGTTTAACCATAATTTTTGGATATAGTTTCATGTTCATAATAAAAATCATCTTCTCAGAATAACAACTTTTAAATCAAAGTTTATCATAGTTTTTAATTAACTAACCCAAAACAGCCCGCGGTGTTACTACGATGGCGTAAATCCGGTTTTACGGTGTTTTTCGTGTTTCCAGGTTTTAAATCATTAAGTTAGCATATCATATAGATATAGAACATGTGTTTAGTTGATTTTAAAAGTCAAGTTAGAAGGATTAACTTTTGTTTGCGAACAAGTTTAGAATTAACTAAACTATGTTCTAGTGATTACAAGTTTAAACCTTCGAATAAGATAGCTTTATATGTATGAATCGAATGATGTTATGAACATCATTACTACCTTAAGTTCCTTGGATAAACCTACTGGAAAAGAAAAAAATGGATCTAGCTTCAACGGATCCTTGGATGGCTCGAAGTTCTTGAAGCAGAATCATGACACGAAAACAAGTTCAAGTAAGATCATCACTTGAAATAAGATTGTTATAGTTATAGAAATTGAACCAAAGTTTGAATATGATTATTACCTTGTATTAGAATGATAACCTACTGTAAAAAACAAAGATTTCTTGAGGTTGGATGATCACCTTACAAGATTGGAAGTGAGCTAGCAAACTTGAAAGTATTCTTGATTTTATGTAACTAGAACTTGTAAAATATATGAAGAACACTTAGAACTTGAAGATAGAACTTGAGAGAGATCAATTAGATGAAGAAAATTGAAGAATGAAAGTGTTTGTAGGTGTTTTTGGTCGTTGGTGTATGGATTAGATATAAAGGATATGTAATTTTGTTTTCATGTAAATAAGTCATGAATGATTACTCATATTTTTGTAATTTTATGAGATATTTCATGCTAGTTGCCAAATGATGGTTCCCACATGTGTAAGGTGACTCACATGGGCTGCTAAGAGCTGATCATTGGAGTGTATATACCAATAGTACATACATCTAAAAGCTGTGTATTGTACGAGTACGAATACGGGTGCATACGAGTAGAATTGTTGATGAAACTGAACGAGGATGTAATTGTAAGCATTTTTGTTAAGTAGAAGTATTTTGATAAGTGTATTGAAGTATTTCAAAAGTGTATAAATACATATTAAAACACTACATGTATATACATTTTAACTGAGTCGTTAAGTCATCGTTAGTCGTTACATGTAAGTGTTGTTTTGAAACCTTTAGGTTAACGATCTTGTTAAATGTTGTTAACCCAATGTTTATAATATCAAATGAGATTTTAAATTATTATATTATCATGATATTATGATATATTAATATATCTTAATATGATATATATTCATTTAAATGTCGTTACAACGATAATCGTTACATATATGTCTCGTTTCGAAATCCTTAAGTTAGTAGTCTTGTTTATATGTATGTAACTCATTATTAATATACTTATGGAGATACTTACTTATCATAATCTCATGTTAACCATATGTATATTCATATATATATCGTCATGTCATTTTTACAAGTTTTAACGTTCGTGAATCGCCGGTCAACTTGGGTGGTCAATTGTCTATATGAAACATATTTCAATTAATCAAGTCTTAATAAGTTTAATTGCTTAACATGTTGGAAACATTTAATCATGTAAATATCAATCTCAATTAATATATATAAACATGGAAAAGTTCGGGTCACTACATCAATGATATCTAAACTCGAGCTTGAACGAGAAAAATATTTTGATCAAATTACAAACCGATTTTTTTTCTGAAAACCCATTTTCAATGCGTTCATTACCATTGAACGTAAAATCCTAGGAATTCACCTAGAATTCATTAGGTCACCTGAACCAAATCGGGTGTCAACCGTAAGAACGGTGGTTGCATAGCATGGTCAAAGACAGGACCTTGTGCCAGACCAAAAAATCATAAGGGTGAGCTTTACTATTGCTCCTACCAAGGATAGTAATTGCGTCCGACACGTTATAGACCATAATTAAAAGCATGTCAGGGGACATTGCCTTAACAGTTGCTTGTTCAACGCTTTCCTCTACAACCGGACAGTAGTTTACTGAAAGGTAATATACGGAGCAAGTATACTGGACGTGTTGCTTTCCTAATACAAGGTTAGCAAGTGGGTGACACAAAACCGCAAGTTTTGAGCTAAAATTTTCAAATCTGAAACCCACCAAACCCACAAAAAGAATTTGCAAACACCGGTGAAGGGTTATTCCGGAAAACTTATCTAGGATAAAAGCTAGATTGAATTTTCAAAAAGATCAAATATTTTCATAAAGATCCAATTTCCTTAAAGGATCTAAATTTTATAGTCATGTGGGACTGTAAACCACATCGTTACTACCATTGTTTATACCGCCGTTAAGAAATCACTGATGTACAAAGTGTGAAGAATAAAGAAGTGATTCTAGTATTTCAAGACTATATTGCTTGAGGACAAGCAACGCTCAAGTGTGGGAATATTTGATAATGCTAAAAACGAACATATATTTCATAGCATTATTCCTTAAGAAAGACAAGCTTTTAGTTGCAATTGTCCTATTTACAAGTGATTCTCGTTTAAATAATAAAAAGATGAAGACAAAAGACAGATTCGACGAATTGAAGACGCAAATGACCAAAAAGCTCAAAAGTACAAAAGACAATCAAAGAGGTTCCAATTATCGATAAGAAACGTCTCAAAATTACAAGAGTACAAGATTCAAAACGCAAAGTACAAGATATTAAATTGTACGCAAGGACGTTCAAAAATCCGGAACCGGGACCAGAGTCAACTCTCAACGCTCGACGCAACGGACTAAAAATTACAAGTTAACTATGTATATAAATATAATATAATATATAATTAATTCTTAAAATTAATATATATATTATAATATATTTATAAATCGTCGGCAAACAAAGAGCCAAAGCTGGGTGAGCTGTAATTTCAAACTCCGCGAGTTGCGTAGTTTGAAGGCAAAAAATTACGCGACTCGCGGAGTCCCCCTGGACGAAAATTCCTATAAAAGCCAGCGAATTCTGATCGTAAAAATATCTTAAAAAATCTCTCTTTCTCTATATGTATACATAAATATTTATATTTAGATTTTAATTTTAATTTTAATTTTAATTTTAATCCTAATAATAAGGGTATGTTAGCGAATGTTGTAAGGGTGTAAGTCGAAATTCTGTCCGTGTAACGCTACGCTATTTTTAATCATCGTAAGTTATGTTCAACCTTTTTACATTAATGTCTCGTAGCTAAGTTATTATTATGCTTATTTAAAACGAAGTAATCATGATGTTGGGCTAATTACTAAAATTGGGTAATTGGGCTTTGTACCATAATTGGGGTTTGGACAAAAGAACGACACTTGTGGAAATTAGACTATGGGCTATTAATGGGCTTTATATTTGTTTAACTAAATGATAGTTTGTTAATGATAATATAAAGATTTACAATTGGACGTCCCTATAAATAACCATATACACTAGATCGGACACGATGGGCGGGGTATTTATATGTACGAATAATCGTTCATTTAACCGGACACGGGAATGGATTAATAGTCACTAGAATTATTAAAACAGGGGTGAAATTATGTACAAGGACACTTGGCATAATTGATAACAAAGTATTAAAACCTTGGGTTACACTCAGTCGACATCCTGGTGTAATTATTAAACAAAGTATTAAAATCTTGTTATAGTTTAAGTCCCCAATTAGTTGGAATATTTAACTTCGGGTATAAGGATAATTTGACGAGGACACTCGCACTTTATATTTATGACTGATGGACTGTTATGGACAAAACCAGACGGACATATTAAATAATCCAGGACAAAGGACAATTAACCCATGGGCATAAAACTAAAATCAACACGTCAAACATCATGATTACGGAAGTTTAAATAAGCATAATTCTTTTATTTTATATTTAATTTCCTTTATTTTATATTTAATTGCACTTCTAATTATCGCACTTTTATTTATTGTTATTGTATTTAATTGCAC
The DNA here is from genome assembly GCF_046630445.1 of Rutidosis leptorrhynchoides. NCBI lineage: Eukaryota > Viridiplantae > Streptophyta > Magnoliopsida > Asterales > Asteraceae > Rutidosis > Rutidosis leptorrhynchoides. The sequence goes on along the minus strand of NC_092337.1, from coordinate 48,277,462 downwards.
TTTTAATTATCGTACTTTTTAATTATCGCAAGTTTATTTTATCGCACTTTTATTTATCGCAATTTCATTATCGTTATTTACTTTACGCTTTAAATTAAGTCTTTTATTTATTTAATATTTTACATTTTGTTTTAACCGCAACTAAAGTTTTTAAAATCGACAAACCGGTCATTAAACGGTAAAAACCCCCCTTTATAATAATAATATTACTTATATATATATTTGTATTTTTATAAAATAAAACTAATATAGCGTTAAGCTTTGTGAAAAAGATTCCATGTGGAACGAACCGGACTTACTAAAAACTACACTACTGTATGATTAGGTACACTGCCTATAAGTGTTGTAGCAAGGTTTAAGTATATCCATTCAATAAATAAATAAATATCTTGTGTAAAATTGTATCGTATTTAATAGTATTTTCTAGTAAAATTTAAGCTATTTTATATACACCTCGCATAACATCAGTATTAAAGTGGATCCATATAAGATTTAAGCTGTGATGAATTGGAATTGACCAAAGAATCCAATAGAAATTAAGAATTTTCTAGGATTGGTCGGTTACTACCGACGATTTAGTAAAGATTTTCTCAAAGATTGCAAGCTCTTTGACAATGTTAACTAGAAAGGATGTGTATTTTCAGTGAGGTAATGCACAGGAAACTGCGTTTCAGATTTAAAAGTGAATACGAATAAAAAATTAGTGGGGGAAACGTGTTAGGATTTTGGACCGAAAAGTGATCAAGTTGCGCAAGAAACAAAAGCCAATAATGCTTGTGAATGGAAGCATTGTTTAGGCACCAATCTGACATGGGAAACCGAGGAATTGAGGACCTCTAGATACCCTCATCTATTTAACTGTGACCAGATCCTGAGGACAGAATCTTCTTAAGGGGGTAGATTTGTAACAACCTCGCTTTAGGCCTAGTAGAAATGACACATTTACCCTTATATGTTAGTATAGTGATTTTAATAATTATGTGCTTTATAATTATTGTGTATGGGATAATGTGCGTTTTGTGGCAAGGGTCACAGAACATATTTCCTTTTGAGAATTGGACATAGAATGAATAAGTTATTAAAGATTTTGGGTTTCAGATAACTGGTAAATACCCGTGTGTTATACGGAGTAGGGTTTCCTCATAATGAAGAAACCCAATTTAGTTATAAGCCTGTACGTTCCTTCACTTGCTAATTTTAGCAATAACCTAAACCCTAAACACACTTTTGTTCTCTAAATCCTAAAATTAACAAGTGTAAATCAAAGCTAGAGATTGTGTGTATCAAACTCTCTATCATTTCAGCATCAAAACAAGGTAAGCTTCTTTGATTTTGAAGAATTAAAATGTGTTCTTAGTGGGTTTATCAAAATGACATTGTTGATGCTTAATTCTTGCCTTGAATGTGTTTGTTATGCTTTTTTGTGGTTAGAAATAGATTATATATGTGTTATATAGTGTTCTTGGGTCATTTGATTGATCAAAACAAGCAAAAATCGAGTTTTGGGGTCAAAAAATGCGAAAACAGCGAGCTTGAGCTGTTCTACAGCTTCCACACGTTTGACAGCTCAACCACGCGGTTGAGCACACTTTTGAGGGCTCAACCACGTGGTTGAGGGCTCAACCGCACGTTTGAGGTCTCCGCCGTGCGAGTGAGTAGTGGTCAGCTTTTGGTAAAATTGAAAAGGGTGTAACTTTCAAACCGTAACTCCGTTTTTGACGAATAAACTATCGTTGGAATCGTCTTGAGGTGTAGTTTCTAACGATAAGGTTTTAAAATGCTAAATCAAACTTTAGGTTGAGTGTAAAAAGCTGGAATTGCAACTGTGCTGCTGTACTTGCTCAACCGTGCGTCTGAGGCACTCACTCGTGCGAGTGAAGTGTCCATTCGCACGAGTGAGACACTAAACCGTGTGAGTAGGTTTGTTAATAACTAGTACAAGTGATAGATCAGTCGTGCGAGTGAGGATACTCACCCGTGCGAGTGAGCATAGTCAGTCGCACGAGTGAGACCTCATTCGTGCGAGTGACAGTGATTGTATGTTTGGGTCAAGTGCAATTATGACCCATTTATTGTATTGCTGTAATATTTATTCTAATAGGTAATTTGATTGAAAAGTGTACTAACTAGAGAACTGATATTCTCAGGTGATAAACGGAAAGGTGAAGGCTTAGTGATATAAGACAACTGAGTACTTATGCTTCCAGGTGAGTGGGACTATCTTTATGGATGTGATTATACAGTGACAAGTATAGTGATATGTGCCATGCTTATGACTAGACTGTGTAGGAGTCTTTGACCAGTGATGTGACTATATGTGATTACGTGCGCACTCAGTGCCAACGTCGATGGGTGTAATTCTGACGTGACGTCGATGGGTGTAATTCCGACGTAAGAGGTCGATTGTGTTTACCTTATTTGGGGTAATAGAATTGGGTCCAAGCGTTACTGATTAGTGGTATAGTATGAATGACGAGTGCTTCACGTCTGGAAAACTATACCAGTGATTCAGTAGTGTGGGCTATCGGTATATTCTAGCTTGATCAGCGATGGGTTGCCGGTCCTCTTGTTTATGGCCTTTAGTGATCTAGTGACCAGTGCCTTTAAACTGTGCTTGATGCTTGTAGTGATGTCCACCTAGATATTGTCATTCACTTAGCGTTATGCTAATTCCCCCATAGTGTTTTGCCCTGCCGGTATAGATTAGCAGCTTTTGGTGGGTTTTGCAAGGCAAGTGAAGACGTTTGACACAGTGATTAACTCTGATGTTTTGTAATAAACAATATGGTCAAATAGTTTGTATTAATTAAGTAACACCGGTAATTTTGTGTAATACAACTTTATACGTGACTAATATATGTATGTAACTTCCGCTGTGTATTTAAAAAAAAATCTGGGGTGTTAAACACCACTTACCCCAACACACACATGTGGCCGACGAAGAGCGACATGTCAAACATAAATCACTTGCCACATAACCAAACACACACATGTGACCGAAGAAGAGTGATAGGTTAAATATTAACCACTCGTCACATAACCAAACTCACACATGTGACCGACGAAGAGTGATAGGATCACTCGCCACATGCCTCACCTCCAATCGTAGTCGACAAAAGGTCATTCCTTCCGGATATCACTCACCACATAACGCAAACCAAATATAGCCAATGAAGAGCTATCCATACGGATATCACTCACTATATTTTTCCCAGCCCAAATGTGGCCCATGAAAAGCGTATCCTACCGGATAACACTTGCCACGTTGCACGCAAGCAACCAAATTATACACATACGCGTATAAATATTCCACTCACCTCGGTTATGAGAAAGGAAACTCCCGCTTGAGCTCTTAAACATCCAAATGTAAATCACCTAAGTAATTCACAAACAAATAAGCTAAACACTCTAGCATATGCCCAAAACACCATACGTGCAATTTCGACCCATTAGCACTTACCTCCAATTTGACTAAGTCAAATCTCACCCAAAACACCCTTAACCACAATCGACTAGTGATTATGTTCCAACAACTCATTTTACTCAAGGTTTCATCATCAAAACACATTACTTGCATCATTTGACATAAAACCCATTTTGACCTAATCTCAAGTCAAAACACCCATTGTTGCAAGTTACACCTTTAATCACTTATAACCTTAGTTAACTAGTGATTTCAACATTCAAACATGATTATCAACTAATCAATTTCATCATCCAACCCAAAACCCACCAACAATGGTCATCAACACCATTTACTAGCTGAATCACCCAATTATCAACTAGTGGGTTTACTCAAGAACACCCAAATCAAAACCCCAATTATGAACAATAATCAAACTATGAAAACTCGGAGTTAGAACTTACCAATACTACCACAACGTAGCTAGGAGCGAGATGAACAACTTTAACACTCTAACTTTTGATCGATTCAAGCTCCGTCTCCCCCAAATCTCTCTCTAGAAATCTCTCTCTCTCTAAGAATGAAATGAGAGTGTTTGTGGATTTGAAAGTGATCTAAAACTAGATCCAATTCTGGTATTAGCCACAGATTCGTCCTCAAGTGAAATGACCATAATGCCATTCATTTAACTCAAAATAGAAAAAGCAGGAATTCTGTCACAGGTTAGGTGCGCAGCGCGCACCACTGCCTGTGCGCGGCGCGCACAAGCTCAAACCCAACCTGTCAGTTTCTGTTTAATTTAGTTTGATTATGCAACGCTTACGTACACCTGGTCACTTGGGTTTAGGGTCTTACAACTCTCCCCCACTTAAATTGGATCACGTCCCCGTGATCTCACCACTTTACCAACAGGACCCACGCTCTATGGTCCTTCGACATAAGCCAAACTTCGATGTCCACAACAATTTCCACAAATCTGAAGATTTCACACAATTCCTTTAGGCGACTTTACTCAAAAATTACCCTTCCGATTTAAATCATCATCCGTGATTTACCAAATCTACCAAACCGAGCACTAAGTCTCGCTTCATTCCTAAACCGGAACGAACTCACGCCTCGACTGCATGACAAACACATGCTAACATTCCAAATCTCGTACCGAGTTAGCAATCCTTTTAGCGTACCCTTACCATGTACATCGCTAAAATAACAACACACCAATAATATGGCCGACAAACAACACAATGGAGCCGACGAAAAGTGAATCCTCACGATTGGATACCACTTGCCCCACATCCTCACACGTATGTGGTCGATGAAAAGCGGTAGATCAAATGTTAACCACTTACCACTACGCAACAAGAGGCCGACAAAAAATCGCATCCTTACGGATCACACTTGCCTCTCCTCACACATGGCCATCAAAAGTGTATACCTAACGGAAAACGCATGCCACACACCAATAAGTAGCCAACGAAGAGTGAATCCTAACGGATAACACTTACTACTTATCACACTCCAACCGTGGCCAACGAAAAGTGAATCCTCACAATTAGATAGCACTTGCCACAATACACACAACAAGCTAAGTATATACGCATACTTAGAATCATTCCACTCAACTTGGAATCTCCCGCACACGAACCATACGTATGCACAAACATCGCTATCATGATCGCGCAAATCATAACCTATATCACGCATAGGTTCAAGAATACATTTCTCTAAAAGAGAAATTGGCACATCATCCCACAACTACGGGACATTACCTTGCTCAACGAGCCCGCCCATTTACCTCTTAATGAGCTTAACCACTTTACTACCTCAAGTAGTAATTCACATCCAAAACAATAAATACAATTTAACCAAAATTGTACTCTACCACAAATCGACCAATCTAGGTCCCGACACTAACTCCGGATCTAACATGAGCATTATCCGAAATTTCATACTAAAACCTCCTCGTGTGGGAGTGTAACTCCCCCACTTGGAACTACGTTCCATAACCACATCGTCGTGGTAACAACATCCCGCGATAATTACAACTCTCCGATATACGTGACCAATCTCTCTATCTGTCGTAGGACTCGAATTCCCAAGAATTCATTTCGCACACTAGATATTGTCGCTCATCGTCACCCGTTGGCATTATTTAAGTAACGACATAAAGCCAACACAACACGCACCTTGTACAACCGTACAATGCTACTGAAAGGTAGACTTTTCTAATAATTGGGTTCACACGACCCATCACCACATCTTGCTCCAACCTTGAGCATACAAAGGATCTTAACCTATCCTTAATCACTTCGAACGAAGAGTTCATCACAAATTACACAAACTTTATTCTTGCAATCATCCGATTGCCATAGCTTGTTAAAGTTCCACCTAGTCACTCATGTACCAAGGGTTTCTCTTCGGTACCCTAAGTACAATGTAACCAAAACATCGTCGGAGTCGAACATTACGCTTGCAGGTATGAAAGAGGCACCTAACATCGTGTCACATAAACTCCACTATCAACATTCATCGAGACTGAAAAGCTCAACCTCGAGGGTTCCATTCATTCGATGTCACCCATCACAACACTAAAGTGACCTTAAGTCATCCGTACCCGACGAAACTCATGTTTCATCAATTACGACACAAAAGCGACTACGCGCTACCCAAACAACACCAAATCCCATTCTCATGGCTTGGTAAAATCTGTCGCCCAACACTAAGGAATGCTTGGAAGCACCAAGTCTTACGCCCTTCGCCCGTCAATCCGGCCATCATCATAGGGTAATTCCATAAGGAACGCTACCCCTCATCACTCTACGCACTAACACAAAATGCATCAAACAAAATCATAAGTACTTTTCAAAAGAAATATCGAAAAGTACCTGAACATCATCGTCAGGTTCTCGTGCATCACCAACTAGTTCCGGACACGCCGACTTTCACTGTCCCTCCTTTCGACAATTAAAATACGCAACCTTGTTAGACTTCGCATTCGTACATTAGCACGACAAATGACCCCGTTGTCCGCAATTATAACACGTGGGTATAAAACCACCGGTACCACTCTTCTTCATGCTTCCGACACCCTCGGAAATACTTTTACTCTTTTTGTTCGAATGCATCGTAGTTTCGGACTTCCGCTTACTAACATCGGAACCACTCTTTTTCAGAACAAGGGTCTCAAAACCCTTCGCCATGTCAAACAACTCGTCAAAAGTTTTCACCGAGTTCCTACTAATCTTTTCTTGGTAATGATCGTTCAAGGTTTGGTAAAAGTCTTCCTTCAACATGTGGTCATTCCCGACATACTCCGGGCAAAATTGAGTCTTCGATAAGAAAACGGATTTGAGAGTGTTTAAATCTATTGACCCTTGCCTCAAAGAACGCAACTCGTCCTTAAGCTTAGAAAGATCGGCCGAAGTTCGGTATTCCTTGAAAAATTCCGCCTTAAACTCGTCCCATGTGAACTCCATACATTGCTCTTCACCATAGAGTTGGATTTTCGCATCCTACCATAACTTGGCGTCACCCCTTAACATACTACTACCATACCTCGTCTTCTTATCGAGAGGGCACTCACTAGTACGAAAGGCCCCCTCCATATCGGAGATCCATCGAGCACTCTTAAGTGGATCTCGCTCACCATCAAAAGTGGTAGATTGAGCATCCTTGAAGTTTTTGTAGTAGAAGTCTCGCCTTCCCATATTATCTTTGTGAAGAACAATCTTCACTTGTTCCTTGACTAGATCGACTACTTCCTCGTTAATCGAATCTAGGAACATCTTCCTAACGTCCTCTAGAAGGGTCGCACGGTGCCTTTTTATAATGGCCTCAACCTTGGCCTTGAACTCGGAGCCATCGCTTTGATCTTCGTTATCATGTCCGTTTCTTTTCTTCATTCTAAGAAATGAACTCGGTTAGGAACGCAACACGAATAAATTACATACACCGTCACGAACAATATTCACAATCATATAAATATGCCACCGTTCGTACATCCCATCTAGTTCAATACTTGTTGTACATCACTTGCTTGACTTGGCTTGCAACCGTAATAATGGTCGCGAATTATTATTACGCTCACACGCCATGCCGAGCTCATGAATACAACAACTATCTCGTTAGATGTTTAACACAAAACAACATGATTAGTAACAACATAATCAATACATAGCTAGTTCACCTATTCTCTAAGGCACTAACTAAAACCCGAACCGACCCGTAATCCTACAAGTTCCGCAGCAAATAAGCACACACAAAAAGCCTAAGTCTAGGCGCCTACCTCAAATCACCTAAATCCCTTAGACCATGCTCTGATACCACTTGTAACGACCCAACCCATTATCCAACCAATTACGCAAAATATTTTTTTTTATAACAGAAGGGTGCGTGGCGCGCAACCCTTGTTGTGCGCGGTGCGCACATGGCCTGACAGCCCGCTGTCCAAAAATTTCCATTTTTTGATTAAAGATCTCCCACTTCCAGACACTTTTAGACTAAACACTTTTCACAACATATTATAATATGTAAAACTAACACGTTTCAATAATAAAACAAGTTTTACAACACCGGGCCCACATCGGTCGTTTTACGACTTTCGTACAAAATACAAGTTTTCGACTACATGAGTTTAAGTTCCAAACACAACTACGAGCATGATGTTTGGGGATAAACTACCCAATCCTAAGTCGAAATCGAAAGTAATCCAAACAAGCATCAAAAGGGGAAATCATCTAAATCCCGAGCATACCCTTACCACGTCCGCCTCCGAACCTAAAAATGTAAACAACGAGAGGGTAAGCTAATGCTTAGTAGATGCAATACTTATACGCATACATAAATAATTCAATCACTTGCATACACCTACACAAACAACGCAATATCATTAGCAAACCGCAATAAACGAATAATCAACATACGATGCTAATAAAAACTTACACAACCCAACATACACAATGTCGACATTCGACTCGATGGTGGCCGACGAAGAGCGGTAGGTAAAAACGTTAACCACTCACCACCTATCGCAACGCGTACGTGGCCGACGGAGAGCAGTAGGTCAAAATCATTAACCACTCAACACTACGCACCATGAGGCCAACGAAAAGTGCAACCGAAACGTTAACACTTACCTCAATCACAAGGATGGCCGACAAAAAGTGAAACTGCTTACCATCCTACGATAAGTGGCCAACGAAGAGCGAATCCCCAAACGGATAACACTCACCACTTACCCCAACACACACATGTGGCCGACGAAGAGCGATAGGTCAAACATAAATCACTCGCCACATAACCAAACACACACATGTGACCGACGAAGAGTGATAGGTCAAACATTAACCACTCGTCACATAACCAAACTCACACATGTGACCTACGAAGAGTGATAGGATCACTCGCCACATGCCTCACCTCCAATCGTGGTCGACAAAGAGTCATTCCTTCCGGATATCACTCACCACATAACGCAAACCAAATATTGAAATGTCCCGTTCTTATTGATTAAAAACGTTCCATATTAATTGATTTCGTTGCGAGGTTTTGACCTCAATATGAGACGTTTTTCAAAGACTGCATTCATTTTTAAACAAACCATAACCTTTATTTCATCAATAAAGGTTTAAAAAGCTTTACGTAGATTATCAAATAATGATAATCTAAAATATCCTGTTTACACACGACCATTACATAATGGTTTACAATACAAATATGTTACAACAAAATAAGTTTCTTGAATGCAGTTTTTACACAATATCATACAAGCATGGACTCCAAATCTTGTCCTTATTTAAGTATGCGACAGCGGAAGCTCTTAATAATCACCTGAGAATAAACATGCTTAAAACGTCAACAAAAATGTTGGTGAGTTATAGGTTTAACCTATATATATCAAATCGTAACAATAGACCACAAGATTTCATATTTCAATACACATCCCATACATAGAGATAAAAATCATTCATATGATGAACACCTGGTAACCGACATTAACAAGATGCATATATATAAGAATATCCCCATCATTCCGGGACACCCTTCGGATATGATATAAATTTCGAAGTACTAAAGCATCCGGTACTTTGGATGGGGTTTGTTAGGCCCAATAGATCTATCTTTAGGATTCGCGTCAATTAGGGTGTCTGTTCCCTAATTCTTAGATTACCAGACTTAATAAAAAGGGGCATATTCGATTTCGATAATTCAACCATAGAATGTAGTTTCACGTACTTGTGTCTATTTTGTAAATCATTTATAAAACCTGCATGTATTCTCATCCCAAAAATATTAGATTTTAAAAGTGGGACTATAACTCACTTTCACAGATTTTTACTTCGTCGGGAAGTAAGACTTGGCCACTGGTTGATTCACGAACCTATAACAATATATACATATATATCAAAGTATGTTCAAAATATATTTACAACACTTTTAATATATTTTGATGTTTTAAGTTTATTAAGTCAGCTGTCCTCGTTAGTAACCTATAACTAGTTGTCCACAGTTAGATATACAGAAATAAATCGATAAATATTATCTTGAATCAATCCACGACCCAGTGTATACGTATCTCAGTATTGATCACAACTCAAACTATACATATTTTGGAATCAACCTCAACCCTGTATAGCTAACTCCAACATTCACATATAGAGTGTCTATGGTTGTTCCGAAATATATATAGATGTGTCGACATGATAGGTCGAAACATTGTATACGTGTCTATGGTATCTCAAGATTACATAATATACAATACAAGTTGATTAAGTTATGGTTGGAATATATTTGTTACCAATTTTCACGTAGCTAAAATGAGAAAAATTATCCAATCTTGTTTTACCCATAACTTCTTCATTTTAAATCCGTTTTGAGTGAATCAAATTGCTATGGTTTCATATTGAACTCTATTTTATGAATCTAAACAGAAAAAGTATAGGTTTATAGTCGGAAAAATAAGTTACAAGTCATTTTTGTAAAGGTAGTCATTTCAGTCGAAAGAACGACGTCTAGATGACCATTTTAGAAAACATACTTCCACTTTGAGTTTAACCATAATTTTTGGATATAGTTTCATGTTCATAATAAAAATCATTTTCTCAGAATAACAACTTTTAAATCAAAGTTTATCATAGTTTTTAATTAACTAACCCAAAACAGCCCGCGGTGTTACTACGACGGCGTAAATCCGGTTTTACGGTGTTTTTCGTGTTTCCAGGTTTTAAATCATTAAGTTAGCATATCATATAGATATAGAACATGTGTTTAGTTGATTTTAAAAGTCAAGTTAGAAGGATTAACTTTTGTTTGCGAACAAGTTTAGAATTAACTAAACTATGTTCTAGTGATTACAAGTTTAAACCTTCGAATAAGATAGCTTTATATGTATGAATCGAATGATGTTATGAACATCATTACTACCTTAAGTTCCTTGGATGAACCTACTGGAAATGAGAAAAATGGATCTAGCTTCAATGGATCCTTGGATGGCTCAAAGTTCTTGAAGCAAAATCATGACACGAAAACAAGTTCAAGTAAGATCATCACTTGAAATAAGATTGTTATAGTTATAGAAATTGAACCAAAGTTTGAATATGATTATTACCTTGTATTAGAATGATAACCTACTGTAAGAAACAAAGATTTCTTGAGGTTGGATGATCACCTTACAAGATTGGAAGTGAGCTAGCAAACTTGAAAGTATTCTTGATTTTATGAAACTAGAACTTTTGGAATTTATGAAGAACACTTAGAACTTGAAGATAGAACTTGAGAGAGTTCAATTAGATGAAGAAAATTGAAGAATGAAAGTGTTTGTAGGTGTTTTTGGTCGTTGGTGTATGGATTAGATATAAAGGATATGTAATTTTGTTTTCATGTAAATAAGTCATGAATGATTACTCATATTTTTGTAATCTTATGAGATATTTCATGCTAGTTGCCAAATGATGGTTCCCACATGTGTTAGGTGACTCACATGGGCTGCTAAGAGCTGATCATTGGAGTGTATATACCAATAGTACATACATCTAAAAGCTGTGTATTGTACGAGTACGAATACGGGTGCATACGAGTAGAATTGTTGATGAAACTGAACGAGAATGTAATTGTAAGCATTTTTGTTAAGTAGAAGTATTTTGATAAGTGTATTGAAGTCTTTCAAAAGTGTATAAATACATATTAAAACACTACATGTATATACATTTTAACTGAGTCGTTAAGTCATCGTTAGTCGTTACATGTAAGTGTTGTTTTGAAACCTTTAGGTTAACGATCTTGTTAAATGTTGTTAACCCAATGTTTATAATAACAAAAGAGATTTTAAATTATTATATTATCATGATATTATGATGTACGAATATCTCTTAATATGATATATATACATTAAATGTCGTTACAACGATAAACGTTACATATATGTCTCGTTTCAAAATCATTAAGTTAGTAGTCTTGTTTTTACATATGTAGTTCATTGTTAATATAATTAATGATATGTTTACTTATCATAATATCATGTTAACTATATATATAACCATATATATGTCATCATATAGTTTTTTTACAAGTTTTAACGTTCGTGAATCACCGGTCAACTTGGGTGGTCAATTGTCTATATGAAACCTATTTCAATTAATCAAGTCTTAACAAGTTTGATTGCTTAACATGTTGGAAACATTTAATCATGTAAACATCAATCTCAATTAATATATATAAACATGGAAAAGTTCGGGTCACTACAGTACCTACCCGTTAAATAAATTTCGTCCCGAAATTTTAAGCTGTTGAAGGTGTTGACGAATCTTCTGGAAATAGATGCGGGTATTTCTTCTTCATCTGATCTTCACGCTCCCAGGTGAACTCGGGTCCTCTACGAGCATTCCATCGAACCTTAACAATTGGTATCTTGTTTTGCTTAAGTCTTTTAACCTCACGATCCATTATTTCGACGGGTTCTTCGATGAATTGGAGTTTTTCGTTGATTTGGATTTCATCTAACGGAATAGTGAGATCTTCTTTAGCAAAACATTTCTTCAAATTCGAGACGTGGAAAGTGTTATGTACAGCCGCGAGTTGTTGAGGTAACTCAAGTCGGTAAGCTACTGGTCCGACACGATCAATAATCTTGAATGGTCCAATATACCTTGGATTTAATTTCCCTCGTTTACCAAATCGAACAACGCCTTTCCAAGGTGAAACTTTAAGCATGACCATCTCTCCAATTTCAAATTCTATATCTTTTCTTTTAATGTCAGCGTAGCTCTTTTGTCGACTTTGGGCGGTTTTCAACCGTTGTTGAATTTGGATGATCTTCTCGGTAGTTTCTTGTATAATCTCCGGACCCGTAATCTGTCTATCCCCCACTTCACTCCAACAAATCGGAGACCTGCACTTTCTACCATAAAGTGCTTCAAACGGCGTCATCTCAATGCTTGAATGGTAGCTGTTGTTGTAGGAAAATTCTGCTAACGGTAGATGTCGATCCCAACTGTTTCCGAAATCAATAACACATGCTCGTAGCATGTCTTCAAGCGTTTGTATCGTCCTTTCGCTCTGCCCATCAGTTTGTGGATGATAGGAAGTACTCATGTCTAGACGAGTTCCTAATGCTTGCTGTAATGTCTGCCAGAATCTTGAAATAAATCTGCCATCCCTATCAGAGATAATAGAGATTGGTATTCCATGTCTGGAGACGACTTCCTTCAAATACAGTCGTGCTAACTTCTCCATCTTGTCATCTTCTCTTATTGGCAGGAAGTGTGCTGATTTGGTGAGACGATCAACTATTACCCAAATAGTATCAAAACCACTTACAGTCCTTGGCAATTTAGTGATGAAATCCATGGTAATGTTTTTCCATTTCCATTCCGGGATTTCGGGTTGTTGAAGTAGACCTGATGGTTTCTGATGCTCAGCTTTGACCTTAGAACACGTCAAACATTCTCCTACATATTTAGCAACATCGGCTTTCATACCCGGCCACCAAAAATGTTTCTTGAGATCCTTGTACATCTTCCCCGTTCCAGGATGTATTGAGTATCTAGTTTTATGAGCTTCTCTAAGTACCATTTCTCTCATATCTCCAAATTTTGGTACCCAAATCCTTTCAGCCCTATACCGGGTTCCGTCTTCCCGAATATTAAGATGCTTCTCCGATCCTTTGGGTATTTCATCCTTTAAATTTCCCTCTTTTAAAACTCCTTGTTGCGCCTCCTTTATTTGAGTAGTAAGGTTATTATGAATCATTATATTCATAGATTTTACTCGAATGGGTTCTCTGTCCTTCCTGCTCAAGGCATCGGCTACCACATTTGCCTTCCCCGGGTGGTAACGAATCTCAAAATCGTAATCATTCAATAATTCAATCCACCTACGCTGCCGCATATTCAGTTGTTTCTGATTAAATATGTGTTGAAGACTTTTGTGGTCGGTATATATAATACTTTTGACCCCATATAAGTAGTGCCTCCAAGTCTTTAATGCAAAAACAACCGCGCCTAATTCCAAATCATGCGTCGTATAATTTTGTTCGTGAATCTTCAATTGTCTAGACGCATAAGCAATCACCTTCGTTCGTTGCATTAATACACAACCGAGACCTTGCTTTGATGCGTCACAATAAATCACAAAATCATCATTCCCTTCAGGCAATGACAATATAGGTGCCGTAGTTAGCTTTTTCTTCAATAACTGAAACGCTTTCTCTTGTTCATCATTCCATTCAAATTTCTTCCCTTTATGCGTTAATGCAGTCAAGGGTTTTGCTATTCTGGAAAAGTCTTGGATGAACCTTCTGTAGTAACCAGCTAGTCCTAAAAACTGGCGTATGTGTTTCGGAGTTTTCGGGGTTTCCCACTTTTCAACAGTTTCTATCTTTGCCGGATCCACCTTAATACCTTCTTTGTTCACTATGTGACCGAGGAATTGAACTTCTTCCAACCAAAATGCACACTTTGAAAACTTAGCGTACAATTCTTCCTTCCTCAATACTTCTAACACTTTTCTCAAATGTTCACCGTGTTCTTGGTCATTCTTTGAGTAAATAAGTATGTCATCAATGAAAACAATGACAAACTTGTCAAGGTATGGTCCACACACTCGGTTCATAAGGTCCATGAACACAGCTGGTGCATTAGTTAAACCAAACGGCATGACCATAAACTCGTAATGACCGTAACGTGTTCTGAAAGCAGTCTTTGGAATATCATCTTCTTTCACCCGCATTTGATGATACCCGGAACGTAAGTCAATCTTTGAATAAACAGACGAGCCTTGTAGTTGATCAAATAAGTCATCGATTCTCGGTAGTGGGTAGCGGTTTTTGATGGTAAGTTTGTTCAACTCTCGGTAGTCGATACACAACCTGAATGTACCATCTTTCTTCTTGACAAACAAAACAGGAGCTCCCCACGGTGATGTGCTTGGTCGAATGAAACCACGCTCTAAAAGTTCTTGTAATTGGCTTTGCAGTTCTTTCATCTCGCTGGGTGCGAGTCTGTAAGGAGCACGAGCTATTGGTGCAGCTCCTGGTACAAGATCTATTTGAAATTCAACGGATCGATGTGGGGGTAATCCCGGTAATTCTTTCGGAAATACATCGGGAAATTCTTTTGCAATGGGAACATCATTGATGCTCTTTTCTTCAGTTTGTACTTTCTCGACGTGTGCTAGAACAGCATAGCAACCTTTTCTTATTAGTTTTTGTGCCTTCAAATTACTAATAAGATGTAGCTTCGTGTTGCCCTTTTCTCCGTACACCATTAAGGGTTTTCCTTTTTCTCGTATAATGCGAATTGCATTTTTGTAACAAACGATCTCTGCTTTCACTTCTTTCAACCAGTCCATACCGATTATCACATCAAAACTCCCTAACTCTACTGGTATTAAATCAATCTTAAATGTTTCGCTAACCAGTTTAATTTCTCGATTCCGACATATATTATCTGCTGAAATTAATTTACCATTTGCTAATTCGAGTAAAAATTTACTATCCAAAGGCGTCAATGGGCAACTTAATTTAGCACAAAAATCTCTACTCATATAGCTTCTATCCGCACCCGAATCAAATAAAACGTAAGCAGATTTATTGTCAATAAGAAACGTACCCGTAACAAGCTCCGGGTCTTCCTGTGCCTCTGCCGCATTAATATTGAAAACTCTTCCGCGGCCTTGTCCATTCTTGTTCTCCTGGTTTGGGCAATTTCTAATAATGTGGCCCGGTTTTCCACATTTATAACAAACTACATTGGCATAGCTTGCTCCGACACTACTTGCTCCGCCATTACTCGTTCCGACACCATTTGTTCCTTTCGTTCTATTAACCCCTGGTCCGTAGACCTCACACTTCGCCGTGCTATGACCATTTCTTTTACACTTGTTGCAAAATTTGGTGCAGAACCCCGAGTGATACTTTTCATACCTTTGGCATAGCTGCTTCTGATTGTTGTTGTTGTTGTTGTTGTTGCGGTTATTATTGTTGTTGGGATGATTGTTGTAGTTGCTGTTGTTGTTGTTGTTGTTGTTGTTGTTGGGGCCGTTTGTTGTAGTTGCGATTGATGTTGTGATTGTTGTTGTTGTATTGGTGATTCTTATCACCATTTTCCTCCCACTTTCTTTTGACTTGCTTCGCATTGGCCTCTTCAGCAGTCTGTTCTTTAATTCTTTCTTCAATCTGGTTCACTAGTTTGTGAGCCATTCTACATGCCTGTTGTATGGAGGCGGGCTCGTGTGAACTTATATCTTCTTGGATTCTTTCCGGTAATCCTTTCACAAACGCGTCGATCTTCTCTTCCTCATCTTCGAATGCTCCCGGACACAATAGGCACAATTCTGTGAATCGTCTTTCGTACGTGGTAATATCAAATCCTTGGGTTCGTAACCCTCTAAGTTCTGTCTTGAGCTTATTGACCTCGGTTCTGGGACGGTACTTCTCGTTCATCAAGTGCTTGAATGCTGACCACGGTAGTGCGTACGCATCATCTTGTCCCACTTGCTCTAGATAGGTATTCCACCATGTTAACGCAGAACCTGTGAAGGTATACGTAGCGTACTTCACTTTGTCCTCTTCAGTACACTTACTTATGGCAAACACCGATTCAACCTTCTCGGTCCACCGTTTCAATCCGATCGGTCCTTCAGTTCCATCAAATTCCAAAGGTTTGCAGGCAGTGAATTCTTTGTAGGTGCATCCTACACGATTTCCTGTACTGCTAGATCCAAGGTTATTGTTGGTATGTAGCGCAGCCTGTACTGCAGCTATGTTTGAAGCTAGAAAAGTACGGAATTCCTCTTTGATGTTTCGCGAGGTGTATATAAAATAGCTTATATTTTACTAGGAAAACACTATTAAATACGATACAATTTTACACAAGATATTTATTTATTTATAGAATGGATATACTTAAACCTTGCTACAACACTTATAGGCAGTGTACCTAATCGTACAGTAGTGTAGTTTTTAGTAAGTCCGGTTCGTTCCACAGGGAAATCTTTAAACAAAGCTCAACGCTATATTAGTTTACTTTTATAAAAATACAAATATATATATAAGTGATATTATTATTATAAAGGGGGGTTTTTACCGTTTAATGACCGGTTTGTCGATTTTAAAACTTTAGTCGCAGTTAAAACCTAATGTAAAATATAAAATAAATACAAGACTTTAAATTAAAGCGTAAAGTAAATAACGATAATGAAATTGCGAATAATAAAAATGCGATAAAAATTAAATTGCGATAATTAAAAGTACGATAATTAAAAGTGCGATTAAATAACAATAAAAGTGCGATAATTAGAAGTGCAATTAAATATAAAATAAAGGAAATTAAATATGAAATAAAAGAATTATGCTTATTTAAACTTCCGTAATCATGATGTTTGACGTGTTGATTTTAGTTTTATGCCCATGGGTTAATTGTCCTTTGTCCTGGAATATTCAATATGTCCGTCTGGTTTTTGTCCATAACAGTCCATCAGTCATAAATATAAATTGCAAGTGTCCTTGTCAAATTATTATTATACCCGAAGATAAATATTCCAACTAATTGGGGATTCGAATTGTAACAAGGTTTTAATACTTTGTTTAATGAATACACCAGGTTATCGACTGCGTGTAAACCAAGGTTTTACTACTGTGTTAACAATTACACCAATTACCCTTGAATGTAATTTCACCCCTGTTTTAATTATTCTAGTGGCTATTAATCCATTCCCGTGTCCGGTTAAATGAACGATTATTCGTACATATAAATACCCCGCCCATCGTGTCCGATCGAGTGTATATGGTAATTTATAGGGACGCCCAATTGTAAATCTTTATATTAACATTAACAAACTTTCATTTAGTTAAACAAATATAAAGCCCATTAATAGCCCATAGTCTAGTTTCCACAAGTGTCGTTCTTTTGTCCAAACCCCAATTATGGTACAAAGCCCAATTACCCAATTTTAGTAATTAGTCCAACATCATGATTACTTCGTTTTAAACAAGCATAATAATAACTTAGCTACGAGACATTAATATAAAAAGGTTGAACATAACTTACAATGATTAAAAATAGCGTAGCGTTACACGGACAGAATTTCGACTTACACCCTTACAACATTCGCTAACATACCCTTATTATTAGAATTATAATTAAAATTAAAATATAAATTATAAATATAAATATATATTACTCGTATATATTGAGAGAGAGATGAAAAAAAAATATGTTAATTTTGATCAGAATTCGGGTTGATTTATAGCCAGGAATGATTTTTGGGGCTCCGCGACTCGCGGCAAAAAGCCCTTCAAACTCCGCGAGTCGCGGAGAGGTATTTTCAATTTACTCCCTTGGTGTTTCTGGTTGCCGACAGTTTTAAATATATATATATAATATATATATAATTAATATAATTAATTATATATTATATTATATTTATATATATAGTTAACTTGTAATTTTTAGTCCGTTGCGTCGAGCGTTAAGAGTTGACTCTAGTCCCGGTTCCGGATTTTCGAACGTCTTTGCGTACAATTTAATATCTTGTACTTTGCGTTTTGAATCTTGTACTCTTGTGATTTCGAGACGTTTCTTATCAATAATTGGAACCTTTTTGATTGTCTTTTGTTCTTTTGAGCTTTTTGGTCGTTTGCGTCTTCAAATCGTCGAATCTGTCTTTTGTCTTCACCTTTTATTATTTAAACGAATATCACTTGTAAATAGAACAATTGCAACTAAAAGCTTGTCTTTCTTGAGGAATAATGCTATGAAATATATGTTCGTTTTTAGCATTATCAAATATTCCCACACTTGAGCGTTGCTTGTCCTCAAGCAATATTGTCTTGAAATACTAGAATCACTTCTTTATTCTTCACACTTTGTACATCAGTGATTTCTATACGGCGGTATAAACAATGGTAGTAACGATATGGTTTACAGTCCCACATGACTATAAAAATTTAGATCCATTAAGGAAATTGGATCTTTATGAAAACATTTGATCTTTTTGAAAATTAAATCTAGTTTTTACCCTAGATAAGTTTTCCGGAATAACCCTTTACCGGTGTTTGCAAAATATTTGTGGGTTTGGTGGGTTTCAGATTTGAAAATTTTAGCTCAAAACTTGCGGTTTTGTGTCACCCACTTGCTAACCTTGTATTTGGAAAGCAACACGTCCAGTTTACTTGTTCCGTATATTACCTTTCGGCAAACTACCGTCCGGTTGTAAAGGAAAGCGTTGAACAAGCAACTGTTTAGGCAATGTCCCGTGACATGCTTTTGATTATGGTCTATAACGTGTCGGACGCAATTACTATCCTTGGTAGGAGCAATAGTAAAGCTCATCCTATGATTTTTCGGTCTGGCACAAGGTTCTGTCTTTGACCATGTTATGCAACCACCGTTCTTACGGTTGACACCCGATTTAGTTCAGGTGACCTAATGAATTCTAGGTGAATTCCTAGGATTTTACGTTCAATGGTAATGAACGCATTGAAAATGGGTTTTCAGAAAACAAATCGGTTTATAATTTTGATCAAAATATTTTCTCGTTCAAGCTCGAGTTTAGATATCATTGAATTCCATGAGTTTGAATTCTCAATCTTTAAGGTCAATCTCTAGGATTGAGTAATATCAGTCTTAAAAGCTGATTTTTAATCTTTAAGGAGATTATCCTTTCTGGGGATCTGATTCATTAGTCTTATCCAGCTAATTTTGCATGGTGCCTCCCCATTGTACGAGATAAATCCTTCTCATGGTTAGGATAAATCTGACCACTTGGCGACCCTGTTTAATGCTGAGGTCCGTGGATTTCCAGCTGATTTTAGTGATGACTTTTCTAGATTTTTCGTCAACCTACAGCTGGTCTGGACGACAACTTCATGATCTAAATCAAGAAGCGCGTGTCTTTTTCGGAAGACTTTACTTCCTTTTAATGATGGAATTGATTCATCGTGTAGATCCATCTCTTCTTTTCTTTCATCGGGTAAAACAGTTTAGTTTAGTTCAAAGCAAAAGTATTTTCAGTTATTTGTTACAAATATATGTGGCATATGTTTAAAATAACTTGGTAAATTTTCCCACACTTGGCTTTTTATTTTTCTTTTTATCGTCCTCTATTCCATTTTAAATGAATTTTGACGTTTTAGTTTGTTTCTTAATTTATGTCCTTTTTGAGGTAACAATAATTTCGGTGTTAAAACCTAGTTTTATCGTTCATAAATATGTATAAACATGTTTTTGAATTCATTTAATTGAAAATTTTGAAAAATTTTACTAGAATTGGGTAGTCAGTATATAAGACCAGGGCTGTTCTTTATTATCAGAGAGCACTAGATTCTAATACAACTACTGCTTTACTAGTATTTTTAATGGTAACCAAGTGTTTAATATAAAAAATTTTAAAATCCGAAAGAATTTAATCCCTTCCCACACTTAAGATCTTGCAATGCCCTCATTTGCAAGAAATCAGTAACAATTTAAATTATTGAGGGTGATTTGTGTGAAAATGATTAAATTTTTACCAAAGTTTCCAAATATATTGGCGTTTGTTTGCTGAATGATAAATGGTGCACGTCATTTGTTCATTCCGTCTTGTTGTTATTTCACATGTATTTTGCATCATTGTCGTCAAAATTACTTTCTTTTGCTGAACTTAATGCCAGTCTTTGAAAATGCGTTGTTTTACCCTGTTGTGTACATAAGATAAACTGCAAACATATATACATATTTTTGAAGTTTGGTTTATTACCCCACATTCAAAAATTATTAAAATCTAAGAATAAAAGTTAGAAATTATAAAAATGATTACAATATTAACAAAAATATTAAATATATCAATAATTACAAATTACAAAATAATAAAAAAAAAAAATAAGTAAACTAAGGATGATATTGGTACCAATAGGGGTTCCACGCATAACCATAAGTGCTATAGAATGCCTCGGCAGGGTCATACGTAGGATATGGTGGCTGCATCTCTATCGACCAAGGAGGGAAGACGGGTTTCGGTGTAGGAATATAGTTTCTACCTATGTGTTGGCAATGCGCTATGATCTGGTTCTGATGAACTTGCCAATCTTCAAATGCTCTCTGTCTAGCATTTTCGTATTCCTGAGAAGCTATAAACCTTTGCATTTCTTGCATCTGGTTCCCCCCTCCTACATTACCTTGTTCCTGGTTTCTCTCTACCTGTGGATGTCTACCATTGTATCGTACTGCGGCGTTATTTCGCCGCTTCAACACTTTCGCACCATGGTATACATTTAAACCTATAGTGTCGCGGGGTTCCGGCTCTTCTACTAATAATCCCCCCCGACTTATATCCACACCGAGATATTCACCAATCAAAGTAATAAAAATTCCACCTCCTATTATGCTATGTGGACGCATCCCTCGAACCATAGCTGATAAATAATAACCCACACAATATGGTATACTTACAGCGCTGTGTGGGTCTCGAATACACATATGGTAAAACAAATCTTGTTCATTTACCTTTTCTTTGTTTTTACCCCTTTGTGTAATCGAGTTAGCTAAAAACCTATGTATTACTCTTAATTCGGCTCTATCTATATCCAAATAAGAGTAGTTTCCCCCTTTAAAACGGTGATGGCTTGTCATTTGACTCCACACACCGTGTGTATCAAAATTCTCATCTATTTTCCTACCGTTTAGTATCAATCCTCTACAATCGGCAGACGCTAACTCCTCAGGCGTATATATACGTAAAGCCTGAGCCATGTCCAGTAAAGACATGTGGCGCATCGAACCGCCTAACAAAAATCTAACAAAAGAACGATCGGTTAAACTGGCTACCCGATCATTCAACTCTATACTACATAACAACTCTTCACACCATACTTTATATACAGGTCTGCGTATGGTGAATAAACATATCCAGTCATTAAAAGAAGAATTACCATACCTCTGTACCAGTAATTCCCTAATTGGCCCGGCCAATTCTACAGCTTCCAAGGGTCCCCATTCTATGACCCTTGGTACCTCAAC
Organism: Rutidosis leptorrhynchoides; assembly: GCF_046630445.1. Classification (NCBI taxonomy): domain Eukaryota; kingdom Viridiplantae; phylum Streptophyta; class Magnoliopsida; order Asterales; family Asteraceae; genus Rutidosis; species Rutidosis leptorrhynchoides. Next base: position 48,255,568 of record NC_092337.1, on the reverse strand, counting down.
AACCTTGGAATGAAGAGTATGCAAACCCCGTTGATATTTTGGATAATCTATCCAAAGTCTGTCAAATCTCAGGTTCGGGTGCAACTGTTCCAAGTGCATATCTGAAAAGGTCATGACTGGATGAGGTACATCCTGCTTGTAGTAGTTATCTACCTCCTGTTGTTCCAAGTTCTCAGCAGGAGCATGGCGGGCTTGGGATGAAGATTCACCCCTTTCAGTCTGCAAAACACATCAAACACAAATTTTGTGCATCCAAATATGCATTAGTGTCAGCAAAATCATCAATCAAAATAATTACAATGACATTATCAATTTATATCAAACTTAAGCTTATTTTCACATTTTTATCAAATCTACACTTTTTCAAATAAGCATATATGAAAATTTTCGCCAAGTTCATAAGCATTCAACTCAAATAACATGTCAAAATAATCATTATTAGCAAATAAACAAGTCTCAAATGGCATTATCTTTCAAAAATCAAGTTCATGAATTTTGGACTTGAAAAAGTCCACTTTAATTCTCAAAATCATGTTTAGGCTCAAAGTTTGGATCATTTAACTACCTAGACATGTTACACTACTCAATTTAGCAACAATTCATGAAAAAAATCGGCCATAACCTGTTTATATCAAAAAGCCCCAAATTGCTCAAGAACACAAACCCTAGATTCTAAAGATTTTGAAGTTTTTGGCTTCAAATCATGTTAACAAGCATCAATCTAGGTTATACATGCATAATATACTAACAATTTCACACTAATTACACTAAAAATTAACAAAATTCAAATTATGAAAATATGCTCAAGAACACACTAAAATTCGGATTTAAAGGTGATTTGGGGTGTAATTGTACCTGTTTTCTTGAGTAGTTCCTAGATATCATCCTTCTCAACATGATTGTAGTGAAAAATTTGAAGATTAACGGTGAAAAATTGAGTTTTTGGGATGATTTTCGTGGGTTTTCTCGGGTCTTTTTCGCAGTATTTTGGGTGTTTTTGTGTTGGTGGGAGTGAACTGATCGTGTGCAGCTGTTTTATTTTTTTCTGTAATTTGGTCCCTCCGCGAGTCGCGGAGGTTTTCACTTAAAACTCCGCGAGTCGCGGAGTTATTTTTTTTTTTTTTTTTTTTTTTTTTTTTTTTTTATAATCTTTAACTTATAAAACAATTAAGAAATTAATTTTAAAATTTTGTTTCCCTTGTTATTTAGGACGAGGTCGTTTCGGATCGATGTCCTAGTCCGTCCCTCGACAAAATTTTAAAATTTGTCTTTTTGTAGCGATTGTTTTAAAAGCTAAGATTTTTGGGTTTTTTTTTTATGTTTTTGGCATACTTTAAATCAACAAGATTAAAAATATTGATAATAAAAGTTCTCGTCCCTCCCTCGGGTAAAGCAATTTCGGTTCAAAGACCTAGTCTTCAACTTACGACGAATTTTAAAAGTCATATTTTTAACTTAATGAGATAAAGTAAATTTTTGTTTTTAAATTCACACAACATAAATATAAAATTCAAAATTAATATTAAAAATTAAAAATTCACACCAAACTTAAAATTTGAAATGCATAAAATTAAAATTTCATATTTTAAAAATTAAAAATTCAAACCAAACTTAATTTAAAAATTCATATTATAAATTTACACCAAACTTATATTAATTTTTCAAATATTTACAATTTTAAAAATATTGTTTTTACAAAGTTTACAATATTAATTTAAGATTTAAATATTAATTTTAAAAACATGGTAAAAATAAAATTGAAAATCTTTTTGTCTTTTTATTCCACTTTAATCAATCAAATATTATCAAAAATATGCGCCCCTCTTTTCGGTAAAGTAATTTCGGTTCCAAGACCTAATTTAACTCATGACGAATTTTTGAAATATTTTGGGTTGATTGATTAAAGATATTTATACCTTAAGAATAAACGTTTAAATTTCGCAGTGATGTAATAAATTTTTGAACGATATCAATAATTTCGGTCGCCAAACCTAATTTTATTTAATACCAATTTAATACTTTTTAGCGAACAAATTAGCGTTTATTATCAAAAGGTTAAAAATAAAAATAAAAACTGTACAGACATACCTGTGAAATAGATTTCTTAGTTATATGATCTATTATATTCATAAGATAGTCGGTTTAATTGGTTTTCCATGGCTGCATAGGCGTAACCTCGAGCATTCATTGTCTTTTCTTCTAAACATATGAACGGTCCGTCTCTGCATAAAGTAACAAATTCGGTATTTGAATAGGTTTGATTATTTGAACATTTACCTCCATGTGACCATTTTCCGCATTTGTGACATTTTTCTAGGTGTCGTGCTCTTCTTTTCGCCGCGGATTTTGATTTTCCTTTACCAAATTGTAACTTATTATCTTCGCATCTGGATCCTTTTCTAACTCCGTCCATTCTTTCTCTGATTACTGATACTAATTCACTCGGTAGTATGTCATTATTACGTTTAGTGATCAAAGCGTGTAGCATTAGACCATGGTTTAATTCACAGGCAGTCTTCATTTCGTAAAAACCTAAAAAAAATAAAAATTCAGAATGGGGGGAGAAGACTAGTTCTTTAGGGTCTGCTAGGGAAAGACCATACGTGTTCCATTTTCGAGAACTACACGAAAACAGACAATCTAACTCTAACAGAAATACATATTATCCTTTAAAGACTTGATTCTCCCCACACTCAGTTAGCTGTGGTGTCGAAATTGTGATTAACTTCGTTGTCGACTTCCATCGGACCATGTATGTAATGTTTAACTCTGTGACCATTAACTTTAAATTCAATCCCATTTGAATTTATCAATTCTATCGTTCCGTATGGGAAAACTCTTTTGACTATGAATGGTCCAGACCATCTTGATTTCAATTTTCCAGGAAATAGCTTGAATCGTGAATTGAAAAGAAGAACTCTGTCTCCTTTTTTAAATTCTTTTGAACTTCTGATTCTTTTATCATGCCATTTCTTCGTTCTTTCTTTATAGATTAACGAATTTTCGTATGCTTCATGTCTTAATTCTTCTAATTCGTTTAGTTGACTTAATCGTAGACGTCCGGCTTCATGTAAATCAAGGTTACATGTCTTCAAAGCCCAAAATGCTTTGTGTTCAATTTCTACTGGAAGATGACATGCTTTTCCATACACAAGTCTAAAAGGTGTGGTTCCAATTGGAGTTTTGTAGGCTGTTCTAAAAGCCCAGAGTGCATCCTCCAATTTAATGGACCATTCCTTCGGATTTGATCCTACGGTTTTCTCTAGAATACGTTTTAAAGCTCGGTTTGTATTTTCAACTTGTCCACTTGTTTGTGGATGATATGCGGTGGAGATTTTATGAGTTACTCCATATCTTTTAAGAACTTTCTCAAGTTGATTATTACAGAAATGAGTACCCCGATCACTTATTAAAGCTTTCGGTGTTCCAAACCTTGCAAAAAGACGTTTTAAAAAGTTGACTACAACTCGTGCATCGTTAGTTGGGAGAGCTTGTGCTTCCGCCCATTTAGATACATAGTCAATGGCTACGAGTATATATAGATTATTATGAGATTTTGGAAATGGACCCATAAAGTCAATACCCCAAATGTCGAATACGTCACATACTTGGATGACATTTTGTGGCATTTCATCACGTTGACTTATTCTTCCGGCCCTTTGACATGCATCACAGGATTTGCAAAGAAGGTGTGCGTCTTTGTAAATTGTAGGCCAATAGAATCCAGCTTCATAAACTTTTCTTGCTGTTAGTTGAGGCCCATAATGCCCTCCTGTTGGTCCTGTGTGACAATGGTTTAAAATTTTACTAGCTTCATCTCCAAATACACATCGGCGTATTATTCCATCGGGACAACTTTTAAACAGATGTGGATCTTCCCAGAAATAGTGTTTTATATCACTGAAGAATTTCTTTCGTCTTTGGTACGATAATCCTTTTTCAAGGAATCCACAAACTAAGTAGTTTGCATAGTCTGCAAACCATGGGATTTCTTTATAATCTATCTTCAATAGATATTCATCAGGAAAGTTGTCTTGTATGGCCGATTCATTCAGAACTTCTAATTCGGGATTTTCAAGACGAGAAAGATGATCAGCGGCGAGATTTTCTGCTCCTTTTTTATCTCGGATTTCAATATCAAACTCTTGTAAGAGTAAGATCCAACGGATTAATCTTGGTTTAGCATCTTGTTTTGAAAATAGGTATCTAAGAGCAGAATGGTCGGTATAGACCACCGTTTTTGCTAGAACGAGATATGATCGAAATTTGTCAAAAGCAAAGACAATAGCAAGGAGTTCTTTTTCAGTAGTTGTATAGTTCGTTTGTGCTCCTTGTAATGTCTTACTAGCATAATATATAGGTTGAAATCGTTTTTCAATCCTTTGTCCTAAAACGGCTCCCATTGCAAAATCACTTGCATCGCACATTAGTTCAAATGGTAGATTCCAATTTGGTGTTATCATGATCGGTGCATTAGTGAGTTTTTCTTTAAGAATATTAAAAGATTTGATACATTCATCTGAAAAGATGAATGGTGCATCCTTTTCTAGGAGTTTATTCATAGGAGTGGCAATTTTAGAAAAATCTTTTATAAAACGTCGGTAAAAACCGGCATGCCCTAGAAAACTCCTAACTCCTCTAACATTTGTGGGATGTGGAAGTTTAGCAATTACATCTACTTTAGCTCTATCCACTTCAATTCCTTCTTTTGAAATTTTATGTCCAAGAACGATGCCTTCTTTAACCATGAAATGGCATTTCTCCCAATTAAGTACTAGATTTGATTTTTCGCATCTAATTAGCATTCGTTCCAGATTAACTAGACATGATTTAAATGTATCACCGAAGACTGAAAAGTCATCCATGAATACTTCCATGCATTCTTCTATCATGTCGTGAAAAATCGCCATCATACACCTTTGGAAGGTTGCAGGGGCGTTACAAAGTCCAAATGGCATGCGTTTGTAAGCAAAAGTACCATAAGGGCACGTGAATGTGGTTTTCTCTTGATCTTCGGGTGCTATTGGAATTTGAAAATATCCGGAAAATCCATCTAGAAAACAATAGTAACTATTTCCGGCTAATCTTTCCAACATTTGATCTATGAAAGGTAAGGGAAAGTGATCTTTTCTGGTGGCGTCATTTAATTTTCTATAATCAATACATACACGCCATCCTGTTACAGTCCTAGTAGGAATAAGCTCATTTTTCTCATTTGTAATGACAGTCATGCCACCCTTCTTAGGCACGCATTGAACTGGGCTTACCCATGGACTATCAGAAATTGGATATATCAAACCTGCATCTAGCAGTTTAATAATCTCTTTCTTAACTACATCTTGCATATTAGGATTTAGTCTTCGTTGGCGTTGCACATACGTTTTATGACCTTCTTCCATAAGGATTTTATGTGTGCAATACGAAGGACTTATTCCTTTAATATCATGAATCTTCCATGCAATGGCTGGTTTATGAGCTTTCAACACAGAAATGAGTTGTGATTTCTCATTTTCAGTAAGAGAAGACGATATTATTACAGGTAATTCAGATTCACCATGTAAATAAGCGTATTCCAAATGGTTTGGAAGTGGCTTTAACTCTAATTTTGGAGGTTCTTCTATCGATGATTTATATCGATATCTGTCTTCTTCTTTTAGCAATTGAATTTCTTCTGTTGTTGGTTCATATCCATTAGCTATAAGTGTAGCTAACATTTCAGCTTCATCAATTGGTTCATTTCCTTCTCCTAAAGAACATTCTCCTGTTCCTTGTAATTCTGGAAATTCTTCTAATAATTCTGCATGTGCATCTATAGTTTGAATATAATAACATGTATCATCTGCAGATTGTGGTTGTTGCATGGCTCTATCCACTGAAAAGGTAACACTCTCATCCTCTATACTTAGGGTCAGTTTCTTACCGAACACGTCTATCATTGCTTTAGCCGTGTTTAAGAATGGTCTTCCTAATATGAGAGGAACTTGAGAATCTTCTTCCATGTCCAAAACAACAAAATCTACTGGGAATACTAAAGTACCAACTTTAACTAGCATGTTCTCCATTATCCCTCTAGGATATTTTATTGATCTATCGGCTAGTTGTATGCTTATTCTGGTTGGTTTTAATTCTCCAAGGTCTAGTTTAGCGTATAGTGAATACGGCATTAGATTTATACTAGCACCTAAATCTGCTAATGCTTCTATTGAACTAAGACTACCCAGAAAACATGGAATTGTGAAACTTCCTGGATCAGATAGTTTTTCTGGTATCTTATTCAACAGCACTGCTGAACAATTAGCATTCATAGTAACAGCCGAGAGTTCTTCCATTTTCTTTCTATTCGTGATTAGATCTTTCAAGAATTTAGCATACCTTGGCATTCCTGAAATCACATCAATGAAAGGAAGATTTACATTTATCTGTTTAAACATATCCAAAAATTTGGATTGCTCGGCTTCAAGTTTTTCTTTCTTCATTTTACTCGGGTAAGGAAGTGGTGGTTGGTATGGTTTAACATAAGGTTTATCCTTAACTGTGTTATCTTCATTAACCTTTTCAACTACTGGTTCTTTTTCCTTATCTTGATCAGGTTGTGGTTCTTGTGGAGTAGGAATAGTTTCATCAGAAGTTACAGGTATTTCAGGTGGTTTAAGTGTTGTACCACTTCTTGTGGTAATAGCTTTAGCTGTTTCATTCCGGGGGTTAGCATTTGTATCACTCGGTAAACTTCCCGGTTTTCTTTCACCTATTAACCTTGCTAGGTTACTTACTTCTTGTTCCAGATTTTGAATAGAAGCTTGTTGATTTCTAAATGCTTGAGCATTTTGTTCATTTGTTTGTTTTTGAGATGTGAAAAACTGCGTTTGAGTTTCAACTAGCTTCGTCATCATATCTTCTAAATTCGGCTTTTTATCATCGATTTGTTGTGGTGGTTTGTTTTGAAAATTCGGTCTTTGCTGATTGTAAGTATTATTGGATACTTGTTGATTGCTAGGACCTTGTTGGTTGTTGTATGGAATATTTCGGTTATAATTCTGGTTTTGATTGTAAATCGGTCTTGGCGGTTGATAATTATTCTGATAATTATTTCCAGGCCTTTGGTTTATGTATGAAATATTCTCTCTTTGTTCCATTGTTAATTCAATACTGAGACAATCTTTTGTCAAATGTGGTCCTCCACACTGCTCACAACTAATTCGTATAGAATGAATATCTTTAGTCATCTTTTCCATTCGTCTCTCGAAAGCATCTATCTTTGCGGAAATGGAATCTAAGTCATGGCTAGAATCGGCTCTAGCTGCTTTAGATGATCTAATGATATCTTTTTCTTGGTGCCACTCATGTGAGTGGGAAGCAGTGTTATCAATAATTTTGTAAGCATCAGTTTCGGTTTTCTTCATAATCGAACCACCAGCTGCTATATCTATGTCTTTTCTTGTAGTGATGTCGCATCCTTGGTAGAATATTTGTACTATTTGACAGGTGTCTAAACCATGTTGCGGACATCCTCTTAATAACTTTCCATATCTTGTCCACGCCTCATATAGAGTTTCATTTGGCTTCTGTGTGAACGTAACAATTTCTGCTTGAAGTCTTACGGCTTTAGATGCAGGAAAAAATTGTTTAAGAAATTTGTCAATTAAAACATCCCATGTATCGATCGCTCCTTCAGGTAACGATTCCAACCAATCTTTGGCTTCTCCCTTTAAAGTCCAGGGAAATAACATGAGATATATCTGTTCATCCTCCACTTCTCGTATTTTAAATAGTGTGCAGATCCTATTAAAGGTACGTAGATGTTCATTTGGATCTTCCTTCGGCGCACCACTAAATTGGCATTGATTAGTCACCATGTGTAGAATTTGTCCTTTGATTTCATAATCTGGCGCATTAATGTCTGGATGAGTAATTGCGTGACCTTGGCCAGTGCGTTTAGCTCTCATTCGGTCTTCCATACTTAAAGGTTCCAGATTCTCCATAATTGAATTTGTTGAATCGGTATCACTAGATGATTCTGATTTAATAGTTCGTTCCTCAACAATCTCTGTTTGAATGATTGGTGGTTCCGGAGGAAAGTTTAATGGTTCAGGATCTACGAACCGTTCCTGAATATTTTCTGGATTCTCAATTGTGAGGTTGGGTTCAAAAAATGGATTATCGGAAATTTGAACTGAAGTACTTGGTCGACTGGATGACGATTCTAAAGAAAAATCAACGGCGGTTATATTTGTTAAACGATGTCTTGATCGAGTTACAGGTGGTGAACGTACAAAAGGTGATGAACGTCTTGCTCGGTGCATTCACAGAATATCCTATTAGTTTTAAAAAGGAAAGAAAAATTATAATAAGTTATCCAATCAATAGACTTTTCTGATTTTGCCCACGTTTCGAATAGCCAAAAGATGCAGCAGAGGGGCAGGATTCGTTTGGTCTCAATATAATTGAGGACTGTTTGGCTCCAATAACCCGGTCCACGTACAAATCCAACTATTACTACGAACCAGAAAATTTTGATGTCTATCAATTTAACCACTCAAAATAAATTTTCGTAATTTTTAGAAATTTAGATAAGAAGTAGAATAAAATTCTAAGTCCTAAAACTAGAATGGCGAGAAATAAGAGAGAAAAAGATTGCGCGTCGAAAAATGTCGAAAAAGAAAAATGGTTGAAAAATAAAAGGTGACGGAAAAATAAAAGAAACTTATAAAAACTTAAAAATACTTAACTAATTTAACCTTATTACTATAACTAACTTAAAATTATAATCGCAAATTGATATTACTAATTGGAATGATAATTGGTACATAGTAAAAGGTCTCTAAAAATATTAAAGCTTACAAGGAAAAACTAAATCCCAAATGGAAATAACTTAAAAAGAAACTAAAACTTAAAAAGGCGTCGCAAAATTCTAAAGCACCTAAATCTTAGTCTAAAGAAAAAGCACTTAAGGAATTCTACGGCAAAGCCTAAAAATATAGGAGTAAAAATAACTATAGCAAAAACTAAGTTTAAAATTAAATATGAGCTAAAAAATACAAATATTACGCTACAACGATTAAAAAGGTACAAAATATAAAAATATACAAAAAGTTGTAAAAAGTACAATTTTTATAAAAATATTATTTTTATATTATTTATTTAATAAAACTACAAATAATACAATTTTATTAAAACTAATTTAACAAAATACAACAAATTAAATAAAAAGTAAAATTAAATCTAATAATAATAATAATAGTAATTAGGTTTTAATAATAATAATAATAATAATAAATAATAACCCGTGATTAGGGTTTTTGTCCGAGTGTCAGAGGCCCTCCGCGAGTCGCGGTGAATAAAGAGGAAAATCCCGCGAGTCGCGGGGATTCAGAATTCAGTTGACAGATTGTACTTTTACGCGTTTTTCTTTATTTTTTTTTTTTTTTTTTATTTTGTTTTCTGTTTTTAATTTAAATAAACGATTTTTAATAAAATTTATATTTTTATAAATTAAAATAAAGATAAAGAAACTTATAAAACTTAAATATTTAACAAAATCCTAAAAATACTAATATTTTTGTTTTTCTTTTTATATTTTTTGAATATTTAAAACGTAATTTTACAAAAATGACTTTTAATAAAAGTAACTAAAATTTTTTTTTATTATTATTAGCGTTGCGCTTCCGGCTTTTAAGATAGTTCCCCGGCAGCGGCGCCAAAAATACTTGATGTTTCGCGAGGTGTATATAAAATAGCTTATATTTTACTAGGAAAACACTATTAAATACGATACAATTTTACACAAGATATTTATTTATTTATAGAATGGATATACTTAAACCTTGCTACAACACTTATAGGCAGTGTACCTAATCGTACAGTAGTGTAGTTTTTAGTAAGTCCGGTTCGTTCCACAGGGAAATCTTTAAACAAAGCTCAACGCTATATTAGTTTACTTTTATAAAAATACAAATATATATATAAGTGATATTATTATTATAAAGGGGGGTTTTTACCGTTTAATGACCGGTTTGTCGATTTTAAAACTTTAGTCGCAGTTAAAACCTAATGTAAAATATAAAATAAATACAAGACTTTAAATTAAAGCGTAAAGTAAATAACGATAATGAAATTGCGAATAATAAAAATGCGATAAAAATTAAATTGCGATAATTAAAAGTACGATAATTAAAAGTGCGATTAAATAACAATAAAAGTGCGATAATTAGAAGTGCAATTAAATATAAAATAAAGGAAATTAAATATGAAATAAAAGAATTATGCTTATTTAAACTTCCGTAATCATGATGTTTGACGTGTTGATTTTAGTTTTATGCCCATGGGTTAATTGTCCTTTGTCCTGGAATATTCAATATGTCCGTCTGGTTTTTGTCCATAACAGTCCATCAGTCATAAATATAAATTGCAAGTGTCCTTGTCAAATTATTATTATACCCGAAGATAAATATTCCAACTAATTGGGGATTCGAATTGTAACAAGGTTTTAATACTTTGTTTAATGAATACACCAGGTTATCGACTGCGTGTAAACCAAGGTTTTACTACTGTGTTAACAATTACACCAATTACCCTTGAATGTAATTTCACCCCTGTTTTAATTATTCTAGTGGCTATTAATCCATTCCCGTGTCCGGTTAAATGAACGATTATTCGTACATATAAATACCCCGCCCATCGTGTCCGATCGAGTGTATATGGTAATTTATAGGGACGCCCAATTGTAAATCTTTATATTAACATTAACAAACTTTCATTTAGTTAAACAAATATAAAGCCCATTAATAGCCCATAGTCTAGTTTCCACAAGTGTCGTTCTTTTGTCCAAACCCCAATTATGGTACAAAGCCCAATTACCCAATTTTAGTAATTAGTCCAACATCATGATTACTTCGTTTTAAACAAGCATAATAATAACTTAGCTACGAGACATTAATATAAAAAGGTTGAACATAACTTACAATGATTAAAAATAGCGTAGCGTTACACGGACAGAATTTTGACTTACACCCTTACAACATTCGCTAACATACCCTTATTATTAGAATTATAATTAAAATTAAAATATAAATTATAAATATAAATATATATTACTCGTATATATTGAGAGAGAGATGAAAAAAAAATATGTTAATTTTGATCAGAATTCGGGTTGATTTATAGCCAGGAATGATTTTTGGGGCTCCGCGACTCGCGGCAAAAAGCCCTTCAAACTCCGCGAGTCGCGGAGAGGTATTTTCAATTTACTCCCTTGGTGTTTCTGGTTGCCGACAGTTTTAAATATATATATATAATATATATATAATTAATATAATTAATTATATATTATATTATATTTATATATATAGTTAACTTGTAATTTTTAGTCCGTTGCGTCGAGCGTTAAGAGTTGACTCTAGTCCCGGTTCCGGATTTTCGAACGTCTTTGCGTACAATTTAATATCTTGTACTTTGCGTTTTGAATCTTGTACTCTTGTGATTTCGAGACGTTTCTTATCAATAATTGGAACCTTTTTGATTGTCTTTTGTTCTTTTGAGCTTTTTGGTCGTTTGCGTCTTCAAATCGTCGAATCTGTCTTTTGTCTTCACCTTTTATTATTTAAACGAATATCACTTGTAAATAGAACAATTGCAACTAAAAGCTTGTCTTTCTTGAGGAATAATGCTATGAAATATATGTTCGTTTTTAGCATTATCACTCTTCATTCATATTCACTGTGTGTCGAGTATTCGGTGCCATTTCCTTCAAAATAGTCAAATGGAACAAGTTAATCATACAGAATATTAAGAGTAGTTAATAGTATTTCGTAGCATAATATGAACTCATTTATAAAAGCTTTTTCTTCATATTAGCATTTTATAAGTTTAAATTCGGGTAGTACCTACCCGTTAAGTTCATACTTAGTAGCTAATATACAATTCAACTACTACAATTCTATATGAAAAACTGATTATAATAATATTTCGCGTTCAAACTTTTATACAATATTTTACAAACTTACAATACAGCTTATTTTACATAAAGCATGAAATATAGCACACAATAACTTTGATACAAGATAGTTGTGAAGACAATTCTAGCTAGTACACAAGTCGTTCAGCAAAGGCAATAAATACACGTAATTCATACGTCCAGAAACAAGTCATGCATTCTGGTTTTACTAGGACTACTTCCCATCCTTGGTCTTGTGCAACATAACCGTTATGGCCGTTGATAAGACAGCGTGTTGTAACGTCATCAAAGGGACGAGGGTTACGTAATGTCCAACAGTCCCGTAATAATCTAAAAACCTCATTTCTTACCCCAATTACCGACTCCGTCACTTGTGGAAACGTTTTGTTTAATAGTTGTAGCCCAATGTTCTTGTTCTCACTTTGGTGAGAAGCGAACATTACTAATCCGTAAGCATAACATGCTTCTTTATGTTGCATGTTAGCCGCTTTTTCTAAATCACGAAGTCCAATATTCGGATATATTGAGTCAAAATAATTTCTTAACCCGTTGCGTAAAATAGCATTTGGGTTCCCCGCAATATATGCGTCAAAGTAAACACATCGTAACTTATGGGTTTCCCAATGTGATATCCCCCATCTTTCAAACGAAAGTCTCTTATAAACCAAGACATTCTTGGAACGTTCTTCGAATGTCTTACAAACTGATCTCGCCTTAAATAGTTGTGCCGAAGAATTCTGGCCGACTCTAGACAAGATTTCATCAATCATGTCTCCGGGTAGGTCTCTTAAAATATTGGGTTGTCTATCCATTTTGTATTTTTAAACTGTAAAATAGACAAGAGTTAGATTCATAAAAAAAAATACTTATTAATACAAGCAATTTTTACATATATCATAAAGCATAAGAACACTATATTCCATATATTACACCACACGAATACAACTATCTTATTCCGACTCGCTCGTTTCTTCTTCTTCGGTTTTGGTTCGTTTTGCCAAGTTTCTAGGGATATATGATGTTCCCCTAATACGAACCGTCGTTGTCCACATTGGTTTAGAAAAACCTGGTGGTTTAGAGGTTCCCGGGTCATTGTTACAACTTAAGGACTTCGGGGGTTGACGATACATATAAAGTTCATCGGGGTTGGAATTAGATTTCTCTATTTTTATGCCCTTTCCCTTATTATTTTCTTTTGCCTTTTTAAATTCAGTTGGGGTAATTTCTATAACATCATCGGAATTCTCGTCGGAATCCGATTCATCGGAGAATTGGTAATCCTCCCAATATTTTGCTTCCTTGGCGGAAACACCATTGACCATAATTAACTTTGGTCGGTTGGTTGAGGATTTTCTTTTACTTAACCGTTTTATTATTTCCCCCACCGGTTCTATTTCTTCATCCGGTTCCGATTCTTCTTCCGGTTCCTCTTCGGGAACTTGTGAATCAGTCCACAAATTATTCCAATTTACATTTGACTCTTCATTATTATTAGGTGAGTCAATGGGACTTGTTCTAGAGGTAGACATCTATCACATAATATCAAACACGTTAAGAGATTAATATATCACATAATATTCATATGTTAAAAATATATAGTTTCCAACAAAAATGTTAAGCAATCATTTTTAAAGAAAACACGGTCGAAGTCCAGACTCACTAATGCATCCTAACAAACTCGATAAGACACACTAATGCAAATTTTCTGGTTCTCTAAGACCAACGCTCTGATACCAACTGAAATGTCCCGTTCTTATTGATTAAAAACGTTCCATATTAATTGATTTCGTTGCGAGGTTTTGACCTCAATATGAGACGTTTTTCAAAGACTGCATTCATTTTTAAACAAACCATAACCTTTATTTCATCAATAAAGGTTTAAAAAGCTTTACGTAGATTATCAAATAATGATAATCTAAAATATCCTGTTTACACACGACCATTACATAATGGTTTACAATACAAATATGTTACAACAAAATAAGTTTCTTGAATGCAGTTTTTACACAATATCATACAAGCATGGACTCCAAATCTTGTCCTTATTTAAGTATGCGACAGCGGAAGCTCTTAATAATCACCTGAGAATAAACATGCTTAAAACGTCAACAAAAATGTTGGTGAGTTATAGGTTTAACCTATATATATCAAATCGTAACAATAGACCACAAGATTTCATATTTCAATACACATCCCATACATAGAGATAAAAATCATTCATATGATGAACACCTGGTAACCGACATTAACAAGATGCATATATATAAGAATATCCCCATCATTCCGGGACACCCTTCGGATATGATATAAATTTCGAAGTACTAAAGCATCCGGTACTGTGGATGGGGTTTGTTAGGCCCAATAGATCTATCTTTAGGATTCGCGTCAATTAGGGTGTCTGTTCCCTAATTCTTAGATTACCAGACTTAATAAAAAGGGGCATATTCGATTTCGATAATTCAACCATAGAATGTAGTTTCACGTACTTGTGTCTATTTTGTAAATCATTTATAAAACCTGCATGTATTCTCATCCCAAAAATATTAGATTTTAAAAGTGGGACTATAACTCACTTTCACAGATTTTTACTTCGTCGGGAAGTAAGACTTGGCCACTGGTTGATTCACGAACCTATAACAATATATACATATATATCAAAGTATGTTCAAAATATATTTACAACACTTTTAATATATTTTGATGTTTTAAGTTTATTAAGTCAGCTGTCCTCGTTAGTAACCTATAACTAGTTGTCCACAGTTAGATATACAGAAATAAATCGATAAATATTATCTTGAATCAATCCACGACCCAGTGTATACGTATCTCAGTATTGATCACAACTCAAACTATACATATTTTGGAATCAACCTCAACCCTGTATAGCTAACTCCAACATTCACATATAGAGTGTCTATGGTTGTTCCGAAATATATATAGATGTGTCGACATGATAGGTCGAAACATTGTATACGTGTCTATGGTATCTCAAGATTACATAATATACAATACAAGTTGATTAAGTTATGGTTGGAATATATTTGTTACCAATTTTCACGTAGCTAAAATGAGAAAAATTATCCAATCTTGTTTTACCCATAACTTCTTCATTTTAAATCCGTTTTGAGTGAATCAAATTGCTATGGTTTCATATTGAACTCTATTTTATGAATCTAAACAGAAAAAGTATAGGTTTATAGTCGGAAAAATAAGTTACAAGTCATTTTTGTAAAGGTAGTCATTTCAGTCGAAAGAACGACGTCTAGATGACCATTTTAGAAAACATACTTCCACTTTGAGTTTAACCATAATTTTTGGATATAGTTTCATGTTCATAATAAAAATCATTTTCTCAGAATAACAACTTTTAAATCAAAGTTTATCATAGTTTTTAATTAACTAACCCAAAACAGCCCGCGGTGTTACTACGACGGCGTAAATCCGGTTTTACGGTGTTTTTCGTGTTTCCAGGTTTTAAATCATTAAGTTAGCATATCATATAGATATAGAACATGTGTTTAGTTGATTTTAAAAGTCAAGTTAGAAGGATTAACTTTTGTTTGCGAACAAGTTTAGAATTAACTAAACTATGTTCTAGTGATTACAAGTTTAAACCTTCGAATAAGATAGCTTTATATGTATGAATCGAATGATGTTATGAACATCATTACTACCTTAAGTTCCTTGGATGAACCTACTGGAAAAGAGAAAAATGGATCTAGCTTCAATGGATCCTTGGATGGCTCAAAGTTCTTGAAGCAAAATCATGACACGAAAACAAGTTCAAGTAAGATCATCACTTGAAATAAGATTGTTATAGTTATAGAAATTGAACCAAAGTTTGAATATGATTATTACCTTGTATTAGAATGATAACCTACTGTAAGAAACAAAGATTTCTTGAGGTTGGATGATCACCTTACAAGATTGGAAGTGAGCTAGCAAACTTGAAAGTATTCTTGATTTTATGAAACTAGAACTTTTGGAATTTATGAAGAACACTTAGAACTTGAAGATAGAACTTGAGAGAGTTCAATTAGATGAAGAAAATTGAAGAATGAAAGTGTTTGTAGGTGTTTTTGGTCGTTGGTGTATGGATTAGATATAAAGGATATGTAATTTTGTTTTCATGTAAATAAGTCATGAATGATTACTCATATTTTTGTAATCTTATGAGATATTTCATGCTAGTTGCCAAATGATGGTTCCCACATGTGTTAGGTGACTCACATGGGCTGCTAAGAGCTGATCATTGGAGTGTATATACCAATAGTACATACATCTAAAAGCTGTGTATTGTACGAGTACGAATACGGGTGCATACGAGTAGAATTGTTGATGAAACTGAACGAGAATGTAATTGTAAGCATTTTTGTTAAGTAGAAGTATTTTGATAAGTGTATTGAAGTCTTTCAAAAGTGTATAAATACATATTAAAACACTACATGTATATACATTTTAACTGAGTCGTTAAGTCATCGTTAGTCGTTACATGTAAGTGTTGTTTTGAAACCTTTAGGTTAACGATCTTGTTAAATGTTGTTAACCCAATGTTTATAATAACAAAAGAGATTTTAAATTATTATATTATCATGATATTATGATGTACGAATATCTCTTAATATGATATATATACATTAAATGTCGTTACAACGATAAACGTTACATATATGTCTCGTTTCAAAATCATTAAGTTAGTAGTCTTGTTTTTACATATGTAGTTCATTGTTAATATAATTAATGATATGTTTACTTATCATAATATCATGTTAACTATATATATAACCATATATATGTCATCATATAGTTTTTTTACAAGTTTTAACGTTCGTGAATCACCGGTCAACTTGGGTGGTCAATTGTCTATATGAAACCTATTTCAATTAATCAAGTCTTAACAAGTTTGATTGCTTAACATGTTGGAAACATTTAATCATGTAAACATCAATCTCAATTAATATATATAAACATGGAAAAGTTCGGGTCACTACAAATATAGCCAACGAAGAGCTATCCATACGGATATCACTCACTATATTTTTCCCAACCTAAATGTGGCCCACGAAAAGCGTATCCTATTGGATAACACTTGCCACGTTGCACGAAAGCAACCAAATTATATACATACGCGTATAAATATTCCACTCACCTCGGTTATGAGAAAGGCAACTCCCGCTTGAGCTCCTAAACGTCCAAATGTAAATCACCTAAGTAATTCACAAACAAATAAGTTAAACACTCTAGCTTATGTCCAAAACACCATAAGTGCAATTTCGACCTATTAATACTTACCTCCAATTTGACTAAGTCAAATCTCACCTGAAACACCCTTAACCACAATCGACTAGTGATTATGTTCCAACAACTCATTTTACTCAAGGTTTCATCATCAAAACACATTACTTGCATCATTTGACACAAAACCCATTTTGACCTAATCTCAAGTCAAAACACCCATTTTTGCAAGTTACACCTTTAATCACTTATAACCTTAGTTAACTAGTGATTTCAACATTCAAACATGATTATCAACTAATCAATTTCATCATCCAACCCAAAACCCACCAACAATGATCATCAACACCATTTACTAGTTCAATCACCCAATTATCAACTAGTGGGTTTACTCAAGAACACCCAAATCAAAACCCCAATTATGAACAATAATCAAACTATGAAAACTCGGAGTTAGAACTTACCAATACTACCACAACGTAGCTGGGAGCGAGATGGACAACTTTAACACTCGAGCTTTTGATCGATTCAAGCTCCTTCTCCTCCAAATCTCCAAATCTCTCTCTAGAAATCTCTCTCTCTCTAAGAATGAAATGAGAGTGTTTGTGGATTTGAAAGTGATCCAAAACTAGATCCAATTCTGGTATTAAGGCCATAGATCCGACCTCAAGTGAAATGACCAAAATTCCCTTCACTTAACTCAAAATAGAAAAAGCAGGAATTCTGTCGCAGGTTAGGTGCGCGACGCGCACCACTGCCTGTGCGTGGCGCGCACAAGCTCAAACCTAGCCTGTCAGTTTCTGTTTAATTTAGTTTGATTATGCAATGCTTACGTACACCTGTGCACTTGGGTTTAGGGTCTTACATCTAGGTGAAACCCTAAGTTATAGAACTTAGACTTTCAACTTCTACAAAACCTTAAGTTATAAAACTTAGATTTTTTACAAAGTATGATGAATATAAGCCAATGAGATTTTGTTTTAACAAGTTGGATGACCATAAGTTACATAACTTAGATCAAACTTAGATGAGTGAAAGTTATAAGCTAGAAAGCTTAAACTTTCTTGTTCTTGAACATTCAAAGTTAGACTTTGGTTACAAGATGTATGAGATCAAAGTTAACAAGTAATCTTTGACCAAGGAAACATATATAAATCGAAATACATAAGAACAAGAAATAAATTTAAAACTAGTAATAAACAAGTTCAAGCTTGGATTCTTTACATAAAGAGATATCAAGCTAGAAGCTTGAATCTTCATAAAATAAACTTTAAGTTTCCAATACTTGAACAAAAGAAGATCTTAAAGTTTTTAAACTTTAGATCCTTACAAGTTTTCATGTAGAACCAAAAGCTATAAAGCTTTGATCCTTGTTCTTGCTTCTTCATCATACAAGAGATTGAAGCTTGCAAGATAGTATAAGGATTCAAGTTACAAAAACTAAAATCTAAGAACATTAAAGATGATGATGATTTCGATTTTAGAAAGAAAGAAAGAAAAGAAATAAGTTTCAAAACTTACAAATGGGAGAGAATTCTAGAGTGAGAATGTAGAGACAAGTGTAACATCCCGTCTTTTTTCGTTTAATTATTTTAAGCCCGTTATATAATTATAACATCTTCCGTTAATATGCGTTTTTAAAATATTTCATTTAGGTAATTCACGCACCCGCTTTTAAACTCGAGGGACTAAACTTGCCAAAGGACCAAAGTCATAACTAGGTCAACTAGTCAACTTCCTCCTCCTTCACTAATTCAACCCCCTTTCTTTTGATACTTCCATCCTTTATTCTCTCAAACACCCAAATTATACAATCATCATCTAAATTCGATCTAGCAAGCGTTCTTCAAAACAAATTACATATTTGGAATCCTTGCAACTTCCTCTTCGATTCCATACCAACTTCATCTCGTTTGGGTAACTTTTTAAAAACACTAAATTTCTTGTTCTTGATCTTTTAAACTTAAAAGTGTGTTAATTAGTGTCTATCGCTCAAGTCTAACATGATTATGTGATTTATTTGCTTGTTCTTGCTATTTTGATGTAACTAGCTTAAACTTCAAAAGTGACTTGATTAATCTTGAGATTTAGTTGCTTAAATGTTGTTAGATGTTAAAAGTGCATGTATTAAATGTGTTACTAGCATCACTAGCTTCAATTTGGAATGTAGGTTTACATGGAAAAGCTTCATAAACATAATTGTTAAAATTATGATTTTGAGTTAGGGTTTGATAGAAGTAAAATGAACTTTTGATGCATTGAACGCTTTGCAATGTTGTTCGTAAGTATTTAGTTGTATTGTATGCATAATTACCTACGAAACGACATGTTATATGTGTGCATTTAATTCCCGAATCATTAATATGCATTTATGAACTTGAAGCATTTATGATGAGCATTAATTGATCATTCAACTTGAAATTTGATTATTTCAACTGATGAATTTAAGTGATGAAATGTGTTTGGTTGTATTCCTCGTTAAATTACCTTTCCAAAGATGTATGGCACTTGTTTTAAATGTTTACGGTTCATTAATTATGTTTGTTTGAAGTTTGGCTCGACTTAGCACTTGAAAACAGCCCAGAATTCTGTTCAGGTACCAACCGCGACGCGGGTACTCCAGCCGCGGCGCGGCTTAACACTGACTCAGATGGTCTGGGACCATCAAAAGCCTCGACCCTCAAAACACGTTTTAGCCCGCGGCGCGGGTATTCCAGCTGCGGCGCGGCTTATAGCAGGGGAAAATGGCAGTCCAAATTTCAATTCTACATTTAATTCCAACTATGCTACGCACCTTCGATTAACATGTAACTTATTCTAACATGCTCATATAAGATTATAAAACTCAGAAAAATTGTCCTAGACCCGACCCGAACGTGTTGACGTTTTTGTTGACTTTGACTTGACCAAAGTTAACTTTTATTCAAACTTAACCTAATACTTATGCAATCGTTCTAACATTCTTTTATATTTGTATCTTCCATGAAACTTGACGACGTGATTCACATGCTATATATAATCGAGTCGTAATGAGCCATATGACTAATTGAACACTTTGACAGACTTCATGCTTACCGATATTGATACAACCTATTGTTTAGGTCGAGACTAGCATTCTTTCTTGCACACGTTTACTTTATGAAGTACATTTACATTCGTGCACTCAAGGTGAGATCATAGTCCCACTTTTACTCTTTTATACTTACATTTGGGATGAGAAAACATAAACGTTTCGTTTTACAAAGTGAACACAAGTACAAAAACAAACATTCTACGTACGAGTTAGAACAAAAATGCCTCAATTCGATTATCATTAGTTACACTTGCCGGGTGTAAGCGAGAACTTATGTTGTATGACCATATGGGTTTGACAAACCCTCATTCGGACAGTTCGCTACCGTTATGCGGATGAAATATATTTTAAAGAATAAGTGTAGGTTCTAACACTATGTGTATGGGGTAACGTTAGTTAAGCCTTGATAATTGGGTGCTAATGATAACAAATTTTAGAATGATTTACTATTATTTCAACGTTATAAATCTTGTGGTTCAACTTACATACTCACATACTAAACCTATGATTTCACCAACGTTTTCGTTGACAGTTTTCTATATGTTTTCTCAGGACCTTGAACGCTAAGTGATACAGGCTTCCACACTCTATTTTGATACTTGCTTGGATGTCGAGTATACATGCATACATGGAGCGTCTTTTGACTTAACTTAAATTGTGTCGCATAGGTTTCAATTGTACTTAAAACGTTGTAACATGTTTAGTCGTTGAACTACTTTGTAAACCTTGAAACATCCTTACTTTTGATACGAATGCGACATATTTTGGTCAAACGTTGTTTTAAAGACTTATGACCACGTAACGGGACCTAAGTAGAAAGCGCCGTCAATGACGATTTTGTCGGGTCGCTACCGATGGTATCAGAGAGATGGTTGTAGGGATTTAAAGTTCATTGGTGTCAACCCCGAGTCATAGGATACATTGGTGAGTCTATACTACAACCGGCATATAGACTTGAAGTAGGACTTGCTTGACTATTTGTGCATTTATACTTAAACTCTTCTATTCGTATCTAACTCTTATTTCATCATAATCTCACGTAGTTTAATTTGATTGACACGCCATCTTGACTTTATGAGATAATGTCTAATTCACATATGAATTAGGGTAATATAATTTCCGGGATTATATTACGGTGACTCATATGGACATCCGACATTATAACATAAAGAATTTAGGGCGAGTCAAGGAAAATTTTCTCTCTATCTTTATTCCATATCACGATTAGTATTATTGAGAATACTAATCAACGATATTCTTGTGTCTTGAAGGAACAATGCCTCCTCGCCGAGTTCCACGCAATGAAACTCCTGAACAAGCTCTTCAACGAATAATAGCCACCGCCGTAGATGCGGCCATGGCCGGTCACTCTTCCAACAATAATAACAACAACCCCAACAACAACAACAACAACAACAATGAAGCCGGTAATTCAAACGAGGGATGCTCCTACAAAGCTTTCATGGGGTGCAAACCTCACACTTTCGATGGGACTGGAGGACCAGTTGCTCTTACTCAATGGTTTGAGCAAACGGAAGCCGTTTTTAGCATAAGCGGTTGTCGGGACCAAGACAAGTTCAAATATTCCACCCACACTTTCACCAGTATCGCTCTCACATGGTGGAATACGTACGTACAATCGGTGGGTACCGATGATGCTCACGCTCTCTGTTAGTCCGATTTAAAAGAAAAGATGATCACCGAATACTTTCCGCGCGAAGAGACCTGAAGGCTCGAAAGCGAGCTAAGAAGTTTGAAAGCGGTCGGAAATGACCTCAATGCTTATAATCAACGGTTTGTCGAGCTAGCTCTGATGTGTCCAAACCTTGTAAATCTCGAGCCTCTACGAGTTGAACTTTACATGGATGGCCTTCCTAAGAGCATCAAACACGGGGTAATGTCATCCAAACCCACCAACCTACAAGAAGTTTTAAAGATGGCCCGCCAATTGATAGAAATGGTGGACGAAATTGAAGTACCGGCACCTAAAGCTGAGGATAAGTCGGGTGGAAACAAAAGAAAATGGGAAGCCACTCAATCAAGCAACTACAACAACAACAACTTCACCAAAAAGCCTTTCACCTCCGATGGCTAGAAAAGTTATGCCGGAACCAAACCTTTTTGCAAAAAATGCCACAAGCATCACTTTGGTGAATGTGACAAGCTAATTTGCCACCGGTGCTAAGGAAGTGGTCATATGGCCAACGATTGTAGAAGTGCCGCCCCTGTCGCTCGAAAGGGGCCCGATGCACCAAAGACGGTCACTTGTTACGGATGTGGCCAACAAGGTCATTTTAGAAATGCATGCCCAAAGAAGAAAGCTAACCCCAATGCACGCGGCTGAGCTTTCAACATTAACACCGAGGAAGCCCGAGATGACAATGAACTAGACACGGGTACGTTCCTTCTCAACAATTCTTATGCCTCTTGCTTATTCGATTCGAGTGCCGATAAGAGTTTTGTATCCAAGACTTTGACTCATTCTTTTAGCACTCCACCACTCCCACTTGATACTACTTATACCATTGAAGTGGCCAACGGGAAACTATTGAGTGCCGAAAAATTTCATCGGGGGTGTACGTTAAACTTAATGGGTAAAGAGTTTGAAATTGACTTGATACCTATAGAACTAGGGAGCTTTGATGTAATAATTGGTATGGATTGGTTAGCCAAAACAAAATCTCACATCCTTTGTGATCTTAAAGCGATTCAAATTCCTATTGAGAATGGTGAACCCTTGATTGTCTATGGCGATAAGAGTTGCACCGGACTCAACCTCGTCTCGTGCCTTAAAGTTGAAAAATATCTTCGTAAAGGTTGTTTCGCGATTCTAGCCCACGTTAAGAAAGTCGAGACCGATGAGAAACGTATCGATGATGTGCCAATTGTTAGTGACTTTTCTGATGTTTTTGCCGATGAATTGTCGGGTCTTCCACCTCATCGACCGGTTGAATTTCAAATTGATCTTATTCCAGGAGCCTTACCCGTAGCACATGCACCGTATAGACTTACTCCATCTGAAATGCAAGAATTGCAAAGTCAAATCCAAGAACTACTTGACCGTGGTTATATCCAACCTAGCCATTCACCATGGGGTGCTCCGATTTTATTCGCTAAGAAGAAAGATGGATCCCTACGAATGTGCATCGACTATCGTAAACTAAACAAATTGACAGTTAAGAACCGATATCCTCTTCCTCGCATCGACGACCTTTTCCATCAACTACAAGGATCTCGTGTATATTCAAAAATTGATCTCTGCTCGGGTTATCATCAACTAAGAGTTAAAGGGGAAGATGTCTCCAAAACCGCTTTCCGGACTCGCTATGGTAGTTACGAATTCCTTGTCATGTCTTTTGGTCTAATTAATGCACCGGCGGTGTTCATGGATCTTATGAACCGCGTGTGCAAACCGTATCTCGAGAAGTTCGTTATTGTATTCATCGATGATATCTTGGTCGATTCTAAAATCAAAGAAGAACACGAACAACACCTTCTACTCGTGCTCGAACTCTTGAGACAAGAACGACTCTATGCCAAATTCTCCAAGTGTGAATTTTGGTTGAAAGAAGTTCAATTCCTTGGCCACGTTGTAAGCGATCAAGGTATTAAGGTCGATCCCGTGAAAATCGAAGCCATTAGCAAATGGGAAACCCCTACTACTCCTACTCACATTCGACAATTCTTAGGCCTCACCGGGTATTATCGTAGGTTCATTGAAAATTTCTCTTTGGTTGCACGTCCTCTAACCGCGTTAACTCACAAGGGAAGGAAATTCATTTGGCCGACCGAACAAGAATCCGCGTTTCAAATCTTGAAGAAAAAATTAACCACCACCCCTATCTTGTCGCTTCTTGAAGGCAATGATGATTTTGTTGTATATTGCGATGCCTCGAAACATGGTTTTGGGTGCGTATTGATGCAATGAAAGAAGGTTATTGCTTATGCCTCCCGATAATTGAAAATTCACGAACGGAACTACACGACACATGATCTCGAACTCGGAGCCGTTGTCTTTGCACTCAAAATGTGGAGACGCTATCTTTATGGGACCAAAAGTACTATTTTCACGGATCACAAAAGCCTCCAACATATCTTCGATCAAAAGCAACTAAACATGAGACAACGATGGTGGATTGAAACTTTGAACGATTACGATTGTGAGCTTCGTTACCATCCGGGAAAGGCAACTGTAGTAACCGATGCCTTAAGTCGAAAAGAAAGAGCGGTGCCTGTTTGTGTCCGAGCTTTAAACATCACCATTCACACCAATCTCAATAACCAAATTCGGGTAGCCCAAGATGAAGCTCTTAAGGATGAAAACATATCTCTCGAACGCTTGAACGTCCTCGCCTCACGATTCGAAGTTAAGGAGACCGGACTCCGATATTTCGCCGGGAAAATTTGGGTGCCTAGTTATGGGGACTTGCGAAGCCTTATTCTAAACGAAGCCCATAAGACAAGGTATTCGATTCACCCCGGTGCCAATAAGATGTACCACGACCTCAAGGAACAATATTGGTGGCCGAACCTTAAAAGGGACGTTGCTACTTATGTTGAAAAGTGCCTAACTTGCTCCAAAGTCAAAGCCGAGCACCAAAGACCATCCAGGCTACTTCAACAACCCGAAATCCTACAATGGAAGTGGGAGAGAATAATGATGAATTTTATCACAAAACTACCAAGAACGGCGAGCGGTTATGATACTATTTGGGTTATTGTAGACCATCTCACCAAATCCACCCACTTCCTTACCATGAAGGAAACCGATAAAATGGAGAAACTTGCACAACTTTACATTAAAGAGATCGTAGCCCGTCACGGTGTACCATTATCAATTATTTCCGACAGAGATGGCCGTTTTGTTTCTAGATTTTGGCGTACTTTACAAGAAGCGTTGGGAACGCGATTAGACATGAGCACCGCATACCATCCGCAAACCGACGGACAAAGCGAACGCAAAATTCAAACCTTGGAAGACATGCTATGAGCTTGCGTTATCGATTTCGAAAAATCTTGGGACAAGCACTTGCCTCTCGCCAAATTCTCCTACAACAATAGTTATCACGCGAGTATTAACGCCGCACCATTCGAAGCGTTATATGGCCGAAAATGTCGTTCACCTCTTTGTTGGGCCGAAGTAGGCGACAAGCAAATCACCGGACCCGAACTCATTCATGAAACAACTGAGAAGATCATTCAAATTCGAAATAGGCTCCGGACGGCCCGTAGTCATCAAAAGAGCTATACCGACATTAGACGTAAGGATCTCGAGTTCCAAGTGGGTGATCGTGTAATGTTAAAAGTCGCACCTTGGAAAGGTATAATCCGTTTCAAGAAACGTGGAAAACTAAATCCGCGATACATTGGTCTTTTTGAAATCTTGGAACGTATTGGAACAGTTGCTTACCGATTAGATCTTCTGCCTTAATTGAGCTCCGTTCATCCTACTTTCCATGTATCAAACTTGAAGAAATGTTTTGCCGAACCCGAACTCGTTATCCCTCTCGAAGAGCTTACTATTGATGACAAACTTCATTTTGTGAAAGAACCGGTTGAAATTGTGGATCATTCCGTTAAAACACTAAAACAAAGCAAAATTCCGATTGTCAAAGTCCGTTGGAACACCAAAAGAGCGAGTTTACTTGGGAAAGACAAGATCAAATGAAAAGGAAGTACCCTCATTTATTCGTGGATTTGGAAATGCAAGATCTCGAGGAAGAAACAACGACTACTACGCCTACTTAAATTTCGGGACGAAATTTCTTTTAAGGAGTAGGTAATGTAACATCCCGTCTTTTTCCATTTACTTTCCGTTTAATTATTTTAAGTCCGTTATATAATTATAACATCTTCCGTTAATACTCGTTTTTAAAATATTTCGTTTAGGTAATTCACGCACCCGCTTTAAAACTCGAGGGACTAAACTTGCCAAAGGACCAAAGTCATGACTAGGTCAACTACTCAACTTCCTCCTCCTCCACTCATTCAACCTCCTTTCTTTTGATACTTCCATACTTTATTCTCTCAAACACCCAATTCATACAATCATCATCTAAATCCGATCTAGCAAGCGTTCTTCAAAACAAATTACATATTTGGAATCCTTGCAACTTCCTCTTCGATTCCATACCAACTTCATCTCGTTTGGGTAACTTTCTAAAAATACTAATTTTCTTGTTCTTCATCTTTTAAACTTTAAAGTGTGTTAATTAGTGTCTATGGCTCAAGTCTAACATAATTATGTAATTTATTTGCTTGTTCTTGCTATTTTGATGTAACTAGCTTAAACTTCAAAAGTGACTTGATTAATCTTGAGATTTAGTTGCTTAAATGTTGTTAGATGTTAAAAGTGCATGTATTAAATGTGTTACTAGCATCACTAGCTTTAATTTGGTATGTAGGTTGACATGGAAAAGCTTCATAAACATAATTGGTAAAATTATGATTTTGAGTTAGGGTTTGATAGAAGTAAAATGAACTTTTGATGCATTGAACGCTTTGCAATGTTGTTCGTAAGTGTTTAATTATATTGTATGCATAATTACCTACAAAACGACGTATTATATGTGTGCAGTTAATTCCCGAATCATTAATATGCATTTATGAACTTGAAGCATTTATGATGAGCATTAATTGATCATTCAACTTGAAATTCAGTTATTGAAACTGATGAATTTGAGTGATGAAACGTGTTTGGTTGTATTCCTCGTTAAATTACCTTTCCAAAGATGTATGGAACGTGTTTTAAATGTTTACGGTTCATTAATTATGTTTGTTTGAAGTTTGGCTCGACTTAGCACTTGAAAACTACCCAGAATTCTGATTAGGTACCAACCGCGGCGCGGGTACTCCAGCTGCGGCGCGGCTTAACACTGACTCAGATGGTCTGGGACCATCAAAAGCCTCGACCCTCAAAACACGTTTTAGCCCGCGGCGCGGCTTAAAGCAGGGGAAAATGGCTGTCCAAATTTTAATTCTACATTTAATTCCAACTATGCTACGCACCTCCGATTAACATGTAACTTGTTCTAACATGCTCATATATGATTATAAAACTCAGAAAAATTGTCCAAAACCCGAACCGAACGTGTTGACTTTTTCGTTGACTTTGACTTGACCAAAGTTGACTTTTATTCAAACTTAACCGAATACTTATGCAATCGTTCTAACATGCTTTTATATTTGTATCTTGCATGAAACTTGACGACGTGATTCACATGCTATATATAATCGAGTCGTAACGAGCCATAGGACTAATTGAACACTTTGACCGACTTCACGCTTACCGATATTGATACAACCTATTATTTAGGTCGAGACTAGCATTCTTTCTTGCACACGTTTACTTTGTGAAGTACATTTACATTCTTGCACTCAAGGTGAGATCATAGTCCCACTTTTACTCTTTTATACTTACATTTGGGATGAGAAAACATAAACATTTTATTTTACAAAGTGAACACAAGTACGAAAACAAACATTCTGCGTACGAGTTAGAATAAAAATGCCTCAATTCGATTATCATTAGTTACACTTGCCGGGTGTAAGCGAGAACTTATGTTGTATGTCTATATGGGTTTGACAAACCCTCATTCGGACGGTTCGCTACCGTTATGCGGATGAAATATATTTTCGAGAATAAGTGTAGGTTCTAACACTATGTGTATGGGGTAAAGTTAGTTAAGCCTTGATAATTGGGTGCTCGTGATAACAAATTTTAGAATGGTTTACTATTATTTCAACGTTATAAATCTTGTGGTTCAACTTACATACTCACTTACTAAACCTATGATTTCACCAACGTTTTCGTTGACAGTTTTCTATTTGTTTTCTTAGGACCTTGAACGCTAAGTGATACATGCTTCTGCACTCTATTTTGATACTTCCTTGGATGTCGAGTATACATGCATACATGGAGTGTCTTTTGACTTAACTTAAATTGTGTCGCATAGGTTTCAATTGTACTTAAAACGTTGTAACATGTTTAGTTGTTGAACTACTTTGTAAACCTTGAAACATCCTTACTTTTGAAATGAATGCGACATATTTTGGTCAAACGTTGTTTTAAAGACTTATGACAACATGATGGGACCTAAGTAGACGGCACCGTCAATGACGATTTTGTCGGGTCGCTACAAGAAGTGTGTGTTTGAGAAAAATGAATGAAGTGTGTATTTAACAAAGAAAGAAAAGAAAAAAAAATATAAGAATGGTGATGGGGTGTGCCAAAACCGACGGCATCATGGGGGGTGGGGTGGTGTGGTCCATGGTGGTGGTAAAATGGTGATGTTGGCATGTTGGCTAGCATGCTTGAATGAGGTTAAAACATGTAAGGACGGTACAGAAGCATGCATGCATTTTGTCTTAATTCCTAAATGAGTTTTGTCTTTAGTTAAATGGGCTAACCAACCTATTAACTAGCCCACTAAAACTAGCCCATTAACTTGAGTAGGTTAGGCCATGGAAGTCCTAGTCCATTAAAGTGATAAGTCCATTAAGACTAACTAGTGTGCATTAGTAAAACACTAATCGTAATTAAGCAATCAATAAGCGAAGTAATTGTCATTAAGAAATAACAATTAGGATTAAGTAGTCATAACAATCCAATTATGACCAAAGTTTATCGTGTACCAAGTACGTATCTCGTTCTAAACGACTAGTGACACTAACGGTCATAAGTGCATTTGAGGATCAAGTTAAGTGATTAAGCACTTAATAACACGTTTTAAGATATTAACGAAAGTAATTAACATGGATAATGATCCCAGAATATTTTCTAATTCAGTATGCACATATACGCAAATTCGTACAAGTATAAAGTATAAATATAAGTCGAAAAAGTCGGGTCGTTACAATAGTGTGGTTTAGAAGGGAGTTTGTAGAACATGTAAATTTTTAAAAAAAAAAATTGTAAAACAAGTCAATTCGGTGTTGCCAACACAGAGTGTTAGAGTGTTGCCATATCATCAAAAACTGGTGTTAACAATATCGGGTCTTTCGAAGTAACCGCCTCCCGTTAAAGCAATCGTGAAAGTGAAGAAGCGGCTGTTGCTCACCCGATACGATTGTACGAGGTCATAATTCACCCAACACGATCATCTGAGGTGAACAAGAATTGGGTCTAAGAAATGCCAACTGAGAAGCAAGCCGAACTAACATAAGCCGATCCTGAGCGCGTTTGGACCGCGAAGGAAATCGCTCGGATGTTCCCGTTACCCAGCCTGCCTACGCGGCGATAATTTGACTTTTCTTTACTGCTATTTTGTTTGGGATGAAACTCTACACTAGGTAACAACTAACAAGTGGTCGACTAAGTAACTAAGTGGTCGTCTATTGGTAACACGTTTTTATTCCACAATTCACATGAATACAATCTGATCAAAGTGAGCTTTTGGTTTGATTCTGAAAGAAAGCGACAACACTTTAAATAAGTATGAACAGATTTCCTAAACTCACTTTGATCTTATGAATTAAGTGAACCTAAATCAATCAATCAATTTTATTGTAAATCTAGAATCATCAGTAATCATAAATCGTTATCAATATTCTAAATAAACCATAGCGAAAATCTTGAAACAAATCAACTCTATAGTAAATAGAATCATTCATTAATCTAGAATCATCATTAATCAAAATAAACCACAACTGATAATTATTAAGCGACATCATTTTTAAAATACGGTACGTAGTAACACTTATGTGAACGTACAAGATTTTATATTCCTACAGATTTCATATTATTCCATACCCTTCTCGGAGTCTTTTTAGACAAAAAGTCAAATTGTTGCCACGTAGGCAAGACTCGGTGTTGTGAACACCGGTTTTTGATGATATGGCTAGATCCCGTGTTGGCAACACCATGTCTAGTTGTTATACAAAAATCTTTATAAAATAACTTATTTCACAAACACTCTTCGAAAACATACTATTTATTCAAAAAAATCTCAGCAGGTGTTGGTCGCCATGGAGGTGGTTAGCAGGTTGTGACGGGAGGACGAGATTTGAATCTTTTCTGTGTTTGTATAAATATGAATATACAATGATAATTTTTTTGATGACATTTAGTAATAAATCTTTTTAAAATGTTCAAATAGGTTGTGACGGGAGGACGAGATTTGAATCTTTTCTGTGTTTGTATAAATATGAATATACAATGATAATTTTTTTGATGACATTTAGTAATAAATCTTTTTAAAATGTTCAAATTATTCTAGAGATGTGTGAACATGAGTTTCAACTGACGGGAGTAGAAGAAATATTGATGAAATACAATTGTTCAAGTCTTCATTAAAAGTTGACTCCTATATAGTCCGTATCATGTTTCTTAAAGAGACAAATATTAACCTCAGATGTATGACACGTGACTCAATTTTACTTAGATTACTTATTGTGCTGAACAACGAATCAGTTTCGTTTCGCCACAACGAACACAACAGACACTATGCGGCTGTTGTGGGTTCGTTTGTGGTCACGTTGTGAGGGCGAACCACGATCACTAAGAAGGTAACATATGCCACTTGGCTTGTTGTGATTGGATGGATGATTTGCTTGTGTTCAAACTAAAAGATGTGATTTTTTTTATTGCCTTATTCCATTCATTCTCCCCGTATATATGTACATCGTACATCCTCTGTATGTCAACTATAACAAACTTCCCTATGTATATAAGGGAATGATATGCATGATAAATACAAAGATATATGCTGATATCGCTTCATTTATATAAGTTTTATCTCGCGATATCTCCCTCACTTTGTTCGGTTTTTGATGATCTTGGAGCTTATTTTGTGTGCTATTGAGCTAAATGGTAATTTAAGGGCTAAGGACTTGATTTGGTGTAAAATTGACCAAATCTTGGGTAAAATTGGCTAAGAAATTAGAAAGTGCAGAATCAGCTCAAAAAGCGCCGCTCCTCAACTAAGAGCGCCGCTCCTATGGAGCAAAAGCGCCGCACCAACATTAAAAGCGACGTTCTTATGCACATTTCAGCTCCATTTTCTACCAGTGGCCAGAAGCGCCGTTCCTAAAGTCAAGAGCGCCGCTCCTATCTAGCCAAAAGCGGCGCTCCTATAGCAAAAGCGTCGTCCCAGAATGTTGCCAAAAGCGGCGTTCCTGATCAAAAACACCGCTCCTCACTTAAGCCAAAAGCGCCGCTCCGGCATCAAAAGCGGCGCTCCTGTCGCTGTTTCAGCCCAAATTTTCAGCACTATAAAAGGAACGAGATTAGGTCATTTTTCATATGCATCTTTAGAGAGCAGCTGTCTTAGGTCCGAATTCCACATATAAAAACCCTAATTTTATCATCCATTGGTGTTTAAGGGTGGATTCAAGGAAACTAGCTCAAGATTCATCATAATTTAGTTTTAGATTTTCATCTTCTTTACATGTTGGGTTGTAATCTTCACTTTACTTTACATACTTTGCATTAATTACTTGTAATAACTTGAAGATGATGATTGTTTATGTTTCTATGCTTATTATTAGTTTGATTTTGACCAATTGGGGTGTGATTGCAATTGAACTTGCTTGTTGATGATTATACTTGTTGGTTTGGCTAATTGCTATACTAAAATGCATGCTCCTAGTTTTAAACTTAATTTGACTTTTGACTTTGACAGGAGTTGACTTTTAGCAATTAAGTCATATTGTTCATGATTTCTTGTTGTGAAGAGCTTGTCCTGAAATTAAATGTAGGGGGCATGTTGCTCAATAAATAGTTGACGACTATAAATTTAATCGATGCTAATGTCATAGAAACAATTTTGCGTGTATTGTTTGTTGCGTCTATTTCAGGGAAGTGATAAAGGAGAGGGATACATAAGATCCACCGATGCTCATGAATGGTTGCAAGTACTTTTACCGGATGAAACAATTCAAGATAAAGTAATTAATAGGCTTCACATGTCGGTGTGCCCGGCCAAGTACATCATTTGGACCGACTTTGATTTGACGGGGTTAGGTCATCAGATTAGGGAAAAGTTCACGGTTGAAGAGGGTAATAAGGTTATGCGCCTATGGGAGATGCTCCTTTACATGAAAGAAAGTGTCTACCCATTGCTAACCCGTGAGTTCTTAGCAACTCTGAGGGTTGATTTCAAGGTCACCTCACCATGGATCTGCAACTACCTCACATTCAGGCTAGGGGTGCGGAATGGCAAATGAGCATGGCCCAATTCATAGCATGCTTAGGTCTCTACACGGATTCTGATCCCGATTCAACCTTCGCATACTTGGCAAAATGTGAAACCTACAACCCAAACGAGTTTGATCCCAAGCAAGCATGGAGTGCAATTAGTCATGTCAAGCTAACCTCCGCTAATCAAGTTCCTAGTGCGCTCAAGAGCCCCATACTTCGTTGCATCTAAAGGTTATTTTC
This sequence comes from Rutidosis leptorrhynchoides, assembly GCF_046630445.1. NCBI lineage: Eukaryota > Viridiplantae > Streptophyta > Magnoliopsida > Asterales > Asteraceae > Rutidosis > Rutidosis leptorrhynchoides. The sequence goes on along the minus strand of NC_092337.1, from coordinate 48,222,931 downwards.
CCAATCGGTCTTCCACCGAACGGAGGATGTTGATAAGATGACAATGTTCAATATTTAGTTGATTCATGCTATGCATAAGAAAAAGCACATTCACATTCCCAACCTTATCACAAGTTATCTATTCGACGCAAGTGGCGAGAAGTCAGAGCTCCCAAGTGTTGGTGGTCATTACGTGACTCGAATCGCGAATGTGACGACTGGAAATTTCTGACCAAATTTAAACTTAATCTTTGTATAATTATTGTTTCCGACACGATAAGCGAAGTCTATAAAGCTGAATCCCAAATTTTTTCTTTTTCAACTACTTTTATATATTCAATATTGTAATAACCCGGACTTTTCCATGATTATATATTATATGAGATTAATATTAACATGATTAAATGTTTCCAACATGATAAGCAATCAAACTTGATAAGACTTGATTAATTGAAACGTATTTTATGTAAACGTTTGACCACCCAATTTGTCCGATGATTCACGAACGTTAAAACTTGTAAAAACGACATGACGATATATATATATATATATATATATATATATATATATATATATATATATATATATATATATATATATATATATATATATATATATATATATATATATATATATATATATATGTATATATATTTAAAATGATATAATGATAAATAAGTATCTCATTAAGTATATTAACAAAGTATTATATATATATTTTCATACTACTAATTTAAAGAGTTTTCGAACAATGTATATGTTACTATTTAAACGACGTAATTAACTTATGTTAAAATGTATTTACATACAATGTATTACGAGTGTAAATACATTCTTACAAGTATTGAATACACTTTATAATTTACAAATACATATAAAGGATAGCCATACTCGTATTTCCGTTCAATTTCCTCGAGAATTCTACTCATATTCATACGTAATTTTTACCCGTATTATACACAGCTTCTAGAAGTATTTACTATTAGTATATACCAATAGAAATCTGCAATTATTTGTGTAATATGTCATCCATGACCTAATCAATTTAATATGTCATCCATGACTTAATACATTTTAACTTATCTTAGATATTTTCACTAAAAACCAAATTTTCAAGCCTATAAATAAGCACCATTTCTAACTCATTTTTACACATTCATTTTCCAAATTTTATTTCCAATTTTCACACACACTTGCAAGAACTCTATCAAGTTTTGTTCTACTACTTCTTTCTAGCAACTTTACATTCTAAACTTGAGATAAAAACTCTACTTCAACTCTTGTTCAATTCATATGTCTATAGCTATCTATATAAGAGTTTATAAACTATAACATAGTTTAGTTAATTCTAAACTTGTTCGCAAACAAAGTTAATTCTTCTAACTTGACTTTAAAAATAACTTAACACATGTTTTATATCTATATGATATACTAATTTAATGAGTTAAAACTTGAAAACAAGAAGAACACCGTAAAACCGGACATACGCCGTCGTAGTAAAACCGGGGGCTGTTTTGGGTGGGATAATTAAAAACTATCATAATCTTTGATTTAAAAGTTGTTCTTCTGGGAAAATGATATTTCATATGAACATGATACTATATCCAAAAATCATGGTTAAACTCAAAATTGAAGTATGTTTTTCAAAATGGTCATCAAGATGTCGTTCTTTCGACGAAAATAACTACCTCTTTCAAATATGGATTATAACTTGTAACTCCGACTATAAACCACCACTTTTCAGTTTAGTTTCACAAATTACAGTTCGTTACGAAACCATAGCAATTTGATTCACTCAAAACGGATTTATAACGAAGAAATTATGGGCAAAACAATATTGGTTAGAAATGGATAATTTGATTATGGGATTAATTCATTAAAATATATACTAACAATATCCTAGCTAACTTTTCTTGTATTATATATGTATTCTAACATGTCATGGTTACACAATACGTCGGATAAATCAAAAGACACCACATACACAATACGTGTAACTACAATAGCGGTATTATGGGTCATGATTGAGTCTTATACAACAAGTGTATACTATGTACTACTAATTGTGGACTACTAAATATGGACTATTAATTGTAGACTACTAACGTTGGACTGCTAACTTGACAACTTAAACAATCACATGTGATTGAAGTTATGATATGAATAATAGTTATATTACATTTTGATATATATATATATATATATATATATATATATATATATATATATATATATATATATATATATATATATATATTTATTACAGGTTCGTGAATCCAAGGATGACGGCCATATTTTTAATAAGTTAAAAACTTATTATTAATATACGTTTACTACCGTGAGTATATAGTCCCATTTTTAAACTCTAAAAATATTTTGGGATGAGAATACATGCATTTTATGTTTTACGATATGGACACAAGTACTTAAAATATATTCTACGTTGAGTTGTACTACCTTGCATATCTTCCCTAATAGCTTGGTAACTAATATTTACATGTTGTAAGAACATGTAAGCGCGAATTCTATTGATAGATCTATCGGGTTTGACAACCCCAACCGGGCTAGTCGCTCTAGTATCGTAAACGGTTGCATAGTACTTCATTTTTACTACACTTGATACAGTGTAGGGAGATTTCATAATAAAGGGAATCTGCCACATTAATGTTTAAGTATGGTTACTGAAGCGCTCAATAACTTATAGAATACTTTTATACACTTGCGAGTGTACATATATTTATAACTATGAAATCTTGTGGTCTATATTTATATCAATACTAAACCTAAATATCTCACCATCCTTTGTGTTGACTGTTTAAGCATGTTTATTCTCAGGTCCTTAAGAAAGTCTTCCGCTGTTGCATTATCTGAGCAAGCTGTGCATGGAGTCTCATACTTTTATAAAGTGTTGCATTCAATAAAACCTTTGTCATATATTATATTCGACTGTTACGTCATGTGTGTAGTATTTGAAAACCGATGTATTTTAGGGATTATTTCTTAAATAATCACCCACTTGTTTAAAACATGCATTATGTATAATAATGGTGTGCTTTTTATGAAACGAATGCAATATTTTCTAAAACGTATCATATAGAGGTCAATTACCTCGCTATGGGACCAATGAGTAACGTACTGCGTTTATAGTAATATGGACGGGTTGTTTCAGTTGGTATCAGAGGTGGTTTAAGTTGTTTAATCGGCTTAATCGTAGAGGGGGTTCTAACAGTGTTACATGTGACGAAGCATTGACTCTTACTCCTCGCAGTCCTATTATGGTTGGCTTTGCCGAGAGGCAGGGCTGTAAAATCAGTATCTGAGGTACGCTCAGTGGTCACCAGGCGGTTAGCTGGGAAGGCACTGAGTGGGATGCGTCCCCAACATTAAAGTTAGCATCAGAGCGGTAGTCTTAGCCAACCAGGTCTTGCATTAGTGTGTCTAACTGATAGTTGTTAGGATGCATTAGTGAGTCTGGACTTCGACCTTATCTGCATATTAAAAGTTTTTCTTATCATTCTTGTCGGAAATTACTTGTTTATCATCTTAAGTCTAGACGCGTCTTACTGCAATTATTGCATAGATAGTGTATAGACAAATATTCATATCTTATCATATCTATCACGGTAGACTTTGCCTAACGTCTTCCATAAATTCCTTTGTAACTTATGGGATTTTGATATTAAATATACATATGTAAATTATGTATTAAGAATATCAATCTAAGTCCTAAATCTTTTTCACATCAACAATCATTCCTCTGAATGTGTAAGGCGGATCCTTCACAAAGCTCGAGTTCATCGGATTCTAAAAGCTATTCCTATATGGAATTTCATTTAAGCTCCGAGAGCAGTCTAACTGTAATGAACCAACCAATTAGTCATCACCTTTTCTGGATGAATTGGGGGTGGGTTCGTGGACGAATCAATCAATTTAGACAATAAGAAGGCGATATGTTTCATGAATCTAATTTGCCTCTCGGTGGAGAACATGAGGCACTTACCGGAGAACCCGTTCGTAGCACCATTTTCTCTCTCCTTTCCAGGATATGCCGCAACGAGTATAATATTACTAATATTATTGAGGCTATCCGACCTTTACTCCGTATCTTGCATGGTGAATTATTTAGTAAAAAAAAAGTTTTTACTTTCATGGAAAGCAAAACTTCATTAGCAAGTGCATCCTACATCATTTCATTCCCTTTATAATGATCTTGACCTCTCTTTTTATTCAAGAAAATTTAAACCTCTTCTTTCACAATACAAAACAAAACAAATTCTCATCATCTCACATCAAACCACCACTAGCACCAGCACCAACACCAGCAGTACCAACAACATCACAAGCCTCAACATCGCAAGCCGCATTACGAGCATCAACATCATACGCACCGCAGGCACCGAGAGATACCAACAATAATGAGTGATGAAGTATTAATTCATTATTTCATTTAAGTTGGAGAAATATTCTGCGGCGATTATGTAATCTCTAAAGTTTTAGAGATTATTCATTTCTAGATCCAGCCGAAAATCAAATGAGTTTAATATTATATTAACTCATTAAATCTGTATTACATCTGAAGAAAATATACATACATATATTTTCATAAAGATTGTAATAAAATTCTCTTGTACAAAATATTACTTGTGAAATTTTAACAGGTAGATAATACCCGAGAAATATATAAGTTCACAATTAATATATAACACTCTTCAATTTGATTCAAAGATCATTAACTATACTCACTATCTTCACAGCAATACACAATCATTTCATACAAATTCAATTACATATTCTGATTTTAACAGAACAGAATCCAAGTCAAAGATTTAACAAGTGATATCACTCTTAGATCCCTGCATCTTTCAAAGCTATACTTTGACTTCAAAACTGTGCTAGAACATCACTTCTATTCATAAAACCCTAGAAAAATATTCATGTCATTCAAAATTCTAGAACATCATATGTATATTGACGATTACAATCCGTGTTCAAACCCTTCATGATTCTTGAAAACCCCTCAATTAAGAAACAATCGAGAGGCTGATCCAACCACACGTTATCTACAGAAAGAAAGATTTATGCATATAGTAATGCACATAGAAAACTTTTGGAAGCTAAAACGTATCCGTGCTAAATCCTTTGGCATTGTTATTACCGAAAATAACTTTGCAATCCCTTTCCAAAGTAGCCAATTTTGTCGCACCTCCAACAAATCAACTTCGACTTCTCATTCGAATAAGTCTTATTATAACTTTGATATTGAAAGGACCCGTTCATATACATTATAAACGATTCACAACAGTTGATTACATCGCGAGGTATTTTGACCTCTATATGATACATTTTACAAACATTGCATTCGTTTTTAAAAGACAAACTTTCTTTACAACGAAAGTTAACGGCATGCACACCATTTCATAATACATCCAACTATAATTGACATAATAATAATCTTGATGAACTCAATGACTCGAATGCAACGTCTTTCAAAATACGCCATGAATGACTCCAAGTAATATCCTTAAAATGAGCTAATGCACAGCGGAAGATTTCTTTAATACCTGAGAATAAACATGCTTTAAAATATCAACCAAAAGGTTGGTGAGTTCATAGATTTATCATAACAATCATTTCAATATATTAATAGACCACAAGATTTCCGTTTATAAATATATGTACACTCGCAAGTGTATAAGAGTATTCTATAAATTGTAGGCACCCGGTAACAAGCCTTAACGTTCATGTTTTACCCTCTGAAGTACACCAGATCAGGTGTGTTTAAAATAACCTCGAAGTACTAAAGCATCCCATAGTCAGGATGGGGTTTGTCAGGCCCAATAGATCTATCTTTAAGATTCGCGCCTACCGTACATAGACAAGTAGTTTAATGTTACCAAGCTAAGGGTATATTTCTGGTTTAAACCCACGTAGAATTAGTTTTAGTACTTGTGCCTATTTCGTAAAACATTTATAAAAAACAGCGCATGTATTCTCAGTCCCAAAAATATATATAAAAGGGAGCAAATGAAACTCACCATACTGTATTTCGTAGTAAAAATACATATAACGTCATTTAACAAGTGCAAGGTTGGCCTCGGATTCACGAACCTATATTAATTATATATATTTATATGTTGGTCAATATTTGTCTAACAATTTTTGGTCAAGTCATAGTGTACCACAATCCTAATGCTCGAGACTAATATGCAAAAGTCAACAAAAGTCAACTTGACCCAAAATGACTTCTAAAATTTATACGTGTTTATTATATAACTTAACTATAGTCGTTTTATATATTTAAATATATTTATTAGATTTTATAATAATAAAAGTCATTTATTAATAAAAATTTATATTAACGTTTATATATGATAAAATATACTTTTATATATCTTAAGTAGTAAAATTTATAAAGTTCACTTAATATCTTAAAACTATAGTGGTAAGTATTATTAATGTAATTATATTACGCGTGGTGAAAAATATCTTTGTATCCCCTATTTATTTGATAAAATAATATTGATCATAATAATAATAAGTAAAAGTTGTATTATTTTGTAATAATAATTATTATTATTCTATAAAAAAATAACAATATTTATATTTACTAAAAATGTTATTATGATAAAATGATATTACTAACATAATAGTAATAATGATATTTTATAATAACAATGATATTTCTATTAAAATAATAACGACGATAGTAATAATAATCGTTTTAACAATAATACTGAAATTCAGTTGACTATAACTTCAAATCCGTTCATCGAAACCATTCGATATCTAAATGAAAAGTTCTTAATTTTTCGCTAGCTTTCCAATGACATGCATATCATATACCCTATCTCAGTAGCATATGTATCTAATTCAGGATTCAACAAACCTATCTAAGGACAATATCGAATGTACAAGAATGCATAATCCTATATACTCGAGCACTAGTCAGGGATACACTATTGATATATAAAAGTTAAGTTATGAGTGCTCACGTATCAATATTGAGATTCAATATTGCAGGAAAGTACGTAGACGCAACGGAGATGATAAACACTAGATTGACCTCACGAGCATACCCATGAACCATACCCATCACCTCCTTAGCTATAACCCATAATTTCCTTAGCTTCGACTCATTCAAAAAACTATTTTGAAATCACTCGGACATCACTCCGTCGTAATATTTTATGTATACTAATAATATCTTGAAATAATACAGAGCAAATATATATATATATATATATATATATATATATATATATATATATATATATATATATATATATATATATATATATATATATATATATATATATATATATATATATATATATATATATAAATCGATTGAGAGATTTTAGAGAAATATATTTTCAAGTTTCTATGAAATAATGAAACCTATTGAATTCTATTTATAATAGATTTTTGAATTATTAAAGTGAATTATTAAAGTATGAATTATTAAAGTGAATTATTAAAGTATGAATTATTAAAGTGAATTATTAAAGTATGAATTATTAAAGTGAATTATTAAAGTATGAATTATTAAAGTGAATTATTAAAGTATGAATTATTAAAGTATGAATTATTAAAGTATGAATTATTAAAGTGAATTATTAAAGTTAAAGTAAAGTAAAAGTAAAGTAAAGGTAAAGTTAAAGTATAGTAAAAGTACAAAAACTATGTATGTATAATACGCGTATAAATATATACAATATTAATTTAAATCGTTATATATATTTAATGAAATAAAATATAAATATCGTTATATTTATTATACTGGTTAAGTAATGAGTTGTCAAAAGTGATTCTAGATATTTATAAAAGTTATATACGTTTTAATAATAAAGTTCTTTTTAAACTGAAAACGTTTTTGTACGTTTGAAAATAGATTAATAGAATATTATGGAAACCAATTCTCCACTAGCTTTTGTCTAACTTTCATAAATGACACTTTTTATTTTTATTTATAAATAGCTTTATAAATTATTCTGAATATCGTTAAGAGGAATAGATTTCTCAAATCATAGTGGACCTCTCAACAGAGACTTGTAATCATAATTCAATGTTTCCTATAATTCAATCATTTAATATATTTTTTTTAATTTCGTCGATAATCATATTGAAACAAATACGTTCATATAAAGCATTATACTTTTAAATACTTTGTTGACATTTTCAATTTATAACATATACACATATACATACATATTCATATATGTTCATTTAATGGTTCGTGAATCATTGGAATTTGGTCGAGGTTTAAATGAATGTATAAACATAGTTTAAAATCCTTGAGATTTAACTTAACAAACATTGCTTATCGTGTCAGAATAATAGAAAGATAAAGTTTAAATTTAGTCGGAAATTTCCGGGTCGTCACAGATATATACGTTTGCCCTTTCATCATCGTTACCGGGGAACCTTTTATATTCCGCCACAGTAGCAGCAAACTTACCAGCAACTTCATTAATCTTTGACTTAAATCTCTCCGAAAAATCACTATATTTATCGAAACCCTATCATGTGCTTTTCCACATTTTGTAACAATAATTGCCCTACCAACTACCGAGAATCATCAAACATTATTTCGAATCTTGCAGCGTATCTACGCCAACAGTTATATGCATACATACAACATTTACCTCCTAGAATTTTGATCTTAAATTCTGAAATCCTGAAAAGCACTCAGTCTACAAATCAATCCACTGAACTTTGAAAAAAAGCCGAATGAAGCAGCAGAAACTGTAGCCAACCATAACGGTCAAAAGTTCGATGATAAAGAATAGTATGTTGGAAAAGCTCAAAAGAAAAGTTTGGAACTGGAAAACGGATTGAGCAAACCATGAAGGAGGCTGTGGACAAATCACAAAGACTAAACCCGCCTTCAAAGAATCCAAATGATTCAGTATCTGCTAAAGTCATTAACGAATACCTTGCTCCCGACTCTACACTTTACGGATAAATCTTCATCATCATCCATCGATATTAGAAATTCTAAGATATCATCGTATCTTTCATTATAAATATCCTCAATATTTCTGAAGATATTTTCATAACAATTCTTATCTGAAATCATTTATCTTTTCGCAATATCAGTGTTACATCAGAAAGGAAACTATTTTAGTTTCTAAATTATGAAAAATTCAAATTTAAAATTTGAATGTTTTTTGAAGTAATGTTGGGAACTGAAGCATGAGTTAGTATAATATAATGACACTTGATCAACGTTATTATATTACAGTAAGTCAAGCTGAGTTTCTAATGGAACGTGATGATTCACAGACCATAACGTCATCATGTGCCATATTACACGACTCTTACATTCTACCTAATCTCCAAACATATCGAGAACATATCTTCCTGATAGTTCTATCTTTTCTCTTGAATTCTGGTAATTTAACCAATCAAGATCATGCTATTACAATCTCTCTCTTAGAACATTAGTCATGTTCATTCAAAACTTCATACCTACGAATTCTGGACCATTATTCGCTTTACTTAAAGTCGGGAAGAGAAAACAAAAGTATGGAATTCCAAAATATAAAGGAAAATATAAAGTCTGAAAAAAATTACAAACCGTGTATATCAATACATATTGCAACGTAAAGATACGGGAGAATTAAAAACACTATAACCCCAAGGTAATAATAGAAGAAAATAAATTCCTCCGGTGGAAGATGAAAAAGAAGAAGGACAGATACAAAGGTCAGGAATATATCCAGAATTAGAACCGGATGGAGCATATTGACGAATATTTTAGAAATATGAATTGGGAAAGAAAGTATAGAAGATGGGAGTGTGGAAACAAGGAAATGAAGAGGGTAGATTTATAGTGAAATATTCGACAGAGCAATCAAAACAGTTCATCGTATCTAACTAAAGAGAATTCTAATTTCCTTAATTACCGAAGAATCAAATCTTATTACGAAGATCTTCCCTAAATCCCTTGAACTCCAGAAATCAACCCTATCTACGTCAAAAGATATGACAAAACTTTACTTTACTCATTTCACTCTTCTGTGATAACTTCACTCGTACTTTTCACAAGAATCAAATTGTTTTATCCATATTATTCACTGATGATAAAACCTTAATTTCCAACTCATGTGAGTCATGAAAACATACTTATTGTCAGCCATGACGATCCCAATCAAATTTTGGGACGAAATTTCTTTAACGGGTAGGTACTGTGACGACCCAGAAATTTTTGACCAAATTTAAACTTAATCTTTGTATAATTAATGTTTCTGACACGATAAGCGAAGTCTATAAAGCTGAATCCCAAATTTTTTTTCCCAACTACTTTTATATATTCAATATTGTAATAACCCGGACTTTGTAGTGACCCGAACTTTTCCATATTTATATATATATATATTAAATGAAATTGATATTTACATGATTAAATGTTTCTAACATTGTTAAGCAATCAAACTTGTTAAGACTTGATTAATTAAAAATGAGATTCATGTAGACAATTGACCATCCGAGTTGACCGGCGATTCACGAACGTTAAAACTTGTAAAAACTATATGATGATGTATATATATATATATATATATATATAGTTAACATGATATTATGATAAGTAAGTATCTCACTAGGTATATTAACAATGAGTTATATACATAAAAAATGAGATTACTAAGTTAAGAAACTCGAAACGATATATATAACGATTATCGTTATAACAACGTCTTACTAAATACATATGTATCATATTAAGGTATTGTTACACTATATTTAACATGATAAAGTGATAATTATATATATCATTATGTATGTTAACAATGAACTACATATGTAAAACAAGACTACTAACTTATGGATTTCGAAACGAGGCATATATGTAACGATTATCGTTGTAACGACATTTTAATGTATATATATCATATTAAGATATATTCATACATCATAATATCATGATAATATAATAATTTAACATCTCATTAGATATAATAAACAATGGGTTAACTACATTAAATGAGATCGTTAACTTAAAGGTTTCAAAACAACACTTACATGTAACGACTAACGATGACTTAACGACTCAGTTAAAAATGTATATACATGTAGTGTATTTAGATGTATTAGTACACTTTTTAAAGACTTCAAGACACATATCAAAGTACTTCTACTTAACAAAAATGCTTACAATTACATCCTCATTCATTTTCATCAACAATTCTACTCGTATGCACCCGTATTTGTACTCGTACAATACACAGCTCCTAGATTTACATACTATTGGTATATACACTTCAATGATCAGATATTAGCAGCCCTTGTGAGTCACCTAAACATGTAGGAATCATAGTTTGGCAACTAGCATGAAATATCTCACAAAATTACAAAAAATATTATAAATCATTCATGACTTATTTACAAAAAAAAAAAACTTACATATCCTTTATATCTAATCCATATACCAACGACTAAAAACACCTACAAACACTTTCATTCTTCAATTTTCTTCATCTAATTAATTTCTCTCAAGTTCTATCTTCAAGTTCTAAGTGTTCTTCATAAATTCTATAAGTTCTAGTTTCATAAAATCAAGAATACTTTCAAGTTTACAAGTCTACTTCCAAGCTTTCTAATCCATTCCAAGTAATTATCTAAGATCAAGAAACCTCTATTATTTACAGTAGGTTATCATTCTAATTCAAGGTAATATTCATATTCAAACTTTGATTCAATTTCTATAACTATAAACTATCTTAATTCGAGTAAAAATCTTACTTGAACTTGTTTTTTTTATCATGATTCTACTTCAAGAACTTTCAAGTCATCCAAGATCCTTTGAAGCTAGATCAATTTTTGTCACTTCCAGTAGGTTTACCTACTAAACTAAAGGTAGTAATGATGTTCATAACATCATTCGATTCATATATATATATAACTATCTTATTCGAAGATTTAAACTTGTAATCACTAGAACATAGTTTAGTTAATTCTAAACTTGTTCGCAAACAAAGTTAATCCTTCTAACTTAACTTTTAAAATCAACTAAACACATGTTCTATATCTATATGATATGCTAACTTAATGATTTAAAACTTGGAAACACGAAAAACACCGTAAAACCGGACATACGCCGTTGTAGTAACACTGCGGGCTGTTTTGAGTATGATAATTAAAAACTATGATAAACTTTGATTTAAAAGTTGTTCTTCTGGGAAAATGATTTTTATTATGAACATGAAATTATATCCAAAAATCATGGTTAAACTTAAAGTGAAAGTATGTTTTCAAAATGGTCATCAAGATGTCGTTCTTTTGATAGAAATAACTACCTCTTTAAAAAATGACTTGTAACCTGTATTTCGACTATAAACTTATACTTTTTCTATTTAGTTTCATAAATTTCAGTTCATTATGAAACCATAGCAACTTGAATCACTCAAAACGGATTTGAAACGAAGAAATGACGGGTAAAACAAAATTGGATAAATTTGCTAGTTTTAGCTACGAAAATTTTGTAACAAATCTAGACTAACCATAACTTAACTAACTTATATTGTATTCTAATATATATTATGTAATCTTGGAATACCATAGACACGTATACAATGTTTTGACATATCATATTGACCCATATATATATATATATATATATATATATATATATATATATATATATATATATATTATTTGGAACAACCATAGACACTCTATATGCAGTAATGCTTGAGTTAGCTATACAGGATTGAGGTTGATTCCAAAATAATATATATACTTTGAGTTGTGATCTAGCCTGAGACTTGTATACACTGGGTCGTGGATTGATTCGAGATAATATATATTGATTTATTTCTGTACATCTAACTGTGGACAACTAGTTATAGATTACTAACGTTGGACTGCTAACTTAACAAGCTTAAATTATTAAAACACAATAAAAAATGTTGTGAATATATTTCGATCATAATTTGATATATATGTACATATTTGTTATAGGTTCGTGAATCGACCAGTGGCCAAGTCTTACTTCCCGACGAAGTAAAAATCTGTGAAAGTGAGTTATAGTCCCACTTTTAAAATCTAATATTTTTGGGATGAGAATACATGCAGTTTTATAAATGTTTTATGAAATAGACACAAGTAATCGAAACTACATTCTATGGGTGAATGATCGAAGCCGAATATGCTCCTTTTTGCTTGGTAGCATAAGAATTAGTAAACCGATCTACTAATTGACGCGAATCCTAAAGATAGATCTATTGGGCCTAACAAACCCCATCCATAGTTGCGGATGCTTTAGTACTTCGATGTTGTTTTATCATGTCCAATGGATGTCCCGAAATGATAGGGGATATTCTTATATGCATCTTGTTAATGTCGGTTACCAGGTGTTCAATCCATATGAATGATTTTTATGCATGCATGTTGTTTACAAGAAATGGAAATATGAAATCTTGTGGTCTATTATTACGAATTGATAAATATATAGGTTAAACCTATAACTCACCAACATTTTTGTTGACGTTTAAAGCATGTTTATTCTCAGGTGATTATTAAGAGCTTCCGCTGTTGCATGCTAATTTATGGACAAGAGTTGGAGTCAGCATGCTTGTATAATATTGTTTAAAAACTGCATTCCAAGATTTAAATTGATGTGTAATATTATTGTAAACCATTATGTAATAATCGTGTGAAAATGTTATATTTTAGATTATCATTATTTGATAATTGTCATAATATTTTTAAACCTTTATCAATAAAATAAAGGTTATGGTTTGTTTTAAAATCGAATGCACTCTTTGAAAAACGTCTATTATACCGGTCAAAACCTCGCAACGAAATCAATTAATATGGAACGTATATAATCGATATGAACTGGACATTTCAGACTTTTCCATGATTATATATTATATGAGATTAATATTTACATGATTAAATATTTCCAACATGATAAGCAATCAAACTTGATAAGACTTGATTAATTGAAACGGATTTTATGTAAACATTTGACCACCCAGTTTGTCCGATGATTCACGAACGTTAAAACTTGTAAAAACGACATGAAGATATATATATATATATATATATATATATATATATATATATATATATATATATATATATATATATATATATATATATATATATATATATATATATATATATATATATATATGGATATATATATTTAAAATGATATAATGATAAGTAAGTATCTCATTAAGTATATTAACAAAGTATTATATATATATTTTCATACTACTAATTTAAAGAGTTTTCGAACAATGTATATGTTAATATTTAAACGACGTAATTAACTTATGTTAAAATGTATTTACATACAATGTATTACGAGTGTAAATAAATTCTTACAAGTATTGAATACACTTTATAATTTATAAATACATATAAAGGATAGCTATACTCGTATTTCCGTTCAATTTCCTCGAGAATTCTAGTCATATTCATACGTTATTTTTACCCGTATTATACACAGCTTCTAGAAGTATTTACTATTAGTATATACCAATAGAAATCTGCAATTATTTGTGTAATATGTCATCCATGACCTAATCAATTTAATATGTCATCCATGACTTAATACATTTAACTTATCTTAGATATTTTCACTAAAAACCAAATTTTCAAGCCTATAAATAAGCACCATTTCTAACTCATTTTTACACATTAATTTTCCAAATTTTATTTCCAATTTTCACACACACTTGCAAGAACTCTTTCAAGTTTTATTCTACTACTTCTTTCTAGCAACTTTACATTCTAAACTTGAGGTAAAAACTCTACTTCAACTCTTGTTCAATTCATATGTCTATAGCTATCTATATAAGAGTTTATAAACTGAACATAGTTTAGTTAATTCTAAACTTGTTCACAAACAAAGTTAATCCTTCTAACTTGACTTTAAAAACAACTTAACACATGTTTTATATCTATATGATATACTAACTTAATGATTTAAAACTTGGAAACACGAAGAACATCGTAAAACCGAACATACGCCGTCGTAGTAAAATCGGGGGCTGTTTTGGGTTGGATAATTAAAAACCATCATACTCTTTGATTTAAAAGTTGTTCTTCTTGGAAAATAATATTTCATATGAACATGATACTATATCCAAAAATCATGGTTAAACTTAAAATTGAAGTATGTTTTTCAAAATGGTCATCAAGATGTCGTTCTTTCGACGAAAATGACTACCTCTTTCAAATATGGATTATAACTTGTAACTCCGACTATAAACCACCACTTTTTCAGTTTAGTTTCACAAATTACAGTTCATTACAGAACCATATCAATTTGATTCACTCAAAACGGATTTATAACGAAGAAATTATGGGCAAAACAATATTGGTTAGAAATGGATAATTTGATTATGGGATTAATTCATTAAAATATATACTAACCATATCCTAGCTAACTTTTCTTGTATTATATGTAGTGACCCAAACTTTTCCATGTTTATATATATTAATTGAGATTGATATTTACATGACTAAATGTTTCCAACGTGTTAAGCAATCAAACTTGTTAAGACTTGATTAATTGAAATAGGTTTCATATAGACAATTGACCACCCAAATTGACCGGTGATTCACGAACGTTAAAACTTGTAAAAACTATACGATGACATATATATGGTTATATATATAGTTAACATGATTTTATTATAAGTAAGTATCTCATTAGGTATTTTAACAATGAGTTATATACATAAAAATGAGACTATTAAATTAAGAAACTCGAAAACGATATATATAACGATTATCGTTATAACAACGTCTTAATAGGTACATATGAATCATATTAAGATATTGATACACTTGGTTAATTATGTTAAATGATAAGTAAATATATCATTAAGTGTATTAACAATGAACTACATATGTAAAAATAAGACTACTAACTTAATGATTTCGAAACGAGACATATATGTAACGATTATCGTTGTAACGACATTTAACTGTATATATATCATACTAAGATATATTATATATCATAATATCATGATAATGTAACAATTTATCATCTCATTTGATATATTAAACAATGGGTTAACAACATTTAACAAGATCATTAACCTAAAGGTTTCAAAACAACATTTACATGTAACGACTAACGATGACTTAACGACTCAGTTAAAATGTATATACATGTAGTGTTTTAATATGTATTCATACAATTTTGAAAGACTTCAAGACACTTATCAAAATACTTCTACTTAACAAAAATGCTTACAATTACATCCTCGTTCAGTTTCATCAACAATTCTACTCGTATGCACCCTTATTCGTACTCGTACAATACACAGCTTTTAGATGTATGTACTATTGGTATATACACTCCAATGATCAGCTCTTAGCAGGCCATGTGAATCACCTAACACATGTGGGATACATCATTTGGCAACTAGCATTAAATATCTCATAAAATTACAAAAATATGAGAAATCATTCATGACTTATTTACATGAAAACAAAATTACATATCCTTTATATCTAATCCATATACCAACGACCAAAAACACCTACAAACACTTTCATTCTTCAATTTTCTTCATCTAATTGATCTCTCTCAAGTTCCATCTTCAAGTTCTAAGTGTTCTTCATAAATTCCATAAGTATAGTTTCATAAAAATCAAGAATACTTCCAAGTTTGCGAGTCTACTTCCAAGCTTTCTAATCCATTCCAAGTAATCATCTAAGATCAAGGAACCTTTGTTATTTACAGTAGGTTATCTTTCTAATTCAAGGTAATATTCATATTCAAATTTGATTCAATTTCTACAACTATAACAATCTTATTTCGAATGAAAATCTTACTTGAACTGTTTTCGTGTCATGATTCTGTTTCAAGAACTTTCAAGCCATCCAAGGATCCTTTGAAGCTAGATCCATTTTTCTCATTTCCAGTAGTTTTATCCAGAAAACTTGAGGTAGTAATGTTGTTCATAACATCATTCGATTCATACATATAAAGCTATCTTATTCGAAGGTTTAAACTTGTAATCACTAGAACATAGTTTAGTTAATTCTAAACTTGTTCGCAAACAAAAGTTAATCCTTCTAACTTGACTTTTAAAATCAACTAAACACATGTTCTATATCTATATGATATGCTAACTTAATGATTTAAAACCTGGAAACATGATGAACACCATAAAATTGGATATA
Source organism: Rutidosis leptorrhynchoides (assembly GCF_046630445.1). NCBI lineage: Eukaryota > Viridiplantae > Streptophyta > Magnoliopsida > Asterales > Asteraceae > Rutidosis > Rutidosis leptorrhynchoides. The sequence goes on along the minus strand of NC_092337.1, from coordinate 48,205,792 downwards.
CGCCGTCGTAGTGAAACCGGGGGATGTTTTGGTTTGGATAATTAAAAACTATGATAAACTTTGATTTAAAAGTTGTTCTTCTGGGAAAATGATTTTTCATATGAACATGAAACTATATCCAAAAATCAAGGTTAAACTCAAAGTGGAAGTATGTTTTCTAAAATGGTCATCTAGACGTCGTTCTTTCGACTGAAATGACTACCTTTATAAAAATGACTTGTAACTTATATTTCCGACTATGAACCTATAATTTTTCTGTTTACATTCATAAAATAGAGTTCAATATGAAACCATAGCAATTTGATTCACTCAAAACGGATTTAAAATGAAGAAGTTATTGGTAAAACAAGATTGGATATTTTTGATCTTTTTAGCTACGGGAAATGTTTAACAAATCTATACAAATCATATCCTAGCTAACTTATATTGTATTATACATGTATTCTAATATATCATGTAATCTTGGGATACCGTAGACACGTATGCAAATGTTTTGACATATCATATCGACCCATGTATATATATTATTTGGAACAACCATAGACACTCTATATGCAATAATGTTGGAGTTAGCTATACAGGGTTGAGGTTGATTCTAAAAATATATATACTTTGAGTTGTGATCTAGCCTGAGACGTGTATACACTGGGTCGTGGATTGATTCAAGATAATATATATCGATTTATTTCTGTACATCTAACTGTGGACAACTAGTTGTACGTTACTAACGAGGACAACTGACTTAATACACTCAAATCTTTAAAACGTATTAAAAATGTTGTAAATATATTTTGATCATATTATGATATATATGTACATATTTGTATAGGTTCGTGAATCGATCCGTGGCCAAGTCTTATTTTCGAGGAAGGAAATATCTGTGAAAGTGAGTTATAGTCCCACTTTTAAAATCTAATATTTTTGGGATGAGAATACATGCAGGTTTTATAAATGATTTACAAAATAGACACAAGTACGTGAAACTACATTCTATGGTTGAATTATTGAAATCGAATATGCCCCTTTTTATTAAGTCTGGTAATCTAAGAATTAGGGAACAGACACCCTAATTGACGCGAATCCTAAAGATAGATCTATTGGGCCTAACAAATCCCATCCAAAGTACCGGATGCTTTAGTACTTCGAAATTTATATCATATCCGAAGGGTGTCCCGGAATGATGGGGATATTCTTATATATGCATCTTGTTAATGTCGGTTACCAGGTGTTCACCATATGAATGATTTTTACCTCTATGTATGGGATGTGTATTAAAATATGAAATCTTGTGGTCTATTGTTACGATTTGATATATATAGGTTAAACCTATAACTCACCAACATTTTTGTTGACGTTTAAAGCATGTTTATTCTCAGGTGAATACTAAGAGCTTCCGCTGTTGCATACTAAAATAAGGACAAGATTTAGAGTCCATGTTTGTATGATATTGTGTAAAAACTGCATTCAAGAAACATATGTCGATGTAATATATTTCTATTGTAAATCATTATGTAATGGTCGTGTGTAAACAGTATATTTTAGATTATCATTATTTGATAATCTACGTAATGTTTTTAAAACCTTTATTGATAAAATAAAGGTTATGGTTGTTTTAAAAATGAATGCAGTCTTTGAAAAACGTCTCATATAGAGGTCAAAACCTCGCAACGAAATCAATTAATATGGAACGTTTATAATCAATATGAACGGGACATTTCAGTTGGTATCCGAGCGTTGGTCTTAGAGAACCAGAAAATTTGCATTAGTGTATCTTATCGAGTTTGTTAGGATGCATTAGTGAGTCTGGACTTCGACCGTGTTTTCTTTAAAAATGATTGCTTAATATTTTTGTTGGAAACTATATATTATTAACATGTAAATATTATGTGATATATTAATCTCTTAACATGTTTGATATTGTGTGATAGATGTCTACCTCTAGCACAAATCCCATTGACTCACCTAATAATAACGAAGAGTCGAATATATATTGGCAAGATTCACAAGTTCCCGAAGACTCGGAAGAAGAGGAAACGGAATCGGAAGAAGAGGAACCGGAAGAAGAGGAACCAGAAGAAGAGGAACCGGAAGAAGAAGAGGTTCCGGAGGGGGGAATAGTAGGAACCACAGAAAACCGGTCAAATAAAAGAAAATCCTCAACCAATGGACCAAAGTTAATAATGGTCAATGGTGTTTCCGCTAAGGAAGCAAAATATTGGGAAAATTACTAATTTTCCGATGAATCGGATCCTGATGAGGATTCCGATAATGTTATAGAAATTACCCCGATCCAATTTAATGAGGTAAAAGAAAATAATAAGGGAAAAGGCATCAAAATAGAGAAATCTGATTCCGACCCCGATGAACTTTATATGTACCGTCAACACTCGTATTTTCAATATCGTGACAATAACCCGGGAACCTCTAAACCACTAGGTTTTTCTAAACCAATGTGGAAAACGACGACTCGTATTAGAGGAACATCATATATCCCTAGAAGATTAGGAAAAAGAACCAAGTCTGAAGAAGAAGAAACCAGTGATTCAGATTAGAGGGGTGTGAGCATGTTGTGTAATAAATGTATTGTAGTGTGCTTGTACTTTTATGTTCTATGTAAAAATTGCTTGTATTGTTTGTTTTTACGAATCTAATCCTTGTCTATTTTACAGTATAAAAACAAAATGGACGTTAAGGGTAGACAACCGAATATTTTAGAAGACCTACCAGAGGATATGATTGAGGAAATCTTGTCTAGAGTCGGTCAGAATTCATCAGCACATTTAGTTATGGTGAAATTAACTTGTCAAACATTTGAAAGACTTTCCAGAAATGCCTTAGTTTATAAAAGGCTTTCCTTTGATAGGTAGGGTATATCACATTGGGGAGACTTTAAGTTACGCCGTGTTTTCTTTAAAGCGTTAAATGCGGGGAACCCAAATGCAATTTTACGCTACTGGTTAAGAACCTATTTTGACTCAACATATCCCAACATAGGATTTCGTGAATTAGAAAGAGCTTATAACATGCAACATAAAGAAGCATGTTATGCTTATAGGTTAGTGATGTTCGCTTCTTACCAAAGTGAGAAAAAGAACATCGGATTGCAGCTTTTAAATAAAACTTTCCCACAAGTGACGGATTCAGTAGTTGGGGTGAGAAACAAGGTTTTTAGATTATTACGGGGCTGTTGGACATTACAAAACCCTCGTCCTTTTGACGACATTACAACATGCTGCCTAGCTAATGGTCATAACGGTTATTTTCCACAAGACCAAGGATGGGAAGTCGTCTTAGTAAAACCAGAATGCATGACTTGTTTCTGGACTTAAGAATTACGTGTCTTTATTTCCTTTGCTGAACAACTTGTGTATTAACTAGATTTATCTTCAAAACTGTCCTGTATCATAGTGTAATATATTTCATGTTATATGTAATATAGCAAAGTTGTAAGTTTGAAGAATAGTTGTATGTGATATATTATTATAATCAGTTTTTCATATGGAATTGTAGTAGTTGAATTGTATATTAGCTACTAAATATGAACTTAACGGGTAGGTAGTACCCGAATTTAAACTTATAAAACGCTAATATGAAGAAAAAGCTTTTATAAATGAGTTCATATTATGCTACGAGATATTATTGACTACTCTTAATATTCTGTATGATTAAATTGTTTCATTTGACTATTTTGAAGGAAATGGCACCGACTACTCGACACACCTTGAATATGAGCGAAGAGGAATTTCTTGCCTTTCTTGCTTCAAACATAGCCGCAGTACAGGCCACGCTACATACCAACAATAACTCTGAATCTAGCAATACAGCTAACGGCGCAAGAAATCGTGTAGGATGCTCCTACAAGGAATTCACTGCCTGCAAACCTTCAGAATTTGATGGGACCGAAGGACCAATCGGATTGAAACGGTGGACCGAGAAAGTTGAATTGGTGTTTGCCATAAGTAAGTGTGCTGAAGGAGACAAAGTGAAGTACGCTACGCATACCTTCACATGTATTGCGTTAACATGGTGGAATACCTATCTAGAGCAAGTGGGACAAGATGCTGCTTACGCGCTACCGTGGTCAGCATTCAAGCACTTGATGAACGAGAAGTACCGTCCCAGAAACGAGGTCAATAAGCTCAAGTCAGAACTTAGAGGGTTACGAACACGGGGATTCGATATTACTTCGTACGAAAGACGATTCACAGAATTATGCCTATTGTGTCCGAGAGCGTTCAAAGATGAGGAAGAGAAGATCGACGCGTTTATGAAAGGGTTACCGGAGAGAATCCAAGAAGATATAAGTTCACACGAGCCTGCCTCCATACAAAAGGCATGTAGAATGGCTCACAAACTAGTAAACCAGATTGAGGGAAGAATTAAAGAACATGCGGCCGAAGAGGCCAACGTGAAGTTAGTCAAAAGAAAGTGGGAAGAAAACGGTGATAAGAGTCACCAAAACAACAACAACTATCCCAACAATCGCAACATCAATCGCAACTACAATAAATGGCACAACAACAACAACAACTACAACAATCATCCCAACAACAATAACAACCGCAACAACAACAACAATCAGAAGCAGCTATGCCAAAGGTGTGAAAAGTATCACTCGGGGTTCTGCACCAAATTTTGCAACAAGTGTAAAAGAAATGGTCATAGTGCGGCGAAGTGTAAGGTCTACAGACCAGGGGTTAACAGAACGAAAGGAACAAATGGTGTCGGAACGAGTAATGGAGGAGCAAGTAGTGTCGGAGTAAGTTATGCCAATGTAGTTTGTTATAAATGTGGAAAACTGGGCCACATTATTAGAAATTGCCCAAACCAGGAGAACACGAATGGACAAGGCCGCGGAAGAGTTTTCAATATTAATGCGGCAGAGGCACAGGAAGACCCGGAGCTTGTTACGGGTACGTTTCTTATTGACAATAAATTTGCTTACGTTTTATTTGATTCAGGTGCGGATAGAAGCTATATGAGTAGAGATTTTTGTGCTAAATTAAGTTGTCCATTGACGCTGTTGGATAGTAAATTTTTACTCGAATTAGCAAACGGTAAATTAATTTCAGCAGATTATATATGCCGGAATCGAGAAATTAAACTAGGTAGCGAAATATTTAAGATTGATTTACTACCAGTAGAGTTAGGGAGTTTTGATGTAATAGTTGGTATGGACTGGCTGAAGGAGATGAAAGCAGAGATCGTATGTTACAAAATGCAATTCGCATTGTACGAGAAGAAGGAGAACCCTTAATGGTGTATGGAGAAAAGGGCAACACGAAGCTACATCTTATTAGTAATTTGAAGGCACAAAAACTAATAAGAAAAGATTGCTATGCTGTTCTAGCACACGTTGAGAAAGTACAAACTGAAGAAAAGAGCATCAATGATGTTCCCATCGCAAAAGAATTTCCCGATGTATTTCCAAAAGAATTACCGGGACTACCTCCACATCGATCTGTTGAATTTTAAATAGATCTTGTACCATGAGCTGCACCAATAGCTCGTGCTCCTTACAAACTCGCACCCAGCGAGATGAAAGAACTGCAAAGCCAACTGCAAGAACTATTAGAACGTGGTTTCATTAGACCAAGCACATCACCATGGGGAGCTCCTATTTTGTTTGTCAAGAAGAAGGATGGTATATTTAGGTTGTGTATTGACTATAGAGAGTTGAATAAGCTTACCATCAAAAACCGTTATCCACTGCCGAGAATTGACGCCTTATTTGATCAACTACAAGGCTCATCGATTTATTCGAAAATCGATTTACGTTCTGGATATCATCAAATGCGAGTAAAGGAGGATGATATTCCAAAAACTGCTTTTAGGACGCGTTATGGTCATTACGAGTTTATGGTTATGCCATTTGGATTGACTAACGCACCAGCTGTGTTCATGGACCTTATGAACCGAGTGTGTGGGCCATATCTTGACAATTTTGTCATTATTTTCATCGATGACATACTTATTTACTCAAAGAATGATCAAGAGCACGAAGAACATTTGAGAAAAGTGCTAGAAGTATTGAGGAAAGAAAAACTTTATGCTAAGTTTTCAAAGTGTGCATTTTAGTTGGAAGAAGTTCAATTCCTTGGTCACATAGTGAATAAAGAAGGTATCCAGGTGGACCCGGCAAAGATCGAAACCGTTAAAAAGTGGGAAACCCCAAAAACTCCGAAGCATATACGTCAATTTTTAGGATTGGCTGGTTACTACAGAAGATTCAACCAAGATTTCTCCAAAATAGCAAAACCCTTGACTGCATTAATGCATAAAGGGAAGAAATTTGAATGGAAGGATGAACAAGATAAGGCATTTCAGTTATTGAAGAAAAAGCTGTAATGACCCGCACTTTTTCGATCATTCTATACTTATAAGATTAATATTTACATAAATTAAACCTTACCAACATGACAAGCAATCCAAATTGTTGAGACTTATGCCTTCGAAAAGAGTTTTACACAACGTTTGACCGTCTAGTTTGACCGATGATATCACGAACTATATAACATATGATAATTATACGTTTGTGTATATATATGTATATATAATTATTTAACATGATCTAAGAATGTTTTAATACCTCATTTTGTATTAATAACAATAAGTTACAAGTATATTTTGAAACTACTAACCTAAGTTTTCAAAACGATAACCATACGTAACGTTATTTGACATAAATACTTATGACCTATAATGTTTATACATATATCGTATAAGTAATGTATTTAATCATTTTTAAGGACTTAAATACATAAAACAATATAAGTATATTCACAAAAGATAGCTATATTTGAATTCTCATTCCATTTTTCACAAGATTTCTATACGTATATCTAGAGTACATGTACTCGTATCATACCTAACCTCTATACGTATTTACTATTGGTATATACACATCAAATCACCACCAACCAGCCCTTGTTCAATTCCTTATGTATAAGGTAACTACTTTTGTTATCTAGTATGACAATTTCACATGATTAAAAGATTTTTTCACAAAATTACAAACTTATACACCTTTTACACCACCATTTATACTCCATTCCATTTTCATTTTACTACACATTTCCTTTAACTAAAACACACACACTTTTAAGAGCCTTAACCTCCATAACCATTCAGCTAATATCCATGAAGATCTAGCCATAAAAACATCACTTAATCACCATAAGAAAACTCTTACAAAAACACTTCAAGAATCCTTCCAAGAACACAAGTTTACTTCCAATCTTTCATCCAATTCCATCACCCTTTTGGTTCTAGGTTCTTACTCCTCTTTTACAGCAATCTTGTCCAAGTAACTTGAGGTAGTAACTTTTTTCATAACCTTATTCGATTCATATATATATAGCTATCTTATTTTGTGGTATAAAATTTTAACAACAAGAACATAGTTTGAATGTTTTCAAACTTGTTTGCAAACTAAATAGATCCTTCTAACTTAACTTTTAAAATACTTCAAGACCTGTAATATAACTTAAATATATGCTAATTTAACAAGGTATAACTTGGTTTTTCAAAGAACATCTTAAAAACTGTTTTTACGACGTCGGAGTGCAACCGGGGGCTGTTTTGGGTTGGATAATTAAAAACCATCTTGAACTTTGAATTGGAGGTTTATATTCTGGAAAAATGATATTTCTTATGAATATGTTAACACATAAAAATTTCATGATTTAATTCAAAGTATAAGTATTTTTAGAAAAATGGTCATTAAATGATATTTTTGTAACAAAAATGATTAACTTCATAAGTTTCATTAAAGTTTGACCTATGACCTGTGATTTCGAATACAAACTAAGGTATTTACAGTTCATATTCTTAAAGAGGGACTCGATCCAAGGAAGTGGCAAGTTGAACCAACGAAAACGGAGTTGTAACGAAGAAACTACGACCAAAACAAAATCGGATATCCAAGACTAGTTTAGCTACGAAAATAATTGGAGAAAATTAAATAAATCACATCTTTTTAAAATAACATGATATTTTATATATATGTACTCATAATTTAATTTTATATGGTTCAGGATCACCCGTAAACAATACGAGAAGATTAATCATAAGATCCCATGATTGTACGCAACACGACATTTGACAACACCGGTACTTTATGTACGCAACACGTCATTTGACAACACCGGTACCGTGGGTCAAGATTAATCTCGACCAATACATATACGATGGGGGTTTTATTTATTTCATTGGGGGTTTATTAAACACCTAAAAATGAACCATTAAAATTGAATTACTAACATCGGACTGCTAACTACGGACTAAGAAATTATTAAAAGTATTAAAAGTATTAAAAGTATAATAAGTATATATATGTGACGATTGTTTTAAAAAGAAAAGGTATTGATATATTATATATGGATAGGTTCGTGATATCAATCAGAGACCAAGTCGAAATTACATATCTTCAAGACAAAAGTGAGTATATAGTCCCACTTTTAAACTCTAAGTATTTCGGGATGAGAATACATGTATTTTATGTTTTACGTTATGGACACAAGTAACTGAAAAATATATTCTACGTTGAGTTGTACCACTGGCATACTTCCCTGTAGCTTGGTAACTATTATTTACAGCGGTATTGTAAACGCGAATCCTGTTGATAGATCTATCGGGCCTGACAACCCCAACCGGACTGGACGACCAGTATTCAACGGTTGCACAGTACTTCGTTTCATGACTACACTTGGTACGGTGTAGTAAGATTTCATAATAAAGGGAATATGCGACGTGATTAAATGTTAAGTATGGTTATCAAGTGCTCAACCACTTAGAATATTTTTATTAAAATGTTTACATATGAAATCTTGTGGTCTATATTTATACCGCTGCCGGCATTAAACCTATATCTCACCAACTTTATGTTGACGTTTTAAACATGTCTATTCTCAGGTGATAACTAAAAGCTTCCGCTGCAACATGTTGAATTTAAGCAAGATCTTGAGTATGCATATTTGTGTCAAAAATAAAACTGCATATCCGAGGAATTGTAATGTAAAATATGCTAGAAATCGTATTGTTATCATCACATGTAAAGTTTGTAAGTCTAAGATTATCGCTAAACGATAATCATCTTTATATTGTCTAAAGCTTGTATTAAAATAAGAGTTATGGTTTGTAATGTAAAATAAATGCAGTTGTTCTTTTAAAAATGTCGCATATAGAGGTCAATACCTCGCAATGAAATCATACGTTATCTAACTCGTTCTTATGGTTAAGGACGGGTTATGACATGTGGTATCAGAGTGGTGGTCTTAGCGAACCAGGTTTGCATTAGTGTGTCTAACCGAGAAGTCGTTAGGATACATTAGTAAGTCTGGACTTTGACCGGGTCTGATTTTTAAAAACCATTGCTTATCATTGTTGGTTAAAATTTATATGTAAATATTATGTAGTACTAATGGGTTAGTTGTTATGTGATAGATGTCGGGCTCGAAACTTATTATCACATTCAGCGACTCCGAACCAGAATCTTCAGATGGTGTTCCAGTCATTAACCTATCCGATGACGAAAATGATATCTTTGGGGAAGACTCACAAATTCCGGATGAACCGACTATAGAGAACCCGGAAAGTGAACCCTAGGAGGAAAGTGAACCCGAGGAGGAAAGTGAACCCGAGGAGGAAAGTGAACCCGAGGAAGAAATACAGGAAATTACAAAAGACAAGTTCGAACTAGGAAAGAAACGAAAGGCTAATGAATTAGAAAATTCAAATCCCGAGTTTAGTAAGGATGATGTGGCACCAACTCCACTAGACACTACCACCCCTATTCCCGCTATTCCTATTCGTTCTATCCCGGCATCTAGTTCTTTAGTTCCACAGCAAAAATATAGGCAGACAGCTAGGATAAGCGTTAGGCGATTCATTGAACCTAAACGTCTTAGAAAATAGACCAAACGATGCGCTGCCGTATTAAACCATGGGATCATATAATGTTTTGTATAATATTATTAGTGTGGTTTGCTTAATGTTCGATGTAAGATAAGCATATGTAAAATAGTGAAGTATGAAATGCAATAATTTTCCATGGTTAAGTATTATTTAGATGGTAGTAATTGGTTCTGTACTAAGCTATTAAGTATGGACATTAACGGGTAGGTACTACCCTAGATATAATTATAAAATGCTAATAAGAAGAAAAGGCTTTTATAATAATACCTGGTTCATATTATTAATAAGCTATAATGTACTGTAAATATACACTACATCTATAATATTCCATGTGAATAATTATTTTCTTTTCATTCTTATAGAAGAATATGGCGCGATTGAACCGAATGACGGAACAAGAAATCCAGGAACTCATCAATCAGCGAGTGAACGACAGAATGTTATGGGTCGAGGCTGCAAGAGCTGCTGCAGTTAACCCAAATCCTCGTGTAGGATGCACTTACAAAACTTTTCAAGCTTGCAAGCCCTCATCATTCAGTGGAACGGAAGGACCGATCGGTTTAACCCGGTGGATAGAAAAGATGGAGACTGTGTTTAAAATAAGTGGTTGTGTTGAAAAGGACATGACCAAGTATGCATCGTGCACTTTACAAGATAGTGCACTCACGTGGTGGAAAAATTATGTGAAGGCTGTAGGAGGAGATGTAGCTTATGATACTCCTTGGGAAGAATTCAAAACAATGTTAATCAACGAGTATTGTCCAAGGAACGAGGTTAGGAAGTTGGAAGATGAATTACGAAGCCTGAAGGTTGTTGGTACTGAAATCACCAACTACAATCAGCGATTCATGGAATTAGTTTTGCTATGTCCTGAATTGGTTCCAACCGAAGAACGGAAGATTGAAATGTACAAAGATGGTTTGCCCAAAAAGGTCAAGGCAAATGTTACAGCATCGAAACCTAAGACAATTCATGAAGCTATAACCATGGCAAACGAGCTAATGGATCAGGTCATCATGGATAAGAAAGTATCCAATACTGATGTGAAGGTATCAGGTAACAAAAGAAAGTGGAATGGAAATTATGATCGAGGTAACCAACAACAATCTTTTAAGAAACAAGAAATCACGCAAGGTGCGGGTAGTGGTTTAAGCTTTGGTTATAAAGGACAAAATCCTTTATGCAACCGATGCCACAAACATCACTCTGGTTACTGTAATGTGGTATGCAACAAATGTAATCGAAAGGGTCATCTTGCTGAAGATTGTAGGGCTCTCGTTACAAATACAAATGGTACCAAGACTCCTGCCACTAATGCAAATAGAACTGCTTTGGCTACTGTTACTTGTTATGGATGTGGGAAACAGGGTCATTATAAGAGCCAGTGCCCGAATCCAGAGAAGAATATCGGACCTGCACGAGGGAGAGCATTTGTTATTAATGCTAGAGAGGCGTGTGAAGACCCGGAGCTTGTTACGGGTACGTTTACCATTAATAACTTATCCGCATCTATTATATTTGATACTGGTGCCGATAGAAGTTACGTGAGTAGAGGCTTTTACGCTAAATTGAATTGTTCATCATTACCTGTAGATGCTAAGTACATGATTGAGTTAGCTAATGGTAAACTAATTAAAGCCGATAAAATTTGTCGTGATTGTAAAATAAATTTAGCCGGAGAAACGTTTAAAATTGACTTGATACCCGTAGAATTAGGAAGTTTTGATGTAATAGTCGGCATGGACTGGATGTCCAAAGTAGGAGCTGAAGTTGTGTGAGCCAAGAAGGCAATTCGCATTCCTTGTAAGGATAAAATGCCGGTGATGATTTATGGAGAGAAGGGTAACTCAAAGCTAAAACTCATTAGCTGTTTGAAAGCCAAGAAGTGTTTAGAAAAGGGATGTTATGCTATTCTAGCACATGTTAATAAAGTCAAAAAGAAAGAAAAAAAGAAGTGCATCAATGACGTGCCTGTGGCAAGAGATTTTCCTGAAGTATTTCCGGAAGAGTTGCCGGGATTACCTCCATTTAGATCTGTAGAATTTCAAATAGATCTTGTACCAGGAGCTGCACCGGTTGCCCGTGCTCCATATAGACTTGCACCGTCCGAGTTAAAAGAACTTCAGAGTCAGTTAAAAGAATTACTGGATCGTGGATTCATACGACCAAGTACTTCACCGTGGGGAGCTCCAATTTTATTCGTCAAGAAGAAAGACGGATCTTTCCGAATGTGTATAGATTATCGTGAATTAAATAAGTTAACTATCAAGAATCGGTATCCACTACCGAGAATTGACGACTTATTTGATCAACTCCAAGGATCATGTGTGTACTCGAAAATTGACCTAAGATCGGGCTATCATCAATTACGTGTCAAAGAAGAAGATATACCGAAAACTGCTTTTCGGACACGTTACGGTCATTACGAATTTTTGGTCATGCCGTTTGGATTGACGAATGCGCCAGCTGTATTCATGGACCTCATGAATCGAGTTTGTAGTCCATATTTAGATAAGTTTGTTATTGTTTTCATTGATGACATTCTTATCTATTCCAAGAGTGAGCAAGAGCATGAGCAGCATTTAAGGTTGATATTAGAGTTGTTGAGAAAAGAACAGCTATATGCTAAATTTTCTAAGTGTGCTTTTTGGTTGAAAGAAGTACAATTTCTTGGCCACGTTGTTAGTAGCAAAGGAATTCAGGTTGATCCAGCAAAAATTGAAGCCATTGAAAAATGGGAGACTCCTAAGACACCAATGCAGATACGCCAATTTTTGGGTTTAGCCGGTTATTACAGAAGGTTTATTCAAGATTTTTCCCGAATAGCTAAGCCGTTGACAGCGTTAACGCAAAAAGGGAAGAAATATGAATGGACCTCTGAGCAGGAGAGTGCATTTCAATTACTAAAGAAGAAGTTAACTACGGCGCCTATTTTATCGTTACCAGAAGAGAACGATGATTTTGAAATATATTGTGACGCTTCGCGACAAGGTTTTGGTTGCGTTCTTATGCAACGGAAGAAAGTTATTGCATACGCATCCCGACAATTAAAGATTCACGAGCGGAATTATACGACGCATGATCTAGAACTGGGAGCAGTCGTGTTTGCATTGAAGATATGGAGACACTACTTGTATGGGGTTAAATGCACTGTGTTTACTGATCATAAAAGCCTTCAACATATTTTCGATCAAAAACAGCTGAACATGAGGCAACGTAGGTGGGTTGAGTTAATAAATGACTATGATTGTGAAATTCGTTATCATCCCGGGAAAGCGAATGTGGTGGCTGACGCACTAAGCAGAAAGGAACGAGAACCAATTCGAGTACGAGCGATGAACATAAAAATTCGCATGAATCTCAACTCACAAATCAAAGAAGTTCAACGAGAAGCACTTACTAAAGAAAATATAGGAAATGAAATAATGAAGAAGTATGAGAAGCAACTCGTTATACGGGAAGATGGAATTCGATATTTTGCAAATCGTATTTGGGTACCAAAGTTGGGTGGATTAAGGAAGTTGATATTGAACGAGGCACATAAGACAAGATACTCGATACATCCTGGAGTTGGAAAGATGTACCAAGATCTTAAGACACATTATTGGTGGCCTAATTTAAAGACAGACGTTGCAACATATGTTGGGGAGTGTTTAACTTGTTCCAAAGTCAAAGCAGAACACCAAAAGCCGTCAGGGTTACTTCAACAACCAGAAATCCCAGAATGGAAATGGGATGGTATTACCATGGATTTCATCACGAAGTTACCAAAGACTGCCTGGGGATATGACACCATTTGGGTAATTGTTGATCGTCTTACCAAATCTGCACATTTCTTGCCTATAAAGGAAACAGATAGAATGGAGAAATTATTACGATTATATATAAAGGAAATAGTTTCAAGGCATGGAATACCTATTTCCATTATATCTGATCGTGATAGTAGATTTACCTCAAAGTTCTGATAATCACTACAGGAGGCACTAGGAACTCGTTTGGATATGAGTACCGCATATCATCCGCAAACCGACGGGCAGAGTGAAAGAACAATTCAGACTCTTGAAGACATGCTCAGGGCATGTGTGATCGATTTTGGAAACGGATGGGATAAATATCTACCATTAGCAGAATTCTCGTATAATAATAGTTATCATGCGAGCATTAAAGCTGCGCCATTCAAAGCATTGTACGGAAGGAAGTGTAGATCTCCTATTTGTTGGAATGAAGTAGGAGATCGACAATTAACTGGTCCCGAGATCATACATGAAACTACTGAAAAGATAGTACAAATCAAGGAGAGATTGAAAACAGCCCGTAGTCGCCAAAAGAGCTACGCCGATGTCCGAAGGAAACCATTAGAGTTTCAGATCGGTGACATGGTTATGTTAAAGGTGTCACCATGGAAAGGTGTAATACGTTTTGGAAAAAGGGGTAAACTGAACCCAAGATATGTAGGCCCGTTCAAGATCATCGAACGCATTGGACCGGTAGCTTATCGACTCGAGTTACCGCAACAACTCACCGGAGTACATAATACCTTTCACGTCTCAAACCTTAAGAAGTGTCTTGTAAAGGAAGACCTCACCATTCCTCTTGAAGAAATCCATGTCGACGAGAAACTACAATTCATCGAAGAACCAATCGAAATCATGGATCGTGAAGTTAAACGGCTCAAGCAGAGCAACATACCGATCGTTAAGGTTCGTTGGAATGCTCGAAGGGGTCCCGAGTTTACTTGGGAACGAGAGGATCAAATGAAACAAAAGTATCCACACTTGTTTCCCGATGACGCAAAATAGGTACAATTTTAAAATTTCGGGACGAAATTTATTTAACGGGTAGGTACTGTAATGACCCGCACTTTTTCGATCATTCTATACTTATAAGATTAATATTTACATAAATTAAACCTTACCAACATGACAAGCAATCCAAATTGTTGAGACTTATGCCTTCGAAAAGAGTTTTACACAACGTTTGACCGTCTAGTTTGACCGATGATATCACGAACTATATAACATATGATAATTATACGTTTGTGTATATATATGTATATATACATATTTAACATGATCTAAGAATGTTTTAATACCTCATTTTGTATTAATAACAATAAGTTACAAGTATATTTTGAAACTACTAACCTAAGTTTTCAAAACGATAACCATACGTAACGTTATTTGACATAAATACTTATGACCTATAATGTTTATACATATATCGTATAAGTAATGTATTTAATCATTTTTAAGGACTTAAATACATAAAACAATATAAGTATATTCACAAAAGATAGCTATATTTGAATTCTCATTCCATTTTTCACAAGATTTCTATACGTATATCTAGAGTACATGTACTCGTATCATACCTAACCTCTATACGTATTTACTATTGGTATATACACATCAAATCACCACCAACCAGCCCTTGTTCAATGCCTTATGTATAAGGTAACTACTTTTGTTATCTAGTATGACAATTTCACATGATTAAAAGATTTTTTCACAAAATTACAAACTTATACACCTTTTACACCACCATTTATACTCCATTCCATTTTCATTTTACTACACATTTCCTTTAACTAAAACACACACACTTTTAAGAGCCTTAACCTCCATAACCATTCAGCTAATATCCACGAAGATCTAGCCATAAAAACATCACTTAATCACCATAAGAAAACTCTTACAAAAACACTTCAAGAATCCTTCCAAGAACACAAGTTTACTTCCAATCTTTCATCCAATTCCATCACCCTTTTGGTTCTAGGTTCTTACTCCTCTTTTACAGCAATCTTGTCCAAGTAACTTGAGGTAGTAACTTTTTTCATAACCTTATTCGATTCATATATATATAGCTATCTTATTTTGTGGTATAAAATTTTAACAACAAGAACATAGTTTGAATGTTTTCAAACTTGTTTTCAAACTAAATAGATCCTTCTAACTTAACTTTTAAAATACTTCAAGACCTGTAATATAACTTAAATATATGCTAATTTAACAAGGTATAACTTGGTTTTTCAAAGAACATCTTAAAAACTGTTTTTACGACGTCGGAGTGCAACCAGGGGCTGTTTTGGGTTGGATAATTAAAAACCATCTTGAACTTTGAATTGGAGGTTTATATTCTGGAAAAATGATATTTCTTATGAATATGTTAACACATAAAAATTTCATGATTTAATTCAAAGTATAAGTATTTTTAGAAAAATGGTCATTAAATGATATTTTTGTAACAAAAATGATTAACTTCATAAGTTTCACTAAAGTTTGACCTATGACCTGTGATTTCGAATACAAACTAAGGTATTTACAGTTCATATTCTTAAATAGGGACTCGATCCAAGGAAGTGGCAAGTTGAACCAACGAAAACGGAGTTGTAACGAAGAAACTACGACCAAAACAAAATCGGATATCCAAGACTAGTTTAGCTACGAAAATAATTGGAGAAAATTAAATAAATCACATCTTTTTAAAATAACATGATATTTTATATATATGTACTCATAATTTAATTTTATATGGTTCAGGATCACCCGTAAACAATACGAGAAGATTAATCATAAGATCCCATGATTGTACGCAACACGTCATTTGACAACACCGGTACTTTATGTACGCAACACGTCATTTGACAACACCGGTACCGTGGGTCAAGATTAATCTCGACCAATACATATACGATGGGGGTTTTATTTATTTCATTGGGGGTTTATTAAACACCTAAAAATGAACCATTAAAATTGAATTACTAACATCGGACTGCTAACTACGGACTAAGAAATTATTAAAAGTATTAAAAGTATAATAAGTATATATATGTGACGATTGTTTTAAAAAGAAAAGGTATTGATATATTATATATGGATAGGTTCGTGATATCAATCGAAGACCAAGTCGAAATTACATATCTTCAAGACAAAAGTGAGTATATAGTCCCACTTTTAAACTCTAAGTATTTCGTGATGAGAATACATGTATTTTATGTTTTACGTTATGGACACAAGTAACTGAAAAATATATTCTACGTTGAGTTGTACCACTGGCATACTTCCCTGTAGCTTGGTAACTATTATTTACAGCGGTATTGTAAACGCGAATCCTGTTGATAGATCTATCGGGCCTGACAACCCCAACCGGACTGGACGACCAGTATTCAACGGTTGCACAGTACTTCGTTTCATGACTACACTTGGTACGGTGTAGTAAGATTTCATAATAAAGGGAATATGCGACGTGATTAAATATGTTAAGTATGGTTATCAAGTGCTCAACCACTTAGAATATTTTTATTAAAATGTTTACATATGAAATCTTGTGGTCTATATTTATACCGCTGCCGGCATTAAACCTATATCTCACCAACTTTATGTTGACGTTTTAAACATGTCTATTCTCAGGTGATAACTAAAAGCTTCCGCTGCAACATGTTGAATTTAAGCAAGATCTTGAGTATGCATATTTGTGTCAAAAATAAAACTGCATATCCGAGGAATTGTAATGTAAAATATGCTAGAAATCGTATTGTTATCATCACATGTAAAGTTTGTAAGTCTAAGATTATCGCTAAACGATAATCATCTTTATATTGTCTAAAGCTTGTATTAAAATAAGAGTTATGGTTTGTAATGTAAAATAAATGCAGTTGTTCTTTTAAAAATGTCGCATATAGAGGTCAATACCTCGCAATGAAATCATACGTTATCTAACTCGTTCTTATGGTTAAGGACGGGTTATGACAAAAGCTAACTACGACACCTATATTGTCATTGCCTGAAGGGAATGATGATTTTGTAATTTATTGTGATGCATCAAAGAAAGGTCTCGGTTGTGTATTAATGCAACGAACGAAGGTGATTGCTTATGCGTCTAGACAATTGAAGATTCACGAGCAAAATTATACAACTCACGATTTAGAATTGGGTGCTATTGTTTTTGCATTAAAGACTTGGAGGCATTATTTATATGGAGTCAAAAGTATTATATATACCGACCACAAAAGTCTCCAACATATATTTAATCAGAAGCAACTGAATATGAGACAACGCAGGTGGATTGAACTGTTGAATGATTATGATTTTGAGATTCGATACCACCCGGGGAAGGCGAATGTGGTAGCCGACGCTTTGAGTAGAAAGGACAGAGAACCTATACGGGTAAAAGCTATGAATATAATTATTCGTACTAACCTTACTACTCAAATAAAGGAGGCGCAACAGGGGGTTGTAAAAGAAGGAAAGTTGAAGAATGAGATACCCAAAGGATCAGAGAAACATCTTAATATTCGGGAAGACGGAACCCGATATAGGGCTGATAGAATTTGGGTACTAAGGTTTGGAGATGTGAGAGAAAGGGTACTTAAAGAAGCACATAAAACCAGATATTCAATACATCTCGGAGCGGGGAAGATGTATAAAGATCTCAAGAAACAATTTTGGTGGCCGGGTATGAAAGCCGATATTGCTAAATATGTAGGAGAATATTTGACGTGTTCTAAGGTTAAATCTGAACATCAGAAACCATCAAGTCTACTACAACAACCTGAAATCCCGGAATGGAAATGGGAAAACATTACCATGGATTTCATTACTAAATTGCCAAGGACTGCAAGTGGTTATGATACTATTTGGGTAATAGTTGATCGTCTCACCAAGTCAGCACACTTCTTGCCAATGAGAGAAGATGACAAAATGGAGAAATTGGCGCGATTGTATTTGAAGGAGGTTGTCTCCAGACATGGAATACCCATCTCTATTATCTCTGATAGGGATGGTATATTTGTTTCAAGGTTCTGGCAGACGTTGCAACAAGCATTGGGGACTCGTCTAGACATGAGTACTGCCTATCATCCACAAACTGATGGGCAGAGTGAAAGGACGATACAAACGCTTGAAGACATGCTACGAGCATGTGTTATTGATTTCGGAAACAGTTGGGATCGACACCTACCGTTAGCAGAATTTTCCTACAACAACAGTTATCATTCTAGTATTGAGATGGCACCGTTTGAGGCACTTTATGGTAGAAAGTGTAGGTCTCCGATTTGTTGGAATGAAGTGGGGGATAGACAGATTACGGGTCCGGAGATAATACAAGAAACTACCGAGAAAATCATCCAAATTCAACAACGATTGAAAACCGCCCAGAGTCGACAAAAGAGCTACGTGGACAGTAAAAGAAAAGATATAGAGTTTGAAATTGGATAAATGGTCAAGCTTAAGGTTTCACCTTGGAAAGGCGTTGTTCGATTTGGTAAACGGGGGAAACTAAATCCAAGGTACATTGGACCATTCAAGATTATAGATCGTGTCGGACTAGTAGCTTACCAACTGGAGCTACCTCAACAACTCGCGGCTGTACATAACACTTTCCACGTCTCGAATTTGAAGAAATGTTTTGCTAAAGAAGATCTCACTATTCCGTTGGACGAAATCCAAATCAATGAAAAACTTCAGTTCATTGAAGAACCCGTCGAAATAATGAATCGTGAGGTTAAGAGACTTAAGCAAAACAAGATACCGATTGTTAAGGTTCGATGGAATGCTCGTAGAGGACCCGAGTTCACCTGGGAGCGTGAAGATCAGATAAATAAGAAATACCCGCATCTATTTCCAGAAGATTCGTCAACACCTCAACAGCTTAAAATTTCAGGATGAAATTTATTTAACGGTTAGGTACTGTAGTGACCCAAACTTTTCCATGTTCATATATATTAATTGAGATTGATATTTACATGACTAAATGTTTCCAACGTGTTAAGTAATCAAACTTGTTAAGACTTGATTAATTGAAATAGGTTTCATATAGACAATTGACCACCCAAGTTGACCGGTGATTCACGAACGTTAAAACTTGTAAAAACTATACGATGACATATATATGGTTATATATATAGTTAACATGATTTTATTATAAGTAAGTATCTCATTAGGTATTTTAACAATGAGTTATATACATAAAAATGAGACTATTAAATTAAGAAACTCGAAAACGATATATATAATGATTATCGTTATAACAACGTCTTAATAGGTACATATGAATCATATTAAGATATTGATACACTTAGTTAATTATGTTAAATGATAAGTAAATATATCATTAAGGGTATTAACAATGAACTACATATGTAAAAATAAGACTACTAACTTAATGATTTCGAAACGAGACATATATGTAACGATTATCGTTGTAACGACATTTAACTGAATATATATCATACTAAGATATATTATATATCATAATATCATGATAATGTAACAATTTAACATCTCATTTGATATATTAAACAATGGGTTAACAACATTTAAGAAGATCGTTAACCTAAAGGTTTCAAAACAACATTTACATGTAACGACTAACGATGACTTAACGACTCAGTTGAAATGTATATACATGAAACAACCCAACCCGTATTCCATACGATAAATTTTTTTTTTTAAAATAATACACATTTACGCGCCGATTAAATATGTAAACCATTCCACACATTTCGTTAAAACATACAACAAGTTTAGTGTTTACAAAAGGCACAAAGGCCATTAACGAATGTGATAAAAGTTTGACCAATACAAAAAAAAATGATAGTTTTAAACCAAACAACACATCGAGCATGGTTTGGGACTAAACTACCCAAAACGCTAGGCCAACTTCCAAAAGCTCCAACATAACATCATCAAGGGACACCTAGTGCCCAACAACCCCCTTGCCCTTGTCCACACCTGCATCTAAAATGATAAACAACGAGAGGGGTAAGCTAATGCTTAGTGAGTGCAACAATTATACGTTTACATATACAACCTACTTACTTGCAATCACTTACGCACTTACCGCATACATGCTAGCATTATAAGTAATCATACCATCACAAGTATAACACTAAACCTTCCACCATACGAGCTAGCATAACAATAGCATATAGTTTAAACAATATAATATTCTACAATCCACACACACACAACCATGGTTAACTAAAAGAACGAGGGAAAGGTGTTTAAAGACCGTCAGAGTTCATAACAATCATTAGTGCACTTAACACTTCGTACACTAACCCCAATGGTGGCATCTTAACACGTCGATACTTCACCCCGGGTGGTGCCTTAACACTTCGACACTTCACCCCGAGTGGTGTCTTAGCACATCGACACTTCACTCGTTACATCTCTCGGAGTGGCATCTTAACACATCGATACGTCACTCCCGAGTGGTGTCTTAACACATCGATACTTCACTCGCCACGTGAGGAGTGGTGTCTTAACACGTCGACACTTCACAACTCAACTGCACAAATAAATACATCATATATGCACGCATATAATTATTCCACTCACCTTAACACCTCGGTGGTGATTTAGTGCTTCCGAAGGCTTCAAAGCAAAGTACGGGAATTAACCACATTACACATACTTGAGTATTTAATGACCCGATTCGCATTAAATGACTCAACCACACCAAAACCGCCCTTAAATGGCCAAGACCTGACTTTAATCACTAAAGCTAGTGAATTAAAGTCTACTAACTTCAACTAACACAAACTTAAGGTAATTTATACCCATTTCACCCAAACTAGGTCAACATTACTCTATTTGACCCATTTTGACACTTACTCTTTCAAACTTGTCAAACATGACCTATTTCCCATTTCATCATTATTTTCACAAGTTTTTAATGCTTAACAACACCATCAACACTTACAATCCCATTTCCATTAGACCAACCCTAGATTATGGCTATTAGGGTTCCATCACAACAACATGACCCAAATTCACCCATTTTACCCCCAAAAGGGTCATACAAGTCTCTAGTAACCAAAACCCTAGCCATTTACCAATTAAAACTCAAAACTTAGAGTTAGAACTTACCGAGACTAACAACGCGTAGCTAGAGATACAAGGAACAACTTTAATTCTTGCTCCAAAGATCAACCCTCAATCCTTCACTCTCAAATCTCACTTTTAATTCAAATGGGTTTTAAGTTTTGGGAGAGAAAATAGAAAGAAAAGGGAAAAGAAATTAAATTAAATGAACTAGTGGTGCAGATTTAATGCTCCAATCTGATCCATACACCAATTTACCAAATTGCCCCTTAAAATCACTTATAAAGAGCTAAGTCCAACACCAGTCTGGCAGTAATGCCGCGGAGCGGCTCAAATCGTCGCGGCGCGACGAACAAAGGGGAAATCACCCTTTCTTAACCCATGTTCTGTCCCTGGTTTGCTTGATATGCCGCGGCGCGGACCCGTTTGTCGCGGCGCGGCCTAAGGCACTATCTGGCCAGCTCGACAACCTTAAACACAAAAATCGTTTTACACAACATTCAAGTCGTTCAAGCTTCCAATACACGTCTAAACATCGTATCTAAGCCTCACAAGACTTAACGCTAACCAAGACTCATTTACAAACTTATATACGCACACATTAACAAGTACATATATATGTATCTACACAATTACGCATAAACAACGAGTTCAAACGTACAAATGATTAAGTATGTACCTTTCGATACGTACGGGAAAAAAACGGGATGTTACAACTCTCCCCCACTTGAATCGGAGCGCGTCCTCGCGATCCAAGCCGCATGACAAGCCGGAAGATAGACCAAGACAAACTCTTTGGATTCCCATGTAAACTCGGAACCCTTTCGATGTCGCCATTGCACCTTGAAAGTTCTAATTTCCTTGTTTCGCAACATCTTAACCTTCTCATCAAGGATTGCAACCGGTTCTTCCGCATACTCTAGCTTGTTATTCAACGTAACCTCATCTAAAGGCACCCAAGTCGAGTCATCCGCAAGACACTTACGAAGATGGGAAACATGAAACGTGTTATGGATTCCCGCAAGTTCTTCGGGTAACTCTAGTCGATAAGCAACCTCACCAACACGTGCCGAAACCTTGAAAGGACCAATAAACCGAGGAGCTAACTTTCCTCATTTTCGAAACCGGATAACACCCTTCTATGGAGAAACCTTAAGCATCAACATGTCACCTTCTTGAAACTCAATCGTTCTCCTACCTTTATCGGCATAAGACTTTTGTCGATCTTGTGCCGCTTTAAGTCGAGCCCGAATCATCTCAATCTTACAATTCGTCTCCAAAACCAAATAGGAGCTCCCGATCTCTCTTTGACCCACTTCTCCCCAACAAATGGGAGTTCGACACCTACGCCCATAAAGCATCTCATACGGTGGCATTCCAATACTAGTGTGGTAACTATTATTGTACGAGAATTTCACCAATGGCAAGTGCTCATCCCAACTTCCACCAAATCAATAATACATGCCCTTAACATATCCTCCAATGTTTGGTTCGTACGCTCGATTTGACCGTCCATTTGAGGATGATACGCTGTGCTCATTTTCAATTGAGTACCCATATCTTCATGAAACTTGTTCCAAAACGTGGACGTAAAACGAGTATCTCGATCCGAAATAATAGATATAGGAACCCCATGACTCGATATCACCTCCTTGATAAAAAACTTGGATAAAGTCTTCGATGATATCGTTTCCCGAATGGGAAGAAACAAAGCACTTTTCGTCAATCGATCAACTATCACCCAAATCGTATCATATTGGGTTCTCGTCGTCTTCGGTAACTTAGTAATGAAGTCCATGGTAATGTGCTCCCATTTCCATTTCGGGACTTCCAAGGGTTGTAACTTACCGTACGGCTTTTGGTGTTCGGATTTAACTTGCAAACACGTGACGCATTGTTCAACATACTTAACCACATCACGTTTCATACCGGGCCACCAATAATCTTTCTTCAAGTCATAGTACATCTTTGTTGCACCCGGATGAATGGAATACTTTGACTTATGTGCTTCATCTAGTAGCACTTGTCGGTTACCACCCATCTTAGGTACCCACACTCTTCCTTGAAACGACAACAAACCACGCGAGCCCATAGTAATGAACTCCGTTTGCCCCACAATCTGCTCTTCATGCTTGTTGTGAACATACGCTTCTATTTGAATCTCACCAAGCTTTACAACAAAATAGTTAGTGATAATCATGCGTAACGATCCTACTCGTATCGCCGGATGTTGACTCTTTCGACTCAACGCATCCACGACCACGTTCGCCTTTCCCGGATGGTAAAGTATTTCACAATCATAATCCTTTACCGCATCCATCCATCTATGTTGACGATAATTCAAATCTCGTTGAGTAAAGAGATGTTTCAAACTCTTATGATCCGAATAAATCGTACACTTGACACCATACAAGTAGTGGCGCCAAATTTTCAACGCATGTACCACCGCCGCCAATTCAAGATCATGAGCGGGTATCTCTTTTCGTGTTCCTTTAATTGTCGAGAGGCGTAAGCGATGACTTTACCTCTTTGCATTAAAACACACCCAGCCCATTTAAAGAAGCATCACAATAAACCGTCATGTCTTCTACCCCTTCCAGCAACACTAACACCGGAGCTTGACACAACTTCTCTTTCAACAATTGAAAAGCAATTTCTTGCTCGTTTTCCTAATTAAACCTTACATTCTTCCTCGTTAACTTCGTCAAAGGAGAAGCAATCTTAGAAAAGTCTTGGATAAACCGACGATAATAACCGGCCAATCCGAGAAAGCTTCGGATTTCCGTAGGCGTAGTCGGTTGTCCCCAACTCTTCACCGTTTCTATCTTCCCCGGGTGTCATAACCCGTCCTTAACCATAAGAACGAGTTAGATAACGTATGATTTCATTGCGAGGTATTGACCTCTATATGCGACATTTTTAAAAGAACAACTGCATTTATTTTACATTACAAACCATAACTCTTATTTTAATACAAGCTTTAGACAATAAAAAGATGACTATCGTTTAGCGATAATCTTAGACTTACAAACTTTACATGTGATGATAACAATACGATTTCTAGCATATTTTACATTACAAATCCTCCGATATGCAGTTTTATTTTTGACACAAATATGCATACTCAAGATCTTGTTTAAATTCAACATGTTGCAGCGGAAGCTTTTAGTTATCACCTGAGAATAGACATGTTTAAAACGTCAACATAAAGTTGGTGAGATATTGGTTTAATGCCGGTAGCAATATATATATATATATATATATATATATATATAGACCACAAGATTTCATATATAAACGTTTTAATAAAAATATTCTAAGTGGTTGAGCACTTGGTAACCATACTTAACATTTAATCACGTCGCATATTCCCTTTATTATGAAATCTTACTACACCGTACCAAGTGTAGTCACGAAACGAAGTACTGCGCAACCGTTGAATACTGGTCGTCCAGTCCGGTTGGGGTTGTCAGGCCCGATAGATCTATCAACAGGATTCGCGTTTACAATACCGCTGTAAATAACAGTTACCAAGCTACAGGGAAGTATGCCAGTGGTACAACTCAACGTAGAATATATTTTTCAGTTACTTGTGTCCATAACGTAAAACATAAAATACATGTATTCTCATCCCGAAATACTTAGAGTTTAAAAGTGGGACTATATACTCACTTTCGTCTTGAAGATATGAAATTTTGACTTGGTCTCCGATTGATATCACGAACCTATCCATATAATATATCAATACCTTTTCTTTTTAAACAATCGTCACATATATATACTTATAATACTTTTAATACTTTTAATAATTCCTTAGTCCGTAGTTAGCAGTCCGATGTTAGTAATTCAATTTTAAATGGTTCATTTTTAGGTGTTTAATAAACCCCCAACGAAATAAATAAAACCCCCATCGTATATGTATTGGTCGAGATTAATCTTGACCCACGGTACCGGTGTTTTCAAATGACGTGTTGCGTACATAAAGTACCGGTGTTGTCAAATGACGTGTTGCGTACAATCATGGGATCTTATGATTAATCTTCTCGTATTGTTTACGGGTGATCCTGAACCATATAAAATTAAATTATGAGTACATATATATAAAATATCATGTTATTTTAAAAAGACGTGATTTATTTAATTTTCTTCAATTATTTTCGTAGCTAAACTAGTCTTGGATATCCGATTTTGTTTTGGTCGTAGTTTCTTCGTTACAACTCCGTTTTCGTTGGTTCAACTTGCCACTTCCTTGGATCGAGTTCCTATTTAAGACTATGAACTGTAAATACCTTAGTTTGTATTCGAAATCACAGGTCATAGGTCAAACTTTAGTGAAACTTATGAAGTTAATCATTTTCCATCGTGTAAACAACCTTAAATGATTATTTTTCTAAAAATACTTATACTTTGAGTTAAATCATGAAATTTTTATGTGTTATCATATTCATAGTAAAAATCATTTTTCCAGAAAATAAACCTCCAATTCAAAGTTTAAGATGGTTTTTAATTATCCAACCGAAAACAGCCCCCGGTTGCACTCCGACGTCGTAAAAACAGTTTTTAAGGTGTTCTTTGAAAAACCAAGTTATACCTTGTTAAATTAGCATATATTTAAGTTATATTACAGGTCTTGAAGTATTTTAAAAGTTAAGTTAGAAGGATCTATTTAGTTTGCAAACAAGTTTGAAAACATTCAAACTATGTTCTTGTTGTTAAAATTTTATACCATAAAATAAGATAGCTATATATATATGAATCGAATAAGATTATGAACAAAGTTACTACCTCAAGTTACTTGGACAAGATTGCTGTAAAAGAGGAGTAAGAACCTAGAACCAAAAGGGTGATGGAATTGGATGAAAGATTGGAAGTAAGTTTGTGTTCTTGGAAAGGATTCTTGAAGTGTTTTTGTAAGGGTTTTCTTATGGTGATTAAGGCTTGTTTATATGGCTAGATCTTCATGGTTTCTTGCTGAATGGTTATGGAGTTTAAGGGTTAAGAAAGAGTGTGTGTTTTAGCTAGAAAATGGAAGTGAAAGTTGAATCAAAATGAGGATACATGATCCTCCTTAAAAACGTGATTTAGGGGGGGAAAGGACAAAACTTTTAAGCTTGTAATCTTGTGTATTTGTCAAACAATCATACAAA
The DNA here is from genome assembly GCF_046630445.1 of Rutidosis leptorrhynchoides. Taxonomy (NCBI): domain Eukaryota; kingdom Viridiplantae; phylum Streptophyta; class Magnoliopsida; order Asterales; family Asteraceae; genus Rutidosis; species Rutidosis leptorrhynchoides. Next base: position 48,178,905 of record NC_092337.1, on the reverse strand, counting down.
AGCAATTACCTTATACATAAGGTATTGAACAAGGGCTGGTTGGTGGTGATTTGATGTGTATATATCAATAGTAAATACGTATAGAAGCTAGGTATGATACGAGTACAAATACTCTAGATATACGTATAGAAATTTTGTGAAAAATGGAATGAGGATTCAAATATAGCTATCTTTTGTGAATACACTTATATGGTTTTATGTATTTAAGTTCTTAAAAGTGATTAAATACATTACTTATACGATATATGTATAAACATTATAGATTATAAGTATTTATGTCAATTAACGTTACGTATGGTTATCGTTTTGAAAACTTAAGTTAGTAGTTTCAAAATATACTTGTAACTTATTGTTATTAATACAAAATGAGGTATTAAAACATTCTTAGATCATGTTAAATATGTATATATACATATATATACACAAACGTATAATTATCATATATTGTATAGTTCGTGATATCATCGGTCAAACTAGACGGTCAAACGTTGTGTAAAACTCTTTTCGAAGACATAAGTCTCAACAATTTGGATTGCTTGTCATGTTGGTAAGGTTTAATTTATGTAAATATTAATCTTATAAGTATAGAATGATCAAAAAAGTGCGGGTCATTACAGTACCTACCCGTTAAATAAATTTCGTCCCGAAATTTTAAAATTGTACCTATTTTGCGTCATCGGGAAACAAGTGTGGATACTTTTGTTTCATTTGATCCTCTCGTTCCCAAGTAAACTCAGGACCTCTTCGAGCATTCCAACGAACCTTAACGATCGGTATGTTGCTCTGTTTGAGCCGTTTAACTTCATGATCCATGATTTCGATTGGTTCTTCGATGAATTGTAGTTTCTCGTCGACATGGATTTCTTCAAGAGGAATGGTGAGGTCTTCCTTTGCAAGACACTTCTTAAGGTTCGAGATGTGAAAGGTATTATGTACTTCGGCGAGTTGTTGTGGTAACTCGAGTCGATAAGCTACCGGTCCAATGCGTTCGATGATCTTGAACGGGCCTACATACCTTGGGTTTAGTTTACCCCTTTTTCCAAAACGTATTACACCTTTCCAAGGTGACACCTTTAACATAACCATGTCACCGATCTGAAACTCTAATGGTTTCCTTCGGACATCGGCGTAGCTCTTTTGGCGACTACGGGCTGTTTTCAATCTCTCCTTGATTTGTACTATCTTCTCAGTCGTTTCGTGTATGATCTCGGGACCAGTTAATTGTCGATCTCCTACTTCATTCCAACAAATAGGAGATCTACACTTCCTTCCATACAATGCTTCGAATGGCGCAGCTTTAATGCTCGCATGATAACTATTATTATACGAGAATTCTGCTAATGGTAGATATCTATCCCATCCGTTTCCAAAATCGATCACACATGCCCTGAGCATGTCTTCAAGAGTCTGAATTGTTCTTTCACTCTGCCCGTCGGTTTGCGGATGATATGCGGTACTCATATCCAAACGAGTTCCTAGTGCCTCCTGTAGTGATTGCCAGAACTTTGAGGTAAATCTACTATCACGATCAGATATAATGGAAATAGGTATTCCATGCCTTGAAACTATTTCCTTTATATATAATCGTAATAATTTCTCCATTCTATCTGTTTCCTTTATAGGCAAGAAATGTGCAGACTTGGTAAGACGATCAACAATTACCCAAATGGTGTCGTATCCCCAGGCAGTCTTTGGTAACTTCGTGATGAAATCCATGGTAATACCGTCCCATTTCCATTCTGGAATTTCTGGTTGTTGAAGTAACCCTGACGGCTTCTGGTGTTCTGCTTTGACTTTGGAACAAGTTAAACATTCCCCAACATATGTTGCAACGTCTGTCTTTAAATTAGGCCACCAATAATGTGTCTTAAGATCTTGATACATCTTTCCAACTCCAGGATGTATCGAGTATCTTGTCTTATGTGCCTCGTTCAATATCAACTTCCTTAATCCACCCAACTTCGGTACCCAAATACGATTTGCAAAATATCGAATTCCATCTTCCCGTATAACGAGTTGCTTCTCATACTTCTTCATTATTTCATTTCTTATGTTTTCTTTAGTAAGTGCTTCTCGTTGAACTTCTTTGATTTGTGAGTTGAGATTCATGCGAATTTTTATGTTCATCGCTCGTACTCGAATTGGTTCTCGTTCCTTTCTGCTTAATGCGTCAGCCACCATATTCGCTTTCCTGGGATGATAACGAATTTCACAATCATAGTCGTTTATTAACTCGACCCACCTACGTTGCCTCATGTTCAGCTGTTTCTGATCAAAAATATGTTGAAGGCTTTTATGATCAGTAAACACAGTGCATTTAACTCCATACAAGTAGTGTCTCCATATCTTCAACGCAAACACGACTGCTCCCAGTTCTAGATCATGCGTCGTATAATTTCGCTCGTGAATCTTCAATTGTCGGGATGCGTATGCAATAACTTTCTTCCGTTGCATAAGAACGCAACCAAAACCTTGTCGCGAAGCGTCACAATATATTTCAAAATCATCGTTCCCTTCTGGTAACGATAAAATAGGCGCCGTAGTTAACTTCTTCTTCAGTAATTGAAATGCACTCTCCTGCTCAGAGGTCCATTCATATTTCTTCCCTTTTTGCGTTAACGCTGTCAACGGCTTAGCTATTCGGGAAAAATCTTGAATAAACCTTCTATAATAACCGGCTAAACCCAAAAATTGGCGTATCTGCATTGATGTCTTAGGAGTCTCCCATTTTTCAATGGCTTCAATTTTTGCTGGATCAACCTGAATTCCTTTGCTACTAACAACGTGGCCAAGAAATTGCACTTCTTTCAACCAGAAAGCACACTTAGAAAATTTAGCATATAGCTGTTCTTTTCTCAACAACTCTAATATTAACCTTAAATGCTGCTCATGCTCTTGCTCACTCTTGGAATAGATAAGAATATCATCAATGAAAACAATAACAAACTTATCTAAATATGGACTACAAACTCGATTCATGAGGTCCATGAATACAGCTGGCGCATTCGTCAATCCAAACGGCATGACCAAAAATTCGTAATGACCGTAACGTGTCCGAAAAGCAGTTTTCGGTATATCTTCTTCTTTGACGCGTAATTGATGATAGCCCGATCTTAGGTCAATTTTCGAGTACACACATGATCCTTGGAGTTGATCAAATAAGTCGTCAATTCTCGGTAGTGGATACCGATTTTTGATAGTTAACTTATTTAATTCACGATAATCTATACACATCCTAAAAGATCCATCTTTCTTTTTAACAAATAGAATCGGAGCTCCCCATGGTGAAGTACTTGGTCGTATGAATCCACGGTCTAGTAATTCTTTTAACTGACTCTGAAGTTCTTTTAATTCGGACGGTGCAAGTCTATATGGTGCACGGGCAACTGGTGCAGCTCCTGGTACTAAATCTATTTGAAATTCTACAGATCTAAATGGAGGTAATCCCGGCAACTCTTCCGGAAATACTTCAGGAAAATCTCTTGCCACGGGCACGTCATTGATGCACTTCTCTTTTTCTTTCTTTTCGACTTTATTAACATGTGCTAGAATAGCATAACATCCCTTTTCTAAACACTTCTTGGCTTTCAAACAGCTAATGAGTTTTAGCTTTGAGTTACCCTTCTCTCCGTAAATCATTACTGGCGTTTTATTCTTACGAGGAATGCGAATTGCCTTCTTGGCGCACACAACTTCAGCTCCTATTTTGGACATCCAGTCCATACCGACTATTACATCAAAACTTCCTAATTCTACGGGTATCAAATCAATCTTAAATGTTTCTCCGGCTAAATTTATTTTACAATCACGGTAAATTTTATCGGCTTTAATTAGTTTACCATTAGCTAACTCAATCATGTACTTAGCATCTAGAGGTAATGATGAACAATTCAATTTAGCGTGAAAGTCTCTACACACGTAACTTCTATCAGCACCAGTATCAAATATAATAGATGCGGATAAGTTATTAATGGTAAACGTACCCGTAACAAGCTCCGGGTCTTCACACGCCTCTCTAGCATTAATAACAAATGCTCTTCCACGTGCAGATCCATTATTCTTCTCTGGATTCGGACACTGGCTCTTATAGTGACCTTGTTTTCCACACCCAAAACAAGTAATGGTAGCCAAAGCAGTTCTATTTGCATTGGTGGCAGGAGTCTTGGTACCATTTGTATTTGTAACGAGAGTCCTACAATCTTCAGCAAGATGACCCTTTCGATTACATTTATTGCATACCACATTACAGTAGCCAGAGTGATGTTTGTGGCATCGGTTACATAAAGGATTTTGTCCTTTGTAACCAAAGCTTAAACCACTACCCGCACCTTGCGTGATTTCTTGTTTCTTAAAAGATTGTTGTTGGTTACCTCGATCATAATTTCTATTCCACTTTCTTTTGTTACCTGATACCTTCACATCAGTATTGGATACTTTCTTATCCATGATGACCTGATCCATTAGCTCATTTGCCATGGTTATAGCTTCATGAATTGTCTTAGGTTTCGATGCTGTAACATTTGCCTTGACCTTTTTGGGCAAACCATCTTTGTACATTTCAATCTTCCGTTCTTCGGTTGGAACCAATTCAGGACATAGCAAAACTAATTCCATGAATCGCTGATTGTAGTTGGTGATTTCAGTACCAACAACCTTCAGGCTTCGTAATTCATCTTCTAACTTCCTAACCTCGTTCCTTGGACAATATTCGTTGATTAACATTGTTTTGAATTCTTCCCATGGAGTATCATAAGCTATATCTCCTCCTACGGCCTTCACATAATTTTTCCACCACGTGAGTGCACTATCTTGTAAAGTGCACGATGTGTATTTGGTCATGTCCTTTTCAACACAACCACTGATTTTGAACACAGTTTCCATCTTTTCTATCCACCGGGTTAAACCGATCGGTCCTTCCGTTCCACTGAATGATGAGGGCTTGCAAGCTTGAAAAGTTTTGTAAGTGCACCCCACACGAGGATTTGGGTTAACTGCAGCACCTCTTGCAGCCTCGACCCATAACATTCTGTCGTTCACTCGCTGATTGATGAGTTCCTGGATTTCTTGTTCCGTCATTCGGTTCAATCGCGCCATAATCTTCAATAAGAATGAAAAAAAAATAATTATTCACATGGAATATTATAGATGTAGTATGTATTTACAGTACATCGTAGCTTATTAATAATATGAACCAGTTATTATTATAAAAGCCTTTTCTTCTTATTAGCATTTTATAATTATATCTAGGGTAGTACCTACCCGTTAAAGTTCATACTTAATAGCTTAGTACGAAAATCAATTACTACCACCCAAATAATACTTAACCATGAAAAATTATTGCATTTCACACTTCACTATTTTACATATGCTTATCTTACATCGAACATTAAGCAAACCACACTAATAATATTATACAAAACATTATATGATCCCATGGTTTAATACGGCAGCGCATCGTTTGGTCTATTTTCTAGGACGTTTAGGTTCAAAGAATGGCCTAACGCTTATCCTAGCTGTCTGCCTATATTTTGGCTGTGGGGCTGAAGAACTAGATGCCGGGATAGAACGAATAGGAATAGCGGGAATAGGGGTGGTAGTGTCTAGTGGAGTTGGTGCCACATCATCCTTACTAAACTCAGGATTTGAATTTTCTAATTCATTAGCCTTTCGTTTCTTTCCTAGTTCGAACTTGTCTTTCGTAATTTCTTGTATTTCTTCCTCGGGTTCACTTTCCTCCTCGGGTTCACTTTCCGGGTTCTTTATTGTTGGTTCATCCGGAATTTGTGAGTCTTCCCCAAAGATATTATTTTCGTCATCGGATAGGTTAATGACTGAAACACCATCTAAAGATTCTGATTCGGAGTCGCTGAATGTGATAATAAGTTTTGAGCCCGACATCTATCACACAACAACTAACCCATTAGTACTACATAATATTTACATATAAATTTTAACCAACAATGATAAGCAATGGTTGTTAAATCAGATCCGGTCAAAGTCCAGACTTACTAATGTATCCTAACGACTTATCAGTTAGACACACTAATGCAAACCTGGTTCGCTAAGATCACCGCTCTGATACCACATGTCATAACCCGTCCTTAACCATAAGAACGAGTTAGATAACGTATGATTTCATTGCGAGGTATTGACCTCTATATGCGACATTTTTAAAAGAACAACTGCATTTATTTTACATTACAAACCATAACTCTTATTTTAATACAAGCTTTAGACAATAAAAAGATGACTATCGTTTAGCGATAATCTTAGACTTACAAACTTTACATGTGATGATAACAATACGATTTCTAGCATATTTTACATTACAAATCCTCCGATATGCAGTTTTATTTTTGACACAAATATGCATACTCAAGATCTTGTTTAAATTCAACATGTTGCAGCGGAAGCTTTTAGTTATCACCTGAGAATAGACATGTTTAAAACGTCAACATAAAGTTGGTGAGATATAGGTTTAATGCCGGCAGCAATATATATATATAGACCACAAGATTTCATATATAAACGTTTTAATAAAAATATTCTAAGTGGTTGAGCACTTGGTAACCATACTTAACATTTAATCACGTCGCATATTCCCTTTATTATGAAATCTTACTACACCGTACCAAGTGTAGTCACGAAACGAAGTACTGTGCAACCGTTGAATACTGGTCGTCCAGTCCGGTTGGGGTTGTCAGGCCCGATAGATCTATCAACAGGATTCGCGTTTACAATACCGCTGTAAATAACAGTTACCAAGCTACAGGGAAGTATGCCAGTGGTACAACTCAACGTAGAATATATTTTTCAGTTACTTGTGTCCATAACGTAAAACATAAAATACATGTATTCTCATCCCGAAATACTTAGAGTTTAAAAGTGGGACTATATACTCACTTTCGTCTTGAAGATATGAAATTTTGACTTGGTCTCCGATTGATATCACGAACCTATCCATATAATATATCAATACCTTTTCTTTTTAAACAATCGTCACATATATATACTTATAATACTTTTAATACTTTTAATAATTTCTTAGTCCGTAGTTAGCAGTCCGATGTTAGTAATTCAATTTTAAATGGTTCATTTTTAGGTGTTTAATAAACCCCCAACGAAATAAATAAAACCCCCATCGTATATGTATTGGTCGAGATTAATCTTGACCCACGGTACCGGTGTTGTCAAATGACGTGTTGCGTACATAAAGTACCGGTGTTGTCAAATGACGTGTTGCGTACAATCATGGGATCTTATGATTAATCTTCTCGTATTGTTTACGGGTGATCCTGAACCATATAAAATTAAATTATGAGTACATATATATAAAATATCATGTTATTTTAAAAAGATGTGATTTATTTAATTTTCTCCAATTATTTTCGTAGCTAAACTAGTCTTGGATATCCGATTTTGTTTTGGTCGTAGTTTCTTCGTTACAACTCCGTTTTCGTTGGTTCAACTTGCCACTTCCTTGGATCGAGTTCCTCTTTAAGACTATGAACTGTAAATACCTTAGTTTGTATTCGAAATCACATGTCATAGGTCAAACTTTAGTGAAACTTATGAAGTTAATCATTTTCCATCATGTAAACAACCTTAAATGATTATTTTTCTAAAAATACTTATACTTTGAGTTAAATCATGAAATTTTTATGTGTTATCATATTCATAGTAAAAATCATTTTTCCAGAAAATAAACCTCCAATTCAAAGTTTAAGATGGTTTTTAATTATCCAACCGAAAACAGCCCCCGGTTGCACTCCGACGTCGTAAAAACAGTTTTTAAGGTGTTCTTTGAAAAACCAAGTTATACCTTGTTAAATTAGCATATATTTAAGTTATATTACAGGTCTTGAAGTATTTTAAAAGTTAAGTTAGAAGGATCTATTTAGTTTTCAAACAAGTTTGAAAACATTCAAACTATGTTCTTGTTGTTAAAATTTTATACCATAAAATAAGATAGCTATATATATATGAATCGAATAAGGTTATGAACAAAGTTACTACCTCAAGTTACTTGGACAAGATTGCTGTAAAAGAGGAGTAAGAACCTAGAACCAAAAGGGTGATGGAATTGGATGAAAGATTGGAAGTAAGTTTGTGTTCTTGGAAAGGATTCTTGAAGTGTTTTTGTAAGGGTTTTCTTATGGTGATTAAGGCTTGTTTATATGGCTAGATCTTCATGGTTTCTTGCTGAATGGTTATGGAGTTTAAGGGTTAAGAAAGAGTGTGTGTTTTAGCTAGAAAATGGAAGTGAAAGTTGAATCAAAATGAGGATACATGATCCTCCTTAAAAACATGATTTAGGGGGGGAAAGGACAAAACTTTTAAGCTTGTAATCTTGTGTATTTGTCAAACAATCATACAAAAGCAATTACCTTATACATAAGGCATTGAACAAGGTCTGGTTGGTGGTGATTTGATGTGTATATATCAATAGTAAATACGTATAGAAGCTAGGTATGATACGAGTACAAATACTCTAGATATACGTATAGAAATTTTGTGAAAAATGGAATGAGGATTCAAATATAGCTATCTTTTGTGAATACACTTATATGGTTTTATGTATTTAAGTTCTTAAAAGTGATTAAATACATTACTTATACGATATATGTATAAACATTATAGATTATAAGTATTTATGTCAATTAACGTTACGTATGGTTATCGTTTTGAAAACTTAAGTTAGTAGTTTCAAAATATACTTGTAACTTATTGTTATTAATACAAAATGAGGTATTAAAACATTCTTAGATCATGTTAAATATGTATATATACATATATATACACAAACGTATAATTATCATATATTGTATAGTTCGTGATATCATCGGTCAAACTAGACGGTCAAACGTTGTGTAAAACTCTTTTCGAAGACATAAGTCTCAACAATTTGGATTGCTTGTCATGTTGGTAAGGTTTAATTTATGTAAATATTAATCTTATAAGTATAGAATGATCGAAAAAGTGCGGGTCATTACACCGGGTCTACTTGAATTCCTTCTCGATTCACAATATGGCCAAGGAATTGAACTTCCCTTAGCCAAAATTCACATTTGGAGAATTTTGCATACAACTTCTCCTTCCGCAATGTCTTCAACACTTCACGCAAATGGTGCTCATGTTCCTTCATACTCTTAGAATAAACAAGTATGTCGTCGATGAACACAATTACCGAGTTGTCCAACATAGGTTGGCACACTCGGTTCATAAGATCCATGAATGCCGCCGGTGCATTCGTAAGACCAAAAGGCATAACTACAAACTCAAAATGCCCATAATGCGTTCGAAAAGCCGTTTTCTCTATGTCTTCCTCACGGACCCGCACTTTATGATAGCCGGACCGTAAGTCAATCTTAGAAAAATACGTTGCACCTTGGAGTTGGTCAAACAAATCGTCAATCCTAGGTAATGGATAGCGATTCTTGATCGTCACTTTGTTCAACTCCCGATAATCGATGCACATCCGCATACTTCCATATTTCTTTTTTCACAAAAAAGACCGGAGCACCCCATGGCGAGGAACTCGGTCGAATGAAACCCTTCTCAAGCAACTCTTGGGTTTGATTTAACAACTCTTGCATTTCCGTCGGCGCTAAACGATAAGGAGTTTTAGCAATGGGAGTAGCTCCCGGAACCAACTCAATGCGAAATTCTACTTGTCTTTCCGCCGGAACACCCTGTAACTCATCCGGAAAAACGTCTTCAAACTCATTAACCACCGGAATTTTACGAATGGGTGGTGGCTCATCACGAGTATCAATTACATGAGCAAGATAACATATACCACCATTCTTGAGAAAACGTCGTGCCCGTGCATAAGTGCATAATGGTACGAGTCTTCTTCGTTTGTCGCCATGAATAATCAACTCTCCCCCACTTGGGGTCTTGACACGAATGAACTTATCATGGCATGCAATATCGGCTCTATAACGATCGAGCCAATCCATGCCAACAACAATATCAAACTCACCCAAAGTCATCGGAATGAGATCGATTTTAAACGTTTCGGTACCAAACACAACATTACAATCTTTACACACATCAACCCCTAGCACCGTCTTACCATCCGCTATTTCAACTTCTACCGGATGACTTAGCTAGCGGTTTGTTAAGCTTGGACACAAATCAAGGCAATACAAAAGACAAATTAGCACCGCTATCAAATAATATCTTTGCCGGATTAGAGTTAACCATGAAAGTACCTGAGACAACTTCATTGTAATGCCTAGCCTCATCATTGGTCATCAAATAATTCCGCCCCTTAGCCATGCCCGCCGCCTTCTCTAACCTCTTAACATAATCACCCCCCAAGTCAGGACACTCTGGCCTCTTATGCCCTTCTTTACCGCAATTAAAACAAGTGAGCTTGGTTGTGGATGATTGTTTCGGGCACTCACGAGCCATGTGCCCCCTTTGCCCACAATTGTAGCAAGCATAAGTAAAATCACTGGAAGCACCCTTCTTAACACTACCAACACTCTTGGAGCCCTTCTTGTGCTTCTTGTTAGAAAAGTTCGAATGACTAGTAGCTTCAAACTTCTTTTTTCCGAAGGTAAAGCCACTCTTTCTCAAGATAAGCGACTCGAAACCTTTGGCCATATCAAACAACTCATCAAAACTCTTCACCACGTTTACACTAATCTTTTCTTGATAATTGTCATTCAAGATTCGGTAAAAGTATTCCTTCAACATCTTATCATTCCCGACATACTCCGGGAAAAATTGAGTTTTTGACAAGTAAACGGATTTATGAGTATTCAAATCCATCGACCCTTGCCTCAAGGAACGCAACTCGTCCTTAAGCCTAGTAAGATCGGCCGAAGTTCGGTACTCTTGGAAGAACTCCATTTTGAACTCATCCCAATTAAAATCCATGCATTGTTCTTCGCCATAAACTTGGATTTTTGCATCCCACCATAGCTTCGCATCACCTCTTAGCATGCTACAACCATACCTTATCTTTTTATCAATCGGGCACTCACAAGTTCGAAAGGCCCCCTTTATATCGGAGATCCACCGGGCACTCTTTAATGGGTCTCTTTCGCCCTCAAAAGTAGGTGGTTGAGAATCCTTAAAGTTCTTATAGAGAAAGTCACGTCTTCCCACATTATCTTCATGTAGGACAGCTTTAACTTGTTCTTTGACTACATTGACCAATTGTTCGTCAATTGAGTCTAGGAACATCTTCTTGATATCCACAAGGTACTCCGCCTTTTGACTTTTAAGAATGGCCTCAATCTTGGCCGTCAACTCGGCGTCATCACTAGTGCCCCCATTTTCGGTGTCGTGTCCGTTTCTCATCTTCATTCTATAAAATGGAAAAGATTAAACAACGAACCAAACAAAAGGACATAACACATATGCATATACGTATACCCACACTACTCCATCTTACTCAACAATCGTGGTACATTACTTGTTTGACACGATTTGCACCCGTGACAATGGTAGCTAATCATTGTTACACGAGTACGTCGCATTAACTTGCTAGTACAACGTCCATCTCGCTTGATGATTGCTAAACACAACACAAATCAATTAGCACGAGGTTAGTTCACATGACCAAAGCACTAACAATTCCCGATTAGACCCAAAGTCCTACAAGTCCCGCATAAAAGCGCATGCACAATAAAGTCTAAGTCTAGGCACCTATCTCAAGTCACCTAAATCCCTTAGACCATGCTCTGATACCACTTGAAACAACCCAACCCGTATTCCATACAATAAATTTTTTTTTAAAATAATACACATTTACGCGCCGGTTAAATATGTAAACCATTCCACACGTTTCGTTAAAACATACAACAAGTTTAGTGTTTACAAAAGGCACAAAGGCCATTAACGAATGTGATACAAGTTTGACCAATACAAAAAAATGATAGTTTTAAACCAAACAACACATCGAGCATGGTTTGGGACTAAACTACCGAAAACGCTAGGCCAACTTCCAAAAGCTCCAACATAACATCATCAAGGGACACCTAGTGCCCAACAACCCCCTTGCCCTTGTCCACACCTGCATCTAAAAAAATAAAGAACGAGAGGGGTAAGCTAATGCTTAGTGAGTGCAATAATTATACGTTTACATATACAACCTACTTACTTGCAATCACTTACGCACTTACCGCATACATGTTAGCATTATAAGTAATCATACCATCACAAGTATAATACTAAACCTTCCACCATATGAGCTAGCATAACAATAGCATATAGTTTAAACAATATAATATGCTACATTCCACACACACACAACCATGGTTAACCAAACGAACGAGGGAACGGTGTTTAAAGACCGTCGGAGTTCATAACAACCATTAGTGCACTTAACACTTCGTACACTAACCCCACGGGTGGCATCTTAACACGTCGATACTTCACCCCGGGTGGTGCCTTAACACTTCGACACTTCACCCCGAGTGGTGTCTTAGCACATCGACACTTCACTCGTTACATCTCTCGGAGTGGCATCTTAACACATCGATACTTCACTCCCGAGTGGTGTCTTAACACATCGACACTTCACTCGCCACGTGAGGAGTGGTGTCTTAACACATCGACACTTCACAACTCAACTGCATAAATAAATGCATCATATATGCACGCATATAATTATTCCACTCACCTTAACACCTCGGTGGTGATTTAATGCTTCCGAAGGCTTCAAAGCAAAGTACCTATTACATAATTACACATTCAATTACACAACTAGTGGAATTAACCACATTACACATACTTGAGCATTTAATGACCCGATTCGCATTAAATGACTCAACCACACCAAAACCGCCCTTAAATGGCCAAGACCCGACTTTAATCACTAAAGCTAGTGAATTAAAGTCTACTAACTTCAACTAACACAAACTTAAGGTAATTCATACCCATTTCACCCAAACTAGGTCAACGTTACTCTATTTGACCCATTTTGACACTTACTCTTTCAAACTTGTCAAACATGACCTATTTCCCATTTCATCATTATTTTCACAAGTTTTTAATGCTTAACAACACCATCAACACTTACAATCCCATTTCCATTAGACCAACCCAAGATTATGGCTATTAGGGTTCCATCACAACAACATGACCCAAATTCACCCATTTTACCCCCAAAAGGGTCATACAAGTCTCTAGTAACCAAAACCCTAGCCATTTACCAATTAAAACTCAAAACTTAGAGTTAGAACATACCGAGACTATCAACGCGTAGCTAGAGATACAAGGAACAACTTTAATTCTTGCTCCAAAGATCAACCCTCAATCCTTCACTCTCAAATCTCACTTTTAATTCAAATGGGTTTTAAGTTTTGGGAGAGAAAATAGAAAGAAAGGGGAAAAGAAATTAAATTAAATGAACTAGTGGTGCAGATTTAATGCTCCAATCTGATCCATATGCTAATTTACCAAATTACCCCTTAAAATCACTTATAAAGAGCTAAGTCCAACACCAGTCTGGCAGTAATGCCGTGGCGCGACGAACAAAGGGAAAATCACCCTTTCTTAACCCATGTTCTGTCCCTGGTTTGCTTGATATGCTACGGCGCGGACCCGTTTGTCGCGGCGCGGCCTAAGGCACTATCTGGCCAGCTCGACAACCTTAAACACAAAAATCATTTTACACAACATTCAAGTCGTTCAAGCTTCCAATACACGTCTAAACATAGTATCTAAGCCTCACAAGACATAACGCTAACCAAGACTCATTTACAAACTTATATACGCACACATTAACAAGTACATATATATATGTATCTACACAATTACGCATAAACAACGAGTTGCAAACGTACAAATGATTAAGTATGTACCTTTCGATACGTACGGGAAAAAAACGGGATGTTACAATACATGTAGTGTTTTAATATGTATTCATACACTTTTGAAAGACTTCAAGACACTTATCAAAATACTTCTACTTAACAAAAATGCTTACAATTACATCCTCGTTCAGTTTCATCAACAATTCTACTCGTATGCACCCGTATTCGTACTCGTACAATACACAGCTTTTAGATGTATGTACTATTGGTATATACACTCCAATGATCAGCTCTTAGCAGCCCATGTGAGTCACCTAACACATGTGGGAACCATCATTTGACAACTAGCATGAAATATCTCATAAAATTACAAAAATATGAGTAATCATTCATGACTTATTTACATGAAAACAAAATTACATATCATTTATATCTAATCCATATACTAACGACCAAAAACACCTACAAACACTTTCATTCTTCAATTTTCTTCATCTAATTGATCTCTCTCAAGTTAAATCTTCAAGTTCTAAGTGTTCTTCATAAATTCCATAAGTATAGTTTCATAAAAATCAAGAATACTTCCAAATTTGCAAGTCTACTTCCAAGCTTTCTAATCCATTCCAAGTAATCATCTAAGATCAAGGAACCTTTGTTATTTACAGTAGGTTATCTTTCTAATTCAAGGTAATATTCATATACAAACTTTGATTCAATTTCTACAACTATAACAATCTTATTTCGAGTGAAAATCTTACTTGAACTGTTTTCGTGTCATGATTCTGTTTCAAGAACTTTCAAGCCATTCAAGGATCCTTTGAAGCTAGATCTATTTTTCTCATTTCCAATAGTTTTAACCAGAAATCTTGAGGTAGTAATGATGTTCATAACATCATTCGATTCATACATATAAAGCTATCTTATTCGAAGGTTTAAACTTGTAATCACTAGAACATAGTTTAGTTAATTCTAAACTTGTTCGCAAACAAAAGTTAATCCTTCTAACTTGACTTTTAAAATCAACTAAACACATGTTCTATATCTATATGATATGCTAACTTAATGATTTAAAACCTGAAAACACGATGAACACCATAAAATCGGATATACGCCGTCGTAGTGAAACCGGGGGCTGTTTTGGTTTGAATAATTAAAAACTATGATAAACTTTTATTTAAAAGTTGTTCTTCTGGGAAAATGATTTTTCATATGAACATGAAACTATATCCAAAAATCAAGGTTAAACTCAAAGTGGAAGTATGTTTTCTAAAATGGTCATCTAGACGTCGTTCTTTCGACTGAAATGACTACCTTTACAAAAATGACTTGTAACTTATATTTCAGACAATAAACCTATACTTTTTCTGTTTAGATTCATAAAATAGAGTTCAATATGAAACCATAGCAATTTGATTCACTCAAAACGGATTTAAAATGAAGAAGTTATGGGTAAAACAAGATTGGATATTTTTGATCTTTTTAGCTACGGGAAATGTTTAACAAATCTATACAAATCATATCCTAGCTAACTTATATTGTATTATACATGTATTCTAATATATTATGTAATCTTGGGATACCATAGACACGTATGCAAATGTTTTGACATATTATATCGACCCATGTATATATAGTATTTGGAACAACCATAGACACTCTATATGCAGTAATGCTGGAGTTAGCTATACAGGGTTGAGGTTGATTCCAAAAATATATATACTTTGAGTTGTGATCTACCCTGAGATGTCTATACACTGGGTCGTGGATTGATTCAAGATAATATATATCGATTTATTTCTGTACATCTAACTGTGGACAACTAGTTGTACGTTACTAACAATGATAGCTGACTTAATACACTCAAATCTTTAAAACGTATTAAAAATGTTGTAAATATATTTTGATCATATTATGATATACATGTACATATTTGTATAGGTTCGTGAATCGATCCGTGGCCAAGTCTTATTTCCGAGGAAGGAAATATCTGTGAAAGTGAGTTATAGTCCCACTTTTAAAATCTAATATTTTTGGGATGAGAATACATGCAGGTTTTATAAATGATTTACAAAATAGACACAAGTACGTGAAACTACATTCTATGGTTGAATTATCGAAATCGAATATGCCCCTTTTTATTAAATCTGGTAATCTAAGAATTAGGGAACAGACACCCTAATTGACACGAATCCTAAAGATAGATCTATTGGGCCTAACAAATCCCATCCAAAGTACCGGATGCTTTAGTACTTTGAAATTTATATCATATCCGAAGGGTGTCCCGGAATGATGGGGATATTCTTATATATGCATCTTGTTAATGTCGGTTACCAGGTGTTCACCATATGAATGATTTTTATCTTTATGTATGGGATGTGTATTGAAATATGAAATCTTGTGGTCTATTGTTACGATTTGATATATATAGGTTAAACCTATAACTCACCAACATTTTTGTTGACGTTTAAAGCATGTTTATTCTCAGGTGAATACTAAGAGCTTCCGCTGTTGCATACTAAAATAAGGACAAGATTTGGAGTCCATGTTTGTATGATATTGTGTAAAAACTGCATTCAAGAAACATATGTCGATGTAATATATTTCTATTGTAAACCATTATGTAATGGTCGCGTGTAAACAGTATATTTTAGATTATCATTATTTGATAATCTACGTAATGTTTTTAAAACCTTTATTGATAAAATAAAGGTTATGGTTGTTTTAAAAATGAATGCAGTCTTTGAAAAACATCTCATATAGAGGTCAAAACTTCGCAACGAAATCAATTAATATGGAACGTTTATAATCAATATGAACAGGACATTTCATTATACATGTATTCTAACATGTCATGGTTACACAATATGTCGAATAAATCAAAAGACACCACATACACAATACGTGTAACTACAATAGCGTTATTGTGGGTCATGATTGAGTCTTATACAACACGTGTATACTATGTACTACTAATTGTGGACTACTAACTGTGGACTACTAACTGTGGACTATTAATTGTGGACTACTAACGTTGGACTGCTAACTTGACAATTTAAACAATCACACGTGACTGAAAATATAAACTTAAACAATCACACGTGATTGAAAATATAAACTTAAACAATCACATGTGATTGAAGTTATGATATGAATAATAGTTGTATTACATTTTGATATATATATATATATATATATATATATATATATATATATATATATATATATATATATATATATATATATATACATATATATATATATATATATATAAAATTGTTACAGGTTCCTGAATCCAAGGATGACGGCCATATTTTTAATAAGTTGAAAACTTTTTATTAATATACTTTTACTACCGTGAGTATATAGTCCCGTTTTTAAACTCTAAAAATATTTTGGGATGAGAATACATGCATTTTATGTTTTACGATATGGACATAAGTATTTAAAATATATTCTATGTTGAGTTGTACCACCTTGCATATCTTCCCTAATAGCTTGGTAACTAATATTTACATGTTGTAAGAACATGTAAGCGCGAATCTTATTGATAGATCTATCGGGTTTGACAACCCTAACCGGGCTAGTCGCTCTAGTATCGTAAATGGTTGCATAGTACTTCGTTTTAGATCTATCGGGTTTGACAACCCTAACCGGGCTAGTCGCTCTAGTATCGTAAACGGTTGCATAGTACTTCATTTTTACTACACTTGGTACAGTGTAGGGAGATTTCATACTAATGGGAATATGCCACATTAATGGTTAAGTATGGTTACCGAAGTGCTCAACAACTTATAGAATACTTTTATACACTTGCGAGTGTACATATATTTATAACTATGAAATCTTGTGGTCTATATTTATATCAATACTAAACCTATATATCTCACCAACCTTTGTGTTGACTGTTTAAGCATGTTTATTCTTAGGTCCTTAAGAAAGTCTTCCGCTGTTGCATTATCTGAGCAAGCTGTGCATGGAGTCTCATACTTTTATAAAGTGTTGCATTCAATAAAACCTTTGTCATATATTATATTCGACTGTTACGTCACGTGTGTAGTATTTGGAAACCGATGTATTTTAGGGATTATTTTTTAAATAATCGCCCACTTGTTTAAAACATGCATTATGTATAATAATAGTGTGCTTTTTATGAAACGAATGCAATATTTTCTAAAACGTATCATATAGAGGTCAAATACCTCGCTATGGGACCAATGAGTAAAGTACTGCGTTTATAGTAATATGGACAGGTTGTTTCAGCGAAGTTCTTGAAAGTAAATTTCAATGAGTCGGAGGAGATGCCAATGGAGCGGTTGGGTTATTATGAGTGCATCTGGAGGCGCGTCTAGATGTCAAGCCAACACTCAATGGGAAGTTGGTAATAAATCTTCCTCATGGTTTGTGAACAATTTATCTTATGATTTGGCATGTAACTTAATTTGATAATTGTGTGTGTGAAACTTAGAATTATCGATTCGTTGTGGGGTAGTATACCTATATTACTACTCTCACACATGAACATCTTTATGTTTGTAATAATTTGACAATGGGCATGCGTAGATATTCTTGTGGTTGCTTGTATTTTTTTGCTTGCTGTGGTTCTTAGTGGCAGGATACACTTATTGATGATTGATCCAAGCCTGACATTAAGTTCAGGCTTCAAGCTCACCGACTTGCATTCTTTGGTGATTAAGTTTCTCGAATGGTAACAACAAAGATCGTTTGATCTTAGCCGTTTTTTACTTTCTTTTCTCTCATCTTTTCTATTTCAAAATGTCCCTCATTTTCACTTATTCTATCATTTTAATGCAATGAGGGCATTGCATACACTAAATGTAGGGGGAGAGTTAAAATTTCGGGCCATTTTGAACTTTTTCGGGTAAACGTATCACATACACTACAAAGTTTGAAGCTTGCAATGTCGAACAATTCTTGGAACAAGTTTTTAACCATTACGCTAATTCATATCATAAACACTAAAGTGGTTAGAACTTGTATAATTTTCAAAATTTTTGAGAAAAGTAAAGTCTTTACCTTGTTTTTCAAAACTTAAGGAAGTAAAGTCTTCCTTTTGTTTCACTCTTGCAATTCACAAGTGAAAGTAAATTCTTTCATTTTTCATATGATTTTGTGCGAAAATGATAAATCTTGAGAAAAATCAAACTTATGCTTGAAAGTTAAAGTCTTTCTTGCATGTGCACCAAAACCAAGTGTTTAAAGCTTCGTGCTTTAACACTTCCGGATGAATCGATTCCATCCATTATAGGGAGTCAAGTCTCCCGAATTTCGTTTTACTTGGAGTAGGAGACTTCCTAATCTACACTATTTCATAATGACATTGGTTGTCTCATCATTTCACGATGTTTCAACTGATGTATCATACCGTGAGAAGAGGAGCCACCGAGCTTCACAAAGTGCTATCCTTTTTAGGAGCAATGACTTCGTGCTAGTGTTGCTAGACAACATAACCCATAGCCAAAAGCTATGGCACCCTTGTTCAATCAATTAACGAAAAAGTAGTAACTACTTCATGCCTTTTCTTAAAATAAGCATAAAAGTTTGTTATGTGGAAAGTAGATGAGTGAATAAAAGCTTCAAGCTTTGACACTCCCGGGAGAGTCAAGCCCTCCCAACGTCTCATTTTTGAAGTCAAGTCTTCCAAACTTGAAGTAAAATCTTCCAAGTTATGTGTGTTCCAAGCTTGGGAGTAAAGTCTCCCAAGTTAAGCTCAATCCTCTTAAAGGAAGTTAATGTCTTCCTAGTATTTCAAAATTTGGAATTGGTGGACTCTCTTATTTAGCCACGTGGGGACCTAATTCCACGAACCTCCGTCAATGCTTTCACCCTACTATGAGAGAAACCATAGAGTTGTGATAAAAAGCTTGATGAGTGCCGGTTATCCCGAGCCCGGGGTGACCAATAAAGGTGGGGTACCCAGTCCCTTACCTTTGGCACACCCACCTTAACCCTATACTTGGAATTGACGATTATCATTTGGAATTGACGGCATATATTGGAATTGATGACCATTATTGGAATTGACGAAAATAGGTGTTTTGGGGGCATGGAGGTGGAAGAGGGATAGCCATCGCGGGTTGATGAGGTGAGCATTCTTTTTGGAAGCGTATACTTTACACGATGCATTTATTGACGATTGGTGATGTGTGCGATATTCATGGCCCTTATTCATTTTGGGTGCATTTTACATCTTTTGGGTACACCTTTGGTTTGTTTGAGTAGTTTTATGTTAGACTTTGATTGATTTGGAGATTTGATGTGATTGATTAGTTTGATGAGTTTATGGCTATCACGTGAATCCTACATATTTGTCATGATCAAGGAGGTCTAAGTTGATTTTGTGAAGATTTCATACTTTTGATTAATGTTTGATGACCTTCTCGTAGATGAAGTTGACTTTGGTCGGGGGAATGATTGGTTCGGGTAGACTTAGGCTTGAAATGTGTTTGTGTTAGTGAATGAGGATTGAAGATTTGAAGTCATGATTGGTTAAAGATATTATGTGAAGCTTGCTTTGAGCTTGTGTTATGTGAAGTTTTTGGAGAACACTCTAGCCATCAAGTGCATATTCACGGAGGTATCAATTTGTGCCCAAACTTTTTGCGCTTTGGCATATTTCACTTATTTGTTCTCTATCTCTAAAGCTTGTTTTGTCGATTGTTTGCTTGAGGACAAGCAAAGATTTAAATGTAGGGGGTTTGATATCGCTCCATTTATATACGTTTTATCTAGCGATATCTCCCTCACTTTGTTCGATTTTTGATGATCTTTGTGATGACCCGTCAAATACCCTTAACGGCTCCGTCACTTGGTCCCACAGCTTGATGGAAACTCTATACAAATTTAATAAACAACATTGCATTCTTTATTTAAAAATGATTTCTTATAAAGGAAATCCATCAAAAATATGTAGTTTAGAAAAAAACCAACATATATAAAAATAACCAAAGTTGACCAAAAACAAGTCAACTAAACACCCACAATTTAACAAACCAAAATAGAATGCAAAGTTTAAAGTTTAACAAAAATATGCCAAAATGCATGCAGACTCTCTACCACAGCGGAAGCCATATAATCAAGTACCTGAGAAAACATGCGAGTAAACTGTCAACAAAAATGTTGAGTGAATTATAGGTTTTAAAATAACGAATAAACTTTAGACCACAAGATTTCAAATGTTAGAAAACATAAAATATTATTCCAATAAACCATGAGTCACCTGGTAACCATTTAACCATTTACATACCCTTGTCAAATAAACAATATACACTGAACATGTGTATTTTCAAAAATAACGAAGTACTAATACATTCTGATTATAAATTGCTAGCGCGACTAGCTCGAAATGAGGCTGTCAAGCCCAATAGATTTATCCATAGGATGCGCGTTCACCAGTAGAAACCAGTGATTACAGTTACCAGACTAGGGAATATTTTCGTTCAACTCATAATGAATAATTTAAATTTAATTCCACTTGTGTCTAAACGTAAAATAAAATGCATGTAATCTCATCCCAAAAATACTTTAAATATTATGAAAAAGGGGACTATAACTCACCTTAATGTAAATGAAGCAACAATCACAGAAATTCGAACAACAAATGGTAAAGTGATCAAGAATGATCACAACCCCGACCTATAAATAAAGCAGGTCGATATAAATAACTAACTTAGGTCAAGTCTTAGTATGATAGCTATAGTACTTGTTGCAAATAAGCATAGAACAACGCTCAGTATGTTTCGGTATAATCAGGACAGCGTATAACACGTACTTTCTATTTTTAGAAAGTTTCTATTTTTAGCAGGTTTCCATTTTTGGAAAGTTTCTATTTTTGAAAAGTTTCTATATTAGGAAAGTTCCTATTTTTGGAAAGTTTCTATATTTAGAAAGTTTCTATTTTTGAAAAGTTTTGAACTTAGGAAAGTTTCCTTAATTAGAAAAGTTAACTGAAAGTCAACTCAAAAGTAAACCTTGGTCAAACTTAGTCAACATTAGATTTTAAAGTGTGATGACCCGGAAATTTCTGACCAAATTTAAACTTCATTCTTATATGGTTTCGACATGATAGGCAAAGTCTATTTAATTAAGTCTCAATTTGTGGAACAGTTTACATGAATTCTTTTGACCTTTGACTATTCCCGACGATTCACGAACCTTTAATCGTAAATAGAAATATATATATAACTAACTATACATATAAATAATTATATATTATAAAATAATTATATTAATGAAATATTATGTGATTTAATTATATTGAAGGAAAACTTAAACATATATTTAAAACTGATAAATTGAAAATGGAGAAGTAAATCGAATGTATAAAAATTGTCAATATTAACTAAGTAACAAATGTTATACTTTGAGATTATTTGTTTCAATATATGTAATTTATACATAAAACTTAATATTTAAAACATAATTATACATAATAGTTTGAATATATAAATATTACTATATGTATGTTGTTAAAAGCTATGAATATTACGTATATATGGTATATATTATAAAATTCTTAAACATTACATAATTAATAAAATGTAATATTAATATATGTAAATACAAGTTAAAATATAGTTATTATAACTTTTATTATCATTAAAATAAATAATAATAATAATAATATCGGTATTATGAGTGTTATTATTTTATAAAAGTTGGCACATGTGACTTGTTACATTATTATTATCAATGTTAATATCAATAATATTATAACTAGAATTACAGTTATAATTTTAGTTATAATGACTAATATTAGTATTATTATTATTATTATAAATATTCTTTGAAAATAATATAATTTATTATTTGTATCATTAATAATATTATTATTATCATTTTTTTTATTTATTAAACTTATTGGGAATTATCATTTTTGTTATTATTACTTTCATCAAAATAAATATTAATATTAAAATCAAAATCTATTATGAATATTATATATATAAATAAAATTTAATATATGTAATTTGATATATTAATGATATTATTATTATTACTAGAAATTAATAAAATTTATTATTATTATCAGTATTAATATTATTACTATTATCATTATTATTTATTATTATTATAAATGTAATTATTATTATTATTATCAATATATTTTAATTATTAATCTTAATTTAATTACTTAAATCATTAAAAAAAAGAGCAGGTACGAATTTTATGTAATATCACAATCCAAGTATTTCAGATATTTGTTTGTGTCTTCAATCCGTTACCCATCTTTATCAAATCGTACAAACTGGTTGAAATTTAACAAAGTGATTTTGTTTTCTATATTCCTGAACGAATATTACTGTCGACCCAATTTATGATATAAATCCATCGAATTGTTCTGTATTATGAACTCATTCAATTCTCTCTCTTTAACATTATCAGTTATCAATTGTAATTAACTCAAGTTTATTGAATTAAATAAATTTTTTGAAGAATACTCAGGCCGCTACTCTGTTTTTGTACTTTATATCCAAAACCTTCAATTTGAAAACGATTTCAAAATGTGTTTAAACAGTTTTGTTAGGAATCTTACACATAAAGTATCTGCAAAGTTTCAAGAATCAATTCTTTATTTCAAGGTAGAATTTTGTAGTCAAAGTTTTTAAGATAAAAAGTCAAACAAAGTTCTTTGATCGAATTCGAGTTATGTGATATGATTCAAGTCCAGTTAATGATTTTAAAAGTTTCCATGAGTGATTTATAGTCTTTTTCGTATAGAGATCAGAACCTAAAACAATCTAATTTTTTAAATTTGATTTTGTATTCTTCATTGTTTTTCGAACAGTAGCAGCTCTTTACTGTTATTATTTTTTTTAAACAATTTAATTCGCTAATTTAATTGTTTCTGTATACATTTCAAATTCCTAAAAACTAAAAATGTAATTAATTCAAAACTTGATATGAACTCTGGTCGATTATTGAAACAAAGAAGAGGAAAAAGGAATAACACAGAAAAGGGTTTTATAAATTTAAGTGGTGGTTATTATCAGAAAAACAAGGATGGCGAATTGGTTAAGGTGTTATGTTGAGGAACGAGAGGTCTCGGGTTCGAGTCACGTTTGGGTCAATCCTTTTTAGAAAAATATTTTGAAAGGGGTATATATTTTTACTTTCATTTCCATTATCATTATAATAATAATAATTATTATTATTATTATTGTTATTATAATTATTATTGTTATTGTTGTTATTATTATTATTATTATTATTATTATTATTATTATTATTATTATTATTATTATTATTATTATTATTATTATTATTATTATTATTATTATTATTACTAAAATAAGTATTAGTTATCATTTATTATTTATCATAATTAAAATTACAAATATGATTATTATTATTATTATTATTATTATTATTATTATTATTATTATTATTATTATTATTATTATTATTATTATTATTATTATTATTATTATTATTAATATTATTATCATTTTCAGTATTATTATTAAGTAGTAAGGTTATTAATATTATCATAGAATTATTATAAGTATTACTAAAAACATAATTTTTACCATTTTAGTATCATTATCAATATTATGATTATGATTATTATCATTATGAAAATAATAAAAATTATTATTATTTTTGTAAATATTAGTATTAGTATCTTTTTATAGATAATAGAATTGTTAATATTGACATAAGTATTATTATTTGTATTATCACGAGTATTATTATTATGTAATTACTAAAATCAGTAACATAACTATCATTAACAGTAAAATTAATATTTAACAATTATAATTATTAATATCATTATAATTACCATTTATAGAATCATTAATATTATTATCTCATTAGTAATATTAAGTATTATAATTACTATCATTTTTACCACTATTAATATTATTTTGGTATTATTATAAATTACTAAATTAACAAACAAATGAAATATATATAAAATACTTAATACATATAACGTAACAAAATTTATATTTTTATATATAAAAATGAATATATATTAATAACAAAATATATAACTATATAAATATTAACCATTATGAATATATACACAAATTAAACATACATAATATATAAATTAAAGATATAATAAATAAATTTGTTCAGTTACGATTATATGTTTTAATATATATATACAAATGATATAGGTTCGTGAACCCAAGGCCAACCCTGCATTGTTCAGTTTCGTCATATGTATTTTTACTACAAAATACAGTATCGTGAGTTCATTTGATTCTCTTTTACTCTTTACATTTTTGGGACTGAGAATACATGCGCTGTTTTTATAATTGCTTTATTAAATGCTTTTGAAATATATTTTTGAACCGAGAATACATGAAATGCTTTTATAAATGTTTGACGCGATATGACACAAGCAAAACATTCCCCGAATGAATTATTATGCAGACAGAAGTTCTGTGGATTATTATTGAATTAGTTGGACGTGATAATTTCCACTAATTGTTGTGAATATTTCCCCTGATTATTATTGCTTGGTAACCTAAGAATTGGAAACGGGTATAGCCCTAATTCATGCGAATCCTAAAGGTAGCTACCGGGTTTAACACCCCCACCCAGAATGTTCACTAGACGAAAGAGCTAGTGGGCGTGGTGTTTAGTACTTCAAAGTTTATATATTATACAGACGAGATGTTCTGTTTTGGGGATATTATTGATGCGCATTATATGTTAAGGTCAGTTACCAAGCCAAACTATGAAATCAAAGTGAATGTTATGTATCGAGAGAATGATTTTTATACACAGGTTATGTGTATTAGTTTTGTGCACGAGATATGTGTACGATTATTAAAAATCGCGAGGCAACCTACGGGGGAGAAAAGGATATGAACCTACTCTGCTAAGCATTATGAAAAATGGTTTTATACACGAGATAGGTGTACTGTATTTGAAATCTTATGGTCTATCAAAATGATGAATTTTATTGTTTATGATAAACCTATGAACTCACCAACCTTTTGGTTGACACTTGAAAGCATGTTTATTCTCAGGTATTAAAGAAATCTTTTGCTGTGCATTAGCTCATTTTAAGGATATTACTTGGAGTCATTCATGGCATATTTCGAAAGACGTTGCATTCGAGTCATTGAGTTCATCAAGATTATTATTAAGTCAATTATAGTTGGATATATTATGAAATGGTATGCATGCCGTCAACTTTTGATGTAATGAAACTTTTTTTTAAAACGAATGCAATGTTTGTAAAATGAAATGTCCCGTTCATATTGATTATAAACGTTCCCTATTAATTGATTTCGTTGCGAGGTTTTGACCTCTATATAAGACGTTTTTCAAAGACTGCATTCATTTTTAAAACAACCATAACCTTTATTTTATCAATAAAGGTTTTAAAAACATTACGTAGATTATCAAATAATGATAATCTAAAATATACTGTTTACAGACGACCATTACATAATGGTTTACAATAGAAATATATTACATCGACATATGTTTCTTGAATGCAGTTTTTACACAATATCATACAATCATGGACTCCAAATCTTGTCCTTATTTTTGTATGCAACAGCGAAAGCTCTTAGTATTCATCTGAGAATAAACATGATTTGAACGTCAACAACAATGTTGGTGAGTTATAGGTTTACCCTATATATATCAAATCGTAACAATAGACCACAAGATTTCATATTTCAATATACATCCCATACATAGAGATAAAAATCATTCATATGATGAACACCTGGTAACCAACATTAACAAGATGCATATATAAGAATATCCCCATCATTCCGGGATACCCTTCGGATATGATATAAATTTTGAAGTACTAAAGCATCCGGTACTTTGGATGGGGTTTGTTAGGCCCAATAGATCTATCTTTAGGATTCGCGTCAATTAGGGTGTCTGTTCCCTAATTCTTAGATTACCAGACTTAATAAAAAGAGGCATATTCGATTTCGATAATTCAACCATAGAATGTAGTTTCACGTACTTGTGTCTATTTTGTAAATCATTTATAAAACCTGCATGTATTCTCATCCCAAAAATATTAGATTTTAAAAGTGGGACTATAACTCACTTTCATAGATATTTCCTTCCTCGGAAATAAGACTTGGCCACGGATCGATTCACGAACCTATACAAATATGTACATATATATCAAAGTATGATCAAAATATAATTACAACCATTTTTATTATGTTTTAAAGATTTGAGTGTATTAAGTCAGCTGTCCTCGTTAATAACCTACAACTAGTTGTCCACAGTTAGATGTACAGAAATAAATCGATATATATTATCTTAAATCAATCCACGACCCAGTGTATACACGTCTCAGGCTAGATCACAACTCAAAGTATATATAGTTTTGGAATCAACCTCAACCCTGTATAGCTAACTCCAAAATTACTGCATATAGAGTGTCTATGGTTGTTCCAAATAATATATATACATGGGTCGATATGATATGTCAAAACATTTGCATACGTGTCTATGGTACCTAAGATTACATAATATATTAGAATACATATATAATACAATATAAGTTAGCTAGGATATGATTTGTATAGATTTGTTAAACATTTCCCGTAGCTAAAAAGATCAAAAATATCCAATCTTGTTTTACCTATAACTTCTTCATTTTAAATCCGTTTTGAGTGAGTCAAATTGCTATGGTTTCATATTGAACTCTAATTTAAGAATCCAAACAGAAAAATTATAGGTTTATAGTCGAAAATTTAAGTTACATGTCAATTACTAAAGAGGTAGTCATTTCCGTCGAAAGAACGACATCTTGATGACTATTTTGAAAAACATACTTTCACTTTGAGTTTAACCAAGATTTTTGGATATAGTTTCATGTTCATATGAAAAATCATTTTTCTAGAAGTACAACTTTTAAATCAAAGTTTATCATAGTTTTTAATTATCCAAACCAAAACAGCCCCCGGTTTCACTACGACGGCGTATATCCGATTTTATGGTGTTCATCGTGTTTTCAGGTTTTAAATCATTAAGTTAGCATATCATATAGATATAGAACATGTGTTTAGTTGATTTTAAAAGTCAAGTTAGAAGGATTAACTTTTGTTTGCGAACAAGTTTAGAATTAACTAAACTATGTTCTAGTGATTACAAGTTTAAACCTTCGAATAAGATAGCTTTATATGTATGAATCGAATGATTTTATGAACATCATTACTACCTCAAGTTTTCTGGATAAAACTACTGGAAATGAGAAAAATAGATCTAGCTTCAAAGGATCCTTGGATGGCTTGAAAGTTCTTGAAGCAGAATCATGACACGAAAACAGTTCAAGTAAGATTTTCACTCGAAATAAGATTGTTATAGTTGTAGAAATTGAATCAAAGTTTGAATATGAATATTACCTTGAATTAGAAAGATAACCTACTGTAAATAATAAAGGTTCCTTGATCTTAGATGATTACTTGGAATGATTTAGAAAGCTTGGAAGTAGACTTGCAAACTTGGAAGTATTTTTGATTTTTATGAAACTATACTTATGGAATTTATGAAGAACACTTAGAACTTGAAGATAGAACTTGAGAGAGATCAATTAGATGAAGAAAATTGAAGAATGAAAGTGTTTGTAGGTGTTTTTGGTCGTTGGTATATGGATTAGATATAAAGGATATGTAATTTTGTTTTCATGTAAATAAGTCATGAATGATTACTAATATTTTTGTAATTTTATGAGATATTTCATGCTAGTTGCCAAATGATGGTTCCCACATGTGTTAGGTGACTCACATGGATTGCTAAGAGCTGATCATTGGAGTGTATATACCAATAGTACATACATCTAAAAGCTGTGTATTGTACGAGTACGAATACGGGTGTATACGAGTAGAATTGTTGATGAAACTGAACGAGGATGTAATTGTAAGCATTTTTGTTAAGTAGAAGTACTTTGATATGTGTCTTGAAGTCTTTCAAAATTGTAAGAATACATATCAAAACACAACATGTATATACATTCTAATGGAGTCGTTAAGTCTTCGTTAGTCGTTACATGTAAGTGTTGTTTTGAAACCTTTAAGTTAACGATCTCAATTAATGTTGTTAACCCAATGTTTATTATATCAAATAAGATGTTAAATTATTATATTATCATGATATTATGATATATGAATATCTCTTAATATGATATATACATTAAAATATCGTTACAACGATAATCGTTACATATAAGTCTCGTTTCGTAATTCTTGAGTTAGTAGTCTTGTTTTTACATATGTAGTTCATTGTTAACACACTTAATGATATATTTAAATATCATTTTATCATGTTAAATATAGTGTATCAATATCTTAATGTGATACATATGTATTTAGTAGACGTTATCATAACGATAATCGTTATATATATCATTTCGAGTTTCTTAACTTAGTAATCTCATTTCTTATGTATATCACACATTGTTAATATACTTAGTGAGATACTTACTCATCATAATATCATGTAAACCATATATATATGTCTATATATACCACAACATGTAGTTATTACAAATTTGTAACGTTCGTGAATCGCCGGTCAACTTGGGTGATCAATTGTCTATATGAAACTTATTTCATTTAATCAAATCTTAACAAGTTTGATTGCTTAACACGTTGGAAACATTTAGTCATGTAAATATCAATCTCAATTAATATATATAAACATGTAAAAGTTCGGGTCACTACATAAAATGTATCATATAGAGGTCAAGTACCTCGCGATGTAACCAAATGTAATGTATTCGTCCAGATGGATTAGGACGGGTCGTTAAAGTTGGTATCAGAGTGGTGGTCTTAGCGAACCAGGTCTTACATTAGTGTGTCTAACTGATAGTCGCTTAGATGCATTAGTGAGTCTGGACTTCGACCGTGTCTGCATGTCAAATGTTTTGCTTATCATTTCGTGTCGAAAATTACCTACTTATCATCCTTAGAAATTACCTGCTTATCATTCTTAGTCTAGACACATCTTACTGCATTGATTGCATGAATAGTGTATAGACAAAATTCATATCTTAGCGTATCTGCTAATTCATATCTTAGCGTATCTGTTACTGTAAACTTTGTCTGACAGCTTTCGAAAATTCCTCCGTAATCTACAGGATCTTCTGTACTATATATAGGTATTCTATGTAATTACAATATCATCCAATATCTGAAAATCATTTTATATCGAAAAATCATTTATTCAATCGTACGAAATGGAACTCACCACTAGTTCAAGTTCCTTGGATTCCGACAACTATTCCGATATGGATTTCCACTCGAGCTCCGAAAGCAGTGTAACCGGAATGAATCAACCGATCAGTCATCATCAATTCTGGATGAATTGGGGATGGGTTCGTAGTCGACTTATCAATGGAGACGAGAAGAAGGCGATCTTTTCCACCAATCAAACTTTTCCCCTCTTGGCGATGAACCTGAAGCACTTACCGGCGAACCAGTCCAAAACACCATTTTCACCCTCATTTCCCGAATATCTCACCACAATTATATTCTATCTAAAATTCTAAACATTATTCATCCGCTCGTTCTGACCAACAATCATCCCGGAATAATGGAAGAAGTCAATGAGCTTCGCGCCCGAGTTATAGCCATGGAAAATATGGTGCAAAACATACCAACTTCGACAACATCACCGGCACCAACAGTACCATCAGTAACAGCACCCGTACCATCAACAATCCATGCCTCAACATCTCATTCTGTACCTCGAGTATAATCATCGTTCTACGTATTGTTCTACATCAATTATCTTCGTTCTTCATGGAGATTATGTAAACTCTAATGTTTTAGAGATTATGTATTCTAGTGATTACATATGAAGAAAATATATATGTAAGTATAATTTCATAAAGATTGTAATTAATAATTCTTTCGTACAAACTGTTAATGGTGAAAATATTTTAACGGGTAGGTAATACTCGAGGAATATTTAGATTTCACATTAATAAGTTATATTGTACATTCTTCGAATCTGATTCAACAGTCATTTACAATCCTACTTACATCCACAAGATATACGAATCCGTTCACCACAAAATAACCATTTTCATTCAATTTCATATTTGGATTTTGACTTACCAGAATCCAACAAGTGGCATAATGAAGAAAACATTGGACAAAAATAAAATTTGTTAGAAACAAACAAATTAACTATGAGAAATTTTGTTAAGAAAGCTAACTGTTCCTAGCTAACTGTTAATTCCTTATTACATTTAATTATCGCAATTTAATTATTACAATTTTAATTCTCGCAATTTTATTTACATTTAATTTCTGTTATTTATTTTACGCACTTTAAATATCGGGACACGTATACAAGGTTTTGACATATCATATCGACGCATCTATATATATTATTTGGAATAACCATAGACACTCTATACGCAGTAATGCTCGAGTTAGCTATACAGGGTTGAGGTTGATTCTAAAATAATATATATACTTTGAGTTGTGATCGAGTCTGAGACATGTATACAATGGGTCACGATACGTATTAATTAATTCGAATATTATATATTAAACTATATATGAATTGTTGAACTACTAATTATGGACTACTAACTGTGGACTACCAACATTGGACAATTAAAATGAATTAAAATATTGACTATAACATATGAAACTAAACGCTTCTTCAAGTTTGCCACTTGATTTCATCTTAAACCACATTTGTATCTTGACGATTACAATCTACGTTCAAACCTTTCATGATTCTTGAAAACACCTCAATCTGGAGGATGAACCAACCGCACTTCATCTATGGAAGGAAAAATTTATGCACATAGTTATGCACCTGAAAAATTCTCGAAACCTGAGTAAACGTTTAACACATATCTGTACTAGCTCCTTTGGCATTGTTATTACCGAAAATAACTTTGCAATCCCTCTTCAAATTAGCCAATTTTGTCACAGCTCCAGCAAATCAACTTCGACTTTCATTCAAATTTGCCTTATTATAACCTCGATATATAAGTTGCTTTTTATCCCCGTTACCGGAGAACCATTTATATTTCACCGCATTAGCAGTAAACTTATCAGCAACTTCATTACTCATTGGCTTAAGTCTCTCTGAAAAACCATTATATTTGTTCATTAAAACTCTATCATATACTCATCCGCATCTTGTAACAAGAATTGTCATACCAATTACTGAGAATTAGAAATTAGTATTTTGAATCTCGCAACATTTCTACATCTACAGTTATATGTATACATATAACATTTATCTCCTAGAATTATGATCTTCATTTCTGAAATTCTGAAAAGCACCCAGTTTACGAATCGATACTCCAACTTTTGGAAAAGTTGAATGAAGCAGCAGAAACTATAGACAACCATAAACGACCTTAACCGTCGAAAGTTTGATGATAAAGAATAATATGTTGGCAAAGCTCAGAAAAGTTGGAACTGAAAAACGGATTGAGCAAATCATGAAGGAGGCTGTGGACAAATCACAAAGACTAAACCTGCCTTCAAAGAATCCAAATGATTCAGTATCTGCTGAAGTCATTAATGAATACCTTGCTCCTGACTCTACACTTTTACGGACAAATGTTCATCATCCTTCGATATTATAAATTCTAAGATATCATCGTATCTTTCATTATAAATATCCTCGATATTTCTGAAAATATTTTCATAACTATTCTTATCTGAAATCATTTATCTCTTCACAATATCAGTGTTACATCAGAAAGGAAACTATTTTAGTTTCTAAATTCTAAAAAATTCGAATTTAAAATTTGAATGTTTTTGAAGTAATGTTAGGAACTGAAGCATGAGTTAGTATAATATAATGACACTTGATCAACGCGATTATATTACAGTAAGTCATGCTGAGTTTCTAATGAAACGTGATGATTCACAGACCATAACGTCATCATGTGCCATTTTACACGACTCTTACATTCTACTTAATCTCCAAACATATCGAGAACATATCTTCCTGATAGTTCTATCTTTTCTCTTGAAATTATGGTATTTTGACAAATCAAGATCGTGCTATTACAATTTCTCTCTTAGAACATTAGTCATATTCATTAGAAATTCATACCTACGAATTCTGAACCATTATTCGTTTGACTTAAAGTCGGGAAGAGAAAACAAAAGGATGGAACTCCAAAATATAAAGTAAACCAAGGGGATGAATTTATAGTGAAATATCAGACAGAGTAATCAAGGCAGATCACCGTATTTAATTATAGATATCTTAATTTCCTTATTCACCGAAGAATCAAATCTTTTAGATTTTAAAGATTTTCTTTAAATCCCTTAAATTCCGGAAATTAACTGTGACTACATCACCGATTAAGATGAACCTACATTTACTCATTTCTTTCTTGTGTGATAGATCCACTCGTACTCTTCGAGTAATCGAATTATCTTATCCATATTACTCAACAGTAATAAAACTCTATTTATCAGCTCATATTCATTAGGAAAACTTACTTATTGTTAGCCATGACGAACTCGATCAAATTTTGGGGACGAAATTTCTTTAACGGGTAGGTACTGTGACTATCCGGAAATTTTCGACCAAATTTAAACTTCATTCTTATATGGTTTTGACATTATAAGAAAAGTCTATTTAATTAAGTCTCAATTTGTGGAACAGTTAACATGAATTCTTTTGACCTTTGACTATTCCCGAGGATTCACGAACCTTTAATGGTAAATAGAAATATATATATATATATATATAAATAACTATACATATAAATAATTATATATTATAAAATAATTATATTAATGAAATATTATGTGATTTAATTATATTGAAGGAAAACTTAAACATATATTTAAAACTGATAAATTGAAAATGGAGAAGTAAATCGAATGTATAAAAATTGTCAATATTAACTAAGTAACAAATGTTATACTTTGTGATTATTTGTTTCAATATATGTAATTTATACATAAAACTTAATATTTAAAACATAATTATACATAATAGTTTGAATATATAACTATTACTATATGTATGTTGTTAAAATGTATGAATATTACGTATATATGGTATATATTATAAACTTCTTAAACATTACTTAATTAATAAAATTTAATATTAATATATGTAAATACAAGTTAAAATATAGTTATTATAACTATTATTATCATTAAAATAAATATTAATAATAATAATAATAATATCGGTATTATGAGTGTTATTATTTTATAAAAGTTAGTACATGTGACTTGTTACATTATTATTATCAATGTTAATATCAATAATATTATAACTAGAATTAAAGTTATAATTTTAGTTATAATGACTAATATTAGAATTATTATTATTATTATAAATATTCTTAGAAAATAATACAATTTATTATTTGTATCATTAATAATATTATTATTATCATTTTTTTATTTATTAAACTTATTGGGAATTAACATTTTTTTTATTATTACTTTCATCAAAATAAATATTAATATTAAAATTAAAATCTATTATGAATATTATATATATATATATATATATATATATATATATATATATATATATATATATATATATAATTTAATACATGTAATTTGATATATTAATGATATTATTATTATTACTAGAAATTAATAAAATTTATTATTATTATCAGTATTAATATTATTATTATTATCATTATTATTTATTATTATTATAAATGTAATTATTATTATTATTATCAATATATTTTAATTATTAATTCTAATTTAATTACTTAAATCATTAAAAAAAATAAGAGCGGGTACGAATTTTGTGTAATATCACAATCCAACTATTTCAGATATTTGTTTATGTCTTCAATCCGTTACCCATCTTTATCAAATCGTACAAACTGGTTGAAATTTAACAAAGTGATTTTGTTTTCTATATTCCTGAACGAATATTACTGTCGACCCAATTTAGGATATAAATCCATCAAATTGTTCTGTATTATGAGCTCATTCAATTCTCTCTCTTTTTAATTATCAGTTATCAATTGTAATTAACTCAAGTTTATTGAATTAAATAAATTTTTTGAAGAATACTCAGGCCGCTACTCTGTTTTTGTACTTTATATCCAAAACCATCAATTCGAAAATGATTTCAAAATGTGTTTAAATAGTTTTGTTAGGAATCTTACACATAAAGTATCTACAAAGTTTCAAGAATCAATTCTTTATATCAAGGTAGAATTTTGAAGTCAAAGTTTTTAAGATAAAAAGTCAAACAAAGTTCTTTGATCGAATTCGAGTTCGGTGATGTGATTCAAGTCTATTTAATGATTTTAAAAGTTTCCATGAGTAATTTATAGTATTTTTCGTGTAGAGATCAGAACCTAAAACGATCTAATTTTTTAAATTTGATTTTGTGTTCTTCATTGTTTTTCGAATAGTAGCAGCTCTTTACTGTTATTATTTATTTATTTTTTTGTTTTATACAATTTAATTCACTAATTTAATCGTTTCTGTATACATTTCAAATTCCTAAAAACTAAAAATGTAATTAATTCAAAACTTGATATGAACTCTGGTCGATTATTGAAACAAAGAAGAGGAAGAAGGAATAACACAGAAAAGGGTTTTATAAATTTAAGTGGTGGTTATTATCATAAAAACAAGGATGGCGAATTGGTTAAGGTGTTATGTTGAGGAACGAGAGGTCTCGGGTTCGAGTCACGTTTGGGTCAATCCTTTTTAGAAAAACATTTTGAAAGGGGTATATATTTTTACTTTCATTTCCATTATCATTATAATAATAATAATAATAATAATAATAATAATAATAATAATAATAATTATTGTTATTATTATTATTATTATTATTATTATTATTATTATTATTATTATTATTATTGTTATTGTTATTATTATTATTATTATTATTATTATTATTATTATTATTATTATTATTATTATTACTAAAATAAGTATTAGTTACCATTTATTATTTATCATAATTAAAATTACAAATATGATGATTATTATTATTATTATTATTATTATTATTATTATTATTATTATTATTATTATTATTATTATTATTATTATTATTATTATTATCATTTTCAGTATTATTATTAAGTAGTAATGTTATTAATATTATCATAGTATTATTATAAGTATTACTAAAAACATAATTTTTACCATTTTAGTATTATTATCAAAATTATGATTATGATTATTATCATTATGAAAATAACACAAATTATTATTATTTTCTTAAATATTAGTATTAGTATCTTTTTATAGATAATAGAATTATTAATATTGACATAAGTATTATTATTTGTATTATCACGAGTATTATTATTATGTAATTACTAAAATCAGTAACATAACTATCATTAACAGTAAAATTAATATTTAACAATTATAATTATTAATATCATTATAATTACCATTTATAGAATCATTAATATTATTATCTTATTAGTAATATTAAGTATTATAATTACTATCATTTTTACCACTATTAATATTATTTTGGTATTATTATAAATTACTAAATTAACAAAAAAATGAAATATATATAAAATACTTAATACATATAACGTAACAAAATTTATATTTTTATATATATAAATGGATATATATTAATAATGAAATATATAACTATATAAATATTAACCATTATGAATATATACACAAATTAAACATACATAATATATAAATTAAAGATATAATAGATAAATTTGTTCAGTTACGATTATATGTTTTAATATATATATACAAATGATATAGGTTCGTGAATCCAAGGCCAACCCTGCATTGTTCAGTTTCGTCATATGTATTTTTACTACAAAATACTGTATCGTGAGTTCATTTGATTCCCTTTTACTCTTTACATTTTTGGGACTGAGAATACATGCGTTGTTTTTATAACTGCTTTATTAAATGCTTTTGAAATATATTTTTGAACTGAGAATACATGAAATGCTTTTATAAATGTTTGACGCGATATGACACAAGCAAAATATTCCTCGAATGAATTATTATGCAGACAGAAGTTCTGTGGATTATTATTGAATTAGTTGGGCGTGATAATTGTCACTAATTGTTGTGAATATTTCCCCTGATTATTATTGCTTGGTAACCTAAGAATTAGAAACGGTTATGGCCCTAATTCACGCGAATCCTAAAGGTAGCTACCGGGTTTAACACCCCAACCCAGAATGTTCACTAGACGGAAGAGCTAGTGGGCGTGGTGTTTAGTACTTCGAAGTTTATATATTATACAGACGAGATGTTCTGTTTTGGGGATATTATTGATGCGCATTATATGTTAAGGTCGGTTACCAAGCCAAACTACGAAATCAAAGTGAATGTTATGTATCGAGAGAATGATTTTTATACACAGGTTATGTATATTAGTTTTGTGCACGAGATATGTGTACGATTATTAAAAATCGCAAGGTAACCTACGGGGGAGAAAAGGATACGAACTTACTCTGCTAAGCATTATGAAAAATGGTTTCGTATACGAGATAGGTGTACTGTATTTGAAATCTTGTGGTCTATCAAAATAATGAATTTTATTGTTTATGATAACCTATGAACTCACCAACCTTTTGGTTGACACTTGAAAGCATGTTTATTCTCAGGTATTAAAGAAATCTTCCGCTGTGCATTAGCTCATTTTAAGGATATTACTTGGAGTCATTCATGGCATATTTCGAAAGATGTTGCATTCGAGTCGTTGAGTTCATCAAGATTATTATTAAGTCAATTATAGTTGGATATATTATGAAATAGTATGCATGCCGTCAACTTTCGATGTAATGAAAGTTTGTTTTTTTTAAACGAATGCAATGTTTGTAAAATGTATCATATAGAGGTCAAGAACCTCGCGATGTAACCAAATGTAATGTATTCATCCAGATGGATTAGGACGGGTCGTTAAATAAAGTGTATATTATATTAATAATACTAGATTTATCGAGCCCGTGCGTTGCACGGGGACTCTTCAACAAACAAACTTGAATCGTAAAATGTTATATCAGTTAATGATATGATAAAGACAGTATCACAAGTATTGTTGTGGGTGAACTGTTTAAGTATATTTCTTATACTTAAGAGTCCATGCGTTGCACAACAGCTCTAAATCAGACTAATCACATTTGGAGACGTTAGTAATCAGACTTAGTAGCTTTAGTATACAATCATAAATATTTAATAAAATTACAATGTAGCTTTCGATTGTTCATAGTCAATTATATCATCTCCAAGTTGCTAACTCGCTAAGTTTACCGGATAATCTAAAGCAAAAACAAATCAAATTCATTCTCCATCTACATTTACAAATAACATGTTTTGAAAAGATACAGAAATAATATAACTGATAATAACTTTTTGATAGACTCTTTTCGGCATTTATTTACTACCTAAATTTTGCTTTCTAACACATGTATCATTGATCAAAGTTGCTTGATAAGATTACACTTCCATGACCCAACCGACATGTTATAATTTACGTTTGCACGCTTTACTGATAGAGTTTCATGAGGATTGATTATCGACTTGTTTATCATACCAATGAATAGCTGCAAGAGAAGTACAAAATGCCCCGTTTAATGATCTAATGTGGCACTATGAAACCTGATAAAGTCATACGATCTAACTGTTTAGCCTATCTCTCTTTATTTATGACACACATTGGTAGAAAAATGAAATAAGATTTTAGGTAATCATAGGATTATTGTGAATTTATAAAGAAATATATAATGTAGGCATTGAAGGATGTTACCTCATATTGACCTATTATATTTTACATCATGGGCTCATTGCACTTGGATCCTTCATCGACAAATCACCAAAAGGAAAAAGACTAACAACATCCTGAAAATGTTATTCATAATGTTAAGTATCGTAAGATTCAATGATCTTGTTTAACACATAATGAAAGATATTTGATAAAACTATTCAACAAATAAATCAAACAAACAGATAATAGGTACTACAAATCTTACGTTTTACCCATTCTCGTGACAAAGTTTGGAGTAGATAATAAGATTATGATGTATAGAACGGATATTAGTACTCATTAGCATTGTACATCTAAGCTGCGAAGACAACACCACAAACATCCGATATGAAGTTTGTATGATTCTGTCTCCCGATCTGGAGAGTGAAAGGGTAATGTTATATGTACTTAGAAAAGCTATGTACATGGGGATACTTGTACCCAACAACTACATCAAGAAAAAATAACATAACCCAACCTAAAATAATAGATGAATTTCTGATTATTTCTAGATTTCTTCGGTGCTAACTTGACTTCTAGGTATAATAATCTCACCTACAAATACAAAAGATGGATCTAAAAATGACATATTGTACCCATTCAATCACTATAATCCAGGCAACCTTGGAAAAAAAATTTGATTTTTTTTTGAAAGGCAGCTATGGCAACTGTTAGACTGTTATGTATGTAAGAACCATTTCATTAAAAGCTGACACATAGTTTCAAGTACAACCAAGGCTAAAGTTCCAGATAGTTATATTTGGGCTTAAATGTTTGATAGATAAAAGGTTGTATATAAGTTGTATACTTGTATGATAATGTACTCATTGTAACTATCTGTTATAACAAAAGTGAGTTAAAGGCTAGTATCCAAAAAAGGAAAGATTTCCACATATAAATAAGCATTTGAACCATGGAGATCATCTAATAACCATAGATATTCCAGACTCGGATAACTACATATAGAAATGGATACATATAAGTTTTTATCATACACTTTCACTTACACATAAATGTAGAATGTTAATAATAGTAATGTGTCTATTGAATTGAAAAAAAAGGTTGCTTGCTTACTTGCTTCTGTCATAGTGTCTAACTCAAAGAGAGCCTTCACTATATTTGTTGGTCATCATGTATCCCACGACTTATGAGTTCAAGACCCTTAACAACCAATATTTAAATCATCCCTAAGTTTGCATAATGGTTAATCCTGCACAAACCTGCTTTTAACTCGCAACTATTAGCATACTCATTCTTAACAATAAACTAAAGAGAGTACACATAATATATTGATTTGTTAAAACATACCTTGAATTGCAGTAGCAGTAGCATGAGCCATGGTGCATGGCTGACCGGCTGATTTGAAAAAAATTAAACATTAGCATAACCTAGACACTGTTATCATCCGTGCCAGAAGACAATATTGAAGTTTTTGGGGTCCCATCTTTCCCAATTAACTTTACCCTGAAATCACGAAAAGTTATTAACATCAATGACTGTTGCAAATTCATGAAATTACTATTATTGAATAGAAATCCCCTATCAAAGATCCATATAACCTAGTTAAAATTATGATTTTGTTAGATGGTATGCTTATAACCACCGATTCCTATTTATCTTCCGTATCTGTATCATATTGTACACAAGTGCTAGTGTTGTAGCACATGAACATTTTTCTTTAGTACATTATGATAGCTCGGGAAACTTACATATATAAACCATATAAAACATGCAATTTAATCATTAACCTTATGACCAGATAGCATTTTCACAGATTAACTTTCTC
The DNA here is from genome assembly GCF_046630445.1 of Rutidosis leptorrhynchoides. NCBI lineage: Eukaryota > Viridiplantae > Streptophyta > Magnoliopsida > Asterales > Asteraceae > Rutidosis > Rutidosis leptorrhynchoides. Next base: position 48,138,642 of record NC_092337.1, on the reverse strand, counting down.
CAATCTTACAAACATTAACCTTAGAATCAGTCGAGCCCGAGGCAAATGAGACATTAGTCCGCAAATCAGCATCAAGAACATGACCTATCAGGTTGTGACACATAGTCTAGTCTATACATTGACACAAATTTGTAGTTAAAAATATAATATAGTACTTGAATAGAATTTTAATTGTTGTTTAGGTTCATCAGCATTACCATCCCTTATAATAGAAGTGCTATCAAAGCTTCCGGCAAGAAGCTAATCACCATCGTTACTACGCTTAATACAAACTATAGGTCCTTTGTGTTTGATGAAAGTACTCGTCAGTTCACCTGGATTATAGACACCCCACCAAAATCATTAACCTGGCGATTAAACAAAAAAATAACTAAAAACTCACCATTTTGATGCCATACTCTAGCGATCCAATCATATGAACCGGTGGCAAGAAGTGTTCCATCCAACTGCAAATGAAGGCAGAGTATGTCCATTGGCGGTACACAAAACTAAGTAGGAACCTTTATATAGTAAAGAAGATGACAAACTGTTCCTTTAAAGTTACATATTTGGTGTAGTTTACCATTATATTTACCAAGTTTTTTTGTTATAAATCATGATGACGATAGAAAAAGTGTATTCGACGAACAATTGTAGTCACCTAGCATCCTGCATATGGAAGTCAAAATTGGTTTTCAACACCATTTCAACTTTAGAATTTAAATTATATTCTAATATCGGTATGAAAAATATTATATATGTTATTAATAGTATTTCATAGTGGGTGAATCAATCTGACTTGATGCAATTTGACCCTTGCTAAAGTGAACATTTCAACATGAAATATTTCTGACCCGTTTTACCCAAACCGCTTTTGACCCACTACTCAACTGAACATAGAGAATACAAACGAATGGAGGCGTTCACTCTTTGCACTAATCTTTTATCGATGAATTAATAGCAGCAGCTGTATATAATGATAATAATAAGCTGTATATAATAATATAAGTTGTATATAATCAGAAATAAGCAGCAGCTGAAATTAGAAAAAATATAAAATATGAAATGCATTACCCGGATCAAATTAAAATCGTTCAAGCCACATTCCGTAATTGCAACTAACCAAATAAACTTCCCTTGTTTACTCTTGCAAGTTCATCATCTTGGACATTTATTTATATCGTTATAAAGACAAAACATGTTCAAAAGATAATCCGCTAAATGTACTCAACTTAGATATACCATTTCATCAATGAGAATGCAAGAGTAGCCAGTTGGTGCTCCTGTCCTGTAATGGCGCATTACCCACTTTGGATAAACCTTTGACTCTATCGTCCTATTCATCTCACCTGCTGCCAGTTGGGTGTTTTGCACCCTACATATTTTACCTGGTTAAACATAATTAAACAGTGTATATTAACTAAACTGTCACTTTTATCGTCATATTCTGTCATATTGTCGTATCTGCAAAACCACCACTTTTATTGTGTTCATAAAGTAAACAAAGCAATGTTAGAGTGCTATGAATGAGTAAAATAACCTTGAAAGTAGATGGTCCAAACAGGTCTTTATGGATAAAGATGACTTCATATTTCAATCATAATAACAGGTTTTCATTCATGTTGCACTCTGTTGTCCGGCGCCGGTGAAAGAAAATGAAAGATGTTGAGTGATCACTGGGGAGTTTTAATAGTTATCTGAACCTTAAGAACGTGACCTCATTGAGTGCATACATGAGAACCCGAAGATCATATGACAAAAGCTTTCCTAAAGTCACACCAATTGCAACAGAGTAAGCCAATTTAAAACAAAATATCATCATATATCATATAATATCCAAAGCATCTCTGAATATAACATAAATATCTGAAAAGAATACCAACTAAATAAAAGTAAAGTATATTAATATTTACTAATTTACAATAAAAATGGAGATATTGGAAATAATGGAGAGGATACATCTGAAAATCATATAACCAAGCTTATGTAAACATGTAGGTCATAATTCTCCACTTACACTTTTAGTTGTAGTCCATTTAGAATCAAAATCCTGAGATCCTTGGGATTTGTAAACAGCAACTTCATCATGAGGAACAAAACCAGCCCTAATTTGAGTTGGGTTTGCATAGAGTACCATCGGGTCTTCGGGTCGGGTCAAGGCTTCTTTCCCCTTTATTATGGTTTTGCTAATCTCAGTTACCTGGTTGAGTTTGGTTCCCCTTACCAGCCTTATTCAAGAAGATGTCATAATCAGTCAGCGTATATAATCACATAAAGTGTACATGGAATTAGATAAAGAAGTTACCTAAAGTCACTGGGACAAAGTTGAGCCAATTTTAAGTCATATTGACTGTACAAAATTAGAGAAACATTATCTTGAGGCTGAAAACTTTGGAGTTGGAGATGTTGAAATACTGATAAACAACAATGCCAAACGAACTGATTTAAATAGTAAATAACGATTAAGAAGAAAACTCGAGTTTAATGGCATCTTTAACAGTTTGAAGAGCAGAAAATTTTGAGTTTCCAAATTGTGTTATTATGAGTGTTAGTGCTCATTGTTGAACAATTTAATGTAGTGTTTCATATTATGACATTTGTGAAGTGCTTCATATTCTAAGTTATATTACCTAATAAACTTCAAAAATTTGTAAGTAAATTTAGTACAAAATATCAATAATCTAGACTTGTGAATTGTAACATTAGCTTCATTGCTCAACAATGATCACTAACACTCATAAACCTAAAGCAGCAAAAACCTAACACAAAGTATGTTAAAAATGTATTTAAATTATCAATATTTTTCCTTAGACCCTACAACAAATATTCAAACAATATAAACAATCAGCATTATAGATCAATAAAAAATCAAACAGACACATATTCACATATACATATAGATGAACATATAAAATAAAACATTAAAAACTGATGGATAAAGATGAGAAAACATTACCAAATAAAAACTTAGTACATGAAGAAAAATAATACGACGATAATAGATGAGTAATAATGAAAATACCGACTACAATTTCTCAGATATTTGGTGATGATATTGCATCATCAGAATAGTAGTTCGAAACCTAAAGTAAATATCAGCAAACCGTAATTAATTTTTGGATTAAAAAATAAATTGATAAGATAAATCGGGAGAATAGGTATGAACAAAAACCCCACCTCAAAGTATACACAACCAACAACAATCGAGGATGAAAAGGGTTTATTAACCCTAAAACGAAAACGTGGATTAGCAATATCATAATCTGAATATGAAGATGAATAATATGAATCTGAATATGTCGCGTGATTATTCGATTAGAAATTCGGAACCTATCTAGGATTGATTGTTGACGAACACAAAATTCTTTTGATTATGTAGGATTTTACAGATGTATCGATTGTGTGTGCGAGATTTATTTGGTGGAAGATGAAAACGTTTTTGACAGAGTAATAATGTGAGATCCTAAATATTTGATTGTAACCGATGAAATTATGGAATTTTGAATTCAAATTGGAGCCAAGCGATCCTAAATATTTGATTGTAACTGTTAAAATAATGGAATTTTGAATTCAAATTGGAGCCAAGCGGGCTGCCAGGTCATCAGGGAAAAAAACTGACCAATGATCATATGACACATTGGATGACACGCGGACTCGGAGAAGGAGGAGGTGACACATAGGATTCAATCCCTTGATTTATAATATTGTATAAATAGATAAGTTATAATACTATTTAAAGTCATATATGTATAATCATGTCATATCATAAGTTTAATTAAATTAAATTGAATTATAAAGTTAACATAAGTTTAAATGATATAATTAATATAACATAATTATTTAATTAATTAATTAAATATTAATCATAACATAAGTATTATTAATTAATAATAAAATTTTAACCATATCATAAATATTATTAATCATATCATAAGTTTTAATTATAATTATTAAACCATAAGTGTTTAATACATAAATTATAATTAAATAATAACGAAGCCTTATAATAATCAAATAATTAATTAATCTTTATTATAAGTCTTAATATATTAATCCCATAACATAATTTTAATACTTATCATAAGTATTTTTCATTAACAATAAAAGTATTATTAATCATAAGTTTAATTAAAAGTATAATTAAATCATAATGTAATTAATAAATGATATAATTAATATATATCATAAGTCTTAAATAAAAAAAATAATTACTTTTATATCATAAGTAATTTAATAATAATGAAAATCATTATTTATAACATAAGTTCAAATTTTATAACCATAAGTTTAATTAAAAGTTCGCCGGGTTATAACTTGAGCCTCGGGTGTCGGTTTTCGACGAATTTTATATATATCTTCATCTAACCAATCAACCCTACACATTAGATAATTTAAGAACACCCTAAGGTCAGTTCATGAGTCATGAAAAACAGCCATAAACCAACTTAGAACATTAATCCGCTTTAAATCTTGTTTTAGCCATTCCGGGTGATCCGTGGCTCGGATTTCGATGACCCGAACATGAATGTTATCCAATCATCAATCCTAACCCACTAGTACATCCTAGAGACTCCAAAAATGGTCACAAAATCGGACCAAAACAGAACACACACATTTTTACATTTCAATTTCATCAAACCCCTAAATCGGGCATAACTTTTGATCCGAAACTCAAAACAACATGAATCCAAAGCCTAAAATTATTGTATTGATGAGAGGAACTCATATAAACACTTTTTTTTATTATCAAAAACCACTGTTAAGTTCACTGATTTTAACCAACAATCTGCTGTCCAAAATTAATCAAACCGAAATCATACATAAACGAGTATTTCTACACATCCAATCATCAATACAACAATACACAAGTACTATACTATCATAATAACATCAAAAACAGTAAAAATGAATAAAAATGAAAAATCTAGGATTAGGGTTTATACCCTAATCAAGAAATGATTAGTATAGACGCGTAGAGAATGATGCGGTGAATCCGGAAATGATGAAATCTTCTTGAAATGAGTGCTTGATTGATAAAGATGATGATGATGATGATGATGATGATGATGATGATGGTTGGTGTTGGAAATGGCACAAAAAAGGAGAAGAGGGAGGAGAAAAACTTGAGAGAAAAATATAAGGGTTTTGAGGAAATGTTTAAAGGAGATGGTAAAAATAAAAAAATGGGGAAATGAGCCTAACACTCCCTCCCCTTGGAGTGTTTGGCCGATTGGCATGGGGTGGTCCCCTTAGTGGGCCATTTTTGTTAAATGATAAATTTCTTGTGGCCCGAATGCCCGAACGAAACCCGAAACGCGAAAACATCGCTATGCGATTAAATATTCGGAGGAATAACGTACGCGTGAAAAATATAATATATAAATACTATATATATACATATGACATAAAAATATCATATTTAAAATAATTTGGATTTAAAAATCCTAAAAGTCTGACCGTTGGTTTGAAAACCGAAATGATTCGCCAGATAGAAATCCACGACACGTAGAAACGTACAACTTTATATATGAATACAAATATTCATATAACACATAATAAATAATATATTATTACTAAAATAATAATATGGTCATAGAAATGACGTGGCATGAATAACAATTAATGGACGTTAAATAATAAACGGTAAAAGATAACAGAAAAAGTAGGGTCGTGACAATCTTGGAGCTTATTTTGTGTGCTATTGAGCTAAATGATAATTTAAGGGCTAAGGACTTGATTTGGTGTAAAATTGACCAAATCTTGGGCAAAATTGACTAAGGAATTGGAAAGTGCAGAATCAGCTCAAAAAGCGCCGCTCCTCAACTAAGAGGGCCGCTCCTATGGAGCAAAAGCGCCGCACCAACATTAAAAGCGACGTTCTTATGCACATTTCAGCTCCATTTTCCACCAGTGGCCAGAAGCGCCATTCCTAAAGTCAAGAGCGCCGCTCCTATCTAGCCAAAAATGACGCTCCTATAGCAAAAGCGTCGTCCCAGAATGTTGCCAAAAGCGGCGTTCCTGATCAAAAGCGCCGCTCCTCACTTAAGCCAAAAGCGCCGCTCCTGCATCAAAAGTGGCGCTCCCGTCGCTGTTTCAGCCCAGATTTTTAGCACTATAAAAGGAACGAGATTAGCTCATTTATCATATCCATCTTTAGAGAGCAGCTGTCTTAGGTCCGAATTTCACATACAAAACCCTAATTTTATCATCCATTGGTGTTTAAGGGTGGATTCAAGGAAGCTAGCTCAAGATTCATCATTGTTTAGCTTTAGATCTTCATCTTCTTTACATCTGGGGTTGTAAACTTCACTTTACTTTACATACTTTGCATTAATTACTTGTAACAACTTGAAGATGATGATTGTTTACGTTTCTATGCTTATTATTAGTTTGATTTTAGCCATGATTGGCTAAATCTCTTGTGTTTGCTTATCTATGAATCTCTAATGGTTGTGTTTGCCCCATAATCAATTGAATAATGTTGTTTGAATGAATTACATGATCATATGTTGTTGAGTTAGCTAAAGATCCATTGCTATGAGTTTGTTTTAGGCTTGACTTTGATTACATATGTTGAGTAGCTCTCTCAGTGATTTGAGAAGTGAATCAATGTGTGCTTCAACACCTTAGGTGATCTAGACAACTAGCTTAGGAATTGCAAGTGATTGTGTTCTTGATCTAGGTTGGTTTTCAATTGGCCTTTAGTCAACATAGTAGTGCCGTTTATCTTAAGTGATTTCTATAGTTGGGGGTTTTAAGTGATTTTAACCCAAGTTCAATCTCAATGACCAAATCATGCTTAACTCGATCTTAGAATACAATGCTTATGTGAATTCGTGGAGTGTTATTTGATTTGAGGTTTAGTAGTGATGCTAAACATTTAATAGTTCAACAACGAATGAGATAGCAAAATAGGCAAAACGGGGCAAGCCAAGCATAGAGAGGATTAGATAAGTGAACACTTCTTAGTTAATTTGATTTAAGTCTTAATACTTCGTTACTTGTTTCTTCCTACTAGTTTACTTGTTAAGTATAAGTTTGTTTAATTGTGCAAGTTTTAGTTGTTAATTACAATCAATCAAACCCCCCCCCCCCCCCCCCAATCAAACAAACTCTAAGACAATCTATAGTTTCAAATATTCGACTTACACTGCTCTCTTGGGACGAACTTGATAAGAATACTTACATTAAAGTGCTATAATAACCGGGTTCTAAGTGCTTGTTAGTTGTGTGTGCTCATTTGTAGTGTTTGAATCATATATAAATTTAGAGGGTAAAAGATGTACGTTGCACAAAACCATCATCATATGCTAAATGATACATGTATATATTCTATATATATAAACGTTGACTATTACTCCCCTGCAGTTGAAGCGATAGGTTTCCGAATGCAGAGACTGGAACGAAACTCATCAAATAATACCCGCGGCAGTCCTTTGGTGAAAATATCAGCTATTTGAAACCTTCTTTACACATGTAGGATGCGAACTTGACCATGTGAAACCTTTTCTCAAACAAAATGGATATCAAGCTCTATGTGTTTTGTTCGTTGATGTTGAACGGGGTTACCGGATAAATAAATGGCACTTACGTTGTCATAATAGACGATAGTGGTGTTCATTTTTGGACATGTGAGCTCGAGTAACAAATTACGTAACCAACATGATTCAACGACCACATTTGCAACTCCTCGGTATTCGGCCTCGGTGCTAGATCTACAAATAGTCGGTTGTCTTTTTGAAGACCATGAGATCAAGTTATCACCTAAGTAAATACAATATCCTGAAGTAGAACGTCGAGTGTCAGGACAACCGGCCCAATCCGTATCAGTATATGATACAAGAGACCGAGAGGAAGATTTGGAGATGAATAAACTGAGAATTATAGTGCCTTCTATATATCTAATAATACGCTTTAGAGCAAGCATGTGAGCGTCTTGCGGAGCATGCATGTGTAGGCAGATTTGCTGAACTGCATATGAAATGTCTGGTCTCGTAAATGTAAGATATTAAAGGGCTCCGGAAAGACTTCTATAATAAGTGGGATCTGATAAGGTGAACCCAAAGATGCACTTTGTTTACCATACGTGTCAATAGGAGTCGAAGACGGGTTGCAAGAAACCATACCTGCTCGAGCATATGCTGTTTGATTAAGAAATAAACCGTTAGTGCATCTAGTTACAGAAATACCAAGAAAAGAACTTAAAAGACCCAGGTCCTTCATAGAAAATTCTCCCGCTAATTTGGATATTAAATAGTCAAGTAAAAAATAGAATGAAGAGGCAAGAATGATATCATCAACATAGAGAATCAAGTATGCGATATGTTTTCCAATTTTATAGACAAAGATGGAGTGATCACATTTGCTATGAGTAAAGCCAATTGTATAAACAAAATCCGCAAAATGTTGGTACCATGCTCGTGGTGACTGTTTCAAACCGTAAAGAGAGCATTTGAGCAAGCATACGTGATTAGGGTGAGTATGACCCTTAAAACCAATGGGTTGATACATATATATCGTTTCATTAAGATGTCCATGGAGAAATGCATTTTTGACATCTAATTGATGAATTGGCCAAGATTTAGAAACGAAGATACTAAGTACAGTTCGATAGTAGATGGCTTAACCACCGGACTAAATGTCTCGTGACAATCAACTCCGAGCTTTTGAGCTCGCCCATCACCAACAAGTCGAGCTTTGTAACGCTCAAATGTACCATCATCTTTTGTCTTGTGACGAAAAATCCATATGGAAATAATAATATGCATATGCGATTGACGAGGTACTAATTACCACGTCTTATTATCAATCAAAGCTTGGTATTTGTCATTCATGGCACGACACCAATTAGGGTCAACTAAAGCTATTGTGGGATTAGTAGGAAGATGAAACATAGATGTAGAAGCAGAAAGATTAAAAGGTGTATTTGGTTTAAAAATACCTGACATTGATCGTGTAGTTATGGAGCGAATAGGAAGTGTATTATCATTAGAGGGTTGAGATGTTGAGGACTGAGACATGTCAGAGTTTGTAGCGGAATTAGAAGCATTAGGCAAATTAGTTTGAGAATATGAGACAGGACCAGAATCACGTGAGGTGGAGTGATGAGACCCAGAATCTTTATTGGGCACAAGATTAATAGGTGTAGCAGTGGGCTCAGTTAAATGACTTTGGTACACTAGGTATATTAGGTGTATTGGGTGTAGTAGTAGTAGTGGTTGATGACCAATTAAGAGATGTAGGCTTTAACGACCCGTTCATATCGATTATAAACGTTTCATATTCATTGGTTTCATTACGAGGTATTGACCTCTATATGATACGTTTTACAAACATTGCATTCGTTTTTAAAAGACACAACTTTCATTACAACAAAAATTGACAATTATGTATATCATTTCATAATATCCAAACTATAAATGACTTAATCTGTCATTTACTTAATAATAATCTTTTTGAACTCAACGACTCGAATGCAACGTCTTTTAAAATATGCCATGACTGACTCCAAGTATATCTTTAAAATGAGCAAATGCACAGAGGAAGATTTCTTTAATACCTGAGAATAAACATGTTTAAAAGTGTCTATCAAAAGGTTGGTGAGTTCATAAGTTTATCATAAACAATAAAATTCAGTAATTTTGATAGACCATAAGATTTAAATACAGTACACATATCTCGTGTACGAAACCATTTTTCATAAATGTTTGGTAGAGTAGGTTCGTATCCTTTTCTCCCCCGTAGGTTGCCTCGCGATTTTTAATAACCGTACACATATCTCGTGTACAAAATAACATACACATAACCTGTATATAAAAATTATTCTCTCTATATATAACCTTTGCTTGGTAACCGACCTTAACATATAAAGCGCATCATGATTATCACCAAAATAAACAGAACTTTCAGTCTGTAATATACAAGTATCGTCTGTATATATATAAACCTCGAAGTACTAAAGCATCCGTAACCCGGATGGGGCTGGTCAGTACCCATAGATCTACCTTTAGGATTCGCGTCAATTAGGAGCCATTTCCCTAATTCTTAGGTTACCAAGCTATAATATTCAGGGGCGATATTCGATACAATATCCTACAGAACTTATGTCTGTATAATAATTCATTCGAGGAATGTTTTGCTTGTGTCTATCGCGTCAAACATTTATAAAAGCATCTCATGTATTCTCAGTCCCAAAAATATATTGTAAAAGCAGTTAATAAAAAGGGAGTAAATGAAACTCACGATACGATATTTTGTAGTAAAAATATGCATACAACGATACTGAACAATGCAGGGTTGGCCTCGGATTCACGAACCTATATCAAGTATATATATTAACACATATAATCGTAACCTAACAATTTATATATTATTATTAATTGTTATTTTAGTAACTTATATGTTTTATTAATAACTTAATTAACTATATTTATTTTATATATTTTAAATAAGTACATAGTACTTATTATAAAAATATAATATAGTTATGTTATATGTAATAAATATATTTTTCTTATATATATATATATATATGATATTTATTTAGTGAATTAATAATAATAATAATCTTAATAATAATATTAATAATTATAATAATGATAATGATCATAATAATACTAGTGTTTAAAAATAATAATAATGATGATAATTTTTAATAATAATACTTTTATTAATAATAATACTTTTAAATATGATAATTTTTAATAAAAATGATAATTTTAATAATAGGGATATTCTTAATGATAATACTAATAATAATGTTAATAATAATAATAATAATAATAATAATAATAATAATAATAATAATAATAATAATAATAATAATAATAATAATAATAATAATAATAATAATAATTTTGATAATCCTATTAATACTAATAATAATAATCATAATAATCATAATTTTAATATTAGTGTTAGTTTAATAATAATAATAATAATAATAATAATAATAATAATAATAATAATAATAATAATAATAATAATAATAATAATAATAATAATAATAATAATAATAATAATAATAATATATAATATTAAAAAATACTACCTTAAGTAACAAGCATTAAAAAAAACAAATAAACGCCACTGCCCAGGCTCGAACCCAAGACCTCTCGCTTAACCCCACACACCATAAAACCGTTGCTTTGCTGCCTCTTTTCTGTTTTAATTACCTAGTTAAATTATATAACCTATTTTATCTGCTTCTATCTTCTTCTTCATTAACATCATTTATATCATCATCCTTCAATTGTCAACATCATACTTCCCTAACCATCATCCTAATCGTATAACGTTTTCACCATCATCATAATTTATTAATACCACAGCTTACCATCATCTACATCGTCATTAAACCATCATTCATTCACGTCATCATCAACATCACTCTCATGATCATCATCACGATCATCATTCCATCTTCATTACAGTATCATTGTTTTCATTATTTGCAGGTGGATGATGATGAAACGAGTAGCCAGAAAGGAACAACAACAGAAAATCACAAGGTTTGTTTGGTTTCGTTTTTAATTGACAAAAAATAGAAATAAAAGCAGCGTAGCAGTTTGATAATCTTCATCAAATTACGCGTATAACTCGTCTATAATCATCATCATCATCTTCATATCGTAAATCACTGTTCATTTTCTTCCCCGTTTATCATCATCTTTATTTTTAACAGGAAATAGGTTTGTACAGCAGCAGTAGGAATTGAGTGAAACATAGAAACAAAAGTATAATCGTGAAGCTGCAGCAGTAGTATGTGGCTGTTCAAAAACCAACAGAAAATAGATAGGCAGAAGACAGAAGCTGTTACGGTGGTTCTTCTTAGTGGTTGTTGAAGTTATGGGTTTCGATTGAAACAGAAAGAAGAAACAGCAAAGTAGGTGTAGCAGGCTGTTGTTGAAGGTTTGAACAGAAAAACAGCTACAACAGGAGCAGCGTGACGGTAGCAGGTTGATGGTGGGTTGAGTGGGTTGAACCGAATCAGAAACAGAAAATAGTTAGCAGCTGCAGTAGCTAATTTAGCGGTTTTGGGGTGGTGATTATGGTTGTCTTGGTGATGATCATAGGTGATGTTGTGGTGGTCATTCAGCCCGTCACAGATGCTGAAACAGAATGGCAGCAGCAGTCGATTAAATGGTGGTTTGGTTGTGGTTGTTCTCGAGCTTGAATAATAGAGAGAGAGAGAGAAACAGTTCATGGGTGATTGATGAAGGTGATCTTGGGTGGTGTTCTCGATGGTGATGGTGACTGTAATCATAAAAGATTCACAGTGATGGAAATGGATTTCGAAGTGTGGTGAGGATGGCGGTTATATTTTGGTTTTGATGGTTAACAGGAGGTGGTTAAATGGGTTTTAGGGTGGCAGCTTAAGGTGAAAGAGGGTGGTGGTTGTGGTTTTTAGTAGTTATCCCGGTGGTGTCCATTGGTGGTGGATGATATGAGGAAGTAGAAGGTGTTAAACTTGTAGGATATATGTGTATGTGATATCATCTATCTATATGTAAATATATATATAGATATGACATAAGATCGTAAATTAATAATAGGGTAATGATTCTAATATGAAAAGAACGTGCACAATTTCACAAACCAATTATATCTGCCGACACTTACAATAGGATAGTATTCAATCAATATAACAATCGAACAATCAAGTACAGTAAATTTCATTAAATATAATTTAGAAATATAAACGTGTAAATTGTTAGCCGTCGTGTGCTATTTCATTTACGGACTGAAATTCGTGCTCCGTTGATCATTAGTGGCGGATAAAGGTCTTCCTAAAAATCTTAAATTAACTATAAATATTTATTCTAACCATTATTTTATAAAAACGGTCATTAATTGTTTAAAATTATTAAATAAAAATTAAATCAACTGTCCGCGCTCGATCCCAGGTAAAATATAAAAAGTTCTAAAATTTAACGAATAGCCCCCAAATACATTTTTAATAAGCCTATAATTTATATAACTCATTTTTAGATCACTGTTTATTTTAAAATCATATAAGTTCTTTTTTAACTTACTTAATATCAATCGAATGGCATTTGAGTGTAATCGTCGATTACAAAATAAATTCGAAACTTCAAATATATTCATTATACTTCATTTACATATATAGATATATTTTTAAATAGTAATTATTATATATTATTTTATTTTACATTATTAATTCTAACAATTACATCATATAATATTTCAATTTATATTTCAAATTATATATATATATATATATATATATATATATATATATATATATATATATATATATATAAACTAATAGATTTGATATAATTTCATATATTTACAAGTAATATATATATATATATATATATATATATATATATATATATATATATATATATATATATATATATATATATATATATATATATATATTATATGTGTATCTATTTATTTACAAGTAATAGTTCATGAATCGTCGGGAGTAGTCAAAGGTTAATTGAATCCATGTAAATAGTTCAAAAATTTTGGGACTCAACATTACAGACTTTGCTTATCGTGCCGAAATCATATAAAGATTAAGTTTAAATTTGGTTAAAAATTTTCGGGCCGTCACAGTACCTACCCGTTAAAGAAATTTCGTCCCTAAAGTTGATAGAGGTCATCATGGCTAGCACTAAGAATGTTTTCATGATGAATATGAGTTTATAAATAGAGTTTTATCACCATTAAGTAATATGGATAAAACGATTCGATTACTGGAAGAGTATAAGTGAAGCTAACGCAAAAGAGCGGAATGAGGAAATTAAATGTCTGTCTTATCTTTCAGGGTTGATTTCCGGAATCCAAGGGATTTAATGAAAATCTTTGTAATCTATATAAGATTTGATTCTTCAGAAATTAAGGAAATTAAGATTCTCTTTGATTAAATGCGGTAATCTGCCTCGATTACTTATGTCTGATATTTCGCTATAAATTAATTTCTTCCGTTCCATTATTTTCACCACTCCTATACTTTCTTTCACAATTCATACCTTCAAAAGATCTGTTAATTTGCTCAATCCTATTCTTATCCTTGCTATTATATTAACCATTTTTACCGTCATTTTTCTTTTCTATCTTCTACCAGAAGAATATTTTTACTTCTACAACGCTCTTGGGGTGGTGGTTTTTATAATCTTACCTTGCCTCTGTCTTTTCATAATTATTGACATTCACGGTTTATAATTTTTCCTATTTGTTGGGATTTATACTCCTATTTATGTTTCGAAGCTCCATGCTTCTGTTTTCTCTTCTCGACCTTAAGTAAAGCGATTAAGACGTCTCGGATTTGTAGATTAAATCTTTGAATTTTGAATGATCATGACTAACGTTCTAAGAAAGAAATGGTAATAGCACGATCTGATTTGTTAAATTACCAGAGCTTTCGGAAAGATAGAAATATCAAGAAAATATGTTCTTGATATGTTTAGAGGTTAAATAGAATGAAAGAGTTATGTGATATGGTACATGATGACGGTATGATCTGTGAATCATCACGTCCCATTAGAAATTCAGCATGACTTATTGTAATATAATCACGTTGGCCAAGCGTCATTACATTATACTAACTCATGCTTCAACTCCCAACACTTCTTCAGAAATCATTCACAGTTTAAACTCGAATGTTATAGAGATATAGAAACTAAAACAGTTTCCTTTATGATGTAACGCAGACAGCATGAAGAGATAAATAATTTTGGACAAGAGTATTTATGAAAATATCCTCAGAAATATCGAAGATATTTATGATGATATTTTGGAATTTCTAAGATCGAAGGTTGATGAAGAAAATTCTTCCGCAAGAATTTAACATGTGTGAGAAGCAAGGTATTCGCTAAAGATTTTATTAGATACAGAATCATCCGGATTCTTTTAATCCTTATGATTTGTCCATAGTCTCTTTCAGGGTTTGCTCAATCCATTTTTCAGTTCCAAATCTGAGCTTTTTCAACACACCATACTTATTATCAAGCTTTTGGCCATTAAGACCATCTATAGCTTTTGCTGCTTCATCAGCATTCTCAAGGTTAATGAATCTGAATCATTGGTTATCGATCCGAGGTGTTTTCAGGAAATTTTGACGAATTTGAACGCAGATTGTAATCGTCAAGATACAAAAGATTGTTTAAGATCAAATCAAGTGGCAAACTTGAAGAAATGTTTAGTCTAATATGTTATAATCAATATTCTAATATCTTTTAGTTGTCCAATGTTAGTAGTCCAATAGTCCAATATATAATCTTAGAATTAATCGACGCATGTCTCAATTAATTATATTATATTGTCTCGGGATTAACCAAGACTAGTATATTATGACAGTATTTAAATGACGATATTTAAAGTGCGTAAAATAAATAACAGTATTTAAATGACGATAAATAAAATTGTGAGTATTAAAATTGCAATAATTAATTACGATAATTAAAATGACAATAAATAAAATGTAATAAGGAAATAGTCATAACGGATATAGGAACAGTTAGCTAGGATATTGTTAGCGTGGATTCTTAACAAAATTTCATATAGTTAATTAGTTTGTTTCTAATCAATTTTTATTCTGCCAATAATTTCTTCATTATGCCACATGTTAAATCTTGACTTGGATTATGATCGGTCAAAATTCGTATATGAAATTGAGTTTGAATGAAAATGGTTATTCTGCGGTGAACAGATACGTATATCTGTAGATGTAAGTAGAATAGTAAATGACTGTTGAATCAGAATATAAGAATGTACAGTGTAACATATTAATGTGAAATCTAAATATTCTTCGGGTATTACCTAACCGTTAAAATATTTTCACAATTAATTATTCTGTACAAAAGATCTTTGATGTAGAACGATACGTAGAACGATACGTAGAACAAAGATAAATGATGTAGAACAATAGATAGAATGAAGGTTATGCTCGAGGTACGGATTGTGATGTTGAGGCGTGTAATGTTGTTGTTGGTGGTACTAGTGCTGATGCTGGTGGTACTTTTGGTGTAGGTGATACTGCTGGTACTTGTAAGTTTTGCACCATATGCTCCAAAGTCATTACCCGGGTGTGAAGCTCGTTGACTTCTTCTATTATTTCGGGATGATTGGCGGTTTGAACAAGCGGATGAATAAGATTTAAAATTTGAGATAGTATATAATCGTGACGAGATATTCTAGAAATGAGAGAGAAAATGGTGTTTCGGACAGGTTCACCGGTAAGTGCTTCAGGTTCTTCGCCAAGAGTGTAGGTTGGTGGGTGGAGGGGATCACCTTCTTCTTGTCTCCATTGATTAAGTCGACTACGAACTCATCCCCAATTCATCCAGAATTGATGATGGCTTATTGGTTGATCCATTCCGATTACACTGCTTTCGGAGCTACTGTGGAAATCCATATCGAAATAGCTGTCGGAATCCGAGGAACTCAAACTGGTTGCAGGATCCATCTTGTATAATCAGGGAAATGATTTTCGATAGGAGATAGATTATAGGATTTAGATTGGTATTCTTCAATACATAATTTTCATATGTATATATAATACCAAAATTCCATAGATTACGGAGGAATCTTCGGAAACAGTCAAACAAAGTTTATAGTAACAGATATGCTAAGATATGAATCTGTCTATACATTATCTATGCAATCAATGCAGTAAGATGTGTCTAGACTAAGAATGATAAGCAGGTAATTTTTGACACGAAATGATAAGCAAAACTTTTGACATGCAGACACGGTCGAAGTCCAGACTCACTAATGCATCTTAACAACTATCAGTTTAGACACACTAATGCA
The DNA here is from genome assembly GCF_046630445.1 of Rutidosis leptorrhynchoides. Taxonomy (NCBI): domain Eukaryota; kingdom Viridiplantae; phylum Streptophyta; class Magnoliopsida; order Asterales; family Asteraceae; genus Rutidosis; species Rutidosis leptorrhynchoides. Next base: position 48,121,875 of record NC_092337.1, on the reverse strand, counting down.
AGACCTGGTTCGCTAAGACCAATGCTCTGATACCAACTTTAACGACCCCTTCATATCGATTATAAACGTTTCATATTCATTGGTTTCATTACGAGGTATTGACCTCTATATGATACGTTTTACAAACATTGCCTTCATTTATAAAAGACAACTTTCATTACAACGAAAATTGATAATTATGTATACCATTTCATAATATCCAAACTATAAATGACTTAATCTGTCATTTACTTAATAATAATCTTTTTGAACTCAACGACTCGAATGCAACGTCTTTTGAAATATGCCATGAATGACTCCAAGTATATCTTTAAAATGAGCAAATGCACAGCGGAAGATTTCTTTAATACCTGAGAATAAACATGTTTAAAAGTGTTAACCAAAAGGTTGGTGAGTTCATAAGTTTATCATAAACAATAAAATTCAGTAATTTTGATCGACCACAAGATTTAAATACAGTACACCTATCTCGTGCACGAAACCATTTTTCATAAATGTTTGGCAGAGTAGGTTCGTATTCTTTTCTCCCCCGTAGGTTGCCTCACGATTTTTAATAACCGTACACATATCTCATGTACAAAATAACATACACATAATCTGTGTATAAAAATCATTCTCTCTATATATAACCTTTGCTTGGTAACCGACCTTAACATATAAAGCGCATCATGAATATACCCAAAATAAACAGAACTTTCAGTCTATAATATACAAGTATCATATGTATATATATAAACCTCGAAGTACTAAAGCATCCGTAACCCGGATGGGGCTGGTCAGTACCCATAGATCTACCTTTAGGATTCTCGTCAATTAGGGGCCATTTCCCTAATTCTTAGGTTACCAAGCTATAATAATCAGGGGCGATATTCGATATAATAACCGACAGAACTTCTGTGTGTATAATAATTCATTCGAGGAATGTTTTTCTTGTGTCTATCGTGTCAAACATTTATAAAAGCATCTCATGTATTCTCAGTCCCAAAAATATATTGTAAAAGCAGTTAATAAAAAGGGAGTAAATGAAACTCACGATACGATATTTTGTAGTAAAAATATGCATACGACAATACTGAACAATGCAGGGTTGGCCTCGGATTCACGAACCTATATCAAGTATATATATTAACACATATAATCGTAATCGAACAATTTATATATTATTATTAATTATTATTTTAGTAACTTATATGTTTTATTAATAACTTAATTAACTATATTTATTTTATATATTTTATATAAGTACTTAGTATTTATTTTATATATATATATATATATATATATATATATATATATATATATATATATATATATATATATATATATATATATATATATATATATATATATATATATATATATATATATATATATATATATATATATGATATTTATTTAGTGAATTAATAATAATAATAATATTAATAATAATATTAATGATTTTAATAATAATAACAATGATAATGATCATAATAATACTAGTGTTTAAAAATAATAATAATAATGATAATTTTTAATAATAATACTTTTATTAATAATAATACTTTTAAATATGATAATTTTTAATAAAAATGATAATTTTAGTAATAAGGATATTCTTAATGATAATACTAATACTAATGTTAATAATAATAATAATAATAATAATAATAATAATAATAATAATAATAATAATAATTTTGATAATCCTATTAATACTAATGATAATAATAATAATAATCATAATTTTAATATTAGTGTTAGTTTAATAATAATAATAATAATAATAATAATAATAATAATAATAATAATAATAATAATAATAATAATAATAATAATAATAATAATAATAATAATAATAATAATAATAGTAATAATAATAATAATGTATAATATTAAAAAAATACTACCTTAAGTAACAAGCCTTCAAAAAAAATAAACGCCACTGCCCAGGCTCGAACCCAAGACCTCTCGCTTAACCCCACACACCACAAAACTGTTGCCCTGCTGCCTCTTTTCTGTTTTAATTACCTAGTTAAATTATATAACCTATTTTATCTGTTTCTATCTTCTTCTTCATTAACATCATTTATATCGTCATCCTTCGATCGCCATCATCATACTTCCCTAACCATCATCTTAATCATATAACGTTTTCAGCATCATCATAATAATTTATTAATATCACAGCTTACCATCATCTACATCGTCATTAAACCATCATTGATTCACATCATCATCAACATCACTCTCGTGATCATCATCACGATCATCATTCCATCTTCATTACAGTATCATTGTTTTCATTGTTTGCAGGTGGATGATGATGAAACTAGTAGCCAAAAAGGAACAACGACATAAAATCACAAGGTTTGTTTGGTTTCGTTTTTAATTGACAAAAAACAGAAATAAATGCAGCGTAGCAGTTTGATAATCTTCATCAAATTACGCGTATAACTCGTCCATAATCATCATCATCATCTTCATATCGTAAATCACTGTTCATCATCTTCCCCGTTTATCATCATCTTTATTTTTAACAGGAAATAGGTTTGTACAGCAGCAGTAGGAATTGAGTGAAACATAGAAACAAAAGTATAATCGTGAAGCTGCAGCAGTAGTATGTGGCTGTTCGAAAACCAACAGAAAACAGATAGGCAGAAGACAGAAGCTATTACGGTGGTTCTTCTTGGTGGTTGTTGAAGTTATGGGTTTCGATTGAAACAGAAAGAAGAAACAGCGAAGTAGGTGCAGCAGGCTGTTGTCGAAGGTTTGAACAGAAAAACAGCTGCAACAGGAACAGCATGACGGTAGCAGGTTAATGGTGGGTTGAGTGAGTTGAACCGAATCAGAAATAGAAAACGGTTAGCAGCTGCAGTAGCTGATTTGGCGGTTTTAGGGTGGTGATTATGGTTGTCTTGGTGATGATCATAGGTGATGTTGTGGTGGTCATTCAGCCCGTCACAGAAACTAAAACAGAATAGTAGCAGCAGTCGGTTAAGTGGTGGTTTAGTTGTGGTTGTTCCCGAGCTTGAATAATAGAGAGAGAGAGAGAGAGAGAAACAATTCATGGGTGATTGATGAAGGTGATCTAGGGTGGTGTTCTCGATGGTGATGGTGACTGTAATCATAAATAGATTCATAGTGATGGAAATGGGTTTCGAAGTGTGGTGTGGATGGCGGTTGTGGTTTGGTTTCGATGGTTAACAGGAGGTGGTTAAATAGGTTTTAGGGTGGCGGATTAAGGTGAAAGAGGGTGGTGGTGGTGGTTTTTGGTAGTTATCCCGGTGGTGTCCAGTGGTGGTGGATGATATGAGGAAGAAGAAGGTGTTAAACTTGTGTGATATATGTGTATGTGATATCATCTATCTATATGTAAATATATATATAGATATGACATAAGATCGTAAATTAATAATAGGGTAATGATTCTAATATGAAAAGAACGTGCACAATTTCACCAACCAATTATATCTGCCGACACTTATAATAGGATAGTATTCAATCAATATAACAATCAAACAATCAAGTACAGTAAATTTCATTAAATATAATTTAGAAATATAAATGTGTAAATTGTTAGCCGTCGTCTGCTATATCATTTACAAACTGAAATTCGTGCTCCGTTGATCATTAGTGGCGGATAAAGGTCTTCCTAAAAATCTTAAATTAACTATAAATATTTATTCTAACCATTATTTTATAAAAACGGTCATTAATTGTTTAAAATTATTAAATAAAAATTAAATCAACTGTCCGCGCTCGATCCCAGGTAAAATATAAAAAGTTCTAAAATTTAATAAATAGCCCCCAAATTCATTTTTAATAAGCCTATAATTTATATAACTCATTTTCAGATCACCGTTTATTTTAAAATCATATAAGTTCTTTTTTAACTTACTTAATATCAATCGAATGACATTTGAGTGTAATCGTCGATTACAAAATAAATTTGAAACTACAAATATGTATTCATTATACTTCATTTACATATATAGATATATTTTTAAATAGTAATTATTATATATTATTTTATTTTACATTATTAATTCTAACAATTACATCATATAATATTTCAAAATATATTTCAAATTATATATATATATATATATATATATATATATATATATATATATATATATATATATTTAAACAAATAGATTTGATATATTTCATATATTTACAAGTAATATTTATATATATATATATATTTATATATGTATCTATTTATTTACAAGTAATAGTTCGTGAATCGTCGGGAGTAGTCAAAGGTTAACTGAATCCATGTAAACAGTTCAAAAATTTTAAGACTCAACATTACAGACTTTGCTTATCGTGCCGAAATCATATAAAGATTAAGTTTAAATTTGGTCAAAAATTTTCGGGTCGTCACATCGGCTCAGATTGTTGAAATAATTCGAGAAAGGATGGGTGAATGTTGTCATGAAAAAATTTGTAGTCTGTAGGTGTAGATTTTTGTAGTGAGGAAAATGGGAAGTTGGTTTCGTTGAAAACAACATGGCGAGAATAAGAGGATAACATAAACATCCGAAAACACGCAGATGTTGGTATTCTGGTGTATGGTGTTATAGCATTTGAGTTGGAGAGAAGTTGTTAAGAATCTTACTAGGAATAATATTTAGTAAATAGGTAGCCATTTTGAGTGCGTGTAGCCAAAAATGAACAGGGACCGAGGAGTGAGACATTATGGTACGCATGATATTATTAATAGCACGAATTTTTCTTTCCGACTTACTGTTTTAAGAGGATGTGTAGGACATGATAAACGAAACACCATACCATTTTTATTGCAAAACTGATGGAAGGATGTATTATAATATTAGGTTAAGTTATCATATTGAAAGGCTTTTATTTATTTTTTGAATTGTGTTTTGATAAGAGATTGAAAGGTAAGGAACACATTAAATACTTGTGACTTCTGGCTTAGAGGTATAGTCCATAAAAAGTTAGTGTAGTCATCAAGAAAAATAATATAGTAACGGTGTCCATTAGAACTAACAATTGGTGATGTCCATAAGTCACTATGTATTATGTCGAAAGGATTTTAAATGTGGAATTAGTAGAAGCATAATAAGGTAAACAAACATGCTTGCCAAAAACACAAGATTGATAAAAGGATGTTTTATTAATAAAATTACATGGAATGTAATTTTTATGACTAAGTGATTTAATAACATTAACACCCGGATGTTCTAGGCGTTGATGGCACAAATCATGCGAGGAAACAGAAAATGATGAATGAGATTGAAGTTGATGTAGTTTGGAGGGTAAAAAAGGTTATAAATCACCGGTGCTATTACACCGCATTATGTGCGTCCCCATCAGATATTCTTTTACAGTAAAACCAAATGAATCAAATTCAAGATAAATAAGATTATCAATAGAATGACGACATACAGAAATTAAGTTTTTAATTAAGTGAGGTGAATGAAGAACATTGGAAAGAATTAGATGTCGGCTAGGATTTATAGGTAAAGATGTGTGACCAAGACCACTAATAGGTATGCCGTTACCATTTCCAACAATAATACACTTATTAACATTTGAAGGATAATAAAATGTGAGATTACCTTGAGAACCCGTCATGTGTGATGTCGCGCCCGTGTCGAGGTACCAAGTATCATCAGGTGGATTTATCGGTGTAGAAGTCACTGACTGTGCATTAACATGTGTGGGCCGAGGGCCCAAAATACCAGGTTGGATAGAACTATTTGTGGGCATTGGCCAACCCGTGGTAGGATATGAACATAGTGGGGGTGGGGAGGCCCATGTAGAATTCTGCCAAACCGATGAGCTATAAGATGAAGGCCCAATTGAAGGTGACCATTGCCTTGGATGTCCAGAATATTGTTGTTATTGAAAACCCTGATTTCCACGGCCAGAGTTATTTCTCCCATGACTAGACTATCCACGACCTCGATTAGAATCTCAAAAATTACCTCTGCCACTATAATTGTTGTTGCGGTTTAATGTGTTTCCAGTGGATGAGGATGATTAATTGGGAGTGGTGGTGGTGAGAAAAGCAGTACCTGCGTTGGTGACGGGATTTGACGGCGCCTGTTGTTTCCTTGATTCTTCCATTGAAGATGGTGATGTTTGTGATTGAATAGGAGAAGATACAGAGATGAAGATGTTAGAGAGGTAAGAGATATGATATCTTTGTTTTGGTTGAAAGGGATTGGTTGATTTTAGTGATGTATCGAATCAATAAAATTGTGATTTAGTTTTCTGGCACATGGGCATGAGATAAGGATGAAGTGGAAAGCTAATATTGGATAATGAATTATATAGATAGATGAAGGTTCTTGCTGTAGTCGTAAAAAAAATTATTAAGGAATAGGATTAAAGGTATGATCGGAGTAGCAATACCAGTAAAGAAAGAAAATTATTTTTAGGTTTTGAGAAGGAAGATAGGTACAGCTCTGATACCATAAAAATGTAATTTTTTTGATTGCCTTATTCCATTCATTCTCCCCGTATATATGTACATCGTACATCCTCTATATGTCAACTATAACAGACTTCCCTATGTATATAAGGGAATGATATGCATGATAAATACAAAGATATATGTTAAATGATACATGTATACATTCTATATATATAAACATTGACTGTTACAAACACATCCCAAGGGATTAGCTGTTGAGTTTAAAAAAAATTAGATCCTTTTTATATATATATTCTTTCATTTTTTTCAAACATAATTATACAAATTTTACAATCTTCCATTCTATTCTTTATTCTACAATTTAAAATGTCTTCATCTAATAACGAAAATTAAAATAATCAATTCTCTAACAATCAATTATTTACTAACGATTTTTGCCCAGTTCTTTATCGGGTCTTTTGACGTTCAGGACACCAAATCATCCCGGAACGGCTACTGCATCCATTCTACAAAACCCGAGCCTTCAACGAAATTTATTTTTAACCCAACAACCTTTGACTTTATAACAAAAAACTTTGCATACATACATACATACATACATACATACATACATACATACATACATACATACATACATACATACATACATACATACATACATACATACGTACATACAACAATAACAACAACAACAACAACAACAACAACAACAACAACAACAACAACAACAACAATAACAACAAAGAATGTGGGGTAAGTATTCAACAATGGCAACAACAACAACAACAACAACAACAATATCAACCATAAATGGATTAACAACAAACAGTTCAACAAACGTCAACTTCAAAAAGTTGTTACGAGACACAATGGTCAAACAAAAAGATTGCATGGTTGGCTAAGCGTTGGGTCAATACGTCGGAAGATTCTAAGAATGGAAATTTATTTAACACCCCGTCAAAAATCCCTTTAATGGAATGTTAACTCTGATCCCAGTGCTTGGCTTGACTTCTATGTAACAGCAATATTCTACAGCGGAATCAATTAATACCTGAGAATAAAACACGCGAAACGGATCAACAATAATGTTGAGTGAATCTACAGGTTTTAGGTAAACAATACAGTATGTTTAAGAAATAACATTTCGAAAACGTTTATTAGTGGGAGACCACCAAGGTTTAATGTTAAATTTTTTAGACAACACCGTTTCTCGTTTCAAAAGTTTGTTGACACTACCATGTCAAGTTTCAATCATTTGTAGACAACACCCTGTCAAGTTTTATCTCATTTGTTCGTAAACCACAGTTTAAATAACATTGTATAGTATCTGAAAAATAGTTATCAGAAAAATAGTTTAGTTTCCTTGGCCACGAGATTTTACAAGTACAACCCCAAGTTACAAAACGTTTGCATAATCTGAGCACCTGAATACTAGCAATGACCTGAGTATAGAAACCACTATACCCGCCTTTACCTCATAAAATGTTATACACTTGTTCGAGTATATCTAATGTTCAAAATAAATGCACCACAGTTAATATTGTAGGGTGAGGTTGTTAACCTAACGGATCCATCCATCTAAATTGTGCTTACACCGATGGTATTAAAAGTATTCAAGCTAGAGGCTTTTTGAACAAACTCAATATGCATAATATAGTACTCGTGTCAATACAAAAGCATTTGATAATGTAAGTATAACAGCGTGTATTCTCATCCCTGAAAACATGTAAAAAGCGGGACTGTAGACTCACCTTTGAATAAAGCTCGGATGACAGACAAAAACTTGTACGGTTTACAGCTGAGTAATGCAACCTAAGTATACGTATTTAGGTTGGTCAATATATGTATTTTAAATAAGTGTGGTTTCATAGTATAAGTTGTCTCATTGCTCGACTCGACGCGTTTCAAAGTAAAAGTCAACTATATCATGCAAGTCAAACAAAGTCAACCGAAGTCAAACCGAAAGTCAAACTTGGTCAATGTGGTCAAACAAAGTCAACATCAGTAAGTTCATGCCAAATGTTGGTCAACATGTCAAACCTAAGTCAAACAACACGTTTTAGATCATACATGGTCAATTTCACAATTTCAGTTTATCGTTATGCACAAAGTTCATGAACACGTAGCATACTTAGCACATTATCTCATAGTACAAAATTCATGCAAACATGGAAAACTCCAGATCATAAGTATACTCAAAATTGATTCCGAAAAGTCTGGCCAGGGTCTCATACAATAATGAAAAGTCAGGAATCAGAAGGGGTACATTTGGGGTTTGCCAAGTCAGTTTCTGACCGCGCACGGATTTTGTTTTGGCTATAACCTGAGCTAGGGACATGAAATTGATACAAGCCAGTGGCCATAGTTTAAGAACAAGTCAAACTAATATATATCAAAAATCGAGCAATTTTTGTTTAGCCAATTTGTACAGTTTATTCATGAATGTTGAATGTTCAGTTTTCAGCTCAAATCAGAAGTTACACAAAGTATGACACTTGTGTGCCCAATGCATAAGGTTTCGGAGATTGACATTAACTAACCATATATCTCACAACATATAAAGATTCATATTCCAGAAGCATACATTCTAAATCAATAAACACAAACCACATAGTATAAAACAGAGAGCAAATTGCTGTTTCGATTCTAGTTTAGCTAGTCGCATTCGAACGCGATTATCCGAAGATCTAAATACAATTAGACTATGATATCTACATGAAAGGTGAAGTACTTTTTGTTTAAAATTCAAATATGTAAATCTTTAATCACAGAAGTTAACACATTTTATCATACAAAGCTGTTTTCATGCAAGTGCTGTATAAATCCACCTTTACAGTAAATCATGCATATCTCGAGTTACACATAAGCAAACGACATGATATCCTAGTGTAACTTGAGTGTTTTTAAATTATCTTTCCAGTGGTATAAGTTTTACAAGCCAATTCGTGGTCTAACAAACCCAGATTTCTGATTACACAACAAAAACACAACGTTAATTCAAATGGACATAACTTGATCATCCGGAAATGAAATCAAGCGAATCCAAAGCCTAAAATCAATAGTTTTTCGCAAGGATTCTGAATATAACATAATATCATGCATTTGAAAAACTTAAAATCACAGTACATACAATAAACAATTCGGTTTTCAAGTTAATCAACACAACCGGACAAATTAATGCATCAAATAATAACCACACATCAAGACTTGAGCAATAGACAACCTAGATCATGAAATCTTAATAAAAATCTGATTTTTAAAGATTAGGGTTTGCTATTTATACCTTTGATCGCGAAAAGAATTAAATCAACGCGTAGAGGATGAAGAGAATTGCAACTTTGATGTTGAGTGTTTAATCTAATTGTGAAAAATTGATGGTGTTCTTGTGTATGGAAGTGGCAACGTGAAGAGAGCAAGGGAGAGGGGACGATCGGCTGCAATTTTTAATTAGGGGATTATGAGCAGTTTAGGTTTTAGGTTAGTCTTAAATAGTTAGGGCCTAACGCAAATAACAAGGGTTTGTCACTAGTTGGCCCAAAGTGGAAAGAAAAGGGGTACCCATGGGGAAGTCGGCCGAACATGGCCCAATGGGGTATTCCCGGGCTCGCATTGTCTAGTACTGTGTAATCGTGGCTCGTTTCAAGTGCCTTTTAGACGTACCGAAGTCCCAGAACGCTACACCGATCGTTAAAACGCAACCAATCGTTTAATTTATTAAAAACCCAATAAATTAAATATTTTTAAAAGTTAATAATTATTAAAATAATTATTAAAATAAACCCGAGCGTTTCGTTGCTCAAAGAGCAGTTATCAAAACCATATCGTTTTTATCGTATTTCTTTATTCGAAATATTTATTCGAATTAATATTAACCCATATTAATTATTGTAACCCTCCAAGGATCAAGTATGTATTTATTACATATAAACACACAAAAGTCAAGTAATCGCCGTTAAATAAACTAACAGAAGGTTAACGGAAGTAACGGAAAAATCAGGGTAGTTACATTACCCACCTGTTATTGAAAATTTCGTCCCAAAATTTTAGTGATCGTCCGCTGAAGTAGTTTCCTCGAGAAACAGTTACGGGTACTTCAGTCGCATCTGGTCTCCACGCTCCCACGTGAACTCTGGTCCTCTTCTCGCGTTCCACCGAACTTTAACGATAGGAATTCTGCTTTGCTTCAACTGTTTGACCTCACGGCCTAAGATTTCGACAGGTTCTTCAATGAAATGTAGTTTATTGTCGATACGTAGTTCCTCTAAAGGAATAATCAAATTCTCGTCGGCTAAGCACTTCTTCAAGTTGGATACGTGAAAAACATCGTGTATACCTCAGAGTGCTTGTGGAAGTTCCAACCTGTAAGCTACCAATCCAACTCTTTCGGTTATCTCGAACGGTCCAATATATCTAGGACTCAGTTTACCTCGTTTCGCAAATCATACCACACCCTTCCAAGGTGATACCTTAAGCATGACTTTGTCACCAACTTGGAATTCTATGTCCTTCCGCCTAACGTCGACATAACTCTTTTGACGACTCCGAGCCGTTCTCAATCGTTCCTGAATCTGTAGGACTTTCTCAGTTGTCTCCTGAATAATCTCAGGACCTGTCAACTAACTATCTCCCAATTCGCTCCAACATACGGGAGATCTACACTTCCTTCCTTACAATGCTTCGAAAGGTGCATCTTTAATACTCGCATGGTAGCTGTTATTGTATGAGAACTCAGCTAGTGGTAAGTACTTAACCCATCCATTTTCGAAATCAATGACACATGCTCGCAACATGTCCTCAAAAGTCGAAATAGTTCGTTAGCTCTGGCCATCTGTCTGGGGGTGATATGCTGTACTCATATCTAAACGAGTACCCGTTACTTTTTGTAACGACTGCCAAAACCTGGAAGTGAATCTGCTGTCACGATCGAATATAATAGATATAGGCACTCCATGCCTAGAGACGACTTCCTTAATGTAGATTTGAGCCAACTTCTCCAATTTATCAGTTTCTCTTATTGGTAAGAAGTGTGCAGACTTAGTGAGACGATCCACGATAACCCAAAAAGTATCGTAACCTCCCACCATTCTTGGCAGTTTCGTGATGAAGTCCATTGTAATACCTTCCCACTTCCACTGGGGAATCTCTGGTTGTGTTAGTAATCCTGATGGCTTCTGATGTTCAACCTTAACTTTAGCGCAAGTCAAGCACTTACCAACATAGGTAGCAATGTCAGCTTTCAAATTTGGCCACCAATAAAACGCCTTCAAATCTTGGTACATTTTATCTGATCCCGGATGAATTGAGTACCTTGACTTTTGTGCTTCCTCTAACACTAGTTTTCTCAATCCACTAAACTTTGGTACCCAGATTCGATTAGCAAAGTACCGTGTTCCGTCCATTTAATGTCAAATTTCTTATCCATTCCTTTGAGAAATTCAACATCGACATTTTCTTGCTTCACGGCCTCTTATTGTGCTTTGCGAATCTGTGATGTGAGATTCGTATGGACAACTATGTTAAGAGCTTTAACCCTAAGAGGTTTCTCTCTCTCCTTTCTGCTCAAAGCATCAGCCACAACATTCGCCTTGCCCGGATGGTATTGAAGTTCGCAGTTATAATCGTTAAGTAATTCCATCCAACGTCGTTGTCTCATGTTGAGCTGTTTCTGATCGAATATGTGCTGTAAACTCTTATGGTCGGTGAAGATAGCAAACTTGGTCCCATATAGGTAGTGACTCCACATTTTAAGTGCAAAGACAACATCTCCTAGTTCAAGATCGTGCATAGTGTAGTTCTGCTCGTGAATCTTTAACTGACGCGATCCATAAGCAATAAATTTATTTTGTTGCATAAGCACGCAACCCATTCCTTGTCTTGAGGCATCACAATAAACAACAAAATCTTCACTTCCCTCTGGCAGAGACAATATCGGGGCATTTGTTAACTTCTCCTTCAACAACTGAAATGCAGTTTATTGCGGTTCTGACCACTCATACTTCTTGCCCTTATGAGTCAACGCGGTTTATGGTCGGGCAATCTTTGAGAATCCTTCAATGAATCTCCTGTAGTAACCAGCTAGACCCAAAAATTGCCGAATCAGCGTTGGCATCTTTGGAGTTTCCCAAATCTTAACTGACTCAATCTTTGCTGGATCAACTTGTATTCCATTGGCCCCTACAATATGGCCAAGAAATTGTACCTCTGGCAACCAAAAGTCACACTTAGAGAACTTTACATACAACTGCTCTTTCCTAAGCATGGTCAATATCGAACGTAGATGTTGTTCGTGCTCTTCCCTGTTCTTGGGGTACACCAATATATCATCAATAAATACAATGACAAATTTATCTAGGTATGGCTTACACACACGGTTCATGAGATCCATGAACACTGTCGGTGCGTTCGTCAAACCAAATGGCATCACTTATAACGACCCTCATTTTTCCATTCTATATTTTTCCAATATTAAATGCCCAAACAATATAATTAAACTTAACGTTTAAACTTTAATCAATAATTGTTAAGAGTTAAGAATTATAAAACATAATAATTAACTTTGTGTAATAAAGGACGAGTTAATAAAAGATAAAAATAATGAGCTAATAAACTTTCGTGAACAAAATATAATACTCTAAAACTTGTAGCCTTTAAACAATTAAATTAGAACCTTTAATGAACCATTTAAGCTAATCTAAAGATCAAGGACTAAAGTGAAAAGTTCTAACCCTAACCCTAAAAACCCTAGCCAATTTTATCATTAAAAAGAGGGTAAAATGACCTTCTTACCCCTCAAAATTTCGGCCCACTTAGTGAAATGTCCCGTTCTTATTGATTAAAAACGTTCCATATTAATTGATTTCGTTGCGAGGTTTTGACCTCTATATGAGACGTTTTTCAAAGACTGCATTCATTTTTAAAACAAACCATAACCTTTATTTCATAGATAAAGGTTTTAAAAAAACTTTACGTAGATTATCAAATAATGATAATCTAAAATATCCTGTTTACACACGACCATTACATAATGGTTTACAATACAAATATGTTACAACAAAATAAGTTTCTTGAATGCAGTTTTTACACAATATCATACAAGCATGGACTCCAAATCTCGTCCTTATTTAAGTATGCGACAGCGGAAGCTCTTAATAATCACCTGAGAATAAACATGCTTAAAACGTCAACAAAAATGTTGGTGAGTTATAGGTTTAACCTATATATATCAAATCATAATAATAGACCACAAGATTTCATATTTCAATACACATCCCATACATAGAGATAAAAATCATTCATATGGTGAACACCTGGTAACCGACATTAACAAGATGCATATATAAGAATATCCCCATCATTCCGGGACACCCTTCGGATATGATATAAATTTCGAAGTACTAAAGCATCCGGTACTTTGGATGGGGTTTGTTAGGCCCAATAGATCTATCTTTAGGATTCGCGTCAATTAGGGTGTCTGTTCCCTAATTCTTAGATTACCAGACTTAATAAAAAGGGGCATATTCGATTTCGATAATTCAACCATAGAATGTAGTTTCACGTACTTGTGTCTATTTTGTAAATCATTTATAAAACCTGCATGTATTCTCATCCCAAAAATATTAGATTTTAAAAGTGGGACTATAACTCACTTTCACAGATTTTTACTTCGTCGGGAAGTAAGACTTGGCCACTGGTTGATTCACGAACCTATAACAATATATACATATATATCAAAGTATGTTTAAAATATATTTACAACATTTTTAATATATTTTAATGTTGTAAGTTTATTAAGTCAGCTGTCCTCGTTAGTAACCTACAACTAGTTGTCCACAGTTAGATGTACAGAAATAAATCGATAAATATTATCTTGAATCAATCCACGACCCAGTGTATACGTATCTCAGTATTGATCACAACTCAAACTATATATATTTTGAAATCAACCTCAACCCTGTATAGCTAACTCCAACATTCACATATAGAGTGTCTATGGTTGTTCCGAAATATATATAGATGTGTCGACATGATAGGTCGAAATATTGTATACGTGTCTATGGTATCTCAAGATTACATAATATACAATACAAGTTGATTAAGTTATGGTTGGAATAGATTTGTTACCAATTTTCACGTAGCTAAAATGAGAAAAATTATCCAATCTTGTTTTACCCATAACTTCATTTTAATTCCGTTTTGAGTGAATCAAATTGCTATGGTTTCATATTGAACTCTATTTTATGAATCTAAACAGAAAAAGTATAGGTTTATAGTCGGAAAAATAAGTTACAAGTCGTTTTTGTAAAGGTAGTCATTTCAGTCGAAAGAACGACGTCTAGATGACCATTTTAGAAAACATACTTCCACTTTGAGTTTAACCATAATTTTTGGATATAGTTTCATGTTCATAATAAAAATCATTTTCTCAGAATAACAACTTTTAAATCAAAGTTTATCATAGTTTTTAATTAACTAACCCAAAACAGCCCGCGGTGTTACTACGACGGCGTAAATCCGGTTTTACGGTGTTTTTCGTGTTTCCAGGTTTTAAATCATTAAGTTAGCATATCATATAGATATAGAACATGTGTTTAGTTGATTTTAAAAGTCAAGTTAGAAGGATTAACTTTTGTTTGCGAACAAGTTTAGAATTAACTAAACTATGTTCTAGTGATTACAAGTTTAAACCTTCGAATAAGATAGCTTTATATGTATGAATCGAATGATGTTATGAACATCATTACTACCTTAAGTTCCTTGGATAAACCTACTGGAAAAGAGAAAAATGGATCTAGCTTCAACGGATCCTTGGATGGCTCGAAGTTCTTGAAGCAGAATCATGACACGAAAACAAGTTCAAGTAAGATCATCACTTGAAATAAGATTGTTATAGTTATAGAAATTGAATCAAAGTTTGAATATGATTATTACCTTGTATTAGAATGATAACCTACTGTAAGAAACAAAGATTTCTTGAGGTTGGATGATCACCTTACAAGATTGGAAGTGAGCTAGCAAACTTGAAAGTATTCTTGATTTTATGTAACTAGAACTTGTAGAATTTATGAAGAACACTTAGAACTTGAAGATAGAACTTGAGAGAGATCAATTAGATGAAGAAAATTGAAGAATGAAAGTGTTTATAGGTGTTTTTGGTCGTTGGTGTATGGATTAGATATAAAGGATATGTAATTTTGTTTTCATGTAAATAAGTCATGAATGATTACTCATATTTTTGTAATTTTATGAGATATTTCATGCTAGTTGCCAAATGATGGTTCCCACATGTGTTAGGTGACTCACATGGGCTGCTAAGAGCTGATCATTGGAGTGTATATACCAATAGTACATACATCTAAAAGCTGTGTATTGTACGAGTATGAATACAGGTGCATACGAGTAGAATTGTTGATGAAACTGAACGAGGATGTAATTGTAAGCATTTTTGTTAAGTAGAAGTATTTTGATAAGTGTCTTGAAGTCTTTCAAAAGTGTATGAATACATATTAAAACACTACATGTATATACATTTTAACTGAGTCGTTAAGTCATCGTTAGTCGTTACATGTAAATGTTGTTTTGAAACCTTTAGGTTAACGATCTTGTTGAATGTTGTTAACCCATTGTTTATTATAACAAATGAGATGTTAAATTGTTATATTATCATGATATTATGATATATAATATATCTCAGTATGATGTATATACAGTTAAATGTCGTTACAACGATAATCGTTACATATATGTCTCGTTTCGAAATCATTAAGTTAGTAGTCTTATTTTTACATATGTATTTCATTGTTAATACACTTAATAATATATTTACTTATCATTTAACATAATTGACCAAGTGTATCAATATCTTAATATGATTCATATGTACCTAGTAAGACGTTGTTATAACGATAATCGTTATATATATCGTTTTCGAGTTTCTTAAATTAATAGTCTCATTTTTATGTATATAACTCATTGTTAAAATACCTAATGAGATACATACTTATAATAAAAACATTTTAACTATATATATAACCATATATATGTCATCGTATAGTTTTTACAAGTTTTAACGTTCGTGAATCACCGGTCAACTTGGGTGGTCAATTGTCTATATGAAACATATTTCAATTAATCAAGTCTTAACAAGTTTGATTGCTTAACATGTTGGAAACATTTAATCATGTAAATATCAATCTCAATTAATATATATAAACATGGAAAAGTTCGGGTCACTACAGTACCTACCCGTTAAATAAATTTCGTCCCGAAATTTTAAGCTGTTGAAGGTGTTGACGAATCTTCTGGAAATAGATGCGGGTATTTCTTTTTCATCTGATCTTCACGCTCCCAGGTGAACTCGGGTCCTCTACGAGCATTCCATCGAACCTTAACAATTGGTATCTTGTTTTGCTTAAGTCTTTTAACCTCACGATCCATTATTTCGACGGGTTCTTCGATGAATTGGAGTTTTTCGTTGATTTGGATTTCATCTAACGGAATAGTGAGATCTTCTTTAGCAAAACATTTCTTCAAATTCGAGACGTGGAAAGTGTTATGTACAGCCGCGAGTTGTTGAGGTAACTCAAGTCGGTAAGCTACTGGTCCGACACGATCAATAATCTTGAATGGTCCAATATACCTTGGATTTAATTTCCCTCGTTTACCAAATCGAACAACGCCTTTCCAAGGTGAAACTTTAAGCATGACCATCTCTCCAATTTCAAATTCTATATCTTTTCTTTTAATGTCAGCGTAGCTCTTTTGTCGACTTTGGGCGGTTTTCAACCGTTGTTGAATTTGGATGATCTTCTCGGTAGTTTCTTGTATAATCTCCGGACCCGTAATCTGTCTATCCCCCACATCACTCCAACAAATCGGAGACCTACACTTTCTACCATAAAGTGCTTCAAACGGCGCCATCTCAATGCTTGAATGGTAGCTGTTGTTGTAGGAAAATTCTGCTAATGGTAGATGTCGATCCCAACTGTTTCCGAAATCAATAACACATGCTCGTAGCATGTCTTCAAGCGTTTGTATCGTCCTTTTGCTCTGCCCATCAGTTTGTGGATGATAGGCAGTACTCATGTCTAGACGAGTTCCTAATGCTTGCTGTAATGTCTGCCAGAATCTTGAAATAAATCTGCCATCCCTATCAGAGATAATATAGATTGGTATTCCATGTCTGGAGACGACTTCCTTCAAATACAGTCGTGCTAACTTCTCCATCTTGTCATCTTCTCTTATTGGCAGGAAATGTGCTGATTTGGTGAGACGATCAACTATTACCCAAATAGTATCAAAACCACTTGCAGTCCTTGGCAATTTAGTGATGAAATCCATGGTAATGTTTTCCCATTTCCATTCCGGGATTTTGGGTTATTGAAGTAGACCTGATGGTTTCTGATGCTCAGCTTTGACCTTAGAACACGTCAAACATTCTCCTACATATTTAGCAACATCGGCTTTCATACCCGGCCACCAAAAATGTTTCTTGAGATCCTTGTACATCTTCCCCGTTCCAGGATGTATTGAGTATCTGGTTTTATGAGCTTCTCTAAGTACCATTTCTCTCATATCTCCAAATTTTGGTACCCAAATCCTTTCAGCCCTATACCGGGTTCCGTCTTCCCGAATATTAAGATGCTTCTCCGATCCTTTGGGTATTTCATCCTTTAAATTTCCCTCTTTTAAAACTCCTTGTTGCGCCTCCTTTATTTGAGTAGTAAGGTTATTATGAATCATTATATTCATAGATTTTACTCGAATGGGTTCTCTGTCCTTCCTGCTCAAGGCATCGGCTACCACATTTGCTTTCCCCGGGTGGTAACGAATCTCAAAGTCGTAATCATTCAATAATTCAATCCACCTACGCTGCCTCATATTCAGTTGTTTCTGATTAAATATGTGTTGAAGACTTTTGTGGTCGGTATATATAATACTTTTGACCCCATATAAGTAGTGCCTCCAAGTCTTTAATGCAAACACAACCGCGCCTAATTCCAAATCATGCGTCGTATAATTTTGTTCGTGAATCTTCAATTGTCTAGACGCATAAGCAATCACCTTCGTTCGTTGCATTAATACACAACCGAGACCTTGCTTTGATGCATCACAATAAATCACAAAATCATCATTCCCTTCAGGCAATGACAATATAGGTGCCGTAGTTAGCTTTTTCTTCAATAACTGAAACGCTTTCTCTTGTTCATCATTCCATTCAAATTTCTTCCCTTTATGCGTTAATGCAGTCAAGGGTTTTGCTATTCTGGAAAAGTCTTGGATGAACCTTCTGTAGTAACCAGCTAGTCCTAAAAATTGGCGTATGTGTTTCGGAGTTTTTGGGGTTTCCCACTTTTCAACAGTTTCTATCTTTGCCGGATCCACCTTAATACCTTCTTTGTTCACTATGTGACCGAGGAATTGAACTTCTTCCAACCAAAATGCACACTTTGAAAACTTAGCGTACAATTCTTCCTTCCTCAATACTTCTAACACCTTTCTCAAATGTTCACCGTGTTCTTGGTCATTCTTTGAGTAAATAAGTATGTCGTCAATGAAAACAATGACAAACTTGTCAAGGTATGGTCCACACACTCGGTTCATAAGGTCCATGAACACAGCTGGTGCATTAGTTAAACCAAACGGCATGACCATAAACTCGTAATGACCGTAACGTGTTCTGAAAGCAGTCTTTGGAATATCATCTTCTTTCACCCGCATTTGATGATACCTGGAACGTAAGTCAATCTTTGAATAAACAGACGAGCCTTGTAGTTGATCAAATAAGTCATCGATTCTCGGTAGTGGGTAGCGGTTCTTGATGGTAAGTTTGTTCAACTCTCGGTAGTCGATACACAACCTGAATGTACCATCTTTCTTCTTGACAAACAAAATAGGAGCTCCCCACGGTGATGTGCTTGGTCGAATGAAACCACATTCTAATAGTTCTTGTAATTGGCTTTGTAGTTCTTTCATCTCGCTGGGTGCGAGTCTGTAAGGAGCACGAGCTATTGGTGCAGCTCCTGGTACAAGATCTATTTGAAATTCAACGGATCGATGTGGGGGTAATCCCGGTAATTCTTTCGGAAATACATCAGGAAATTCTTTTGCGACGGGAACATCATTGATGCTCTTTTCTTCAGTTTGTACTTTCTCGACGTGTGCTAGAACAGCATAGCAACCTTTTCTTATTAGTTTTTGTGCCTTCAAATTACTAATAAGATGTAGCTTCGTGTTGCCCTTTTCTCCGTACACCATTAAGGGTTTTCCTTTTTCTCGTATAATGCGAATTGCATTTTTGTAACAAACGATCTCCGCTTTCACTTCTTTCAACCAGTCCATACCGATTATCACATCAAAACTCCCTAACTCTACTGGTATCAAATCAATCTTAAATGTTTCGCTAACCAGTTTAATTTCTCGATTCCGACATATATTATCTGCTAAAATTAATTTACCATTTGCTAATTCGAGTAAAAATTTACTATCCAAAGGCGTCAATGGACAACTTAATTTAGCACAAAAATCTCTACTCATATAGCTTCTATCCGCACCCGAATCAAATAAAACGTAAGCAGATTTATTGTCAATAAGAAACGTACCCGTAACAAGCTCCGGGTCTTCCTGTGCCTCTGCCGCATTAATATTGAAAACTCTTCCACGGCCTTGTCCATTCGTGTTCTCCTGGTTCGGGCAATTTCTAATAATGTGGCCCGGTTTTCCACATTTATAACAAACTACATTGGCATAACTTGCTCCGACACTACTTGCTCCGCCATTACTCGTTCCGACACCATTTGTTCCTTTTGTTCTATTAACCCCTGGTCTGTAGACCTCACACTTCGCCGCGCTATAACCATTTCTTTTACACTTGTTGCAAAATTTGGTGCAGAACCCCGAGTGATTCTTTTCACACCTTTGGCATAGCCGCTTCTGATTGTTGTTGTTGTTGCGGTTATTATTGTTGTTGGGATGATTGTTGTAGTTGCTGCTGTTGTTGTTGTTATTGTTGTTGTTGGGCCGTTTGTTGTAGTTGCGATTGATGTTGCGATTGTTGGGATAATTGTTGCGATTATTGTTGTAATTGCTGTTGTTGTTGTATTGGTGATTCTTATCACCGTTTTCCTCCCACTTTCTTTTGACTTGCTTCACATTGGCCTCTTCAGCAGTCTGTTCTTTAATTCTTTCTTCAATCTGGTTCACGAGTTTGTGAGCCATTCTACATGCCTGTTGTATGGAGGCGGGCTCGTGTGAACTTATATCTTCTTGGATTCTTTCCGGTAATCCTTTCACAAACGCGTCGATCTTCTCTTCCTCATCTTCGAATGCTCCCGGACACAATAGGCACAATTCTGTGAATCGTCTTTCGTACGTGGTAATATCAAATCCTTGGGTTCGTAACCCTCTAAGTTCTGTCTTGAGCTTATTGACCTCGGTTCTGGGACGGTACTTCTCGTTCATCAAGTGCTTGAATGCTGACCACGGTAGTGCGTACGCATCGTCTTATCCCACTTGCTCTAGATAGGTATTCCACCATGTTAACGCAGAACCTGTGAAGGTATGCGTAGCGTACTTTACTTTGTCCTCTTCAGTACACTTACTTATGGCAAACACCGATTCGACCTTCTCGGTCCACCGTTTCAATCCGATCGGTCCTTCGGTTCCATCAAATTCCAAAGGTTTGCAGGCAGTGAATTCTTTGTAGGTGCATCCTACACGATTTCCTGTACTGCTAGATCCAAGGTTATTGTTGGTATGTAGCGCAGCCTGTACTGCGGCTATGTTTGAAGCTAGAAAAGTACGGAATTCCTCTTCATTCATATTCACGGTGTGTCGAGTAGTCGGTGCCATTTCCTTCAAAATAGTTAAATGGAACAAGTTAATCATACAGAATATTAAGAGTAGTTAATAGTATTTCGTAGCATAATATGAACTCATTTATAAAAGCTTTTTCTTCATATTAGCGTTTTATAAGTTTAAATTCGGGTAGTACCTACCCGTTAAGTTCATACTTAGTAGCTAATATACAATTCAACTACTACAATTCTATATGAAAAACTGATTATAATAATATTTCGCGTTCAAACTTTTACACAATATTTTACAAACTTACAATACCGCTTATTTTACATATAGCATGAAATATAGCACACAATAAATTTGATACAAGATGGTTGTGAAGATAATTCTAGCTAGTACACAAGTCGTTCAGCAAAGGCAATAAAGACACGTAATTCATACGTCCAGAAACAAGTCATGCATTCTAGTTTTACTAGGATTACTTCCCATCCTTGGTCTTGTGGAACATAACCGTTATAGCCGTTGATAAGACAGCGTGTTGTAACGTCGTCAAAGGGACGAGGGTTATGTAATGTCCAACAGTCCCGTAACAATCTAAAAACCTCATTTCTTACCCCAATTACCGACTCCGTCACTTGTGGGAACGTTTTGTTTAATAGTTGTAGTCCGATGTTCTTGTTCTCACTTTGGTGAGAAGCGAACATTACTAATCCGTAAGCATAACATGCTTCTTTATGTTGCATGTTAGCTGCTTTTTCTAAATCACGAAGTCCAATATTCGGATATATTGAGTCAAAATAATTTCTTAACCCATTGCGTAAAATAGCATTTGGGTTCCCCGCAATATATGCGTCAAAGTAAACACATCGTAACTTATGGATTTCCCAATGTGATATCCCCCATCTTTCGAACGAAAGCCTTTTATAAACCAAGGCATTCTTGGAATGTTCTTCGAATGTCTTATAAACTGATCTCGCCTTAAGTAGTTGTGCCGAAGAATTCTGACCGACTCTAGACAAGATTTCATCGATCATGTCTCCGGGTAGGTCTCTTAAAATATTGGGTTGTCTATCCATTTTGTGTTTTTATACTGTAAAATAGACAAGAGTTAGATTCATAAAAAAAAATACTTATTAATACAAGCAATTTTTACATATATCATAAAGCATAAGCACACTATATTACATATATTACACCACACGAATACAACTATCTTATTCCAACTCGCTTGTTTCTTCTTCTTCGGTTTTGGTTCGTTTTGCCAAGTTTCTAGGGATATATGATGTTCCCCTAATACGAGCCGTCGTGATCCACATTGGTTTAGAAAAACCTGGTGGTTTAGAGGTTCCCGGGTCATTGTTACAACTTAAGGACTTCGGGGGTTGACGATACATATAAAGTTCATCGGGGTTGGAATTAGATTTCTCTATTTTTATGCCCTTTCCCTTATTATTTTCTTTTGCCTTTTTAAATTCAGTTGGGGTAATTTCTATAACATCATCGGAATTCTCGTCGGAATCCGATTCATCGGAGAATTGGTAATCCTCCCAATATTTTGCTTCCTTGGCGGAAACACCATTGACCATAATTAACCTTGGTCGGTTGGTTGAGGATTTTATTTTACTTAACCGTTTTATTATTTCCCCCACCGGTTCTATTTCTTCATCTGGTTCCGATTCTTCTTCCGGTTCCGATTCTTCTTCCGGTTCCGACTCTTCTTCCGGTTCCTCTTCGGGAACTTGTGAATCAGTCCACGAATCATTCCAATTTACATTTGACTCTTCATTATTATTAGGTTAGTCAATGGGACTTGTTCTAGAGGTAGACATCTATCACATAATATCAAACGCGTTAAGAGATTAATATATCACATAATATTCACATGTTAAAAATATATAGTTTCCAACAAAATTTGTTAAGCAATCATTTTTCAAGACTCACTAATGCATCCTAACAAACTCGATAAGACACACTAATGCAAAATTCTGGTTCTCTAAGACCAACGCTCGGATACCAACTGAAATGTCCCGTTCTTATTGATTAAAAACGTTCCATATTAATTGATTTCGTTGCGAGGTTTTGACCTCTATATGAGACGTTTTTCAAAGACTGCATTCATTTTTAAAACAAACCATAACCTTTATTTCATAGATAAAGGTTTTAAAAAAACTTTACGTAGATTATCAAATAATGATAATCTAAAATATCCTGTTTACACACGACCATTACATAATGGTTTACAATACAAATATGTTACAACAAAATAAGTTTCTTGAATGCAGTTTTTACACAATATCATACAAGCATGGACTCCAAATTTCGTCCTTATTTAAGTATGCGACAGCGGAAGCTCTTAATAATCACCTGAGAATAAACATGCTTAAAACGTCAACAAAAATGTTGGTGAGTTATAGGTTTAACCTATATATATCAAATCATAATAATAGACCACAAGATTTCATATTTCAATACACATCCCATACATAGAGATAAAAATCATTCATATGGTGAACACCTGGTAACCGACATTAACAAGATGCATATATAAGAATATCCCCATCATTCCGGGACACCCTTCGGATATGATATAAATTTCGAAGTACTAAAGCATCCGGTACTTTGGATGGGGTTTGTTAGGCCCAATAGATCTATCTTTAGGATTCGCGTCAATTAGGGTGTCTGTTCCCTAATTCTTAGATTACCAGACTTAATAAAAAGGGGCATATTCGATTTCGATAATTCAACCATAGAATGTAGTTTCACGTACTTGTGTCTATTTTGTAAATCATTTATAAAACCTGCATGTATTCTCATCCAAAAAATATTAGATTTTAAAAGTGGGACTATAACTCACTTTCACAGATTTTTACTTCGTCGGGAAGTAAGACTTGGCCACTGGTTGATTCACGAACCTATAACAATATATACATATATATCAAAGTATGTTTAAAATATATTTACAACATTTTTAATATATTTTAATGTTGTAAGTTTATTAAGTCAGCTGTCCTCGTTAGTAACCTACAACTAGTTGTCCACAGTTAGATGTACAGAAATAAATCGATAAATATTATCTTGAATCAATCCACGACCCAGTGTATACGTATCTCAGTATTGATCACAACTCAAACTATATATATTTTGGAATCAACCTCAACCCTGTATAGCTAACTCCAACATTCACATATAGAGTGTCTATGGTTGTTCCGAAATATATATAGATGTGTCGACATGATAGGTCGAAATATTGTATACGTGTCTATGGTATCTCAAGATTACATAATATACAATACAAGTTGATTAAGTTATGGTTGGAATAGATTTGTTACCAATTTTCACGTAGCTAGAATGAGAAAAATTATCCAATCTTGTTTTACCCATAACTTCTTCATTTTAAATCCGTTTTGAGTGAATCAAATTGCTATGGTTTCATATTGAACTCTATTTTATGAATCTAAACAGAAAAAGTATAGGTTTATAGTCGGAAAAATAAGTTACAAGTCGTTTTTGTAAAGGTAGTCATTTCAGCCGAAAGAACGACGTCTAGATGACCATTTTAGAAAACATACTTCCACTTTGAGTTTAACCATAATTTTTGGATATAGTTTCATGTTCATAATAAAAATCATTTTCTCAGAATAACAACTTTTAAATCAAAGTTTATCATAGTTTTTAATTAACTAACCCAAAACAGCCCGCGGTGTTACTACGACGGCGTAAATCCGGTTTTACGGTGTTTTTCGTGTTTCCAGGTTTTAAATCATTAAGTTAGCATATCATATAGATATATAACATGTGTTTAGTTGATTTTAAAAGTCAAGTTAGAAGGATTAACTTTTGTTTGCGAACAAGTTTAGAATTAACTAAACTATGTTCTAGTGATTACAAGTTTAAACCTTCGAATAAGATAGCTTTATATGTATGAATCGAATGATGTTATGAACATCATTACTACCTTAAGTTCCTTGGATAAACCTACTGGAAAAGAGAAAAATGGATCTAGCTTCAACGGATCCTTGGATGGCTCGAAGTTCTTGAAGCAGAATCATGACACGAAAACAAGTTCAAGTAAGATCATCACTTGAAATAAGATTGTTATAGTTATAGAAATTGAATCAAAGTTTGAATATGATTATTACCTTGTATTAGAATGATAACCTACTGTAAGAAACAAAGATTTCTTGAGGTTGGATGATCACCTTACAAGATTGGAAGTGAGCTAGCAAACTTGAAAGTATTCTTGATTTTATGTAACTAGAACTTGTAGAATTTATGAAGAACACTTAGAACTTGAAGATAGAACTTGAGAGAGATCAATTAGATGAAGAAAATTGAAGAATGAAAGTGTTTGTAGGTGTTTTTGGTCGTTGGTGTATGGATTAGATATAAAGGATATGTAATTTTGTTTTCATGTAAATAAGTCATGAATGATTACTCATATTTTTGTAATTTTATGAGATATTTCATGCTAGTTGCCAAATGATGGTTCCCACATGTGTTAGGTGACTCACATGGGCTGCTAAGAGCTGATCATTGGAGTGTATATACCAATAGTACATACATCTAAAAGCTGTGTATTGTACGAGTACGAATACAGGTGCATACGAGTAGAATTGTTGATGAAACTGAACGAGGATGTAATTGTAAGCATTTTTGTTAAGTAGAAGTATTTTGATAAGTGTCTTGAAGTCTTTCAAAAGTGTATGAATACATATTAAAACACTACATGTATATACATTTTAACTGAGTCGTTAAGTCATCGTTAGTCGTTACATGTAAATGTTGTTTTGAAACCTTTAGGTTAACGATCTTGTTGAATGTTGTTAACCCATTGTTTATTATAACAAATGAGATGTTAAATTGTTATATTATCATGATATTATGATATATAATATATCTCAGTATGATGTATATACAGTTAAATGTCGTTACAACGATAATCGTTACATATATGTCTCGTTTCGAAATCATTAAGTTAGTAGTCTTATTTTTACATATGTATTTCGTTGTTAATACACTTAATAATATATTTACTTATCATTTAACATAATTAACCAAGTGTATCAATATCTTAATATGATTCATATGTACCTAGTAAGACGTTGTTATAACGATAATCGTTATATATATCGTTTTCGAGTTTCTTAAATTAATAGTCTCATTTTTATGTATATAACTCATTGTTAAAATACCTAATGAGATACATACTTATAATAAAAACATTTTAACTATATATATAACCATATATATGTCATCGTATAGTTTTTACAAGTTTTAACGTTCGTGAATCACCGGTCAACTTGGGTGGTCAATTGTCTATATGAAACATATTTCAATTAATCAAGTCTTAACAAGTTTGATTGCTTAACATGTTGAAAACATTTAATCATGTAAATATCAATCTCAATTAATATATATAAACATGAAAAAGTTCGGGTCACTACACTTAGCTTCCTCCACCTCCTCATTTAACCTAACTTGTTCCCTAAGCAAAACTTAACCTAAACCTAATTCTAGATCATTCCATATGCATCTATAAATAGGGACCTAAGCTAATGAAAATTTTGTACCAAATCATTCTTACAATCTTCTCTCTCAAAAACACAAAATCTCCCCCCTCTCCCTCTTGGATTTTTGGTGAAGAAATCACCACTACACCACCACCATCTTCAAGTGATCTTCAAGCAATCTTCAAGTGATCTTCATCGCGTTCTTCGTGTTCATCAAGATCTTCAAGTGTGTTCATCAATATTCAAGTGTTTTGATCTTCATCTTCAAGTTTTCTCCATCTTTTTCTTGTTATTATTCTTCATCATCATCAATAAAGGTATAACCCTAAATCTTATTTTATTAATTCATTCAATACATAATTCGTGTTCTTGATTTATACTCTTGATTCAAATACATGTAAACTAACCTAAAACAATATATATATATATATATATATATATATATATATATATATATATATATATATATATATATATATATATATATATATATATATATACATATGCTAATCGATATATATATATATATATACATATACATATGTATATCGACTTTTAAAAAAAAAGAGAAGAGGTTTTGTTTGATCTTAAAAACCCTAAAGATTATCAAAGATTATGTTAATGGTTTAAAAATGGAAACAAGATATATACCACATATACATATATTTATTATTTAAGAAATATATATATATATATATACATACACGAATACATACATACATACATATATATATATATATATATATATATATATATATATATATATATATATATATATATATATATATATATAAAATAAATATATACTATATATACATATATACACAAAATATATATATATATATACATATACATAAACATTAGTTAATTAAAACCCTAATACTACTACACCCTAATCATTAATTAATTATTACTACTACATTAATTAAAACCCTAATCTTAACCTACTTAATTAAATACTACTACTTATACTTGTACTACTATCTAACACCTATACACTTATATTATTACTAACACATATAATATACTATTATTTATATTATATTATATTATAAGATTACAATAGTCATTCACGATAGCGTGAAATTACTTGAACATCGACGTTGCTTAAGGCCTAGGGTGACCCTTGGTACCACTATGGGACGCTTGTGGATTTCGAATGCCAAACTTAGATTTTGGTCGAGAAATCCTGGGCCAACCGGTAACAATTGGTCATTCTAGTGACTCGGCGGTGGCATAGATGTTTGGGTATAGTCCACAATATCAACCCGACTATAGTAATCCTACACTTAGTTACTTTCACGCTTAATAGGTGGTAGACTTATTAAGGATAACTCACTAGTGTTCAACACTAACTTACTAAAAATAGAAGCTTACTATAAATGGAAACTTTCTAAACGTGGAAACTATCTAAATATGGAAACTTACTAAAAGAGGAAACTTACTAAAAATGAAAACTTACTAGGAATAGAAACTTAGCAAAACGAACTATACTTAAGTACATACATACTTAAACTTATCTTTAACTCGGGCAAAACATCTAAACTATTCTTAATGTCATTAGGTTGACATTCGGCTCACGATCATCCAACTCACTTATCTTTCTCTTCCAAGGAATAACGAACTCTTCTCCTATTAAGGTGAATTCATAGCCCCTCTTACTATTGCGTAACTTATTTAACTTACTTGGGGTGAGACACATGCTACTTTTACTATTTATAATTTAGACACAAGTACCAACAGTTAAACTATGCTATACACGGCTATGTTCGACTAAGTTCCTACAGTGATATTTTTAATTGCTCATTAAATGCATTCTTAATTATTGGGGGTAGGCCTATCGGGAGTAACGTCCCCGATACATTTGACCAAATCATTGTTTAATAATGAAATTAAACCAACAAGTATAGACACAACTTGTCATTGGGGAAAACTTTGAACGGTTAGTCTAAATATCACGAATTGGCATAACTTTTTTGGTCCCTGCGAGATCAACTTTTAAGATCTTTGTGATCTTCTTTACAACTAAAGATCTGTGTGATCTACTTATGAAAACAAATCTTGTGGTCTAAAAACAACGACATCTACTTTTGTTAAACTTATGATTTCACTCAACCTTTTTGGTTGACACTTTAGCATGTTTGTCTCCGGTGCTGATTGATCAAGCTTACTTATCTTCTACTTATGTGATGCTACTTGGACATTGGATCTCAAGAACTATCGCATTTATTATTATTGCATTTGAAACATTTACATCATTGTAATTTAAATTCTTGTAACGACATTCTATTTTCTTCCATTGCGTTATCAATAAAGTTTATTTTTATCATATAGAATTGTTCTCGTATTATAATATGTTGGTTTATTTGATATTAGTGACGTTTTCTTCCATACCCTATCTGGAGGACGTCACAGAGTGGTATCAGAGCATAACCAGTCTGTGATGGCCCCGTCAAAACACTTAACGGCTCCGTCAGTTGGTCCTACAGCTT
Organism: Rutidosis leptorrhynchoides; assembly: GCF_046630445.1. Classification (NCBI taxonomy): domain Eukaryota; kingdom Viridiplantae; phylum Streptophyta; class Magnoliopsida; order Asterales; family Asteraceae; genus Rutidosis; species Rutidosis leptorrhynchoides. Next base: position 48,092,686 of record NC_092337.1, on the reverse strand, counting down.
GATCGAACTTAAATGAATTTAATAAATGACATTGCATTCTTTTATATCAAAAGTTTCCCAAAAAGGAAAGCATACCAAAATATGTAGTTTAAAAGTAACCCAACATATTAATAATCCAAAGTTGACACAAAAACATTGTCAACAACCCACAAGTATTACTTATTCAAAAACCGAATGCAAGCCAAAGTTTCATAAATTGTTTCATAAAAATCTGCCCAAATGCATGCAGACTCTTCTAAACACAGCGGAAGCATCACATAAACTCAAGTACCTGTAAAAACATGCGAGTAAACTATCAACACAAAGGTTGAGTGAATTATAGGTTTAAATAATTGAATAAACTTTAGACCACAAGATTTAAAAATGTTAGAAAACATTAAACATTATTCCATTATCAATGAGCCACCTGGTAACCACTTAACCCTTTATTTACCCTTGCCAATCACAATAAAAATATACACTGGACAGTGTATCTACAACAAAATACGAAGTACTAAACATTCCGATTATAAATTGCTAGCGCGACTAGCTCGAAATGGGGTTATCAAACCCGATAGATCTATCCGTAGGATTCGCGTTCACCGGTAGAAACCAATGATTACAGTTACCAGACTAGGGAATATTTTTGTCCAACTCACAATGAATAATTTAAATTTAATTGTCACTTGTGTCTAAATGTGAAATAAAATGCATGTAATCACATCCCAAAAATATACTTTGAAAAGTATGTAAAAACGGGACTATAACTCACCTTAATAGTAATGAAGTAACCAACACAATTAAGCGAACAGCAAATGTAGTACAGTGATCAGCAATGATCACAACGCCGACCTATAAATAAAGCAGGTCGATATAAATAACTAACTTAGGTCAAGTCTTAGTATGATAGCTATTATACATGTTGCAAGTAGTCATAGAACAATACTCAATATGCATCGGTTTGATTGGAACAGCTTACGAACACACACTTTCTATTTTTAGAAAGTTTCTATTTTTAGCAAGTTTCCATTTTTGAAAAGTTTCTATTTTTGGAAAGTTTCTATTTTTGAAAACTTTCTATTTTTGGAAAGTTTCTATTTTTGGAAAGTTTCCAAATTTAGAAAGTTGCTATTTTAGGAAAGTTTATAAGTTAGGAAAGTTTCCTTAATTAGAAAGTCAACAAAAGTCAACTGAAAGTCAAAGTCAACTCAAAAGTCAACCTTGGTCAAACATGGTCAACGTTAATTTTAAAAGTATAATTTATAGTAATAATATAAGTTATAACGTTTATTAAAGTTAAATATGTCTAATTATGTCATAACATAAGTTTAATTAAATTAAAATAAATTATTAAAGTTAATATAAGTTTAGATGATATAATTAATATAACATAAGTATTTAATTAATTAATTAAATATTAGTCAATATGTAAGTATTATTAATTAATAATAAATTTTAAATTATATCATAAGTATTATTAATTAATAATGAATTATTAATCATATCATAAGTTTCTAATTATAACTATTAAATCATAAGTATTTAATAATTAAATTATAATTAAATAATAACTAAGCCTTATAATAATTAAATAATTAATTAATCCTTATTATAAGTCTTATTATAGTAATCTCATAATATAAGTTTAATACTTATCATAAGTATTTTCCATTAATAATAAAAGTATTATTAATCATAAGCTTAATTAAAATGTTAATTAAATCATAAATATTAATTAAATGATATAATAAATATATATCATAAGTTGTAAATAATAATAATTACTTTTTTATCATAAGTAATTAAATTAAATGATAATGAAATCTATTATTTATATCATAAGTTTCATAATTAGTCAAAAGTTTTAAATCAAAAGTTCATCGGGTCGTATCCTGAGCCCCGGGTGTCGGTTTTCGGCGAGCCTTACGTATATCTCCGCCTAAGCAAACCACCCGACACTTTGGTACACTCAAGAACACCCCAATAATAGTCCACAAGTCGTGATGTACAGCCAACACACTACTTGCATCTTCAATTCAATCAAAAACGTGTTTTAGACGTAACGGGTGATTCGTGGCTCGGATTGAGATGACCCGGACATGAAAGTTCGCCCCACCATCAGTCCTAACACACTAACACACCCTAAAGTCACTAAATATGGTCACAAAGTCGGACCAAACCTGGTTCATACCAATATCACAATTCAATCTTAACAAAATACCACTTTGATAATAATTAGGGTTCCGGGAATCGAAACGACATGAATCCGGAGTCTAAAATCAATGTCTTGATGAGAGGAACTCATTTATATACTTTATTTTATGATCAACATCAGTTACAATATCAGAAACACACGAAAAAGCTGCTGTCCAGAATTTAACAAACCGAAAACATATGTTTACGAGTAATTCTACGCATACAAACATCATTACAATAATCCACAAACGTCATACTACTAAATAATCATCAAAATACAGAAAATAAATGAAAATTTGAAAGTTCTAGGGTTAGGGTTTATACCCTAATCAATAATCAATGAGTATAATCGCGTAGAGAACGGAACGAGGAATCCGATTGTATGAACGATTTGGTGATCCAAGTAATATTTTGTTGATGAATGATGATGGTGTTGATGGTTGTAGTCATCGCCTAAGGAATAAGAAAAGGGAGAAAGAGAGCAAAAAGAATATATAGGTTTAGATAAAATTAGGAATGTAAATGAAATAAAACAAAAAAATAGAAAAATGAGGAGTATACTCCATCCCCTTGGAATTTCGGTTGAATAGGGGTGTGTGGAGTGGACCCCACTAGCCCAAGTTGCTAAGTGATTATTTCCTGATGGCCCGAAAGCCGAACGAGTCCCGAAACGCGAAAACGCACTTACGCGATTAAAAATTCGGAAAGATAACAAACGCGCGACGAAAAATAAATATAAATACTATATAATAATATGACCTTAAAATATCATATTTAAAATAATTAGGATTTAAATATCCCAAAAACGCGACCGTTGGTTTGAAAACCGAAAAGATTCGCCGGATAGAAATCCGCGATTCGTATAAACGTACGATTTAAAATATGAATACATATATTCACATAACACATAATAATTAATATATTATTACTAAAATAATAATATAGGTCATGAAATGACGTAACACAATTAACAGTTAACGGTCGGTAAATAATTAACGGTAAAAGATAACGGAAAAAGTAGGGTCGTGACAGTACCTTCCCGTTACGGAAATTTCGTCCCGAAATTTAAGCAGGTGCAGGGGTTGACTCAGCATCTGGGAACAAATGCGGGTACTTCTGCTTCATCTGATCTTCACGCTCCCAAGTGAACTCGGGATCGCGTCTGGCGTTCCATCTAACCCGGACAATAGGAATTCGGCTCTGCTTAAGAGTCTTAACTTCTCGATCCATAATCTCAATAGGTTCCTCAAAAAAGTGTAGTTGCTTATCAACATGAAGTTCTTCCAAAGGAATAGTCTTATCGGCTTCGGCCAAACACTTCTTTAAGTTTGATACATGAAAAACATCGTGAACAGCACTGAGTTCTTGTGGCAACTTCAAACGATATGCCGCCGGTCCAACTCTCTCAACAATCTCGAACGGTCCAACAAAACGAGGACTTAGCTTTCCCCTTTTACCAAAACGGATCACACCCTTCCAAGGTGAAACCTTTAACATAACACGATCGCCAACTTGAAATTCCACATCTTTCCTTCCCCTATCGGCATAACTCTGTTGCCGACTTCTAGCGGTTCTCAACCTTTCCTTAATCTGTACAATCTTCTCGGTAGTCTCGTGAATAATTTCTGGACCTGTGAGTTGAGCATCCCCAACCTCATTCCAACAGACAGGAGACCTACACTTCCTACCGTACAGAGCTTCAAATGGTGCGGCTTGAATACTTGCGTGATAACTGTTGTTATAAGAAAATTCAGCTAACGGCAAATATTTATCCCACCCATTACCAAAATCAATAACACACGCTCGTAACATATCTTCCAACGTCTGAATGTTCCTTTCACTCTAACCATCCGTTTGAGGATGATAAGCGGTGCTCATATCTAATCTAGTTCCCAAGGCTTCCTGTAAATATCGCCAAAACCTCGATACAAATCGACTCTCTCAGTCCGAAATAATGGATACAGGAACACCATGCCTAGAAACAATCTACTTCAAGTACAAACGAGTAAGCTTCTCCATTGAATCTGTTTCCTTAATCGGCAAAAAGTGAGCCGACTTAGTGAGTCGATCTACAATCACCCAAATAGTGTCATAGCCACCCGCAACTCTCGGTAACTTAGTAATAAAATCCATTGTAATTCCTTCCCACTTCCACTCGGGAATCTCGGGTTGTACCAACAGTCCAGACGGTTTTTGATGTTCAGCTTTAACCTTAGCACAGGTCAAACACTTAGCCACATATGTAGCCACATCACCTTTCAAACTTGGCCACCAATACAGCTCCTTAAGATCATGATACATCTTTCCTGAACCAGGATGAATAGAGTACCTAGACTTATGAGCCTCATCCAAAACAAGTTGTCGCAGTTCACCAAACTTCGGAACCCAAAGACGTCCTGCAAAGTACCTAGTACCATCTGCTCAAATCTCAAATTTCTTAGCCATACCTCTTACGTTCTCTTTCACAAAATTCTCTTCCTTTAAGGCTTCTTGTTGTGCCTCAAGAATCTGCCTTGCGAGGTTTGTTCTAATTGTCATATTCAAGGCCCTAAACCTGCAAGGTTCAGCCCTTTCTTTACGACTCAACGCATCCGCCACAACATTAGCCTTACCCGGATGATACAAAAGTTCACAATCGTAATCGTTCAACGTCTCAATCCATCTTCATTGTCTCATGTTCAACTGTTTCTGATCGAGGATATGTTGAAGACTTTTGTGATCTGTGTACACAGTACTCTTGACCCCATACAAATAATGTCTCCAAATCTTAAGTGCAAAAACAACGGCCCCCAACTCTAAATCATGAGTTGTATAGTTCTGCTCGTGAATCTTCAACTGGTGTGACGCATACGCAATGACTTTCTTTCGCTGCATTAAAACACAGCCAAAGCCCTGACGCGAAGCATCACAATAAACAACAAAATCATCATTACCCTCAGGTAGTGACAATATCGGAGCGGTAGTCAACTTCTTCTTTAAAATCTGAAAAGCAGTCTCTTGTTCATCCTTCCACTCGTACTTCTTCCCTTTATGCATTAAAGCAGTCAGAGGTTTCGCGATATGAGAGAAATCTTGAATGAACCTTCGATAGTAACCTGCCAATCCTAGGAACTGACGAATCTGGGTAGGAGTTTTCGGAGTTTCCCACCTTTCAATCGCCTCAATCTTAGCAGGATCAACTTGTATCCCTTGTTTACTAACAATGTGTCCAAGGAATTGAACTTCTCGTAACCAGAATGCACACTTAGAGAACTTAGCGTACAACTCTTCTTTTCTTAACAGATCAAGCACTAACTTCAAATGTTCCTCGTGCTCTTCATCACTCTTCGAATAAATAAGGATGTCGTCGATAAACACAATAACGAACTTGTCCAGATAGGGTCTACACACACGGTTCATGAGGTCCATGAACACAGCAGGTGCATTCGTCAATCTGAAAGGCATAACAAGAAACTCAAAGTGACCGTAACGGGTGCGAAAAGCAGTTTTCGAAACATCAGATTCTTTAACACGCAACTGATGATAGCCGGAACGAAGATCGATTTTTAAATAAACAGATGAACCCTGAAGCTGATCGAACAAATCATCAATTCTCGGAAGGGGATAACGGTTTTTAATAGTAAGCTTGTTCAACTCACGATAATCAATGCACAAACAAAAAGAACCATCCTTCTTCTTAACAAACAGAACAGGAGCTCCCCAAGGGGACGAACTAGGACGAATAAAACCTTTGTCTAACAACTCACGGAGTTGACTTGACAATTCTTGAAGTTCAGAAGGCGCAAGACTATAAGGAGCACGTGCTACAGGAGCAGCACCGGGAACAAGATCAATTTGAAATTCTACCGCGCGTTGCGGCGGAAGGCCAGGTAAATCTTCGGGAAATACCTCGGGAAAATCTCTAACAATATGAACATCTCCAACACTCTTCGTTTCTCTTTCAGAATCAACAACATGGGCTAGAATAGCATGACAGCCTTTGCGAAGATGTTTAAGAACCTTCAGACAGCTAATAAGATTTAACTGTCGGCACCTCTTATCTCCAAAAACCATCAGCGGCTCTCCAACCACATTAGTAATACGAATAGCTTTATCATAACACACAATCTCAGCATGATTCGTAGATAACCAATCCATTCCAATAACAACATCAAAACCACCAAGTTCAATCGGTACCAAATCTATCTCAAAATCTCTACCAGCTAAACTAATGTTACACTTACGACGCACAGTCTTAGCAGTGAGTACCTTACCATTAGCTATTTCAACAACATACGTATTGTCTAAAGGAGTTAACGGTGTTTTGATTTTTTGGACTTAATTTACTCGACACAAAACTCAAATCAGCCCCTGAATCAAATAGTACATAAACTGATAAATCGTTGACCGAGAACTTACCAGTAACAAGTTTAGGATCTTCCTCAGCATCCCTAGCGTTAATGTTGAACGCTCTACCACGCGCAGTCTCTGCAGTCTTCTTGTTGGGACAGGCATCACGGAAATGCCCCGGCTTCCCACACTCGTAACAAATTCTCGGATTACCACCATTATTCGACTTTCCATTGCCATTACCATTACCATTACCACCTCTATTACCAGCATTATTACCACCTGCGACAGGAGTAGCAGAACCCGGCAGAAGCACCGTACAATCCTTAGCAATGTGTCCCTGTTTGGAACACCTCTTGCAAGTCACGGTACAGAAACCATCATGAGCCTTGTAACAACGTGGACACACACGCTGACTGTGGTTATTCGAACCAGAAGTATCCTGCTTTTTCTGCTGACTCTGGTTTTGATTGCGGTTATTATCCCACTTTCTCTTCCCATTATCAGCTTTCTTAACAGCCTTTTCACTGGGTTCGGTTACAGAAGCCTTGCTTCTTCTCAAGATCTTATCATTCAACTTATGAGCCATCGACATCGCGGCCTCAATAGTCTGGGGCTTACTAGATTCAACTCCATGTTCAATTTTCTCGGACAACCCATCAATGTAAGCTTCAATCTTAAGATTCTCATCGGCATAAACATTAGGGCACAACAAAGTCAACTCAAAGAATCTCTGCTCGTAGGCATCTAATTCAGTGCCCTTCATTTTCAAATTCTTAAGTTCAACCTCTAACTTCTTAAGCTCACCCCTAGGTCGGTAGCGGGTGATCATTCTTTCCTTGAAATTATTCCAAGTTAAACCATAAGCCACATCATTTCCCAAACTGTTAACCAAGTTGTTCCACCAGATCAATGCACTATCCTTCAAAGTGCAACTAGCAAAACTAACCTTGTCTTCCTCTCGGACTCGACTAACCCTGAAAATAGACTCAATTTTCTCGAACCAGTGGGTAACTCCTATGGGTCCTTCTGTACCACTGAATTCCTGTGGGCGACTAGCCATGAACGTTTTGTGGGATCATCCCACCTGATTGTTGTTCGCATTAGCATTTGCATTAGCATTCGCTGCCATTGCAGCAGCTATCCCTTCGGTAACAAGACGTTGGATACGGGCTTCGTTGGACTCTCTAGGAGGCATGATCTTCCAAACAGAATAACACAATGCGTCCTGAAACCACAAGCAACGCGTTTAGTACTAACGGTTGTGTTATAAAGGAATAGATCGAACACGAAAAGATTAACCATTAAAATAATAGTCAGTAACCACTATGTGTAATAACATGACAGTTATGATTGTTATAGAAATAACCACCACATGCATACATATTTTATGATAACATCATTCAACATACATAGCACCTAACATACATGATCTACATTACGCATAATATAACATGCCAAGAGTCACAACATCAGTAATAAAATGTGATAATGATAATAGATGTCATAAAAATAACCATCCATACATAATGAAAAACATCCCATAACAAAACCTTAATAAAATCCTCGGCAAAACGCCGTACATAACCCAAAAATGTATGTATGAAAGGACATTAAGTCTTATGAAATAAATTATCAATCATGAATCATCATATCACATCTGCTTAGAGTGGGTGTGATAAGCTGGGCCAGCATGAGTCTCGACAGAAGGCTCATACTTCCGCAACTTTCCTTTCACTTCTTCCAACTCTTCCTTCAAACCACGAACTATGCTCTCTAGAGCCTCGAACCTAGCGTCAACTTCACGGTTACGCTTACGAGTCTCGAACCCAACATTGTTCTTAAAGCTAACAAACGAATCCATACTAGCTCAAATCTGGTCCATCATCTCGTTATGTGGCAAAGTACGCATACAATCACTAAGAGCATTAATACGCGTCACTTCATTGTAAGCCCTGTTCATATGCGTAAGGGTGGAAAAGTAGTAGTGAACAAGATCATCGATCTCTGGTTGATCAGCACGGCATCTGGCAGCAGCTGGAGGAGCAGGAGCAGCAACTGAGTTATCGCTCGAAGTCGACATCTGCAAACAGTAAAACCGCAAACCACATACCAAAAGATATAAATGCTAATGATATAACTCATACGAAATGAAATGCATAATAATGCTATAGCAAAAGGGTCGGGCTGTAGACTAGACTCTAATGCACCCTAAGAACCACGGGTTGTCCACATTAAGACCGCCTAGTTCCCTACAACCAGAGCTCTGATACCAACTGTGATGGCCCCGTCAAAACACTTAACGGCTCCGTCACTTGGTCCCACAGCTTGATCGAACTTAAATGAATTTAATAAATGACATTGCATTCTTTTATATCAAAAGTTTCCCAAAAAGGAAAGCATACCAAAATATGTAGTTTAAAAGTAACCCAACATATTAATAATCCAAAGTTGACACAAAAACATTGTCATCAACCCACAAGTATTAATTATTCAAAAACCGAATGCAAGCCAAAGTTTCATAAATTGTTTCATAAAAATCTGCCCAAATGCATGCAGACTCTTCTAAACACAGCGGAAGCATCACATAAACTCAAGTACCTGTGAAAACATGCGAGTAAACTTTCAACACAAAGGTTGAGTGAATTATAGGTTTAAATAATTGAATAAACTTTAGACCACAAGATTTAAAAATGTTAGAAAACATTAAACATTATTCCATTATCAATGAGCCACCTGGTAACCACTTAACCCTTTATTTACCCTTGCCAATCACAATAAAAATATACACTGGACAGTGTATCTACAACAAAATACGAAGTACTAAACATTCCGATTATAAATTGCTAGCGCGACTAGCTCGAAATGGGGTTGTCAAACCCAATAGATCTATCCGTAGGATTCGCGTTCACCGGTAGAAACCAATGATTACAGTTACCAGACTAGGGAATATTTTTGTCCAACTCACAATGAATAATTTAAATTTAATTGTCACTTGTGTCTAAATGTGAAATAAAATGCATGTAATCACATCCCAAAAATATACTTTGAAAAGTATGTAAAAACGGGACTATAACTCACCTTAATAGTAATGAAGTAACCAACACAATTAAGCGAACAGCAAATGTAGTACAGTGATCAGGAATGATCACAACGCCGACCTATAAATAAAGCAGGTCGATATAAATAACTAACTTAGGTCAAGTCTTAGTATGATAGCTATTGTACATGTTGCAAGTAGTCATAGAACAATACTCAATATGCATCGGTTTGATTGGAACAGCTTACGGACACACACTTTCTATTTTTAGAAAGTTTCTATTTTTAGCAGGTTTCCATTTTTGGAAAGTTTCTATTTTTGAAAAGTTTCTATTTTTGGAAAGTTTCTATTTTTGGAAAGTTTCCAAATTTAGAAAGTTGCTATTTTAGAAAAGTTTATAAGTTAGGAAAGTTTCCTTAATTAGAAAGTCAACAAAAGTCAACTGAAAGTCAAAGTCAACCGAAAGTCAACTCAAAAGTCAACCTTGGTCAAACATGGTCAACGTTAATTTTAAAAGTATAATTTATAGTAATAATATAAGTTATAACGTTTATTAAAGTTAAATATGTCTAATTATGTCATAACATAAGTTTAATTAAATTAAAATGAATTATTAAAGTTAATATAAGTTTAGATGATATAATTAATATAACATAAGTATTTAATAAATTAATTAAATATTAGTCAATATGTAAGTATTATTAATTAATAATAAATTTTAAATCATATCATAAGTATTATTAATTAATAATGAATTATTAATCATATCATAAGTTTCTAATTATAACTATTAAATCATAAGTATTTAATAATTAAATTATAATTAAATAATAACTAAGCCATATAATAATTAAATAATTAATTAATCCTTATTATAAGTCTTATTATAGTAATCTTATAATATAAGTTTAATACTTATCATAAGTATTTTCCATTAATAATAAAAGTATTATTAATCATAAGCTTAATTAAAATGTTAATTAAATCATAAATATTAATTAAATGATATAATAAATATATAATTACCACAGATTTGGGCATCCCCTTTATTTTTGTAAATGGGGATAATCTCGCTGAGTCTCCATTCCGTAGGCATTTTATAACTTCTAAGCGTCTTATTGTAAAGACACGTCAACCACCTGACACCATCCTCGCCTAGGCACCGCCACGCCTCTATTGGGATCTGGTCTGGTCCAACAGCTTTGTTTCTACCCATCTTTCGTAGTGCCGATCTTACTTCTTCCTGACTGATTCTCCTACAGAAATTGTTGTTCTGGAAATGTCCTATTCCCAAGTCCTGCGGGTCCTCTTGGCGCCCGGGTCCTTCACCCACGAAAAGAGATTGGAAATACCCTTCCCATCTTTTCCTAATTTCGTCTTCCTTTACTATGGTTTGACCGGCTTCATCCTTGATGAACTTGATGTTATCTATATCCCTCCTCCTACGCTCCCTAGCTTTAGCAATCCTGTAAATATCATTTGCTCCTTCTTTGGAGTCTAGTTTCCTATACAAAACTTCATACGCTTTATCTTTTGCACGGGCAACGGCCTTCTTAGCTTCTCTTTTAGCTTCTTTATACCTTTCTTCTGCCCTAGTTCTGTCATCACGTGTCCCGTCCCGACATGTAACGAGCTCCCTAAACCTCAGTTGCTTAAGTGCGACTTTGGTTTGAACCTCATCACTAATCCACCATGATTCTCTACAAGACTTGTGTCCTCTCGATGTCCCTACTGCCACACCTAAGGTTTCTTAGTTGCGAATTCGGTAGGACTGATGATGAACTTAATGTTGGAGGGAACATCAGCATTGGGGACCAGATCTTGCACCCACAAGAGTCGTTTAGATATCTAGGCTCGGTCCTCCACAAATCAGGGAGGATAGATGAGGACGTGACTCATCGTATTAAGGTAGGTTGGTTGAAGTGGAGAGCAGCGAAAGGGGTTTTGTGCGACAAGAAGATACCACTCAAATTGAAAGGAAAATTCCTTAAGGTGGCAATCAGACCTGCCATGTTGTACGGATCAGAATGTTGGCCAATGACGAAGGCCCAAGAGAGAAGGATGGAGGTGGCGGAAATGAGGATGCTTAGGTGGACGTGTGGTAAAACCATGCTAGATATGATACCAAATGGTGTGTTTAGGGAAAAACTTGGAGTCAGTAGCATCATCGACAAGCTAAGAGAAGAACGACTTCGTTGGTTTGGGCATGTGATGAGACGACCACGTATTGCCCCGGTTAGGAGAGTTGAGGCACTCACGGTAGATGGTGTAAGGAGAAGGGGTAGACCTACTCGTAGGTGGATGGATAGACTAAGACTCGACATGAGGAAGCTTTCGTTGACCGAGGACATGACTTCTGATAGGGATGCGTGGAGGGCTAGAATAAGAATAGTTGAGTAGGGCTATTTTTATTATTATTATTGTTATTGTTATTGTTATTGTTATTACTGTTATTACTGTTATTACTGCTATTACTGTTATTATTCTTACTATTACAATTATTAGTATTGTTATTGTTATTATTATTATTTTTTGTATCACTATTATTAATTATTAGTGTATTAGTATTTGTATTACAAATATTTATTACTATTAATATTAATATTTATATGAACTATTATTATTACTATTATTTGTATTACTATTACTATCGTTTTTATTAGTTTTATGTATTGTTACCAATAGTATTAAATGAGTATGTTTTTGGTATCTTTGGTTTTTGGATGTATGCATGCTTGCATGGTGGTTTGTACGTATGCACGTAGGTTCTTGTATGTTTGTATGTATGTATGCATGCAGGTAGGTTTTGTAATGAAGGTGTGATGCAGTTACACACGTTTTTATAAGGGAGTTTGTTTTTTATGTATGTATATTTGTAGGTAGGTATGTATGTATGCTTGTTTTTTACTTGTCTGCAGGTGTGGTATATTCACTCATGTATGTATGTTTTGCTAATAGGTTTATGTAGGACTGGGTGTTTATGCTATGTATGTATGGTTGTATGTGTGGCCTTATGCATGTATGTATGTACGTAGGTATGTTTCATACTTGTACGTAGGTATGTCTCATGTATTTACGTAGGTATGTCTGGTGTGTATGTAGGTTTAGGTATGTGTGTATGTATGTACGTATGTATGCATGTATGTATGATCAAGTGATTCGCATCGCTCGGTGCATCTTGGGACCATTTTGGCTGAGGACGACTTCCCTTGCCCTAGAGCTTGGTTGGTTCCTTTTAGTTGGGTAGTTTCGGGGGTGTCTACCGTAAAGGTGCATGAGTGGTTTTTGGTTTGCTAAGGGTGGTTGGCTCTTTGCTTGCGCAACAACTTCCACCCGGCATGCCCTCAAGTTGCTGTCCACAAGGTCTTTTGGCTCTTTTATCGAGGCAACGACAAGCGTCGTTTTAGTGGCGTCTTGACTGCAGCTCAGAGCCTAATTTGATTCTTAGGCATGCTTTAAACCCCATGAAAATCTGATTCTACCATCTTCATAGCGCCTCCCCTATATTTTATTATTATTACTATTATTATTATTATTATTATTTTTATTATTGTTTTTTATTTATCTTTGTATGTTTTAATTTATTTTTTAATTTCTATTTTCTAGCTAAAAAAGTCTTTTTTTAGCCGGAGGTCCTCACGGAAGCAATCTCTCTACCCTGGAGTAGAGAGGGGGATGAATTTCCTTTACCGTGGGTGGAGATTTCTCTCGACTCGTGGTAACAGAAACGACTTCTCTTCTAGTTTAGGGTAGAGGAAGGATTGTCTACACCTTACCTCCCCCATACCTCGCAGGCGCGGGATTGGGTATTGTTGTTGTTGTTGTTGTTGTTGGTGATATAATAAATATATATCATAAGTTGTAAACAATAATAATTACTTTTTTTATCATAAGTAATTAAATTAAATGATAATGAAATCCATTATTTATATCATAAGTTTCATAATTAGTCAAAAGTTTTAAATCAAAAGTTCATCGGGTCGTATCCTGAGCCCCGGGTGTCGGTTTTTGGCGAGCCTTACGTATATCTCCGCCTAAGCAAACCACCCGGCACTTTGGTACACTCAAGAACACCCCAAGAATAGTCCACAAGTCGTGATGTACAGCCAACACACTACTTGCATCTTCAATTCAATCAAAAACGTGTTTTAGACGTAACGGGTGATTCGTGGCTCGGATTGAGATGACCCGAACATGAAAGTTCGCCCCACCATCAGTCCTAACACACTAAAACACCCTAAAGTCACCAAATATAGTCACAAAGTCGGATGAAACCTGGTTCATACCAATATCACAATTCAATCTTACCAAAATACCACTTTGATCATAATTAGGGTTCCGGGAATCGAAACGACATGAATCCGGAGTCTAAAATCAATGTCTTGATGAGAGGAACTCATTTATATACTTTATTTTATGATCAACATCAGTTACAATATGAGAAACACACGAAAAAGCTGCTGTCCAGAATTTAACAAACCGAAAACATATGTTTACGAGTAATTCTACGCATACAAACATCATTACAATAATCCACAAACATCATACTACTAAATAATCATCAAAATACAGAAAATAAATGAAAAATTGAAAGTTCTAGGGTTAGGGTTTATACCCTAATCAATAATCAATGAGTATAATCGCGTAGAGAACGGAACGAGGAATCTGATTGTATGAACGATTTGGTGATCCAAGTAATATTTTGTTGATGAATGATGATGGTGTTGATGGTTGTAGTCATCGCCCAAGGAAGAAGAAAAGGGAGAAAGAGAGCAAAAAGAATATTTAGGTTTAGATAAAATTAGGAATGTAAATGAAATAAAACAAAAAAATAGAAAAATGGGGAGTATACTCCATCCCCCTTGGAATTTTGGCTGAATAGGGGTGTGTGGAGTGGGCCCTACTAGCCCAAGTTGCTAAGTGATTATTTCCTGATGGCCCGAAAGCCCGAACGAGTCCCGAAACGCGAAAACGCACTTACGCGATTAAAAATTCGGAAAGATAACAAACGCGCGACGAAAAATAAATATAAATACTATATAATAATATGACCTTAAAATATCATATTTAAAATAATTAGGATTTAAATATCCCAAAAACGCGACCGTTGGTTTGAAAACCAAAAAGATTCGCCGGATAAAAATCCGCGATTCGTATAAACGTACGATTTAAAATATGAATACATATATTCACATAACACATAATAATTAATATATTATTACTAAAATAATAATATAGGTCATGAAATGACGTAACACAATTAATAGTTAACGGTCGTTAAATAATTAACGGTAAAAGATAACGGAAAAAATAGGGTCGTGACACAGTCTGTTATAGAGAACCAGGATTGCATCTTTATGTGTGCCTTACTTGCTAGCTAGGGTACCTTAGCAATCTAGGAAACTATAACTTTTCCTGCCTTAGACTTTAAAGCACTTAGGATTGCCTTGTAATCTTAAAACATATGCTTTACAATCTTATCTTAAAACTGATCGAAATCTCTTTCCTAATGTTAGGATGTCTAATTTTCATCAAGCGAACAAAATGACTCTTTTCGAGCTAACCGAAAAAGATACTGAAAGGTCTTCCATTGAAAGACCAGTCCAAAGCCCACCTTATGGCTTTGGTGATCCTCCCTCACCAAATTATAGCCCAAATACTATTCTAAATTCACATGGGTCTCCTGAATACTATCTAACCCCGAGAAATAAGGACAAGAGGAAACGTCTTGAAGAAACTGGCCCGTCAAAGAAAAGATCCCGATCTCCTTCCTATGACGAAGTTGATGCCAAGTACGAGATCATGAATCTGCGAAAAATTACCGATGGCCTAATTCGCCATATTGCAAGGATCGATGTTCAAATGAAGGAAAAAGATCTAGCAATCAAGATGCTCATGGAGGAAAATGCTGAACTAAAGAAAGAGATAAAGTTGGTGAAATATGAAAGTGATAGAAATGCCCGATGGGGGAAGCAATCTCTCTCCTACCCAAGAGAATATGTTGACTTTAGATTGAAGAAGGAGGAAAACTGCGTGAATAATCAACTTTCTATGAGGGACTACAAGTACCATGTAATCAACAATGGTGTTTCTAATCTTTATGATAATCTCGAGTTCCTGCATGAGAAACAAAAGGCGAAGAATGAGAAAGTTGAGAAGTTTATGAAGAAGGTTGAGGACGAGAAGAAGAGATATGAAGACTACTTCAATCTTAATATTGAAATGTCCCGTTCTTATTGATTAAAAACGTTCCATATTAATTGATTTTGTTGCGAGGTTTTGACCTCTATATGAGACGTTTTTCAAAGACTGCATTCATTTTTAAAACAAACCATAACCTTTATTTTATAAATAAAGGTTTAAAAAGCTTTACGTAGATTATCAAATAATGATAATCTAAAATATCCTGTTTACACACGACCATTACATAATGGTTTACAATACAAATATGTTACATCGAAATCAGTTTCTTGAATGCAGTTTTTACACAATATCATACAAACATGGACTCCAAATCTTGTCCTTATTTTAGTATGCAATAGCGGAAGCTCTTAGTATTCACCTGAGAATAAACCTGCTTTAAACGTCAACAAAAATGTTGGTGAGTTATAGGTTTAACCTACATATATCAAATCGTAACAATAGACCACAAGATTTCATATTTCAATACACATCCCATACATAGAGATAAAAATCATTCATATGGTGAACACCTGGTAACCGACATTAACAAGATGCATATATAAGAATATCCCCATCATTCCGGGACACCCTTCGGATATGATATAAATTTCGAAGTACTAAAGCATCCGGTACTTTGGATGGGGTTTGTTAGGCCCAATAGATCTATCTTTAGGATTCACGTCAATTAGGGTGCCTGTTCCCTAATTCTTAGATTACCAGACTTAATAAAAAGGGGCATATTCGATTTCGATAATTCAACCACAGAATGTGGTTTCGCGTACTTGTGTCTATTTTGTAAATCATTTATAAAACCTGCAAGTATTCTCATCCCAAAAATATTAGATTTTAAAAGTGGGACTATAACTCACTTTCACAGATTTTTACTTCGTCGGGAAGTAAGACTTGGCCACTGGTTGATTCACGAACCTATAACAATATATACATATATATCAAAGTATGTTCAAAATATATTTACAACACTTTTAATATATTTTGATGTTTTAAGTTTATTAAGTCAGCTGTCCTCGTTAGTAACCTACAACTAGTTGTCCACAGTTAGATGTACAGAAATAAATCGATAAATATTATCTTGAATCAATCCACGACCCAGTGTATACGTATCTCAGTATTGATCACAACTCAAACTATATATATTTTGGAATCAACCTCAACCCTGTATAGCTAACTCCAACATTCACATATAGAGTGTCTATGGTTGTTCCGAAATATATATAGATGTGTCGACATGATAGGTCGAAACATTGTATACGTGTCTATGGTATCTCAAGATTACATAATATACAATACAAGTTGATTAAGTTATGGTTGGAATAGATTTGTTACCAATTTTCACGTAGCTAAAATGAGAAAAATTATCCAATCTTGTTTTACCCATAACTTCTTCATTTTAAATCCGTTTTGAGTGAATCAAATTGCTATGGTTTCATATTAAACTCTATTTTATGAATCTAAACAGAAAAAGTATAGGTATTGTAACACCCATGTTACATCCGTCCCACATCGGTTGGAGAGGGGAACGAAGCATGCCTTATAAGGGTGTGGAGACCTTTCCTAGCATGCCTTATACGGTGTTTTTCGTGTTTCCAGGTTTTAAATCATTAAGTTAGCATGTCAAATAGATATAGAACATGTGTTTAGTTGATTTTAAAAGTCAAGTTAGAAGGATTAACTTTTATTTGCGAACAAGTTTAGAATTAACTAAACTATGTTCTAGTGATTACAAGTTTAAATCTTCGAATAAGATAGCTTTATATATATGAATCGAATGATGTTATGAACATCATTACTACCTCAAGTTCCTTGGATAAACCTACTGGAAATGAGAAAAATGGATCTAGCTTCAAAGGATCCTTGGATGGCTTGAAAGTTCTTGAAGCAGAATCATGACACGAAAACAATTTCAAGTAAGATTTCCACTCGAAATAAGATTGTTATAGTTATAGAAATTGAATTAAAGTTTGAATATGATTATTACCTTGTATTAGAAAGATAACCTACTGTAAGTAACAATGATTTCTTGATCTTGGATGATTACTTGGAATGGATTTAGAAAACTTGGAAGTAAACTTGCAATCTTGGAAGTATTCTTGATTTTATGAAACTAGAACTTTTGGAATTTATGAAGAACACTTAGAACTTGAAGATAGAACTTGAGAGAGATCAATTATATGAAGAAAATTGAAGAATGAAAGTGTTTGTAGGTGTTTTTGGTCGTTGGTGTATGGATTAGATATAAAGGATATGTAATTTTGTTTTCATGTAAATAAGTCATGAATGATTACTCATATTTTTGTAATTTTATGAGATATTTCATGCTAGTTGCCAAATGATGGTTCCCACATGTGTTAGGTGACTCACATGGGCTGCTAAGAGCTGATCATTGGAGTGTATATACCAATAGTACATACATCTAAAAGCTGTGTATTGTACGAGTACGAATACGGGTGCATACGAGTAGAATTGTTGATGAAACTGAACGAGGATGTAATTGTAAGCATTTTTGTTAAGTAGAAGTATTTTGATAAGTGTATTGAAGTCTTTCAAAAGTGTATGAATAAATATTAAAACACTACATGTATATACATTTTAACTGAGTCGTTAAGTCATCGTTAGTCGTTACATGTAAATGTTGTTTTGAAACCTTTAGGTTAATGATCTTGTTGAATGTTGTTAACCCATTGTTTATTATAACAAATGAGATGTTAAATTGTTATATTATCATGATATTATGATATATAATATATCTTAGTATGATATATATACAGTTAAATGTCGTTACAACGATAATCGTTACATATATGTCTCGTTTCGAAATCATTAAGTTAGTAGTCTTATTTTTACATATGTATTTCATTGTTAATACACTTAATAATATATTTACTTATCATTTAACATAATTAACCAAGTGTATCAATATCTTAATATGATTCATATGTACCTAGTAAGACGTTGTTATAACGATAATCGTTATATATATCGTTTTCGAGTTTCTTAAATTAATAGTCTCATTTTTATGTATATAACTCATTGTTAAAATAACTAATGAGATACATACTTATAATAAAATTATGTTAACTATATATATAACCATATATATGTCATCGTATAGTTTTTACAAGTTTTAACGTTCGTGAATCACCGGTCAACTTGGGTGGTCAATTGTCTATATGAAACCTATTTCAGTTAATCAAGTCTTACCAAGTTTGATTTCTTAACATGTTGGAAACACTTAATCATGTAAATAACAATTTCATTTAATATATATATAAACATGGAAAAGTTCGGGTCACTACAGTACCTACCCGTTAAATAAATTTCGTCCCGAAATTTTAAGCAGTTGGAGGTGTTGACGTATCTTCTGGAAATAAATGCGGGTATTTCTTCTTCATCTGATCTTCACGCTCCCAGGTGAACTTGGGTCCTCTACGAGCATTCCATCGAACCTTAACAATCGGTATCTTGTTTTGTTTAAGTCTCTTAACCTCACGATCCATTATTTCGACGGGTTCTTCAATGAATTGAAGTTTTTCATTGATTTAGATTTCATCCAACGGAATAGTGAGATCTTCTTTAGCAAAACATTTCTTCAAATTTGAGACGTGGAAAGTGTTATGTACAGCCGCGAGTTGTTGAGGTAGCTCCAGTTGGTAAGCTACTGGTCCGACACGATCTATAATCTTGAATGGTCCAATGTACCTTGGATTTAGTTTCCCCCGTTTACCAAATCGAACAACGCCTTTCCAAGGTGAAACCTTAAGCATGACCATTTCTCCAATTTCAAACTCTATATCTTTTCTTTTACTGTCCGCGTAGCTCTTTTGTCGACTCTGGGCGGTTTTCAATCTTTGTTGAATTTGGATGATTTTCTCAGTAGTTTCTTGTATTATCTCAGGACCCGTAATCTGTCTATCCCCCACTTCACTCTAACATATCGGAGACCTGCACTTTCTACCATAAAGTGCTTCAAACGGCGCCATCTCAATGCTTGAATGGTAGCTGTTGTTGTAGGAAAATTCTGCTAACGGTAGATGTCGATCCCAACTATTTCCGAAATCAATAACACAAGCTCGTAGCATGTCTTCAAGCGTTTGTATCGTCCTTTTGCTCTGCCCATCAGTTTGTGGATGATAGGCAGTACTTATGTCTAGACAAGTTCCCAATGCTTGCTGTAATGTCTGCCAGAATCTTGAAATAAATCTGCCATCCCTATCAGAGATAATAGAGATTGGTATTCCATGTATGGAGACGACTTCCTTCAAATACAGTTGTGCTAACTTCTCCATCTTGTCATCTTCTCTTATTGGCAGGAAGTGTGCTGACTTGGTGAGACGATCAACTATTACCCAAATAGTATCATAACCACTTGCAGTCCTTGGCAATTTAGTAATGAAATCCATGGTAATGTTTTCGCATTTCCATTCCGGGATTTCAGGTTGTTGTAGTAGACCTAATGGTTTCTGATGTTCAGCTTTGACCTTAGAACACGTCAAACATTCTCCTACATATTTAGCAATATCGGCTTTCATACCTGGCCACCAAAAATGTATCTTAAGATCCTTGTACATCTTCCCCGTTCCAGGATGTATTGAGTATCTGGTTTTATGAGCTTCTCTAAGTACCATTTCTCTAATATCTCCAAATTTTGGTACCCAAATTCTTTCAGCCCTATACCGGGTTCCGTCTTCCCGAATATTAAGATGCTTCTCCGATCCTTTGGGTATTTCATCCTTTAAATTTCCCTCCTTTAAAACTCCTTGTTGCGCCTCCTTTATTTGAGTAGTAAGGTTAGTGTGAATCATTATATTCATAGATTTTACTCGAATGGGTTCTCTGTCCTTTCTGTTCAAGGCGTCGGCTACCACATTTGCCTTCCCCGGGTGGTAACGAATCTCAAAGTCGTAATCATTCAACAATTCAATCCACCTACGCTGCCTCATATTCAGTTGTTTCTGATTAAATATGTGTTGAAGACTTTTGTGGTCGGTATATATAATACTTTTGACCCCATATAAGTAGTGCCTCCAAGTCTTTAATGCAAAAACAACCGCGCCTAATTCCAAATCATGCGTCGTATAATTATACTCGTGAATCTTCAATTGTCTAGACGCATAAGCAATCACCTTCGTCCGTTGCATTAATACATAACCGAGACCTTGCTTTGATGCGTCACAATAAATCACAAAATCATCATTCCCTTCAGGCAATGACAATATAGGTGCCGTAGTTAGCTTTTTCTTCAATAATTGAAACGCCTTCTCTTGTTCATCCTTCCATTCAAACTTCTTCCCTTTATGCGTTAATGCAGTCAAGGGTTTTGCTATTTTGGAGAAATCTTGGATGAATCTTCTGTAGTAACCAGCCAATCCTAAAAATTGACGTATATGCTTCGGAGTTTTTGGGGTTTCCCACTTTTCAACGGTTTCGATCTTTGCCGGGTCCACCTGGATACCTTCTTTGTTCACTATGTGACCGAGGAATTGAACTTCTTCCAACCTAAATGTACACTTTGAAAACTTAGCGTACAGTTTTTCTTTCCTCAATACTTCTAGCACTTTTCTCAAATGTTCTTCGTGCTCTTGATCATTCTTTGAGTAAATAAGTATGTCATCAATGAAAACAATGACAAACTTGTCAAGGTATGGTCCACACACTCGGTTCATAAGGTCCATGAACACAGCTGGTGCATTAGTTAAACCAAACGGCATGACCATAAACTCGTAATGACCGTAACGTGTTCTGAAAGAAGTCTTTGGAATATCATCTTCTTTCACCCGCATTTGATGATACCTGGAACGTAAGTTAATCTTTGAATAAACAGACGAGCCTTGTAGTTGATCAAATAAGTCGTCGATTCTCGGTAGTGGGTAGCGGTTCTTGATGGTAAGTTTGTTCAACTCTCGGTAGTCGATACACAACCTGAATGATGAAACCACGCTCTAAAAGTTCTTGTAATTGGCTTTGCAGTTCTTTCATCTCGTTGGGTGCGAGTCTGTAAGGAGCACGAGCTATTGGTGCAGCTCCTGGTACAAGATCTATTTGAAATTCAACGGATCGATGTGGGGGTAATCCCGGTAATTCTTTCAGAAATACATCGGGAAATTCTTTTGCGACGGGAACATCATTGATGGTCTTTTCTTCAGTTTGTACTTTCTCGACGTGTGCTAGAACAGCATAGTAACCTTTTCTTATTAGTTTTTGTGCCTTCAAATTACTAATAAGATGTAGCTTCGTGTTGCCCTTTTCTCCGTACACCATTAAGGGTTTTCCTTTTTCTCGTATAATGCGAATTGCATTTTTGTAACAAACGATCTCTGCTTTCACTTCTTTCAACCAGTCCATACCGATTATCACATCAAAACTCCCTAACTCTACTGGTATCAAGTCAATCTTAAATGTTTCGCTAACCAGTTTAATTTCTCGATTCCGACATATATTATCTGCTGAAATTAATTTACCATTTGCTAATTCGAGTAAAAATTTACTATCCAACGGCGTCAATGGACAACTTAATTTAGCACAAAAATCTCTACTCATATAGCTTCTATCTGCACCCGAATCAAATAAAACGTAAGCAGATTTATTGTCAATAAGAAACGTACCCGTAACAAGCTCCGGGTCTTCCTGTGCCTCTGCCGCATTAATATTGAAAACTCTTTCGCGGCCTTGTCCATTCGTGTTCTCCTGGTTCGGGCAATTTCTAATAATGTGGCCCGGATTTCCACATTTATAACAAACTACATTGGCATAACTTGCTCCGACACTACTTGCTCCGCCATTACTCGTTCCAACACCATTTGTTCCTTTCATTCTGTTAACCCCTGGTCCGTAGACCTCACACTTCGCCGCGCTATGACCATTTCTTTTACACTTGTTGCAAAATTTGGTGCAGAACCCCGAGTGATACTTTTCACACCTTTGGCATAGCTGCTTCTGATTGTTGTTGTTGTTGCGATTGTTATTGTTGTTGGGACGATTGTTGTAGTTGCTGTTGTTGTTGTTGTTGTTGTTGTTGTTGTTATTGTTGTTGTTGTTGTTGTTGTTGTTGTTGTTGGGCCGTTTGTTGTAGTTGCGATTGATATTGCGATTGTTGGGATAGTTGTTGCGATTATTGTTGTAATTGCTGTTGTTGTTGTATTGGTGATTCTTATCACCGTTTTCCTCCCACTTTCTTTTGACTTGCTTCACATTGGCCTCTTCAGCCGTCTGTTCTTTAATTCTTTCCTCAATCTGGTTCACTAGTTTGTGAGCCATTCTACATGCCTGTTGTATGGAGGCGGGCTCGTGTGAACTTATATCTTCTTGGATTCTTTCCGGTAATCCTTTCACAAACGCGTCGATCTTCTCTTCCTCATCTTCGAACGCTCCCGGACACAATAGGCACAATTCTGTGAATCGTCTTTTGTACGTGGTAATATCAAATCCTTGGGTTCGTAACCCTCTAAGTTCTGTCTTGAGCTTATTGACCTCGGTTCTGGGACGGTACTTCTCGTTCATCAAGTGCTTGAATGCTGACCACGGTAGTGCGTAAGCATCATCTTGTCCCACTTACTCTAGATAGGTATTCCACCATGTTAACGTAGAACCTGTGAAGGTATGCGTAGCGTACTTCACTTTGTCCTCTTCGGTACACTTACTTATGGCAAACACCGATTCGACCTTCTCGGTCCACCGTTTCAATCCGATCGGTCCTTCGGTTCCATCAAATTCCAAAGGTTTGCAGGCAGTGAATTCTTTGTAGGTGCATCCTACACGATTTCCTGTACTGCTAGATCCAAGGTTATTGTTGGTATGTAGCGCAGCGTGTACTGCGGCTATGTTTGAAGCTAGAAAAGTACGGAATTCCTCTTCATTCATATTCACGGTGTGTCGAGTAGTCGGTGCCATTTCCTTCAAAATAGTCAAATGGAACAAGTTAATCATACAGAATATTAAGAGTAGTTAATAGTATTTCGTAGCATAATATGAACTCATTTATAAAAGCTTTTTCTTCATATTAGCATTTTATAAGTTTAAATTCGGGTAGTACCTACCCGTTAAGTTCATACTTAGTCGCTAATATACAATTCAACTACTACAATTCTATATGAAAAACTGATTATAATAATATTTCGCGTTCAAACTTTTATACAATATTTTACAAACTTACAATACTGCTTATTTTACATAAAGCATGAAATATAGCACACAATAACTTTGATACAAGATAGTTGTGAAGATAATTCTAGCTAGTACACAAGTCGTTCAGCAAAGGCAATAAAGACACGTAATTCATACATCCAGAAACAAGTCATGCATTCTGGTTTTACTAGGACTACTTCCCATCCTTGGTCTTGTGGAACATAACCGTTATGGCCGTTGATAAGACAGCGTGTTGTAACATCGTCAAAGGGATGAGGGTTACGTAATGACCAGCAGTCTTGTAATAACCTAAAAACCTCATTTCTTACCCCAATTACCGACTCCGTCACTTGTGGGAATGTTTTGTTTAATAGCTGTAGCCCGATGTTCTTTTTCTCACTTTGGTGAGAAGCGAACATTACTAACCCGTAAGCATAGCATGCTTCTTTATGTTGCATGTTAGCCGCTTTTTCTAAATCATGAAGTCCTATATTCGGATACATTGAGTCAAAATAATTTCTTAACCCGTTGCGTAAAATAGCATTTGGGTTCCCCGCAATATATGCGTCAAAGTAAACACATCGTAACTTATGGGTTTCCCAATGTGATATCCCCCATCTTTCAAACGAAAGTCTCTTATAAACTAAGACATTCTTGGAACATTCTTCGAATGTCTTACAAACTGATCTCGCCTTAAATAGTTGTGCCGAAGAATTCTGACCGACTCTAGACAAGATTTCATCAATCATGTCTCAGGGTAGGTCTCTTAAAATATTGGGTTGTCTATCCATTTTGTGTTTTTATACTGTAAAATAGACAAGAGTTAGATTCATAAAAAAAAATACTTATTAATACAAGCAATTTTTACATATATCATAAAGCATAAGCACACTATATTACATATATTACACCACACGAATACAACTATCTTATTCCGACTCGCTCGTTTCTTCTTCTTTGGTTTTGGTTCGTTTTGCCAAGTTTCTAGGGATATATGATGTTCCCCTAATATGAGCTGTCATTTTCCACAACGGTTTAGAAAAACCTGGTGGTTTAGAGGTTCCCGGGTCATTGTTACAACTTAAGGGCTTCGGGGGTTGACGATACATATAAAGTTCATCGGGGTTGAAATTAGATTTCTCTATTTTTATGCCCTTTCCCTTATTATTTTCTTTTGCCTTTTTAAATTCAGTTGGGGTAATTTCTATAACATCATCGGAATTCTCGTCGGAATCCGATTCATCGGAGAAATGGTAATCCTCCTAATATTTTGCTTCCTTGGCGGAAACACCATTGACCATAATTAACCTTGGTCGGTTGGTTGAGGATTTTCTTTTACTTAACCATTTTATTATTTCCCCCACCGGTTCTATTTCCTCCTCCGGTTCCTCCTCTTCCGGTTCTGATTCTTCTTCCGGTTCTGATTCTTCTTCCGGTTCTTCTTCGGGAACTTATGAATCAGTCCAATATATATTCGACTCTTCGTTATTTTTAGGTGAGTCAATGGGATTTGTGCTAGAGGTAGACATCTATCACACAATATCAAACATGTTAAGAGATTAATATATCACATAATATATACATGTTAATAATATATAGTTTCCAACAAAAATGTTAAGCAATCATTTTTAAAGAAAACACGGTCGAAGTCCAGACTCACTAATGCATCCTAACAAACTCGATAAGACACACTAATGCAAATTTTCTGGTTCTCTAACACCAACGCTCTGATACCAACTGAAATGTCCCGTTCTTATTGATTAAAAACGTTCCATATTAATTGATTTCATTGCGAGGTTTTGACCTCTATATGAGACGTTTTTCAAAGACTGCATTCATTTTTAAAACAAACCATAACCTTTATTTCATAAATAAAGGTTTAAAAAGCTTTACGTAGATTATCAAATAATGATAATCTAAAATATCCTGTTTACACACGACCATTACATAATGGTTTACAATACAAATATGTTACATCGAAATCAGTTTCTTGAATGCAGTTTTTACACAATATCATACAAACATGGACTCCAAATCTTGTCCTTATTTTAGTATGCAACAGCGGAAGCTCTTAGTATTCACCTGAGAATAAACATGCTTTAAACGTCAATAAAAATGTTGGTGAGTTATAGGTTTAACCTATATATATCAAATCGTAACAATAGACCACAAGATTTTATATTTCAATACACATCCCATACATAGAGATAAAAATCATTCATATGGTGAACACCTGGTAACCGACATTAACAAGATGCATATATAAGAATATCCCCATCATTCCGGGACACCCTTCGGATATGATATAAATTTCGAAGTACTAAAGCATCTGGTACTTTGGATGGGGTTTATTAGGCCCAATAGATCTATCTTTAGGATTCGCGTCAATTAGGGTGCCTGTTCCCTAATTCTTAGATTACCATACTTAATAAAAAGGGGCATATTCAATTTCGATAATTCAACCATAGAATGTAGTTTCACGTACTTGTGTCTATTTTGTAAATCATTTATAAAACCTGCATGTATTCTCATCCCAAAAATATTAGATTTTAAAAGTGGGACTATAACTCACTTTCACAGATTTTTACTTCGTCGGGAAGTAAGACTTGGCCACTGGTTGATTCACGAACCTATAACAATATATACATATATATCAAAGTATGTTCAAAATATATTTACAACACTTTTAATATATTTTGATGTTTTAAGTTTATTAAGTCAGCTGTCCTCGTTAGAAACCTACAACTAGTTGTCCACAGTTAGATGTACAGAAATAAATCAATAAATATTATCTTGAATCAATCCACAACCCAGTGTATACGTATCTCAGTATTGATCACAACTCAAACTATATATATTTTGGAATCAACCTCAACCCTGTATAGCTAACTCCAACATTCACATATAGAGTGTCTATGGTTGTTCCGAAATATATATAGATGTGTCGACATGATAGGTCGAAACATTGTATACGTGTCTATGGTATCTCAAGATTATATAATATATAATACAAGTTGATTAAGTTATGGTTGGAATAGATTTGTTACCAATTTTCACGTAGCTAAAATGAGAAAAATTATCCAATCTTGTTTTACCCATAACTTCTTCATTTTAAATCCGTTTTGAGTGAATAAAATTGCTATGGTTTCATATTGAACTCTATTTTATGAATCTAAATAGAAAAAGTATAGGTTTATAGTCTGAAAAATAAGTTACAAGTTGTTTTTGTAAAGGTAGTCATTTCAGTCGAAAGAACGACGTCTAGATGACCATTTTAGAAAACATACTTCCACTTTGAGTTTAACCATAATTTTTGGATATAGTTTCATGTTCATAATAAAAATCATTTTCCAGAATAACAACTTTTAAATCAAAGTTTATTATAGTTTTTAATTAACTAACCCAAAACAGCCCGCGGTGTTACTACGACGGCGTAAATCCGGTTTTACGGTGTTTTTCGTGTTTTCAGGTTTTAAATCATTAAGTTAGCATATCATATAGATATAGAACATGTGTTTAGTTGATTTTAAAAGTCAAGTTAGAAGGATTAACTTTTATTTGCGAACAAGTTTAGAATTAACTAAACTATGTTCTAGTGATTACAAGTTTAAACCTTCGAATAAGATAGCTTTATATGTATGAATCGAATGATGTTATGAACATCATTACTACCTCAAGTTCCTTGGATAAACCTACTGGAAATGAGAAAAATAGATCTAGCTTTAAAGGATCCTTGGATGGCTTGAAAGTTCTTGAAGCAGAATCATGACACGAAAACAATTTCAAGTAAGATTTCCACTCGAAATAAGATTGTTATAGTTATAGAAATTGAATTAAATTTTGAATATGATTATTTCCTTGTATTAGAAAGATAACCTACTGTAAGTACAAAGGTTTCTTAATCTTGGATGATTACTTGGAATGGATTTAGAAAACTTGGAAGTAAACTTGCAATCTTGGAAGTATTCTTGATTTTATGAAACTAGAACTTTTGGAATTTATGAAGAACACTTAGAACTTGAAGATAGAACTTGAGAGAGATCAATTAGATGAAGAAAATTGAAGAATGAAAGTGTTTGTAGGTGATTTTGGTCGTTGGTGTATGGATTAGATATAAAGGATATGTAATTTTGTTTTCATGTAAATAAGTCATGAATGATTACTCATATTTTTGTAATTTTATGAGATATTTCATGCTAGTTGCCAAATGATGGTTCCCACATGTGTTAGGTGACTCACATGGGCTGCTAAGAGCTGATCATTGGAGTGTATATACCAATAGTACATACATCTAAAAGCTGTGTATTGTACGAGTACGAATACGGGTGCATACGAGTAGAATTGTTGATGAAACTGAACGAGGATGTAATTGTAAGCATTTTTGTTAAGTAGAAGTATTTTGATAAGTGTCTTGAAGTCTTTCAAAAGTGTATGAATACGTATTAAAACACTACATGTATATACATTTTAACTGAGTCGTTAAGTCATCGTTAGTCGTTACATGTAAATGTTGTTTTGAAACCTTTAGGTTAACGATCTTGTTTAATGTTGTTAACCCATTGTTTATTATAACAAATGAGATGTTAAATTGTTATATTATCATGATATTATGATATATAATATATCTTAGTATGATATATATACATTTAAATGTCGTTACAACGATAATCGTTACATATATGTCTCGTTTCGAAATCATTAAGTTAGTAGTCTTATTTTTACATATGTATTTCATTTTTAATACACTTAATAATATATTTACTTATCATTTAACATAATTAACCAAGTGTATCAATATCTTAATATGATTCATATGTACCTAGTAAGACGTTGTTATAACGATAATCGTTATATATATCGTTTTCGAGTTTCTTAAATTAATAGTCTCATTTTTATGTATATAACTCATTGTTAAAATACCTAATGAGATACATACTTATAATAAAATCATGTTAACTATATATATAACCATATATATGTCATCGTATAGTTTTTACAAGTTTTAACGTTCGTGAATCACCGGTCAACTTGGGTGGTCAATTGTCTATATGAAACCTATTTCAATTAATCAAGTCTTAACAAGTTTGATTGCTTAACATGTTGGAAACACTTAATCATGTAAATAACAATTTCATTTAATATATATATAAACATGGAAAAGTTCGGGTCACTACAAATATTTCCTAGTTATTTTTTTTTCAATTTCCTATCTATGTAAAGGCTATGCCTTAAACTATTTCTATTTCCGAATCGAGTAATAAAAAGGCTTGTTTAATGCCTTGTTCTTAATAATATAAAGTGTTTCGTTTATCTTTATCCCTCTTAAAATTTTTCAAACTTATGACCTATCAGATTTATCAAACTTCTATACACCCTTATGTAGTGAAGAATCATGGTTCGTCCAACCGCACCAACTCTTACCACGATGTTTCATAACTTTCTCATTTGACCACGTCCATTTCATAACTTTCACAACTTCCATAACTTTTAAAGATATGAAAGTTGACCAAGTCAATAAAGACTGCAAATTAAAACTAGTCAACCATAACTCGACAAGTTCGTAACTATTTTCATGGATGACATTTCGATCCTCTCCAAGAATGAGAAAGGACGTGAGCCACATTTGCAAATTCATTCTTGAACTCTTAAGAAAAACAACACTACGCAAACTTTTCCAAGTGCAAGTCTTGGCTTAAAACTTACATGTTGTTGATCCAGCTAAGATTACTGCTATCCTTAACATACTATATTAGAAATCATCATTGATCACATATCCTGACCTCATGGGGTGATATTGAAATGGAAATATGAATTAGTGAAATATAACGACGATGGCCAACGTGATTATATTACGGTAATTCATAGAAATATTCCAATATCATGACGTATGGAATAGAAAGTGAATCAAAGAAAACTCTCAAGCTATCTGTTCAAAAACCCAAATGCAAGGGCATGAAAGGAGAAAAATGATCATCTTGATATTTAGTAGATACGAAGAACTCATTCTAATCAAACTATATATCTATCTCATGTACCATAAAAGTTGTAAACAATCGAATCTTGAAATTTTACATTCATGTACCTAAATGGATATCTCATGATCATTAATACTTAATCATCACTTGTTATATCCAAATCCTCTCTGTTATTACACTTTCTGTGTAAATTTTCATATGACTTTCAAAAACCCATGTCATTTGAACCCTCGAATGTCGGTATTACAAACACCATGTCCAATATCACATTATCTATGTCGAGATGATAAATATCTCATATGCATAATCTTTTAAAGAATGGAACCTCCATACGTGTATCGTTTTGACTATCATAGTCAAGAAACTTCTGTACTCGTACATCTACTTATAATAGACTACTTGGCACCATGCAAGTAATGGTGTCATACTCAAACGATAATCGATCGTTGTCAACTTGAAAATCAAAGGTGAGATACACTACCTCAAGTTGTACTTGAGCTAAACTCATCACATCTGAAAAACTGCTGTAACAATTGAAATGATTCCATCATACTTTAACGTATCCTCCTCTCAGGTCAACTAAGGCTGAATTCAAACGATCATTACATAGTTGAAAGCACTGCTTTAGCATTTAATACTTGTCTATGCGACTGCCAGATTATTCATGCCGAGTTCTCGAACTCTCACTATCACTCGAACGATTCAAAGTTGCAAATCTTATTTGAAGTTCTTTCATACATAACTCTAAATCCGAGGGATTTACTCATTTGATGATAATCACATTATCTTCCTTCTTACTTTAATGTTAACATTTTGAGTCCAATAACTCATGCCCTGATAAAAGTCAATTCATTAGTTTTCACTACTTTGAAACAATTATTACCCAATTATCCTCTGGAATTTTTAAAATTTTCAATCAATTTTTCTCAAATAAATAAACTCTTAAATACAAGTACCCCGTTTTCCAAAGATTTCTTACACGAGTCTTTATTTTCAAACTATCTCGGAATTTATAAAAATGATTTTTCACATATGCGATTTATAAAATCTTATACATAAATTTAACTTTACGTACTTTGACTAGTACATATCAAATTATATTTTCGCTTCTACAAATTTCCACTTTGATTAAATCAGAATTACTTTACGAAATTTTTCGTCACCCTAGTTTTACTATGAACATCATTTTGTCACCTCCTCTAAAATTACTTTCACTAATTATATAAACACTTTCTCATTTTTATCAATTTACCTTTGTTTTATCAAATTAAACATTCTTTTAATCAACTCTTTTTCGTAATGTTCAAATTATTTCACGTAAAATAATACGTGTTGTACATAACTCAAGTCTTACTAATAGCTTCGCTTCGTTTATATTGACACATCAAACGTCACAACTTTTTAAAAATTACTTTGGCTTATTATTAAAACTTTCGTATTGCTCTCCAATATGTTTGGATCACCTTTATTTTCTTTCTCCGTGCAAGAATGAGACTTACCTCTTTACGTGTATCATCTCTTCCTTGCTATGTTAGTCATTAAGAAGTTTCTACTTTCGGTATTTCACGGCTAAACCACAACGCTATCGTAAACGTTAAATCTATGATCTTTCGAACAAGGAAGCAAAGGTTCCTTCATGGTAGAAATAATACCTTATAGACAATGATTCACATTTATTCTCATCTACATTTAAACTCATAAGTAAATAATAGATCGACCCGCCATTTGTGCGAAAACGACTTTCTTACTCTGAAGGAGTTACCTTTATGAAGATACTCTAAACATTTCTTTCTTCATGAATTGCAACTAGATGTTATTCTAGCCAAGTTTTAATCTATGATTTGACATGAAACTGAAATCATAAATCTTAAAGCTACATCCTGAAACTATTTCTAAAGACAGGTTCTCATGTATACTGAACGATGTCTTTCATTTAATCACTCGTATTATCCCGAGGTCAATAAATTTGCAACTAACATCTCATTTGTTTATTAGACATCTCTTGAAAACTAAAGGTATTATGGTTACCTTTCGAAACTTGAAGCTGGTACTATCTTTAACAAACACCAGCCATACATTAAACTACGTAACTGAAATCTTTACGTACTCTACTCTATTTTATCTTCCCTACTATTGCGGCATAAACACTCAAGACTTTAATGAGCTCAACGACACATTTAATGCTGGTATAGCATCATCTTTCCTTTTTAAGGAAAACTAGTCAAACGACACTCTTGTTATTCCTTGGAAAATCTCCGCATTTAATGCACTTTGCAAACTACCTATTAAGGTTAAGGATCATGAGATCAAACGTGTAAACAAAACAATATCCATATTGTTAACACTCATTGGAATTCACGTAAGAGCCCCGATTATACCAGGGAACGTGAAGAAAAAAACAAACTCTATCATTAAAGTCCGTTGGGATTCGCGTAGAAACCCCTAATATACATGGGAACGCGAAGACCAAATGATACGGAAATACCCCCATCTCTTCTCAACTGCTGAGGCAAACGAGAAATCTACCTAAAACTTCGGGACGAAGTTTCTAATAACGGGGAGGTACTATAACGACACTCATTTTTCCATTCTATATTTTTCCAATATTAAATGCCCAAACAATATAATTAAACTTAACGATTAAACTTTAATCAATAATTGTTAAGAGTTAAGAATTATAAAACATAATAATTAACTTTGTGTATTAAACGACGAGTTAATAAAAGATAAAAATAATGAGCTAATAAACTTTCGTGAACAAAATATAATACTCTAAAACTTGTAGCCTTTAAAAAATTAAATTAGAACCTTTAATGAACCATTTAAGCTAATCTAAAGATCAAGGACTAAAGTGAAAAGTTCCTACCCTAACCCTAAAACCCCTAGCCGATTTTATCAATAAAAAAAGTGTGACGACCCGGAAATTTCTGACCAAATTTAAACTTAATCTTTATATGGTTTCGACGCGATAAGCAATGTATGTAATGTTGAGTCTCAAAAATTTTGAACTGTTTTCATATATTCATTTGACCTTCGACTAGTTTCGACGATTCACGAACAACTATTTGTATATAGATGATATATAAGTTTAAATATATATATATATATATATATATATATATATATATATATATATATATATATATATATATATATATATATATATATATATATATATATATATATATATATATAATTTGGAAAAGATTATATGTTGTTGTTATTAAAATTAATTATGTAAAATAAAATAAAATATGATATTATAATAATTACTATTTAAAATATATCAATATATATATAATTGAAGTATATTTATATATATATATATGTGATTTCGAATTTATTTTGTGAACAACAGTAATGCTCAATTATCATTCGATTGATATTAAACAAGTTAAAAAGAAACTTACGAGATTTTAAAATAAACGGTTAGCAGAAAATGAGTTCTATAAATTATAGACTCATTAAAAAAAATATATTTAGGAACTATTTTTTAAAATTTTAAAACTTTTTATATTTTACTTGGGATTGGGAGTGAATAATAAATGTAATTTTTATTTAATAGATAATGACCGAATTTTATACCATAATGACCAAAATAAATAAATATAATCAATTTAAAAATTTGGGATTTTTCTGAAAGACTCTTATCCGCCACTAACTATCAACGGGATACAATATTGTAGTCCGTGAAAACTGTCGGCATAAGATTTAAATTTAACCGGCTGCTATACTATTTTGTTACTGTACATTCTAGGAATTTTGAATTCGTTACTTTATTATATTATATATATCTTATATCCGTGAACCCATGATAATTGGAATGTGACTGTGTTTGCTTCCTTTGTTTCTTCACACACTTGACATATATATATATATATATATACATATATATATATATATATATATATATATATATATATATATATATATATATATATATATATGTATGTATATATATATATGTATATATATATATGTATATATATATATGTATATATATATATATATATATATATATATATATATATATATATATAAGTACCCACTTATAGATATATATCATCTTACCATCACTTTCTTTTCATAACAACCTATCACCATCCACCATCAAATTATCTCCAATTTCTTTTTCTGTTTCTCGTTCTTCCAATTATCCAAAAATCACAAAAACAAACAACTCACTTATTGTTTGTTCGAGCACCCATAACTGTTATGGTGATTGAACATAATTGCTACTACTCAACACCATCTATCTGTCTTTGCTTCGAATTCCATCACCACTTACATGCTCGATCCACCCATATCACCACTACCTTACTGTTCGTTGCTTTTTCTCGTTACCTGTTGGACTTTCTAGCTTGATCAGACCTGAAACAAAACAAGAACCAACCTAATTCGCCACTATGGCCACCTAGCTTTTGCAAGTGGGTTTCTTTCTGTTTCCTTCTACTATATTTTTATTTTATTTTATATATTTTTGTTTTGCATCACCACACACACAAACTTATATATTACTTCATCATCATCACCATAGCCAAATGCCACCCTCATCACCACCACTACCGGCGGCCACCACTGTCTCCACCACTTGAAATCGCCACCCACCACCATAATACAAACTCCACCATGCTACCTCATGTTTCCTTTGCATGATTGCAGCACAACACAACCATTAGATCACAAATTATATACACCACACCACCGTTGTAATACCACCCCTATCACTAATATACCTCCATCTACACCACAACACCAAGAACAAAACCACTTCTAAATCGTTTAACCGTCACCTATTGCTACTAAAATGATGCTGCAACAACTTGTCTTCTGTTTATATTCAAACCATCATCATTACATGTAACTACTATACGAATAAACCCAGACCACCTTCGTATTTTCTTTCCTGTCACCATTCTATTTGTTTTCTGATAAAACCCACTTGATGCTATAAATTTCGGCTTCTGTTTTTCCTGTTTGGGGCAACCCAACGATGAGGTCACCAAAACTATACTAAAGTAGCTGTAAGTATCCGTTTTTAATTAAAAAGAAAGGAGATTGAAAGTGACGGGACATCGTGGCTTATTTTTCTGTATTATCCTTATTGCCTTTAAAGAAAAGTATATCATACTTTAACAATCACAAAGGGTGACATTGAATACCCTTTTGACCCCTAGACTTTCGTTTCCTAACAAAAACCGAACCACCTATTGTTTCGTGGATCACATTTAAACGGGCTAAATTGTATCCCCCTGAATGGGCCGAGGTAATCTTGAGTCTATTGGGACGATCCATACAAAAAGCTTGTGGACTGAAATAGTAACAAGATGATATTAATCATCAAATGACGTCTTATAGCTATAAGAATGATGATGATGATTGTAGGGTTTGTGTTCGATTAGGGAAATAAAACATGATATACGAATATTATGATGATATAGAAATGATGATGGTGAGTGAAGATGATAACGACGAGGGATGATAAGTTGATCATGAATTAAGAATAATGATAATAATGATAAGTATGGTCATGGTTATCAAAATAAAAATGACGACGATGAATGATGTAAATGACTAAAAATGATAATGATAATAATGGAGAATGATGATGGTGGGATTATGAAAAAGATGATGGTAATGACATTAAGTTATGGAAACAGAAAAAGGGTTAAAAGGATTTAAAATCCTAGTTAAATTAGAAAGACGCAAATAGAGCGATGTTTAGGGTGTTAGTGGGTTAGCGAGAGGTCTCGGGTTCGAGCCTGGGCTTCGACATTGTTTTTAGAAAAAAAAGAAGAAGAAGGATGCATATGCGTAATGGTTAAGGATGTTATCGGGTTAGCGGGATGTCGCGGGTTCAAACCCGGACTTGGGCATTTTTTTAAGAGCTACTTTGAGGTAGTTATTTAATTATTTATTTATTATTATTATCTTATTTTAATTGTAATTATTATTATTATTTTTATTATTATTATTATTATTATTATTATTATTATTATTATTATTATTATTATTATTATTATTATTATTATTATTGTTATTATTATCATCATTAAGTATTAGAATTATTATTATTATTAAGTATTATGAATATTAGTTATTAATATTATGATAAGTATTATGATACAAAATTTCATTTATTATGATTATAAAAACAAGTATGAATATTATTATTATTTGTCATACCCCGTCCAAAATCTTTATGAACGAATACAATAACATCTGGTACCATCGCGATGAACGGACCTCTAAATGATACATTTTACAAACATTGCATTCGTTTTTAAAAGACAAACTTTCATTACATCGAAAGTTAACAGGTATGCATACCATTTCATAATATCCAACTATAAATGACCTAATCCGTCATATACTTAATAATCCCTAGTGAACTTCAATGACTCGAATGCAACGTCTTTTGAAATATGTCATGAATGACTCCAAGTAATATCCTTAAAATGAGCTAATGCACAGCGGAAAATTTCTTTCAAACCTGAGAATAAACATGCTTTCAAGTGTCAACCAAAAGGTTGGTGAGTTCATTAGTTTATAGTAATCATTTCATTTTCATCATTTTAATAGACCACAAGATTTTAAATATTATAAAACGTGCAGAAGTCCCATTCCAACTGCACAAAAAATATCT
Organism: Rutidosis leptorrhynchoides; assembly: GCF_046630445.1. Lineage (NCBI taxonomy): Eukaryota > Viridiplantae > Streptophyta > Magnoliopsida > Asterales > Asteraceae > Rutidosis > Rutidosis leptorrhynchoides. Next base: position 48,056,199 of record NC_092337.1, on the reverse strand, counting down.
TTCATATGAAGAACACCTGGTGAGGATTCAAAATATAATAGTAACCATCTATGCCGGTCTTTCACCCCACGGCTGAATACATGTGCCTTCAAAATATAGAACCTCTGTGCCGGTCTTTACACCCCACGGCTGAACACATGTTTATAAAATATAGGCCAACCGGTGCCAAAATGTCGTAAATAATAAACCATCCACCCGGCTCGGGAGCTCATACGCTCTAACGGAAACCGGGGGCTAATGCGTGTCATAATAATCAACCCCACCCCCAGATAATTCTATCATAGAATGCAGTTAAGGTACTTGTGTCTATTGCGTCAAACATTTATAAAAGCGCATGTATTCTCAGTCCCAAAAATATATATTGCAAAAGCATTTAAAAAGGGAGCAAATGAAACTCACTATCCAATATTTAGTAGTAAAAATATTCATACGACGGAACTGAACAATGCAAGATTGGCCTTAGATTCACGAACCTATATCATTTATATATATATTAACACATATAATAACAATTAAACAAATTTTATATATTAATATTAATATACTTTATAATTTGTATGTTATATTAATAAATAGTTTTAATTATACCTATTTTATATATTATAGATAATTATATATATGATTATATTAAAGGTATTTATCTATTATATATAACTTAATTAATATTTTATAGTAATAACACTTTATTTAAATCAATATGTAATATTAATATAGTTAGAATATATGTAAAAATATCTTTTTATATAAATACCATTTGTTTATTATAATATTGCTAAAAAAATGATAATAATAATAATAATAATGATAAAATAATGATAATTCTAATAAAAATGATAAACTTAATAAAAATGATAATTTTAATAATAATACTAACTTTAATAATAATAATAATAATAATGATAATTTTAAATATTAATGTTACTTTTAATAAAAATAATAATTTTTCTAATAATGATACACCTAATAATAATAATAATACTAATAATAATAATTATAATGATAATGGAAAAGAGAATAAAAGTGTATACCCTTCTAAATTGTTTTTCTAAAAAATGCTCCAAACGGGACTCGAACCCGGGACCTCTCGTTAACCAATAACACTCCTAAACCATCCCTCTACTTCTGTTTTTCTGGAAACAATATCACCTCATCAATATATAACTCGTTTATTTCTATTCTCTTTGTGAAACCCATTTAGCTCATAAACGACCCAAAGTTTCAAGTCCATTTGAGTGATTAATGTGATCCACGAGAAGCCCACTAGCACCAAGTAACAAGAAGGCTTGATAATAGCCTGGATAGTTCGGTGGCATGCAGTAAAAAAAAATAGAAACGCGTTGTGCAGCAATAAAGCGGATGGTAAGACAGCTGTAACCACTATACGTTATTATCCTAACAAAAATCATCTTTATCTTCTTCTTCTTCGCTAGTTATTTTCCCTATTCAACTTCTTTATTCTCGCTATAATATTTTCAACATCTCTTGTTAAAACAGATATAGGAGAGTAGCAACCGCAGTATTTTGATCGATTTGCAGCTGGGACAGAAAGAGATTGAACAAGTGGGTTAGGGTTTTTGGGTTTTAATGGTGATGATCAAGAATAGAGTGAAAGAAGAGAGAAAATAAGGTGGTGATGGTTTACGGCTGTTTTCGAACAGAAAAGCAACAGATTATGTGCAGCAACCGTGCAGGCATGTGGTGGTGGCGATTGAGCTGAAACAGAAGAACAACAAACAAAATTTTAGTGAGTGATGGTGATGGTTGTTTAAATAGTTTTCTGTGTTTTGCTCGGTTGATATAGGAAACAGACACAGTGGGTTGGTGAGGTACTATGATGGGTTCAAGGTGGTGGTTCATGGTGTTTGTAGATGATGGTGGTGATGACTTAAAGTGGTGATTCTGGTAGGGTGGTTGAATCGGCTATGATTGTAGAAATAGATAATATTTAGAGAGAGAGAGAGAGAGAGTGTGTGTGAGACGTTTAGTGATTGATCGATGGGATAAAAGAAGGGTGGTGTGGTGGTGTGTGGGTCGAATTTCAACAGTAGCAGTGAGCTGTCATGGTGGTAGCCGGTGGTTTGCTGTGATGTTGAGTGGCATGACACAATAACCTGGAAGCAGAAGAGTGTTGGTTTGGTTGCAACAAGGAAAAGTTATACACGCAGCAGTAGCAACAATATGTGGTGATGGGTTATGTTTGATAATGAAACGAAATAAGAAAAAGAAAACAGGAAAGAAGCTCCTAGTTGGTTATCGTAGTTGTTCCAGTTTGTGGTGATGGTGCTCGATAGAAAAACAGAAACTAGAGTGGTGATTGTTCAATGGAGGTCACGGTGGTGGTTGTTTTGGTGGATGAAGTGGTGGAAGTCAAATGTTTCTATAATATAGAAGATGGTGAGAGTTTTACTTCTCATATATGTATTTCATATTTCGTGTATGTATATAAGTTTAAAACTGCAAAAAGTAACAAAGTAATTCAATCTCAATTATGCATAGTTGTATCCAGATAATTAGGCACAATATTCTTCAATCATATATCAATTATCATGGATCTAAATTATACTGTCTAATATTATAATATTAAATAATAATAATTCAAATGGACATGTGAATATGAATTCAAATTAGACACAGAGAAAAATAGTAACCAATCAGTGAAACAGCCTTAATCTTGTTTCATACTACCGACATTTTAACACAGCTATTATATTGTGGTCCGTTGTTAATCAGTAGCGGATAAAAGTTCTCGGAAAAATTCCTTATTTTAAATTAACTATATTTATTTATTTTGGTCATTATGGTATAAAATTCAATCATTAATTTGATAAATAAAATTATATCAACTGTCCCTCTCATTTATGAGTGAAATATAAAAAGTGTTAAAATTAAATAATTAGATCCTAAATATACTTTTAATAAGCCTATAACTTACATAACTCACTTTTTGGATCACCTTTTATTTTAAAATTACATAAGTTGGAATTTAACTTGCTTAATATCAATCGGAACATCAAACGAGTAATACAAACATTTAATATTTATTTTTAATATACTTTATTTATATATAGAGTTATATTTTAAATAATAATTATTATAATATCCTATCTTTATTTTATAAATTTTTTAATAACAACAACATATAATACTTCAAATTATATTTCGAATTATTATTTATATATACATACACACATATCTATTTACAATTAATTGTTCGTGAATCGTCGAGAATAGTCAAGGTATAAAAGCATCTATGTAATTAGTTCAAAATTTTTGAGACTTAACATTACAGACTCTGCTTATCGTGTCGAACTTATATAAAGATTAAGTTTAAATTTGGTCGGAAATTCCCGGTTCGTCACAGTACCTACCCGTTAAAGAAATTTCGTCCCGAAATTTGAGTGAGGTGGTCATGGTTAACAATAAATATGTTTTCATGACACATACGAGCTGAGATTTAGAGTTTCATCAACATCGGTAAATATAGATAAAACAATTTGATTATTCAAAGAGTACGAATGAAACGATCACAAAGGAGTGAAATCAGAAAGACAAGTTTCATCCTAACTTTTGACTAGTCATGGTTGAATTTAGAAAATAAGGCGCGTCTTAATTTTTGACTTTTTTTTTTTTTTTGGTAACGGTGGAACCCCAACTACGAAGCAGGCACATTGGCCCCAACGCAGAGAGTAAACCACCGGGTAAACCGCAAGCCGACCCTCACGGTTACCAGGAAAAGCAACCTCAGGTGAGCTCCCTTTTTGAACGAGATGGCAGTGCCAAGAATCGAACCCGGGTGGCTCCCTTCACTAGAAGTGTCGGTGGCCATCCAGGAGCCTGGATGGTTTCTTAACTTTTGACGTTGCCTTAGTTGAATTCTAGAATTCAAGGGATTAAATAAAATCTTCGAAATCTAAAAGATTTGATTCTTCGGCAAATAAGGAAATTAAGATCTCTATAATTAAATATGATAATCTACCTCAATTACAGTGTCTGATTTTTCCATTATGAATTAAGCTTTTCTGTTCCATTATTCTCACCAATCCTATACTTTCTTTCTTAATTCATATATCCAAAAGATTGTGAAAATGCTTAATCCAGTTCTGATTCTTGTTCTTATCCTCACTATCGCAACAATCATTCTCCTTTTTCAATTACCACCAGAGAAATCTATTTTCTTCTACTTCGCCCTTGGGATTATAATGTTTTTAATTCTTCCGTGTCTTTATGTTACGATAAACATTGATATACACGGTTTGTAATTCCTGTGTTTGGGATCGGCTTTATATTTTCCTTTATTTCTCGGAGCTCCATGTTCTTGTTTTCTCTTCCCGACTCCAAGTCAAACGAACGATGCTCCAGAATTCATAAATATAGAGTTTCGAATGAATATAATGTTCTAAGCAAGAAAGAAAATAGTAGCACGATTTGATTTGTCAACTTACCAGAATCACTGAGAATAGAACTATCAAGAATATACTTTCTTGATATGTTCAGAAGTTAAGCAGAATGAAAGAGTTATGTAACATGGCTCATGATGACGTTATAATCTGTGAATCATCACGTTCCATTTAGAAACTCAGCATAACTTACTGTAATATAATCACGTTGATCAAGTGTCATTATATTATACTAACTCATGCATCAGTTCCCAACACTACTTCAAAAACATTCATATTTTAAATTCAATGGTTCGCAGAATTTAGAAACTAAACAGTTTCCTTTATGATGTATTACAGAAAACGCGGAGAGTTAATTAATATCGGACGAGAATATTTCTGAAGATATCTTCAGAAATATTGAGGATATTAATAAAGAAAGGTACGATGATATCTTAGGATTTCAGAATCAAATTGTGATGAAGAAATTTATTCACGATGATGTAGAGTGATTAAGGAGTAAGGTATTTGCTAAAGATTTCATCAGAAATAGAATCATCAGGATTTTTATGTACAAGTTTAGTCCTTGGAATTTGTTCAGAGTCTCCTTCATGATTTGCTCAATCCGGTTTCCAGTTCCAACTTTTCTGAGCTTTGCCAACATACTATTATTTATCTTTATACCTTCGACGGTTAAGGTCGTGTACAGTTTTTGCTGCTGTATTCAGCTTTTTCAGAATTTGGAGTATTAATTTGTATACTGGGTGCCTTTCAAAATTTCAGAGTGGAAGATCATACTTCTAAGAGATAAGGATTATATGTATACTTATAACTGTTGATGTAGACATGCTGCAAGATTTCAAAATACTGATTGCTAATTCCCGGTAGTTGATATAGTATTTCTCGTTATAAGATGTAAATGAGCAAATGTTAGGGTTTCACTGAATATAGTGATTTTTCGAAAATTCAAAGATCAATGGAGTTGTTGACAAGTTTACTTCTAATGTGGTGGAATATAAACAGTTCCCCGGTAACGATGACGAAAGGTAAACTTATATATCAAAGTTATAATAAGGTTTATTCAAATGAATAGTTGAAATTGGTTTGCTGAAGCTGTGAGATAATTAGTTACTTTGAAAAGGAATTGCATAGTTATTTTCGGTAATAGCAATGCCGAAGGAGCTAGCACAGATGCGTGTTAAACGTTTACTCAGGTTCTGAGTATTTTTCAGGTACATAACTATATGCATAAATCTTTTCTTCTGTAGATGAAGTGCAGTTGGTTCATCCTCTAGATTGAGGTGTTTTCAAGAATCATGAAAGGTTTGATCGCAGATTGTAATCATCGAGATACAATCGAGGTTTAAGGTGAAATCAAGTGGCAAACTTGAAGAATTGTTTAGTTTCATATGTTATAAACAATATTTTAATTAATTTTACTTGTCCAATGTCGGCAGTCCACAGTTGATAGTCCACAGTTAGTAATTCAATAATTCATATATAGCTTAATATATAATATTCGAATTAATTAATACGTATCGTGACCCGTATTCGTCTCAGACTCGATCACAACTCAAATTATATATATTATTGTATAATCAACCTCAACCCTGTATAGAGAACTCGTTCATTACTGCATATAGAGTGTCTATGGTTATTCCAAATAATAAATATAAATGCGTCGATATGATATGTCAAAACCTTGTATACGTGTCCCGATATTTAAAGTGCATAAAATAAATAACAAAAATTAAATAACGATAAATAAAATTGCGAGAATTAAAATTGCGAGAATGTAAATTGCGATAATTACATTTGCGATAATTAAATTGCGATAAATAAATTGTGATAAAATAAAATGTAATACGGAATTAATAGTTAGCTAGGAACAGTTAGCGTGGATTCTTAACAAAATTTCTCATAGTTAATTTGTTTGTTTCTAACAAATTTTATTTTGTCCAATATTTTCTTCATTATGCCACTTGTTGGATTCTGATAAATCAAAATCCAAATATGAATATGAATAAAAATGGTTATTCTGCAATGGACGGATACATATATCTGTGGATGTAAGTAGGATAGTAAATGACTGTTGAATCAGATTCGAAGAATGTACAATGTAACTTATTAATGTGAAATCTAAATATTCCTCGGGTATTACCTACCCGTTAAAATATTTTCACCATTAACAGTTTGTACGAAAGAAATTTTTTTTTTATTACAATCTTTATGAAAATATACTTACATATATATTTCTTCAGACGTAATCATAGATTTAATGAGTTAATATAATATTAATCTCATTTGATTTACCGTTATAACTAGAACACATAATCTCTAAAACATTAGAGATTACATAATCACCATGAAGAACGAAGATAATTAATGTAGAACGATACGTAGAACGATGATTATACTCGAGGTACAGAATGAGATGTTGAGGCGTGTGATATTGAAACTTGGGTTGTTGGTGGTACTGGTGTTGCCGGTGCTGTTGTTGAAGCTGGTAAGTTTTGCACCATATTCTCCAAATTGATTGCTCGAGCACGAAATTCGTTGACTTCTTCTATTATTCCGGGATGATTGTCGGTTGGAACGAGCGAATGAATAAGGTTTTGAATCTGACTTGTGATATAGTCGTGGCGAGATACTCTGGAAATGAGAGAGAAAGTGGTGTTACGAACAGGTTCGCCGGTAAGTGCTTCAGGTTCATCGTCAAGAGGGTAATTTGGTTGTGTGAGTGGAAAGGAACGCCTTCTTCTCGTCTCCATTGATTTAGTCGACTACGAAACCATCAGATGAATTGGGGATGGCTGATTGGTTGATTCATTCCGGTGACACTGCTTTCGGAGCTCGAGTGAAACTCTATGTCGGAATAGTTGTCGGAATAACTATCGTAATAGTTATCGGAATCTAAGGGACTCGAACTGGTTGAGGGACTCATCTCGTACGATCAGATGAAGGATTTTTTATACGGAATAGAATAGTATGTAGATTAGTACCCTACAATACATAATTTACATATGCATATATAATACTAAAATCCCATAAGTTACGGAGGAATCTACGGAAGTTGTTAGGCAACGGTAACAATAACAGATACGCTAAGATATGAATTTATCTATACACTGTCTATGCAATAGAGGCAGTAAGACGTGTCTAGACTTTAAGGATGATAAGCAAATAATTTTTGACACTAAATGATAAGCAAAACTTTTGACATGCAGACACGGTCGAAGTCCAGACCCACTAATGCATCTAAGCAACTATCAGTTAGACACACTAATGCAAGACCTGGTTCGCTAAGATCATTGCTCTGATACCACATGTCATACCCCGTCCAAAATCTTTCTGAACGAATACAATAACATCTGGTACCATCGCGATGAACGGACCTCTAAATGATACATTTTACAAACATTGCATTCGTTTTTAAAAGACAAACTTTCATTACATCGAAAGCTGACAGGTATGCATACCATTTCATAATATCCAACTATAAATGACCTAATCCGTCATATACTTAATAATCTCTAATGAACTTCAATGACTCGAATGCAACGTCTTTTGAAATATGTCATGAATGACTCCAAGTAATATCCTTAAAATGAGCTAATGCACAGCGGAAGATTTCTTTCAAACCTGAGAATAAACATGCTTTCAAGTGTCAACCAAAAGGTTGGTGAGTTCATTAGTTTATAGTAATCATTTCATTTTCATCATTTTAATAGACCACAAGATTTTAAATATTATAAAACGTGCAGAAGTCCCATTCCAACTGCACAAAAAATATCTTTCATATGAAGAACACCTGGTGAGGATTCAAAATATAATAGTTACCATCTATGCCGGTCTTTCACCCCACGGCTGAATACATGTGCCTTCAAAATATAGAACCTTTGTGCCGGTCTTTACACCCCACGGCTGAACACATGTTTATAAAATATAGGCCAACCGGTGCCAAAATGTCGTAAATAATAAACCATCCACCCGGCTCGGGAGCTCATACGCTCTAACGGAAACCGGGGGCTAATGCGTGTCATAATAATCAACCCCAATCCCAGATAATTCTATCATAGAATGCAGTTAAGGTACTTGTGTCTATTGCGTCAAACATTTATAAAAGCGCATGTATTCTCAGTTCCAAAAATATATATTGCAAAAGCATTTAAAAAGGGAGCAAATGAAACTCACTATCTAATATTTTGTATTAAAAATATTCATAAGACGGAACTGAACAATGAAAGATTGGCCTCGGATTCACGAACCTATATCATTTATATATATATTAACACATATAATAACAATTAAACAAATTTTATATATTATTATTAATATACTTTATAATTTGTATGTTATATTAATAAATAGTTTTAATTATACCTATTTTATATATTATAGATAATTATATATATGATTATATTAAAGGTATTTATCTATTATATATAACTTAGTTAATATTTTATAGTAATAACACTTTATTTAAATCAATATGTAATATTAATATAGTTAGAATATATGTAAAAATATCTTTTTATATAAATACCATTTGTTTATTATAATATTACTAAAACAATGATAATAATAATAATAATGATAAAATAATGATAATTCTAATAAAAACGATAAACTTAATAAAAATGATAATTTTAATAATAATACTAACTTTAATAATAATAATAATAATAAAAATGATAATTTTAAATATTAATGTTACTTTTAATAAAAATAATAATTTTTCTAATAATGATACACCTAATAATAATAATACTAATAATAATAATTATAATGATAATGGAAAAGAGAATAAAAGTGTATACCCTTCTAAATTGTTTTTCTAAAAATTGCTCCAAACGGGACTCGAACCCGGGACTTCTCGTTAACCAATAACACTCCTAAACCATCCCTCTACTTCTGTTTTTCTGGAAACAATATCACCTCATCAATATATAACTCGTTTATTTCTATTCTCTTTGTGAAACCCCATTTAGCTCATAAACGACCCAAAGTTTCAAGTCCATTTGAGTTATTAATGTGATCCACGAGAAGCCCACTAGCACCAAGTAACAAGAAGGCTTGATAATAGCCTGGATAGTTAGGTGATATGCAGTAAAAAAAATAGAAACGCGTTGTACAGCAATAAAGCGGAATGGTAAGACAGCTGTAACCACTATACGTTATTATCCTAACAAAAATTGTGACGATCGCTCCAAATCCATATGGACGAACACGTCATTCATCGATTTCATTGCGAGGTATTTGACCTCTATATGATACGTTTTGTAAACATTGCATTCTTTTGAAAAGGCACACCATAAATGAATATTTAAATCAAAGGTTTTCGACATCTGATGATTTCTACATATAGACAATCACCGTAATATAATAATTTACAATAATACTTCCGTTGATAATGGAGTCAAAATAAGATACATGGTGATGATTTGGTGAATGCAACGTTTCCTTGAAAAATATGCCATGTATGACTCCATGCACATAGCTTGTCTAACATATAAGCAAACAGCGGAAGACTTCTAGGGAACCTGAGAATAAACATGCTAACAAGTGTCAACACAAAGGTTGGTGAGTTCATAGTTTTAATGTTGAGCATAATCTGTATATAAAGGTGGATCACAAGATTTCAGTTGTTCAGTCCAGAAACGTTTATCAAAATATTCTACGAAATTGAGCACCCTGGTAACTAAACTTAACGTATATATAATTTGTACCCTTTGTATAATCATCTTAATAATACACGCAAACCAACGTGTACGCTTCTCAAATAGCATACGTCCATTAAAAGGCTAGTGCTCTTGCTCGGACGGGGATATCAAGCCCTATGGATCCGTATATAACTACTCGCGCCCACCAGTTCTTATAACTGGTAGTTACTAGTTACCAAAGCTAAGGGGTTTTCGGTTCAAACTCAGTGTAGAATTTAGTATGTACTTCTATCCATTGCATTTAAAATAAAGGGCATGTATTCTTAGCCCAAAAATATATATTGCAAAAGCAATTAAAAAGGGAGCAAATGAAAACTCACCTTAGCAGCGTATAAAGTCGTTCACCAAAATGTGATCGAAACTCGGATTACCAAATAACCGTAGATCTCAACCTAGAGAACATATGTTGGTCAATAAATGTCTATCAAGTTAGGTCAGGTCATAGTGTATAACAATCCTAATGCTCGAGATCGACATACAAAAGTTATCCAAAGTTGTTTCAAAAAGTCAATTTTGACAATAATTCAACAAAACGAGACGTGCCTTATATATGGATTTATTTACTTGGCTGGTAATATTCAAAAATCCAATTTATCATTCTTACAAACAAATTTCAAAAGAAATTTCAATCAATGTCAATCATAATTCAGTTGATCATATCTTTTAATTCGTTCACCGAAATTACGCGATTTCTAAATGAAAAGTTATTGATTTTTCGCCAGCTTTCCAAAAACATGCATATCATATACCTTTTATCATTAGTATATGTATTTACTTCGTGATTCATCATAACTGTTTAACGACAAAATTTAGCATACAAGCATGCATAAATATATATACTAGAGCACTAGACATGGATACACAATTAATGTATAAAAGATAAAATATGAGTGCTTACGTATCAATATTGAGATTCAATATTGTAGGAAAGTACGTAGACGCAACAGAGATGATAAACACTAGATTTGATTCACAAATATACCCTCGAACATTACCCATAACCTCCTTGGCAATAACCCATAATTTCCTTAGCTCTATCCCGCTCCAAAACCCATTTTGAAGGTGACACGCTCATAACCTCGTCGTAGTATTTTAGGTATATATACTACTAATAATAATATTATAATAAGATTAATAATAATAATATTAATCTTAATAATAATAATAATAATAATAATAATAATAATAATAATAATAATAATAATAATAACATAAAAAATAATAATTCGGAGGAATGAATCGAGCTTTTATAGTATGTGGCCTGCTACAGTACCTCATGCGATCGCATGAGTTTTCAGTGTTTTTTTCATACGATCACATGGCCGCCTTATCCGTTTTTATTTGCTAGTTCGTCGACATCAAATAGTGTTACTGTAGCAATAGTGTACTGTAGCAAATAGTATCACTGTAGCAAATAGTGTTTACTGTAGCAAATAGTATTTAATGTAGCAAATCACTGTAGCAAGTCGTTTTCACTATAGCACTGTAGCAAAATACGATTTCACTGTACCAAATAGTGTTTACTGTAGCAAATAGTGTTTTACTGTAGCAAGTCATTTTACTGTAGCAAATAGTGTTTTACTGTAGGAAAGTCGTTTTTACTTGTACATATATATATATATACATACATATAATTGTTCATGAATCGTCGAGAGCAGTCAAATGTAATGAAACAGTTCTAAAATTTTGAGATTCAACTTCATAGACTTTGCTTATCGTGTCGAAAACGTTAAATCATTTAAAGATAAAGTTTAAATTTGGTCAAAAATTTCCGGGTTGTCACAGTACCTACCTGTTAAAGAAATTTTGTCCCGAAATTTGAGTGAGGTCGTCATGGCTGACAATAAAAATGTTTTCATGACGAATATGAGTTGGTAAATAGAATTTTATCACCATTGAATAATACGGATAAAACAATCCGATTACTCGAAGCGTATGTGAGAAGTTATCGTAATAGAGTGAAATGGAAAATAGAGATTCGTCTTATCTCTTGATGTAGTAACGATTGATTTCCGGAATTTAAGGAATAGAAAATCTTCATAATTTAAATAAGATTTGATTCTTCGGAATTTAAGGAAATTAGGATTTCCTTTGATTAAATGCGTAATCTGCCTCGATTGCTATGTCTGATATTTTGCTATAAATTAACCTCTTTCGTTTCATTTATTCTCACCACTCCTATAATCTTCTTTCTTATTTCATACTTACAAAAGATTTGTGAAAATGCTTTATCCAGTTCTGATTCTTGATATTTTCTTGGCTATCATATCATTCATTCTTCTTTTTCATCTGCCACCAGAGGAAGTTATTTTCTTCTACCATTACCTTGGGGTTATAGTGTTTTTCATTCTCCCGTTTCTTTATATTGCTATACGCATTGATATACACGGTTTGTAAATTTTGGGGTTGTTATCGGGCTTATATTCTCCTTTATATTTCAGAGCTTCATGATTTCGTTTTCTCTTCCCGACTTTAAGTCAAGCGGATAATGGTCCAGAATTCGTAGGTATGAATTTCGGAATGAACATAATTAATATTCTAAGAAAGAAACGGTAATAGTACAATCTGACTTGTCAAATTACCAGAATACCTCGAAAAAGACCGAATCATTAAGAAAATATTTTCTTGATATTTTTAGAAATTATATATAATGAAAGAGTTATGTAACATGGTTCATGATGAGGGTATGATCTGTGAACCTTTATCACGTTCTATTAGAAACTCAGCATGACTTACTGTAATATAATCACGTTGATCAAATGTCATTATATTATACTAAGTCATGCTTCAGTACCCAACACTACTTCAAAGACATCCATTTTTCGAAATTTTCAGAATTTAGAAACTGAAACAGTTTCTTTTATGATATAACACAGATAGCGCGAAGAGATGAATGATTTCAGATAAGAATAGTTATGAAAATATCTTCAGAAATATGGAGGATATTTATAACGGAAGATACGATGATATCTTAGAATTTCTAATATCAGAGGATGATGCGGAAAATCTGTCTGTGAAGGTTTAGAATAAGAAGTAAGGTTCTTACTAATGGTTTCAGCAGTCACTGAGTCATTTGAATTCTTTGAAGGCAGGTTCAGTCTTTGTGATTTATCAACAGCCTCTTTCATATTTACTCAATCCGTTTTTCAGTTCCAAACCTTCTCTTTTTCTCAGCTTTACCACCATACTATTCTTTATCATCAAACTTTTGACTGTTAAGGTCGTTTATAGTTTTTGCTGCTTCATCAGCATTTTTCCAATTTCAGAGAACTAGTTCATAGTTTGGGATGTTTTTCAGAAACCTCACATTCGAAGTATGTAAGTCTAGAAGATAGGTGTTATCTATATATAACTGTTGTCGTAGAAAATGCTGCGAGATTCAAAATACTGATTGCTAATTCCCGATAGTTGGTATGACAATTACCGTTACAAGATATGGATGAGTACATGATAGGGTTTCAATGAGTATAATGACTTTTCGGAAGGTCAAGGATCAATGAAGTTGTTGGTAAATTTACTGCTAATGTGGTGGAACATAAAAGGTTCTCCAGTAACAAAAATGTATATGTCAAGGTTATAATAAGACTAATCTGAAAAGTCGAAATTGACTGGTTGAAAGTGGGGTAAAACTGGATACTTTGAAAAAGAAATTTCAAGGTTATTTTCGGTAAAAACAACGCTAAAGGATCTTGCACAGTTTTGAAGTCAAAGTATAGATTTGAAAGATGTAGAGATCTAAGAATGATGTCACCGGTTCAGAGTTATGACTTGGATTCTGATCCGTCAATATCAGAATATGTATTTGAATTTGTATGGAAATGATTGTATATCGCTGTGAGCATAGTTAATAATTTTTGAATCAAAGTTGAAGAATGTACAATATAACATATTAATTGTGAACTTATATATTTTCCGGGAATTACCTAACCGTTAAAGATATCACAAGTAATATTTTGTACAAAAGAATTTTCATTACAGTCTTTATGAAAATATATGTATGTATATTTCTTCAGATGTAATACGGATTTAATGAGTTAATATCATATTAAGCTCATTTGATTTTCGACTTGACTTAAAAATGATTAATCTCTAAAACATTAAAGATTACATAGTCTTTGGGGAGTATTTCACTAATGAAATCAACACTTCATTATTTATTCTTATTGATATTCCTCAGTGAAGGATGTTGGTGCTCATGGAATTTTTGTGAACCTTACAAGGCACAGATGATGTTTTCTGGAAAGTTTCGAGTATATCGAAATTGAAAATGTAAAATCAGTTATGTAATTGATTAATACACTTGGTTTATTATGAAATGGAATTCATTGGGTTGAAACAGAGATTGTAGTTAACAATAGTTAAGTTGTTAAGGAATGATGTACATCATTGCATATTAGTAATATGAACTAACCGAGTAGTACCTACCAGTTAAGATTCACGCGTAATAGCTTAGTACGAAAAGATTTATTTTGATTTCAAAATTCATATATATTAAATATACATAAAATTTCTTCAGGGGAAATGAGTTAATACTTCATCGGTTATTGTTGCTGGTATTTCTTGGTAACTACGATGCGTATGACGTTGATGTTCAAGGTACATATTGTGATGTTGAGGCTTGTGGTGTGGATGTTGTTGGTGGTGGTAATGGTACTGTTGGTGTTGTTTTCGATGGTACTATTAATGTCGGTGATTCTGCTGGTGCTTGTAACCTTTGCACCATCTTCTCCAAAGCCACTACCCGAGCGTGAAGCTCGTTGACTTCTTCTACTACACCGGGATGATTGGCGGTTCGGACGAGCGGATGAATAAGATCCAGAATTTGAGAGAGCATATGATCATGACGAGATATTCTGGAGATGAGAGAGAAAATGGTATTACGAACAGGTTCGCCGGTAAGTGCTTCAGGTTCTTCACCAAGAGGGCAATGTAGTGGATGGAAGGGATCGCCTTCTTCTTGTCTCCAATAATTAAGTAGGCTACGAACCCATCCCCAATTCGTCCAGAATAGATGATGGCTAATTGGTTGATCCATTCCGGTTACACTGTCTTCGAAATTCAGGTGAATATCCATATCGGAATAGCTGTCAGAGTTTAAGGAATTTGAACTAGATACGGGATCCATCTTGTATAATTAGGGAGATGATTTTTGATATGAATTAGATTATAGAATTTAGTTTGGTATTCTTCAATACATAATTTACATATGTATATATAATACCAAATTCCATAAATCACGGAGGAATTTTCGGAAGATGTCAGGAAAATTTACAGTAACAGATACGCTAAGATATGAATTTTTGTCTATACACTATTTATGCAATAAATGCAGGAAAACGTGTCTAGACTTAACAATGATAAGCAGGTAATTTCTGACAAGAAATGATAAGCAAAACTTTTGACATGCAGCTACGGTCGAAGTCCAGACATACGAATGCATCCTAACAACTATCAGTTAGATACACTAATGCAAGACCTGGTTCACTAGGACCAACGCTCTGATACCAACTGTGATTATCGCTCCAAATCCATATGGATGAATACGTCATTCATCGATTTCATTGCGAGGTATTTGACCTCTATATGATACGTTTTGTAAACATTGCATTCTTTTGAAAAGCCACACCATAAATGAATATTTAAATCAAAGGTTTTCGACATCTGATGATTTCTACATATAGACAATCACCGTAATATAATAATTTACAATAATACTTCCGTTGATAATGCAGTCAAAATAAGATACATGGTGATGATTTGGTGAATGCAACGTTTCCTTGAAAAATATGCCATGTATGACTCCATGCACATAGCTTGTCTAACATATAGGCAAACAGCGGAAGACTTCTAGGGAACCTGAGAATAAACATGCTAACAAGTGTCAACACAAAGGTTGGTGAGTTCATAGTTTTAATGTTGCGCATAATCTGTATATAAAGGTGGATCACAAGATTTCAGTTGTTCAATCCAGAAAAGTTTATCAAAATATTCTACGAAATTGAGCACCCTGTAACTAAACTTAATGTATATATAATTTGTACCCTTTGTATAATCATCTTAATAATACACGCAAACCAACGTGTACGCTTCTCAAATAGCATATGTCCATTAAAAGGCTAGTGCTCTAGCTCGGACGGGAATATCAAGCCCTATGGATCCATATATAACTACTCGCGCCCACCAGTTCTTATAACTGGCAGTTACTAGTTACCAAAGCTAAGGGATTTTCGGTTCAAACTCAGTGTAGAATTTAGTATGTACTTGTATCCATTGCATTTAAAATAAAGTGCATGTATTCTCAGCCCAAAAATATATATTGCAAAAGCAATTAAAAAGGGAGCAAATGAAACTCACCTTAGCAGCATATAAAGTCGTTCACTAAAATGTGATCGAAACTCGGATTACCAAATAACCGTAGATCTCAACCTAGAGAACATATGTTGGTCAATAAATGTCTATCAAGCTAGGTCAGGTCATAGTGTATAACAATCCTAATGCTCGAGATCGACATACAAAAGTTATCCAAAGTCATTTCAAAAAGTCAATTTTGACAATAATTCAACAAAACGAGACGTGCCTTATATATGGATTCATTTACTTGGCTGGTAATATTCAAAAATCCAATTTATCATTCTTACAAACAAGTTTCAAAAGCAATTTCAATCAATGTCAATCATAATTCAGTTGATCATATCTTTTAATTCGTTCACCGAAATTATGCGATTTCTAACTGAAAAGTTATTGATTTTTCGCCAGCTTTCAAAAACATGCATATCATATACCTTTTATCAGTAATATATGTATTTACTTCGTGATTCATCATAACTGTTTAATGACAAAATTTATCATACAAGCATGCATAAATATATATACTCGAGCACTAGACATGGATACACAATTAATGTATAAAAGATAAAATATGAGTGCTTACGTATCAATATTGAGATTCAATATTTTAGGAAAGTACGTAGACGCAATAAAGATGATAAACACTAGATTTCATTCACAAATATACCCTCGAACATTACCCATAACCTCCTTGGCAATAACCCATAATTTCCTTAGCTCTATTCCGCTCAAAAACCCATTTTGAAGGTGTCACGCTCATAACCTCGTCGTAGTATTTTAGGTATATATACTACTAATAATAATATTATAATAAGATTAATAATAATAATATTAATCTTAATAATAATAATAATAATAATAATAATAATAATAACATAAAAAATAATAATTTGGAGGTATGTATCGAGCTTTTATAGTATGTGGCCTGCTACAGTACCTCATGCAATCGCATGCGTTTTCAGTGTTTTTTCCATGCGATCGCATGGCCGCCTTATCCGTTTTTGTTTGCTAGTTCGCCGACATCAAATAGTGTACTGTAGCAACAGTGTATTGTAGCAAATAGTATTACTGTAGCAAATAGTGTTACTGTAGCAAATAGTGTTTAATGTAGCAAATCACTGTAGCAAATGCGTTTTCACTGTAGCACTGTAGCAAATAGTGTTTTACTGTAGCAAAGTCATTTTACTGTAGCAAATAGTGTTTTACTGTAGCAAAGTCATTTTACTGTAGTAAATAGTGTTTTACTGTAGGAAAGTCATTTTTACTTGTACATATATATATATACATACATATAATGGTTCATGAATCGTCGAGAGAAGTCAAATGTAATGAAACAGTTCTAAAATTTTGAGATTCAACTTCATAGACTTTGCTTATCGTGTCGGAAACGTTAAATTATTTAAAGATAAAGTTTAAATTTGATCAAAAATTTCCGGGTTGTCACAAAAATCATCTTTATCTTCTTCTTCTTCGCTAGTTATTTTCCCTATTCAACTTCTTTATTCTCGCAGTAATATTTTCAACGTCTCTTGTTAAAACAGATATAGGAGAGTAGCAACCGCAGTATTTTGATCGATTTGCAGCTGGGACAGAAAGAGATTGAACAAGTGGGTTAGGGTTTTTGGGTTTTAATGGTGATGATCAAGAATAGAGTGAAAGAAGAGAGAAAAGAAGGTGGTGATGGTTTACGGCTGTTTTCGAACAGAAAAGCAACAGATTATGTGCAGCAACCGTGCAGGCATGTGGTGGTGGCGATTGAGCTGAAGTAGAAGAACAACAAACAAAATTCTAGTGAGTGATGATGATGGTTGTTTAAATAGTTTTCTGTGTTTTGCTCGGTTGATATAGGAAACAGACACAGTGGGTTGGTGAGGTACTATGATGGGTTCAAGGTGGTGGTTCGTGGTGTTTGTAGATGATGGTGGTGATGACTTAAAGTGGTGATTGTGGTAGGGTGGTTGAATCAGCTATGATTGTAGAAATAGATAATATTTAGTGAGAGAGAGAGAGAGAGAGAGTGAGATGTTTAGTGATTGATCGATGGGATAAAAGAAGGGTGGTGTGGTGGTGCGTGGGTCGAATTTCAACAGTAGCAGTGAGCTATCATGGTGGTAGCCGGTGGTTTGCTGTGATGTTGAGTGGCATGGCACAATAACCTGGAAGCAGAAGAGTGTTGGTTCGGTAGCAACAAGGAAAAATTATACACGCAGCAGTAGCAACAATATGTGGTGATGGGTTATGTTTGATAATGAAACGAAATAAGAAAAAGAAAACAGGAAAGAAGCTCCTAGTTGGTTATCGTGGTTGTTCCAGTTTGTGGTGATGGTGCTCGATAGAAAAACAGAAACTAGAGTGGTGATTGTTCAATGGAGGTCACGGTGGTGGTTGTTTTGGTGGATGAAGTGGTGGAAGTCAAATGTTTCTATAATATAGAAGATGGTGAGAGTTTTACTTCTCATATATGTATTTCATATTTCGTGTATGTATATAAGTTTAAAACTACAAAAAGTAACAAAGTAATTCAATCACAATTATGCATAGTTGTATCCAGATAATTAGGCACAGTATTCTTCAATCATATATCAATTATCATGGATCTAAATTATACTGTCTAATATTATAATATTAAATAATAATAATTCAAATGGACATGTGAATATGAATTCAAATTAGACACAGCGAAAAATAGTAACCAATCAGTGAAACAGCCTTAATCTTGTTTCATACTACCGACGTTTTAACACAGCTATTATATTGTGGTCCGTTGTTAATCAGTAGCGGATAAAAGTTCTCGGAAAAATTCCTTATTTTAAATTAACTATATTTATTTATTTTGGTCATTATGATATAAAATTCAATCATTAATTTGATAAATAAAATTACATCAACTGTCCCTCTCATTTATGAGTGAAATATAAAAAGTGTTAAAATTAAATAATTAGATCCTAAATATACTTTTAATAAGCCTATAACTTATATAACTCACTTTTTGGATCCCCTTTTATTTTAAAATTACATAAGTTGGAATTTAACTTGCTTAATATCAATCGGAACATCAAACGAGTAATACAAACATTTAATATTTATTTTTAATATACTTTATTTATATATAGAGTTATATTTTAAATAATAATTATTATAATATCCTATCTTTATTATATAAATTTTTTAATAACAACAACATATAATACTTCAAATTATATTTCGAATTATTATTTATATATACATACACACATATCTATTTACAATTAATTGTTCATGAATCGAGAATAGTCAAGGTATAAAAGTATCCATGTAATTAGTTCAAAATTTTTGAGACTCAACATTACAGACTCTGCTTATCGTGTCGAACTTATATAAAGATTAAGTTTAAATTTGGTCAAAAATTCCCGGTTCGTCACATTATTATCACTAATAGTTATATTATTATTATTATTATTATTATTATTATTATTATTATTATTATTATTATTATTATTATTATTATTATTATTATGAAAGTAATACAAGTTATTATTTTCATTAATATTAGTATTAGTATCACTCTTGTAACTATTGGTATTATTATTATTATTATTAAACAAAGGTATCATTATTAACAATATCATTATTATTATTAAAATTATCATTTTTAATAAAGTTTTTATTGTTATTAATAGTAAATCATTATATTCAGAACTATATTTTTTTTTTAAAAACAAATGAAATATATACATATAAAATATTTGATACATATAACATTAAAAGTTATATTTTTATAAAGAGATATATAAATTAATAATATAAGAATTATATCACTAATAACAATATATATATTTGTTCGATTATAAGTATATGTTTTAATATATATACGAATGATATAGGTTCGTGAATCCGAGGCCAACCATACATTGGTCAGTTCCGTTGTATGAATATTTTTACTACAAAATATCATATAGTGAGTTTCATTTGCTCCCATTTTAAATTCTTTTTGCAATATATATATTTGGGACTGAGAATACATGAACTGCTTTATTAAATGTTTTACGAAATAGACACAAGTAATCGAAACTACATTCTATGGTTTAATTGTTATACCGGATATCGCCCTTGTTGAACTTGGTAGCCTAAGAATTGGTGTTTGTTATAATTGCCACCAATTGACGCGAATCCTAAAGATAGATCTATGGGCTTTGACACGCCTCAGTCAGAGAATTTGAACTGCTTTAGTACTTCGATATTTATATATGGGGATATTCTAGATGCATTTTGTTAATGTCGATTACCAGGTATTTAATCCATACGAATGAATTTTTAAACACTTGCGAGTGTATGATTATTGAATAAATGAAATCTTGAGGTCTATTAAAATGATGGAAATGATTGATTATGATAAACTAATGAACGTACCAACCTTTTGGTTGACACTTGAAAGCATGTTTATTCTCAGGTATGAAAGAAATCTTTCGCTGTGCGTTTGCTCATTTTAAAGATATTACTTGGAGTCATTCATGACATATTTCAAAATATGTTGCATTCGAGTCGTCGAGTTCATCAAGATTATTATTAAGTCAATTATAGTTGGATATAATATGAAATGGTATGCATGCCGTCAACTATCGATGTAATGAAAGTTGGTCTTTTAAAAACGAATGCAGTGTTTGTAAAATGTATCATATAGAGGTCAAGTACCTCGAGATGAAATCAACTATTGTGAATCGTTTATAATGTATATAAACGGGTCATTTCAGTTGGTATCAGAGCGGTGGTCTTAGCGAACCAGGTCTTGCATTAGTGTGTCTATCTGATAGTTGTTTAGATGCATTAGTGGGTCTGGACTTCGACCGTGTCTGCATGTCAAAAGTTTTGCTTATCATTTCGTGTCGTAAATTATTTGCTTATCATCCTTAAAGTCTAGAAACGTCTTACTACCTCTATTGCATAGACAGTGTATAGATAAATTCATATCTTAGCGTATCTGTTATTGTTACCTTTGCCTGACAGCTTCCGTAGATTCCTCCGTAACTTATGGGATTTTAGTATTATATATGCATATATAAATTATGTATTGCAGGGTACTAATCTACATCCTATAATCTATTTCTTATCGAAAATCCTTCATCTGATCATACGAAATGAATCCCTCAACCAGTTCGAGTCCCTCAGATTTCGATAGCTATTCCGATAGTTATTCTGACAGCTATTCGGACATGGATATTCACCTAAGCTCCGAAAGCAGTGTAAACGAAATGGATCAACCAACTAGTCATCTTCAATTCTAGATGAATTATGGATGGGTTCGTAGTCTATTTAATCATTGGAGACAAGAAGAAGCGATCCCTTTCATCCACCATATTGTCCTCTGGGCAAAGAACCTGAAACATTCACCGGTGAACCAATCCGAAACACCATTTTCACTCTCATTTCCCGAATATCTCACCACGATTATATTCTATCTAAAATTCTAAACCTTATTCATCCACTCGTTCCAACCGACAATCATCCCGGAATAATAGAAGAAGTCAACGAATTTCGCGCTCGGGTAGTGACTTTAGAGAATATGATGCAAAATTTACCAGCTTCAGCAACATCACCAGCACCAACATCAACACCAGTACCACCAACAACCCAAGTTTCAACATCACATGCCTCAACATCTCATTCTGTACCTCGAGTATAATCATCGTTCTATATGATGTTCTATATCATTGATCTTCGTTCGACATGATGACTATGTAATCTCTAATATTTTAGAGGTTATGTACTCTAAGTTTTAATCGTAAATCAGATGAGATTAATATCGTATTAACTCATTAAATCCATAATTACATCTGAAGAATATATATATGTAAGTATATTTTCATAAAGATTGTAATTAAAAGTTCTTTTGTACAAACTGTTAATGGTGAAAATATTTTTACAGGTAGGTAATACCCGAGGAATATTTAGATTTCACATTAATAAGTTACACTGTACATTCTTCCAATCTGATTCAACATTCATTTACTATCCTACTTACATCTACAAAGATACGAATCCGTTCACCGCAGAATAACCATTTTCATTCAATTTTATATTTGGATTTTGACCTATCAGAATCCAACAAGTGGCATAATGAAGAAAACATTGGACGAAATAAAATTTGTTAGAAACAAACAAATTAACTATGAGAAATTTTGTTAAGAAACCACGCTAACAAAATCCTAGCTAACTGTTCCTAGCTAACTGTTAATTCCTTATTACATTTTATTTATCACAATTTAATTATCGCAATTTTAATTCTCGCAAGTTTATTTATCGTCATTTAATTTCTGTTATTTATTTTACGCACTTTAAATATCGGGACACGTATACAAAGTTTTGACATATCATATCGACGCATCTATATATATTATTTAGATTAACCATATACACTCTATATGTAGTAATGATCGAATTAGCTATACATGGTTGAGGTTGATTCTATAATAATATATATAATTTGAGTTGTGATCGAGTCTGAGACATGTACACGGGTCACGATACGTATTAATTAATTCGAATATTATATATTAAACTATATATGAATTATTGGACTGTTAACTGTGGACTATCGACTGTGGACTAATGACATTGGACAATTAAAATGAATTAAAATATTGATTATAACATATGAAACTAAACATTTCTTCAATTTTGCCACTTGATTTCATCCTAAACCTCATTTGTATCTTGACGATTACAATCTGCGTTCAAATCTTTCATGATTCTTGAAAACACCTCAATCGAGAGGATGAACCAACCATACTAGAAGAAAAGATTGATGCATATAGTTATGCACCTGAAAAACACTCGGAACCTAAGTAAACGTTTAACACGTATCTGTGCTAGCTCCTTTGACATTGCTATTCCCGAAAATAACAATGAAATTTCTTTTCAAATTAGCCAATTTTGTCACAGCTCCAGCAAGTCAACTTCGACTTTTCGTCCGAAACAACCTTATTATAACCTTGATATATATGTGCGCTCTTTTATTGTTACCTGGGAACCTTTTATATTCCACCATACTACCATCAGGGTTTAATCATCTAAAACACAATTCTCCTGAAAACACCTGGGATTGATAACCGACGATTCAGATATGGCTGCATTAAATGCAGACGAAACAGTAAAATTATAGATGGCCTAAATCGCCAAGAGTTTGATGATAATGAATGGAGTGTTGGGAACGCTCGATTAAAAAATTTAATACTGAAAAACGGATTGAGTTAACCATGAAGGAGACCAAGGACAAATACAAGGACCAAACCCTATATTCAAAGAATCCAGGTAATTCTGGATCCGATGAAATCTTTAGAGAACATCCTGCTCCGAAGTCATGTTAAAATCTAGCGGAAATTTTTTTCTTATCAACTTTTGAACTTAGAAATTCCAAAATATCATCATAAATATCTTCGATATTTCTGAGGATATTTTCATAAATATTCTTGTCCGAAATTATCTACCTCTTCGTGTTTTCTGTATTCCATTATATTGGAAACTTCTGTAAAATCTAAGTATAAATTAGGAATGAATTCTGGAGAAGTGTAGGGAATTGAAGCATGAGTTAGTATAATATAATGGTGCTTGGCCAACGTGATTATATTACAGTAAGTCATGCTGAGTTTCTAATGAAACGTGATGATGGTTCACAGTAGATCATACCATCATCATGTGTCATGTTACATAACTCTTTCATTCTACTTAACCTCCGAACATATCAAGAAAAATATATTCTTGATAGTTCTATCTTCTATAATTTTGGTAATTTAACCAATCAAATCGTGCTATTACAATCCTTCTGATTAGTATATTATGATCATTCAAAATTTTATACATATGAATTCTGGACCGTTACTTGTTTTACTAGAGGCCGAGAAGAAAATAAAAAGGCAAAGAGCTCCGAAACATAAGGGAAGATATAAAACTCGATAACAACACATAAATTACAAACCGTGTATATCAATGTTTATCGCAACATAAAGACACGGGAGAATTAAAAACACTATAACCCCAAGGGCAAAGTAGAAGAAAGCAGATTCCTCTAGTGGAAGTTGGAAAAGGAGAATGATTGTTGCGATAGTAAGGATGAGGACAAGGATAAGAACTGGATTAAGCATTTTCACAATCTTTTGAATTTGGAGAAAGAAAGTATTGGAGTGGTGAAAAATAATGGAACGGAAGAAGTTCATTTATAGTGAAAGTATCAGACATATCAATCCAGGTAGATGATCGCATTTAATTAAAGAGGATCCTAATTTCCTCATTTACCGAAAAATTATATCTTATAGATTTCGAAGATTTTCTTTAATTCCTTGAATTCCGGAAATCCACCATGACTACGTCAAAAGTTAGATCTCTACCTCAACCTTTTGTGATAGCTTCACTCGTACGCTTTACATAATCGAATCGCTTTATCTATATTAATCAAAAATGATAAAACTTTATTTATCAACTCATATTCGTCATGAAAACATTTGTATCATTAGCCATGACGACCTCGATCAAATTTGGGGACGAAATTTCTTTAACGGGTAGGTACTGTGACGACCCGAAAATTTCTGACCAAATTTAAACTTAATCTTTATATGATTTCGACTCGATAAGCAATGTATGTAATGTTGAGTCTCAAAAATTTTGAACTGTTTTCATATATTCATTTGACCTTCGACTAGTTTCGACGATTCACGAACAACTATTTGTATATAGATGATATATAAGTTTAAGTATATATATATATATATATATATATATATATATATATATATATATATATATATATATATATATATATATATATATATAATAATAATAATAATAATAATAATAATAATAATTTGGAAAAAATTATATGTTGTTGTTATTAAAATTAATTATGTAAAATAAAATAAAATATGATATTATAATAATTACTATTTAAAATATATCAATATATATAATTAAAGTATATTTATATATATGTGATTTCGAATTTATTTTGTGAACAACAGTAACGCTCAATTATCATTCGATTGATATTAAACAAGTTAAAAAGAAACTTATGAGGTTTTAAAATAAACGGTTAGCCGAAAATGAGTTCTATAATTTATAGACTCATTAAAAAATATATATTTAGGAACTATTTTTTTAAATTTTAAAACTTTTTATATTTTACTTGGGATTGGGAGTGAATAATTAATGTAATTTTTATTTAATAGATAATGATTGAATTTTATACCATAATGACCAAAATAAATAAATATAATCAATTTAAAAATTTGGGATTTTTCTGAAAGACTTTTATCCGCCACTAACTATCAACGGGATACAATATTGTAGTCCGTGAAAACTGTTGGCATAAGATTTAAATTTAACCGGCTGCTATACTATTTTGTTACTGTGCATTCTAGGAATTTTGAATTCGTTGCTTTATTATATTATATATATCTTATATCCGTGAACCCATGATAATTGGAATGTGACTGTGTTTGCTTCCTTTGTTTCTTCACACACTTGACATATATATATATATATATATATATATATATATATATATATATATATATATATATATATATATATATATATATATATATATTCATACAAGTACCCACTTATAGATATATATCACCTTACCATCACTTTCTTTTCATAACAACCTATCACCATCCACCATCAACTTATCTCCAATTTCTTTTTCTGTTTCTCGTTCTTCCAATTATCCAAAAATCACAAAAACAAACAACTCACTTATTATTTGTTCGAGCACCCATAACTATTATGGTGATTGAACATAATTGCTACTACTCAAAACCATCTATCTGTCTTTGTTTCGAATTCCATCACCACTTACATGCTCGATCTACCCATATCACCACTACCTTACTGTTCGTTGCTTTTTATCGTTACCTGCTGGACTTTCTAGCTTGATCAGACCTGAAACAAAACAAGAACCACCCTAATTCGCCACTATGGCCACCTAGCTTTTGCAAGTGGGTTTCTTTCTGTTTCCTTCTACTATATTTTTATTTTATTTTATATATTTTTTTTTGCATCACCACACACAAACTTATATATTACTTCATCATCATCACCATAGCCAAACGCCACCCTCATCACCACCACTACCGGCGGCCACCACTGTCTCCACCACTTGAAATCGCCATCCACCACCATAATATAAACACCACCATGCTACCTCCTGTTTCCTTTGCACGATTGCAGCACAACACAACCATTAGATCACAAATTCTATACACCACACCACTGTTGTAATACCACCCCTATCACTAATATACCACCATCTACACCACAACACCAAGAACAAAACCACTTCTAAATCGTTTAACCGTCACCTATTGCTACTAAGATGCTGCTGCAATAACTTGTCTTCTGTTTATATTCAAACCATCATCATTACATGTAACTACTATACGAATAAACCCAGACCACCTTCATATTTTCTTTCCTGTCACCATTCTATTTGTTTTCTGATCAAACCCACTTGATGCTATAAATTTCGGCTTCTGTTTTTCCCGTTTGGGGCAACCCAACGACGAGGTCACCAAAACTATGCTAAAGTAGCTGTAAGTATCCGTTTTTAATTAAAAAGAAAGGATATTGAAAGTGATGAGACATCGTGGCTTATTTTTCTGTATTATCCTTATTGCCTTTAAAGAAAAGTATATCATACTTTAACAATCACAAAGGGTGACATTGAATACCCTTTTGACCCCTAGACTTTCGTTTCCTAACAAAAACCGAACCACCTATTGTTTCGTGGATAACATTTAAACGGGCTAAGTTGTATCCCCCTGAATGGGCCGAGGTAATCTTGAGTCTATTGGGTCGTGCCATACAAAAAGCTTGTGGACTGAAATAGTAACAAGATGATATTAATCATCAAATGACGTCTTATAGCTATAAGAATGAGGATGATGATTGTGGGGTTTGTGTTCGATTAGGGAAATAAAACATGGTATACGAATATTATGATGATATATAAATGATGATGGTGAGTAAAGATGATAACGACGAGGGATGATAAGTTGATCATGAATTAAGAATAATGATAATAATGATAAGTATGGTCATGGTTATCAAAATAAAAATGACGACGATGAATGATGTAAATGACTAAAAATGATAATGATAATAATGGCGAATGATGATGGTGGGATTATGAAAAAGATGATGGTAATGAAATTAAGTTATGGAAACAGAAAAAGGGTTAAAAGGATTTAAAATCCTAGTTAAATTAGAAAGATACAGATAGAGTGATGTTTAGGGTGTTAGCGGGTTAGCGAGAGGTCTCGGGTTCGAGCCTGGGCTTCGACATTGTTTTTAGAAAAACAGAAGAAGAAGGATGCATATGCGTAATGGTTAAGGATGTTATCGGGTTAGCGGGACGTCGCGGGTTCAAACCCGGACTTGGGCATTTTTTTAAGAGCTACTTGGAGGTAGTTATTTAATTATTTATTATTATTATTATCTTATTATAATTGTAATTATCATTATTATTATTACTATTATTATTATTATTATTATTATTATTATTATTATTATTATTATTATTATTATTATTATTATTATTATTATTATTATTATTATCATCATCATTAAGTATTAGAATTATTATTATTATTAAGTATTATGAATATTAGTTATTAATATTATTATAAGATTATGATAAAAAATTTCATTTATTATGATTATAAAAACAAGTATGAATATTATTATTATTATCTCTAATAGTTGTATTATTATTATTATTATTATTATTATTATTATTATTATTATTATTATTATTATTATTATTATTATTATTATTATTATTATTATTATTATTATTATTATTATTATTATGAAAGTAATACAAGTTATTATTTTCATTAACATTAGTATTAGTATCACTCTTGTAACTATTAGTATTATTATTATTATTATTATTATTATTATTATTATTATTAAACAAAATTATCATTATTAAAATTATCATTATTATTATTAAAATTATCATTTTTAATAAAGTTTTTATTGTTATTAATAGTAAATCATTATATTCAGAACTATATTTTTTTTAAAAAACAAATGAAATATATACATATAAAATATTTGATACATATAACATAACAAAAGTTATATTTTTATAAAGAGATATATAAATTAATAATATAAGAATTATATCACTAATAACAATATATATATTTGTTCGATTATAAGTATATGTTTTAATATATATACGAATGATATAGGTTCGTGAATCCGAGGCCAACCATACATTGGTCAGTTCCGTTGTATGAATATTTTTACTACAAAATATCGTATAGTGAGTTTCATTTGCTTCCTTTTTAAATGTTTTTTGCAATATATATATTTGGGACTGAGAATACATGCGCTGCTTTTATAAATGTTTTACGAAATAGACACAAGTAATCGAAACTACATTCTATGGTTGAATTGTTATACCGGATATCGCCCTTGTTGAACTTGGTAGCCTAAGAATTGGTGTTTATTATAATTGCCACCAATTGACGCGAATCCTAAAGATAGATCTATGGGCTTTGACATGCCCCAGTCAGAGAATTTGAACTGCTTTAGTACTTCGATATTTATATATGGGGATATTCTAGATGCATTTTGTTAATGTCGGTTACCAGGTGTTCAATCCATACGAATGAACTTTTAAACACTTGCGAGTGTATGATTATTGAATAAATGAAATCTTGTGGTCTATTAAAATGATGGAAATGATTGATTATGATAAACTAATGAACTCACCAACCTTTTGGTTGACACTTGAAAGCATGTTTATTCTCAGGTATGAAAGAAATCTTTCGCTGTGCATTTACTCATTTTAAAGATATTACTTGGAGTCATTCATGACATATTTCAAAATACGTTGCATTCGAGTTGTCGAGTTCATCAAGATTATTATTAAGTCAATTACAGTTGGATATATTATGAAATGGTATGCATACTGTCAACTATCGATGTAATGAAAGTTGGTCTTTTAAAAACGAATGCAGTGTTTGTAAAATGTATCATATAGAGGTCAAGTACCTCGTGATGAAATCAACTATTGTGAATCGTTTATAATGTATATGAACGGGTCCTTTCAAAAAGAGGGTAAAATGACCATCTTACCCCTCAAAATTTCGGCCCACTTAGCCTCCTCCACCTCCTCATTTAACCTAACTTGTTCCCTAAGCAAAACTTAACATAAACCTAATTCTAGATCATTCCATATGCATCTATAAATAGGGACCTAAGCTAATGCAAATTTTGTACCAAATCATTCTTACAATATTCTCTCTCCAAAACACAAAATCTCTCCCTCTCCCTCTTGGATTTTCGGTCAAGAAATCACCACCACACCACCACCATCTTCATGTGATCTTCAAGCAATCTTCAAGTGATCTTCATTGCGTACTTCGTGTTCATCAAGATCTTCAAGTGTGTTCATCAATATTCAAGTGTTTTGATCTTCATCTTCAAGTTTTCTCCATCTTTTTCTTGTTATTATTCTTCATCATCATCAATAAAGGTATAACCCTAAATCTTATTTTATTAATTCATTCAATACATAATTCGTGTTCTTGATTTATACTCTTGATTCAAATACATGTAAACTAACCTAAAATAATATATATATACATATGCTAATCGATATATATATATATATATATATATATATATATATATACACACACATATGTATATCGACTTTAAAAAAAAGAGAGGAGGTTTTGTTTGATCTTAAAAACCCTAAAAGATTATCAAAGATTATGTTAATGGTTTAAAAATGGAAACAAGATATATACCACATATACATATATTTATTATTTAAGAAAAATATATATATATATCTATATATATATATATATATATATATATATATATATATATATATATATATATACATACACAAATACATATATATATATATATATATAAAATAAATATATACTATATATACATATATACACGAAATATATATATATATACATATACATAAACATTAGTTAATTAAAACCCTAATACTACTAAACCCTAATCATTAATTAATTATTACTACTACATTAATTAAAACCCTAATCTTAACCTACTTAATTAAATACTACTACTTATACTTGTACTACTATCTAACACCTATACATTTGTATTATTACTAACACATATAATATACTATTATTTATATTATATTATAAGATTACAATAGTCATTCACGATAGCGTGAAATTACTTGAACTTCGACGTTGCTTAAGGCCTAGGGTGACCATTGGTACCACTATGGTACGCTTGTGGATTTCGAATGCCAAACTTAGATTTTGGTCGAGAAATCCTGGGCCAACCGGTAACAATTGGTCATTCTAGTGACTCGGCGGTGGCATAGAAGTTTGGGTATGGTCCACAATATCAACCCGACTATAGTAATCCTACACTTAGTTACTTTCACACTTAATAGGTGGTAGACTTATTAAGGACAACTCACTAGTGTTCAACACTAACTTACTAAAAATAGAAGCTTACTATAAATGGAAACTTTCTAAACGTGGAAACTATCTAAATATGGAAACTTACTAAAAGAGGAAACTTACTAAAAATGGAAACTTACTAAGAATAGAAACTTAGCAAAACAAACTATACTTAAGTACATACATACTTAAACTTATCTTTAACTCGGGAAAAACATCTAAACTATTCTTAATGTCATTAGGTTGACATTCGGCTCATGATCATCCAACTCACTTATCTTTCTCTTCCAAGGAATAACGAACTCTTCTCTTATTAAGGTGAATTCATAGCCCCTCTTACTATTGCGCAACTTATTTAACTTACTTGGGGTGAGACACATGCTACTTTTACTATTTACAATTTAGACACAAGTACCAACAGTTAAACTATGCTATACACGGCTATGTCCGACTAAGTCCCTTTAGTGATATTTTTAATTGCTCGTTAAATGCATTCTTAATTATTGGGGGTAGGCCTATCGGGAGTAACGTTCCCGATACATTTGACCAAGTCATTGTATTACTTAATAATGAAATTAAACCGACAAGTATAGACACAACTTGTCATTGGGGAAAACTTTGAACGTTTAGTCTAAATATCACGAATTGGCATAACTTTTTTGGTCCCTGCGAGATCAACTTTTAAGATCTTTGTGATCTTCTTTACAACTAAAGATCTGTGTGATATACTTATGAAAACAAATCTTGTGGTCTAAAAACAACGACATCTACTTTTGTTAAACCTATGATTTCACTCAACCTTTTTGGTTGACACTTTAGCATGTTTGTCTCAGGTGCTGATTGATCAAGCTTACTTATCTTCTACTTATGTGATGTTACTTGGACATAGGATCTCAAGAACTATCGCATTTATTATTATTGCATTTGAAATATTTACATCATTGTAATTTAAATTCTTGTAACGACATTCTATTTTCTTCCGCTACGTTATCAATAAAGTTTATTTTTATCATATAGAATTGTTCTCGTATTATAATATGTTGGTTTATTTGATATTAGTGACGTTTTCTTCCAGACCCTATCTGGAGGACGTCACATCACTGTAAACTCATAATGTCCATAACATGTTCTAAACGCCGTCTTCGGGACATCAGCTTCCTTGACTCTCAATTGGTGATACCCGGATCTCAAATCAATCTTCAAATAACAACTCGATCCCTGTAGTTGATCAAATAAGTCATCAATCCTCGGTAGCGGATACCGATTCTTGATTGTCAACTTGTTCCATTCTCTGTAGTCGATACACAATCTCATCGACCCATCTTTCTTTTTAACAAACAAAACCGGAGCTCCAACTCGGAAATTCATGGTTATGTGACCCACCTTCTAGTACCTGTCACATTAGGGCATTACAACCATGATGTTCTTCACCATGGGAAGCTCTTGTAGTTCTGAGGGTGCAAGTTCGTATATTGTACGTGTAACGGGTGCAGCTGCTGGCATCAAATCAATCCAAAATTCGACTTCACGGTGGGGTGGACGTGTAACCTCAGGACAATCTCTAATAGTCGGGAAATATTTGGGTTTCTTAAATGTCAGCTCGTCCTTACTTACATGTGCTAGAATTGCGAGACATTCTCGTCTCATGTACTTCTGGACCTTCGAGTAATTAGTGTAGCATGACGGTGTACAAATCTCCTCTCTGTACACCATTACCGTCGATGGAAGGAATTTAAATAGCCTTCTGGTCATAGCTGCCTTGGTTGTATCGTCAGGTAACCAGTTTGTTTCAACCACGAGGTTAAAACTTCTCAGTTTAATAGTTCTATAGAGTACACGTTGTCTAAGGAAGGTACATGTTTATAAACATTGTGACCAAATTCTCTAGCGTTAAAGCTTCTATCAGCACCAGTGTTGATAGCATATATAAACAGTATGATCGATGAGTGAGAACAATCTCGTGATGAATTTCATGGAAAACGAAATTGAACAAGGTGTAATGGCAACTCAAAGAAAATCTTATATTTAATCGAAAAGGGTTGGTACAAACTCACAGACGGGTGTGTCTCGCGGGAACAGATGAAGTGTAGTTCACGTCGATGTGTTCAAAGTTGGTTGGTAATGTTTGTGGGTATAACGAAAATGATTGCCGCTTGAGAAAAGTACGTTGAGACAGAATGAGAAAGGATATGGTAACAAGTAGTATTACTAGTAGTAATGAGTGATGGTGTCAGCGATAAATAGCGATGGGTTGTGATAAGCAGTGATGATAGTAGTGACGTATAAGTTGTTAGGTAGCATGCTCGCATCATAAGTATAAACACATGTATTCTAATGCATCCAATAAGGCATAATAGTCATCAGTCGGTAGGCTCGTGTTTGGAAAACAAAATCATGAACGGCGGGTGGCTGAATGATAGGTAAGTTGGAAATCGAGTGGACAATATCTACTACATATTGTGCGGGCTGTTACCATGAAATCCTCCTCTAAAGACGTATCAGAATTGAGTTGTGATGCACAGTAGTGAGTAGTAAAGCATGGATGTGTTAGTGGTGACGAGTAGTACTTGGTAGTGGTAAGTAGTAATGATTAGTATTGAGTAGTAGCAAGTAGCAAGGGGTAGCGGCAAGTAGTATTTAGTAATGACAAACAGTGAGAAGTAGTGATCAGTTGTGACTTGCAGTGAGAGGTGGCGTTGAGTAGTAGTTAGTAGCGTTAAACAGTGTTGAGTAGTGGTATGAGGTGACGAGTGTGTTCAAGTAGTGTCTTTGTAGTGACAAGTAGTGATCGGTGGTGGCGGTCAGTGTCAAGCAGTGACGAGTTGTGTCATGATTACAAGTTACTTACAAGTTATATTAACAATTAGTTTGCACATTGTATGTTTCTTCTCACATTTGGGATTACACTGTTTGTTTTCTAAACATTGATTATCTAAGTAACCTACTTGACTCGGCCCCAATTCCTTATTTTGCGATGTCGGAACTTCTATATGAGTTACCGTAATGTAATCCCGGTCATTACATTACGCTATCTCACATTTCCATTCGACATCACTCCATAAGTTCAAGATAGCGCAGTCAACTTAATTCATTTAAGTCTCGCGTCGTGTGTACGTATGCGATTCGTGATACAATATTTAGTCTAAGTCCGTATCATATTGGTATAAGGTGTATATGTTTGTGATGTGGTGTGTAGCCCTACATGTAGCATGGTGTCACAAACAGTGCAAGTATGATGCATAAAAGTCATCCAAGACACACGGCTATAGACTAGACTTCACTAATGCGTCCTACGGTTAGACACACTAACGTATCCTAGTTCCCTATAGCCAAAGCTCTGATACCATCTTTAACACCCCGTCAAAAATCCCTTTAACGGAATGTTAACTCTGATCCCAGTGCTTGGCTTGACTTCTATGTAACAGCAATATTCTACAGCGGAAGCAATTAATACCTGAGAATAAAACACGCGAAACGGATCAACAATAATGTTGAGTGAATCTACAGGTTTTAGGTAAACAATACAGTATGTTTAAGAAATAACATTTCGAAAACGTTTATTAGTGGGAGACCACCAAGGTTTAATGTTAAACTTTTTAGACAACACCGTTTCTCGTTTCAAAAGTTTGTTGACACTACCATGTCAAGTTTCAATCATTTGTAGACAATACCCTGTCAAGTTTTATCTCATTTGTTCGTAAACCACAGTTTAAATAACGTTGTATAGTATCTGAAAAACAGTTATCATAAAAATAGTTTAGTTTCCTTGACCACGAGATTTTACAAGTACAACCTCAAGTTGCAAAACGTTTGCATAATCTGAGCACCTGAATACTAGCAATGACCCGAGTATAGAAACCACTATACCCGCCTTTACCTCATAAAATGTTATACACTTGTTCGAGTGTATCTAACTGTGATGACCCAGAAATTTCTGACCAAATTTAAACTTAATCTTTAACGTTTCCGACACGATAAGCAAAGTCAATGAAGTTGAATCTCAAAATTTTAGAACTGTTTCATGTATTCAATTACATTTGACTGCTCTCGACGATTCATGAACAATTATATGTATGTATATATATATGTACAAGTAAAAAAAACTTTTCTACAGTAAAACACTATTTGCTACAGTAAAAATGACTTTGCTACAGTAAAACACTATTTGCTACAGTAAAACACTATTTGCTACAGTGAAACCGTACTTTGCTACAGTGAAACCGTGCTTTGCTACAGTGCTACAGTACACTATTGCTACAGTGAAACACTATTTGCTACATTAAAACACTATTTGCTACAGTAGATACTATTTGAGGTCGACGAACTAGCAAACAAAAACGGATAGGGCGGCCATGCGATCGCATGGCAAAAACACTGAAAACTCATGCGATCGCATGAGGTACTGTAGCTAGCCACATACTATAAAAGCTCGATCTGGTCTCCACATACTATTATTATTTATTATATTATTATTATTATTATTATTATTATTATTATTATTATTATTAAGATTAATATTATTATTATTAATCTTATTATAATATTATTATTAGTAGTATATATACATAAAATACTACGATGAGGTTATGAGCGTGTCACCTTCAAAATGGGTTTTTGAGCGGGACAGAGCTAAGGAAATTATGGGTTATTGCCAAGGAGGTTATGGGTAATGTTCGAGGGTATATTTGTGAATCAAATCTAGTGTTTATCATCTCTGTTGCCTCTACGTACTTTCTTACAATATTGAATCTCAATATTGTTACGTAAGCATTCATATCTTATCTTTTATATATTAATTGTGTATCCATGTCTAGTGCTCGAGTATATATGTTTATGCATGCTTGTATGCTAAATTTTGTCGTTTAACAGTTTATGATGAATCACGAATTTAATATATATATATATATATATTACTGATAAAAGGTATATGATATGCATGTTTTTGGAAAGCTGGCGAAAAATCAATAACTTTTCATTTAGAAATCGCGAAATTTTGATGAACGAATTAAAAGATATGGGCAACTGAATTATGATCAACGTTAATTGAAATTGCTTTTGAATCTGTAATTAAGATTTAAACAACTTGTTTACGAGATTGATAAAATGGATTTTTAAATATTACCAGCCGAGTAAATGAATCCTTATTTAAGGCACGTCTCATTTTGTTGAACAATTGTCAAAATTGACTGTTTTATCATGTTTTAAAGCCTTATAAAAACTATAGACTAATTTTACAAGAATTGGGAAACTATGTGAAATGTTAAAATATTTCGATTGCCATGATCATTCAACTATAGTATTAAGTCAGAATGACTTTTTGAAATGACTTTTGATAAACTTTTGTATGTCGATCTCGAGCATTAGGATTGTGTGCACTATGACCTGACCTAGCTTGATAGACATTTATTGACCAACATATGTTCTATAGGTTGAGATATACGGTTATTTGGTAATCCGAGTTTCAGTCACATTTTGGTGAACAACTTTATATGATGCTAAGGTGAGTTTCATTTGCTCCCTTTTTAAATGATTTTGAAATATATATTTTTGGGCTGAGAATACATGCACTTTATTTTAAACACAATGGATACAAGTACATACTAAATTCTATACTGAGTTTGAACCGAAAATTCCTTAGCTTTGGTAACTAGTAACTGTCGGTTATAAGAACTGGTGGGCGCGAGTAGTAGTATATGGATCCATAGGGCTTGATATCCCCATCCGAGCTAGAGCACTAGCCTTTTAACGGACGTATGCTATTTGAGAAGCGTACACGTTGGTTTGCGTGTATTATTAAGATGATTATACAAAGGGTACAAATTATATATACGTTAAGTTTAGTTACCAGGGTGCTCAATTTCGTAGAATATTTTTATAAACGTTTCTGGATGAAACAACTGAAATCTTGTGATCCACCTTTATGTACAGATTATGCAAAACATTAAAACTATGAGCTCACCAACCTTTGTGTTGACACTTGTTAGCATGTTTATTCTCATGTTCCCTAGAAGTCTTCCGCTGTTTGCTTATATGTTAGACAAGCTATGTGCATGGAGTCTTACATGGCATATTTTTCAAGGAAACGTTGCATTCACCAAATTATCACCATGTATCTTATTTTGACTGCATTGTCAACGGAAGTACTATTGTAAACTATTATTTACGGTGATTGTCTATATGTAGAAATCATCAGATGTCAAAAACCTTTGATTTAAATATTCATTTATGGTGTGCCTTTTCAAAAGAATGCAATGTTTACAAAACGTATCATATAGAGGTCAAATACCTCGCAATGAAATCGATGAATGACGTGTTCGTCCATATGGATTTGGAGCGATTGTCACACTAATGTTCAAAATAAATTCACCACAGTTAATATTGTAGGGTGAGGTTGTCAACCTAACGGATCCGTCCATTTAAATTGTGCTTACACCGATGGTATTAAAAGTATTCAAGCTAGAGGCTTTTTGAACAAACTCAATATGCATAATATAGTACTCGTATCAATACAAAAGCATTTGATAATGTAAGTATAACATCATGTATTTTCATCCCTGAAAATATGTAAAAAGCGGGACTGTAGACTTACCTTTGAATAAAGCTCGGATGACAGACAAAAACTTGTACGGTTTACAGCTGAATAATGCAACCTAAGAATACGTATTTAGGTTGGTCATTATATGTATTTTAAATAAGTGTGGTTTCATAGTATAAGTTGTCTCATTGCTCGACTCGAAGCATTTCAAAGTAAAAGTCAACTATATCATGCAAGTCAAACAAAGTCAACCGAAGTCAAACCGAAAGTCAAACTTGGTCAATGTGGTCAACTAAAGTCAATATCAGTAAGTTCATGCCAAATGTTGTTCAACATGTCAAACCTAAGTCAAACAACATGTTTTAGATCATACATGGTCAATTTCACAATTTCAGTTTATCGTTATGCACAAAGTTCATGAACACGTAGCATACTTAGCACATTATCTCATAGTACAAAATTCATGCAAATATGGAAAACTCTAGATCATAATTAAACTCAAACTAGATTCCGAAAAGTCTGGCCAGGGTCTCATACGATAATTAAAAGTCAGGAATCAGAAAGGGTACATTTGGGGTTTGCCAAGTCAGTTTCTGACCGCGCACTGATTTCGTTTTGGCTATAACCGGAGCTAGGGACATGCAATTGATACAAGACCAGGGACATAGTTCAAGAACAAGTCAAACTAAGACATATCAAAAATCAAGCAATTTTTGTTTAGCCAATTTGTACAGTTTATTCATGCAAGTTGAATGTTCAGTTTTCAGCTCAAATCAGAAGTTACACAAAGTATGACACTTGTGTGCCCAATGCATAAGGTTTAGGAGATTTACATTAACTAACCATATATCACACAACATATAAAGATTCATATTCCAGAAGCATACATTCTAAATCAATAAACACAAACTACAGAGTATAAAACAGAGAGCAAATTGTTGTTTCGATTCTAGTTTAGCTAGTCGCATTCGCACGCGATTATCCGAAGATCTAGATACAATTAGACTATGATATCTACATGAAAGGTGAATCAATTTTTGTGTAAAATTCAAATATGCAAATCTTTAATCACATAAGTTAACACATTTTATCATACAAAGCTGTTTTCATGCAAGTGCTGTATAAATCCACCTTTACACTAAATCATGCATATCTCGAGTTACACATAAGCAAACGGCATGATATCCTAGTGTAACTTGAGTGTTTTTAAATTATCTTTCCAGTTATATAAGTTTCACAAGCCAATTCATGGTCTAACAAACCCAGATTTCTGATTACACAACAAAAACACAACGTTAATTCAAATGGACATAACTTGATCATCCGGAAACGAAATCAAGCGAATCCAAAGCCTAAAATCAATAGTTTTTCGCAAGAATTCTGAATATAACATAATATCATGCACTTGAAAAACTTAAAATTACTGTACATACAATAAACAATTCGATTTTCAAGTTAATCAACACAACCGGACAAATTAACGCATCAAATAATAACCACACATCAAGACTTGAGCAATAGACAACCTAGATCATGAAATCTTAATAAAAATATAATTTTTAAAGATTAGGGTTTGCTATTTATACCTTTGATCGGGAAAAAAATTACATCAACGCGTAGAGGATGAAGAGAATTGCAACTTTGATGTTGAGTGTTTAATCTAATTGTGAAAAATTGATGGGGTTCTTGTGTGTGGAAGTGGCGACGTGAAGAGAGCAAGGGAGAGGGGACTATCGGCTGCAATTTTTAATTAGGGGATTATGAGCAGTTTAGGTTTTTGGTTAGTCTTAAATAGTTAGGGCCTAACACAAATAACAAGGGTTTGCCACTAGTTGGCCCAAAGTGGAAAGAAAAGGGGTGCCCATGGGGAAGTCGGCCGAACATGGCCCAATGGGGTATTCTCGGGCTAGCGTTGTCTAGTACTGTGTAATCGTGGCTCATTTCAAGTGCCGTTTAGACGTACCAAAGTCCCAGAACGCTACACCGATCGTTAAAACGCAACCAATCGTTTAATTTATTAAAAACCCAATAAATTAAATATTTTTAAAAGTTAATAATTATTAAAATATTTATTAAAATAAACCCGAGCGCTTCGTTGCTCAAAGAGCAGTTATCAAAACCGTATCGTTTTTATCGTATTTCTTTATCCGAAATATTTATTCGAATTAATATTAACCCATATTAATTATTGTAACCCTCCAAGGATCAAGTATGTATTTATTACATATAAACACACAAAAGTCAAGTAATCGCCGTTAAATAAACTAACAGAAGGTTAACGGAAGTAACGGAAAAAGCAGGGTTGTTACAATTTACAAAAGAGAAATATATTCACAGCCACTTTAGCCGAGAAATTCAATAACCGATGTGGATGAGAACGTAATACAGATCAATTGACATCAAAATGGAGAGATGTCAACAAGTTTCCCAAAGAACTCGATGGTATTATTCCGAAATTGTACGCAACTGGCGTAGTGGCGCAAACGTTGAAGATGTTTATGACCAAGCCTTTTAATCGTACCAAAATTTTTGTCTTCGGGAGTACAAGTGGAAAGAATCTTTTATGAGTTTAAAAGAACATCCACCTTGGTATGCACCACTATCGTCGTCCCATGCATATCCGGACAACCTCGAAAAATTCGCTTCATCAGATCGAATTCAATCCAACTGACCCAATTGATCTTTCAAAAAACCAACATGACGATATGTTTGGGGAAGACACGCTTCCTCGACTACCCGGGCGTGCTTGATCAATCATGGAAAGCAGCTAGGAGTTCTGCGTCTTCTGACGCGGGAACATTTTCACGTCGGTCAAATTTATCCAAATTGGATGAGTTTAAGGATAACTACAACAAACAGAGTTCATCTTTATTGTCGAGGAAGGAATAAGCGTCCGTTGAATTTAAAGAGTACGTTGCACTCCAATAAGCTATTTCGGGTATCAGTTTCTTGATCACATCAACCGAGAACATGAAGAACAAAAAAGATGTCAAACGCGTGAATAAGTTTAAAAGTTTTTACGACGCACTTTTAAGGTGTACATTGAGGTATCGGATGACGTGAATGAAGGTGTGGGGAATGAAGGTGCAGAGAATGAAGACGAAGAGTAATAATTCTTATTTTGTGTATTTTTAATTTTGTGAACTTTTTGTTAGGAATTCGGAAGGCCCCAACAAGACAAGTGATTGATCATAATCACTAACCCGCGAATGACAAACGAGTAATTAAAGCATAACGATAAATAAACAACACGGGATTTAACGTGGTTATACCCCAACTCCAAAATACGGAGAAAGGGTTTACTCTACGGGCACAAACCAGATATTTTTCACTATATTTTTCGTGCACACAGTATATGGTTACATAGGTCCTATTTATAGGGGAACAATAGCTTAAATAACAATCAAAAAGTTTCCTGGCCGCCATAGCCTCGAGATTGCGACCCTATACATCTCGGTCGCGATCTCCACCTGGTGCCAACTTCCACGTTTCTTCTTGTTTGTTTAAGCTCATTCACACATCAACAATCTCCCACTTGAAGGAGACTTTAAACAACCTTCACCAAGCCCGTCAACTATGTTCTTTTTTCAACTCCCACAGTTACTCCAGATTAGCCGACTACCAAGTCCTTTTGATACCGCCGGATGAGACACATGCATCACGCCGCAGTTCACCCGTTAGCTCACGAGCAAGTGAAGTCTTTCGACATTAAAAAAATACCGCTGAGCGATAATCCAATCTCTTTGTTATTAGCTTGGGTCATCTCGGTTTCTGTACCACCTTCTTCTAACATGAAGATCATCTTCTTACACGAGAAGACCAATTGAAGTATGCGACTCTTCAATTATAGGATTCTTCATGAGACTACACCGCCTCACCGATCACTCTAAACATGTCCAATCCCGAACCCACGTGTTAATGATCACCCTCGTACAGGATTTCACCATCTATCGATGATTTCCCTTCCCAGCAATTAGAAAATCCAACAGACGCCCTCGTAGACTCTTCATCAAACTCCAGTGAGAACGCAGTCACAACCTCGAAATCTACTAACTTTTCAACTTCCGCTTTCTCGCTAGTACACTGACCTCCTCATAGCTACGAATTTCACAAACCCCATCTTCTCATCACAAGCACGCTCCCACTGTACGAGTAAGAAATAAAACTGCGGCTACTCGAGAAGAAACTTGGTTCGTACCACTACCACCTATCAGTCGCAAATTTATTTGCCATCAGAGAGTAAAACAAGTATTCGAAGCCCTAGTGTTATTCGGAATCATCACACTAATCTTGAGAACATTAGAGAACGACGTCATGTAATCATCTCCACTAACTCCATTAGTCGATTAACTCCCACTAGCTCGATAACGTCTGTCGGTTACCAAACTCAACCGAGTTCCCGACACCCTCAACGATCCTAGAAAGCTTAAGTTTCGGGACTTACAAGATTATCTGCCCCCTCTTCCATCACTAAAAGACTTCTAATTGATCACCCTCGAAGAAGAACCGCTCCTTTCGTTGAAACATCAACCAAACCCGAGCAACCATCGAACGTTTTCTATCCGACTTCATTCGACAATCAATTTCTTTAGTGACTAGGAACTCTAATCCGCCCGCATATTCCATAATCACTGGAATATTGATCAAATATCATTGGTCATCTCGTTTCCAACCCGCAAGCACCAAACTTCTCCGATACTCCCACTATTGACTTTCAACTGATGCATCTTGTTCGTTACCACAACCACTCTAACCAGAGAGAAAATACACCCTCCTAAGCTTCCATAACAAACCCATATCTATGAAAACACAGCTCGTATCGCTCGAAGTTTTCGAGAAACAACCATATCGCACTCGCGTCATCAAATCCGGAAATTTTCATCCTGAAAACTGCCAGCTTCGAAAAATGATATCTCCTTAAATTTTTTACCACGTGTAGATCAATAAGTCTTCTATCAACAACCACAAAATCAAGTCGATCCCATGGTTAACAAATCCACAATGAATTTTATTCTACGGCAGCTCCTGGAACTCCGAAATTGAAAGTTCAATCATTCTCCGCAACAAACCCATCGACCCGACCTTGACTCTGTACCCTTCGCGAAAAAATTACCATCATGATGCAACCAGCGTCCCGATTACAAATAACTTCCAAGAACCGAAGAACTTGTGTGCAACTCTTCAAGATACATAGACATATCCATGACTTCATCACGACCAACTGAGTCATCTAGTCTCGATACATGTTGCAAACAAATCCCTAGCCGTCGTTTAAAAAAATCAACAACAAACCGAACTTAGCTGGGCAAACCTCGCGATGGCGACCAAAGGTCTCGCGGTCGCGAGTCGACTATCTCCAGCACCATCGATCTTTTTCTTCTTGCTTCCAAATCACCATCGTGCCCGTAAAACCGAGCCTAAGCTCTGATACCACTTGTTAGGAATTCGGAAGGCCCCAAAAAGACAAGTGATTGATTATAATCACTAACCCACGAACGACAAACGAATAATTAAAGCAAAACGATAAATAAACAACACGGAATTTAACGTGGTTATATCCTAACTCTAAAACACGGAGAATGGTTTACTCCATGGGCGCAAACCAGAGATTTTTCATTATATTTTTCGTGCACACAATATAGGGTTACATAGGGCCCTATTTATAGGGGAACAATAGCTTAGGGAACAAGTAATTAACAATCTGGAAGTTTCTTGGCCGCCCTAGCCTCGCGATCGCGACCCCATACATTGCAGTCGCGATCTCCACCTGATGTCAACTTCCACGTTTCTTCCTTGTTTGTTTAAGCTCATTCACACCTCAACACTTTTATGCAATTTTTATTTTTTGATTTTTAAATTTTAAATTATGTATTTTTTTCTTTTTAGGATTTTAATCTATAAAATTTGTATGTTTTTTTATTTGTATTATTTAAGTAATTTATGTTATTAAAATATCTTTTACTTAATTAAATTTTAAAAAATAGAAAAGAAATATCACCTCAACGTCCCACAGTATCACAACAAAACATTTATCACATCACCTTCTATTTTTTTTCTTTTTCGAAAAACAAATTATCATTTGCACGAAAAATTAAGGTACAACACGAAGATAGAGCCCATTACAATATTGTTCGGCGCTATGATGAACTCGAAAACATGTTTCAAAGATAATGAAACACCTTCTACATTCCGTAATAATGCAACATCATCAAAAATTCCTCCACTAACATATGATCTTATAACAGTTAACATCGTAGGTCATATAAAAGATATTTGCTTACAAAACTTTGCTCGTAGGTCAATATATTACCAGGAAGGTAATATATATGAACCTAAACTAGCTGACAAAACTAATTTGCTCGTAGGTCATTCTGATTCTTATACTTAATTAATATGACACATAAAAGTTATCTAAAGGGGGATGATTCTAACACACACTTTTTTGATCCTCACACACCAATTTAAAGAAATGGGGTATTATTAGAAGAGTAAAAGGTTAAAATAGGTGTGTGAGGATGAAAAAAGGGTGTGTTAGAATCATCCCCTTTATCTAAATATAACTAATAAAAAATCAAATAATATTGAACTTTGACTTTAAATATTTTTGTTGGTTAGAAGTGTCCACTTTGACTTTAAATATTTTCATCAAATATTATATAACACAAACATAAACATTCATAGTCAAAATTGACAAA
This sequence comes from Rutidosis leptorrhynchoides, assembly GCF_046630445.1. NCBI lineage: Eukaryota > Viridiplantae > Streptophyta > Magnoliopsida > Asterales > Asteraceae > Rutidosis > Rutidosis leptorrhynchoides. Next base: position 48,012,069 of record NC_092337.1, on the reverse strand, counting down.
TAAAGACTGTCAAAAGTCAAAGTGCACACTTCTCGTGGGACGGAGGTAGTAACAATTAGGAATTAGTTAGGAGAGTATATACGACCTTTCATATTCATTTGTATAGCTGCAATCACTATCTTACCTTGCGCAATTTTCTTCACTATACATCACCCCTCGCCAACATTATTTTACATACATAATAAATAATAATAGTTGTTACATTAGCTACATAATATTATAATTTAATTACAGTTTAACTTTGTGTCATCATCGATCATCGACTATTTTGAACAAGTAAAGTCAAAACTTACAAAAATACAATAAAAAAAATCAGTGCAATATCCTAAAATATGTCCATCAAACAACATGGTCTCTGCTAGTTTCTGGCGAAGTAGATTTACTCCTTGAGCTAGAAAACGGCAACGAATTCGAACCTGTAGCTTGAGAATTGATCGAACTTGTAGCCATTGTTTTATTAAAGAAAGTTGATGAACATTTATTCGTGTTTGAAGTTGAAGGAAAACTTGATAATACTGGAAATGTATCTCCTAGTTTCACATTCTGGCTCGATTTTTCATTTCCGATTTGTCCTCTTGTTGTACCACTACCAATTATCGACGTTAATGCCGCCTGTAAAACCGATTGGAAATTAGGGTCTGATGTGATTGCCCTTGTTGCAGCTTCAATGGTGTCTGGCTGTAGAGAATGTTGGCTAGCATTTGAAGCTGACATCATGTTCTTATTTTGCATGAAAGAGTGGTATATATTCTCTTGAGGTTGTGATGATCCAAAGTTAAGGGACCCCATTTGAGTTTTCCCATAGTTGAGGGTCCCATTACTCCAAGAAATTGGCAATGCACTAGATTCCAAAGAACTAAAATTCAAATTTGTGGTTGAATATCTTGGAGGGAAACTAGTGGACATCGGTTGTGATTGGTAGCCGTAAGGGGATGACGTGGACATTGTGTTTGAAGTAAGATCAAGCGTGACGGTTGGGCACGAAGGAGAAGGTGTCATCGAAGAATGTGGCAAGTAAATTGGCTTTAACTTCGAGTGTTCGTTAAGATAAAAGTTTAGACCATGAGTAGTGGCACTATGGTTCGGGTTTGAGTTTGATCCTGACGTCGAGGATCCTGATGTCAGCATACTGGCGGCCGCAGAGGTGGTGGATGCCATAGCGGTGGCAGCCACCGGAAGTGGGTGGTTGTGCGTTCCTTCATACGTTGTGATCAAAATAGACATATCTTGAGGACATCTTTGTACCTAAATAATTTATCAAGCGAAAGTGTTGTTAGATACAAATTGAACATCGTAACAACCACTAATGTTATAAGTAACAACCATTAATCTTACTTAATATATTGATCCTAAACAAAGGGTTGCATAGTTTATATATCCTTCATCTCATTGTATCTTTATCTTATGTAGAAAACAATACCTGTTTTCTCACTGGACAAGTTGGTGAAACGGTGCAACGATAATAGGCTCGAGGACAAGGGTTTCCTTTCGCAATCTTTTGTCCATATTTTCGCCATTGACAACCATCATTCATCTACAAAATAAAAACACCAAATTTGGTTCACTTAATTAGTTAACAAGGTTTATAGTTACACTAAACATACATACTATAATGATTGAATGCATACCGTTGGGGTGTCACATCGAACCCTAACAGAAACCCTAGTTTTCTTCGCAGGGTTTTGTTGTGAAACCTCTTGATCATCTGCATTTCTCTTCGGGGTTGGCGGTTTTTGTGGTGTCCAAGTCTCGCCGGTTTCATCCTTAGCTTCTTCCAAGCTATTATCTGTACTCGGGTGAACGGGAGATTCAACTTGTGTGGTGGACGAAAGTTCAAATTTTCCACACTCGAGTCCAAGATCTAGTCCTTCTCCACTTTTCGTTGGAGTTGTAGATCTTTTATCCTTTTTAGCTAGTTCGGTTGACGTTGTTCTTCCAAGACTAAGGCAAACAAGTTCGGATTCATCGTTGATTTGTGGCTCGACGTCTTTATGAATGATCATTGCGGTCGAAGTTTGTTGTTGTTGTTGGTGCATTATATCTTGAAACTTTTTTTGAAGGGCTTGATAATCCTTCATTATTTGCTCTAGGTGCACCCTTAGCCTCTGGTTTTCTTCCCTCACTTCTCCCATTTCCACTTTCGTTAACTCAAACTGTTTCTCGTCCTGCGCCAAATAAACCACTTTAACTGATTAGCCAATTATCACGTATATTACAAACTTTATAATGATAATAATAGCATGGCTAGTTATAAGTTATACTCCGTATATGTTTATTCACGTTCTTTGATCGACTACGTAATGATAATTGCATGCAATATAATTAGTTAACTATACATCTGATTAATTATAATCAGTTAATTATTACATAGAACTCAATTTTAATAATACACAATTTTCATCTATAATCTCAGGATTCATAAACTTTGGCCTAGATATTTTTTAACTGATTTCCTATATTCAATATTCAATACATCCAATTGTTTGAACCATTGAAGTACAACGTTATCTACAACTTGCAGCATAAATTAAATAAACGTATTTATTTAATGTCGTTGTTAGTATATCTATCCTTGGAAAAACATTTTGGGACGGGGTTTAAAACATAGTCCACAGGATCTGATATTTCAAATAACCTACAAGATATTTTATTTCTTTGACTACATTTTTCATCGTCGTCATATATAAATAATACTCCGTAAATAATAAAATAAAGACTCACATAAACAAGGAAAATTGAATTTTGATTATTTCTAGTTCTCCTTTTCTTAATCGAATTGATTTTCTGTAAAAAAATATAGAAATTTTCATACATATACACCATGTATATGCTTAATTTAGTCATATATAACTCTAGAAATTATAGCAAAGTAATTATTAAATAATAAATAATGCTCGTATATATGTATATCCATAATTGATGGATCAGAGAACATTCACATCTTTTGCAGAAAAATTATCATAAAATTTTGAAGACGGCCTTCATACACAATGACCTAAGATTAATAAGGTTCAAGGACGACATATGTAATTACCCTCATGTTAATGAACTTCATGATTATATATATTGCAATAAATTAACTAATTAAAATTCGTGCATATGATGAAGAACAGCTACTTCATATAAGAAGAAAATTGAGAGAAGCTCCAAATCAAACACTAAAAATATAAACTTTATGATCGAAGCAAGACCAACCTCTTGTTTGAAGTCGTTATGATCGTGTCCCTTGTCTTCATGCTTAATTTCGGCTGTTTTTCGAAGATCAACTTCCATGGCTGTCGTCAATAGTAAGTATTCTTTGAATGAATAAAATAAAATACAATACAATTATTTGTAAATGAGGAAAATGTAGCAACTTAGATCTGTTCTTATAATGAAGGGGGCCAGCAATGTTTGACTTGTTGTATATACGTTTTCTTTGTTCAATATTTACTTAATTAATTTTCAAATATGGAAAAATGTCAATGCCCCAATTGCATGCCATCACCTACACATTATTCTTAATTTTACTACTTGTATATATTTATTTCTATTCAAAACAAGCTTCACTTTATATGTCAATTAATTACACAAAGCTTCACCCACAATTGGATATGATATTCATTCAATGTAATGATAAAAATGCGACATGAAATGAGTAAAACATTTTATTTGTCAATTAGCGGATTAAAATATATATGTGTATGAAATAATTACTTTAATGATTAATGTTCCTTTAATGACATAAAATTATCATTAATAAGAATTAAAGTATTGTACAATTCAATATTCTATCACTTGAAATGATCATTATATAATCCTTATGTACGCCTTACGATGGTCCTTAGAAAATTCTACATGATTACAGTTATAATATAGTTTGTTCAAAGGCAGGGAAGAATTAAAAGAAATACTGATAAATAAGAATGTGTTCAGATGACATTATTTTAAAGCTTATATATATGAGTTTAAAAAAAGTAGAGTTTATGATCTGAAATGGTTTATGATTTTTAAGCTTTGTTTGGTAAAAAAATAGAGTTTTAGAACTGAAAAAATTAGAGTTTATGATTTGTACAATTACTAAAAAGCCCTTTATTTCAGTTTACATATTATTATTATTGATCACTTTATTCAATTTACAACAATAAGCTTCAGCTTCAGCTACTTTACCATGCATTTATGAAAATTAATAAATTTTAGCTTATACCTTCAAAAATAAGCTCATGCTAGTTTCGGTCAAACATATCCTTAAATATATATACTCAGTAAAAAATAAAAATTTTGCTAACGAGGTCCGTTAATGCTTTCGCTAACATGTATACAATACTTGTAAACTTTAAAAATGCTTGCTTTCATGTCAGTAAGTAATCGCTCAATACAACACTTTAAAATACATGAATGACAGCTTTAATGGTTGTCTTTGCCAAAATCCGTAAAAATAAAATAATAGATAAGATGTGAGAAAGGAACTTAATTGAAGAATTCAACTTCAACGTTTAGGTCTTTTAGATTATATAAAGAGGTTAGACCCGCAAGAAACGGGCCTATTTGCTGACTACCAATCTATTATTTTATTTTTTATCTTAAATATATTAATTAATAATTAATATTAATTTATGGCCAGTTAACAGCTAAATTTCATAAGGTTGAAGTTTCCTACACAAAGAAAGTCAAACTTACAAAAATCTAAAAAAAAACAAGATTAAAATATGATCGGTCAGAATTACGTCACATTGGTATTACTTTGATTTTATTAGGGTTACGACTTCATATCCAAGTAAAGGTGAAAATGCTTCAGCTCAAAACTCTCAGGTTCTTCGTTCAATTGGTCTTTGCTTTGACTACATTTTAATTCGTTAACATACGTCTTTTGATTATTTGTTGCTTCCTTTGTCACATCTTAAGTGTTTACCGTTAACTTTTCAAAGTTTTTCTTTGTCAACTTTGACCGTAAATATTTTCATTTGTGCTATATAATAATTGATGAAACTTATATGAATGAATTGAATTTTAAATGTGTTTTCATTCCATATAATTTTTATCAAGTATTATATAACACAAATAAAAGTATTTACGGTCAAAGTTGAAAAAGAAAGACTTTGAAAATTCAACAGTGGACACTTAAGATGAGACAAAGGAGTAATTTTTAGTATATTAACTGGTACCGTAAGATATATATTTAGTATTTGAATGATATTATTTATGTATATATCTTAACTTCTTACTCCGTAATGCTTAAACTAATGGATTAGTTTTGGGTTGCATTCTACAAATTTAAAATAGTCAATATAAAACTTTGGGTTAATTAATTTGGTCCGTCAATGTATGTGCAGTGCATTAAGGATAAATGATACGCAGTAATTTTTGTAGGTATGTAATATTGTAAACACATACCCCCTCCATCTCATATTCTTAAAGGCCAACGAATTTTATTAATAACAACGAAATGTACATGATACAAGGACATAGTCATATACATCAACCACTCAAACTCACACAAACAGGCTGAAAAAAATTCAAGACTCACTTGGACATCAAGCTGGGGTAGCATGAGTTACGGTGTTGATAGTACAACGACAAAGCAACCCAACACTCTCCCATTTAGCCCCCAAAAACTTTAACCTGATTGAGGAGAATGAGAAGCATTTACATAAAGTTAAGGTTACAAGAATTTTAGCTAATACAATTCAGGAGTAGCCGATGAGCTATTGCGAGTTTAATCATATAGTTAGATATGATCATCACCATTGATGCAAATGTTTAGCCAATGCCGGTTCTATTTGCTAGTCCAACATCAAAGGATAAGGGATTAGTTATTCACCTTTGCCAATCTAGGGAATGCTTATGGACTCTATTAGAAATCCCTCCGTTTCATAGTCCACAGACAAAAAACATACAGTTTAAGAAAATGTCATAAAAGTACTATACTTTATTTCTGTTACTTTCTAGTTTTACACTTATCTTTTCTTTCTCATTTAATCATATCCATATACATTAAGCGCATAATAGAACTTAAGTTTGTTATTCTTTTTTATTTATTAAAGTGTACTATTAATTTAAAACATCCCAAAATGAAATACAGACTATTGATATGAGACGGAGGGAGTAAGTTAGAGTTGCAATTTACATCTTTTTCCCTGAAAAACGATAATGCAAACAAACGGATTCAAATATCAACAAAGTATAAAATCAATGCAATAACACAAAAAGAAATTAAACTTGTCAACAACACAATAAACATGTGAACAAAATGACCAAGATAAACTAAACACAACCTAGTCAACTAACAAAGTGGACAAAGGTTAACACGGTTAGCAAAGCAAAGTACCAAGGCTACACCTAAACCCGTAGTACCAGACACTAAAATACATTTATGACAAAACACAAAACCTCAATAATAAAACGAAGAAGACCTCCGTATCTACCGAGAATTCACAAATCTTTAAGAGCCACCACAAGAGCACTTTAATTGAAAAATATTGGTCACATCTCAGGAGGAGATCAGATCTCGAATAGGGAGATAATCGTCTAATACAACCCGGAATGCATAACCGAAAAAAGGAGTATAGGAAGACAAAATCACAAAATTAATATGGCAACCAATAACAAGCTACCATCACCACCCCCGCCAAGACAAACGGACAGCCACCACCAATAAGGTGGCTACAAAACCCGAACATCTGGCGGAACTAACAGCAACGACAAAGACACCGTAGCCGCAAAATGAAAAGTGGCCACCATCATGAGACTGTTGAAACCACCATAGTCGCCGACCGGGGCAGCTCTGGTGAATTCCCAAAGCCAAAAAAACGCTCAATAAACTGAGAGATGGGAGGACCAACCACAATAAACAACTACCATGAAAACAATGGTAAAAGGTGGTTATAGTCGTCGAAAACCTCCGCAACCCGCCGTAAAATGGGAAGAAACTGTCGAAGGGAAACGAAAAATGAAAAAAAGGAAAAGAGACAAAAATACGAAAGAGAAAAAACAGGGAATCATGTCATACCTCTAGTGAGATGCCGGACGCCGGTAATGACGCCAAAGTTTTACTAGGGTTTCTGTTACAATTTACAAATATAACTCTGTTTCACTATTGTAATCAAATGGAGTATAACAACTTATTTAACACCCAACAGTAAGGGAGCGTAGTAGAGTACATATAGTAACTTAATTTAGGACCGTATACTAATGGTGTGTTCGATTAACTCTTAATTAAATGATATAATAATGGATGTTGAACCGTTTAAATTTTAGTATGTTGTGTTTGTGCATCTCAATGACAAATATTTTTGAAACATTCATCATAATATACTAAACTATTCGTAGCTGAAATATTGTCTCTTAACCATTCAAAACATCATGAATTTTATGCAAAACATTTTTCATACGATCGCAATCTTATATTTATTCATTTTTATGATTGATACGTTGATTTTATATCATTAATGAATAAAATTATTAGAAAACGTGTTATTATTGATCAGAACGAACTTCTATCAGCTTTTAAATCATTCAAAATGTAAGACCCTAATAATTATTGTACATAGAGTATTATTGGTGTACATCAAGTGTGTGAAGCGTGGAATAATTTGTAAACTGGCAGGCTGTTCTGACCCTTGTGCGCGTCGCGCAAGGTCAAGGGTGCGCGCCGCGCACCCCATCTGGGACAGTTTTTCTGTTTTGTTTTAATTAGAGTTTAATGAGGGGCTTTTTGGTCTTTTCACTTGAGGACGGATCTGAGAGCTTATCAGCTGGTTTGGATCCAATTTTGGATCATATTTCACATCCACAATCACTCTCAACTATCTTAGAGAGAGTGGGAGAGTTCTAGAGAGAGAAGTGGGGTTTTGGAGAAGAAGAAGCTTGAATTGATCAAAAGCTCGAGTGTTAAAGTTGTTCACCTCGTTCCTAGCTATGTTTTGGTTGTTGTGGTAAGTTCTAACTCCGAATTTCAATGTTTGATTTGATATTCAAAGTTAGAGTTTGAACTTAAATTGTTGAGAAACCCATTTAAACTCATGAAGTGAGTTTAGTATTGCTAGTAATCGGGTTTATTGTTGTTGTTGGTGGGTTTTGGGTTAAAAACTGACTTGGCCATGATTTAGGACTTGGAATTGGGTTTAATCACTAGGTTTGGTAATTATGGAAGTGTTGGAACCCATTTTAGTGTATTTGAAAGACTAATTTTGAATTGAGTCAAAATTAGGGTTTATGGGTGATTTTGAGAATGATAAGTGTTTAACACTTGTGTTTGAGTTTAATTTGCATATTAGGACCATTCTCACTCGTGTTAGTGATTATTGGTTAGTTTGGGCGCGTTTTGTGCTTGGAAGTGCAATTGGTCGAAATTGCACTAAGTGTCGTTTTGAGTTGGTCACTCTAAGTGTGTTACTTGTATTGTGATATTGGAATAGGTACATTCCATCGGTGAGTTGCTGATTATTTCGGTAGCATTCATCAAGAAGACAAGGTGAGTGTTAATATCCTATGTGCATATGTATGTGTAGGATGGGTGCGGGTCGGGTGAAGTGGTTCTCGATTATAGAGCTCACTTCACATATAGGTGGAATTGGTGGACTTGTGTAATAGGTCCAATTGGCACGGTTGTGCATTTTGGTTGACCACCTTTGGCGAGGTGCACACTTTGTGTGTACGTTGTGACGACCCAAAAATTTCCGACCAATTTTAAACTTGATCTTTATATGTTTCCGACACGATAAGCAAAGTCTATAATGTTGAGTCTCGAAAATTTTGGAACTATGTTTATGTATTCAATTACATTCGACCAGTTTCGACGATTCACGAATAATTAATTGTAAATAGATATGTATATATATATATATATATATATATATATATATATATATATATATATATATATATATATATATATATATATATATATATATATATATATATATATATATATGGTAATTGAATTCATAATTTGAAATATTATATGTTATTGCTATTAAAATTTAATTATGTAATATAAAATAGGATATTATAATAGTTATTATTTAAAATATATCTATATATATAAATAAAGTATATTAAAAAAATAAATATTAAATAATTGTAATACTCATTTGATGTCCTGATTGATATTAAGTAAGTTAAATTCAAACTTATATGATTTTAAAATAAACGGTGATTCGAAAATGAGTTCTATAAATTTTAGGCTTACTAAAAATGTATTTAGGACCTAGTTATTAAATTTTAACACTTTTTATATTTTACCCAGAATTGAGAGGGACAGATGATGTAATTTTTATTTGATAAATTAATGGTCGAATTTTATACCATATTGACTGAAATAAATAAAGGAATTTAATTTAAAAATTTGGGATTTTTCTGAAAGACTTTTATCCGCCACTGATTATCAACGGAACGCAAATTTCAGTCCGTAAATAAAATAGTAGACGACGACTAACAATTCACACGTTTTAAATTTTAAATTATATTATAATAATTATTATATTATTATTATTATTATTCTAATCTAAAGTTACCGAGATATTTGTAATACATTGAATGATTAACATGAAACGCATCACCTCTATTTTATTTATTATTTCCTGTCAAATCCATTTGGCCACCACTTTTTTAAACCACTCGATGATCATACTTTGTGCAAATGAATGTTACCTAATTATTGTTTCTATTTGACTTACTTTCCTCACAATTAATCTATAAAGAGTATATATGTATACACATATACTTACACTGCAACTTAAAACCCACTACTTCCCTTCTTGTTTCACCACCTTCACCCTAATTAAGAATCACCCAAGAACACCTCTTTAATCGATTCCTGTTTCGGTTACAAATCTTAAACCCACCACCATCTCACCATCTTTATAGATCATCACAACCTTCATAGGATTACCACCGCCACTTTGAAACTTAAAAACTGTCTTCATCAAGCACTACAACCACCACCACAAACCGTAACACCTTTGATTCACCACCACTTCAAACCAATCGGCCACCACCTCCGATCATATTTGACGATTGCTATTCTGTCTCGGTTCAACACAAGCATCACAACACTCACCATCATCAATCACTCTTTGATTCACTTTGGTTGAGAACCATTAACCCAAGGCCTGCAAAATTATTGCTGTTCGGATTCAATCACCACTTGCTCGATACATGGAGGCTGTAACATCCCGCATTTTTCCGTTTAATTTATTTTTAACACCGTATTTTTTTTAAATAATACCTTTCGTTATTTAAATTCGTAGTTTCCGTTGACTAACGTTCATAATATTCCCGTTATTTAATTATAACATCACTCGTTTACTCGAGCGTTTTTAAAATATTCGTTTGGTTAATTCCCGCACCCGCTTTAAACTCGAGGGACCGAGGTTGCCAAGTGGGCAAACTAGTTGACTAGGTCAACTAGTCAACCCACTTTCCACTACCTATTCATTTGATACTTCCACCTCCTCATCCCTTATCCTCTCAAACTCAAGAACACCATTTTCATCTTCTCCATTAATTCATCATCCAAATCCGAATCAAGAAGCAAACATCAAAACAAATTACATATTCGTGATCCTCTCTTCATCCTCTACATTTTGGTACCAATTTTATCACATTTGGGTAACATTTCTAAAACACTAGATTTCTCTAAATTCGTTTTATATACCTGAAATGGTGTTAGTTAGTGTCTATGGCTCAAGTATAACATGAATATATGTTTTGTTTGCTCGATTTGTTGTTTTGGAGTAACTAGCATGAAATTGAAAATGGGTGTGCTTAATCTTTGATTTTGGATGATTTAATGTTGTTTAAATGTTAAAGTTCATGTATTAAATGTGTTACTAGCATCATTAGCTTCAATTTGATGTGTAGGTTGACTTGGAAAAACATCACTAACATGATTATTGATTTTGTGATTCTTGGTTAGGGTTTGATAGCCTTTAAAATGAACTTTTGATGCTTTGAATGCCATGAAATATTATTGGTAAGTGTTTAGTTGGATTGTATGCTTAATTACCTACGAAACGGCGTATTGTATGTAGGTAGTAAGTTCCCGAATCACCAAACCGCATTTATGAACTTGAATGTAATAAATGTTGAGCATTCAATGTGATTTCAGTTGTTGTAAGTGTCAAAGTGATTGATGAAATGTGTTTATCGTTTTCCTCATCAAAATACCTTTCCGATGATATAAGATACATGTTTTGATGGTTGCGAATCATAAATTGTGAATGGTTGAAGTTTGGTTCGTGCATTTGTTTATTGTAGCAAAACAGGGCCTGCATACTGATCTAGACGCCGTCCAGATTCTTGGATGCCGTCCAGGCCTTCAAATCTGGACGCCGTCCAGCAAATCTGGACGCCGTCTAGATGCACTGCCAGGGACTGTTTTGGTTTGCCATTTTACGAAAAATGTATGCTATGCTACGCACCTCTGATTCACATGTAACTTGTTCTAACATGCTCATATATGATTAAAAACCTCAGAAAAATCGTTCGAGACCCGACCCGAACGTGTTGACTTTTTCGTTGACTTTGACCCGACCCAAGTTGACTTTTAATCAAACTTAACCAAATGTTTGTGCAATCGTTCTAACATGCTTTTATATTTGTATCTTGCATGAAAGGTGACAACTTGACTCACATGCTATAGTAATCGAGTTGTAACGAGCCATAGGACTAATTGAACACTTTCACCGACCGTGTTTACCGATATTGATACAACTTACTTGTTTAGGTCAAGGCTAAACAACTTTCATGCATACGTTTACTTTGTGAAGTACATTTATACTCGTGCACTCGAGGTGAGATCATAGTCCCACCTTTTCAACAACTTTTATACTTTTAAATTGTGGGCTGAGAAACATATACTTTGTTACATTCTGTATTACTTACTTTTATGTTTTGAACACAAGTTCGATGAAACAAACATTCCACAGCGAGTTAGAACAAAATCCTCAATTCAATTATCATTAGTTACACTTGCCGGGTGTAAGCGTGAATTTATGTTGTGTGGATCCATACGGGTTTGACAAACCCTCATTCGGACGGTTAGCTACCGTCATTTCGGATGGAATGTATTTTCGAGAAACAGTGTATGTTCTAACACTATTGTGATGGGGTTCTATGGAAGGAAAGTTAAGCCTTGATAATTGGGTGCTCGCGAACCTATTTTGGAATGCAAACTTTTAGATGATCAAATTTATGGAAATACTAAATCTTGTGGTTCAAAAACAACGTTTACAAACACCTATGATTTCACCAACGTTTTTCGTTGACAGTTTTCTATATGTTTCTCAGGTTCATACTTGGCTACTTGATACATGCTTCCACGCACTTCGATTACTTGCTTGGGGTCAAGCATACATGCATACACTCTGATTACTTGCTTGGAGTCAAGCATACATACATACTTACGCTATTTATAGCAACTGTGATTTTAAACTAATTATGTCGCAAGTTATTTTATTCATACTTTATAACTCTTGTAAACTTAAACTTGTCGTCGAACCGTTTGGTAAACTTAACTTTGAAAGTCTTGTACGTTTCAAATGAATGCGACATAATTTTGGTCAAACGCGTCTCATATAGGGACTACGACCACGTAACGGGACATAAGTTAACGACGCCGTCAATGACGATTTTGTTATAGGGATCTAGGATGTGCATTAGTGTGTCTGGCAGAGTCGTTAGGGCGCATTAGTGAATCTAGACTACAACCGGATAGTTAGCCATTGCATTCTGACATACATTGCTATGGATAGCACTTACTTGACTACTTGTGCATTATACTTGAATCACTCTTAGGCAAACTTCTTAATGGTACCAAACTTTCATCATACGAATCGGTATTCTGCCACTTTCTGGTAACCCACGTTAATTTCAAGATTCATACACGCAAGGATGACGACGACTTCATTAGTAACACTAGTTCGGGAACTCTTTCTCCCATGTTGTTATTTCGCCACCGTCTCAACTTACTATCGGTGTCACACCGGTGTTCCTTAATATCTACCACTTCTTGTTACTACCATCACTACTCTAGGTGAGTATCGTCGTCACTACTTATCAATACGGTTGCGTACTATTCGTTATCACGAGTCGTTACTAATTTCGTACCTAAAGACATTATTGTTTGACTTGAACCGCATTGACGTGAACAATCATTTATACACTTTCCTCAGGAAATGCATCTTCAAAGTAGCACAAATTCTTTCGATTAATACGAGTCACGTTAGAGATACCGTTACACTCTATTCATTTTAGATCTTCACGATTGCACGAACTTGAATCTATGGGGTGATGTGGGAATGAAGGTATGAGTTGGTATAATATAACGACACTCGATCAACGTGCTTATAGTATAGTAAGTCATACTGAAAGGACCGCTCCTAATCCACCCGGACGAAGTCTTCAACAGTTGGTCCCATTGCGATGATCGACTCCAAATAATGTCTTTAATATGAACTAATGCACAGCGGAAGGTTTCTTTAATTCCTGAGAATAAACATGCTTTAAAACGTCAACATGAAGTTGGTGAGATATAGGTTTGATGCTAGCAGCGTTATAACTATGGACCACAAGATTTCATATTTTTAAACATAATACACTCGCAAGTGTATGTAAAAGTAGTTGAGCACTTGGTAACCATACTTAACATTTAAATTATCGCAGAATATTCTTAAATAATCGCTACACCGTACCAAGTGTAGTATACAGAAACGAAGTACTGTGCAACCGTTAAAAACTGGTCGTCCAACCCGGTTGGGGTTGTCAGGCCCGATAGATCTATTAACAGGATTCGCGTTTACCTTCCTCATGTAAATATTAGCTACCAAGTATAAAGAAATATGCCATGGTACAACTCAACATAGAATTTATTTTTGATCACTTGTGTCCATAACGTAAATCATAAAATGCATGTATTCTGATCCCAAAATATTTAGAGTTTAAAAGGGACTATATACTCACCATACTGTATTTTGTAGTAAAAATACATATAACATCATTGAACAAGTATAGGGTTGGCCTCGGATTCACGAACCTATATCATTTGTATATATATTAATACACATAATCGTAATCGAATAACTTTATATATATATATATATATATATATATATATATATATATATATATATATATATATATATATATATATATATATATATATATATATATATATATATATATATATATATATAACTTATTAATTATATCATTTTTATATTAAATATATTCATGTTTCATATAATTCTTTTATATAAAAATATTAATTCTTGTTATGTTATATGTATTAAATATATCATTTTTATATTAATAATAATAGTTATAATAATACTAAAATATATTAATAGTGGTAAAAATAATTATAATACTTAATATTATTTATAAGATAATGATGCTATTAATTCTATTAATAATAATAATAATGATATTAATGATAATAAATGTAAATATATTGGTTTTTACTGTTGATGATAATTATGATAATGATTTTAGTAATTACATAGTAATATTGATAACAATTATAATGATAGTTTTTAGTGATATCGAAATGATAATTTTAGTAAAAATGATACTGATAATAATAGTAATCTTTAATAATAACAATACTAATAATTGTAAATATAATAATGGTAATATTTAAAATAATACATATCTTAATAATAACTCTAATATTTGTATAATGATACCAATACTAATGTTTATGAAAATAATAATAATTTTTTTTAATAATAATAATAATAATAATAATAATAATAATAATAATAACAATAATAATAATAATAATAATAATAATAATAATAATAATAATAATAATAATAATAATAATAATAACAATAATAATAATAATAATGATAAGTTAATAATTAAACTACCTTTAAGTGCTTAAAAAAAAATAAACCGCCCATGCCAAGACTTGAACCCGCGACCCCTCGTTCACTGCTAACACTCCTAACCGTTCCACCATTTTAACTTTTCTGTTTTAAATCTCCGAATATAACTTTATAACCCGAAAACTTTTCTGTTCTTGTTCATCTTCCTCACAAACTCAATCGATTTGCAATTTCATTTTAATCTTAATAGCAATTACAAACTTTATTTTAGAAAGTAATATCTACTCAGAAACGATTAACTAAGATTAATTGGATTAAAAAAAATTAAAACCTTTTGTTGCTGCTTGCTGTTATCTCGACAGAAAAAAAATATAAACTTAAATCACGATTTTGAATTTAAAGTTGTTTTAATCCACAATTCCTAAACAAAATAGTTTGTAAATCGTTTTTAGAAACTTTCTAAGTCATAAATTGAAACAGAAACGTTAAGACGAACTTAAATTTCACGAAGAACACTACAGTTGACTTTTTATTTTTAATCTTTGACTCATAAATTAATCTTTGATTTTGCGAATTAGGATTTGAAAGTCTGTAGATAGATTGAGTACAAGGTTCCTATCAAAACTACATTTACACATTTTGAAATTTTAATCGAATTCAAGGTTTCAAAAAAATGAAAACGTGAGCACAGCAGGTGCTGTTCGTCCTTTAATTTCTGTTTAAAATTGAATTTTGAAAAAAAAAATAGTAGTAATAGATAAGAGTGATAATGTACTGAATGAATTTTACAATAACACAAAGTACTTGCTGGTTTTATATTGAATTGATCGTCCTGTATTAATCAAGAAAAAAATGAGAACAGACAAGAAAATAAAGGATGAAGTTGATTGAGAATTTGTTTGATTCAATGATTGTGTCTTGATTTGTACCAAATTAAAGACAGAAACAAAAATATTGCACAGTTCGATCGTGATATACAATCTGAAAATGATTCTGTATAATTTATTAATATTAATTAATATTAAGAATTTGTAAATATAATTAAATGTATTAATAATAATAATATTATTAGTATTACTGGGAGTAGTAAATAAAAATATACTGATAGTAGAAAATAATAACAATAAAATTATTACTAATCAAAATAATACTCATAATAATCATAGGTATAATAATAATGATAATAATATCACTAATAATAATATTAATGATAATAAATAATGGTAATTATAATAATAACTATAAAAATGGTAATGATTATATCATTAATGGTAATAATGAAAATACTGATTTTTAATGATAGTACTTAATAATACTAGTAATCATAAGTTACATGTTTCATTCTTCATATCTATCTACTATATACTCTAATAGTATTAATAATACAATTACTAATACTGATATTAATATTGATACTAATAATGAGAGTAATATGGATCTAATAAATTATGCTTATCAAATTTCATATTTATATATTATGTATTAAGTTAATAGTTTTAATAATACTGGTTTCATTATTAATAATGAAAGTAATATATAATAATTATATTATAACTTGTGATTATATTTAATATATTAACATTACATATTACTAATTATGTAATATTCATATAGCATATTCGAATATTTACTACAATATATATAGTATATTAATTGTAAAAAAATCATATATATATCTATTTACAGAGTCATTTTAACAACAGATTTATTATTTTGTATCATACTTAATATATTTAATTATAATGTTTAAATTATAATTTATTATCTCAAATTATTATATATATACATTTGTGTACATTTATTTATATACATATATATATATATATATATATATATATATATATATATATATATATATATATATATATATATATATATATATATATATATATATATATATATATATATATATATATACACACACACACACACATTTTTTACTTACACACAATTGTTCGTGAATCGTCGAACATAGTCAAAAGGGTAATTGATTACATGAATATATTCAAAACTTTCGAGACTCAACATTACAGATTTTGCTTATCGTGTCGGAAACATATAAAGATTAAGGTTTAAATTTGGTCGGAAATTTCCGGGTCATTACAGTACCTACCCGTTAAAGAAATTTCGTCCCCGAAATTTGATAGAGGTCGTCATAGATAACAATAGGAATGTTTTCATGACGAATATGAGGTAATAATGGAGTTTTATCATTATTGAGATATATAGATAAAACGATTCGATCATGTGAAGCGTACGAGTGAAGCTATCACAAAAGAGTGAAATGAATAGATATGGAATCGTTTTAATTGATGACGTGGCTACTATTGATTTCCGGGATTTAAGGGATTTAAAGAAAATCTTCGTAATAAGATTTGGTTCTTCAGCGATCAGGATTTTTTTTTTTTTTTTTTTGATTTGATTTGATGCGGCAATCTGTTTCGATTTTCTTTGTCGGATATTTCACTATAAATCTACCCCCTTCGTTTCCTTATTTTCATATCTCACACCCTATTCTTTCTCCTCGGTTCATACCTTAAAGTATTCTTTAAAATGCTCCATCCCGTTCTGATTATTGTTATTCTTCTAACTTCCATATCTTTCATTCTTCTTTTTCATCTGTCGCCAGAAGAATCTATTTACTTCTATCATTTCCTTGGAATTATATTGTTTTTAATTCTCCCGTGTCTTTACGTTGCAATTCGTATTGATATACACGGTTTGTAATTTCTGGGTGGTTGTTGGGTTTTATATCCTTCATTATTTTTCGGAGCTTCTTGCTTTCGTTTTCTCTTCCCGACTTCGAGTCAAGCGAGTAATGGTCCGGAATTTCGTAGATATAAAATTCGGAATGAACATAGCTAATGCTTTCAGAAATAAATGGTAATGGCATGATTTTGATTTGTCAAATTATCATAATATTCTGGAAAATACCGAATCATCAAGAAATATTTTCTTGATATGTTTAGAAATTAAATAGAATGTAAGAGTCGTGTAACATGGCACATGATGATGGTACTGTGAATCATCACATTCCATTAGAAACTCAACATTACTTACTGTAATATAATGACGTTGATCAAGTGTCATTATATTATACTAATTCATGCATCAGTTCCCAACACTTCTTCAAAACATTCCTATTTTAAACTTGAAGATTTCAGAATTTAGAAACTAACACAGTTTCTTTTATGTTGTAACGCAGATGTTACAGAGAGATACATGGTCTCAGATAAGAATAGTTGTGAAAATATCTCTAGAAATATAGAGAATATGTATAACGGAAGATATGAAAATATCTTATAATATCTAAGATAAGATGACGATGAAGAATATCATCTGAAAAGGTTTAGAATAAGGAGTAGGGTTCTTACTAACGGTTTCAGTAGGCACTGAATCATTTGGATTCTTTGAAGGCAGGTTCAGTCCATGTGATTTATCCACATCCCTTTTTCATACTTTGCTCAATCCGTTTTCCAGTTCCAAACCTTCCCTTTTTCTGCGCTTTACCAATACACTGTACTTTATCGTCAACTTTTGACTTGTTAAAGTCATTTACAGTTTTTGCTGCTTCATCAGCATTCTTAAAGTTAATGGATCTAGGTCATTGGTTATCAAACCGAGGTGGTTTCAGGAGAATGGTGTTTTTAGATGATTGAACGCTGATGATAACATGATGGAATATGAAAGGTTCCCCGGTAACGATGAGGAAAGCCAATCGTATATATCAGAATTATAATAAGACTTTATTCAAATGAAAGGTCGAAGCTGTTCTGCTGGAGCTGTGACAAAATTGACTACTTTGAAAAGGAATCGTAAGGTTATTTTGGGTAATAATAACGCCAAAGGAGCTAGCACAGATATGTGCTAAACGTTTACTCAGTTTCCGAAATTTTTTTTTTCAGGTGCAT
Source organism: Rutidosis leptorrhynchoides (assembly GCF_046630445.1). Taxonomy (NCBI): domain Eukaryota; kingdom Viridiplantae; phylum Streptophyta; class Magnoliopsida; order Asterales; family Asteraceae; genus Rutidosis; species Rutidosis leptorrhynchoides. Next base: position 47,993,348 of record NC_092337.1, on the reverse strand, counting down.
AACTATATGCATCATTCTTTTCTTCTGTAGATGAAGTACGGTTGGTTCATTCTCTCGATTGAGGTATTTTCAAGAATCATGAAAGGTTTGAACGCAGTATTTGAATCATCAAGATACAATGAGACTTTAAGATGAAATCAAGTGGCAAACTTGAAGAATTGTTTAGTTTCATATGTTATAATCAATATTTTAATTCATTTTAATTGTCCAAAGTTAGGAGTCCAGTAGTTCAATATATTCATATATAATTTAATATATAATATTCGAATTAATTATTACGTATCGTGACCCGTGTACCGGTCTCAGTATTGATCACAACTCAAACCATATATATATTTTGGAATCAACCTCAACCCTGTATAGCCAACTCCAACATTCACATATAGAGTGTCTATGGTTGTTCCGAAATATATATATATATATATGGGTCGATATGATAGGTCAAAACCTTGTATACGTGTCCCGTTATTTAAAGTGCATAAAATAAATAAATATATATCATGACCCGTGTACAATGTATTGTCTCGGAATTAATCCGACGTATTGTGTACATGTGTCTTGATTTAAAGTGCGTAAAATAAATAACAGAAATTAAATGACAATAAATTAAATTGCGATAAAATGTAATACGGAATTAACAGTTAGCTGGGAACAGTTAGCTAGGAACAGTTAGCGTGGAATCTTAACAATATTTCAATTAGTTAATCCGTTTGTTTCTAACAAATTTTATTTGTCCAATGTTTTCTTCGTTATGCCACTTGTTGAATTTTTGATAGATCAAAATCCAAATATGTAATTTGAATGGAAATGGTTATTCTGTGATGAACGGATACGTATATCGGTGGTTGTAAGTAGGATACTAAATGACCATTGAATCAGATTCGAAGAATGTACACTGTAACTTATTAATGTGAGATCTAAATATTCCTCGAGTACTACCTACCCGTTAAAATATTTTCATCATTAACAGTTTGTACGAAAGAATTTTTAATTACAATCTTTATGAAAATATACTTGCATATATATTTTCTTCAGATGTAATCATGGATCTAATGAGTCAATAAGATATTAAACTTATTTGATTTATCGTTAATACTTGATTACATGATCTCTAAAACATTAAAGATTACATAATTACCATGTCGAGAAGATAAATGAGATAGAACGATACGTAAAGCGAAGATAATCGATATAGAATGATATGTAGAACGAAGATCATACTCGAAGTACAGATAGTGATATTGAGGCGTGTGATGTTGATATCCGAGGTACAAATTGTGATGTTGAGGTTTACGACGCGGTTGTGGTTGAGGGTGATATGGGTACTGTCGGTGTTGATGATGGTGGTACGGATTATGCTGCTGGTGTTTGTAACCTTCGCACCATATTCTCCAAAGCCGTCACGCGAGCGCGAAGTTCGTTAACTTCTGCTAGTACACCGGGATGATTGATGGTTGGAGTGAGCGAATGAACAAGATATGAAATATGGGATAGTATATAATCGTGACGAGATACTCTAGAATTGAGAGAGAAAATGGTTTCTCGAACAGGTTCGCCGGTAAGTGCTTCAGGTTCATCGCCAAGAGGACAATTTGGTGGATGGAAGGGATCACCCTCTTATTGTCTCCAATAATTTAGTATATTACGAACCCATCCCCAATTCATCCAAAATAGATGATGGAAGATTGGTTGATCCATTTCGGTGACGCTGCTCTCGGAACCCGAATGGAAATCCATATCGGCGTAGCTGTCGGAGTCGGAGGAATTCGAACTAGATGCGGATTCCATCTTGTATAGTCGGGGAAATGAATTTTTGGTATAGAATAGATTATAGGAGTTAGATTTGGTATTCTTCAATACATAATTTACATATGTATATATAATACCAAAATCCTGTGAATTGCGGAGAATCTTTGAAAAGATGACAGCCAAAGTTAACAGTAACAGATATGCTAAGATATGAATTTTGTCTATACACTTTCGATGCACTAAATGCAGTAAGACGTGTCTAAACTTATGAATGATAAGCAGGCAATTCCCTAAGGATGATAAGTAGATTATTTCCGACTAGATATGATAAGCAAAACTTTTGACATGTAGACACGGTCAAAGTCCAGACTCATTAATGTATCCTAACAACTACTAGTCAGACACACTAATGCAAGACCTGGTTCGCTAAGACCACCGCTCTGATACCAACTGAAAGTTGGGGACGCATCCCACTCAGTGCCTTCCCAGCTAACCGCCTGGTGACCACTGAGCGTACCTCAGACACTGATTTTACGGCCCGCCTCTCGGCAACGTACAGCCAACCCTAATAGGGACCGCGAGGAGTAAGAGCCAATGCTTCGTCACAGGTAACACTGTGAGAACCCCCTCTACGATTAACCCGCTCATAAACGGCATTAAACCAGCTCTGATACCAACTGAAAGGACCGCACCTAATCCACCCGGACGAAGTCTTCAACAGTTGGTCCCATTGCGATGATCGACTCCAAATAATGTCTTTAATATGAACTAATGCACAGCGGAATGTTTCTTTAATTCCTGAGAATAAACATGCTTTAAAACGTCAACATAAAGTTGGTGAGATATAGGTTTGATGCTAGCAGCGTTATAACTATGGACCACAAGATTTCATATTTTTAAACATAATACACTCACAAGTGTATGTAAAAGTAGTTGAGCACTTGGTAACCATACTTAACATTTAAATTATCGCAGCATATTCTTAAATAATCGCTACACCGTACCAAGTGTAGTATACAGAAATGAAGTACTGTGCAACTGTTGAAAACTGGTCGTCCAGCCCGGTTGGGGTTGTCAGGCCCGATAGATCTATCAACAGGATTCGCGTTTACCTTCCTCATGTAAATATTAGCTACCAAGTATAAAGAAATATGCCATGGTACAACTCAACATAGAATTTATTTTTGATCACTTGTGTCCATAACGTAAATCATAAAATGCATGTATTCTCATCCCAAAATATTTAGAGTTTAAAAGGGACTATATACTCACCATACTGTATTTTGTAGTAAAAATACATATAACATCATTGAACAAGTATAGGGTTGGCCTCGGATTCACGAACCTATATCATTTGTATATATATTAATACACATAATCGTAATCGAATAACTTTATATATATATATATATATATATATATATATATATAACTTATTAATTATATCATTTTTATATTAAATATATTCATGTTTCATATAATTCTTTTATATAAAAATATTAATTCTTGTTATGTTATATGTATTAAATATATCATTTTTATATTAATAATAATAGTTATAATAATACTAAAATATATTAATAGTGGTAAAAATAATTATAATACTTAATATTATTTATAAGATAATGATGCTATTAATTCTATTCTATTAATAATAATAATAATGATATTAATGATAATAAATGTAAATATATTGGTTTTTACTGTTGATGATAATTATGATAATGATTTTAGTAATTACATAGTAATACTGATAACAATTATAATGATAGTTTTTAGTGATATCGAAATGATAATTTTAGTAAAAATGATACTGATAATAATAGTAATCTTTAATAATAACAATACTAATAATTGTAAATATAATAATGGTAATATTTAAAATAATACATATCTTAATAATAACTCTAATATTTGTATAATGATACCAATACTAATGTTTATGAAAATAATAATAATTTTTTTAATAATAATAATAATAATAATAATAATAATAATAATAACAATAATAATAATAATAATAATAATAATAATAATAATAATAATAATAATAATAATAATAATAATGATAAGTTAATAATTAAACTACCTTTAAGTGCTTAAAAAAAAATAAACCGCCCATGCCAAGACTTGAACCCGCGACCCCTCGTTCACTGCTAACACTCCTAACTGTTCCACCATTTTAAATTTTCTGTTTTAAATCTCCGAATATAACTTTATAACCCAAAAACTTTTCTGTTCTTGTTCATCTTCCTCACAAACTCAATCGATTCCCAATTTCATTTTAATCTTAATAGCAATTACAAACTTTATTTTAGAAAGTAATATCCACTCAGAAACGATTAACTAAGATTAATTGGATTAAAAAAATTAAAACCTGTTGTTGCTGCTTGCTGTTATCTCGACAGAAAAAAAAAATAGAAACTTAAATCACGATTTTGAATTTAAAGTTGTTTTAATCCACAATTCCTAAACAAAATAGTTTGTAAATCGTTTTTAGAAACTTTCTAAGTCATAAATTGAAACAGAAACATTAAGACGAACTTAAATTTCATGAAGAACACTACAGTTGACTTTTTATTTTTAATCTTTGACTCGTAAATTAATCTTTGATTTTCCGAATTAGGATTTGAAAGTCTGCAGATAGATTGAGTACAAGGTTCCTATCAAAACTACATTTACACATTTTGAAATTTTAATCGAATTCAAGGTTTCAAAAAAATGAAAACGTGAGCACAGCAGGTGCTGTTCGTCCTTTAATTTCTGTTTAAAATCGAATTTTGAAAAAAAAATAGTAGTAATAGATAAGAGTGATAATGTAGTGAATGAATTTTACAATAACACAAAGTACTTGCTGGTTTTATATTGAATTGATCGTCCTGTATTAATCAAGAAAAAAAATGAGAACAGACAAGAAAATAAAGGATGAAGTTGATTGAGAATTTGTTTGATTCAATGATTGTGTCTTGATTTGTACGAAATTAAAGACAGAAACAAAAATATTGCACAGTTCGATCGTGATATACAATCTGAAAATGATACTGTATAATTTATTAATATTAATTAATATTAAGAATTTGTAAATATAATTAAATGTATTAATAATAATAATATTATTAGTATTACTGGGAGTAGTAAATAAAAATATACTGATAGTAGAAAATAATAACAATAAAATTATTACTAATCAAAATAATACTCATAATAATCATAGGTATAATAATAATGATAATAATATCACTAACAATAATATTAATGATAATAAATAATGGTAATTATAATAATAACTATAAAAATGGTAATGATTATATCATTAATGGTAATAATGAAAATACTGATTTTTAATGATAGTACTTAATAATACTAGTAATCATAAGTTACATGTTTCATTCTTCATATCTATCTACTATATACTCTAATAGTATTAATAATACAATTACTAATACTGATATTAATATTGATACTAATAAAGAGAGTAATATGGATCTAATAAATTATGCTTATCAAATTTCATATTTATATATTATGTATTAAGTTAATAGTTTTAATAATACTGGTTTCATTATTAATAATGAAAGTAATATATAATAATTATATTATAACTTGTGATTATATTTAATATATTAACATTACATATTACTAATTATGTAATATTCATATAGCATATTCGAATATTTACTACAATATATATAGTATATTAATTGTAAAAAAAATCATATATATATCTATTTACAGAGTCATTTTAACAACAGCTTTATTATTTTGTATCATACTTAATATATTTAATTATAATGTTTAAATTATAATTTATTATCTCAAATTATTATATATATACATTTGTGTACATTTATATATATATATATATATATATATATATATATATATATATATATATATATATATATATATACACACACACACATTTTTTACTTACACACAATTGTTCGTGAATCTTCGAACATAGTCAAAAGGGTAATTGATTACATGAATATATTCAAAACTTTCGAGACTCAACATTACAGATTTTGCTTATCGTGTCGAAAATATATAAAGATTAAGGTTTAAATTTGGTCGGAAATTTTCGGGTCATTACACATACCAAAGTTCTAATGACACGTGATGGTGATTGGACTCGATCAACCTAATCACCACCATGTGCCATGTACATGACTTCATTTTTCTTGTTTGAATATCCGAAAACTCCGAGAATATTGATAACAACCATACCAGGACACACCTTCGATTATTGTCGAATCATATTTATGCTTCTGAATGAATGACAAATTCTTTCAACTTCAAACATACGTTACACGTGTATACTATCTCGTTTTCGCACAGTTTTACCGACGAACTACAATATGCTTGTTATGCTCACATCGAGGCGGAAATTCTCTCGCATTACACACGTACTTCCGTATAAGGAAATCTTTATTCTAAATTCTCAATGGAGAGAGAGACTCTTCACATTATACTAGTATTCGCCACGAGGGTGAATGGTCCTAACAATCGTTTTCAGAACCCGATAAGAAACTTGCTTTAACAAACATTTTTAAAAACCGATAAATCTTTCGCGGCGGGAAATTCTTGAGAAACAAAAACTTGTTCAAAATATATCTTGAGGAGATATACTTCGTTTCGGATCGAGATCCTCGTTTCACTTCTAGATTTCGGAGTGCCTTACAAAAAGCCTCGGGACCACGTTTAGACATGAGTACAACACATCAACCATAACCCGAAGGACCAAACAAACATACGATTCAAACCTTGGAAACCATAATACGAGTTCATGTTATCGACTTCAAATCTACTTGAGAAAAGTATTTGCCTTTAGCCAAATTCTTTTACTACAATAAGTTTCATTCGAGTATTAACGTCACACCTTTTGAAACCTTATGTGACCGGAAACGTCATTCTCCTTTTGTCGAACCAAGTAAACGATGATCAATTCACCGGGCCCGAGATGTATCATGAACAACCGAGAAATTGTTCAAATCCAAGAAAGACTCAAGACGGCCGTAGTTGCCAAAGGAGCTATACCGATGTTAGACGTAAACATTTCAAATTCCAAGTGGGTAACCTCGTAACATTAAAAGTCGCACCTTGAAAAGGTGTAATTCGTTTCGCGAAATGTAGAAAGCTAAATCCGCGATATTTTTAATCCTTTTGAAATCTTGGGGCGTATTGGGCCCATTGCCTACCGTTTTGAACTCCCAACTCGATCGAATTTCGTTCATTCTACATACAATGTATCAAACTTAAAGACGTGTTTTACCGAACAAGAACTTTTTATTCCGTTCGATGAGCTTACTATCGATGACAAACTTCGATTCCTAGGAGGACCGGTTGAAATTATGAATCGTGAAACCAAACTTTAAAACAACGTAAAATACAGACTGTCAAAGTTCGTTGAAATGCCCAAGGAAGTACCTTCACCTATTCGTAGAATTGAAAACGCAAGATCTCAAGGAAGTAACAACAACTACTACTTCCAACTAAATTTCGGGATGAAATTTCTTTTAAGGTGTGGGTAATGTAACATCCCGCATTTTTCCGTTTAATTTATTTTTAACACCGTCTTTTTTTTTTAAATAATACCTTTCGTTATTTAAATTCGTAGTTTTCGTTGACTAACATTCATAATATTCCCGTTATTTAATTATAACATCACTCGTTTACTCGAGTGTTTTTAAAATATTCGTTTGGTTAATTCCCGCACTCGCTTTAAACTCGAGGGACCGAGGTTGCCAAGTGGGCAAACTAGTTGACTAGGTCAACTAGTCAACCCACTTTCCACTACCCATTCATTTGATACTTCCACCTCCTCATCCCTTATCCTCTCAAACTCAAGAACACCATTTTCATCTTCTCCACTAATTCATCATCCAAATCCGAATCAAGAAGCAAACATCAAAACAAATTACATATTTGTGATCCTCTCTTCAACTTCTACATTTTGGTACCAATTTTATCACATTTGGGTAACATTTCTAAAACACTAGATTTCTCTAAATTCGTTTTATATACTTGAAATGGTGTTAGTTAGTGTCTATGGCTCAAGTATAACATGAATATATGTTTTGTTTGCTCGATTTGTTGTTTTGGAGTAACTAGCATGAACTTGAAAATGGGTGTGCTTAATCTTTGATTTTGGATGATTTAATGTTGTTTAAATGTTAAAGTTCATGTATTAAATGTGTTACTAGCATCATTAGCTTCAATTTGATGTGTAGGTTGACTTAGAAAAACATCACTAACATGATTATTGATTTTGTGATTCTTGGTTAGGGTTTGATAGCCTTTAAAATGAACTTTTGATGATTTGAATGCCATGAAATGTTATTGGTAAGTGTTTAGTTGGATTGTATGCTTAATTACCTACAAAATGGCGTATTGTATGTAGGTAGTAAGTTCCCGAATCACCAAACCGCATTTATGAACTTGAATGTAATAAATGTTGAGCATTTAATGTGATTTTAGTTGTTGTAAGTGTCAAAGTGATTGATGAAATGTGTTTAGACGTTTTCCTTGTCAAAATACCTTTCCGATGATATAAGATACATGTTTTGATGGTTTGCGAATCTTAAATTGTGAATGGTTGAAGTTAGGTTCGTGCATTTGTTTGTTGCAGCAAAACAGGGCCTGCATACTGATCTGGACACCGTCCAGATTCTTGGACACCGTCCAGATTCTTGGACACCGTCCAGGCCTTCAAATCTGGATGCCGTCCAGCAAATCTGGACACCATCCAAATGCACTGCCAGGGACTGTTTTGGTTTGCCATTTTACGAAAAATGTTTGCTATGCTATGCATCTCCAATTCACATGTAACTTATTCTAACATGCTCATATATGATTAAAAACCTCAGAAAAATAGTTCGAGACCCGACCCGAACGTGTTGACTTTTTCGTTGACTTTGACCCGACCCAAGTTGACTTTTAATCAAACTTAACTGAATATTTGTGCAATCGTTCTAACATGCTTTTATACTTGTATCTTGCATGAAACGTGACAACTTGACTCACATGCTATAGTAATCGAGTTGTAACGAGCCATAGGACTAATTGAACACTTTGACCGACCGTGTTTACCGATATTGATACAACTTACTTGTTTAGGTCAAGGCTAAACAACTTTCATGCATACGTTTACTTTGTGAAGTACATTTATACTCGTGCACTCGAGGTGAGATCATAGTCCCACCTTTTCAACAATTTTTATAAATCGTGGGCTGAGAAACATATACTTTGTTACATTCTGTATTACTTACTTTTATATTTTGAACACAAGTTCGATGAAACAAACATTCCACAGCGAGTTAGAACAAAATCCTCAATTCGATTATCATTAGTTACACTTGCTGGGTGTAAGCGTGAATTTATGTTGTGTGGATCCATACGGGTTTGACAAACCCTCATTAAGACGGTTCGCTACCGTCATTTCGGATGGAATATATTTTCAAGAAACAGTGTATGTTCTAACACTATTGTGATGGGGTTCTATGGAAGGAAAGTTAAGCCTTGATAATTGGGTGCTCGCGAACCTATTTTGGAATGCAAACTTTTGGATGATCAATTTTATGGAAATACTAAATCTTGTGGTTCAAAAACAACGTTTACAAACACCTATGATTTCACCAACATTTTGCGTTGACAGTTTTCTATATGTTTCTCAAGTTCATACTTAACTACTTGATACATGCTTCCGCGCCTTTGATTACTTGCTTGGGGTCAAGCATACATGCATACACTCTGATTACTTGCTTGGAGTCAAGCATACATACATACTTACGCTATTTATAGCAACTGTGATTTTAAACTAATTATGTCGCAAGTTATTTCATTCATACTTTATAACTCTTGTAAACTTAAACTTGTTTTCGAACCGTTTGGTAAACTAAACTTTGAAAGTCTTGTACGTTTCAAATTAATGCGACATAATTTTGGTCAAACGCGTCTCATATAGGGACTACGACCACGTAGCGGGACCTAAGTTAACGACTTCGTCAATGACGATTTTGTCGAGTCGTTACAGAGGCTGCTGTTTCCTCTTCAGTTTTGTTGTTCGAAGGCCAAAAACCACCTGCACATTACCGGTATTATTATTATTATTATTATTATTATTATTATTATTATAATTATTATTATTATTATTATTATTATTATTATTATTATTATTATTATTATTATTATTATTATTATTATTATTATTATTATTATTATTTTTTGTTATTCGATCCACAACCACCCAAGCCATCACCACCATCTTTATCAAATAGATCAACCACCATTAAACAACCACCTATGATCACCAAAGACTACAACCGTTTCTGTTTTGTCTGATACAACCAAACCTCACGAATGCATCAAACCACTCACTGTAGCTGCTGCTACAACCCGCCTGTTTCTGTTTTTGTTCACGATAAATTCACAACAAACACCACCCCAACTCCCCTGTTATTACTGGTTATGTTTTCCTGTTCCGACATCCACGCTCAAACATTCTTCAAAATCATGTTGAAAGACTGCTGCACCCTCCTGTTTCACACGACTGCAGCAGCAGCTGTTTTTGTTTTATTCCTGTTACATCAACCTATGTTGAGATGGTAATGTAACGAATGACGAAGACAATAAATAATTGTTTATGGTGACATTATTTTGCTGCAGTCGCTACTTCTATTAACTTATCCTAATTCACAACACTATTTTAATATAGCAGTGGGCCTTCAATTGCACTAACTATTTTTTTTAGTGCAAGTATACCGCTAACTTTCACTTTTAAGATGATAATGGTATGATTAATGGATGATGAGGTAATGGTGTGACGACTCGGAAATTTCCGACTAAATTTAAACTTTATCTTTATATTATTCTGACACGATAAGCAATGTTTGTTAAGTTAAATCTCAAGGATTTTAAACTATGTTTATACATTCATTTAAACCTCGACCAAATTCCAATGATTCACGAACCATTAAATGAACATATATGAATATGTATGTATATGTGTATATGTTATAAATTGAAAATGTTAACAAAGTATTTAAACTTATAATGCTTTATATGAACGTATTTGTTTCAATATGATTATCGACGAAATTAAAAAAAATATATATTAAATGATTGAATTATCAGAAACATTGAATTATGATTACAAGTCTCTGTTGAGAGGTCCACTATGATTTGAGAAAATCTATTCCTCTTAACGATATTCGGAATAATTTGTAAAGCTATTTATAAATAAAAATAAAAAGTGTCATTTACGAAAGTTAGACAAAAGCTAATGGAGAATTGGTTTCCATAATATTCTATTAATCTATTTTTAAACGTACAAAAACGTTTTCAGTTTAAAAAGAACTTTATTATTAAAATGTATATAACCTTTATAAATATCTGGAATCACTTTTGACAACTCATTACTTAACCAGTATAATAAATATAATGATATTTATATTTTATTTCATTAAATATATATAACGATTCAAATTAATATTATATATATTTATACGCGTATTAATTCACTTTAATAATTCATACTTTAATAATTCACTTTAATAATTCATACTTTAATAATTCACTTTAATAATTCATACTTTAATAATTCACTTTAATAATTCATACTTTAATAATTCACTTTAATAATTCATACTTTAATAATTCACTTTAATAATTCAAAAATTTATTATAAATAGAATTCAATAGGTTTCATTATTTCATAGAAACTTAAAAATATATTTCTCTAAACTCTCTCAATCGATTTACATATATATATATATATATATATATATATATATATATATATATATATATATATATATATATATATATATATATATATTTGCTCTGTATTATTTCAAGATATTATTAGTATACATAAAATATTACGACGGAGTGATGTCCGAGTGATTTCAAAATAGTTTTTTGAATGAGTCGAAGCTAAGGAAATTACGGGTTATAGCTATGAAGGTGATGGGTATGGTTCATGGGTATGCTCGTGAGGTCAATCTAGTGTTTATCATCTCCGTTGCGTCTACGTACTTTCCTGCAATATTGAATCTCAATATTGATACGTGAGCACTCATAACTTAACTTTTATATATCAATAGTGTATCCCTGACTAGTGCTCGAGTATATAGGATTATGCATGCTTGTACATTCGATATTGTCCTTAGATAGGTTTGTTGAATTCTGAATTAGATACATATGCTACTGAGATAGGGTATATGATATGCATGTCATTGAAAAGCTAGCCAAAAATTAAGAACTTTTCATTTAGATATCGAATGGTTTCGATGAACGGATTAGAAGTTATAGTTAACTGAATTTTAGTATTATTGTTAAAATGATTATTATTACTATCGTCGTTATTATTTTAATAGAAATATCATTGTTATTATAAAATATCATTATTACTATTATGTTAGTATTATCATTTTATCATAATACCATTTTTAGTAAATATAAATATTGTTATTTTTTTATAGAATAATAATTATTATTATTACAAAATAATACAACTTTTACTCATTATTATTATGATCAATATTATTTTATCAAATAAATAGGGGATACAAAGATATTTTTCACCACGCGTAATATAATTACATTAATAATACTTACCACTATAGTTTTACGATATTAAGTGAACTTTATAAATTTTACTACTTAAGATATATAAAAGTATATTTTATCATATATAAACGTTAATATAAATTTTTATTAATAAATGACTTTTATTATTATAAGATCTAATAAATATATTTAAATATATAAAACGACTATAGTTAAGTTATATAATAAACACGTATAAATTTTAGAAGTCATTTTGGGTCAAGTTGACTTTTGTTGACTTTTGCATATTAGTCTCGAGCATTAGGATTGTGGTACACTATGACTTGACCAAAAATTGTTAGACAAATATTGACCAACATATAAATATATATAATTAATATAGGTTCGTGAATCCGAGGCCAACCTAGCACTTGTTAAATGACGTTATATGTATTTTTACTACGAAATACAGTATGGTGAGTTTCATTTGCTCCCTTTTATATATATTTTTGGGACTGAGAATACATGCGCTATTTTTATAAATGTTTTACGAAATAGGCACAAGTACTAAAACTAATTCTACGTGGGTTTAAACCAGAAATATACCCTTAGTTTGGTAACATTAAACTACTTGTCTATGTATGGTAGGCGCGAATCCTAAAGATAGATTTATTGGGCCTGACAAACCCCATCCTGACTATGGGATGCTTTAGTACTTCGAGGTTATTTTAAACACACCTGATCTGGTGTACTTCAGAGGGTAAAACATGAACGTTAAGGCTTGTTACCGGGTGCCTACAACTTATAGAATACTTTTATACACTTGAGAGTGTACATATATTTATAAACGGAAATCTTGTGGTCTATTAATATATTGAAATGATTGTTATGATAAACCTATGAACTCACCAACCTTTTGGTTGACACTTTAAAGCATGTTTATTCTCAGGTATTAAAGAAATCTTCCGCTGTGCATTAGCTCATTTTAAGGATATTACTTGGAGTCATTCATGGCATATTTTGAAAGACGTTGCATTCGAGTCATTGAGTGCATCAAGATTATTATTATGTCAATTATAGTTGGATGTATTATGAAATGGTGTGCATGCCATCAACTTTCGTTGTAAAGAAAGTTTTTCTTTTAAAAATGAATGCAATGTTTGTAAAATGTATCATATAGAGGTCAAATACCTCGTGATGTAATCAACTATTGTGAATCGTTTATAATGTATATGAACGGGTCCTTTCAGTTGGTATCAGAACGGTGGTCTTAGCGAACCAGGTCTACATTAGTGTGTCTAACTGATAGTCGTTAGGATGCATTAGTGAGTCTGGACTTCGACCGTGTCTGCATGTCAAAAGTTTTGCTCATCATTTTTGTCGAAAATTACCTGCTTATCATTCTTAGTCTAGACACATTTTATTGCATTGATTGCATGAATAGTGTATAGACAAAATTCATATCTTAGCATATCTGCTAATTCATATCTTAGCGTATCTGTTACTGTAAACTTTGCCTGACATATTCCATAAATTCCTCCGTAATCTACGAAACCTTTTGCTCTATATAATTAGAATACCACCCGATAGCCGGAAAATCATTTCATATCGAAAAATTCTTTATTCAATCGTAAGAAATGGAATTCGTCATTAGTTCAAGTCCCTCGGATTCCGAAATGGAATCCCACTCAAGTTCCGAAAGCAGTGTGACCGGAATGGATCAACCAATTAGTCATCATCTATTCTGGATGAATTGGGTATGGGTTCGTAGCCTCCTTAATCATTGGAGACAAGAAGAAGGTGATCCCTTCCATCCACCACATTGCCCTCTTGGCGAAGAACCTGAAGCACTTACCGGTGAACCTATCCAAAACACCATTTTCTCTCTTATTTATAGAGTATCTCGTCACGATTACATACTACACCAAATTCTAGATTTTATTTATCCGCTCGTCCGAACCGACAATCACCCCGGTGTAATAGAAGAAGTCAACGAGCTTCGCGCTCGGGTAGTGGCTTTGGAGAATATGGTGCAAAGGTTACAAGCACCAGCAGTAGCACCAGCAGCATAAACAGTACCACCATCAGCAACACCAACAGTATCATCACCACCACCAACAACAACATCCACATCCCACACCGCAACATCACAATCTGTATCTCAAACATCAACGTCATACACCCTGTAAATATCCAGGAATATCAACAACAACAAACGATGAAGTATTAATTCATAAACTTCATTGAAGAGATATCTCTGCGGCAGTTATGTAATCTCCAAAATCTTAGAGATTATTTAATTGTGACCGTAAATTGGATGAGTGAACGGAGATGGTAGAGTAGAAACTTTGATCGAATATGGTGTACGATTTACAAGCTAGAATTGTTTTACCAACAGCATCAACAGGACCGTAGCATCATCAACACAGTCAGTGCCGTCAGTATCGTCAGAATCAACAGCACCTGTAACATCACAAACTCTGTCAGTTCAAGAATCATTATGGACATCATTAAGAATCAACAACAAATATATTGTATCAATGAGTTATGAAGTATTAACTCATTTCCAATCGAAAGATTTATATGTATATTTTATATGTATAAATTTTTAAACCATAATAAATATTCCCGTACTAAGCTATTATGTGTGAATCTTAACTACTCAGTTAATTCATATTACAAATATGCAATGATGTACGTCCTTCTTCCGCAACTTAACCATCGTTAATTACAATCTCTGTCTCAATTAAAAAAAAATCCAATTCATAATAAATCAAGTGTATTATTCGAATATATGTTTGATTTTACACTTTCATCATCGATGTACTCGAAACTTTTCAAATAACATCATTCGTACCTTGCGAAGTTCACAAGAATTTCATGAAAACCAACAAATAACAAAGTAATGATTCATAATTTCAATATTATTGAAGAAATATTTATGCAATTTATAAAGTTTTAGGGATTACTCAATTCTAATTCCAACCATAAAACAAATGAGTTTAATTTAATATTAACTCATTAAATCTATATTACATCTAAAGAAAATATACACATATATTTTCATAAAGACTGTAATAAACTTCTTTTGTACAAAATACTAATTGTGAATTTTTTTTAACGGGTAGGTAATACCCGAGAGATATATAAATTCACAATTAATATATTACATTTTTCGAAACTGATTCAGCAATCATCAACTATACTCCCTACTTTCACAACAATATCCATTCTTTCATACAAATTAAAACAATCATACTCATTCAAATTCAATTACATATTCTGATTTTGAAATCGCATAATTCAATTCGAAATATAACCAGTATCATCACTCTTAGATTCCTATATCTTTCAAAGCTATACTTTGACTTCAAAAATGTGTTAGAACATCATATGTATTAACGATTACAATATGTGCTCAAACCCTTCGAAATTCCTGAAGACACTTCAACTAAGGAACAATCGAGATGATGATCCAACCACATGTTACCCACAGTTATACACCTGAAAAACTCTCAAAACCCAAGTCATAGTTCGACGCATATCCGTGTCAGACCCTTTGGCATTTATTAGCTAAAATGACTTTTCAATTCCTTTTCAAAGTAGACAGTTTTGTCACAGCTCCATCAAGTCAACTTCGACTTTTTAGTCGGACTAGTCTTATTATAACCTCGATAGATACGTTGAACTTTCGCCAACGTTACCGGGGAATCATTTATATTCACCACATTAGCAATAAACTTACCAACAACTTCACGGATCTTTGACTTTCCAAAAAAAAAAATCATTATAATTATCGAAACCCAATCATATACTCATTCGTACCTTATAACAAGAATTGCCATACCAATTATTGAGAATCGGCAATCAGTATTTTGAAACCTCACAGCATGTCTACATCAACAATTACATATACACACAACGTCTACCTCCAAGACTTACATTCTTTGAATGAGAAATTTCTGAAAAACACCATAAACTGCGAACCAGTTCTCGAAATTTTGAAAAATGCTAATGAAACAGCAAAAACTGTAAACGACCTTAACAGTAAAAAGTTTCATGACAAAGAATAGTAAGGTGGTAAAGCTGAGAAAAAGAGAAGGTTTGGAACTGGAAAACGGATTGAACAGACTATGAAGGAGGCTGTGGACAAATCACAAAGACTAAATCTGCCTTCAAAGAATTCAAATGGTTCAGTGCCTACTAAAGACATTAACGAATACCTTACTCTTTATTCTAAACCTTTACAGACAAATCTTCATTATCATCCATCAATATTAGAAATTCTAAGAAATTATCATATCTTTCATTATAAATATCCGCGATATTTCTGAAGATATTTTCACAACTAATCTTATCTGAAGTCATTTATCTCTTTGCGCTATCAGTGTTACATCGTATAAGAAACTATTAGTTTCTATATTCTATAAACTTTCGAGTTTAAATTATGAATGTTTTGAAGTAGTGTTGGGAACTGAAGCATGAGTTAGTATAATATAATGACACTTGATCAACGTGATTATATTACAGTAAGTCATGCTGAGTTTCTAATGGGACATGACTATTCACAGACCATGCCGTCATCATGTTCCATGTTACACGACTCTTGTATTCTATTTAATCTCTAAAAATATCAAGAATATAATTTTCTTGATGATTCGGTCTTTTCAGGGTATTCTGGTAAATTAACAAATCAAGATCGCGCCATTACCATTTCCTTCTTAGAACATTAACTATGTTCATTTTGAAATTCATATCTGCGAATATTGGACCATTACAAACGTTGCTTAATCGCAAGAAGAAGAAACGAAAGGACAAAACTCCAAAATAGAAATTGGAATATAAATCGCAGCAAATAGAAGGGAGCATTAACTATGGATGTCAATGATTATAGAAGACAAAAGCAGGGGCTTTGAAATATAGGGGATAAGGGAAGATATAAAACTCAACAACCACCCAAAAATTATAAACCGTATATATCGATGCATATAGCAATATAAAGACACGGAAGAACTAAAAACACTATAAAACCGAGAGTATAGTAGAAGTAAATAGATTCTTCCGGAGGCAGATGAAAAAGAAGAATGACAGATATGAAAGTGAGGAGTATATCGAGAATCAGTACTGGATGAAGCATATTGACAAATACTTTAAAATATGAGTTAAGGGAGAAAGAATAGAAGGTGTGAGTTGTAAGGAAACGAATGAGGTGGATTTATAATGAAATACCCGACAGAGAAATCAAGATGGATTATCGTATTAATTCAAAGAGAATCATAATCTCCTTAATCACCGAAGCATCAAATCCAACATAGATTACAAAGATTTTCTTTAAATTCGGAGATCAATTGTGATGACGTCAAAAGATATGACGAATCACTATAATCTTATTTCCTTCATTTACGATAACTTCCCTCATACGCTTCGAGTAATCGAATTATTTTATCCATACTTCTTAGACATGATAAAACTTCATAATCGTTACGTCATAATAACATTCTCATTGTTAGCCATAACGACCTCTATCAAATTTCGGGGACGAAATTTCTTTAACGGGTAGGTACTGTGACGACCCGGAAATTTCCGACTAAATTTAAAATTTATCTTTATATTATTCTGACACGATAAGCAATGTTTGTTAAGTTAAATCTCAAGGATTTTAAACTATGTTTATACATTCATTTAAACCTCGACCAAATTCCAATGATTCACGAACCATTAAATGAACATATATGAATATGTATGTATATGTGTATATGTTATAAATTGAAAATGTTAACAAAGTATTTAAACTTATAATGCTTTATATGAACGTATTTGTTTCAATATGATTATCGACGAAATTAAAAAGATATATATTAAATGATTGAATTATCAGAAACATTGAATTATGATTACAAGTCTCTGTTGAGAGGTCCACTATGATTTGAGAAAATCTATTCCTGTTAACGATATTCGGAATAATTTGTAAAGCTATTTATAAATAAAAATAAAAAGTGTCATTTACGAAAGTTAGACAAAAGCTAATGGAGAATTGGTTTCCATAATATTCTATTAATCTATTTTCAAACGTACAAAAACGTTTTCAGTTTAAAAAGAACTTTATTATTAAAACGTATATAACCTTTATAAATATCTGGAATCACTTTTGACAACTCATTACTTAACCAGTATAATAAATATAACGATATTTATATTTTATTTCATTAAATATATATAACGATTCAAATTAATATTATATATATTTATACGCGTATTATACATACATAGTTTTTATACTTTTACTATACTTTAACTTTACTTTTACTTTACTTTTACTTTACTTTAACTTTAATAATTCACTTTAATAATTCATACTTTAATAATTCATACTTTAATAATTCACTTTAATAATTCATACTTTAATAATTCACTTTAATAATTCATACTTTAATAATTTACTTTAATAATTCATACTTTAATAATTCACTTTAATAATTCAAAAATTTATTATAAATAGAATTCAATAGGTTTCATTATTTCATAGAAACTTAAAAATATATTTCTCTAAACTCTCTCAATCGATTTACATATATATATATATATTTGCTCTGTATTATTTCAAGATATTATTAGTATACATAAAATATTACGACGGAGTGATGTCCGAGTGAATTCAAAATAGTTTTTTGAATGAGTCGAAGCTAAGGAAATTACGGGTTATAGCTATGAAGGTGATGGGTATAGTTCATGGGTATGCTCGTGAGGTCAATCTAGTGTTTATCATCTCCGTTGCGTCTACGTACTTTCCTGCAATATTGAATCTCAATATTGATACGTGAGCACTCATAACTTAACTTTTATATATCAATAGTGTATCCCTGACTAGTGCTCGAGTATATAGGATTATGCATGCTTGTACATTCGATATTGTCCTTAGATAGGTTTGTTGAATTCTGAATTAGATACATATGCTACTGAGATAGGGTATATGATATGCATGTCATTGAAAAGCTAGCCAAAAATTAAGAACTTTTCATTTAGATATCGAATGGTTTTGATGAACGGATTAGAAGTTATAGTTAACTGAATTTTAGTATTATTGTTAAAATGATTATTATTACTATCGTCGTTATTATTTTAATAGAAATATCATTGTTATTATAAAATATCATTATTACTATTATGTTAGTATTATCATTTTATCATAATACCATTTTTAGTAAATATAAATATTATTATTTTTTATAGAATAATAATTATTATTATTACAAAATAATACAACTTTTACTCATTATTATTATGATCAATATTATTTTATTAAATAAATAGGGGATACAAAGATATTTTTCACCACGCGTAATATAATTACATTAATAATACTTACCACTATAGTTTTACGATATTAAGTGAACTTTATAAATTTTACTACTTAAGATATATAAAAGTATATTTTATCATATATAAACATTAATATAAATTTTTATTAATAAATGACTTTTATTATTATAAGATCTAATAAATATATTTAAATATATAAAACGACTATAGTTAAGTTATATAATAAACACGTATAAATTTTAGAAGTCATTTTGGGTCAAGTTGACTTTTGTTGACTTTTGCATATTAGTCTCGAGCATTAGGATTGTGGTACACTATGACTTGACCAAAAATTGTTAGACAAATATTGACCAACATATAAATATATATAATTAATATAGGTTCGTGAATCCGAGGCCAACCTAGACTTGTTAAATGACATTATATGTATTTTTACTACGAAATACAGTATGGTGAGTTTCATTTGCTCCCTTTTATATATATTTTTGGGACTGAGAATACATGCGCTATTTTTATAAATGTTTTACGAAATAGGCACAAGTACTAAAACTAATTCTATGTGGGTTTAAATCAGAAATATACCCTTAGCTTGGTAACATTAAACTACTTGTCTATGTACGGTAGGCGCGAATCCTAAAGATAGATCTATTGGGCCTGACAAACCCCATCCTGACTATGGGATGCTTTAGTACTTCGAGGTTATTTTAAACACACCTGATCTGGTGTACTTCAGAGGGTAAAACATGAACGTTAAGGCTTGTTACCGGGTGCCTACAACTTATAGAATACTTTTATACACTTGCGAGTGTACATATATTTATAAACGGAAATCTTGTGGTCTATTAATATATTGAAATGATTGTTATGATAAACCTATGAACTCACCAACCTTTTGGTTGACACTTTAAAGCATGTTTATTCTCAGGTATTAAAGAAATCTTCCGCTGTGCATTAGCTCATTTTAAGGATATTACTTGGAGTCATTCATGGCATATTTTGAAAGACGTTGCATTCGAGTCATTGAGTTCATCAAGATTATTATTATGTCAATTATAGTTGGATGTATTATGAAATGGTGTGCATGCCGTCAACTTTTGTTGTAAAGAAAGTTTTTCTTTTAAAAATGAATGCAATGTTTGTAAAATGTATCATATAGAGGTCAAATACCTCGTGATGTAATCAACTATTGTGAATCGTTTATAATGTATATGAACGGGTCCTTTCAAATGGTGATGAGATAATAAAGAATACCAGCGTAATTTTTTTTGCTGTTCATAATATTAAACTAAACCCACGAAATTGTATTGGGCCGTATTCTGTATTGGATTTTGATGATTCAAAGACGATTGGGCTATTATTTTCTAAATGGACTAAAAACATCCTAATCTTAGTGGGTTTGATTATGGGACGAAAATAATGGTGATCGAGCCTGTTAAAGATGATGATGCATTGTTTATGATAATACGGTTATAATAATGATACTCGAATTAATGATGAAGGTGATAGTATAGAGGATGATGGAGATTGATGTTGGAATGATAATAAAACCGTAATATTGGATGATGATGTTTTGATGTTTCATCAAAGAAGATAGTGATTAGGTAATGATATTAATGATGGATGCACGATGATGATGATAATAATGATTAAGTAATGATAAAATGATCTAGTTTTGATGATGATGATAAGGAAGTAATGGTGATGATAGTATTTCTGTGATGATGATGAAGATGACGAGAGAAGTTTGATGATGACCGAAGGTTGTATAAATGACAAAGCCCGATGATTATGATAACCGTTGGTTTTGATTATGATGATACTGATAGGTCAGATCATGTTGAGATTGAGAGAAAAGATAAGATATAGTGAGATTCGGTATATAGGAAGAAGACTCGGTATGAGAGAGAATTGGTACAAATTAAATTCCACAGCTTCTAGAACTCAGTTACAATGCAATGGCTATCTAATTAGGACTACATAGGTTCCTTATATAGCCCTCTTCTAAGGAACCTTCATTTAAGCTTAATTCACATTAACACTATACAACTTCGGGGTCCTAACAATCTCCCCCTTAGTGTTAAATGTGAACTTTACAATATAATCCTATCGAAAACTAAAGGAACTTTGTTCCTCTGAAGTGAACTTTAGATTTGAATCCCTTGAGATTCTCATATCTTCGTATATTCACTCTTGTTTTGAGACGACTTTTCAATCTTGTGAGAATGTACTTGACAATCTCATTATTTTCAGTTGAATAGCAGTTATTGATCAGTCTCCATCTCATGTATTTGAAAGCATACATCAACGTTCCGTCTGAGTATCTTCTGAAATCTGAGACTCTGATAAAGATCTTTGTATAGTGAGAATTGATAAATGCAAACCCATATGGACAGTCGCTCACTTCAAGTAAGGACATGTATCTTAGCTCTTCAATCACTTGATTTGGCGGTTTGATTCCGAGCTTTTTGTGTCCAGATTCCAATCCCATTTGAAAATCATGAACAGACATCCATCTCATCGAATCAAGAATAAACCTGTAGACTGCCTTCATTGCAGTAGCATGATAAGTTGTTGCAGATTCATTCAAGTTAATCAAATAATTGTAAATGAAAATAATGTCGTCCATCTTCAGTTTATCAAAATCCGCTTCTGGAAACTGATAATCCTCATCATCCATTCTTGTAACATGAAACATTGGCATCTTCACTTCATCCTTATTAATCATCAAAATCTTATTTATGCTTTTGATCTCTGAATTCCGCTGAATTTGAAGTTTCTCTTCATTCTTTAATTTAAATTTATTGCGAACACTCAGATAAGCTTTGAGATATTCTGGTTTCTTATGATATTTCCATGCACCCAGAACACTCATTGATGCAGAAAGGACAAGATCAGAATCACCATAGATTCTATACGCTTGTTGTTCAATGAATGGTGAACGAAGAATCTTTTTCTCTTCATCCTCACTTAGTTGGTAATCAGCATCACGCTCAAGAACAATCTCTGCAGTTTGAAATGGAACATTCAAATCAGGAGGAGTCGTAGTATCTTCTTTGCCATTAGAGAAAATCTCCTTTTCGAAGTGTATTCCGAATTCATCAGTTGGAGATGTCAAGTTAACAAATTGATGATTATTGAATTCATTGGCGATACTCGATGATCCCTTCAAAATATCTTCAATGTTGTCAAAATTTTGATTGTTCTCTTGAGATGACTTATTCTCTGATTGATCAGCTGTATCCATAATCATTAACATCCCTGAGTCACCCTCTCTATGACTTTCTGATTCATCTAGAAAAATTTCACACTACTGGATTTCCTCAATTTCATCACTATCGGAATCAGATATATCAACAACATCTTTATCCTTCTGTTGACTAGATGTACCAGCTTCATAACCACTGGACCGATGACCATTTTATCTATTCTCCCCCTCATGAAGATTGTTGGGATCGAAATCATCTTGATCAGGCATGTGAATTGGTCCACGTGACTTGCATGGAGAGAAAGGATACACTATCCTTGCTTGCTCAAGATAAATCATCATAGTCTCGCGAACTTCATCAAGATCAGTCTGTTTAGCAAACTCGGCAAGATAGAGCTCCTCCACCTCATTGTCAGAGAGATACTGTAATCCATATCTATTTGAAATCCGAGAAGGTGACCCAGTTGGTGAAACAACGATGTAACCATGAACAAAAGCAGCATCAACAGCATCTGTTGAAGGCGATGTCGATGAAAGTGTTTGAGTTACCGTGAGGGCAGGTAAGGATGATTGTGCGGTATTATTCTTATATGTAGAGCTGTACATACTACTAGTCAGATTCGTGATATCCCCTTCTGATGGAGGTTGGGTAACAACCAGAGTTGTCACCGGCGAAGTTTCTTTCGAAGCATCCGCCTCCATGACTTTAGTCTCATGGGACTCTGACAGAGTAGCAGAACTACCCGTCGGTTTAGCTCTAGCAGAGATATTGCTATCTCTGACTCCTGAAATCATTGATATACCATGAGGTGGTAAATCTCTTTCAGTTAAAGACTCTTCCTCCAGACCCTGAGATTCAGAATCCGGAAGAGAAGTGGTTTGATCCAATGAATCACTTTCATGAATCAAGGGATCAGTATGCTGGAAGTCTGATAAATATCCCGAAGGATTGTCATGTTGACTCGTTTCCATGGGATGCGGCAGATCTCCCTCATCAAGATAAGCCGGACCTCGAGACCCTGTTGTACATTGAGGCACAGGAGGATTTCCAGCCGATACGCAGGGTGCCTTTTCAAGACTTTTCAGGTCCCCTTCGGCCGTTCTGGACTTCAATGATTGAGTTTCCTCAATCGATTGAGTCAACGCAGACTTTACTGTAGAGGAAGACTTCACTTCCTTAGATGCCGAAGCACCTTGCTTTGTAGGATTTATTATTAAGTCCTGTTTAGATTGGATGGGCTTAGTGGTCTTTTTACTATCCGTGCGTTTAGATCTCTTGCCTACCTAAACTTGCGCTTCATTTAGTGTAGGGCTTACTGTTATTATTGGATGTGATACGAAGATGGGTGAGGGTGACCTAATTGGTTCTAGGTCATGGTCCGTATCACCAACGGTAGTAGTAACTGTTTGGCGGACGATAGGTGTCGAAGTCCTAGATCTAGTTACTCATTGGGTTAGCGGAGTCTGAATCATCTCATCAGGTATATATCGAGTTCTCTTAGGAGAATGTTCGGGAGACGATTCAGATGCTGTTGTTGAAGTGTCGGTGTCACTGCTCACTTCGGGTGTTGTGGAAAGGGTTGGTTCAATTCTAGTTGGACTAGGTTCCCTGATCCTCACGGGTTGAGCTTGGTGTGCTGCCCTAGATCGTTTAAGGTTCACCCTAAGTGGAGGATTAGCTTGCCCGGGTAATTGAACTACAGGTTCCTCTACAACCTCTGGGGCTGGAACCACGGCGGGTTCAACTTGTTCTTATTGTACCGGGTTCGGAAGAGGTATTCCTACAGCCTCAAAATAAGAACGCATACGAGCGTCTTGGGGTTCAGCTAGCCTCACTAGCCAATTTAGAATCGGCGTAGTGAATTGATTATCAGATACCATCGGGGTATTCATCTTCAGCTCCGCAAATCGTTTCATCTGTAATCCATGTGTACCTGGTACAAATATATTTGCATTTCTACAAGCATTTATAGCATCATGGATAAAGATACAGAAAAACCTTTCGCAAGGAATGTATGAACCCCTTGGTTTATCAACTTGAGCTTGAACTAAATCCCATATTAGTTCTGCATAGTTAGGAGTTTCTACTCTTATGAAAGAGTAGAACAACTTCAGTATTGGCACAGTCAGGCTGTCGGATCTACTCCTTGTCATCAGCAAGCATCGGTTGATGATTGAGAAGATCACGTACCACCTTGAATGCAGATATTTCTTCTGAAACTTAGCTGGAGGATCATTGCGGGCTCCAACATAACCAAGATCAAAGACAGATGACATCATCTGTTGAGTAGCAGGAAAAGCAGGAGCATTCTGCACAACAAGAAGTCTGAATATCCTCCTGAAATCAGCCTTAGTGATACTCCTCCTCCCTTGAACTCCTCTCAGTTGAAATTCAAAACGAGCTTGTGTTCCCTCTGGATTTTCAGCAGTAGGTTGTCTAGCTTCCACAAACCTAATTGTTCTGTTAAGTAGCTCCAGATCTGTTACAGGTACACTGACTGTAGAGTTTAGAGCAGACCACAGAGTGTGCCTCTCTAGAATTGCAGTCCAGTAATTGCAGGGAATGTTGATTTCAGAGTTGATGAAGTGATTGTTTGTCATTTAGCTGTATAAATAAGAAATAGAAGACCACAAGATATTTAACATTAAGCATATATCTCTATTCTTATTTACCTTTGAAATCCTTTGTATATGTTTTATCTTTTATATTTTATGATTTTTATGGTTTTTCTAAGATATAAAGATCCTTTATTCTCAAATATGAATAAGTAATTGACAATCATGACATTCATATGATATTCATCACAATACAAATTCATCATGCAAAATCAATTATATAACACAAAGAATCAGAACAACACTTGATCAATTTTTTAAACACATTTCAAGCAGATTCGGTAGTCATGAAAACTTGAGATTTTGTAACTAAATAAGCTTGAGTTTTCAGATCAGAAAGATATAGAATAAACATGTTAAGTGTTTGAAGATAAAAATCAGAAATTTTCAAGGTACCAAAAGTCAGATTCGGTATCAAGAGAATAACAGATTCGGTATCTCCAAAATTAACATAAAGACACTCAAACATGCATATTCTATCATGTAAAATCACAACCATAATCAATTAACCACTCAATTAGAAGCAGATCAACATGTTAGTCATATGAACAGACTCGGTACTGTAGATAGAACATATTCGGTAGATACAGAATCCATCAAACAATCAATTAAGCATGTAATCAAGCTTGGTCAAATGATAGATAAATCAATATAACTCAGAGTAGACAAGAATTCATGTTAATTAACCAAATCAATTGAGTTTAATCAAAGATTAAAAGAATACGACTCAGACTCGGTATAATCAACAGAATTTCAAAATTAAGGGTCACAATCTAGTTATTTTTGATCTTTTCTGGTTGAAAAACATTTAATTATCTCAGATCTACACGTATGTATCTAAAGCAATGATTAAAATGAAATTATACCAAAGATTTGAAGAAACAGAAGAACGGATTCGGTAGATTAGGCAGATTCGGTATGATCAGTAAGACTCGGTAGGTAATTAAGCACAGTAAGAGAGTTGTTTGACTTTGACCCTCCTTTTATAGATACCGAAGATAAAATACCGAATGGGCTTTACCGAATGGGCCTATTTTACCGAATACAGTCCACTTTTCAAAACTTTATCAATTTAACTTCAAAATCTTGACAAATTGACTTTTCCTCTTAAAATTCATTTTAATCTTTTCATGAAAAACAATTCTGAGACAATTTTTGAAAACCTTTGAACTTACCGAATCTGTACTGTTGGATGTCAGATTCGGTATAATACTAAAAATAGCATTTATTCAGTAAAAATCAAATATTTTTTTGGATTTTATCTTTTCCAATTTTTATGAATTTTCCAAAATAAGATTTGTACTTAAAAGAACTTTGAATTTGAGAACAAAGTACAAATCATCAGTGATGCCAATTGTTAAAACGGGTTGCATACTGAGATGTATACAAGCCTTAGTGAATTATTTCAGATATAAAACAAAGAATTTATGAATTCACTTTTGAAAAACAATATTTTTGAGTAATTTTCTCATTTTCTCCCTTTTTCTCCCCCTCAAAATATGATATACGAGAAAGTAAATCAGCATTTTGATAAAATTACCCAGAAAACGAATTAACTCCCCCTTGAAATATGATATTAATGAGTTACCTCTCCCTTACATAACCATTGAACAATTATATCTAGGAAGTTATCATAAATCTAAAGGCTCTCCCTTAAAAAATGATATTCAAAGCATATGAAAGTAGTTGCTCCCCCTAGAAAGTATCTACTCTCCCTAAACACAAAATCCTATGAATAAGTCCCAACAGATCTAAGGAATATCAAGCACTATACTCTACCATGCCAATCTCTTTGATCAAGAACTTTAGCCTAAGTTCATCTAAAGGCTTAGTGAACATGTCAGCTAATTGCACTTTGGTAGGCACAAAGTATAACTCTACATCCCCTTTCTCTACATGGTCCTTAATGAAATGATAGCGAATATCTATGTGTTTAGTCTTAGAATGCTGGACCGGGTTGCTTGTTATTGCAATAGCACTTTGTGAATCACAGTAAATCGGGGTCTTTGAAAACTTAAAGCCATAGTCTGAAAGTTGAATTTGCATCCACAAAACTTGTGAACAACAATGAGCTGCAGTAATGTACTCAGACTCAGCTGTTGATAAAGACACACAGTTCTGCTTTTTGGATGACCAACCAACTAGCCTATTCCCCAACATCTGAATTGATCCAGATGTGCTTTTTCTATTAACATGGCAACCGCCATGATCCGCATCAGTGTAAGCAGTGAGATTGAAATCGGATCCATGAGTATACCAGATCCCAAGGTTAAGTGTACCTTTAAGGTACTGAAAAATCCTAACAACCGCTTTGGAATGAGATTTCTTAGGGTTTGACTAAAAGCGGGCACAGACAGTTACAACAAGTGTAATGTCGGGTCGACTTGCAGTCAGATACATTAAAGAACCAACCATGCTTCGATAAAGTGTAACATCAAAGGGTTCCCCATTAGTATCAGCATCCAGTAAAGTCCTCATTGGGGTTGTCATTGGTTTTAAAGCAGTCATTTTAAAACGTTCTAGCATATCATTGATATACTTTGTTTGACAGAGAAAAATCCCGTTTGGTAATTGTTTTACTTGTAACCCCAAAAAGAAATTTAACTGGTCAAGCATGCTCATTTCGAATTTGTTGGCCATAAGGTCACCAAATTCTTTGCATAAGGCCGGGGACGTGGAACCAAAAATAATGTCATCAACGTAAATTTGAACCAAGAGAATGTGACCGTGGTGTTTACGGATGAATAGCGTTGTATCAATCGTTCCACGAGAGAAGCCATTGTCCAGCAAATACTTTGTTAAGGTCTCGTACCATGCACGAGGTGCTTGCTTCAGACCATATAAAGCTTTCTCCAAGTAGTATACGTGATTTGGATGAATGGGATCGACAAAGCCTTCTGGTTAATCGACATAGACTTCCTCTTGAAGATGACCATTCAGAAAAGCAGTTTTGACGTCCATTTGAAACACCGTGAACTTCATGTGAGAAGCAAATGCAAGGAAAAGATGAATAGCCTCAATCCTAGCAATCGGGGCAAACGTTTCATCATAATCAATACCCTATTGTTGTCGATATCCCTTGGCCACAAGACGTGCCTTATTCCGAACCACAATTCCATCAGAATCCTTCTTGTTCTTAAAAATCCACTTAACCCCTATTGGTCGTTGACCAGTTGATCTTGGAACCAATCGCCATACTTTCAACCATTCAAATTGATTGATCTCTTCTTGCATTGCAACCACCCAGTTCGGATCTAGTAATGCTTGAGCAACCGTTGTTGGTTCAATCTTACTAAGAAAGGCAGTATATAAACACATATTCCAAATAGCCCTTCTAGTTGAGACTGGAGCAGATACATCACCAATAATAAGATCTATTGGATGACTTTTAGTCCATCGGTTGTGTGGAAGAGGTTGTACATCAGTGGTATCCATTGAAACATCAACCATTGTTGACGTTGAGCCTTGATCCGCTTGATCTGATGTAACGTTATCTAATGGATTCAATTGAGTATCTGGAGAAACAGCTGGAGTTGTATCAACTGATGAATCTTGAATTGGTTCAAGATTATCAGTAATAGGAGGTAGTAGGGAGGATGAAGAAACAACAGGTGAATCAGTTGGTGTTGTATCTTCATCAAAAAGACTTTGTTGAGTCTCCACAGTAGTTGACTGTGACGGTGTAACCGGTACGGCTTGAACATTTGAAATCCGTTGAGGAGCATAAAGACTATCAAACAAGATATCCAGTTCCTCTGATGTAACCGTAGGAACACCCTTCGTTGAGAAAATTGAGTTTTGCGCGGAAGAAGAAGTAGCCAGGTTAGGATCGGGTTTTGAACTGAGTTGTTCAAAAGCCATTCCTGAAAATTCATCGAACTTGACATTGATGCTCTCTTTAATCGTTTTTGTCCGTTTGTGATAAACCCGATAAGCAACTTTGTTCGAAGAATATCCAAGAAATATGGCTTGATCACCATTTGGATCAAACTTTCCGAGGCTGTCAAAATCGTTAAGCACATAGCATATACAACCAAAGACACGGAAATATTTGACATTCGAGCGTCTACCATATAATAACTCATATGGAGTTTTATCAAAACGTTTATTAACAATGCAACGTTTTGGGTATAGCATGCAGTTGAAATGCCCCCCCCCCCACATTTTTGGAGGTAGTTTGGAGTAAGCAAGCATCGTTCGAGCTGCTTTGCATAACGTACGATTACGTCGTTTGACGACTCCATTCTGTTGGGGGGTCCAAGCAGCAGAGAACTGATGTTCAATGCCTTGGTCTTTCAAATAACTATCAAGCAGGTCATTCTTAAATTCCGTCCCATTATCAGTTCGAATGCTCTTAACATGTTTGTTAAAAGAGCGTTGAGTCTTTTTAATGAACTCAATGATAATGGCGGGGGTTTCTGACTTAGTTCGCAAAAGAAAAATCCATGTAAAACGAGTATAGTCATCGACAATGACAAGCACATGTTTCTTGCCACCGAGGCTAGAAATACGCATGGGTCCACATAAGTCCATATGCAATAGTTGCAAAGACGATGAAGTACTGGGGTTTTGCTTAAGCGGATGATTAGTCCGTTTTAGCTTACCCATCGCACATGATAGACACACATGATGCTTATCATAGTGAAAGGTAGGAATACCATCAACTAAGTCTTTATAGACTAGTCGATTGATACCCTTGTAATTCAGGTGTGACATCCGATGATGCCATAACCATGAATTTTCTTTGGTAGAACGAGTGACCAAACACATGGTTGTATGTGAAGGTGCATCATGGAGGTCAATAGTGTATAGTGAAGCACAACATTTACCAACAAGAAGATCATTTCCTTCGGTGGATTGCACCGAGCATTGTCGACGTTCAAACAGAACTTTAAGATCTCCATCGCAGAATTGACTTACACTAAATAAACTGCACCCCAAACCTTCAACATATGAAACCCATTTGATTGTTATGCCATTTTGCTCAAAATCTCCGTAACCCGTTATCGCTGCAATTTCATCATCTCCAAAAGTAACCGTTCCTAGGAATTTGTCAATGAAGTTGACAAGCAAGGATTTATCGCCCGTCATGTGTCGAGAACAACCGGAATCGATATACCAAACACAGACGTCGAAACCCTGTAAATGTGAATTTCCTAGAGTTTAGGTACCCAAAGTTTCTTGGGTCCTCTACGGTTAGTACCAACAATAAACTTTGGATCAACGACAAGATAATCACGTAAAGCATCATGCAGTTTAGATAATAAAGCATCATTTAAAACCACATTACATGAAGCATCATACGCAATATCAAGTTTTACATCATTATCAGAAGTCTTAACACACAACTTATTCCAAGTAGATGTTTTGTTCACAGACGAAAATTGAAAAACATGAGATGATTTCCTAGGCCGACTAGCAGATTGCATTGGTTTGGTTGCTACTTTCTTAGTCATGGACTTAGGAACCCATACAGATTTGTAATTCAAGTTTGGATTATGACCTGACACGAGAAACACCTTTGTTAGTTATGTAGTGACCCGAACTTTTACATGTTTATATATATTAATTGAGATTGATATTTACATGATTAAATGTTTCCAACATGTTAAGCAATCAAACTTGTTAAGACTTGATTAATTGAAATATGTTTCATATAGACAATTGACCACCCAAGTTGACCGGTGATTCACGAACGTTAAAACTTGTAAAAACTATATGATGACATATATATGGTTATATATATAGTTAACATGATATTATGATAAGTAAACATATCATTAATTATATTAACAATGAACTACATATGTAAAAATAAGACTACTAACTTAATGATTTTGAAACGAGACATATATGTAACGATTATCGTTGTAACGACATTTAATGTATATATATCATATTAAGAGATATTCGTACATTATAATATCATGATAATATAATAATTTAAAATCTCTTTTGATATTATAAACATTGGGTTAACAACATTTAACAAGATCGTTAACCTAAAGGTTTCAAAACAACATTTACATGTAACGACTAACGATGACTTAACGACTCAGTTAAAATGTATATACATGTAGTGTTTTAATATGTATTCATACACTTTTGAAAGACTTCAAGACACTTATCAAAATACTTCTACTTAACAAAAATGCTTACAATTACATCCTCGTTCAGTTTCATCAACAATTCTACTCGTATGCACCCGTATTCGTACTCGTACAATACACAGCTTTTAGATGTATGTACTATTGGTATATACACTCCAATGATCAGCTCTTAGCAGCCCATGTGAGTCACCTAATACATGTGGGAACCATCATTTGGCAACTAGCATGAAATATCTCATAAAATTACAAAAATATGAGTAATCATTCATGACTTATTTACATGAAAACAAAATTACATATCCTTTATATATAATCCATACACCAACGACCAAAAACACCTACAAACACTTTCATTCTTCAATTTTCTTCATCTAATTGATCTCTCTCAAGTTCTATCTTCAAGTTCTAAGTGTTCTTCATAAATTCCAAAAGTTCTAGTTTCATAAAATCAAGAATACTTTCAAGTTTGCTAGCTCACTTCCAATCTTGTAAGGTGATCATCCAACCTCAAGAAATCGTTGTTTCTTACAGTAGGTTATCATTCTAATACAAGGTAATAATCATATTCAAACTTTGGTTCAATTTCTATAACTATAACAATCTTATTTCAAGTGATGATCTTACTTGAACTTGTTTTCGTGTCATGATTCTGCTTCAAGAACTTCGAGCCATCCAAGGATCCATTGAAGCTAGATCCATTTTTCTCTTTTCCAGTAGGTTTATCCAAGGAACTTAAGGTAGTAATGATGTTCATAACATCATTCGATTCATACATATAAAGCTATCTTATTCGAAGGTTTAAACTTGTAATCACTAGAACATAGTTTAGTTAATTCTAAACTTGTTCGCAAACAAAAGTTAATACTTCTAACTTGACTTTTAAAATCAACTAAACACATGTTCTATATCTGGAAACACGAAAAACACCGTAAAACCGGATTTACACCGTCGTAGTAACACCGCGGGCTGTTTTGGGTTAGTTAATTAAAAACTATGATAAAATTTGATTTAAAAGTTGTTATTCTGAGAAAATGATTTTTATTATGAACATGAAACTATATCCAAAAATTATGGTTAAACTCAAAGTGGAAGTATGTTTTCTAAAATGGTCATCTAGACGTCGTTCTTTCGACTGAAATGACTACCTATACAAAAACGACTTGTAACTTATTTTTCCGACTATAAACCTATACTTTTTCTGCTTAGATTCATAAAATAGAGTTCAATATGAAACCATAGCAATTTGATTCACTCAAAACGGATTTAAAATGAAGAAGTTATGGGTAAAACAAGATTGGATAATTTTTCTCATTTTAGCTACGTGAAAATTGGTAACAAATCTATTCCAACCATAACTTAATCAACTTGTATTGTATATTATGTAATCTTAAGATACCATAGACATGTATACAATGTTTCGACCTATCATGTCGACACATCTATATATATTTCGGAACAACCATAGACACTCTATATGTGAATGTTGGAGTTAGCTATACAAGGGTGAGGTTGATTCCAAAATATATATAGTTTGAGTTGTGATCAATACTGAGATACGTATACACTGGGTCGTGGATTGATTCAAGATAATATTTATCGATTTATTTCTGTACATCTAACTGTGGACAACTAGTTGTAGGTTACTAACGAGGACAGCTGACTTAATAAACTTAAAACATCAAAATATATTAAATGTGTTGTAAATATATTTTGAACATACTTTGATATATATGTATATATTGTTATAGGTTCGTGAATCAACCAGTGGCCAAGTCTTACTTCCCGACGAAGTAAAAATCTGTGAAAGTGAGTTATAGTCCCACTTTTAAAATCTAATATTTTTGGGATGAGAATACATGCAGGTTTTATAAATGATTTACAAAATAGACACAAGTACGTGAAACTACATTCTATGGTTGAATTATCGAAATCGAATATGCCCCTTTTTATTAAGTCTGGTAATCTAAGAATTAGGGAACAGACACCCTAATTGACGTGAATCCTAAAGATAGATCTATTGGGCTTAACAAACCCCATCCAAAGTACCGGATGCTTTAGTACTTCGAAATTTATATCATATCCGAAGGGTGTCCTGGAATGATGGGGATATTCTTATATATGCATCTTGTTAATGTCGGTTACCAGGTGTTCACCATATGAATGATTTTTATCTCTATGTATGGGATGTGTATTGAAATATGAAATCTTGTGGTCTATTATTATGATTTGATATATATAGGTTAAACCTATAACTCACCAACATTTTTGTTGACGTTTTAAGCATGTTTATTCTCAGGTGATTATTAAGAGCTTCCACTGTCGCATACTTAAATAAGGACGAGATTTGGAGTCCATGCTTGTATGATATTGTGTAAAAACTGCATTCAAGAAACTTATTTTGTTGTAACATATTTGTATTGTAAACCATTATGTAATGGTCGGGTGTAAACAGGATATTTTAGATTATCATTATTTGATAATCTACGTAAAGCTTTTTAAACCTTTAATGATGAAATAAAGGTTATGGTTTGTCTTAAAATGAATGTAGTCTTTGAAAAACGTCTCATATAGAGGTCAAAACCTCGCAACGAAATCAATTAATATGGAACGTTTTTAATCAATAAGAACGGGACATTTAAGTTGGCATCAGAGCTGGTATTACGCCGTCCATGTGTGGCGGGTTAGTCATAAAGGAGGTTCTCACAGTGTTACCTGTGACGAAGCATTGGCTCTTACTCCTTGCGATCCCTTACGAGGGTTGGCAGTAGCCGAGAGGCAGGCCCTAAAATCAGTATCTGAGGTACACTCAGTGGTCACCAGGTGGTTAGCTGGGAAGGCACTGGGTGGGACGGTGGTTGTCCCCAACTATATTTCAGTTGGTATCCAGAGCGTTGGTCTTAGAGAACCAGAAAATTTGTATTAGTGTGTCTTATCGAGTTTGTTAGGATGCATTAGTGAGTCTGGACTTCGACCGTGTTTTCTTTAAAAATGATTGCTTAACATTTTTGTTGGAAACTATATATTTTTAACATATGAATATTATGTGATATATTAATCTCTTAACGTGTTTGATATTATGTGATAGATGTCTACCTCTAGAACAAGTCCCATTGACTCACCTAATAATAATGAAGAGTCAAATGTAAATTGGAATGATTCGTGGACTGATTCACAAGTTCCCGAAGAGGAACTGGAAGAAGAGTCGGAACCGGAAGAAGAATCGGAACCGGAAGAAGAATCGGAACCGGATGAAGAAATAGAACCGGTGGGGGAAATAATAAAACGGTTAAGTAAAAGAAAATCCTCAACCAACCGACCAAGGTTAATTATGGTCAATGGTGTTTCCGCCAAGGAAGCAAAATATTGGGAGGATTACCAATTCTCCGATGAATCGGATTCCGACGAGAATTCCGATGATGTTATAGAAATTACCCCAACTGAATTTAAAAAGGCAAAAGAAAATAATAAGGGAAAGGGCATAAAAATAGAGAAATCTAATTCCAACCCCGATGAACTTTATATGTATCGTCAACCCCCGAAGTCCTTAATTTGTAACAATGACCCGGGAACCTCTAAACCACCAGGTTTTTCTAAACCAATGTGGATAACGACGGCTCGTATTACGGGAACATCATATATCCCTAGAAACTAGGCAAAACGAACCAAAACCGAAGAAGAAGAAACAAGCGAGTCGGAATAAGATAGTTGTATTCGTGTGGTGTAATATAAGTAATATAGTGTGCTTATGCTTTATGATATATGTAAAAATTGCTTGTATTAATAAGTATTTTTTTATGAATCTAACTCTTGTCTATTTTACAGTATAAAAACACAAAATGGATAGACAACCCAATATTTTAAGAGACCTACCCGGAGACATGATTGATGAAATCTTGTCTAGAGTCGGTCAGAATTCTTCGGCACAACTATTTAAGGCGAGATCAATTTGTAAGACATTCGAAGAACGTTCCAAGAATGCCTTGGTTTATAAAAGGCTTTCGTTCGAAAGATGGGGGATATCACATTGGGAAATCCATAAGTTATGATGTGTTTACTTTGACGCATATATTGCGGGGAACCCAAATGCTATTTTACGCAATGGGTTAAGAAATTATTTTGACTCAATATATCCGAATATTAGACTTCGTGATTTAGAAAAAGCGGCTAACATGCAACATAAAGAAGCATGTTATGCTTACGGATTAGTAATGTTCGCTTCTCACCAAAGTGAGAACAAGAACATCGGGCTACAACTATTAAACAAAATGTTCCCACAAGTGACGGAGTCGGTAATTGGGGTAAGTAATGAGGTTTTTAGATTGTTACGGGACTGTTGGACATTACGTAACCCTCGTCCCTTTGACGACGTTACAACACGCTGTCTTATCAACGGCCATAACGGTTATGTTCCACAAGACCAAGGATGGGAAGTAATCCTAGTAAAACCAGAATGCATGACTTGTTTCTGGACGTATGAATTACGTGTCTTTATTGCCTTTGCTGAACGACTTGTGTACTAGCTAGAATTATCTTCACAACCATCTTGTATCAAATTTATTGTGTGCTATATTTCATGCTATTTGTAAAATAAGCGGTATTGTAAGTTTGTAAAATATTGTGTAAAAGTTTGAACGCGAAATATTATTATAATCAGTTTTTCATATAGAATTGTAGTAGTTGAATTGTATATTAGCTACTAAGTATGAACTTAACGGGTAGGTACTACCCGAATTTAAACTTATAAAACGCTAATATGAAGAAAAAGCTTTTATAAATGAGTTCATATTATGCTACGAAATACTATTAACTACTCTTAATATTCTGTATGATTAACTTGTTCCATTTAACTATTTTGAAGGAAATGGCACCGACTACTCGACACACCGTGAATATGAATGAAGAGGAATTCCGTACTTTTCTAGCTTCAAACATAGCCGCAGTACAGGCTGCGCTACATACCAACAATAACCTTGGATCTAGCAGTACAGGAAATCATGTAGGATGCACCTACAAAGAATTCACTGCCTGCAAACCTTTGGAATTTGATGGAACCGAAGGACCGATCGGATTGAAACGGTGGACCGAGAAGGTCGAATCGGTGTTTGCCATAAGTAAGTGTACTGAAGAGGACAAAGTGAAGTACGCTACGCATACCTTCACAGGTTCTGCGTTAACATGGTGGAATACCTATCTAGAGCAAGTGGGACAAGACGATGCGTACGCACTACCGTGGTCAGCATTCAAGCACTTGATGAACGAGAAGTACCGTCCCAGAACCGAGGTCAATAAGCTCAAGACAGAACTTAGAGGGTTACGAACCCAAGGATTTGATATTACCACGTACGAAAGACGATTCACAGAATTGTGCCTATTGTGTCCAGGAGCATTCGAAGATGAGGAAGAGAAGATCGACGCGTTTGTGAAAGGATTACCGGAAAGAATCCAAGAAGATATAAGTTCACACGAGCCCGCCTCCATACAACATGCATGTAGAATGGCTCACAAACTCGTGAACCAGATTGAAGAAAGAATTAAAGAACAGACTGCTGAAGAGGCCAATGTGAAACAAGTCAAAAGAAAGTGGGAGGAAAACGGTGATAAGAATCACCAATACAACAACAACAGCAATTACAACAATAATCGCAACAATTATCCCAACAATCGCAACATCAATCGCAACTACAACAAACGGCCCAACAACAACAACAACAACAACAACAGCAACTACAACAATCATCCCAACAACAATAATAACCGCAACAACAACAACAATCAGAAGCAGCTATGCCAAAGGTGTGAAAAGAATCACTCGGGGTTCTGCACCAAATTTTGCAACAAGTGTAAAAGAAATGGTCATAGCGCATCGAAGTGTGAGGTCTACGGACCAGGGGTTAATAGAACGAAAGGAACAAATAGTGTCGGAACGAGTAATGGCGGAGCAAGTAGTGTCGGAGCAAGTTATGCCAATGTAGTTTGTTATAAATGTGGAAAACCGGGCCACATTATTAGAAATTGCCCAAACCAGGAGAACACGAATGGACAAGGCCGCGGAAGAGTTTTCAATATTAATGCGGCAGAGGCACAGGAAGACCCGGAGCTTGTTACGGGTACGTTTCTTATTGACAATAAATCTGCTTACGTTTTATTTGATTCGGGTGCGGATAGAAGCTATATGAGTAGAGATTTTTGTGCTAAATTAAGTTGTCCATTGACGCCTTTGGATAGTAAATTTTTACTCGAATTAGCAAATGGTAAATTAATTTCAGCAGATAATATATGTCGGAATCGAGAAATTAAACTGGTTAGCGAAACATTTAAGATTGATTTGATACCAGTAGAGTTAGGAAGTTTTGATGTGATAATCGGTATGGACTGGTTGAAAGAAGTGAAAGCAGAGATCGTTTGTTACAAAAATGCAATTCGCATTATACGAGAAAAAGGAAAACCCTTAATGGTGTACGGAGAAAAGGGCAACACGAAGCTACATCTTATTAGTAATTTGAAGGCACAAAAACTAATAAGAAAAGGTTGCTATGCTGTTCTAGCACACGTCGAGAAAGTACAAACTGAAGAAAAGAGCATCAATGATGTTCCCATTGCAAAAGAATTTCCCGATGTATTTCCGAAAGAATTACCGGGATTACCCCCACATCGATCCGTTGAATTTCAAATAGATCTTGTACCAGGAGCTACACCAATAGCTCGTGCTCCTTACAGACTCGCACCCAGCGAGATGAAAGAACTGCAAAGCCAATTACAAGAACTTTTAGAGCGTGGTTTCATTCGACCAAGCACATCACCGTGGGGAGCTCCTGTTTTGTTTGTCAAGAAGAAGGATGGTACATTCAGGTTGTGTATCGACTACCGAGAGTTGAACAAACTTACCATCAAGAACCGCTACCCACTACCGAGAATCGATGACTTATTTGATCAACTACAAGGCTCGTCTGTTTATTCAAAGATTGACTTACGTTCCGGGTATCATCAAATGCGGGTGAAAGAAGATGATATTCCAAAGACTGCTTTCAGAACACGTTACGGTCATTACGAGTTTATGGTCATGCCATTTGGTTTAACTAATGCACCAGCTGTGTTCATGGACCTTATGAACCGAGTGTGTGGACCATACCTTGACAAGTTTGTCATTGTTTTCATTGATGACATACTTATTTACTCAAAGAATGACCAAGAACACGGTGAACATTTGAGAAAGGTGTTAGAAGTATTGAGGAAGGAAGAATTATACGCTAAGTTTTCAAAGTGTGCATTTTGGTTGGAAGAAGTTCAATTCCTCGGTCACATAGTGAACAAAGAAGGTATTAAGGTGGATCCGGCAAAGATAGAAACTGTTGAAAAGTGGGAAACCCCGAAAACTCCGAAACACATACGCCAGTTTTTAGGACTAGCTGGTTACTACAGAAGGTTCATCCAAGACTTTTCCAGAATAGCAAAACCCTTGACTGCATTAACGCATAAAGGGAAGAAATTTGAATGGAATGATGAACAAGAGAAAGCGTTTCAGTTATTGAAGAAAAAGCTAACTACGGCACCTATATTGTCATTGCCTGAAGGGAATGATGATTTTGTAATTTATTGTGATGCATCAAAGCAAGGTCTCGGTTGTGTATTAATGCAACGAACGAAGGTGATTGCTTATGCGTCTAGACAATTGAAGATTCACGAACAAAATTATACGACACATGATTTGGAATTAGGCGCGGTTGTTTTTGCATTAAAGACTTGGAGGCACTACTTATATGGGGTCAAAAGTATTATATATACCGACCACAAAAGTCTTCAACACATATTTAATCAGAAACAACTGAATATGAGGCAGCATAGGTGGATTGAATTATTGAATGATTACGACTTTGAGATTCGTTACCACCCGGGGAAGGCAAATGTGGTAGCCGATGCCTTGAGCAGGAAGGACAGAGAACCCATTCGAGTAAAATCTATGAATATAATGATTCATAATAACATTACTACTCAAATAAAGGAGGCGCAACAAGGAGTTTTAAAAGAGGGAAATTTAAAGGACGAAATACCCAAAGGATCGGAGAAGCATCTTAATATTCGGGAAGACGGAACCCGGTATAGGGCTGAAAGGATTTGGGTACAAAAATTTGGAGATATGAGAGAAATGGTACTTAGAGAAGCTCATAAAACCAGATACTCAATACATCCTGGAACGGGGAAGATGTACAAGGATCTCAAGAAACATTTTTGGTGGCCGGGTATGAAAGCCGATGTTGCTAAATACGTAGGAGAATGTTTGACGTGTTCTAAGGTCAAAGCTGAGCATCAGAAACCATCAGGTCTACTTCAACAACCCGAAATCCCGGAATGGAAATGGGAAAACATTACCATGGATTTCATCACTAAATTGCCAAGGACTGCAAGTGGTTTTGATACTATTTGGGTAATAGTTGATCGTCTCACCAAATTAGCACACTTCCTGCCAATAAGAGAAGATGACAAGATGGAGAAGTTAGCACGACTGTATTTGAAGGAAGTCGTCTCCAGACATGTAATACCAATCTCTATTATCTCTGATAGGGATGGCAGATTTATTTCAAGATTCTGGCAGACATTACAGCAAGCATTAGGAACTCGTCTAGACATGAGTACTGCCTATCATCTACAAACTGATGGGCAGAGCGAAAGGACTATACAAACGCTTGAAGACATGCTACGAGCATGTGTTATTGATTTCGGAAACAGTTGGGATCGACATCTACCGTTAGCAGAATTTTCCTACAACAACAGCTACCATTCAAGCATTGAGATGGCGCCGTTTGAAGCACTTTATGGTAGAAAGTGCAGGTCTCCAATTTGTTGGAGTGAAGTGGGGGATAGACAGATTACGGGTCCGGAGATTATACAAGAAACTACCGAGAAGATCATCCAAATTCAACAACGGTTGAAAACTGCCCAAAGTCGACAAAAGAGCTACGCTGACATTAAAAGAAAAGATATAGAATTTGAAATTGGAGAGATGGTCATGCTTAAAGTTGCACCTTGGAAAGGCGTTGTTCGATTTGGTAAACGAGGGAAATTAAATCCAAGGTATATTGGACCATTCAAGATTATTGATCGTGTCGGACCAGTAGCTTACCGACTTGAGTTACCTCAACAACTCGCTGCTGTACATAACACTTTCCACGTCTCGAATTTGAAGAAATGTTTTGCTAAAGAAGATCTCACTATTCCGTTAGATGAAATCCAAATCAACGAAAAGCTTCAATTCATCGAAGAACCCGTTGAAATAATGGATCGTGAGGTTAAAAGACTTAAACAAAACAAGATACCAATTGTTAAGGTTCGATGGAATGCTCGTAGAGGACCCGAGTTCACCTGGGAGCGTGAAGATCAGATGAAGAAGAAATACCCGCATCTATTTCCAGAAGATTCGTCAACACCTTCAACAGCTTAAAATTTCGGGACGAAATTTATTTAACGGGTAGGTACTGTAGTGACCCGAACTTTTCCATGTTTATATATATTAATTGAGATTGATATTTACATGATTAAATGTTTCCAACATGTTAAGCAATCAAACTTATTAAGACTTGATTAATTGAAATATGTTTCATATAGACAATTGACCACCCAAGTTGACCGGTGATTCAAGAACGTTAAAACTTGTAAAAACTATATGATGACATATATATGGTTATATATATAGTTAACATGATATTATGATAAGTAAACATATCATTAATTATATTAACAATGAACTACATATGTAAAAACAAGACTACTAACTTAATGATTTTGAAACGAGACATATATGTAACGATTATCGTTGTAACGACATTTAATGTATATATATCATATTAAGAGATATTCGTACATTATAATATCATGATAATATAATAATTTAAAATCTCTTTTGATATTATAAACATTGGGTTAACAACATTTAACAAGATCGTTAACCTAAAGGTTTCAAAACAACATTTACATGTAACGACTAACGA
This sequence comes from Rutidosis leptorrhynchoides, assembly GCF_046630445.1. Lineage (NCBI taxonomy): Eukaryota > Viridiplantae > Streptophyta > Magnoliopsida > Asterales > Asteraceae > Rutidosis > Rutidosis leptorrhynchoides. The sequence goes on along the minus strand of NC_092337.1, from coordinate 47,951,817 downwards.
TGACTTAACGACTCAGTTAAAATGTATATACATGTAGTGTTTTAATATGTATTCATACACTTTTGAAAGACTTCAAGACACTTATCAAAATACTTCTACTTAAAAAAAATGCTTACAATTACATCCTCGTTCAGTTTCATCAACAATTCTACTCGTATGCACCCGTATTCGTACTCGTACAATACACAGCTTTTAGATGTATGTACTATTGGTATATACACTCCAATGATCAGCTCTTAGCAGCCCATGTGAGTCACCTAATACATGTGGGAACCATTATTTGGCAACTAGCATGAAATATCTCATAAAATTACAAAAATATGAGTAATCATTCATGACTTATTTACATGAAAACAAAATTACATATCCTTTATATCTAATCCATACACCAACGACCAAAAACACCTACAAACACTTTCATTCTTCAATTTTCTTCATCTAATTGATCTCTCTCAAGTTCTATCTTCAAGTTCTAAGTGTTCTTCATAAATTCCAAAAGTTCTAGTTTCATAAAATCAAGAATACTTTCAAGTTTGCTAGCTCACTTCCAATCTTGTAAGGTGATCATCCAACCTCAAGAAATCTTTTTTTCTTACAGTAGGTTATCATTCTAATACAAGGTAATAATCATATTCAAACTTTGGTTCAATTTCAATAACTATAACAATCTTATTTCAAGTGATGATCTTACTTGAACTTGTTTTCGTGTCATGATTCTGCTTCAAGAACTTCGAGCCATCCAAGGATCCATTGAAGCTAGATCCATTTTTCTCTTTTCCAGTAGGTTTATCCAAGGAACTTAAGTTAGTAATGATGTTCATAACATCATTCGATTCATACATATAAAGCTATCTTATTTGAAGGTTTAAACTTGTAATCACTAGAACATAGTTTAGTTAATTCTAAACTTGTTCGCAAACAAAAGTTAATCCTTCTAACTTGACTTTTAAAATCAACTAAACACATGTTCTATATCTATATGATATGCTAACTTAATGATTTAAAACCTGGAAACACGAAAAACACCGTAAAACCGGATTTACACCGTCGTAGTAACACCGCGGGCTGTTTTGGGTTAGTTAATTAAAAACTATGATAAACTTTGATTTAAAAGTTGTTATTCTGAGAAAATGATTTTTATTATGAACATGAAACTATATCCAAAAATTATGGTTAAACTCAAAGTGGAAGTATGTTTTCTAAAATGGTCATCTAGACGTCGTTCTTTCGACTGAAATGACTACCTTTACAAAAACGACTTGTAACTTATTTTTCCGACTACCATAGCAATTTGATTCACTCAAAACGGATTTAAAATGAAGAAGTTATGGGTAAAACAAGATTGGATAATTTTTCTCATTTTAGCTACGTGAAAATTGGTAACAAATCTATTCCAACCATAACTTAATCAACTTGTATTGTATATTATGTAATCTTGAGATACCATAGACACGTATACAATGTTTTGACCTATCATGTCGACACATCTATATATATATCGGAACAACCATAGACACTCTATATGTGAATGTTGGAGTTAGCTATACAGGGTTGAGGTTGATTCCAAAATATATATAGTTTGAGTTGTGATCAATACTGAGATACGTATACACTGGGTCGTGGATTGATTCAAGATAATATTTATCGATTTATTTCTGTACATCTAACTGTGGACAACTAGTTGTAGGTTACTAACGAGGACAGCTGACTTAATAAACTTAAAACATCAAAATATATTAAAAGTGTTGTAAATATATTTTGAACATACTTTGATATATATGTATATATTGTTATAGGTTCGTGAATCAACCAGTGGCCAAGTCTTACTTCCCGACGAAGTAAAAATCTGTGAAAGTGAGTTATAGTCCCACTTTTAAAATCTAATATTTTTGGGATGAGAATACATGCAGGTTTTATAAATGATTTACAAAATAGACATAAGTACGTGAAACTACATTCTATGGTTGAATTATCGAAATCGAATATGCCCCTTTTTATTAAGTCTGGTAATCTAAGAATTAGGGAACAGACACCCTAATTGACGCGAATCCTAAAGATAGATCTATTGGGCTTAACAAACCCCATCCAAAGTACCGGATGCTTTAGTACTTCGAAATTTATATCATATCCGAAGGGTGTCCCGGAATGATGGGGATATTCTTATATATGCATCTTGTTAATGTCGGTTACCAGGTGTTCACCATATGAATGATTTTTATCTCTATTTATGGGATGCGTATTGAAATATGAAATCTTGTGGTCTATTATTATGATTTGATATATATAGGTTAAACCTATAACTCACCAACATTTTTGTTGACGTTTTAAGCATGTTTATTCTCAGGTGATTATTAAGAGCTTCCGCTGTCGCATACTTAAATAAGGACGAGATTTGGAGTCCATGCTTGTATGATATTGTGTAAAAACTGCATTCAAGAAACTTATTTTGTTGTAACATATTTGTATTGTAAACCATTATGTAATGGTCGTGTGTAAACAGGATATTTTAGATTATCATTATTTGATAATCTACGTAAAGCTTTTTAAACCTTTATTGATGAAATAAAGGTTATGGTTTGTCTTAAAATGAATGCAGTCTTTGAAAAACGTCTCATATAGAGGTCAAAACCTCGCAACGAAATCAATTAATATGGAACGTTTTTAATCAATAAGAACGGGACATTTCAAGTTAGACGTCCAAACTCTTCAGTTGACACATGAGATGATTGATTTTGCAAAAGTTCCAATTTGATTTTACGTTCTTTTGCATCATACTCACTTAAATCAGGTTTAGGACTTGTGTGTTGTGTAGACTTAACTGATGGCATTAAAAGACTCGCTTTTGAAGTATTTTTCATTGGAATCATAGGAATCTTTTCAGTTGACACAGAACCATCGGGAGAATGAATCTTTTTGACAACAAATTGAGTTGTAGAAACAACTTTTGAACCACGATTGCCAAATTGAGAACGGAAAGGATTTTTAAGAATAGTAATGGGTTTTACATCCTTAGATGTTGACATTCCCTTTCCCTTCTTAGTAATTCCACCATTACATTCAAGCACATTGGTTTCAACATTAGATGATTGCTTAAGTGTGTTAGCCTGTTTCAGTTGAATTATCTTTTGTTTTAAGCTTTTAATCTCAAGACATAATTCTTCAGCAGAAACTATCACTTCACCTCCTTAAAATCATAGGAACATTCTTTCTTCGGCAGTGAAGGCAATTTATCACACAGAGCAAGCATTTGTTCTAATGATTGGCACTTAAGTTGCAAGTCAATATTCTCCTTTTCTAGTTGAGCTACTATGCGATTCAAATTCCGTACAGCAGGTAAATGCAAATAATAATCGTGCAAAGGATCAAGTTGACTTTCAAAATCTATCAAAGGTTCAATGATCGGTTCAGTATGAGATTCTGCTTTTTCATCTAAAGAATTTTAACCTAGAGATTCTGTCTCAAAGAAAACAGTTAGTTCATGTGCTAGGTCTTCACGGAAAACATTATCAGAACATGCAGGTAAAGCAGGTAGAACTGGTTTCACATTAAAAGTTGGTTCATCAAACACCTCATCTATGTTAACAATGCTAGAACTAGGTTTGTTAAACACGTCATTCTCAAGCATTATTTTTCTAGCATGAGTGTAGGAATTTAAACCAATCTACGTGTCGGCACATAATTAGCACATTGCACATTCTTTTCAGTTTCAACAAGTTCTTTCAAGAAAGCAGGATTTGATTTACCCATTTTTGCATTAATTTTCTCATACATTAAGCTAATTTGATGGTATTTTTTAGATTTGCGATTAACAATAATATCATCAAAATCAGCATCAGAAGAATGTACAAAATGCGGTGGTAAACCAGCTTGAAAGTAATCAGAATGATATAATCCTGGAATCTTTTTGGAAGCTCCATCTAAGATCTTAGGATCTTCAAAACCCAACCCCCACTTTTCACCATGAATCGTTTTTGGTCTATTCATGAAAATCGTTTGTTTTGAAAGTTCCATATCCATGATAGCTTTGGATTGCTCTGTTCGATAGAGTTTTTCCTCATATCGAGCAAGTTGAGCTTTCATTAGAACAGACTCTTTTGACAATGAAGAGATTTCAGTGTCTTTTTCAATTATTGCGTTTTCCAAATGAATAATTTTCTTGTTTAGCTTTGAAAGTGTGGGTTCATGTTGGTTTTTTAAATCAGAAAGATCTTTTTCTAAGAATTGAACTTTTTCTGCAAGTCGTTCAGATTTTAAACGATAATCAGTTCGTTCGACTTTAATTGGATGAATTGACTTTTTAAGATCTTCCAACTCAGATTCCGAGGAGATGAGTTGGACGGTCAACTTTTGCAATTCCTATTGTAATTTGGATGAAGATGGTTTGGTCTCAGAAAGTTTGATTTTGTCTTTTAAAACCATGTTTTCAGATTTTAAGCCTTTGACTTCTTTTGACATTGAGACCAGATTCTTCATCAAGTCATTTTGCATTTTTATAAAATCAGGTGAGATTTCAGTTGATTGTACCTCATCATCGTCAGATGTTGAGTTAGAATTCTCCAATGCTTCCTTAGCTTTGATGAGCTTAGTCACCTTGCAAACATTTGCATGTTCCACCTCTGAGTCTGAATCATCAGTCCAGTTAAACCAAGTATCATCAACCTGTTTCAGCTCTCCCCCAGTTTCCACAATCTTAGCCATCAACATTTTCTTCTTGTAGTAAGTTGCGCCCTTCTTCTTAGGCATCTTGCACTCACGAGAGTAATGACCAGCTTTGCCACAATTGAAACAGATTGAATCTTCCTTCTTGGAATCATCAGCACATTGTAGTTTGGATTGATCAGCTTTCTTGTAGTACGAGGAAGATGATGAGTGTTTGCATTGATTGCTTGATTTGCCTTTAAACTTGTGCTTGTTCAAGGCGTTTGTGAACATGGCTACCATCTTGACTAATTCAAGGTGTGAATCATCAACATCAGAAAGATTCAACTCTTCAGAATCAGTTGATTCTTCAACAAGCACTTTCTTGAACAAGCTTTTGGAAAATGATTTGCTCTTCTTTTTGGCAATTAGAGCAAGAGGATCACTTGGAGATGACTTTTTCCTTCCTTCTTGAAGTTTATACACTTCAGGTTAGTAATGCATAAGAACTCTAACAAGCTCATGAATAGTCAACTTGTCAATCTCTTTGGTAGATCGAACAATGGTTCCATAAGGAAGCCAATCAGCATTGAGCTTTTTGAGGAATTTCATGTTGACTTCAGCATGTACTTTTACAATCTTACACCTTTTCAACTCATTGAGAACACCATTGAAACGACGGTAGGTATCCTTGAGTAGTTCTTTTGGTTCCTGCTTGAAATCTTCATACAATCCCAGAGCCTTATTCAATTTAGTAACGTTTGACATGCCATAACCTTCTTGTTGTCGTTTGATCTCATCCCATATATCTTTTGCAGTAGTGTTGCTATCAACATTTTCAAATAGCTCATATGGGATAGCTTGCATCACAATATTCTTAGCCTCTATGTCACCTTGAGCTATTTCACGTTTATCACCAGAAAGTTCATAGACTGGAATTGGCATACCACTATCCGGATGAAAATCAACAACTGGACCATCTCTCAGAGAAGCCTAAATATGTTTAGCTTTCTCACCCTTATAGTCTATGTACTGAGTAATACGATGAAGCCACTAAGTGTACTTGCCATCAAACAACACTGGAGGTCGGGAATCTGATCCAATGATAAGAGTATCTTGAGTAGACATCTTAAATTGAGGTAGATTCGGTATAGATTCGGTATTAAACACAATCTATGATCAGGGTTTAATATAAAATCTAACAAGAATGTCAGATTCGGTAAAGATTTGGTACAGTAGCAGATTCGGTAAGTGGTTCGGTACTGTAGCAGATTCGGTAACAATTCGGTATACCAGATTCTGTATCAGAAACTGATAAGAATCACAAGTAACACACCCAAATTCGGTATGGATTCGGTAACCACATAACTTGAAGCCACAGAATACTTAAAACCAAAGAATTAAGTGAAACCGAGATTCTGATTCGGTAAATGACTCGGTAGTCAAATTCTGTAAAATATTATGTGTAAACTCAATCCAATTCCCTTGAATTAGATTCGGTAACCTTACGAGTCTAAATCTAAAACTTAGAAATATAACAGAATCCTTTCTCAAACCACACCAATTAGTTGCGTATGAACAAACCGAATGTGATAGAATCACAAACACACCACAATCTGCAACACTTAAGAGGAATTTCCAGAATTGAAGCAGATTCGGTATGACAGTTACGATACCGAGTGTTGATCAAATCTTCAAAACTTGAAGAATTGAAGAAATTGAACCGACAGAAATGTGATTTAACACCTCACGAACACAACTGAATCTTTAAAAATTCACAAAACACCAGAATCAAGCTTGAATTAAGCAATACCGAGAGTTTTAGCCACAAACTCTAAAAATCAACTTGATTCTCCATAATTGAAGTTAAAAAGCTGTAATGATGATCGAAACTCTTTCTAATAGACCTAATACACCTTCGCTGAACTTATCACAAGAATCTGAACATCAGATTATCAAATTTGATAGTACCGAATCTGATTCATTCTACCGAGAGTATCCAGATTCTGTAATCTATAATCTCTGGATCGATATAGTGATGTAGAATCACTTCCTGGAAGCTCTGATACCAAAGGATAGGTCAGATCATGTTGAGATTGAGAGAAAAGATAAGATATAGTGAGATTCGGTATATAGGAAGAAGACTCGGTATGAGAGAGAATCGGTACAAATTAAATTCTACAGCTTCTAGAACTCAGTTACAATGCAATGGCTATCTAATTAGGACTACATAGGTTCCTTATATAGCCCTCTTCTAAGGAACTTTCATTTAAGCTTAATTCACATTAACACTATACAACTTCAGGGTCCTAATAGATACGAAAGGGTAACGATGATAGTTAAGCTTGATAATGATGATGAAATCGTTGAAGTTAAGATGATAGACATGATGATCATATGATTATGATTAAGATTATGGTTATGGTATAATGATGGGTACAAAGAAGAAAAACAAATGTAGATAGTGGTTAAACGATTTAGTTTAATAATAATTTCAGAAAAACAAAATTGCTTGGATGATTAAGGATGTTATCGGGTTAGCGGGAGGTCGCGGGTTCAAACCCGGACTTGGACATTTTTTTAAGGGCTACTTCTTTGAGGTAGTTTACTTATTACTCATTATTATTATTATTATTATTATTATTATTATTATTATTATTATTATTATTATTATTATTATTATTATTATTATTATTATTATTATTATTATTATTATTATTATTATTATTATTATTATTATTATTATTATTATTATTATTAATTATTAGTGTCATTAGATTATTACAAATATTAAAAATATAAGTATTAGTATCATTAATAAAATTAATATTATTATCATTATTGTTAGTATTAGTAATATTATTATTATTATTATTATTATTATTATTATTATTATTATTATTATTATTATTATTATTATTATTATTATTATTATTATTTTATTATCATTATTATCATTAGTAGTACAGTTATTATTATCATATTATTATTATTATTATTATTATTAGTATTATTATTAGTAGTATTATTATTATCATTATTATTTTTATTTTTATTATTATTTTTAACGTTAATATTATTTTATCAAGTAACTATTAGTTATATAAAACTACACTTAATACATATAATATAACTATTTATTTATTTATTTAAAGTAAATAAATGAATACATTTATGAAACATACAAATTATTAATATAAAATGGTATCACTAATAAATAATATATATATATATATATATATATATATATATATATATATATATATATATATATATATATATATATATATATATATATATATATATATGATATAGGTTCGTGAATCCGAGGCTAACCCTGCACTTGTTCAGTGCCGTCATTTGCATTATTGCTACGAAATACAGTATCGTGAGTTTCATTTGCTCCCTTTTTAAATGTTTTTGCAATATATATTTTTGGGACTGAGAATACATGCGTTTTTTATAAATCTTTGACGAAATAGACACAAGTAATTGAAACTACATTCTATGATTGAATGATTGAAATCGAATATGCCCCTTTTAGCTTGGTAGCCTAAGAATTAGGGAACTGGCCCCTAATTGATGCGAATCCTAAAGATAGATCTATGGGCACTAACAAGCCCTTGTTAGAGAATTTAAACTGCTTTAGTACTTCGATTTTATCATGTTCGAAGGGAGTCCCGAAATGATGGGGATATTCTATATGCATCTTGTTAATGTCGGTTACCAGGTGTTCAATCCATATGAATGATTTTTATGCAGATGCATGATATTTATGAAAAATGAAATGAAAATCTTGTGGTCTATTAAATTAATGGAAATGATTGTTTATGATAAACTAATGAACTCACCAACCTTTTGGTTAACACTTGAAAGCATGTTTATTCTCAGGTATGAAAGAAATCTTCCGCTATGTAATTGCTCATTTTAGAGATATTACTTGGAGTCATTCATGACATATTTCAAAAGACGTTGCATTCGAGTCATTGATTTCATCAAGATTATTATTAAGTCAATTATAGTTTGATATATTATGAAATGGTATGCATGCATGTCAACTTTCGATGTAATGAAAGTTTGTCTTTTAAAAACGAATGCAATGTTTGTAAAATGTATCATATAGAGGTCAGAACCTCGCGATGTAATCATATGTTATTGTATTCGTCCTTATAGATTAGGACGGGTCGTCTCATGTGGTATCAGAGCGGTGGTCTTAGCGAACCAGGTCTTGAATTAGTGTGTATAACTGATAGTTGCTTAGATGCATTAGTGAGTCTGGACTTCGACCGTGTCTGCATGTCAAAAGTTTTTCTTATCATTTCGTGTCGAAAATTACCTGCTTATCATCCTTAGGAAATTACTTGCTTATCATCCTTAAAGTCTAGACACGTCTTACTGCCTCTATTGCATAGATAGTTTATAGATAAATTCGTATCTTAGCGTATCTGTTACTGTAAACTTTGCCTGACAGCTTCCGAAAATTCCTTCGTAATCTACGGGATCTTCTGTACTATACATAAGTATTCTATGTAATTAGAATATCATCTGATATCCAAAAATCATTTCGTATCGAAAACCCTTTATCTAACCGTACAAGATGGAACTCGCAACTAGTTCAAATTCCTCGGCTACCGACAGCTATTCCGATATGGATATCCACTCGAGCTCCGAAAGCAGTGTAACTGGAATGGATCAACCAATCAGTCATCACCAATTCTGGATGAATTGGGGATAGGTTCGTAGTCGACTTAATCAATGGAGACGCGAAGAAGGCGATCCTTTTCACCAACCAAATTTACCTCTTGGCGATGAACCTGAAGCACTTACCGGCGAACCAGTCCGAAACACCATTTTCACCCTCATTTCCCAAATATCTCACCATGATTATATTTTATCTAAAATTATAAAATTTATTCATCCGCTCGTTCCGACCGACAATCATCCCGGAATAATGGAAGAAGTCAACGAGATTCGCGCCCGAGTTGTAGCCTTGGAAAATATGGTTCAAAACATACCAGCTTCGGCAACATCACCGGCACCAACAGTACCATCAGTAACAGCACCCGTACCATCAACAATCCATGCCTCAACATCTAATTCTGTACCTTGAGTATAATCATCGTTCTACGTATCGTTCTACATCAATTATCTTCGTTCTTCATGGCGATTATGTAATCTCTAATGTTTTAGAGATTATGTATTCTAGTTCTAACGGTAAATCAAATGAGATTAATATTATATTAACTCATTAAATCTATGATTACATCTGAAGAAAATATATATGTAAGTATATTTTCATAAAGATTGTAATTAAAAATTCTTTCGTACGAACTGTTAATGTTGAAAATATTTTAACGGGTAGGTAATACCCGAGAAATATTTAGATTTCACATTAATAAGATACACTGTATATTCTTCGAATCTGATTCAACATTCATTTACTATCCTACTTACATCCACAGATATACGTATCCGTTCACCACAGAATAACCATTTTCATCCAATTTCATATTTGGATTTTGATTTATCAGAATCCAACAAGTGGCATAATGAAGAAAACATTGGATAAAATATTGTTAGAAACAAACAAATTAACTATGAGAAATTCTGTCAAGAATCCACGCTAACAAAATCCTAGCTAACTGTTCCTAGCTAACTGCTAATTCCTTATTACTTTTTAATTATCGCAATTTAATTCTCGCAATTTTATTTATTGTCATTTAATTTCTGTTATTTATTTTACGCACTTTAAATATCGGGACACGTATACAAAGTTTTGACATATCATATCGACGCATCTATATATATTATTTTGAATAACCATAGACACTCTATATGCAGTAATGCTCGAGTTAGCTATACAGGGTTGAGGTTAATTCTACAATAATATATATACTTTGAGTTGTGATCGAGTCTGAGACATACAATGGGTCACGATACGTATTAATTAATTCGAATATTATATATGAATTATTGAAATACTAACTGTGGACTACTAACTGTGAACTATTAACATTGGACAATTAAAATGAATTAAAATATCGATTATAACATATAAAACTAAACACTTCTTCAAGTTTGCCACTTGATTTCATCTTAAACCTCATTTGTATCTCGACTATTACAATCTGCGTTAAAACCTTTCATGATTCTTGAAAATACCTCAATTAAGAAACAATCGAGAGGATGATCCAAAAACACGTTATCTATGAAAAGAAGGACTTATGCATATAGTCATGCATTTGGAAAACTCTTGGAACCTAAGTAGAAGTCATGATTCCTTGGCGTTGTTATTACTGAAAATAACTTTACAATCCCTCTCCAAATTAGTCAATTTTGTAACAGCTCCAGCAAATCAACTTTAATTTTTCATTCGAATAAACCTTATTATAAAGATTACCCCTTCATCATCGTTACCGGAGAACCGTTTATATTCCGCCACATTAGCAGAAACTTACCAACAACTTCATTACTCATTGGCTTAAGTCTCTCCGAAAAACCATTATATTTGTTCATTAAAACCCTATCATTATACTCATTGAAACTCTAACATATACTCATCCACATCTTGTAACGAGAGTTGTCATACCAATTACCAGAAATCAGCAATCAGTATTTCGAATCTCGTAGTGTTTCTACATCAACAGTCATATGTATACATATAACATTTATCTCTTAGAATCATGATCTTCCATTCTGAAATTCTGAATAGCATCCAGTCTATGAACCAATACTCCGAGTGTTGAAAAAGTTGAATAAAGCAGCAAAAACTGTAAACGACCTTAATAGTCAAAAGTTTGATGACAAAGAATAGTATGTTAGTAAAGCTAAGAGAAGATTTGGAACTGGAAAACGAATTGAGAAAATCATGAAGGAGGCTGTAGATAAATCACAAGGACTAAACCTGCCTTCAAAGAATCCAGATGATTCAGTATCTACTGAAGTCATTATCAAATACCTTGCTCCTGACTCTACACTTTTTCAGACAAACTTCATCATCATCCATCGATATTAGAAATTCTAAAATATCATCAAATCTTTCATTATAAATATCCTCAATATTTTTGAAGATATCTTCATAAATATTCTCATCCGATATTAATTATCTCTTTCGCATTATCTGTATTATATCATAAAAGAAACTGTTTTAGTTTCTAAATCTCTGAAAACTTAGAGTTAGAATTAAGAATGATTTTGAAGTAGTGTTGGAAATTGATGCATGAGTTAGTATAATATAATGACACTTGATCAACGTGATTATATTACAGTAAGTCATGCTGAGTTTCTAATGGGACGTGATGATTCACAGATCATAACGTCTTCACGTGCCATGTTACATAACTCTTTTATTCTGCTTAACTTCTGAACATATCAAGAAAGTATATTCTTGATAGTTCTATTCTCAGTGATTTAGGTAATTTGACAAATCAAATCGTGCGATTATGTTCTTTCTTGTTTAGAACATTAAGTTCATTCGAAACTCCGTACTTACGAATTCTGGACCATTACTCGCTTTACTAGAGGTCGAGAAGAGAATAAAAGGCAAAGAGCTCCAAAATATAAGAGAAAATATAAAGCCCAATAACAACACGGATGTTACAAACCGTGGACATTAATACGAATAGCAATATAAAGACACGCTAGAATTAAGAATAGTATCACCCCAAGGTAATAGTAAAAGTAAACAGATTTTTCTGGTAGAAGATTGAAAAGAAGGATGACAGAAATGATAATTAGGAAAATATCAAGGATTAGAACGGGATTAAACATTTTCATAATCTTTTGGATGTATGAACTAAGAAAGAAAGTATAGGGATGGTGAGAATAATGGAACTGAAGAGTTTAATTTATAAAGGAAAAATAAGACGTAACAATCGAGACAGATGACCGCATTTAATTAAAGAGATCCTAATTCCCTTAAAACCCGAAGAATCCGATCTTATAGATTACGAAAATTTTCATTGAATTCCTTAAATTCCAGAAATCCACCGTGACTACGTCAAAAGTTAAATCTCTATCTCAATCTTTTGTGATAGCTTCACTCGTACGCTTCGAATAATCGAATTATTTTATCTGTGTTACTCTATGTTGATAAAACTCTATTTATCAACTCATATTCGTCATGAAAACATACTTATTGTCAACCATGATGATCTCTATCAAATTTCGGGATGAAATTTCTTTAACGGGTAGGTACTGTGACGACCCGGAAATTTTGACCAATTTTAAACTTGATCTTTATATGTTTCCGACACGATAAGCAAAGTCTATAATGTTGAGTCTCGAAAATTTTGGAACTATGTTTATGTATTCAATTACCTTCGACCAGTTTCGACGATTAACGAACAATTAATTGTAAATAGATATATGTGTGTGTGTGTGTGTGTGTGTGTGTATATATATATATATATATATATATATATATATATATATATATATATATATATATAAATATATATATATATGGTAATTGAAATTATAATTTGAAATATTATATGTTATTGCTATTAAAATTTAATTATGTAATAAAAAATAAAAAATAGGATATTATAATAGTTATTATTTAAAATATATCTATATATAAATAAAGTATATTAAAAAAATAAATATTAAATGATTTTAATACTCATTTAATGTCCTGATTGATATTAAGTAAGTTAAATTCAAACTTATATGATTTTAAAATAAACGGTGATTCGAAAATGAGTTCTATAAATTTTAGGCTTACTAAAACTGTATTTAGGACCTAGTTATTAAATTTTAACATTTTTTATATTTTACCCAGAATTGAGAGGGACGGTTGATGTAATTTTTATTTAATAAATTAATGGTCGAATTTTATACCATATTGACTGAAATAAATAAAGGAATTTAATTTAAAAATTTGGGATTTTTCTGAAAGACTTTTATCCGCCACTGATTATCAACGGAACGCAAATTTCAATCCGTAAATGAAATAGTAGACGACGGCTAACAATTCACATGTTTTAAATTTTAAATTATATTATAATAATAATTATTATATTATTATTATTATTCTAATCTAAAGTTACCGAGATATTTGTAATACATTGAATGATTAACATGAAACCCATCACCTCTATTTTATTTATTATTTCCTGTCAAATCCATTTGGCCACCACTTTTTTAAACCACTCGATGATCATACTTTGTGCAAATGAATGTTACCTAATTACTGTTTCTATTTGACTTACTTTCCTCACAATTAATCTATAAAGAGTATATATGTATACACATATACTTACACTGCAACTTAAAACCCCAATACTTCCCTTCTTGTTTCACCACCTTCACCCTAATTAAGAATCACCCAAGAATACCTCTTTAATCGATTCCTGTTTCGGTTACAAATCTTAAACCCACCACCATCTCATGATCTTTATAGATCATCACTTTGAAACTTTAAAACCGTCTTCATCGAGCACTACAACCACCACCACAAACTGTAACACCTTTGATTTACCACCACTTCAAACCAATCGGCCACCACCTCCGATCATATTTGACGATTGCTATTCTATCTCAGTTCAACACAAGCATCACAACACCCACCATCATCGATCACTCTTTGATTCACTTTGGTTGAGAACCATCAACCCAAGGCCTGCAAAATTATTGTTGTTCGGATTCAATCACCACTTGCTCGATACATGGAGGCTGCTGTTTCCTCTTCGGTTTTGTTGTTCGAAGGCCAAAAACCACCTGCACATTAACGGTATTATTATTATTGTTATTATTATTATTATTTGTTATTCGATCCACAACCACCCAAGCCATCACCACCATCTTTATCAAATAGATCAACCACCATTAAACAACCACCTATGATCACCAAAGACTACAACCGTTTCTGTTTTGTCTGTTACAACCAACCCTCACGAATACATCAAACCACTCACTGTAGCTGCTGCTACAGCCTGCCTGTTTCTATTTTTGTTCACGATAAATTCACCACAAACACCACCCCAACTCCCCTGTTATTACTGATTATATTTTCCTGTTCCGACATCCACACTCAAACATTCATTTAAAATCATGTTGAAAGACTGCTGCACCCTCCTGTTTCACACGACTGCAGCAGCAGCTGTTTTTTGTTTCATTCCTGTTACATCAACCAATGTTGAGATGGTAATGTAACGAACGACGAAGACAATAAATAATTGTTTATGGTGACATTATTTTGCTGCAGTCGCTATTTTTACTTCTATTAACTTATCCTAATTCACAACACTATTTTAATATAGCAGTGGGCCTTCAATTGCACTAACTATTTTTTTTAGTGCAAGTATACCGCTAACTTTCACTTTTAAGATGATAATGGCTTGATTAATGGATGATGAGGTAATGGTGATGAGATAATAAGGAATACCAGCGTAAATTTTTTTGCCGTTCATATTATTAAACTAAACCCACGAAATTATATTGGGCCGTATTCTGTATTGGACTTTGATGATTCAAAGACGATTGGGCGATTATTTTTTAAACGGACTAAAAACATCCTAATCTTAGTGGGTTTGATTATGGGATGAAAATAATGGTGATCGAGCCTGTTAAAGATGATGATGCATTGTTTATGATAATACGGTTATAATAATGATACTCGGATTAATGATGAAGGTGATATTATAGAGGATGATGGAGATTGATGTTGGAATGATAATAAAACTGTAATATTGGATGATGATGTTTTGATGTTTCATCAAAGAAGATAGTGATTAGGTAATGATATTAATGATGGATGCATGATGATGATGATAATGATTAAGTAATGATAAAATGATCTAGTTTTGATGATGATGATAAGGAAGTAATGGTGATGATAGTATTTCTGTGATGATGATGAAGATGACGAGAGAAGTTTGATGATGATCGAAGGTTGTATAAATGACAAAGCCCGATGATTATGATAATCGTTGGTTTTGATTATGACGATACGAAAGGATAACGATGATAGTTAAGATTGATAATGATGATGAAATCGTTGAAGTTAAGATGATAGAAATGATGATCATATGATTATGATTAAGATTACGGTAATGGTATAATGATGGGTATAAAGAAGAAAAACAAATGTAGATAGTGGTTAAACGATTTAGTTTAATAATAATTTCAGAAAAACAAATTTGCTTGGATGATTAAGGATGTTATCGGGTTAGTGGGAGGTTGCGGGTTCAAACCCGGACTTGGGCATTTTTTTAAGGGCTACTTCTTTGAGGTAGTTACTTATTACTCATTATTATTATTATTATTATTATTATTATTATTATTATTATTATTATTATTATTATTATTATTATTATTATTATTATTATTATTATTATTATTATTATTATTATTATTATTATTATTATTATTATTATTATTATTATTATTAATTATTATTATTATTAATTATTGTCATTAGATTATTACAAATATTAAAAATATAAATATTAGTATCATTCATAAAATTAATATTATTATCATTATTGTTAGTATTAGTAATATCATTATTATTATTATTATTATTATTATTATTATTATTATTATTATTATTATTATTATTATTATTATTATTATTTTATTATCATTATTATCATTAGTAGTACAGTTATTACTATCATAGTTATTATTATTATTATTAGTATTATTATTATCATTATTATTTTTATTATTATTATTATTTTTAACGTTAATATTATTTTATCAAGTAACTATTAGTTATATAAAACTATACTTAATACATATAATATAACTATATATTTATTTATTTAAAGTACATAAAATGAATACATTTATGAAACATACAAATTATTAATATAAAATGATATTACTAATAATATATATATATATATATATATATATATATATATATATATATATATATATATATATATATATATATATATATATATATATTTTTGTTTGATTATATGTGTTAATATATATATATATGATATAGGTTCGTGAATCCGAGGCCAACCCTGCACGTGTTCAGTGCCGTCATTTGCATTATTGCTACGAAATACAGTATCGTGAGTTTCATTTGCTCTCTTTTTAAATGCTTTTGCAATATATATTTTTGGGACTGAGAATACATGCGTTTTTTTTATAAATGTTTGACGAAATAGACACAAGTAATTGAAACTACATTCTATGGTTGAATGATCAAAATCGAATATGCCCCTTTTAGCTTGGTAGCCTAAGAATTAGGGAACTGGCCCCTAATTGATGTGAATCTTAAAGATAGATCTATGGGCACTAACAAGCCCCTGTCAGAGAATTTGAACTGCTTTAGTACTTCGATTTTATCATGTCCGAAGGGAGTCCCGGAATGATGGGGATATTCTATATGCATCTTGTTAATGTCGGTTACCAGGTGTTCATTCCATATGAATGATTTTTATGCAGATACATAATATTTATGAGAAATGAAATGAAAATCTTGTGGTCTATTAAATTAATGGAAATGATTGTTTATGATAAACTAATGAACTCACCAACCTTTTGGTTGACACTTGAAAGCATGTTTATTCTCAGGTATGAAAGAAATCTTCCGCTGTGCAATTGCTCATTTTAGAGATATTACTTGGAGTCATTCATGACATACTTCAAAAGACGTTGCATTCGAGTCTTGAGTTCATCAAGATTATTATTAAGTCAATTATAGTTTGATATATTATGAAATGGTATGCATGTCTGTCAACTTTCGATTTAATGAAAGTTTGTCTTTTAAAAACGAATGCAATGTTTGTAAAATGTATCATATAGAGGTCAGAACCTCGCGATGTAATCATATGTTATTGTATTCGTCCGTATGGATTAGGACGGGTTGTCTCATACGTTATCACATATGCTTGTGAAGTGGATTATACAACCCCAACGGCAAAGGGTTGATATTGAGTTGTGTTTGGGAGAAGTGGGTCATGTGTGGATGTGGATTCACGATGACACGTGTAGTTCGGTCATCTTATCGGAAGTGAGTCTCGTGTAGTTCGGATTCACGATGACGCGTGTAGTTCGGTCATCTTATTGAGGTAGTGATCTCGTGTGGTTGCGGATTCACTAAGGCTCGTGTAGTTCAGCCAACCTCGATGTTGTTGTGGTAATGAAGATAGTAGTCTCGTGTGGATGCGGATTTACTATAGCTCGTGTAGTTCGGCTAATCTTCATTGTGGTAATTGACTTTTGGTATTGGGTTAAAGGGTTAACCTTGGGCGTTATACGCTTTATTTTTCATATATATATATATATATATATATATATCATTATATCATTGTGATGTATCTAACCCTCCGGGTGTAGCTTGTTGGAGTGGTTTATATCGTCGTTGGTGAACTTACTTGTTGTTTTATAGCTTGTTATATAGCGGTTGAATGGTATGCTTAGTTTTCCTTATACTTGGATGCTCCGGTATGTGTTACTTGATTATTTATGTGGCGTGTCCATTTTATACATATATATGTATGTAGTATATTCTCACTCACTAAGCAATAGCTTACCTTCTCGTTGTTTACATTTTTTTTTTATATATTTGCATGGAGGCGGTGGCTCGGGTAAGCGTGGGAACTAGTGGACTCGCGTAGTTTGCTTTAGAAGACTTGCTTTTGGATTTGATTAGGATTGGGTAGCGTATCCCCAATCGCCATGCTCGGTCTTTATTTTGTGTTAAAAAATCATGCGGTCGGAAACTTGTATTTTGTACGAAAGTCGTAAAAAGGCCGATGTGGGCCCGGTGTCGTAAAACTCATTTTATTATTGAAACATGTGAGTTTTAACTATTATTAAATGTTGTGAAAATCATTTAGTCTAATAGTGTCGGGAAGCGATAGATCTTTAACGCAAAAACGTAAAATCCGGACAGAAGTTGAATGGCCTTGTGCGTGCCGCGCACCCTATATGTATATAAAAAAAAAATTATTCTACGTTTTTGGTTGGTCAACGGGTTGGGTTGTTACAAGTGGTATCAGAGCATGGTCGAAGGGATTTAGGTGACTTGAGATAGGCGCTTAGAATAGACTTTTTGTGTGTGCTTATTTATTGCGGGACTTGTAGGTGTACGGGTCAGAATGGGAACTTGGTTAGTGCATTAGTGTGTAGGTGAACTAACTAGGGTATTTGGCTTGTGTTGTGACATAATTCTTGCGTATGTGTATATCGCGTAGAATTTTTATTGTGTTGGTTTATATCATCGAGCGAGGTGGTCGTTGTACTAACAAGTTAATACGGCGTGTATGCGTAATAAGGACTTGCAAACCTTATTACGGGTGCAAATCGTGTCTAACAAGTGATGTACGATGAGTGTTGAGCAAGATGGGGCGGTGTTGTGCGTGTGGTGTTATATGTTCGTGGACTAATCATTTTGCATTCTTTAGAATGACGACGCGAAACGAGATCGAGACGAATGACGAGGAGTTTCACGCTAGAGTTGCGGCCGCCGTTGCGGAACAAATGGGTGCATTTCGAGAAGAAATGGATAGGAAGTATTCCGAACTTCAAAGTAGTGGGGAAACGGAGAGTTGTCTTAAGAGCTTCATGAGGACTAAACCCCCTATGTATGATGGGAAACCGGATCCTTTGGTTAGCACAACATGGATCTCGGATGTCGAAGGGTGTTTTCGCACGATTGAATGCCCTCCCGAGAAAAAGGCGAGACTTGCTACTAGTTTGTTGCGGGGTAGGGCGAAGGATTGGTTGGATGGTAAGATTGATCTTATTGGTGGTGAGTCGTTTATGGCGTTATCGTGGAACGATTTTAAGAAGGAATTCTTCGAGGAGTTCCCGACTTCAGCCAATTTGTCGGAATTGCGTAGCGGGTTGCGAAATTTGCAACAGGGTTTTATGGATTTGAATACTTTCAAGACGACCTTTATGGCGAAGGCTCGTTTTTGCCCGGAGTATTTAGGGAATGAGTGTTTGTTGATGGAGGATTTCTATCGGATTTTAAATGATGACTTGAAGAATAAAATTAGCCGGGGTTACGCGAAGTCCTTTGCAGAGTTATTCGTGGTAGCTAGGGGTTTCGAGTCGTATTCGCGATCGAAGATTGGTGAACCTTTAAGTGAGAGAAGGGTTGTTTCGTATGGTGCTCCAAGTAAAAGGACTAAGGGTCTGAGTGTAGTGACCCGAACTTTTCCATATTTATATATATTAAATGAAATTGATATTTACATGATTAAGTGTTTCCAACATGTTAAACAATCAAACTTGTTAAGACTTGATTAATTGAAATAGGTTTCATATAGACAATTGACCACCCAAGTTGACCGGTGATTCACGAACGTTAAAACTTGTAAAAACTATATGATGACATATATATGGATATATATATATATATATATATATATATATATATATAGTTAACATGATATTATGATAAGTAAACATATCATTAAGTATATTAACAATGAACTACATATGTAAAAACAAGACTACTAACTTAATGATTTCGAAACGAGACATATATGTAACGATTATCGTTGTAACGACATTTAATGTATATATATCATATTAAGATATATTAATACATCATGATATCATGATAATGTAATAATTTAACATCTCATTTGATATAATAAACAATGGGTTAACAACATTTAACAAGATCGTTAACCTAAAGGTTTCAAAACAACACTTACATGTAACGACTAACGATAACTTAACGACTCAGTTAAAATGTATATACATGTAGTGTTTTAATATGTATTCATACACTTTTGAAAGACTTCAAGACACTTATCAAAATACTTCTACTTAACAAAAATGCTTACAATTACATCCTCGTTCAGTTTCATCAACAATTCTACTCGTATGCACCCGTATTCGTACTCGTACAATACACAGCTTTTAGATGTATGTACTATTGGTATATACACTCCAATGATCAGATCTTAGCAGCCTATGTGAGTCACCTAACACATGTGGGAACCATCATTTGGCAACTAGCATGAAATATCTCATAAAATTACAAAAATATTAGTAATCATTCATGACTTATTTACATGTAAACAAAATTACACATCCTTTATATCTAATCCGTATACCAACGACCAAAAACACCTACAAACACTTTCATTCTTCAATTTTATTCATCTAATTAATCTCTCTCAAGTTCCATCTTCAGGTTCTAAGTGTTCTTCATAAATTCTACAAGTTCCAATTTCATAAAATCAAGAATACTTCCAAGTTTACTAGTTCACTTCCAATCTTGTAAAGTGATCATCCAACCTCAAGAAATCCTTGTTGTTTACAGTAAGATATCATTCTAAATCAAGGTAATACTCATATACAAACTTTGATTCAATTCCTATAACTATAACTATCTTAATTCGAGTGATAATCTTACTTGAACTTGTTTTCGTGTTATGATTCTACTTCAAGAACTTTCAAGCCATCCAAGATCCTTTGAATCTAGATCATTTCTTGTCACTTCCAGTAGGTTTACCTACTAAACTTGAGGTAGTAATGATGTTCATAACGTCATTCGAGTCATACATATAAAACTATCGTATTCGAAGATTTGAACATGTAATCACTAGAACATAGTTTAGTTAATTCTAAACTTGTTCGTAAACAAAAGTTAATCCTTCTAACTTGACTTTTAAAATCAACTAAACACATGTTCTATATCTATATAATATGCTAACTTAATGATTTAAAAGCGGAAAACACGAAAAACACCGTAAAACCGGATATACGCCGTCATAGTAACACTGCGGGCTGTTTTGGGTTAGTTAATTAAAAACTATGATAAACTTTGATTTAAAAGTTGTTCTTATGGGAAAATGATTTTTCTTATGAACATGAAACTATCATGGTTAAACTCAAAGTGGAAGTATGTTTTCCAAAATGGTCATCTAGACGTCGTTCTTTCGACTGAAATGACTACCTTTACAAAAATGACTTGTAACTTATTTTTCTGACTATAAACCTATACTTTTTATGTTTAGATTCATAAAATATAGTTCAATATGAAACCATAGCAATTTGATTCACTCAAATCGGATTTAAAACGAAGAAGTTATGGGTAAAACAAGATTGGATATTTTTTGATTGTTGTAGCTACGGGAAATATTGTAATAATTCTATACAAATCATATCCTAGCTAACTTATATTGTATTATACATGTATTCTAATATAATCTTGGGATACCATAGACACGTATGCAAATGTTTTGACATATCATATCGACCCATGTATATATATTATTTGGAACAACCATAGACACTCTATATGCAGTAATGTTGGAGTTAGCTATACAGGGTTGAGGTTGATTCCAAAAATATATATACTTTGAGTTGTGATCTAGCCTGAGATGTGTATACACTGGGTCATGGATTGATTCAAGATAATATATATCGATTTATTTCTGTACATCTAACTGTGGACAACTAGTTGTAGGTTACTAACGAGGACAGCTGACTTAATAAATTTAAAACAGTTAAATGTATTAAAATTTTGTAAATATATTTTGAACATACTTTGATATATATGTACATATTTGTTATAGGTTCGTGAATCGACCAGTGGCCAAGTCTTACTTCCCGACGAAGTAAAAATCTGTGAAAGTGATTTATAGTCCCACTTTTAAAATCTAATATTTTGGGATGAGAATACATGCAGTTTTATAAATGCTTTACGAAATAGACACAAGTAATTGAAACTACATTATATGGGTGAATGATCGAAGCCGAATATGCCCCTTTTACTTGGTAACCTAAGAATTAGTAAACCGATCTACTAATTAACGCGAATCCTAAAGATAGATCTATTGGGCCTAACGAACCCCATCCAAAGTACCGGATGCTTTAGTACTTCGAATTCATTTATATCATGTCCGAAGGAATTCCTGGAATGATAGGGGATATTCTTATATGCATCTTGTTAATATCGGTTACTAGGTGTTCACCATATGAATGAATTTTATCTCTATGTATGGGATGTATATTGAAATATGAAATCTTCTGGTCTATTATTATGATTTGATAATATATAGGTTAAACCTATAACTTACCAACATTTTTGTTGACGTTTTAAGCATGTTTATTCTCAGGTGATTATTAAGAGCTTCCGCTGTTGCATACTAAAATAAGGACAAGATTTGGAGTCCATGCTTGTATGATATTATGTAAAAACTGCATTCAAGAAACTTATTTTTGATGTAATATATTCTTATTGTAAACCATTATTTAATGGTCGTGTGTAAACGGTATATTTTAGATTATCATTATTTGATAATCTATGTAATGCTTTTTAATCCTTTATCGATAAAATAAAGGTTATGGTTGTTTTAAAAATGAATGCATTTTTTGAAAAACGTCTCATATAGAGGTCAAAACCTCGCGACGAAATCAATTAATATGGAACGTTTATAATCAATATGAACAGGACATTTCAGTTGGTATCAGAGCGTTGGTCTTAGAGAACCAGAAAATTGCATTAGTGTGTCTTACCGAGTTTGTTAGGATGCATTAGTGAGTCTGGACTTCGACCGTGTTTTTCTTCAAAAACGATTGCTTAACATTTTTTTTGTTGGAAACTATATATTATTAACATGTAAATATTATGTGATATATTAATCTCTTAACGTGTTTGATATTGTGTGATAGATGTCTACCTCTAGTACAAATCCCATTGATTCACCTAATAATAATGAAGATTCGAATATATTTTGGGAAGATTCACAAATTCCCGAAGAGAAACCGGAAGAGGAGGAACCTGAAAAGGAGGAACCGGAAGAAGAGGAACCAGAAGAGGAGGAATCGGAAGAGGAGGAACCAGAAGAAGAAGAGGTTCCGGAGGAAGAAATATTGATACCTATAGTAAATCTATTAAATAAAAGAAAATTCTCAACCAACGGACCAAAGTTAATAATGGTCAATGGTGTTTCCGCCGAGGAAGCAAAATATTGGGAAGATTACCAATTTTCCGATGAATCGGATCCCGATGAGGATTCCGATGATGTTATAGAAATTACCTTGACCTAATTTAATAAAGCGAAAGAAAATAATAAGGGAAAAGGTATAAAAATAGAGAAACCCGATTCCAACCCCGATGAACTTTATATGTATCGACAACATTCGTATTTCCTAAAATGTAACAATAACCCGGGAACCTCTAAACCACCAGGTTTTTCTAAACCATTATGGAAAACGACGGCTCGTATTAGAAGAACACCATATATTCCTAGAAAATTAGGAAAATGAACCAAGTCCGAAGAAGAAGAAACCAGTGATTCAGATTAGAGGGTTGTAATCATGTTGTGTATTATATGTATTGTAGTGTGCTTGTACTTTTATGTTCTATGTAAAAATTGCTTGTATTGTTTGTTATTACGAATCTAATCCTTGTCTATTTTACAGTATAAAAACAAAATGGACGTTAAGGGTAGACAACTGAATATTTTAGAAGACCTACCAGAGGATATGATTGAGGAAATCTTGTCTAGAGTTGGTCAGAATTCATCAGCACATTTAGTTATGGCGAAATTAACTTGTCAAACATTTGAAAGACTTTCCAGAAATGCCTTAGTTTATAAAAGGCTTTCCTTTGATAGGTGGGGTATATCACATTGGGGAGACCGTAAGTTAAGCAGTGTTTTCTTTAAAGCATTAAATGCGGGGAACCCAAATGCAATTTTACGCTACGGGTTAAGAACCTATTTTGACTCAACATATCCCAACATAGGATTTCATGAATTAGAAAGAGCTTCTAACATGCAACATAAAGAAGCATGTTATGCTTACGGGTTAGTGATGTTCGCTTCTTACCAAAGTGAGAAAAAGAACATCGGATTGCAACTTTTAAATAAAACCTTCCCACAAGTGACGGATTCAGTAGTTGGGGTGAGAAACAAGGTTTTTAGATTATTACGGGGCTGTTGGACATTACGAAACCCTCGTCCTTTTGATGACATTACAACATGCTGCCTAGCCAATGGTCATAACAGTTATTTTCCACAAGACCAAGGATGGGAAGTCGTCTTAGTAAAACCAGAATGCATGACTTGTTTCTGGAATTATGAATTACGTGTCTTTATTTCCTTTGCTGAACAACTTGCGTATTAACTAGATTTATCTTCAAAACTGTCCTGTATCATAGTGTACTATATTTCATGTTATATGTAATATAGCGAAGTTGTAAGTTTGAAGAATATTTGTATGTGATATATTATTATAATCAGTTTTTCATATGGAATTGTAGTAGTTTAATTGTATATTAGCTACTAAGTATGAACTTAACGGGTAGGTAGTACCCGAATTTAAACTTATAAAATGCTAATATGAAGAAAAAGCTTTTATAAATGAGTTCATATTATGCTACGAAATACTATTGACTACTCTTAATATTCTTTATGATTAACTCGATTCAGTTGGCTATTTTGAAGGAAATGGTACCGACTACTCGACACACCATGAATATGAGCGAAGAAGAATTTCGTACCTTTCTTGCTGCAAACATAGCCGCAGTACAGGCTGCACTGAAATGTCCCGTTCTTATTGATTAAAAACGTTCCATATTAATTGATTTCGTTGCGAGGTTTTGACCTCTATATGAGACGTTTTTCAAAGACTGCATTCATTTTTAAACAAACCATAACCTTTATTTCATCAATAAAGGTTTAAAAAGCTTTACGTAGATTATCAAATAATGATAATCTAAAATATCCTGTTTACACACGACCATTACATAATGGTTTACAATACAAATATGTTACAACAAAATAAGTTTCTTGAATGCAGTTTTTACACAATATCATACAAGCATGGACTCCAAATCTTGTCCTTAATTAAGTATGCGACAGCGGAAGCTCTTAATATTCACCTGAGAATAAACATGCTTTAAACATCAACAAAATGTTGGTGAGTTATAGGTTTAACCTATATATATCAAATCGTAACAATAGACCACAAGATTTCATATTTCAATACACATCCCATACATAGAGATAAAAATCATTCATATGGTGAACACCTGGTAACCGACAATAACAAGATGCATATATAAGAATATCCCCATCATTCCGGGACACCCTTCGGATATGATATAAATTTCAAAGTACTAAAGCATCCGGTACTTTGGATGGGGTTTGTTAGGCCCAATAGATCTATCTTTAGGATTCGCGTCAATTAGGGTGTCTGTTCCCTAATTCTTAGATTACCAGACTTAATAAAAAGGGGCATATTCGATTTCGATAATTCAACCATAGAATGTAGTTTCACGTACTTGTGTCTATTTTGTAAATCATTTATAAAACCTGCATGTATTCTCATCCCAAAAATATTAGATTTTAAAAGTGGGACTATAACTCACTTTCACAGATTTTTACTTCGTCGAGAAGTAAGACTTGGCCACTGGTTGATTCACGAACCTATAACAATATATACATATATATCAAAGTATGTTCAAAATATATTTACAACACTTTTAATATATTTTGATGTTTTAAGTTTATTAAGTCAGCTGTCCTCGTTAGTAACCTACAACTAGTTGTCCACAGTTAGATGTACAGAAATAAATCGATAAATATTATCTTGAATCAATCCACGACCCAGTGTATACGTATCTCAGTATTGATCACAACTCAAACTATATATATTTTGGAATCAACCTCAACCCTGTATAGCTAACTCCAACATTCACATATAGAGTGTCTATGGTTGTTCCGAAATATATATAGATGTGTCGACATGATAGGTCGAAACATTGTATACGTGTCTATGGTATCTCAAGATTACATAATATACAATACAAGTTGATTAAGTTATGGTTGGAATAGATTTGTTACCAATTTTCACGTAGCTAAAATGAGAAAAATTATCCAATCTTGTTTTACCCATAACTTCTTCATTTTAAATCCGTTTTGAGTGAATCATATTGCTATGGTTTCATATTGAACTCTATTTTATGAATCTAAACAGAAAAGTATAGGTTTATAGTCGGAAAAATAAGTTACAAGTCGTTTTTGTAAAGGTAGTCATTTCAGTCGAAAGAACGACGTCTAGATGACCATTTTAGAAAACATACTTCCACTTTGAGTTTAAACATAATTTTTGGATATAGTTTCATGTTCATAATAAAAATCATTTTCTCAGAATAACAACTTTTAAATCAAAGTTCATCATAGTTTTTAATTAACTAACCCAAAACAGCCCGCGGTGTTACTACGACGGCGTAAATCCGGTTTTACGGTGTTTTTCGTGTTTCCAGGTTTTAAATCATTAAGTTAGCATATCATATAGATATAGAACATGTGTTTAGTTGATTTTAAAAGTCAAGTTAGAAGGATTAACTTTTGTTTGCGAACAAGTTTAGAATTAACTAAACTATGTTCTAGTGATTACAAGTTTAAACCTTCGAATAAGATAGCTTTATATGTATGAATCGAATGATGTTATGAACATCATTACTACCTTAAGTTCCTTGGATAAACCTACTGGAAAAGAGGAAAATGGATCTAGCTTCAATGGATCCTTGGATGGCTCGAAGTTCTTGAAGCAGAATCATGACACGAAAACAAGTTCAAGTAAGATCATCACTTGAAATAAGATTGTTATAGTTATAGAAATTGAACCAAAGTTTGAATATGATTATTACCTTGTATTAGAATGATAACCTACTGTAAGAAACAAAGATTTCTTGAGGTTGGATGATCACCTTACAAGATTGGAAGTGAGCTAGCAAACTTGAAAGTATTCTTGATTTTATGAAACTAGAACTTTTGGAATTTATGAAGAACACTTAGAACTTGAAGATAGAACTTGAGAGAGATCAATTAGATGAAGAAAATTGAAGAATGAAAGTGTTTGTAGGTGTTTTTGGTCGTTGGTGTATGGATTAGATATAAAGGATATGTAATTTTGTTTTCATGTAAATAAGTCATGAATGATTACTCATATTTTTGTAATTTTATGAGATATTTCATGCTAGTTGCCAAATGATGGTTCCCACATGTGTTAGGTGACTCACATGGGCTGCTAAGAGCTG
Source organism: Rutidosis leptorrhynchoides (assembly GCF_046630445.1). NCBI lineage: Eukaryota > Viridiplantae > Streptophyta > Magnoliopsida > Asterales > Asteraceae > Rutidosis > Rutidosis leptorrhynchoides. Next base: position 47,924,192 of record NC_092337.1, on the reverse strand, counting down.
ATCATTGGAGTGTATATACCAATAGTACATACATCTAAAAGCTGTGTTTGTACGAGTACGAATACGGGTGCATACGAGTAGAATTGTTGATGAAACTGAACGAGGATGTAATTGTAAGCATTTTTGTTAAGTAGAAGTATTTTGATAAGTGTATTGAAGTCTTTAAAAAGTGTATAAATACATATTAAAACACTACATGTATATACATTTTAACTGAGTCGTTAAGTCATCGTTAGTCGTTACATGTAAGTGTTGTTTTGAAACCTTTAGATTAACGATCTTGTTAAATGTTGTTAACCCAATGTTTATAATATCAAATGAGATTTTAAATTATTATATTATCATGATATTATCATGTATGAATATCTCTTAATATGATATATATACATTAAATGTCTTTACAACGATAATCGTTACATATATGTCTCGTTTAAAAATCATTAAGTTAGTAGTCTTGTATGTAGTTCATTGTTAATATACTTAATGATATGTTTACTTATCATAGTATCATGTTAACTATATATATATCCATATATATGTAATCATATAGTTTTTACAAGTTTTAACGTTCGTGAATCACCGGTCAACTTGGGTGGTCAATTGTCTATATGAAACATATTTCAATTAATCAAGTCTTAACAAGTTTGATTGCTTAACATGTTGGAAACATTTAATCATGTAAATATCAATCTCAATTAATATATATAAACATGGAAAAGTTCGGGTCACTACAGTACCTACCCGTTAAATAAATTTCGTCCCGAAATTTTAAGCTGTTGAAGGTGTTGATGAATCTTCTGGAAATAGATGCGGGTATTTCTTCTTCATCTGATCTTCACGCTCCCAGGTGAACTCGGGTCCTCTACGAGCATTCCATTGAACCTTAACAATTGGTATCTTGTTTTGCTTAAGTCTTTTAACCTCACGATCCATTATTTCGACGGGTTCTTCGATGAATTGAAGTTTTTCGTTGATTTGGATTTCATCTAACGGAATAGTGAGATCTTCTTTAGCAAAACATTTCTTTAAATTCGAGACGTGGAAAGTGTTATGTACAGCCGCGAGTTGTTGAGGTAACTCTAGTCGGTAAGCTACTGGTCCAACACGATCAATAATCTTGAATGGTCCAATATACCTTGGATTTAATTTCCCTCGTTTACCAAATCGAACAACGCCTTTCCAAGGTGCAACTTTAAGCATGACCATCTCTCCAATTTCAAATTCTATATCTTTTCTTTTAATGTCAGCGTAGCTCTTTTGTCGACTTTGGGCGGTTTTCAACCGTTGTTGAATTTGGATGATCTTCTCGGTAGTTTCTTGTATAATCTCCAGACCCGTAATCTGTCTATCCCCCACTTCACTCCAACAAATCGGAGACCTGCACTTTCTACCATAAAGTGCTTCAAACGGCGCCATCTCAATGCTTGAATGGTAGCTGTTGTTGTAGGAAAATTCTGCTAATGGTAGATGTCGATCCCAACTGTTTCCGAAATCAATAACACATGCTCGTAGCATGTCTTCAAGCGTTTGTATCGTCCTTTCGCTCTGCCCATCAGTTTGTGGATGATAGGCAGTACTCATGTCTAGACGAGTTCCTAATGCTTGCTGTAATGTCTGCCAGAATCTTGAAATAAATCTGCCATCCCTATCATAGATAATAGAGATTGGTATTCCATGTCTGGAGACGACTTCCTTCAAATACAGTCGTGCTAACTTCTCCATCTTGTCATCTTCTCTTATTGGTAGGAAGTGTGCTGATTTGGTGAGACGATCAACTATTACCCAAATAGTATCAAAACCACTTGCAGTCCTTGGCAATTTAGTGATGAAATCCATGGTAATGTTTTCCCATTTCCATTCCGGGATTTCGGGTTGTTGAAGTAGACCTGATGGTTTCTGATGCTCAGCTTTGACCTTAGAACACGTCAAACATTCTCCTACGTATTTAGCAACATCGGCTTTCATACCCGGCCACCAAAAATGTTTCTTGAGATCCTTGTACATCTTCCCCGTTCCAGGATGTATTGAGTATCTGGTTTTATGAGCTTCTCTAAGTACCATTTCTCTCATATCTCCAAATTTTGGTACCCAAATCCTTTCAGCCCTATACCGGGTTCCGTCTTCCCGAATATTAAGATGCTTCTCCGATCCTTTGGGTATTTCATCCTTTAAATTTCCCTCTTTTAAAACTCCTTGTTGCGCCTCCTTTATTTGAGTAGTAAGGTTATTATGAATCATTATATTCATAGATTTTACTCGAATGGGTTCTCTGTCCTTCCTACTCAAGGCATCGGCTACCACGTTTGCCTTTCCCGGGTGGTAACGAATCTCAAAGTCGTAATCATTCAACAATTCAATCCACCTACGCTGCCTCATATTCAGTTGTTTCTGATTAAATATGTGTTGAAGACTTTTGTGGTCGGTATATATAATACTTTTGACCCCATATAAGTAGTGCCTCCAAGTCTTTAATGCAAAAACAACCGCGCCTAATTCCAAATCATGCGTCGTATAATTTTGTTCGTGAATCTTCAATTGTCTAGACGCATAAGCAATCACCTTCGTTCGTTGCATTAATACACAACCGAGACATTGCTTTGATGCATCACAATAAATCACAAAATCATCATTCCCTTCAGGCAATGACAATATAGGTGCCGTAGTTAGCTTTTTCTTCAATAACTGAAACGCTTTCTCTTGTTCATCATTCCATTCAAATTTCTTCCCTTTATGCGTTAATGCAGTCAAGGGTTTTGCTATTCTGGAAAAGTCTTGGATGAACCTTCTGTAGTAACCAGCTAGTCCTAAAAACTGGCGTATGTGTTTCGGAGTTTTCGGGGTTTCCCACTTTTCAACAGTTTCTATCTTTGCCGAATCCACCTTAATACCTTCTTTGTTCACTATGTGACCGAGGAATTGAACTTCTTCCAACCAAAATGCACACTTTGAAAACTTAGCGTACAATTCTTCCTTCCTCAATACTTCTAACACCTTTCTCAAATGTTCACCGTGTTCTTGGTCATTCTTTGAGTAAATAAGTATGTCATCAATGAAAACAATGACAAACTTGTCAAGGTATGGTCCACACACTCGGTTCATAAGGTCCATGAACACAGCTGGTGCATTAGTTAAACCAAACGGCATGACCATAAACTCGTAATGACCGTAACGTGTTCTGAAAGCAGTCTTTGGAATATCATCTTCTTTCACCCACATTTGATGATACCCGAAACGTAAGTCAATCTTTGAATAAACAGACGAGCCTTGTAGTTGATCAAATAAGTCGTCGATTCTCGGTAGTGGGTAGCGGTTCTTGATGGTAAGTTTGTTCAACTCTCGGTAGTCGATACACAACCTGAATGTACCATCTTTCTTCTTGACAAACAAAACAGGAGCTCCCCACGGTGATGTGCTTGGTCGAATGAAACCACGCTCTAAAAGTTCTTGTAATTGGCTTTGCAGTTCTTTCATCTCGCTGGGTGCGAGTCTGTAAGGAGCACGAGCTATTGGTGCAGCTCCTGGTACAAGATCTATTTGAAATTCAACGGATCGATGTGGGGGTAATCCCGGTAATTCTTTCAGAAATACATCGGGAAATTCTTTTGCAATGGGAACATCATTGATGCTCTTTTCTTCAGTTTGTACTTTCTCGACGTGTGCTAGAACAGCATAGCAACCTTTTCTTATTAGTTTTTGTGCCTTCAAATTACTAATAAGATGTAGCTTCGTGTTGCCCTTTTCTCCGTACACCATTAAGGGTTTTCCTTTTTCTCGTATAATGCGAATTGCATTTTTGTAACAAACGATCTCCGCTTTCACTTCTTTCAACCAGTCCATACCGATTATCACATCAAAACTCCCTAACTCTACTGGTATCAAATCAATCTTAAATGTTTCGCTAACCAGTTTAATTTCTCGATTCCGACATATATTATCTGCTGAAATTAATTTACCATTTGCTAATTCGAGTAAAAATTTACTATCCAAAGGCGTCAATGGACAACTTAATTTAGCACAAAAATCTCTACTCATATAGCTTCTATCCGCACTCGAATCAAATAAAACGTAAGCAGATTTATTGTCAATAAGAAACGTACCCGTAACAAGCTCCGGGTCTTCCTGTGCCTCTGCCGCATTAATATTGAAAACTCTTCCGCGGCCTTGTCCATTCGTGTTCTCCTGGTTCGGGAAATTTCTAATAATGTGGCCCGGTTTTCCACATTTATAACAAACTACATTGGCATAACTTGCTCCGACACTACTTGCTCCGCCATTACTCGTTCCGACACCATTTGTTCCTTTCGTTCTATTAACCCCTGGTCCGTAGACATCACACTTCGCCGCGCTATGACCATTTCTTTTACACTTGTTGCAAAATTTGGTGCAGAACCCCGAGTGATACTTTTCACACCTTTGGCATAGCTGCTTCTGATTGTTGTTGTTGTTGCGGTTATTATTGTTGTTGGGATGATTGTTGTAGCTGCTGCTGTTGTTGTTGTTGTTGTTGGGCCGTTTGTTGTAGTTGCGATTGATGTTGCGATTGTTGGGATAATTGTTGCGATTATTGTTGTAATTACTGTTGTTGTTGTATTGGTGATTCTTATCACCGTTTTCCTCCCACTTTCTTTTGACTTGCTTCACATTGGCCTCTTCAGCAGTCTGTTCTTTAATTCTTTCTTCAATCTGGTTCACTAGTTTGTGAGCCATTCTACATGCCTGTTGTATGGAGGCGGGCTCGTGTGAACTTATATCTTCTTGGATTCTTTTCGGTAATCCTTTCACAAACGCGTCGATCTTCTCTTCCTCATCTTCGAATGCTCCCGGACACAATAGGCACAATTCTGTGAATCGTCTTTCGTACGTGGTAATATCAAATCCTTGGGTTCGTAACCCTCTAAGTTCTGTCTTGAGCTTATTGACCTCGGTTCTGGGACGGTACTTCTCGTTCATCAAGTGCTTGAATGCTGACCACGGTAGTGCGTACGCATCATCTTGTCCCACTTGCTCTAGATAGGTATTCCACCATGTTAACGCAGAACCTGTGAAGGTATGCGTAGCGTACTTCACTTTGTCCTCTTCAGTACACTTACCTATGGCAAACACCGATTCAACCTTCTCGGTCCACCGTTTCAATCCGATCGGTCCTTCGGTTCCATCAAATTCCAAAGGTTTGCAGGCAGTGAATTCTTTGTAGGTGCATCCTACACGATTTCCTGTACTGCTAGATCCAAGGTTATTGTTGGTATGTAGCGCAGCCTGTACTGCGGCTATGTTTGAAGCTAGAAAAGTACGGAATTCCTCTTCATTCATATTCACGGTGTGTCGAGTAGTCGGTGCCATTTCCTTCAAAATAGTTAAATGGAACAAGTTAATCATACAGAATATTAAGAGTAGTTAATAGTATTTCGTAGCATAATATGAACTCATTTATAAAAGCTTTTTCTTCATATTAGCGTTTTATAAGTTTAAATTCGGGTAGTACCTACCCGTTAAGTTCATACTTAGTAGCTAATATACAATTCAACTACTACAATTCTATATGAAAAACTAATTATAATAATATTTCGCGTTCAAACTTTTATACAATATTTTACAAACTTACAATACCGTTTATTTTACATAAAGCAAGAAATATAGCACACAATAACTTTGATACAAGATAGTTGTGAAGATAATTCTAGCTAGTACACAAGTCGTTCAGCAAAGGCAATAAAGACACGTAATTCATACGTCCAGAAACAAGTCATGCATTCTGGTTTTACTAGGACTACTTCTCATCCTTGGTCTTGTGCAACATAACCGTTATGGCCATTGATAAGACAGCGTGTTGTAACGTCATCAAAGGGACGAGGGTTACGTAATGTCCAACAGTCCCGTAATAATCTAAAAACCTCATTTCTTACCCCAATTACCGACTCCGTCACTTGTGGAAATGTTTTGTTTAATAGTTGTAGCTCGATGTTCTTGTTCTCACTTTGGTGAGAAGCGAACATTACTAATCCGTAAGCATAACATGCTTCTTTATGTTGCATGTTAGCCGCTTTTTCTAAATCACGAAGTCCAATATTCGGATATATTGAGTCAAAATAATTTCTTAACCCGTTGCGTAAAATAGCATTTGGGTTCCCCGCAATATATGCGTCAAAGTAAACACATCGTAACTTATGGGTTTCCCAATGTGATATCCCCCATCTTTCAAACGAAAGTCTCTTATAAACCAAGACATTCTTGGAACGTTCTTCGAATGTCTTACAAACTGATCTCGCCTTAAATAGTTGTGCCGAAGAATTCTGGCCGACTCTAGACAAGATTTCATCAATCATGTCTCCGGGTAGGTCTCTTAAAATATTGGGTTGTCTATCCATTTTGTGTTTTTAAACTGTAAAATAGACAAGAGTTAGATTCATAAAAAAATACTTATTAATACAAGCAATTTTTACATATATCATAAAGCATAAGAACACTGTATTACATATATTACACCACACGAATACAACTATCTTATTCCGACTCGCTCGTTTCTTCTTCTTCGGTTTTGGTTCGTTTTGCCAAGTTTCTAGGGATATATGATGTTCCCCTAATACGAGCCGTCGTTGTCCACATTGGTTTAGAAAAACCTGGTGGTTTAGAGGTTCCCGGGTCATTGTTACAACTTAAGGACTTCGGGGGTTGACGATACATATAAAGTTCATCGGGGTTGGAATTAGATTTCTCTATTTTTATGCCCTTTCCCTTATTATTTTCTTTTGCCTTTTTAAATTCAGTTGGGGTAATTTCTATAACATCATCGGAATTCTCGTCGGAATCCGATTCATCGGAGAATTGGTATTCCTCCCAATATTTTGCTTCCTTGGCGGAAACACCATTGACCATAATTAACCTTGGTCGGCTGGTTGAGGATTTTCTTTTACTTAACCGTTTTATTATTTCCCCCACCGGTTCTATTTCTTCATCCGGTTCCGATTCTTCTTCCGGTTCCGATTCTTCTTCCGGTTCCGACTCTTCTTCCGGTTCCTCTTCGGGAACTTGTGAATCAGTCCACGAATCATTCCAATTTACATTTGACTCTTCATTATTATTAGGTGAGTCAATGGGACTTGTTCTAGAGGTAGACATCTATCACATAATATCAAACGCGTTAAGAGATTAATATATCACATAATATTCACATGTTAAAAATATATAGTTTCCAACAAAATTTGTTAAGCAATCATTTTTCAAGTAAACACGGTCGAAGTCCAGACTCACTAATGCATGCTAACAAACTCGATAAGACACACTAATGCAAAATTCTGGTTCTCTAAGACCAACGCTCGGATACCAACTGAAATGTCCCGTTCTTATTGATTAAAAATGTTCCATATTAATTGATTTCGTTGCGAGGTTTTGACCTCTATATGAGACGTTTTTCAAAGACTGCATTCATTTTTAAACAAACCATAACCTTTATTTCATCAATAAAGGTTTAAAAAGCTTTACGTAGATTATCAAATAATGATAATCTAAAATATCCTGTTTACACACGACCATTACATAATGGTTTACAATACAAATATGTTACAACAAAATAAGTTTCTTGAATGCAGTTTTTACACAATATCATACAAGCATGGACTCCAAATCTTGTCCTTAATTAAGTATGCGACAGCGGAAGCTCTTAATATTCACCTGAGAATAAACATGCTTTAAACATCAACAAAATGTTGGTGAGTTATAGGTTTAACCTATATATATCAAATCGTAACAATAGACCACAAGATTTCATATTTCAATACACATCCCATACATAGAGATAAAAATCATTCATATGGTGAACACCTGGTAACCGACAATAACAAGATGCATATATAAGAATATCCCCATCATTCCGGGACACCCTTCGGATATGATATAAATTTCGAAGTACTAAAGCATCCGGTACTTTGGATGGGGTTTGTTAGGCCCAATAGATCTATCGTTAGGATTCGCGTCAATTAGGGTGTCTGTTCCCTAATTCTTAGATTACCAGACTTAATAAAAAGGGGCATATTCGATTTCGATAATTCAACCATAGAATGTAGTTTCACGTACTTGTGTCTATTTTGTAAATCATTTATAAAACCTGCATGTATTCTCATCCCAAAAATATTAGATTTTAAAAGTGGGACTATAACTCACTTTCACAGATTTTTACTTCGTCGGGAAGTAAGACTTGGCCACTGGTTGATTCACGAACCTATAACAATATATACATATATATCAAAGTATGTTCAAAATATATTTACAACACTTTTAATATATTTTGATGTTTTAAGTTTATTAAGTCAGCTGTCCTCGTTAGTAACCTACAACTAGTTGTCCACAGTTAGATGTACAGAAATAAATCGATAAATATTATCTTGAATCAATCCACGACCCAGTGTATACGTATCTCAGTATTGATCACAACTCAAACTATATATATTTTGGAATCAACCTCAACCCTGTATAGCTAACTCCAACATTCACATATAGAGTGTCTATGGTTGTTCCGAAATATATATAGATGTGTCGACATGATAGGTCGAAACATTGTATACGTGTCTATGGTATCTCAAGATTACATAATATACAATACAAGTTGATTAAGTTATGGTTGGAATAGATTTGTTACCAATTTTCACGTAGCTAAAATGAGAAAAATTATCCAATCTTGTTTTACCCATAACTTCTTCATTTTAAATCCGTTTTGAGTGAATCATATTGCTATGGTTTCATATTGAACTCTATTTTATGAATCTAAACAGAAAAGTATAGGTTTATAGTCGGAAAAATAAGTTACAAGTCATTTTTGTAAAGGTAGTCATTTCAGTCGAAAGAACGACGTCTAGATGACCATTTTAGAAAACATACTTCCACTTTGAGTTTAAACATAATTTTTGGATATAGTTTCATGTTCATAATAAAAATCATTTTCTCAGAATAACAACTTTTAAATCAAAGTTCATCATAGTTTTTAATTAACTAACCCAAAACAGCCCGCGGTGTTACTACGACGGCGTAAATCCGGTTTTACGGTGTTTTTCGTGTTTCCAGGTTTTAAATCATTAAGTTAGCATATCATATAGATATAGAACATGTGTTTAGTTGATTTTAAAAGTCAAGTTAGAAGGATTAACTTTTGTTTGCGAACAAGTTTAGAATTAACTAAACTATGTTCTAGTGATTACAAGTTTAAACCTTCGAATAAGATAGCTTTATATGTATGAATCGAATGATGTTATGAACATCATTACTACCTTAAGTTCCTTGGATAAACCTACTGGAAAAGAGAAAAATGGATCTAGCTTCAATGGATCCTTGGATGGCTCGAAGTTCTTGAAGCAGAATCATGACACGAAAACAAGTTCAAGTAAGATCATCACTTGAAATAAGATTGTTATAGTTATAGAAATTGAACCAAAGTTTGAATATGATTATTACCTTGTATTAGAATGATAACCTACTGTAAGAAACAAAGATTTCTTGAGGTTGGATGATCACCTTACAAGATTGGAAGTGAGCTAGCAAACTTGAAAGTATTCTTGATTTTATGAAACTAGAACTTTTGGAATTTATGAAGAACACTTAGAACTTGAAGATAGAACTTGAGAGAGATCAATTAGATGAAGAAAATTGAAGAATGAAAGTGTTTGTAGGTGTTTTTGGTCGTTGGTGTATGGATTAGATATAAAGGATATGTAATTTTATTTTCATGTAAATAAGTCATGAATGATTACTCATATTTTTGTAATTTTATGAGATATTTCATGCTAGTTGCCAAATGATGGTTCCCACATGTGTTAGGTGACTCACATGGGCTGCTAAGAGCTGATCATTGGAGTGTATATACCAATAGTACATACATCTAAAAGTTGTGTATTGTACGAGTACGAATACGGGTGCATACGAGTAGAATTGTTGATGAAACTGAACGAGGATGTAATTGTAAGCATTTTTGTTAAGTAGAAGTATTTTGATAAGTGTATTGAAGTCTTTAAAAAGTGTATAAATACATATTAAAACACTACATGTATATACATTTTAACTGAGTCGTTAAGTCATCGTTAGTCGTTACATGTAAGTGTTGTTTTGAAACCTTTAGATTAACGATCTTGTTAAATGTTGTTAACCCAATGTTTATAATATCAAATGAGATTTTAAATTATTATATTATCATGATATTATCATGTATGAATATATCTTAATATGATATATATACATTAAATGTCTTTACAACGATAATCGTTACATATATGTCTCGTTTAAAAATCATTAAGTTAGTAGTCTTGTATGTAGTTCATTGTTAATATACTTAATGATATGTTTACTTATCATAGTATCATGTTAACTATATATATATCCATATATATGTAATCATATAGTTTTTACAAGTTTTAACGTTCGTGAATCACCGGTCAACTTGGGTGGTCAATTGTCTATATGAAACATATTTCAATTAATCAAGTCTTAACAAGTTTGATTGCTTAACATGTTGGAAACATTTAATCATGTAAATATCAATCTCAATTAATATATATAAACATGGAAAAGTTCGGGTCACTACATGCACTACATACCAACAATAACTCTGAATCTAGCAATGCAGCTAATGGCGCAAGAAATCATGTAGGATGCTCCTACAAAGAATTCACTGCCTGTAAACCTTTGAAATTTGATGGAACCGAGGGACCAATTAGATTGAAACGGTGGACCGAGAAAGTCGAATCGGTGTTTGCCATAAGTAAGTGTACTGAAGAGGACAAAGTTAAGTATGCTACGTATACCTTCACAGGTACTGCGTTAACGTGGTGGAACACCTATCTTGAACAAGTAGGACAAAATGCTGCTTACGCACTACCGTGGTCGGCATTCAAGCAATTGATGAACGAGCAGTACCGTCCTAGAAAAGAAGTCAATAAATTCAAGACAGAACTTAGAGAGTTATGAACATAAGGGTTCGACATTACCACATATGAACGACGATTCACAGAGTTGTGCCTATTGTGTCCGGGAGCATTCGAAGATGAAGAAGAGAAGATCGACGCGTTTGTAAAAGGGTTACCAGTAAGGATTCAAGAAGATGTGAGTTCACACGAGCCCGCTTCTATACAGAAGGCAAGTCGAATGGCTCATAAACTCATAAATCATATTGAGGGAAGAATTAAAGAGCAGACGACCGAAGAAGCCAACACGAAACAACTCAAGAGGAAGTGGGAGGAAAATGGTGACAAGAGTCACCAGTACAACAATAACAACAACAACAATTACAACCACAATCGCAACAATTATCACAACAACCGCAATAACAATCGCAACAATAACCGCAATCCTAACAATAACTACAACAAACATCCCAACAACAATAACAACTACAACAACCGTTTCAACAATAATAACAATCCCAACAACAACCTCAATAACAACAACGGCAACAAAAATCAAAAACAGCCATGTCATAGGTGTGAAGAAAATCATCAGGGGTTTTGCACGACATTTTGTAACAGGTGTAAAAGAAATGGTCATAGCGCGACAAAGTGTGAGGTCTAAGGACCAAAGTTTAATAGAACTAAAGGAACAAATAATGTCGGAACAAGTAATGCCGAAACGAATAGTGTCGGAGCAAGTAATACCAACGCTGTTTGTTATAAATGTGGAAAACTGGGCCACATTATTAGAAATATCCCGAATCAGGGGAATACTAATGGGCAGGGCCGTGGAAGAGTTTTCAATATTAATGCGGCAGAAGCACAGGAAGACCTGGAGCTTGTTACGGGTATGTTTCTTATTGATGATAAATCTGCTTATGTTTTATTTGATTCGGGTGCGGATAGAAGTTATATGAGTAGAGAATTTTGTGCTAAATTAAGTTGCCCATTGATGACTTTTGATAGTAAATTTTTACTCTAATTAGTAAACGGTAAATTAATTTCAGCAGATAATATATGTCGGGAGAGAGAAATTAAACTAAGGGATGAAACGTTTAAAATTGATTTTATACCAGTCGAGTTAGGAAGTTTTGATGTAATAATTGGCATGGACTCGTTGAAAAAGGTGAGAGCAGAGGTCGCTTGTTACAAAAATGCGATTCGCATTATGCGTGAAAAAGGAAAACCTTTAATGGTGTACGGAGAAAAGAACAACGCGAAATTAAATCTTATTAGTAGTTTGAAGGCGAAAAAACTAATAAGAAAAGGTTGTTACGTCATTCTAGCACATATCGAGGAAGTTAAACCTGAAGAAAAGAACATCAGTGATGTTCCCATCGCAAAAGAATTTCCCGATGTATTTCCGAAAGAATTACCGGGATTACCCCCACATCGATCCGTTAAATATCAAATAGACCTTGTACCAGGAGCTGCACCAATAGCTCGTGCTCCATACAGACTCGCACCCAGCGAAATGAAAGAATTACAAAGTCAGTTACAGGAACTTTTAGAGCGTGGTTTCATTCGACCAAGCACATCACCATGGGGAGCTCCTGTTTTGTTTGTCAAGAAGAAAGATGGTACATTCAGGTTGTGTATCGACTACCGAGAGTTGAACAAACTTACCATCAAGAACCGCTACCCACTAACGAGAATCGACGACTTATTTGATCAACTACAAGGCTCGTCTGTTTATTCGAAGATCGATTTACGTTCTGGATATCATCAAATGCGGGTGAAGGAAGATGATATTCCAAAGACTGCTTTTAGGACACGTTACGGTCATTACGAGTTTATGGTTATGCCGTTTGGATTGACTAACGCACCAGCTATGTTCATGGACCTCGTGAACCGATTGTGTGGGCCATATCTTGACAAGTTTGTCATTGTTTTCATCGATGACATACTTATTTACTCGAAGAATGATCAAGAGCACGAAGAACATTTGAGAAAAGTGCTAGAGTTGCTGAGAAAAGAAAAACTGTACGCTAAGTTTTCAAAGTGTGCATTTTGGTTGGAAGAAGTTCAATTCCTCGGTCACATAGTGAACAAAGAAGGTGTTCAGGTGGATCCAGCAAAGATTGAAACCGTTGAAAAGTGGGAAACCCCAAAAACTCCAAAACACATAGGCCAGTTTTTAGGACTAGCTGGTTACTACAGAAGGTTCATCCAAGACTTTTCTAGAATAGCAAAACCCTTGACTGTATTAACGCATAAAGGGAAGAAATTTGAATGGAAGGATGAACTAGAGAAGGCGTTTCAATTGTTGAAGAAAAAGCTAACTACAGCACCTATATTGTCATTACCTGAAGGGAATGATGATTTTGTGATATATTGTGACGCCTCAAAGCAAGGTCTCGGTTGTGTATTAATGCAACGAACGAAAGTAATTGCTTATGCGTCTAGACAATTGAAGATTCACGAACAGAATTATACAACGCATGATTTGGAATTAGGCGCAGTTGTTTTTGCATTAAAGACTTGGGGGCACTACTTATATGGGGTCAAAAGTATTATATATACCGACCACAAAAGTCTTCAACACATATTTAATCAGAAACAACTGAACATGAGGCAGCGCAGATGGATTGAATTGTTGAATGATTAAGACTTTGATATTTGTTATCACCCGGGGAAGGCAAATGTGGTAGCCGACGCCTTGAGCAGAAAGGACAGATAACCCATTCGAGTAAAAGCTATGAATATAATGATTCACACTAACCTTACTACTCAAATAAAGGAGGCGCAACAAGGAGTTTTAAAAGAGGGAAATTTAAAGGATGAAATACCCAAAGGATCGGAGAAGCATCTTAATATTCGGGATGACGGAACCTGGTATAGGGCTGAAAGAATTTGGGTACCAAAATTTGGAGATATGAGAGAAATGGTACTTAGAGAAGCTCATAAAACTAGATACTCAATACATCCTGGAACGGGGAAGATGTACAAGGATCTCAAGAAACGTTTTTGGTGGCCAGGTATGAAATCCGATATTGCTAAATACGTAGGGGAATGTTTGTCGTGTTCTAAGGTCAAAGCGGAGCATCAGAAACCATCAGGTCTACTTCAACAACCCGAAATCCTGTAATGGAAATGGGAAAACATTACCATGGATTTCATCACTAAATTGCCAAGGACTGCAAGTGGTTTTGATACTATTTGAGTAATAATTGATCGTCTCACCAAATCAGCACACTTCCCGTCAATAAAAGATGATAACAAGATGGAGAAGTTAGCACGACTGTATTTGAAGGAAGTCATCTCCAGACATGGAATACCAATCTCTATTATCTCTGATAGGGATGGCAGATTTATTTCAAGATTCTGGCAGACATTACAGCAAGCATTAGGAACTCGTCTAGACATGAGTACTGCCTATCATCCACAAACTGATGGGCAGAGCGAAAGGACGATACAAATGCTTGAAGACATGCTACGAGCATGTGTTATTGATTTCGAAAACAGTTGGGATCGACATCTACCGTTAGCAGAATTTTCCTACAACAACAGCTACCATTCAAGCATTGAGATGGCACCGTTTAAAGCACTTTATGGTAGAAAGTACAGGTCTCCAATTTTTTGGAGTGAAGTAGGGGATAGACAGATTACGGGTCCGGAGATAATACAAGAAACTACCGAGATGATCATCCAAATTCAACAACGGTTGAAAACCGCCCAAAGTCGACAAAAGAGCTACGCCGACATTAAAAGAAAAGATATAGAATTTGAAATTGGAGAGATGGTCATGCTTAAGGTTGCACCTTGGAAAGGCGTTGTTCGATTTGGTAAACGAGGGAAATTAAATCTAAGGTATATTGGACCATTCAAGATTATTGATCGTGTCGGACCAGTAGCTTACCGACTTGAGTTACCTCAACAACTCGCGGCTATACATAACACTTTCCACGTCTCGAATTTGAAGAAATGTTTTGCTAAAGAAGATCTCACTATTCCATTAGACGAAATCCAAATCAACGAAAAACTTCAATTCATCTAAGAACCCGTCGAAATAATGGATCGTGAGGTTAAAAGACTTAAACAAAACAAGATACCAATTGTTAAGGTTCGATGGAATGCTCGTAGAGGACCCGAGTTCACCTGGGAACGCGAAGATCAGATGAAGAAGAAATACCCGCACTTATTTCCAGAAGATACGTCAACACCTCCAACTGCTTAAAATTTCAGGACGCAATTTATTTAACGGGTAGGCACTGTATTGACCCGAACTTTTCTATGTTTATATATATTAAATGAAATTGATATTTACATGATTAAGTGTTTCCAACATGTTAAGCAATCAAACTTGTTAAGACTTGATTAATTGAAATAAGTTTCATATAGACAATTGACCACTCAAGTTGACCGGTGATTCACGAACTTTAAAACTTGTAAAAACTATATGATGACATATATATATATATATATATATATATATATATATATATATATATATATATATATATATATATATATATATATATATATATATATATATATATATATATAGTTAACATGATATTATGATAAGTAAATATATCATTAAGTATATTAACAATGAACTACATATGTAAAAACAAGACTACTAACTTAATGATTTCGAAACGAGACATATATGTAACGATTATCGTTGTAACGACATTTAATGTATATATATATCATATTAAGATATATTAATACATCATGATATCATGATAATGTAATAATTTAACATCTCATTTGATATAATAAACAATGGGTTAACAACATTTAACAAGATCGTTAACCTAAAGGTTTCAAAACAACACTTACATGTAACGACTAACGATGACTTAACGACTCAGTTAAAATGTATATACATGTAGTGTTTTAATATGTATTCATACACTTTTGAAAGACTTCAAGACACTTATCAAAATACTTCTACTTAACAAAATTGCTTACAATTACATCATTGTTCAGTTTCATCAACAATTCTACTCGTATGCACCCGTATTCGTACTCGTACAATACACAGCTTTTAGATGTATGTACTATTGGTATATACACTCCAATGATCAGCTCTTAGTAGCCCATGTGAGTCACCTAATACATGTGGGAACCATCATTTGGCAACTGGCATGAAATATCTCATAAAATTACAAAAATATTAGTAATCATTCATGACTTATTTACATGTAAACAAAATTACACATCCTTTATATCTAATCCATATACCAACTACCAAAAACACCTATAAACACTTTAATTCTTCAATTTTCTTCATCTAATTGATCTCTCTCAAGTTCTATCTTCAAGTTCTAAGTGTTCTTCATAAATTCTACAAGTTCTAGTTTCATAAAATCAAGAATACTTCCAAGTTTACTAGCTCACTTCCAATCTTGTAAAGTGATCATCCAACCTCAAGAAATCCTTATTATTTACAGTAAGATATCATTCTAAATCAAGGTAATACTCATATACAGACTTTGATTCAATTCCTATAACTATAACTATCTTAATTCGAGTGATAATCTTACTTGAACTTGTTTTCGTGTTATGTTTCTACTTCAAGAACTTTCAAGCCATCCAAGATCCTTTGAAGTTAGATCATTTCTTGTCACTTAAAGTAGGTTTGCCTACTAAACTTGAGGTAGTAATGATGTTCATAACATCATTCGATTCATACATATAAAACTATCTTATTCGAAGATTTGAACATGTAATCACTATAACATAGTTTAGTTAATTCTAAACTTGTTCGCAAACAAAAGTTAATCCTTCAAACTTGACTTTTAAAATCAATTAAACACATGTTCTATATCTATATTATATGCTAACTTAATGATTTAAAACCGAAAAACACGAAAAACACCGTAAAACCGGATATACGCCGTCGTAGTAACACCACGGGCTGTTTTGGGTTAGTTAATTAAAAACTATGATAAACTTTGATTTTAAAGTTGTTCTTCTAGGAAAAGGATTTTTCTTATGAACATGAAACTATCATGGTTAAACTCAAAGTGGAAGTATGTTTTCCAAAATGGTTATCTAGACGTCGTTCTTTCGACTGAAATGACTACCTTTACAAAAACAACTTGTAACTTATTTTTCTGACTATAAACCTATACTTTTTATGTTTAGATTCATAAAATAGAGTTCAATATGAAACCATAGCAATTTGATTCACTCAAATCGAATTTAAAACGAAGAAGTTATGGGTAAAACAATATTGGATATTTTTTGATTGTTGTAGCTACGGGAAATATTGTAACAATTCTATACAAATCATATCCTAGCTAACTTATATTGTATTATACATGTATTCTAATGTAATCTTGGGATACCATAGACACATATGCAAATGTTTTGACATATCATATCGACCCATGTATATATATTATTTGGAACAACCATAGACACTCTATATGCAGTAATGTTGGAGTTAGCTATACAGGGTTGATGTTGATTCCAAAAATATATATACTTTGAGTTGTGATCTAGCCTGAGACGTGTATACACTGGGTCGTGGATTGATTCAAGATAATATATAACGATTTATTTCTGTACATCTAACTGTAGACAACTAGTTGTAGGTTACTAATGAGGACAGCTGACTTAATAAATTTAAAACAGTAAAACGTATTAAAAATGTTGTAAATATATTTTGAACATACTTTGATATATATGTACATATTTGTTATAGGTTCGTGAATCGACCAGTGGCCAAGTCTTACTTCCCGACGATGTAAAAATCTGTGAAAGTGAGTTATAGTCCCACTTTTAAAATCTAATATTTTGGGATGAGAATACATGCAGTTTTATAAATGTTTTACGAAATAGACACAAGTAATTAAAACTACATTATATGGGTGATTGATCGAATCCGAATATGCCCCT
This sequence comes from Rutidosis leptorrhynchoides, assembly GCF_046630445.1. Classification (NCBI taxonomy): domain Eukaryota; kingdom Viridiplantae; phylum Streptophyta; class Magnoliopsida; order Asterales; family Asteraceae; genus Rutidosis; species Rutidosis leptorrhynchoides. The sequence goes on along the minus strand of NC_092337.1, from coordinate 47,906,412 downwards.
TTTGCTTGGTAACCTAAGAATTAGTAAACCGATCTACTAATTGACGCGAATCCTAAAGATAGATCTATTGGGCCTAACGAATCCCATCCAAAGTGCCGGATGCTTTAGTTCTTCGAATTCATTTATATCATGTCCGAAGGATTTCCCGGAATGATAGGGGATATTCTTATATGCATCTTGTTAATGTCGGTTACCAGGAGTTCACTATATGAATGAATTTTATCTCTATGTATGGGATGTATATTGAAATATGAAATCTTGTGGTCTATTATTATGATTTGATAATATATAGGTTAAACCTATAACTTACCAACATTTTTGTTGACGTTTTAAGCATGTTTATTCTCAGGTGATTATTAAGAGCTTCCGCTATTGCATACTGAAATAAGGTCAAGATTTAGAGTCCATGCTTGTATGATATTATGTAAAAACTGCATTCAAGAAACTTATTTTTGATGTAATATATTCTTATTGTAAACCATTATGTAATGGTCGTGTGTAAACGGTATATTTTAGATCATCATTATTTGATAATCTACGTAATGCTTTTTAAACCTTTATCGATAAAATAAAGGTTATGGTTGTTTTAAAAATGAATGCAGTCTTTAAAAAACATCTCATATAGAGGTCAAAACCTCACGACGAAATCAATTAATATAGAACGTTTATAATCAATATGAACGGGACATTTCACCGAGTGTGAGCACGGGTGGTACACGGATGAGTATATCGGATTCTAGTGCATCTAGGTGTTACAATTGTGGCTTATGGGGTTACAAGTCTTGGGAATATTCGGTGCCAAAGGGTGATGGCACGGTGTGCTTCAATTGCCAAGAAGAAGGACATCGTAAGTCGGAGTGTCCCGAGTTAGCGGGGACGGGTGCGGCAAGGAGACGTTAAGGTACGTTTCGTTTTAATAAATATGTCCTTTGATTATTTATTTCGTGCCGATGAGTTCGGGTTTGTTAAATGCCTTGTGTTGTGCATAGTATTGTTATGGGTGACGTTCCTAATGGAATTACCTTAAGGTGACGTTTTGATTGATGGGCGAATGGCGTAAGACTTGGTGCAACCAAGCATTGCTTAGTGTACGGGAAATGTTTCCACCAAGCCTCGAGAATGGGCTTTGGTGTTCGGTAGCTGTGATGACCCGGAAATTTCTGACCAAATTTGAACTTAATCTTTAACGTTTTCGACACGATAAGCAAAGTCTATGAAGTTGAATCCTAAAATTCTTGAACTATTCAAATACCCTTCGATTGTTCTCAACGATTCGTGAACAAATATATGTAAATAGATACATATATATACTATAGCTTGAAAACATAACAAAGTGTTATGAAAATGATACTGTGCATCAACCTTATCGGTTTGATTATCTGATTGATATATTTAACTACGAAGTTAAAAGATTATGCCAAACGATTGAATTAAAACATATTTATTGAGTCCCTTAAAGATTATGATATTATTATGAGTCTCTGTTGTGAGGTTCACGTTGATTTGGGAAATCGTTCATTTTTAACGATATTCGAAATAAATGGTAAAGTGTTTGTTTAAATAACGTAATTTGGAGACATACAATAATAAGGAATATTAACTGTTGGAATTAGATATATGAATAACTTGTGATATGTATTTTAAAACGTATATATTAATATTAAAAATATATAAAATATAATATTAAACTGGTCATAAAACGAATTGTTATTATATATATATTAACAAATAGCGAGACAATGATTTATAGAAGTAAATGACCAAAACACTCGAAAGTTTAAGATACACTTTGAATGATATAGTTTATTGATAATTTAAGATTATATTTTGACAAAGGTACGAGTCACAAAACATAAATTGCGAGTTTTCTAAGCGTACGAAAATGCGTTCGAGAAACCAGAACCGGGACATAAGTCGAGTGACAACGTACGAGTCATCGGAACGAAAATTACAAGTCAACTATGCACATGAATTTAATATAATATATAATTAATTATTTAAATTATATATATTATATATATTATATTTAAATATGTCGACAAACAAAACAACGAATGATTGTGAGCTGGATCAGAGGGCCATGCGATCGCATGAGAAATAGGCATAAAACTCATGCGATCGCATGGGCATCAGATTCCAAAAATTTACCTATAAAATGTCAGCTTCTGCTCGAATTTTATTACACCCTCCACAATCAATCCTCTCCCTCTGTAATATATATTTATATTATTATAATTATTATTATTATTATTATTATTATTATTATTATTATTATTATTATTATTATTATTATTATTATTATTATTATTATTATTATTATTATTATTAAGATTAATATTATTATTAATCTTATAGTTAGGAGTATTATTATTAGTATTATTATACATAAAATACTACGATGAGGTCATGAGCGAATTATTTTCAAACAAGCCTTCCGAGCGGGATAGAGCTAGGGAAACTATGGGTTATAACTATGGAGGTTATGGGTAATGTTCGTGAGTATCATTTTGCAAGTCAAACCTAGTGTTTATCATCTCTGTTACGTCTACGTACTTTCCTGCAATATTGAATCACAATATTGATACGTGAGCATTCATATCTTATCTTTTATATATTAATTGTGTATCCATGTCTAGTGCTCGAGTATATATATTTATGCATGCTTGTATGCTAAATTTCGTCGTTAAACAGTTTATAATGAATCACGAATTTAATACATATATTACTAGTAAAAGGTATATAATATACATGTTTTTGAAAAGCTAATGAAAAATCAATAACTTTTCATTTAGATATCGAATAGTTTAGATGAACGGATTAAAAGATATGATCAACTGAATTTTGATTGATGTTAGTTGAAATTGCTTTTGAATCTGCAATTAAGATTTAAATAACTTTTTTACGAGATGGATAAAATGGATTTTTAAATATTACCAGCCGAGTAAATGAATCCTTATATAAGGCACGTCTCGTTTTGTTGAACTATTGTCAAAATTGACTTTTTGAAACGACTTTGGATAACTTTTGTATGTCGATCTCGAGCATTAGGATTGTGATACACTATTACCTAACCTAGCTTGATAGACAATTATTGACCAACATATGTTCTCTAGGTTGAGATCTACGGTTATTTGGTAATCAGTTTCGGTCACATTTTGGTGAACGACTTTATATGCTGCTAAGGTGAGTTTCATTTGCTCCCTTTTTAATTGCTTTTGCAATCTAAATTTTTGGGCTGAGAATACATGCACTTTATTTTAAACCCAATGGATACAAGTACATACTAAATTCTACACCGAGTTTGAACCGAAAATCCCTTAGCTTTGGTAACTAGTAACTGCGTGTTATAAGAACTGGTGGGCGCGAGTAGTTATATATGGATCCATAGGGCTTGACATCCACGTCCGTTCCAGGTATAGAGACCCTAGCCTGAACTATAAAGCGGACGTATGCTATTTGAGTTTAGTATACGTTCGTTTGCGTGTATTGTACATGTTGGTTGCATGTATGTTAAAACAGGGGTACTTATTATATATATGTTAAGTTTAGTTACCAGGGTGCTCAATTTCGTAGAATATTTTGATAAACGTTTCGGATGAAACAACTGAAATCTTGTGATCCACCTTTATATACAGATTATGCGAAACACTAAAACTATGAACTCACCAACCTTTGTGTTGACACTTGTTAGCATGTTTATTCTCAGGTTCCCTAGAAGTCTTCCGCTGTTTGCTTATATGTTAGACAAGCTATGTGTGTGATGACCCGGAAATTTCCGACCAAATTTAAACTTAAATCTAAATATGAACTCGACACGATAAGAAAAGTCTGTTAGGTTGAGTCTCAAAAATTTTGAACTGTTTCATATATGCAATTACCTTTCGACTGTTCCCGATGATTCACGAACAATTAATTGTAAATAGACATGTATATATTTAAATGTATATATATATATATATATATATATATATATATATATATATATATAATAATTCAAAATATAATTTGAAATATTATATTATTTAGTTATTAGAATTAATTTTGTAAAATAAAATCATATAAGATAAATATATATATATATATATATATATATATATATATATATATATATATATATATATATATATATATATATATATATATATATATATATATATATATATATATATATATATATTATCAAAATAAATAGATAGGATAATTGATACATTTAAATTGTTATATTATTATTATTACTAATATTATTAATATCATTATTAACATGATTATTGAAAATTTATCATTTTTAAAATTTTTGTTATTATTATTGTTATTATCTTTATCAATATTATTGGTATTGTTATTATTATTTATAGCATTTTATTAAGTAACATACTTTTAGTTACTAATTAGTAATACTAACATAATAATTCAGATATGAACAAAATCTGTTAGATATCCCATCAAACTAATTATACAAATCTATTTAAAGTCATTGTCTGTTTTGTTTTTCTTCCCTGTCTTCTTCTTCCCCTGCTGGATTCTTATTTTATCCACTATCTCATTCTATATGATATATAGACAAATGGATGGCGGCTTTCAATTTAAATAAAATGTGTGATTTCCTTTCTAACTTTTCTGTGTACCACTAGAATCATCATTAACATTTTATATTATAAGTTACTGTTTCTCCTTGACTTATATTCCTAACAATTACAATCATTACGGAGGGAGTATTTGTTTCTTTCCCTTCATGCACATCTTCCTCTTTTTCTTTCTCTGTTTTTGTTTCTACCTTATCTAACTTCTCAATATATAAACTAAACATATATGACTCATACATACAGATACATGAATATAGACTAAAAACAATGACTTTCTTTATTCATATCCCTTTCTATTTTAAAATTTTCTTGGATTCTTCTCCTGCTCATGAATCAATCTGTCGACTCAATTATCACTACAAAACAATATTGATTTCTACATCAATTATTCAATAAACCATAAAAATCTTCTACCTGCTGCCCAATCACAACAAACGCTATCGAATACTACTACCCATTTAACCATCACTCGTAATCTTTCATGGTTCCTACTCGATCATAATTAACTCGTTTATATTTTTGTTTCTACGATCACCAAATACAACCTTGTTGTCTTTTTACTTACTTCATGAACCACCCGACAAAAGAACACCTACAACCTCTAAAATGCTCGACAAATTGTTGCTCGTGAGCTGCTGAAATGGTGCGAGAACACTCAACCGAGAACAATAAATCAACCCTAGCTTCATCACCTTTCACTCCAACCATCACCCTACTATTATCTTTTCTGTTTCTAATCCTTTTCTTCGGTTCCATCCTAAACCGTCCCCACGATCTATTGTTGTTGTGCCGTTCTTTTCTATTTCAAACTGATGTTATAACCAAGAGGTAACACCATTGAACCCGCTGTAACTGTTAACTATTTCTGTTACGTTTGAAGAAATACCACCTTGAACCACCACACAACCGCCACCCAATGAAATTGCACCTATTTCTGTTTCCTCTTTCTGTCTCAAACGAAGTTCAAACCAAGACTCCATTGAAAATCATTTAAAACCGCCACCTCCTGCAACTTATCATTGCTACTGCCGTGTTATTATCTCTGTCAAGATAAAGAACATGTTAAACGAAATAAAGATGATATTAATTATGATGTTAGTGATGATAAAGTGAATGATAAAATAATGATCAATGTTACGATTTATAAAGGGAGGTTACCACATATTTTTTTTCTCTTTTCCCTTGTGACCCACATTCCACCGAAATATATTCTTCCAACCAAGTTCATGTTGGATTGTTAATTGTTCTTTTCCAAATTGCATCAAATTGCTTTTTAAAAGAAGGCTATAAACTAGTGCCATTTTACTTATATTTTTATTTTTTCGGTGCTTATGGTGGGTCAAGGCAAACATACTCATCAAGTGGGTCATGAACATGTGGGATTAGATTTAGATGACAGACAAAAAGCTTGAGCAACTAACTCCATTAATCAATTGACATTATTATATCATTCTGTTCGTGTACCCAGCAAAAACCGAACCCCATTCGAATTGCTTTATACTTTCAGCGAACCTCTTTCAAATTTAATATTACGCTTGTCTTCTCCAACTTCTGTTCATTTTTCTATTCGTTTACATACTAAAAACCTCATTGGGCAGTGGGCTTATGAGTTAACTTGGGCCATATTATTTTCTTAGGATTTCTGTTGGGCCGTGATCCCTTATCATGATTGGGATGGAGTACTCTTGGGGTAAACTATGATTGCTATCGATTCCTGCTATGGGATGTCGTGTTCTTTGTTTCCTTGGACGACGAGTATGTGAAGAAGAAAGGTGATGGCAGGGTGTTTAGAAAATGAAAACAATTATGATTTTATGTAGGTATTAATCATGACATGATTGTGTTTATGATTAGGTTGATCACAATTCGGTTATGATATATACGAATAAGAATAGATAAGGATTGGTGATGACAATGGATTAAGGTTGTGATGATAATGATGGCATGTTAAAGGATGATGATGATAGTGAACTTTCGAAGAAGATGAAAATGGAAACAGCTTAATTCGGGGTAAATATATATAAGATATAGATTAAATCAGAAAAACATTATAGCTTGGATGGTTAAGTGTGTTTGTGTGTGAGCGAGAGGTTAGGGGTTCGAGTCTCGTATGGAGCATTCTTTTTGGAAAAGGCTTCAATAGGGGTTCGTGAATCCGAGGCCAACCCTATACTTGTTCAATGTCGTTCTATGTATTTTTACTACAAAATACATTAGGTGAGTTCATTTGATTCCCTTTTTACTCTTTACATTTTTGGGACTGAGAATACATGCACTTTTATAAATGTTTGACGCAATAGACACAAGTACCTTAACTGCATTCTATGATAGAATTATCTGGGATTGGGATTGATATGAATGATTTTTATCTCTAGTATGATGCGAAATTGCCTGCTATGAGATGGTTGGTTGATATGAATGGTTTATTATTTATGACATTTTTGCACCGGTTGTCCTATATTTTATAAACATGTGTTCAGCCGTGGGGTGTAAAGACCGGCACAGAGGTTCTATATTTTGAAGGCACATGTATTCAGCCGTGGGGTGAAAGACCGGCACAGATGGTTACTATTATATTTTGAATCCTCACCAGGTGTTCTTCATATGAATAATATATTTTTTTGTGCAGTTGGAATGGGACTTCTGCACGTTTTATAATATTTGAAATCTTGTGGTCTATTAAAATGATGAAAATGAAATGATTACTATAAACTAATGAACTCACCAACCTTTTGGTTGACACTTGAAAGCATGTTTATTCTCAGGTTTGAAAGAAATCTTCCGCTGTGCATCAGCTCATTTTAAGGATATTACTTGGAGTCATTCATGACATATTTCAAAAGATGTTGCATTCGAGTAGTTGAAGTTCATTAGAGATTATTATTAAGTAAATGACAGATTAGGTCATTTATAGTTTGGATATTATAAAATGGTATGCATACCTGTCAACTTTCGATGAAATGAAAGGTTGTCTTTTAAAAACGAATGCAATGTTTGTAAAATGTATCATATAGAGGTCAAATACCTCGCGATGTAATCATATGTAATGTTCTCGTCCATATGGATTTGGTCGGGGCATCACAATGTGCATGGAGTCTTACATGGCATATTTATCAAGGAAACGTTGCATTCACCAAATCATCACCATGTATCTTATTTTGACTGCATTGTCAATGGAATTACTATTGTAAACTATTATTTACGGTGATTGTCTATATGTAGAAATCATCAGATGTCAAAAACCTTTGATTTAAATATTCATTTATGGTGTGCCTTTTCAAAAGAATGCAATGTTTACAAAACGTATCATATACAGGTCAAATACCTCGCAATGAAATCGATGAATGACGTGTTCGTCCATATGGATTTGGAGCGATCGTCACAGTAGCTAAGAGCGTGTTCGCTTTTGTGTTTGGGGTGGTGAACCATGAGGTTCATCGGGTGGTTAAAACCCTAAAGATCGAGTGTTTGATCTCGATGTATGTTGGTAATGGAGTCTACATGATGCGATGTTAGGTACCTCTTTCATACCTACTAGCGTGGTATTCGACTCCGATGATGATGCGGTTACATTGTACTTAGGGTACCAGAGAGAAACCCTTATGTACATGAGTGACTAGGTGAAAATTTAGCAAGCTAGAGCAATCGGAGGATTGCGAGATTAAAGTTTGTGTAATTGTGGTAAACTTTTCGTTCGAAGTGTTTAAGGATAGGTTAAAATCCTATGTATGCTCATGGATAGGGCAAGGTTTTGTGAAGTGTATATCATGAGATACCTTTATCTCGATGATGTGGTTATGGAACGGAGTTCCAAGTGGGGGAGTTGTACTCTCGCATGAAGGTATCCTAGTGTATTTATATTGGACGATGCTCATATGGATTCGGAGCTAGCGTTGAGACCTACGTTGGTCGATTGTGGTAAAAGTACAATTTGGAATAAATTGTACTTATGGTTTTGGATTTGAATTATCACCGAGGTGGTAATGTGATGAATCTCATTTATAGATATTGGACGTGTTTGACGAGCAAGTGAGATCCCTCAGTTAAGGGATGTGTGTAGCGTCCCGTTCATATCGATTATAAACATCACGTACTTATGGGTGTCATTGCGAGGTATTGACCTCTATATGTGACATTTTTCAAAATATGCATACGTTTTTATGATACAAACCATAACCTTTATTATAATCAAAGGCTTAAACAACATAATAATGATTATCGTTTAGCGATAATCTTAGTCTTACAAACTTTACATTTGATAATAACAATACGATTTCCAACATATTTCACATTACAAATCTTTCGGTATGTAGTTTTATTTTTGACACAAATATGCATACTCCAAATCCAGCTTAAATTCGGCATAATGCAGCGGAAGCTTTTAATTATCACCTGATAATAAACATGCTTAAATCGTCAACATAAAGTTGGTGAGATATAGGTTTAATGCTAGCAGTGTTATAAATATAGACCACAAGATTTAATATACATAAACGTTTTAATAAAAATATTCTAAGTGGTTGAGCACTTGATAACCATACTTAACATTTAATCAAAGTCGCATATTCCCTTTATTATGAAATCTCACTACACCGTACCAAGTGTAGTCACCGAAACGAAGTACTGTGCAACCGTTGAATACTGGTCATCCAGTCCGGTTGGGGTTGTCAGGCCCGATAGATCTATCAACAGGATTCGCGTTTACAATACCGCATGTAAATAGTAGTTACCAAGTTACAGGGAAGTATGCCAGTGGTACAACTCAACGTAGAATATATATTTTTAATCACTTGTGTCCATAACGTAAATCATAAAATGCATGTATTCTCATCCCGAAATATTTAGAGTTTAAAAGTGGGACTATATACTCACTTTTGCTTGGAAGATAAATAACCCGACCTGGTCTCCGATAGATATCACGAACCTAACCATATATAATATATCAACATATTTTCTTTTCAAATAATCGTTACATGTATACTTATAATACTTTCAATATCTAATAGTCCGTAGTTAGCAGTCCGATGTTAGTAGTCCACAATTAGTTGTTCAATAAAATAAATAAAGACCCCATCATATTCGTATTGATCGGAATTAATCTCGACCCATGGTGCCGTGTTGTCAAATGACGTGTTGTGTACATAAAGTACCGTGTTGTCAAATGACGTGTTGCGTACAATCATGAGGTCTTATAATTAATCTTCTCGTATTGTTTACGGGTGGTCCTGAAATATGTAAAATCAAATCATGAGTAAATATATATAAAATATCATGTTAATTAGCCAATATATGATTAGTTTGGTTTTAGTCAAATTATTTTCGTAGCTAAACTAGCTTCGGATACCCGATTTTGTTTTAGTCGTAGTTTCTTCAATACAACTCCGTTTTTGTTGGTTCAACTTGCCACTTCCTTGGATCGAGCCATTATTTATGAATATGAACTATAAATACCTTAGTTTGCATTCGAAATCACAGGTTATAGGTCAAACTTTGGTGAATCTTATGAAAGTGATCATTTCCATCGTAAAAACAACATCTAGATGATCATTTTTACAAAAATACTTACACTTTGAGTTACACCATGAGATTTTTATATATTAAAATATTCATAAGAAATATCATTTTTACAGAATATAAACTTCCAATTCAAAGTTTAAGATGGTTTTTAATTATCCAACCCAAAACAGCCCCCGGTTACACTCCAACGATGTAGATTCAGTTTTAAGGTGTTCTTTGTAAAATCAAGTTGTATCTTGTTAAGTTAGCATATCATTATGATATATTACAGGTCTTGAAGTGTTTTAAAAGTCAAGTTAGAAGGATCTATTTAGATTGCGAACAAGTTTGAAATCATTCAAACTATGTTCTTGTTGTTATGATTTGTATATTCTTAATAAGATAGTTATAATTGAACAAGATGATGAACAAAGGTTATACCTCAAGTATGATGAAGAAAGTTACTGAATAAACAAGATATGAACTTGTTCTTGATGACTTGGAAGATTAAGAAGTGAAATCATGAAAGAAACAAAGGTTGTAAGTAAGTTTATATCTTGATTTAAGATAATTAACTTATATGAATTGAATCAAAGTTTAAACATAGTTTTACCTTGATTATGAAGTTAGAAACTTATGAAGACCTTGAAGAATACTTGAAGGTTGAAGATGAGAGAGTTTAGAAGATCATTTTTCTTGAAATAAAGTTGATATGGAAGTATATGTATGTATATGTAAACGTGTATATGTATGTATATATATAGTTTTAAGTTTTGATTTTTAGCTCATAAGTCTTCCTACTTGATCCCACATGTTGTTGACTAACCAAGGCTGCTAAGAGCAGATAATTGAGGTCTAATAATTGGTATTTATCAATAGTAAATACATCTAGAAGCTACGTATAATACGGGTACATATACCCTAGGTATACGTGTAGAAATCTTGAGGAAACGGAACGATAATTCAAATATAACTATCTTTTATGAATATACTTATATTGTTTTATGTATTTAAGCCCTTTAAAAGTGATTAAATATGTATTTATACGATACTTGTATAAGCATTATAGATTATAGGTATATATGTCAAAGAACGTTACGTATAGTTACCGTTTTGAAAACTTAAGTTAGTAGTCTCAAAGTATACTTATAACTCATTGTTATTAGTACACAATGATATGTTAAACCATCCTTAGATCATGTTAAATATGTATAAATACGTATATGTACACAATCGTATAATTATCGTATGTTATATAGTTCGTGATATCATCGATCAAATTGGACGGTCAAACGCTGTGTAAAACTCTTTTTAAAAACACAAGACTCAACAATTTGGATTGCTTATCATGTTGGTAATGTTTAACTTATGTAAATATTAATTTCATATGTATAAAACGATCGGAAAAATCCGGGTCGTTACAGTACCTACCCGTTAAATAAATTTCGTCCCGAAATTTTAAAGTTGTACCTATTTTGCGTTCTCGGGAAATAAATGTGGGTACTTTTATTTCATCTGATCCTCTCTTTCCCAAGTAAACTCGGGACCCCTTCAAGCATTCCAACGAACCTTAACGATTGGTATGTTGCTCTGCTTGAGCCGTTTAACTTCACGGTCCATGATGTTGACTGGTTCTTCTATGAATTGTAGTTTCTCGTCGACTTGGATTTCTTCAATAGGAATGGTGAGGTCTTCCTTTGCAAGACACTTCTTAAGGTTTGAAACGTGAAACGTATTATGTACTCTGACGAATTGTTGTGGTAACTCAAGTCGATAAGCTACCGGTCCAATGCGTTCGATGATCTTGAATGGGCCTACATACCTTGGGTTCAGTTTACCCCTTTTACCGAAACGTATTACACCTTTCCAAGGTGACATCTTTAGCATAACCATGTCACCGATCTGAAACTCTAATGGTTTCCTTCGGACATCGGCGTAGCTCTTTTGGCGACTACGGGCTGTTTTCAATCTCTCCTTGATTTGTACTATCTTCTCAGTAGTTTCGTGTATGATCTCGGGACCAGTTAATCGTCGATCTCCTAATTCGTTCCAACAGATAGGGGATCTACACTTCCTTCCATACAGTGCTTCAAATGGTGCAGCTTTAATGCTCGCGTGATAACTATTATTATACGAGAATTCTGCTAATGGTAGATATTTATCCCATCCGTTTCCAAAATCGATCACACATGCCCTGAGCATGTCTTTAAGAGTCTGAATTGTTCTTTCACTATGCCCATCAGTTTGCGAATGATATGCGGTGCTCATATCCAAACGAGTTCCCAGGGCCTCCTGTAGTGATTGCCAGAACTTTGATGTAAATCTACTATCACGATCGGATATAATGGAAATAGGTATTCCATGCCTTGAAACAATTTCCTTTATGTATAATCGTAATAGTTTCTCCATTCTATCCGTTTCTTTTATAGGCAAGAAATGTGCAGATTTAGTGAGATGATCAACTATTACCCAAATGGTGTCATAACCCCATGCAGTCTTGGGTAACTTTGTGATAAAATCCATGGTAATACCGTCTCACTTCCATTCTGGGATTTCTGGTTGTTGAAGTAACCCTGACGGCTTCTGGTGTTCTGCTTTGACTTTGGAACAAGTTAAACATTCCCCGACATATGTTGCAACGTCTGTATTTAAATTAGGCCACCAATAATGTGTCTTAAGATCTTGATACATCTTTCCAACTCCAGGATGTATCGAGTATCTTGTCTTATGTGCCTCATTCAATATCAACTTTCTTAATCCACCCAACTTTGGTACCCAAATACGTTTTGCAAAATATCAAATTCCGTCTTCCCGTATAACGAGTTGCTTCTCATACTTCTTCATTATTTCATTTCCTATGTTTTCCTTAGTAAGAGCTTCTCGTTGAGCCTCTTTGATTTGTGAGTTGAGATTCATGCGAATTTTTATGTTCATCGCTCGTACTCGAATTGGCTCTCGTTCCTTTCTACTTAGAGCGTCAGCCACTACATTCGCTTTCCCGGGATGATAGCGAATCTCACAATCATAGTCGTTTATCAGCTCAACCCACCTACGTTGCCTCATGTTCAGCTGTTTTTGATCGAAAATATGTTGAAGGCTTTTATGATCGGTAAACACAGTGCATTTAACCCCATATCAGTAGTGTCTCCATATCTTCAATGCAAACACTACTGCTCTCAGTTCTAGATCATGCTTCGTAAAATTTTGCTCGTGAATCTTCAATTGTCGGGATGCGTACGCAATAAATTTCTTTCGTTGCATAAGGATGCAACCAAAACCTTGTCGCGAAGTGTCACAATATATCTCAAAATCATCTTTCCCTTCAGGTAACGATAAAATAGGCATCGTAGTTAACTTATTCTTCAGTAATTGAAATGCACTCTCCTGCTCAGAGGTCCATTCGTACTTCTTCCCTTTTTGCGTTAACGCTGTCAATGGTTTAGCTATTCGGGAAGAATCTTGAATAAACCTTCTATAATAACCGGCTAAGCCTAAAAATTGACGTATTTGTGTTGGTGTCTTAGGAGTCTTCCATTTTTCAATGGCCTCAATTTTAGCTGGATCAACCTGAATTCCTTTGCTACTAACAACGTGGCTAAGAAATTGCACTTCTTTCAACCAAAAAGCACACTTAGAAAATTTGGCGTATAACTGTTCTTTTCTTAACAATTCTAATACCAACCTTAAATGCTGCTCATGCTCTTGCTCATTTTTGGAATAGATGAGAATATCGTCAATGAAAACGATAACAAACTTATCTAAATACGGACTACAAACTCGATTCATGAGGTCTATGAATACAGCTGGCGCATTCGTCAATCCAAACGGCATGACCAAAAATTCGTAATGACCGTAGTGTGTCCAGAAAGCAGTTTTTGGAATATCTTCTTCTTTGACGCGTAGTTGATGATAGCCCGATCTTAGGTCAATTTTTGAGTAAACACATGATCCTTGCAATTGATCAAATAAGTCGTCAATTCTCGGTAGTGGATACCGATTCTTGATAGTTAACTTATTTAATTCACGGAAATCTATACACATTCGGAAGGATCCATATTTCTTCTTGACGAATAAAATCGGAGCTCCCCACGGTGATGTGCTCGGTCGAATGAAACCATGGTCCAGTAATTCTTGTAACTGGTTTTGTAACTCTTTCATCTCAGATGGTGCAAGTCTGTATGGAGCACGAGCCACTGGTGCAGCTCCTGGTACTAGATCTATTTGAAATTCTACAGATCTAAATGGAAGTAATGCCGGCAACTCTTTCGGAAAGACTTCAGGAAAATCTCTTGCCACAGGCACGTCGTTGATGCACTTCTCTTTTTCTTTCGTTTCCAATTTATTAACATGTGCTAGGATAGCATAGCACCCTTTCTTCAAGCACTTTTGGGCTTTCAAACAGCTAATGAGTTTTAGCTTTGAGTTACCCTTCTCTCCATAAATCATTACCGGCGTTTTATCCTTACGAGGAATGCGAATTGCCTTCTTGGCACACACAACTTCAGCTCCTATTTTGGACATCTAGTCCATGCCGACTATTACATCAAAACTACCTAATTCTACGGGTATCAAATCAATTTTAAACATTTCTCCGGCTAAATTTATTTTACAATCACGGCAAATTTTATCGGCTTTAATTAGTTTACCATTAGCTAACTCAATCATGTACTTAGCATCTAGAGGTAATGATGAACAATTCAATTTAGCATAAAAGTCTCTACACACGTAACTTCTATCGGCACCAGTATCAAATATAATAGATGCTGATAAGTTATTAATGGTAAACGTACCCGTAACAAGCTCCGGGTCTTCCCACGCCTCTCTAGCATTAATAATAAATGCTCTTCCACGTGCAGATCCGTTATTTTTCTCTGGATTCAGGCACTAACTCTTATAATGACCCTGTTTCCCACACCCATAACAGGTAACAGTGGCCAAGGCAGTTCCATTTGCATTAGTGGCAGGAGTCTTGGTGCCATTTGCATTTATAACGGGAACCCTACAATCTTCAGTAAGATGACCCCTTCGATTACAATTGTTTCACACCACATTACAATAACCAGAGTGATGTTTGTGGCATCTGTTACATAAAGGATTTCGTCCCTTATAACCTGAGCTTGAACCACTACCCGCACCTTGCGTGGTTTCTTGTTTCTTGTTGGATTGTTGATGATTACCTTCCCACTTTCTTTTGTTTTCCGATGTCTTGACATCGGTGTTCTTATCCAGAATAATCTGGTCCATCAACTCGTTTGCCATGGTGATGGCTTCATGAATAGTCTTGGGTTTCGATGCTGTAACATTTGCCTTAACATTTTTAGGCAAACCATCTTTGTACAGTTCTATCTTCTGTTCTTTGGTTGGTACCAATTCGGGACATAGCAAAGCTAATTCCATGAATCGCTGATTGTAGTTGGTGAGTTCAGTACCAACTACTTTCAGGCTTCGTAATTCAGCTTCCAACTTCCTAACCTCGTTCCTTGGACAATACTCGTTGATTAGCATTGTTTTGAATTCTTCCCATGGAGTATCATAAGCTACATCTCCTCCTACGGCCTTCACATAGTTTTTCCACCACGTGAGTGCACTATCCTGTAAGGTGCACGATGCATACTTGGTCATGTCCTTCTCAATACAACCACTGATTTTAAACACAGACTCAATCTTTTCGATCCACCGGGTTAAACCGATCGGTCCTTTTGTTCCACTGAATGATGAGGGCTTGCAACCTTGAAAAGTTTTGTAAGTGCATCCCACACGAGGATTTGGGTTAACTACAGCACCTCTTGTAGCCTCGACCCATAACATTCTGTCGTTCACTCGCTAATTGATGAGTTCCTCGATTTCTTGTTCCGTCATTCGGTTCAATCGCGCCATATTCTTCAATAGAATGAAAAAAAAATAATTATTCACATAGAATATTATAGATGTAGTGTGTATTTACAGTACATCGTAGCTTATTAATAATATGAACCAGTTATTATTATAAAAGCCTTTTCTTCCTATTAGCGTTTTATAATTATAGCTAGGGTAGTACCTACCCGTTAAAGTTCATACTTAATAGCTTAGTACAGAAATTAATTACTACCATCCAAATAATACTCCACCATGGAAAATTATTGCATTTCACACTTCACTATTTTACATATGCTTATCTTACATCAAATATTAAGCAAACCACGCTAGTAATATTATACAAAACGTTATATGATCCCATGGTTTAATACAACAGCGCATCATTTAGCCTATATACCCAAAACGTTTGTGTTCAGGAAATCGCTTAACGCTTATCCTGGCTGTCTCTCTGCATTTTGGCTGAGGGGCCGAAGAACTGGATGCCGGGATAGAACTAATAGGAATAGCGGGAATAAGGGTGGTAGTATTTGGTGGAGTTGGTGCCACAACATCCTCACTAAACTCAGGATTTGAATTTTCCAACTCAGTAGCCTTTCGTTTCTTTCCTCGTTCGAACTTGTCTTTCGTAATTTCCTGTATTTCTTCCTCCTCAGGATCACTTTCCTGTTCCTCTTCAATTGATTCATCCGGAAATTGTGAGTCTTCCCCAAAGGTGTCGTTTTCATCATCGGATAGGTTAATGACTGGAACACTATCTGAGGATTCTGGTTCGGAGTCGCTGAATGTGATAACAAGTTCTAAGCCAGACATCTATCACACAATAACTAGCACGTTAGTACCACATAATATTTACATATTAATTTTTAACCAACAAGGATAAGCAATAGTTTTCGAAATCAAACACGGTCAAAGTCCAGACTCCCTAATGCATCCTAACAAACTCGATAAGACACACTAATGCAAATTTTCTGGTTCTCTAAGACCAACGCTCTGATACCACCTATAGCGTCCCGTTCATATCGATTATAAACATCACGTACTTATGGGTGTCATTGCGAGGTATTGACCTCTATATGTGACATTTTTCAAAATCTGCATACGTTTTTATGATACAAACCATAACCTTTATTATAACCAAAGGCTTAAACAACATAATAATGATTATCATTTAGCGATAATCTTAGTCTTACAAACTTTACATTTGATAATAACAATACGATTTCCAACATATTTCACATTACAAATCTTTCGGTATGCAGTTTTATTTTTGACACAAATATGCATACTCCAAATCCTGCTTAAATTTGGCATAATGCAGCGAAAGCTTTTAATTATCACCTGAGAATAAACATGCTTAAATCGTCAACATAAAGTTGGTGAGATATAGGTTTAATGCTAGCAGCATTATAAATATAGACCACAAGATTTAATATACATAAACGTTTTAATAAATATATTCTAAGTGGTTGAGCACTTGATAACCATACTTAACATTTAATCAATGTCGCATTTTCCCTTTATTATGAAATCTCACTACACCGTACCAAGTGTAGTCACCGAAACGAAGTACTGTGCAACCGTTGAATACTGGTCGTCCAGTCCAATTGGGGTTGTCAGGCCCGATAGATCTATCAACAGAATTCGCGTTTACAATACCGCATGTAAATAGTAGTTACCAAGTTACATGGAAGTATGCCAGTGGTACAACTCAACGTAGAATATATATTTTTAATCACTTGTGTCCATAACGTAAATCATAAAATGCATGTATTCTCATCCCGAAATATTTAGAGTTTAAAAGTGGGACTATATACTCACTTTTGCTTTGAAGATATATAACCCGACCTGGTCTCCGATAGATATCACAAACCTAACCATATATAATATATCAACATATTTTCTTTTCAAATAATCGTTACATGTATACTTATAATACTTTCAATATCTAATAGTCCGTAGTTAGCAGTCCGATGTTAGTAGTCCACAATTAGTTGTTCAATAAAATAAATAAAGACCCCATCGTATTCGTATCGATAAGAATTAATCTCGACCCATGGTACCGTGTTGTCAAATGACGTGTTGCGTACATAAAGTACCGTGTTGTCAAATGACGTGTTGCGTACAATCATGAGGTCTTATAATTAATCTTCTCGTATTGTTTACGGGTGGTCCTGAAATATGTAAAATCAAATCATGAGTAAATATATATAAAATATCATGTTAATTAGCCAAGATATGATTAGTTTGGTTTTAGTCAAATTATTTTCGTAGCTAAACTAGCTTCGGATACCCGATTTTGTTTTAGTCGTAGTTTCTTCAATACAACTCCGTTTTTGTTGGTTCAACTTGCCACTTCCTTGGATCGAGCCATTATTTATGAATATGAACTATAAATACCTTGGTTTTCATTCGAAATCACAGGTTATAGGTCAAACTTTGGTGAATCTTATGAAAGTGATCATTTCCGTCGTTAAAACAACATCTAGATGATCATTTTTACAAAAATACTTACACTTTGAGTTACACCATGAGATTTTTATATATTAAAATATTCATAAGAAATATCATTTTTCCAGAATATAAACTTCCAATTCAAATTTTAAGATGGTTTTTAATTATTCAACCCAAAACAGCCCCCGGTTGCACTCCAACGATGTAGATTCAGTTTTAAGGTGTTCTTTGTAAAATCAAGTTGTATATTGTTAAGTTAGCGTATCATTAGGATATATTACAGGTCTTGAAGTGTTTTAAAAGTCAAGTTAGAAGGATCTATTTAGTTTGCGAACAAGTTTGAAATCATTCAAACTATGTTCTTGTTGTTATGATTTGTATATTCTTAATAAGATAGTTATAATTGAACAAGATGATGAACAAAGGTTATACCTCAAGTATGATGAAGAAAGTTACTGAATAAACAAGATATGAACTTGTTCTTAATGACTTGGAAGATTAAGAAGTGAAATCATGAAAGAAACAAAGGTTGTAAGTAAGTTTATATCTTGATTTAAGATAATTCACTTACATGAATTGAATCAAAGTTTAAACATAGTTTTACCTTGATTATGAAATTAGAAACTTATGAAGACCTTGAAGAACACTTGAAGGTTGAAGATGAGAGAGTTTAGAAGATCATTTATCTTGAAATAAAGTTGATATGGAAGTATATGTATGTATATGTAAACGTGTATATGTATGTATATATATAGATTTTAAGTTTTGATTTTTAGCTCATAAGTCTTCCTACTTGATCCCACATGTTGTTAACTAACCAAGGCTGCTAAGAGCAGATAATTGAGGTCTAATAATTGGTATTTATCAATAGTAAATACATCTAGAAGCTGCGTATAATGCGGGTACATATACCCTAGGTATACGTGTAGAAATCTTGAAGAAACGGAACGAGAATTCAAATATAACTATCTTTTGTGAATATACTTATATTGTTTTATGTATTTAAGCCCTTTGAAAGTGATTAAATACGTATTTATATGATACTTGTATAAGCATTATAGATTATAGGTATATATGTCAAAGAACGTTACGTATAGTTACCGTTTTGAAAACTTAAGTTAGTAGTCTCAAAGTATACTTATAACTCATTGTTATTAGTACACAATGATATGTTAAACCATCCTTAGATCATGTTAAATATGTATAAAAACGTATATGTACACAATCGTATAATTATCGTATGTTATATAGTTCGTGATATCATCGATCAAATTGGACGGTCAAACGCTGTGTAAAACTCTTTTTAAAAATACAAGACTCAACAATTTGGATTGCTTATCATGTTGGTAATGTTTAACTTATGTAAATATTAATCTCATATGTATAAAACAATCGGAAAAATCCAGGTCACAATGTGCGTGTCGGATTCTCTTCTCGAGAATTTTTGTTTTGTGCCTATATGCGGTATGGGCGGTTCTTGCTCGATTGTCTTGGCATTGTGTACGCATACGTATGATGCGCGTACGTGTATGATGTGTAGTGACCCGAACTTTTCCATGTTTATATATATATTAAATGAAGTTGATATTTACATGATTAAATGTTTCCAACATGTTAAGCAATCAAACTTGTTAACACTTGATTAATTGAAATAGGTTTCATGTAGACAATTGACCACCCAAGTTGACCGGCGATTCACGAACGTTAAAACTTGTAAAAACTATATGATGATATATATATATATATATATATATATATATATATATATATATATATATATATATATATATATATATATATATATATATATATATGGATATGTATATAGCTAACATGATATTAAGAAAAGTAAGTATCTCACTAGGTATATTAACAATGAGTTATATACATAAAATGAGACTATTGAATTATGAAACTCGAAACGATATATATATAATGATTATCATTATAGCAACGCCTTACTAAATACATATGTATCATATTATGATATATTCATTGTTGGTGATTTGTGTCACCAATATGATTTAAGTGTAATGGGATTAATTTGTTAACCAAAATAACCTTGATAAATATCGAACAAGTTTGGAAAAGTGTGGAGTTCACACTTGTTTGAACTTATCTTGATTATGACGGGGGTTCGGGGGCAGCGCCCCTGATAGCGGGGTCCAAGGGGTGGCAACCCCTGGGGGGTCCAAGGGACAGAGCCACTGGCTGGGATCGACAACATTAAATGAGATCGTTAACTTACCACTCATCATTCACCACTCACCAATCAATCCATTTCACTTCCAATTCTCTTTCTAATTCTCTCTCAACACCTACACACACTTATGAACGAATTTTTCCAGTAAAATAATCATCATCTTCATCAAAAATTACTTCAAGAATCAAGCTATAATCATCATAGGAAGAACACTTCAAGAACACTTAAAAAATCCTTTCAAGTTTACTAGTTTACTTCCAAGCTTTCTAATCCATTCCAAGTAATCATCTAAGATCAAGAAACCTTTGTTATTTATAGTATGTTATCTTTCTTATTCAAGGTAATATTCAAATTCAAACTTTGATTCGATTTCTATAACTATAAACTATCTTAATTTGAGTAAAAATCTTACTTGAACTTGTTTTTGTGTCATGATCCTACTTCAAGAACTTTCAAGCCATCCACGATCCTTTGAAGCTAGATCATTTCTTCTCACTTCCAGTAGTTTTACCTACTAAACTTGAGGTAGTAATGATGTTCATAACATCATTCGATTCATATATATATAACTATCTTATTCGAAGATTTAAACTTGTAATCACTAGAATATAGTTTAGTATATTCTAAACTTGTTCGCAAACAAAGTTAATCCTTCTAACTTAACTTTTAAAATCAACTAAACACATGTTCTATATCTATATGATATGCTAACTTAATAATTTATAACCTGGAAACACGAAGAACACCGTAAAACCGGATATACGCCGTCGTAGTAAAATCGGGGGCTGTTTTGGTTTGAATAATTAATTACTATGATATACTTTGATTTAAAAGCTATTCTTCTGGGAAAATGATTTTTATTATGAACATGAAACTATATCCAAAAATCATGGTTAAACTCAAAGTGGAAGTATGTTTTCCAAAATGGTCATCTAGACGTCGTTCTTTCGACTGAAATGACTACCTTTACAAAAATGACTTGTAACCTATATTTCTAACTATAATATTATACTTTTTCTGTTTAGATTTATAAACTTAAGTTCAATATGAAACCATAGCAACTTGAATCACTCAAAACGGATTTAAAATGAAGAAGTTATGGGTAAAACAAGATTGGATAATTTTGCTTGTTGTAGCTACGTGAAATTTATAACAAATCTATACAAATCATAACTTAACTAACTTATATTGTATTATATCTGTATTCTAACATATATTATGTAATCTTGGGATACCATAGACACGTATACAATGTTTTGACATATCATATCGACCCATCTATATATATTATTTGGAACAACCATAGACACTCTATATGCAGTAATGTTTGAGTTAGCTATACAGGGTTGAGGTTGATTCCAAAATAATATATATATTTTGAGTTGTGGTCGAGTCTGAGACTTGTAGACACTGGGTCGTGGATTGATTCGAGATAATATATATATTGATTTATTTCTGTACATCTAACTGTGGACAACTAGTTATAGGTTACTAACGAGGACTGCTGACTTAATAAACTTAAATCGTTAAAACGTAATAAAAATGTTGTGAATGTATTTTGATCATACTTTGATATATATGTACATATTTGTTATAGGTTCGTGAATCGACCCGTGGCCAAGTCTTATTTTTCGACGAAGTGAAAATCTGTGAAAGTGAGTTATAGTCCCATTTTTACTATCTAATATTTTTTGGATGAGAATACATGCAGTTTTGAAAATGATTTACAAAATAGACACAAGTATTGAAACTACATTCTATGTTGAATCGTTATACCGGATATCGCCCTTGTTGAACTTGGTAGCCTAAGAATTGTTGTTTATTATAATTGTCACCAATTGACGCGAATCCTAAAGATAGATCTATGGGCTTTGACACGCCCCAGTCAGAGAATTTGAACTGCTTTAGTACTTCGATATTTATATATGGGGATATTCTAGATGCATTTGTTAATGTCGGTTACCAGGTGTTCAACCATATGAATGATTTTTATGCAGATTGCATGTTATTGAAAGATGAAATCTTGTGGTCTATTATTACAATTTGATATATAGGTTAAACCTATAACTTACCAACATTTTTGTTGACGTTTAAAGCATGTTTATTCTCAGGTGATTATTAAGAGCTTCCGCTGTTGCATGCTAATTTATGGACAAGAGTTGGAGTCAGCATGCTTGTATAATATTGTTTAAAAACTGCATTCGAAGACATATATATTGTTGTGTAATATTATTGTAAACCATTATGTAATGGTCGTGTGAAAACGCTATATTTTAGATTATCATTATTTGATAATAGTCGTAATATTTTAAAGGTTATGGTTTGTTTTAAAAATCGAATGCAGTCTTTGAAAAACGTCTCATATAGAGGTCAAAACCTCGCAACGAAATCAATTAATATGGAACGTTTATAATCGATATGAATGGGACATTTCATGATGGATTTTACTTGGGTGGGTTAGTCGCGGTGTTAAGACACCACCTGGGAGTTAGTGTTACGCGGTGTTGAGTACACTAATGGATATTCGTTCGGGGTGATGGTTAGTGAATCTCCGTTAGGATTCACCATAGTGTAGCAGTGTGAGATGTTACACTACTCGATGTTTGAGGCCAAAAGAGCGTGTGTTGATGGTTAGTGGTATCCGTTAAGATTCACTATGGTGTAGCAGTGCGTGATGTTACACTACTCGTTGTATGAGGCCTAAAGAGCGTGTGTGATTGGTGGTTTATGGCCGTGATTCGTTCCGCTAACTTCATCATGGGAGTAGTGTTATATCGGTATGGTATAACGTTATCGGGAAATACGAGTACCGATGGGGAATGGGAGTACCATTCCTGTGTTGAGATTTGGGAAGTGGATCACGTGTGGATGCGGGTTCACGGTGACGCGTGTAGTTCAGTCATCTTATTGTGGAAGTGAGTCTCGTGTAGTTCAGATTAACAATGACACATGTGGATGCGGTCATTATATTGAGGAAGTGAGTCTCGTGTAGTTCGGATTCACAATGACACGTGTGGATGCGGTCATTCTTTTGGGATAGTGATTCTCGTGTAGTTCGGATTCACTAGGGCGCGTATAGTTCGGTCAATCCTAATTGTTGTGCGGTGGAGGTAGTGAGTCGCGTGTGGTGCGGATTCACTAAGGCGCGTGTAGTTTTCGGCCATCCTTCATGTTGTTGGATGTGTGATCTATTGGTTGTTTTATACGCCAATGGTGGGGTCGTACGGACCATGTTGTGTTGTGAACTATTGGTTGTTTATACACCAATGGTGGGGTCGTGAGGACCATGTTGTGTGATTAGTGATGCGATAGCCGTGTTTCGCTCACATGTTGTTACGGGTGTGACAATAACCGATTTTGTACACCTTAGGTTTAGCGTTGCCATAGTCATTTTGGGCGCTATCGGATTTAGAGAAGGGGGAGAGTATTCTATAAGTTGTTGAGCGCTTCGGTAACCATACTTAACAATTAATGTGGCATATCCCCTTTATTATGAAATCTCCCTTCACGGTACCAAGTGTAGTAAAAATGAAGTACTATGCAACCATTTACGATACTAGAGCGACTAGCCCAATTGGGGTTGTCAAACCCGATAGATCTATCAATAGGATTCGCGCTTACATGTTCTTCCAACATGTAAATATTAGTTACCAAGCTATTAGGGAAGATATGCAAGGTGGTACAACTCAACGTAGAATATATTTTAAGTACTTATGTCTATTTCGTCAAACATAAAATCAGCACATGTATTCTCAGCCCAAAAATATATATTGCAAAAGCAATTAAAAAGGGAGCAAAGAAACTCACAATACTGTATTTTGTAGCAATTATTCATATGACGGCACCGAACAAGTGCAGGGTTGACCTCGGATTCACGAACCTATATCATTTATATATATATATATATATATATATATATATATATATATATATATATATATATATATATATATATATATATATATATATATATATGTATATGTATATATATATGTATATGTATATATATATGTATATGTATATATATGTATATATATATGTATATGTATATATATATATATATACGTATATATATATACGTATATATATATATGTATATGTATATATATATATGTATACATATATATATGTATACATATATATATATATGTATATGTATATATATATATATATATATATATATATATATATATATATATATATATATATATCAACACCTATCACATTTAATCAACTGAGTTTATTTATATTATATAATGTATTAATATTAATATCTTTATCTATATATATAGGATCATATTAAGATATGTTTTTATATAACTACTACTTTATTTGGTAAAATAATATTTATAATAGAAAGTAGTAATATTTTTATAATAATAATAATAATAAATAATATTAGTGATAGTAAAAATAATGATAAAAATCTTGATAATGATAATGATAATATTAATAATAATAATAAGTTATTTTATTTTTATAATAAAATCAATAATATTGATACTAATACCTAATACTAATACTGAGTAATAATACTAATTAGGATAATAATGATAAAATAATAATTTTACTAATAATGTTAATCCTAATAAAATGAAAATTTTAGTTAATAATAATGATAATAATAATAATAATAATAATAATAATAATAATAATAATAATAATAATAATAATAATAATAATAATAATAATAATAATAATAATAATAATAATAATAATAAAGGTAATAACAATGCTACCTCAAAGGAGGAGTTCTTAAAAAAATGCCCAAGTCCGGGTTTGACCCCGCGACGTCCAGCTAACCCGATAACAATCCTAACCATTCCTATGTTATTGTTTTTCTATTATAATTCGTATAGATTATATCTGTAACTATTCTCTCTCTGACCTTCTTCTTCTTCATGACTTCTTCATCTTCTTATTCACATCATGTATATTTTACAACTTTATGATCGAAACCATTTAATTGTAATCACTATCACAAGATCATCGAGTCATTATAATAAATAAGTCATCATCCATCTAATATCATTATCGAACCCTCATTCAATTTATCATCATCATCATAATCCTATCCGCATATCATTGTGGTCATTGTTATGATTTCCTATCATCACAACCATCATCATACATATTATAATTATCAGCATATAATCACATCACTCGTTTTCCAATTTCTATCATCATCTTGTCTTTAACTGTGAGTCAATATGCGCGTATCATCATCAATATCTAAACACTATTCTAGTTCAACAACAAAATTACTAAACCCAATTCATAATTATGTCCATTTAAAGACTAAATGGCCCAAATTACCAATATTAAGTTCACGGCCCATCTTGAAAACTTATTACACGATCCAATCTTATATCTAGCCCGATAAGTACATGTTTATATAATATGTTTGGTGGTTGAGTGGGTGAGGTGGGGTTCGTCTGAAATAAATAAATAATACGGCCGCTATTTAACCTTAATAATTCAATATCAGGAATTGAATAGGACTATTAGATATAGGTGACCGGAACAGTAACAGGCCAAACGTCAATGGTAGTTTGATAAAGGTGTTGGTATGGTGGTTGTGAACCGGAGAGATGATAACGATGAAACCAGAGAAACGAGTATAAGTAAAACCAATTACAATGATCTGGATGATGATTTTATGTATGGGTTTACGAAGAAGAAAACAAGAAAAAAAATGGTGATCGGTGGCGGACCTGGTGGTTGTAGGTCACGATGGTGGGTTTACTTGAATAAGATGGTGGCAATTGTTATGGTTACCGAATACAGCAACAGACATTTAACAAGTGCAGTAGCTTTAATTTGGTTTTGGTGCTCACTTGGTGTTCGAGATAATCAGGAAAACAGAAGGAAGAATAATAAGAGATGGTGGTGGTTGAAACAGCAACGGTAACATTTTATCGTCATTACAGATTCATCATCAACATCGTCATTTACTGTTTATCGTCTTCTCCCATTCATCAACGGTGACAGGAAGGAAAATAAAAAAATATAAAGATTTCGATTGTGTTGTAGGTGGTTTATGCTTGATGACCCGAAGACTATGAGGTGATGATTGAGATGTAATTCACACAGTAAGCACAAGTAACAATAGTTGTTGGAGTAGAAAGTTTTTAATAATGATGATTTGATGGTTGTGGTTGAACCGAAAAAGAGAAACAAAAGATAGATAGTTCGGTGGTTAATGAATGATGGTTGCAGATGAGAGATAGATGGAGATGGTGACAGTTTCATGAAGATGAAGTGGGTTTGAATTCGAACGGAACCGCAAGTAAACAGAAAACAATCGGGTATATAAATTTAGGTGAGGTGATGGTGTTTGTTAATGGTTTTGTAGTTGTAACCGTGATCGAGTAGAGTTGTAGTGATCAGACTCAACAACTTCAGCAACAGTCATTGAAGTAGTCGGGTGGTTTTGGTGTCGTGTGGTGGCTGGTTCTTGAAGAAGGAAGAAGAAAATATGGGTTTTCATGTTTATGTAAGTAATATGTATCCATATACATATGTATAATATATATATATATATATATATATATATATATATATATATATATATATATATATATATATATATATATATATATATATATATAATAGAATAGAATTGTAAATGGAATCATAGAGAAACAGTGAACATAATAGTAAAGCAGCCTAAAGTTTAGATTTATCTGCCGACACTATATCACGGACTGGGTTTCGTCTTCCGTTGTTAAACAGTGACGGATAAAAGTCTTCTGAAAAATCCCATATTTTTAAATTAAATAGTTTTATTCATTTTAGTTATTATGGTATAAAATTTAATCATTAATTTATTAAATAAAAATTACATCAACTGTTGTCCCAAAAAAAGTGTTTAGGTATTATAATAATTATTATTTAAAGCATAATATTTATTTATTTTGGTCATTATGGTATAAAATTCGATCCTTAATTTGTTAAATAAAAATTACATCAACTGTCCCTCTCAATTCTGGGTAAAATATAAAATTTTCTAAAATTTAACAAACTGCTCCTAAATACATTTTTATTAAGTCTATAATTTATATAACTCATTTTCGGATCACCGTTTATTCTAAAATCACATAAGTTCCTTTTCACCTCGTTTTCTATCATTCGAATGACAATTGACCGTTATCATTGTTTACTAAATAACTTCAAATTCACTAGATATATATTCTATACATTTTATTTATATGTAGATTTTCTGAATAATATTTATTATATATTATTATTATTTTACCTAATTAATTCTAACAATTACAATATATAATATTTCATTTTATTATCTATATATATATATATATATATATATATATATATATGTTTAATTATATGTATTTCGATTTACAAGTAATCGTATCATGAGTTGTCGAGAATAGTCAAAGGTCAAATTAATTCATAAAATAGTTCAAATATTTTGAGACTCAACATTACAGACTTTGCTTATCGTGTCGAAACCATATAAAGATTAAGTTTAAATTTGGTCGGAAATTTCCGGGTCGTCACAGTACCTACCCGTTAAAAAAATTTCGTCCCGAAATTTGATCGAGGTGGTCATGGTTAACAATAAAAATGTTTTCCTGACGTATATGAGTTGATAAATAAATTTTTATCACCATTGAGTATTAAGGATAAAACAATTTGATTTTCTCGAAGAGTACGAGTGAAGCTATCACAAAAGAGTGAAATGAAGAGATTGAGATTCGTCTTAACTTTTGTGACGATCGCTCTAAATCCATATGGACGAACACGTCATTCATCGATTTCATTGCGAGGTATTTGACCTCTATATGATACGTTTTGTAAACATTGCATTCTTTTGAAAAGGTACACCATAAATGAATATTTAAATCAAAGGTTTTCGACATCTGATGATTTCTACATATAAACAATGATCGTAAATAATAGTTTACAATAATACTTCCGTTGACAATGCAGTCAAAATAAGATACATGTTGATGATTTGGTGAATGCAACGTTTCCTTGAAAAATATGTCATGTAAGACTCCATGCACATAGCTTGTCTAACATATAAGCAAACAGCGGAAGACTTCAAGGAAACCTGAGAATAAACATGCTAACAAGTGACAACACAAAGGTTGGTGAGTTCATAGTTTTAGTGTTGCACATAATCTGTATATAAAGGTGGATCACAAGATTTCAGTTGTTTCATCCAGAAATGTTTATCAAAATATTCTACAAGATTGAGCACCCTGGTAACTAAACTTTAACGTTTTTATAAGTACCCCTGTTTTAACATACATACAACCAACATGTACAATACACGCAAACTAACGTGTACTAACCTCAAATAGCATACGTCTGTTTTATAGTTCAGGTTAGGGTTTCTATACCTGGAACAGACGGGGATGTCAAGCCCTATGGATCCATATACTACTACTCGCGCCCACCAGTTCTTATAACTGGCAGTTACTAGTTACCAAAGCTAAGGGATTTTCGGTTCAAACTCGGTGTAGAATTTAGTATGTACTTGTATCCATTGCATTTAAAATAAAGTGCATGTATTCTCAGCCCAAATATATAGATTGCGAAAGCAATTAAAAAGGGAGCAAATGAAACTCACCTTAGCAGCATATAAAGTCGTTCACCAAAATGTGACTGAAACTCGGATTACCAAATAATCGTAGATCTCAACCTAGAAAACATATGTTGGTCAATAAATGTCTATCAAGCTAGGTCAGGTCATAGTGTATCACAATCCTAATGCTCGAGATCAACATACAAAATTTTATCAAAAGTCATTTCAAAAAGTCAATCTGACTTGATACTATAGTTGAATGATCATGGCAATTGAAACATTTTAACATTTCACATAGTTTCTCAATTCTTGTAAAATTAGACTATAGTTTTTATAAGGCTTTAAAACATGATAAAACAGTCAATTTTGACAATTGTTCAACAAAACGAGACGTGCCTTATATAAGGATTCATTTACTCGGCTGGTAATATTCAAAAATCTAATTTATCAATCTTACAAACTAGTTGTTTAAATATCAATTGCAGATCTAAGAGCAATTTCAATTAATGTCAATCATAATTCAGTTGATCATATCTTTTAATTCGTTCACCAAAATTACGCGATTTCTAAATGAAAAGTTATTGATTTTTCGCCAGCTTTCCAAAAACATGCATATCATATACCTTTTATCTGTAATATATGTATTTAATTCGTGATTCATTATAAACTGTTTAACGACGAAATTTAGCATACAAGCATGCATAAACATATATACTCGAGCACTAGACATGTATACACTATTAATATATAAAAGATAAGATATGAATGCTCACGTATCAATATTGTGATTCAATATTGCAGGAAAGTACGTAGACGCAACAGAGATGATAAACACTAGGTTTGACTTGCGAACAATACCCATGAACATTACCCATAACCTCCAAAGCTATAACCCATAATTTTCCTTAGCTCTATCCCGCTCATAAAATCCGTTTTAAAAATCACCCGAGCATAACTCCGCGTAGTATTTTATGTATACTACTAATACTTAATTTGAATATTGCACTAGAATTATTACGGAATAAAAATATATGAAATAAATATATATGTACATATATGTGTGTGTGTTTCTGCAATCGATCGATCGATCGATATATATAGTTAGAAAATAATATTATAATAATAAAAGGAATCAAACGTGTTTAATTATAATAATATAATAATATAATAAAGTAATAAAATAATAATATAATAATAAAAGGAATCGTACGTTTATAATTATAATGATATAATGATATAATAAAGTAATAATATAATAATAAAATAATAATATAATAATATAATAAAGTAGAATATAATAATATAATAATAAAATTGAATCGATTAAGATTTTAAAAGTCGTATTTTTAAAATACTTCAGGGGTATTTTATATAACTTATAATTAATAATTTCAATCATGTCGCTTTCATGTGAATAGTAAATTAATTAATTTCATTTCATTTACTATTCATATGAATAGTAAATAAATTACTTTCGATTCAACTATTTAAGCTACACGTTGTACGTTCTGCTTTACAAATTATACATTTTTAATTTAACTTTGTTTCTTAAAAAAATTTTACAAAAATTATATCATAAAAATAAAATGACTTAATACGTAAAATTTTTAATTTGAAAAGCATCGTATAATAGTAAATTTTTATCATTTCATATATAAATATTATTCGCATGATTTCGTATATATTGAAAACTCTTATGTTTATATAATACATGTTATGACGTTCGTGAATCGTCGGACAAACAGGGTAATTGAATAGTTCAAGAATTTTGAGATTCAGTTTTATAGACTTTGCTTATCGTGTCGGAAACGTTAATGATTAAGTTTAAATTTGGTCAGAAATTTTCGGGTCATCACAGTACCTACCCGTTAAATAAATTTCGTCCCGAAATTTGAGTGAGGTAGTCATGGCTAATAATAAAAATGTTTTCATGACTAATAGGAGTTGATAAATAGACTTTTATCACCGTTGAATAATATGAATAAAACAATTCAATTACTCGAAGCGTGTGAGAGAAGTTATCGTAATAGAGTGAAATAAAGAATAGAGATTCGTCTTAACTCTTGACGTAGTATCGATTGATTTCCGGAATTTAAGGAATAGAAAATCTTCATAATCTAAATAAGATTTGATTCTTTGGAAATTGCGGAAATTAGGATTTTCTTTGATTAAATGCGTAATCTGCCTCTATTGCTGTGTCTAATATTTCGCTATAAATTGACCACTTCCGTTTTATTATTTTCATCACTCCTACATCTTTTTCATCATTTCATACTTCCAAAGATTGTGAAATGCTTCATCCAGTTCTGATTCTTGATATACTCCTAACTTTCGTATCTGTCATTCTTCTTTTTCATCTACCACCGGAGGAAGTTATTTTCTTCTACCACTACCTTGGGGTTATAGTATTTTTCATTCTCCCGTGTCTTTATATTGCTATACGCATTGATATACACGGTTTGTAATATATGTGTTGTTGTCAGGCTTTATATTTTCCCTTATATTTAGGAGCTCCATGCTTTCATTTTTCCTTCCCGACTTCAAGTCAAGCGAATAATGGTCCAGAATTCATAGGTATGAAGTTTCAGACGAACATAACTAATGTTCTAAGAAAGAAATGGTAATAGCACGATCTTGATTTGTCAAATTACCAGAATTCACGGAAAAGACCGAATCATCAAGAAAAAATATTTTCTTGATATTTTTAGAGATTATATAGAATGAAAGAGTTATGTAATATGGTTCATGATGAGGGTATGATCTGTGAACCTTTATCACGTTCCATTAGAAACTCAGTATGACTTACTGTAATATAATCACGTTGATCAGGTGTCATTATATTATACTAACTCATGCTTCAGTTCCCAAACACTACTTCAAAAACATTCGTATTTTAAATTCGAATTTTTCAGAATCTAGAAACTAAAACAGTTTCTTTTATGATATAACACAGATAGCATGAAGAGATAAATAATCTCGGACAATGATAGTTATGAAGATATCTTCAGAAACATCGAAGATATTTATAATGAAAGATATGATAATATCTTAGAATTTCTAATATCAACGGATGGTGAAGAAGATTTGCTTGTGAAGGTTTAGAGTCAGGAGCAAGGTATTCGTTAATGACTTTAGCAGACACTGAATCATTTAGATTCTCTGAAGGCACGTTTAGTCTTTGTGATTTATCCACAGCCTTCTTCATAGTTTGCTCAATCCGTTTTCCAGTTCCAAACCTTCTCTTTTTCTCAGCTTTACCACCATACTATTCTTTATCATCAAACTTTTGACTGTTAAGGTTGTTTATAGTTTTTGCTGCTTCATCAGCATTTTTCCAAAATTCGGAGAACTAGTTTCGCAGTTTGGGTGTTTTTTAGAAACTTCACATTCGAAGTAAATAAGTCTAGGAGATAGACATTATATGTATATATATAATTGTTGGCGTAGAATTGCTGCAAACTTCGAAATACTGATTGCTAATTCCCGGTAGTTGGTATGGCAATTACCGTTACAAGATGTGGATGAGTACATGATAGGGTTTCAATGAACAATTATAATGGTTTTTCGGAGAGACTTTAAGTCACAGATTAATGAATTTGCTGGTACATTTACTGTTAATGTGGTGGAACATGAAAGGTTCCCCAGTAACAAGAACGTATATATCAAGGTTACAATAAAGTTAATCTGAAAAGTCGAAGTTGACTGGTTGGAAGTGTGATGAAAATTGATATCTTGAAAAGAATTGCAAGATTATTTTCGGTATTAACAACATTAAAGGATCTTGCACAGTTTTGAAGTCAAAGTATAGCTTTGAAAGATGTAGAGATCTAAGAATGATATCATCGGTTCAGAGTTATGACTTGGATTCTGATCCGTCAATATCAGAATATGTAATTGAATTTGTATGAAAATGATTGTATATCGTTGTGAGTATTGTTAATAATTTTTGAATCAAAGTTGAAGAATGTACAGTGTAACACATTAATTGCAAACTTAAATATTTCCCGGGTATTACCTACTCGTTAAAAAAAATTTCACAATTAATACTTTGTACAAAGAATTTTCATTACAGTCTTTATGAAAATATCTGTATGTATATTTTCTTCAGATGTAATACAGATTTAATGAGTTAATATCATATTAAGCTCATTTGATTTTTGGCTTGAATTAGAAATGAATAATCTCCAAAACATTAGAGATTACCTAATCTTCGTGGAGTATTTCACTAATGAAATCAATACTTCATTATTTATTCTTATTGATATTCCTCGGTGAAGGATGTTGATGCTCGTGGAACAGATTGTGAAGTTGAGGTTTGCGATGCGGATGTTGTTGGTGGTGGTAATGGTACTGTTGGTGTTGTTGTCAGTGGTACTGTTGATTCCGGTGATGCTGCTGGTGCTTGTAACCTTTGCACCATATTCTCTAAAGCCACTACCTGAGCGCGAAGCTCGTTGACTTATTCTACTACACCGGGATGATTAGCGGTTCGGACGAGCGGATGAATAAGATCCAGAATTTGAGATAGTATATTATCGTGACGAGATACTCTGGAAATGAGAGAGAAAATGGTGTCTCGAACAGGTTCGCCGGTAAGTGCTTCAGGTTCTTCGCCAAGAGGGCAATGTGGTGGATGGAAGGGATCGCCTTCTTCTTGTCTCCAATAATTAAGTAGGCTACGAACCCATCCCCAATTCATCCAGAATAGGTGATGGTTGATTGGTTGATCCAATCTGGTTACACTGTCTTCGGAATTTAGGTGAATATCCATATTGGAATAGCTATCGGAGTTTAAGGAATTTGAACTAGATACGGGATCCATCTTGTATAATTAGGGAGATGATTTTTGATATGAATTAGATTATAGAATTTAGTTTGGTATTCTTCAATACATAATTTACATATGTATATATAATACCAAATTCCATAAATCAAGGAGAAATTTTCGGAAGATGTCAGGAAAAGTTTACAGTAACAGATACGCTAAGATATGAATTTTTGTCTATACACTATTTATGCAATAAATGCAGGAACACGTGTCTAGACTTAAGAATGATAAACATGTAATTTCTGACAAGAAATGATAAGCAAAACTTTTAACATGCAGACACGGTCGAAGTCCAGACTTACTAATGCATCCTAACCACTATCAGTTAGACACACTCATGCAAGACCTGGTTCGCTAGGACCAACGCTCTGATACCAACTGTGACAATCGCTCCAAATCCATATGGATGAACACGTCATTCATCGATTTCATTGCGAGGTATTTGACCTCTATAAGATACGTTTTGTAAACATTGCATTCTTTTGAAAAGGCACACCATAAATGAATATTTAAATCAAAAGTTTTCGACATCTGATGATTTCTACATATAAACAATCATCGTAAATAATAGTTTACAATAATACTTCCGTTGACAATGCAGTCAAAATAAGATACATGGTGATGATTTGGTGAATGCAACGTTTCCTTGAAAAATATGTCATGTAAGACTCCATGCACATAGTTTGTCTAACATATAAGCAAACAGCGGAAGACTTCAAGGAAACCTGAGAATAAACATGCTAACAAGTGTCAACACAAAGGTTGGTGAGTTCATAGTTTTAGTGTTGCACATAATCTGTATATAAAGGTGGATAACAAGATTTCAGTTGTTTCATCCAGAAACGTTTATCAAAATATTCTACAAGATTGAGCACCCTGGTAACTAAACTTTAACGTTTTAATAAGTACCCCTGTTTTAACATACATGCAACCAACATATACAATACACGCAAACTAACGTGTACAAACCTCAAATAGCATACGTCTGTTTTATAGTACAGGCTAGGGTTTCTATACCTGGAACAGACGAGGATGTCAAGCACTATGGATCGATATACTACTACTCGCGCCCACCAGTTCTTATAATTGGCAGTTACTGGTTACCAAAGCTAAGGGATTTTCGGTTCAAACTCGGTATAGAATTTAGTATGTACTTTTATCCATTGCGTTTAAAATAAAGTGCATGTATTCTCAGCCCAAAAATATAGATTGTGAAAGCAATTAAAAAGGGAGCAAATGTAACTCACCTTAGCAGCATATAAAGTCGTTCACCAAAATGTGACTGAAACTCGGATTACCAAATAATCGTAGATCTCAACCTAGAGAACATATGTTGGTCAATAAATGTCTATCAAGCTAGGTCAGGTCATAGTGTATCACAATCCTAATGCTCGAGATCAACATACAAAAGTTTATCAAAAGTCATTTCAAAAAGTCAATCTGACTTAATACTATAGTTGAATGATCATGGCAATCGAAATATTTTAACATTTCACATAGTTTCCCAATTCTTGTAAAATTTGACTATAGTTTTTATAAGGCTTTAAAACATGATAAAACAGTCAATTTTGACAATTGTTCAACAA
The DNA here is from genome assembly GCF_046630445.1 of Rutidosis leptorrhynchoides. Lineage (NCBI taxonomy): Eukaryota > Viridiplantae > Streptophyta > Magnoliopsida > Asterales > Asteraceae > Rutidosis > Rutidosis leptorrhynchoides. Next base: position 47,870,852 of record NC_092337.1, on the reverse strand, counting down.
AACGAGACGTGCCTTATATATGGATTCATTTTCTCAGCTGGTAATATTCAAAAATCTAATTTATCAATCTTACAAACAAGTTGTTTAAATATCAATTGCAGATTCAAGAGCAATTTCAATTAATGTCAATCATAATTCAGTTGATCATATCTTTTAATTCGTTCACCGAAATTACGCGATTTCTAAATGAAAAGTTATTGATTTTTTACCAGCTTTCCAAAAACATGCATATCATATACCTTTTATCTGTAATATATGTATTTAATTCGTGATTCATTATAAACTGTTTAACGACGAAATTTAGCATACAGGCATGCATAAACATATATAATCGAGCACTAGACATGTATACACTATTAATATATAAAAGATAAGATATGAATGCTCACGTATCAATATTGTGATTCAATATTGCAGGAAAGTACGTAGACGCAACAGAGATGATAAACACTAGGTTTGACTTGCGAACATTACCCATAACCTCCAAAGCTATAACCCATAATTTTCCTTAGCTCTATCCCGCTCATAAAATCCGTTTTTAAAATCACCCTAGCATAACTCCGTCGTAGTATTTTATGTATACTACTAATACTTAATTTGAATATTGCACTAGAATTATTACGGAATAAAAATATATGAAATAAATATATATGTACATATATGTGTGTGTGTTTCTGCAATCGATCGATCGATCGATATATATAGTTAGAAAATAATATTATAATAATAAAAGGAATCAAACGTGTTTAATTATAATAATATAATAATATAATAAAGTAATAAAATAATAATATAATAATAAAAGGAATCGTACGTTTATAATTATAATAATATAATGATATAATAAAGTAATAATATAATAATAATATAATAATATAATAATATAATAAAGTAGAATATAATAATATAATAATAAAATTGAATCGATTAAGATTTTAAAAGTCGTATTTTTAAAATACTTCAGGGATATTTTATATAACTTATAATTAATAATTTCAATCATGTCGCTTTCATGTGAATAGTAAATTAATTAATTTCGTTTCATTTACTATTCATATGAATAGTAAATGAATTAATTTCGATTCAACTATTTAAGCTACACGTTGTACGTTCTGCTTTACAAATTGTACATTTTCAATTTAACTTCGTTTCTTAAAAAAATTTTACAAAAATTATATCCTAAAAATAAAACGACTTAATACGTAAAATTTTTAATTTGAAAAGCATCGTATAATAGTAAATTTTTATCATTTCATATATAAATATTATTCGCATGATTTCGTATATATTGAAAACTCTTATGTTTATATAATACATGTTATGACGTTCGTGATTCATCGGACAAACAGGGTAATTGAATAGTTCAAGAATTTTGAGATTCAGTTTTATAGACTTTGCTTATCGTGTCGGAAACGTTAAAGATTAAGTTTAAATTTGGTCAAAAATTTCGGGTCATCACAACTTTTGACGTAGCCACGGTTGAATTTAGAAAATAAGGTGCGTCAAATCTTTTGAGGTTGTCTTGGGTATATTTCCGAAATTCAAAGGATTAAGGAAATCTTCGAAATCTAAATAAAATCTGAGTCTTCGAAATTTAAGGAAATTAGGGTCTTTTTAATTAAATATGGTCATCAGTCTTGATTGCTACGTCTGATATTTTCATTATAAATTAAACCCTTTCGTTCCATTATTTTCATCACTCCTATACTTTCTTTCTTAATTCTTACTTCTAAAAGATTGTGAAAATGCTTCATCCAGTTCTAATCCTTGATATTTTCCTAATTATCATTTCTGTCATCTTTCTTTTTAATCTTCCACCAGAAGAATCTGTTTACTTCTACTATTACCTTGGGGTGATACTATTCTTAATTCTACCTTGGGGTGATACAATTCTTAATATCCACGGTTTGTAACCTCCGTGTTGTTATTGGGCTTTATATTTTCTCTTATATTTTGGAGCTCTTTCCCTTTTTATTTTCTTCTCGACCTCTAGTAAAGCGAGTAATGGTCCAGAATTCGTAAGTATGGAGTTTCGAATGAACTTAATGTTCTAAACAAGAAAGAGCGTAATAGCACGATTTGATTTGTCAAAATACCAGAATCACTGAGGATAGAACTATCAAGAATATATTTTCTTGATATGTTCAGAAGTTAAGCAGAATGAAAGAGTTATGTAACATGGCACATGATGACAGTATAGTCTGTGAATCATCATGTTTCACTAGAACTTTCAGAAAGACTTACTGTAATATAATCACGTTGGCCAAGTGTCATTATATTATACTAACTCATGTTCAAATTCTTAACACTTCTCCAGAATTCATTCGTAATTATATTTAAATTTTACAGAAGTTTCCAATATAAGGTAATACAGAAAGCACGAAGAGGTATATAATTTCGGACAAGAATACTTATGAAAATTTCCTCAGAAATATTGAGGATATTTATGATGATATTTTGGAATTTCTAAGTTCGAAGGTTGATGAAGAAAGATTTTCTGCAAGATTTTAACATGAGTACGGAGCAAGATATTCGTTGAAGGTTTCATCGGATCTAGAATTACCTGGATTCTTTGAATATAGGGCTTGGTCCTTATATTTGTCCTTGGTCTCCTTCATAGTTAGCTCAATCCGTTTTTCAGTAACAAATTTTCTATCGAGCGTTCCCAACATTCCATTCTTTATTATCAAACTTTTGGCTATTTAGACCATCTACAACATGCTGCTTCGTCAGCATTTTCAAAGTTAACGGATCTGGATTATTGGTTATCAAACCGAGGGTTTTCAAGAATATTGAAGATTTTTAGATGATTAAACGCTGATTGTGATCGTCAAGATACAAAGGATGTTTAAGATGAAATCAAGTGGCAAACTTGAAGAAATGTTTTAGTTTCATATATTATAATCAGTATTTTAATTCATTTTAATTGTCCAATGTATTAGTCCACAGTTGATAGTCCACGGTTAACAGTCCAATAATTCATATATAGCTTAATATATAATATTCGAATTAATTAATACGTATCGTGACCCGTGTACATGTCTCAGACTCGATCACAACTCAAAGTATATATATTATTGTAGAATCAACCTCAACCCTGTATAGCGAACTCGTGCATTACAGCATATAGAGTGTCTATGGTTATTCCAAATAATATATATAGATGCGTCGATATGATATGTCAAAACCTTGTATACGTGTCCCGATATTTAAAGTGCATAAAATAAATAACAGAAATTAAATGACGATAAATAAAATTGCAAAAATATAAATTGCGATAAATAAATTGCGATAAATAAAATGTAATCAGTTAGCTAGGAACAGTTAGTATGGATTCTTAACAAAATTCTTC